>NC_135346.1:32242752-33484835 GCF_023851605.1 Tamandua tetradactyla
GAAAAAAAACAAACAAACCCTGCACTCTTTAATTTTCACTCCCTACCCCAGTCTTCCCCTCTTTCCAGCCCTACGCAACCACTAGTCTACCTTCTCTCTCTGTAGATTTGCCTATTCTGGACATTTCATGTAAATGAAATCATACAGTAAGTGGTCCTTTGTGACTGGCTTCTTTTACTTGGCGTAATGTTTTCAAGGTTCATACATGTTGTAGTGTGTATTAGTACTTCATTTCTTTTTATTGCTGAAAAATATTCCATTGTATGGATATACCAGATTTCATTTATCCATTCATTGATTTATGGACATTTGTTTTGTGTCTATCTACTCTTTGACTATTATGAATATTGTAGCTATGTACATTTGTGTACAGGTTTATATGTGGATTAATTTCATTACTCTTAGCTATATACCTAGTAATAACTTGGTTATATACCCAATAGAATTGCTAGGTTGTGTGGTAACTCTGTGTTCAGCCTTTTGTGGAACTACCAGACTGTTTTCCATTTTATGTGTCTACCAGCCGTATATGAAGGTTTTAATTTGTCTGCATTCTCACCCATACTTGTTATTTTTTGTCTTTTTGGTTATGGCTATCTTGGTGGGTATGAAGTGGTATTTCATTGTGGTGTGATTTGTGTTTCCCTGATGAATCTTCTCATGTACTTATTGACCATTTGTATGTCTTTCTTGGAAAAATGTCTAATCAGGCCTTCTTCCCATTTTAAAAATTGGGTTATTTGTCTTTTTATTATTAAGTTATAAGAGTTCTTTATTCTGGATACTAGATCCTTATTGGATTATACTTTGCAAGTATTTCCTCCATTCTCTGGATTGCCTTTTTTACTTTCTTGATGGCTTCTTTTGAAGCACAAACATTTTTAATTTTCATTATGTCAAGTTTATTTTTTCATTTGTTGCTTGTGCTTTTGGTCTCTTATTTAAGAAATTATTAAGGTGATGAAGACTTGCCCCTATATTTTCTTCTAAGAGTTTTATAGATTTTGCTCTTATGTTTCTGTCTTTGATCTGGTTTTTTATATGGTATGAGTAGGCATTCAACTTCATTGTTTTGCCTGTGAATATTCGGTTGTCCCAGCACCAGTTGTTTAAAAAGTCTGTTTTTCTCCCATTCTATTGTCTTGGCACCTTTTTCAAAAATCAGTTGTCAGTAAATAGAGTTTAATTTTGGGCTCCTGATTCTATCCCATTTATCTGTATGTCTATCTAATGCCAGTACTGCATTATTATTTTTTTTTTTGGTGTTTTTTGGGGGTGTGTGGTCCAGGATTATTTTGTTTTAAGTTTTGAAATTGGGAAGTCCTCTAACTGTTCTAATTTTGCAAGATTGTTTGTCTATTTTGGACCCCTTGAGTTTCCATATGAAAGAATCAACTTATCAATTTCTACATTAAGGCAGCTGGAATTTTGATAGGATTGCATTGAATCTGTATATGAATTTAGGAAGTATTACCATCTTGATGTTGTCTTCCACTCCATGAACATGCATGTCTTTCCATTTATTTAGGTCTTCTTTAATTTATTTTTATAATGTTTTGTCATTTTCAGAGTATAAATTTGCACTTATTTTGTAAAATTTAATACTAAGTATTTTATTCATTTTGTTGCTATCATGAATTGAATTTTTTTCTTAATTTCATTTTCAGATTGTTCATTGCAAGTGTATAAATATACAATAATTTTTTGCATGTATATCAGTCTTGTAAACTACAACCTTGCTGAACTTGTTTATTAGTTCTAATAGTTTTTATTGTATTTTTAGGGCTTCCATTTACAAGATGATGTCATGTATATGATAGTTAGAGATAGTTTTACTTCTTCCTTACCAATTTGATTGCCTTTTCTTGCCTTTCATTTTCTTGTCTGATTGGCCTGGCTAACACTTTTAATACAATGTTGAAAAAAAAGAGATAAGTGCGGACATTCTTTTAATACATTTAACTGTATTAAGACTCTGAACAACAAAAGACATTCAAAAAAGTGAAGAAAACCACAGACTGGAAGAAGATATTAGTAATAGATACAATTGAGAAAATCCAGAATATGTAAAGAGCTCCTATACAAACCAAAAAGAAAAAGATACACATTGAGTAGTGTAGGGGAAAAAATGAGCCTAAAACATGGGTATAAACATATGAAAATATGCACAACTTCGTTAGTAATTACGGAAATTCAAATTAAGACCATGATGAAATACCACTTCATATTGGCAGAACATTTTGTCTTACAATATCAAATGGGGAGCAATGGGTATTCCCTTACATTGCTGCTAGGCATATATTTTGTACAATCTCTTTGGAAAACAATTTAGCATTATCTGGGGTAAAGTTGAAGATAAGTATAACCAATGTCTCACCAGCTCCACTTTAAGGTATGTCCTTCTCTTATGATTCCAGGTGTGACCACTAGCATCTGTATAACCTGGGGGTTTCTTAGAAATATGAAATCTCCATCTCTACCCCAGATCTACTGAATTGGGATCTGCATTTTAACAAGATCCTCAGATGATATAAATGCTCATTAAAATCTGAGAAGTGCTGCCCTAGAGAAACTCTCACACATGGAGAAGAAATGATCAAGAATGTTCACAGCATCATTAATGATAATAAAGAGCGGAAAATCTTGTCTAATTCCTGATCTTAGGGGGAAAGTATTCAGTCGTCAACCATTAGGTATGATTTTTTTTTTCTTGGCGTGGGCAGGCACTGTGAATTGAACCCGGGTCTCCGGCATGGCAGGTGTGAACTCTGCCACTGTGCCACCATTACCCGCCCTAGGTATGATTTTAAATGTGGGTTTTTTTGGTGCCTTTTTTCAGGTATGCCTTTTTTTTTTTTTTTTTTTTTTTTTACATGGGCAGGCACCGGGAATCGAACCCGGGTCCTCGGGCATGGCAGGCAAGCACTCTTACCTGCTGAGCCACCATGGCCCGCCCTCAGGTATGCCTTTTATCAGGTTGAAAAAGTTCATTTCTGTTTCTGGTTTCTGAAATAGAGTATTGTCAAAACCTTTTCTGCATCTGTTGAAATGATTGTGTGATTTTCATCTTTATTCTATTGATATATTACGTTAATTGACTTTCAGATGTTAAATCTGTTTTAACAAGCTTCTAGTACAAATTATATGCCTCCAGCCCATGTTTTTGGAACCCACTGACCAGTCCAGCCACTCAACAGTATCCCTAACAATACCCTCATAGTTTTTGAACACCTTTCATGAAGGAACCTCAGGAGGGCATTTTGAATATCTCTGACTGGTAGAGATTTTAGCTAAATGTAAGGCATAATTTTCTTTCTCAAGGACTTATGATTGATTTGTCCTACTTTGACTTCCTGCTTCCATATGATAATTTCTTCTGTGTCTAAAAGTCACCCTTAAAAGTGTTATTTAGTTCATGGCAATGATGCTAAATAAGACTTCAGCCCTGCCTCTCCCTCCTTCCATTCCTTTCCACTCCTCTAACCTTCCCATGTGTCTTGAAAAAAGCCTAGAACACCTATAAATGGATTTCCCTCTCCTTATTGGGATGGACCTTGTTCATTACACTGAACTTGGAATAGAAACGGAGCAGTAGAGTCTTAGATAGCTATTTTGAGAACTAGTTTAGTGTTTTCAAAATTGAGTTAGGGCGGGCAACGGTGGCTCAGCAGGCAGAGTGTGCATCTGCCATGCTGGAGACCCGGGTTCGATCCCTGGTGCCTGCCTATGCAATAAATAAATAAATAAATACATTGACTTAGTATCTAATAGGCGAGGGAAAGATTTACTTAAAGATTTTATCAGTGGTCATTGCTGGAAATTAAAGAAATGTACAATAAAGGGAGTCACCCATCTATCTAAAAGAACAAAAATAAAAATGAAAAAACTTCAGTAATGGCAGTGATTTGAAGAAACCATCATACCCGTATATTGGTAGTGACACAGTAGATTAGTTCAATCTGTTTGTATGGCAAGAATCATAAAAGTAAGCCATCTATTGACCTAGCTATACTACAAGGAAATTACTCAAACATTAAAAACATTCATGTGAATTCTTGTAGCTGTGATAGAAAACGGCCATTTAAAAATAAAAAACAGAAGCCCCAAAGCCACCATTTGGGAGCAGGTGAAGCAAATTATGATGTATTAAGATAATGTTGCAATTAAACATCATTAATATGTTCACTGTGTAGATTCAAGGAAGAGTACACGTAAGTGGAAAGAGTAAAACAAAGTACTGAGAATGTTGAAAAAGTCTATCTGGGGAAAAAGGATTATATAATAGTTGATATTTCAGTACAATTTTAGTTGAATGTATGCTTGAAGAATTTTTTTGTTTTACTGGGTCTAAGGACCTTATGAAGATTTTGACTTTGCATTGGTGGGCCGCATATAAAGTATAAACTCTGTTTATTTTCCCCAAGAACTTGAAGCACAAGCAGCTTGTCTTCATCTCTCTTGGACTCCTTTCTCTCACATATTACCCTCTCATTTTGGCAGTTAATAGGTACTATTAAAATCTTACACAAGGGTAGGGAACTGATAATTATAGTAATAGACTTGGGAACCAAATTTCATTAAAGGGAGCCTGGGGGCAGGGTAGCCATGGAGGCCAACAGTGGGGACAACTAGAGAGCAAGAAGAGTGAGAAACCGTGGTTGCCAGAGAGAGCCATAGAAGGAACTCCAGGGAATGGCTATGCCCGGTCTTTGCAGTGCTTGAAACTCTACGTAACAGCTCTGAGTAAGGGTTGTCTGACTTCTGCTTGGACTTTTCCAGGGTTGGGGAACATACTATCTCCCAAAGCAACCAGTTCCATTTGGACAACTCTCTTCCTTAGAAGGTTCTTCCTATGTTTAGCCAAGCATAGGCTTTCCTTTCCTTTCCACTTATTAATGTAGCTCTGCCTTATCTTTTTCTTTTGTATGCTGTATGGTGGGGGTGACATTTCATTCTATTTCCACATGAGTATCCCATTACTGCAGCACCATTTGTTGAAGTTTTGTTTGTTTTTGGGACGTGCATGGGTCGGGAATCAAACAAGGGTCTCCCTCATGGCCAGTGAGAATTCTACCACTGAACTACCGTTGCACCCACTTTGTACCTGTTCTTTGAGACCCCCACAGCACAAGTGTAGTCCATTTAACAATTGTTGTTGTTGGTTTGTAGTTTAATGTATTTTAATAGTAAACTTGAACAGCATGGAAGACAGACGACATTAGAAACAACATTAGAAGACAGACAACTTTAGAAACTTGCATGTAGGACAACTTGGCTAGAAAAATATAGTGAATGGATGGAATCTACTCTATGATAAAAATGCTACAAACACCATTAACTTGCCATCAATAAGAAATTTACTTGTTTAAAAAAATCCAAATGCTGGCATTATCCAGAAAAATTTGATAGGTTTATTTATAATTATTATGAAGTTGAACTGTTGTTCAACTTGTTCACTGAAACATTTTGATTTACATTAATGCTTTATGTCCCTACATTTATATTAAAATTCACACATAAATGAAAATGAAAAAACTGCCAATAACTGATTTCTGTCTCTTATTTTTCTATTCACACTTATATTTAAGTACCTTTTGACCCCATGGGGGAAAAATATCTAATGTTCAGGACTACCAATAATAGGAAGAAGAGAAAAAAGATATTTTTTGAGAACTAACTTTTTATTCATCATAGTGGATTCTTAAGCACATGCTCTGTGTTTGCAACATGCTAGCTGGATGTCTTTTGGTATGATTGTTACATGTTTGGCATGGATAGCACACAGGTTGGTGTCTTCAAAGGCCAACCATATAGGCCTCACTTAGCTCCTGCAAACCACCAATAACTGCACTCTGAAAGTGCAGACCTGTTTTGAAGTCCTGTGCAATTTCTCATACCAGATGCTAGAAAGGAAGTTTGTGAATCTGAAGTTCAGTGGACTTCTGATGATGTCTAATTTCACTGACTGCCTTGGATCAGGCTTGTGATGATGAAATTTCTTTACCCCTCCAGGAGAGGGTGCACTCTTGTGAATGGCTTTTTTAGGCAGTTGCTTCCTGGGTACCTTATTGCCAGTTGATTTGCAGGCAGTCTGCTTTGTACAAGTCATGGTATAGAGACCACCTTACTTACCCACTTCTTCTTCAGCTGGAGCTTAGTGAGCTAGAGATGGTGCTGGCCTTAGAGAGTGACGGTGGCAGCTGCGAACACCCATCTGACAGGTTTGTTTGTTTGTTTGTTTTGGCTTTTTAAAAGGAAATTTACTACAAGTCTACAGTTCTAAGGCCAAATAGATGTCCATGCTAAGGCATCCAGGAAAAGACACCCTGACTCAAGAAAGGCCCATGTCTGTCACATAGGAGGGCATGTGGTTGGCATTTGTTGGTCATTGTTGCTGGTTCCTTTGCTTCCTGCTTCTGATGACAGTGGTTTCCTCTCTAAGCATCAGTGGGCCTTCACTTTACCTTCTCTGGGACACAATTCTGGGTTCTGGCTTGCTTAGCATCTCATGGGAAAGTACATGTCGATGTCTCCTGTGATATGCCCATATCTAGGTATCTGCCTTCTCTGTTGGCACACCAAGCATCTCCACACATCTGTGTCTCTTTCAGCTCTGAAGGAACAATTCTCCAAGGGTCTGCCTCTGAGGCTTCTTCAAATGTTTCCCCCCTTAAAGGACTCAGTAACCTAATCAGACCCACCTTAAATGGTTAGAATCACATCCCCATCTAATCAAAAGGTCACACCCACAATTGAGTGTGTCACATCTCCATGGAAACAATCTAATCAAAGTTTCCCACCTTAAACAACAGGTCTGGCCCCCCAAGATTGGATCAGGACCAAACCTGGCTCTTCTGGGGTACAAAATAGCCTTAAACCACACAAGTTCTAAGAGTAAATTTTAGCTGGACAGCTTGTTCTTGCCTAACTGGGTAATAAGAAGGCTCATGTGCTAATTTAAGGGGTGCAGGAATGAGATTTGGAAGGAGCTTAACTGATTGGGTTGAACTTTGTCTGCCATGTTGGCTCCGTCATTCCTTAGAGAGATGTTAGTATTATTTATTTGATGGCTAAGGCACCAAATTACTACTATTTTTCTGTTGGTAAGAGCACAATATTTAAGAGATTGGGTATTTTTTGCATTTAATTGGGAGAAAACCTTGCCCTTTTTATACTGCTGCATGAGCGTGAAGGATTAGGAAGGTACAGCTTTTTCCCTTTTCCTAGTTCTGGAGCTCAGGAGAGGGCAATTAGTTTTGCTTTCTGAGTTAATTAAAGTCCCAGGGGGCAGGGCCTTGGCTTCACTCTAGTTTGGCTGACTATCGTATGCTTTACTTTCTTTGTTATTTGGTTAATGAAGCTACTTTTAGAAATAAAAATATTTGAAAAATTACAGCAGTTTTGTCTTGTTTGACTTTTACACATTTACTAGGGTTATGCTAATTAACAGATAGAACATAAATTTTATAGTTGTGTTTTTGCTTCTTTAAAGTTGAAGATGAAGTTTAGCTGACTACCTATACTTTTTAGAGTAGTGTGACAAGCAAATTTGGTTGTTCTGTGATTTGTAACTTCTAATATTATACAGTTTACCATTAGGACAGAACATTTTTAAGTTTTTAGTAATTTTATTTTTAAATATATGCTATTTTTAAATATACTAACAGAGGATAGATTTTTAATTATTGTAATACTTGTTCAACCTTTTTAATGTAATGTGTTAAACTATTTTAGTACTTCATTTTTACATGGTAAGAAAATAAGCCTTTTGTAACAGTTTTCCTTTAAGAGTGAGAAGACTTGTTCTCTGTCATGTTGAGTGTCACCTTGGACTCTGCTAAACTGAACAGATGTGAAGTCAGCAGAGCCATGCATGGCCTCTGGCACCCTCACTCTTTTTCACTTGCTGTGAGCAGGGCTAGAGGGGCAGGCCTGTCCCCCTTCCAGAGACAGCGCAGTTCCTGGGCCCAAAGCCAAAGTGGCTCCCTAGGTTGAGGGTTGTTTTCAGGTTTCTGGCACACTCTTTGCCATTGGCCCTTTGACTCACAGTTGAAGCAAGGCTTTTGATGCTTGGACCCACGATTTGGGTGTTATTAACAGCAACTGCAATAAGCTGAGCCTGTTTTTTGGTCTTTTACTTAACTCTCTTTATTCTCCTCCTTCTTAGCCTTGTTTCATTTATTAAAGACAGAAAAGGCAGTTTCTAATAAATCTTTAGTGGCCCATGAAGAGCTTTTGCAGCTTTCTCCAAATTTATTTGAAGCTGGCAAACTTTTCTCCTAGACTGTCTGCCTCCATAGTTTCTTACACTACTGTTGTCACAAACTGCTTTTAGCCCGAGAGAAATTTCTGGGAACATGGGCGTGTCAGAGAGGACTTTCCCAAATTACTCTTTCCCAGATAAAATGGAGCCAAAGACCATTGAAGGGGGTACAGATCAGATCCAAATTGCCTTGGAGAGGTGGGCATGGAGGGCACCAAGAGCTTCGTCATTGGCTTCATTTGGGGAAAGAGCCGGAATTTTTGGATTGCTGAGCAAAGCAGCCTTTAGGTAATTGTCCCCCCTCAGTTGTGAGGAAGTGTAGCATTTGGGGTTCAGTTGAAGCAATGGCTCCCCTCAGGGTGGGGCACCCAGTACTCCAAAGTCCCTTATGAAAAGCCATGACCACTGGTTGGTTGGGGCCACCCTGTTCTTTTTTTTAAATATTTTTATTTATAAATCTTAACATGCAAACATTTCATACATGGTTTACAATCAGTGGCTTACTATATCATCACATAGTTGTGCATTCAACACCATGATCATTTTTCAGAACATTTGCATCACTCCAGAAAAAGAAATAAAAAGAAAAAAGAAGGGTGCATGGGTGGTTCAGTGGTAGAATGCTTGCCTTTCATGCAAGAGACCGGGTTCAACTCCCGGACCATGTACCACCACCACCACCCCCCCACCACCAAAAAAAGGAAAAAGAAAAAAAAACCTCATACATACCATATCCCTTACCCTTCCCTCTCATTGACCACTAGTATTTCCATCTAGTCAATTTATTTCAACCTTTGTCCCTCCTGTTATTTGTTCATTTGCCATCCATATGTTTTTACGCATCTGTCCATAACCTAGATAAAAGGAACATCAGATACAAGGTTTTCACAATTACACACTCAACGCCTGTTCTTAGGGAAAAGGATTTTTATGTCCATTTCTGTCACCGGTTATGCAGCCAGGACCTAGAGTGGGGATGGGCACTGGTAGCTGCCACACAAATCAACTTGTTCTTTACCATAATTTATCAGCCTCTTTCTCCTGCTCTTCACTGGATGCTGTACAGTGTTCTGGCAGCCGGAGATTTGTAACAGTTGTTTGAGACAATCCTGCCTGTTCGATAGTTGTTCCAGGAGGAGGACTGAGTCCTGGAGCTCTGCCATCTTGTTACCACTCAAATGAGTTCCAGCACGATGTCGACGAATGCCAATATAGTGACACTAGGATTTTGAGGAAAGAAAGTTCATTGCGAGGCAAGCCTGGCAGGAGACAGGAGGTAGAACTCAGATCTGTCTCCCTGAGCAGAAGAAATTTGGAGATATTTATGAGGAGTTCATGGGAGATAGTTTAGGGAAATTAGGAGGATAGGGTGAGATTATATAGGTTAGGAGGTTACTATTCCCTGAGCATGTGCAGTTTCAAAATGTGCTTGTTCATACATCACATGTGTGAAAGTGGTGGCTTAGCATGACCAGTGGGTATAATTTTTTCTATTATCATTAGGTAAAGTTGGCTTAGATCAGAGCTTCTTTGCACATGTTCTTGTTTTAGATTTGATGTGCTCTGATCCTCTGGTTTGGGAGCTTCCTCAGGAAGGGCTGCAGTGGGCTAATGTCAATGTGAGCCAAGGCCCATGGAGTCTGCCCAGCCTCCCCATGCATGCACATGGTGCTGGGGGCCTTTGGGAGGAACAAGCTCCTGGCAGGAGAGGCTGTCTGACAGGGTCTTTTTTTTTTTTTTTTTTATTGGTAGGACATAACATGCAAGCATTTCATACATGGTGTACAGTCAGTGACTCATAATATCATCACATAGTTGTGTATTCATCCCCATGATCATTTTTTTGAACATTTGTATCACTCCAGAAGAAGAAAAAAACTCATACATGCCATATCCCTTACCTATCATTTTCATTGACCACTAGTATTTCCATCTACCCAATTTATTTTAACTTTTGTCCCCCCTATTATTTGTTTATTCTTTATCCATATTTTTTACTCATCTGTCCATACCCTAGATAAAAGGAGCATCAGATGCAGGGTTTTCACAATCACACAGTCACATTGTAAAAGCTATATAATTATACAGTCATCTTTAAGAAACAAGACTACTGGAACACAGCTTTACAGTTTCAGGCTCTTCCCTCTAGTCACTCTAATACACCATAAACTAAAAAGGGATATCTATATAATGCACAAGAATAACCTCCAGGATAACATCTTGACTCTGTTTCAAATCTATCAGCCAATGACACTTTATTTTATCTCATTTCTCTCTTCCCCCTTTTGGTCAAGAAGGTTTTCTCAGTCCCTTGTTGCTGAGTCCCAGCTCATACCAGGGTTTCTGTCCCACATTGCCAGGGAGATGTACACTCCTGGGAATCATGTCCCATGTAGGGGTGGGGGAGGGCAGTGTGAGTTCATTTGCTCTGTTGGCTTAGAGAGAGAGAGGACACATCTGAGCAACAAAAGAGGTTCTCTGGGGGTGACTCTTAGGCCTAATTTAAAGTTGGCTTAGCCTATCCTTTGCAGGAATAAGTTTCACAGGGGTGAACCCTAAGATCGAGGGCTCAGCTATTGATTTAGTTGTCCCCACTGCTTGCCTGAGTATCAGAAATTCTCCAAATGGAGAAGTTGATTTTTACCCCTTTCTCCCCATTCCCCCTAGGGGATTTTGCAAATACTTCTTTATTCACAATCCAGATCACTCTGGGATTTATCAGGGCATCACACTAACCTGGACAAACCAACAAAATCTCATACCCTATTTAGGATTCCACATACTCATGGTGTTCAACTAAACTGACCATACAAGTTAAATTAGGAAATGTACTACCCAAAATATAAATTTTGCCCCCAATAAACATCTCTCCCTTTAGTCTCACACGAAAGTTGAAGTTTTAAAATATGAATGATACCATCCTTTACCCAGTGTCTGACAGTTTTTTTTTTTTTTGCATGGGCAGGCACCAGAAATGTCTTACAGTTTTTAAAGACAACTTTTATACCTCCAAGTCACCACTTTTCTAGAAAAACCTTCTTAGTGCATCTAAACATTCCTCATTTAGTTGTTTTCTGTTGCCCTCCTGATCTTGTCTCTGAATATGCCAGAGTCTGCCATTGTTCCCTTTTTAGGGTGCTGCCTGCGACGGGATATAGTGCATGGCAAAACCAAATGGTGCCCTCACATTCCTAATGCTGATTTGGACTGCATTAACTTATTTGGCCTCTGTTACTGTACCACTGACTTCTGTTGAGCCTTGTCATCAACCAGATCCCATGCATGGATTTTTTTTCCAGTGTGAATGCAGTTGCTAAGTCACACCTTCCACATCCTGTAATAGTTTATTGGGCTTTAGATCTATAAATTTCAGCTTTTAGGGGGAGCAGTTTTAGTCTGCTGTAACTTTGGTCTTTATGTACAACATAAAGAGGCCTGTGTACAATGTTTGAAATAAATCTAGCATCTGTACCAAGTAAGCAAACGCGTAGCTTCTTGGTTAGGAGTGGGTGAGTTGGAGGATTTGGGGAACTTGTTAATATATGTACTCTGTCCCTTCTCCTTCACTTTTATACAGGATTTACTCGGAAGGCTCTGCTCCTCAGATGCTTTTGGTATATTGGAAGACCTAGAAATTAGCCAATCCATAATGATGGATCCCTGAATATTAGAGCTAGAACATACCTGAGAGATATTTTAGTACACCCTTCCCCCCCTTTATTTTGCGCATTTAGAAGCTAAGACCCTAGACAAGAATAGAGAATTGAGCAAAATTACTAAGCAAACTGATGATATAGATAGGTTTGGAACTCAGGGCATATAAATTAATTTATTAGGTTTTGCCTAAATAGCAACTGCTCATATTAAGACACTTCATAGATTTTTTTTTCCTGCCCTCCCTTTTATTAGTTTAATTGTCCCAGAACAAGAAGACTTCCATGAATTCCTCCAGCGTGTTAGTAAAGGAACCCTCTTAGATTTTTAGCCAGGTTGCTTTAGCAATGAAGCTAGGCAGAATTCTTTCCTGGGATCTCCAGGCCTGTTAAATAAGCAATCTGTTAAAATAAGCAAATCGGTAAAAATAAAAAGGAAGTAGGGGAGTAGAAAGGGGTGAGGTTGAGACAAAGGTCAATGGTGAGTACCTCTCATGCTCCTGGTGTTTTCCTGAGTCCCTTTCAGCTGCCATTTCTCAGTGCTCAGGTTGGTTGGAAGAAAAGATTCCTGGGGATCAAGAGACTAGAGTCACTGGTAGCCTCCAAATAGCAGCCTCCAAATAGGCCTGGGGTCATAGCAGAGAGGAGAAAACACTGGTGGCCCTGGTAGGGAATTTAGGTGAGAAGAATTGGTAGGGAATTTAGGTGAGAAGAATTGGATGACCTGAAGTGGATTTCTTTAATTCAACAAGGTTTTCTAATGAATGTAGAGGAAAAAGAGGTTACAACGAGGAATGTTCAGATTCCTGTACTCTGATAGCTTACTGTTGGAGAAGATAGATGTATATACAATTTAGCTCTTGTTTAAGGTCCAAGAAATTAGCTCCAAAGAAGGAATAGTTCATCTCAACCAACTTAAGGAACCACAAAGATTCCTGGAAACAGCTGTTGGCATCTTTCCCTGCCCCTCTCCAGCAGTGTCTCACTCTGCTCTTGTCTAGAGGTGCTGTGGCAAATTTAGAAATTGATGAGCCTGTTGCTGCCTGGGAAGGTGGGAGGTAGAAGCCGGATGAATTCAGCCCGCCCAGGTGTACTTTGCACCTTTCCTGCTTCCCTCGGTACCAGACACTCTCACTGTACTTAATTCAGAGGGCAGCTGTCATTGTGAGCAACCATGACAATGGCTGCTTCTGTCCCAGAACCCACCCCAGACTTGGAGCTAAAGGCTTCAGCCACTGGAGGTCCTAACATTGACCATGTGCCCCCAGCTACCATGTCCACGCAGAGGCTTCGGAGTGAGGAATACCATGACTACAGCTCCACTGATGTGAGCCCAGAGGAGAGCCCATCTGAAGGTCTGAGCAACTTCTCCCCAGGCTCCTACCAGCGGTTTGGGGAAAGCAATGGTACAACGTAAGTAGCTGTTATCTTTTGCCCTCCTGAATGGAACTCCTAAGTTCTGCTTAAGTGAAACAGTCTCCCTTAGAGTTATTATTCCTCCCCCATTTCATCAGTTTCCCATTTTACAGATGAAAGTATGATATAAAGAGAATTACATTGCTGAGATCTGAGCTATTTGCCTGTCTCTCTTAGTCTGTTTTTTATTCTTTGTTGGTTTCAGCTGAGTTGGTCCCAGTAGGCTGTTGCGGAGTAAGAGTCTGGACTTAAGGAAAGCTTTTAGAGGAGATGTGCTCTTAATTTAGAACCATGTGTCATCTGTGCTAGAACCTCACATATCCCCATGCCTAGTTGGAAACCTCCTTTGCAAAGTCTCCGGGAGACTTCTGTTTCCACCAAAAAATTGCTGAAGAATGAGAAGAGGGAGAAAGACCTTCTACTGCCCTAAAATGATTCAAAGTTGAAGAGTAATTCTGCTCTGTATTCATAAGGAGGGTTTAAGTCTTATCCCTGGGAACTGAATCCCAAAACTCATCTGGGCTGACTGTGGCCTTCTCTAGGCCTCAGTTTCCCCAAATATAAAATTAAATTGAGAGCTCTACTATGGTATTTGGTGCTCACCATTGAATTGAAAGCTTCAGAGGAGGGTTGGTACCCTAACCAAACCTCAATAGACCTCAGACATTTTCTCTGGATCCCAGCATCCCATCTTTTGTGCCTCTTCTGCTCATTCCTCGAAGTAAGCAATTGACCTTTTTGTGTTCTCTTGTGAGTTGGACGTGACTTACTAAGGGTTCCTTTCTGTCCTAGACTTACACAGTCCCCTGTGACTGCCCGAAGGGACCATGAGGACTTCCCTTGGAGCTCCTCACTGGGGATGCTCCCTGTGGCTCCAGTTTCTCCTTGTATGAGGTGTTTTCTCTTGTGAAATGAGACAGAAATAGAGGATATGGTCTGTCAATATATCCTACCACCCTGTACCGTTAACTAATTTCTTCTCACGAAGATTTTTATCTTCTAGCTTATTTCCTTGTGCCATGCTTTTTTAGAATATGCATTTGTAGGCAGTTTTAACTGATGGGAAAGACTGCTTAGAGTACAACTGCCAGCAGTGGAAACTCTACTTCCCTCTCCCTCCCAGGAGCTTTTCTCCCAGGCAGAAGAAACTCCAGATGCAGCTGATGACATGTGATAGCTTCCTTTTAGAAGTCACACTCATTATTGTGAAATACTTCTTCCAAGCTTCTCTCTACATAATTTCCCTTCCAGTTTTTGCTCCTGGTTTTCGAGCATCAACTTGACTATTCAGTGCTTGTCGTATGGGGTCTAGATTTCCATTTTTAAAGAGACCTCTGAAGCTCAAAACCAACCAACTAGCAACCTCAGGATGGTAACTTATAGGTTTCCTATCTGTGGAAGCTGATGCATGCCTGTAGGTATTTGAATTATTTTTTCACACTGGGTTATAGTTAGTAGTTAATCTAATATTAGTTCCCCCTGATTGCTGGAAATTTATCTGATCAGAGGATATCATCCTTGGGCTTGTAGTGGGACATTTTCTAGGATATACTTTGTTCTGAGGGCCTTTCCTGCCCTGATACTGTGACACAAGGTAGGTCCAGGAAAGCCCATCTGGAAGCGGTGGCCAACATCACAGTCCAGTCATAAGCGGCCCAGGGAAAAGTATTCCATTTGCGTTGAAGGATTGGTTGAGTACCTCCAAATTGGGGCACATGATCCACAAGAACATTTATGTAGAAGACATGACAAGTATAATTAAGGCATAAACTGATTTGGGGAATTCTGTTGACCCAAATGAATCTCTAATATGTGAGAAGTGTTAGAGAGAAGATTTTTGTCTGGGTTTGAGTTTTGAGCTGGGCTCCTTGTCCATTGACACGTTGTCCCACCCTGTTACCTAGTTAACCAAGGAACAAAATACATGGAAGTATCTCTGTACCTGTTGCACATACACATGTACATACCTGGCTTTTCTAGAGGTTAAGGGCTCAGGAAAAACCCCAACTGGTAGTGAAAGTAGGGGCTGCAAACACTTCAGTGATGGTGTTTATAGAAAGGTTATTTCCTTACACTTGTGCTGATTGCTTTGAAGACAGCCTTATTTTACTCTAATGAGCAAATCTTTCTTCCTGTGGCCCTGTTGAGTTACATTATCCCAGCTGTTGATTGAGCTTCAATACCTCTTCCCCAGACTATCAGGCTGAGAAATCAGCTGAGGGAATCTGGCTTTCTCTAGGTTATCTCAAACACCACTTCTCAGTGTGTGGTTTACAGACCCTTTGGGGTCCTGAAGACCATGTCCAGGAATCTGCAATGCAGAAACTATTTTCATAGTAATACTAAAATATTATTTGTGCCCTTCTCACTGTGTTGACATTTGCACTGATGGTGCAAAAGCAATGGTGGGTAAAAACTGCAGGCACTTTAGTATGAATCACAGCAGTGGCACCACATTATGCTAGTCATCATTGTATTCTTCACCGCCACACATATGCCAAACAAAAAGAAAAACAAAAATGAACCAGTTTCAGCTAGAAATGTTCTTGATGAAGCAGCTATTAATTTTAATAAATCCTGACCCTTCTTTTAATATTCTATATGATGAAGTGTTAAGTACACGTGAAGAACTTCTGCTACACACCAAAAATATGATCCGTGTTTCAGAAAAAAGCACCTCAGTGATTATTTGAATTGTGAGCAGAACCAGTAGCATTTTTTGTCATGGAATGCTATTTTTACTTGAAAGAGCAACTCACAAACAAAATATAGATTATTCAAACCTGAGTATTAGCTTACACTTTCTTGAAAGTGAAAGAAGTGAGCCTGCTACTTCAGGGAAAAAAGGTGACAGTATTTCTCACCCACAATAAAAATTGAGTTTTCAAGAGAATACTAGGAAAAAACTTGCCTCCGGCACTGTAAGCTTGACAGCTTCCTTCTACTTAAAGACTTTTCTGATGATATATTAATGAATATGGTTTTTTGATATTGTAGAATGAAATGTGTCAGCATTCGGAATGTCTGCATAAGCCAGATGTTTGGGTTTGTTAAAGCTGATGAAATGCAGTATAACAGAAATGGACTGGCTTTTAACAATGGAGATTTATTAACATACAAATTTACAGTCTGAGGCCCTCAAAATGTCCCAATGAAGGCATTAACAGGACAATACCTTCTCTGAAGACCATTGGGCTCCTTTGTCAGATAGCAAAGCACGTGGTGACATCTGCTGGTCCCACTTCGTTGCTTTCAGCTTCTGGCTTCAGTAGCTTCCTCTCAGCTTCTCTGGGCTTTTTCTATGAGCTTTTCTTAATTTCATCTCTTAATTTCTCTATGTATTTTACCTTCTAATAAAGGACCCCAGTAGGAGGATTAAGACCCACACTAAATGAGGTGGGATCACATCTCAACTGAAATAACTTAATCAGCATGTTGCACCCATGGAATGGATTGAAAGAACACTGCCTTTCCTGGGCTACATAACAGCTTCAAACCACCATACCAGGGAACCAAAATTTTTCAAATGACCATTGTTTGATGTTAGAAAAAGTGTACATGGGTAAAAGATCTATTCAAGATGCAAGATGACTAATGAATTTTAATGGAATAGAATAGGAAAGATTCAGATTCCACATTACAGCTAACTTTTAAGAAACTAACAAAAATTCTGGAGTTTTGGTGTAGTATCAAGGAAAAATTATCGTAATTGTCTGAAAAGGTATTAAAATACCCTGTAGTTTTCCAAGTACATGTCTTTGTGAGGACATATTTTCTTCATGTACTTAAACCTAAATAATATGCAACAACAGATGGAATGTAGAAACAGATAAAAATAGCTGTTTTTTATTAAGCCAGACAGTAAGGATAGCTGGAAACATGTAAAACTATGTCATTCTTTGACAGTGCCTTTCTACATTTCCTTTTTTAGAAAATGGAGATATTTTTCATCAAAAATCTGTTACTGATATTATCATGTGATGGATTTATTATTATTTTTAATTAATAAATGTTTTCTAAAATTTTATTTCACTTTGTAATGCCTTATATATCAGCAGATATAATCCACATAAACAAAAGTCATTTGGAGTCCTCAGTAAGCTTTAAGTGTTTAAATAGGTTCTGAGACCCAAAAGCATAAGAACTACTGATTTGAAGAATAGAAGAAATTATGGAGATCTATTAGACTGTTTTTTAGTTTATTTTTTTCCTTTTTTTGAAAGATAGTCCAGCCTTGTAGTTAAGAGTTTGTAGTCCATGGTGTTGATTTTGTAATGCTCACACAGCTTTGGGTATTTCCAGCTTGGGAACACTAATTGAGAAGAGAAATCTTGGTCGATTGCCTAGAATTCTGGTGTGTTTCAGAGCTGAAGGGACCACAGAGAGCTTCTTGTCCTAGTTCAGTCCCCTCACTTTACAGATGAGACAGAAGGCCCAGTAAAGAGCAGGGCTGGCAGGACCTGGTGTCCCATGAAACCCAGCTCAGAGGCTTTGGGGGAGCTCTCTGATAAGCAAGTGGGTTTGCCACTGTGTGTACCTTTGCCCTAAAGGGATTGAATATTTGCCGAGATAGAATCTGATAGACCCGTCATTCTGTTCCTTATTCCTGGCCACTGGCTGCTGATAATGAAGGAGGGCCCTGGACCTGACAGTCCTTGAGAGCACTCAGCCTCTTCTTTTTTTTTTTTTTTTTTTAATTTTTTTATTAATTAAAAAAAATTAAAATTAACTAACACAACATTTAGAAATCATTCCATTCTACATATGCAATCAGTAATTCTTAATATCATCACATAGATGTATGATCATCATTTCTTAGTACATTTGCATCGATTTAGAAAAAGAAATAGCAAGCCTCTTCTTGTTTAAACTCAGTCGTTCCTAAATTTGGGAGCAGTAGGAAGGTCAAGATTTTTCTTCCTGGAGTTGGAAAGAAAAAGATTACTGAAAGTAACATTCCTTTCCAGAGAGTGTTAAATGAGTATTGTTTATGGTTTTTATGAGTAACAAGTGTTATTTGCTTTCAGTTTCTACTGAATTCCAGATTTGAAGAAATGTACTTAAGCATCAGTTTGGAAGGATTTAGGTTATTTGTGCAGAAGAATTTCCAGACAGTGCCAGGGGCCAAATCCTGAGTGCGTTTGTGATTTGGGACAAAATGGTCCTGTATCTTACCTGCTTCATATCCTTCTGGGGGTAACTCAGGATAGGAAATGCTGAAGATGAGGCTGCTCCTCTCCTGTCAGTCCTTCCATGAGCCTTATTTCCTACCGAAATAATAGAAATTCCTTGATCATCTCCCACCCCCACCCAAGCACCTGCAAAGTCAAAATGCATTTCCTTGTTCATGTCCCACGTTTCTAAGCCTTTGTTCCCAAGCCTTTCCCTGTATCCTTAGTGTCTTCTTCCCCAAAGACCTCTTTGCATTTGCAAAGGCACATCCTGCCTGTCCTGCTGGACCAGCTCTGTTCTCTCCTCTACTCAAAAGTCCTACCTGCCTTCTTCTCCTTGGGCTTTTCTTATGACAGGGATATTTCTACCTTGTGTAGTTATTAATATGTCCACGTTATTTTCCTGTGGCGTCATTAATTTCTAGGAATTGAGATCTACATCTGATTCATGCTTATTTCCACCACTGCAGTCAACATAGTATCTTATACATGGTAGGCAGCATTTGTTCAAAGAAAAACTGAATGAGAAAATGTGAGGCTTTACAATTTCAGCTCGGGGAAGCACAGCCTGTACAAATAGGTGAGGGGAAAAGTCTGTCCTCAAGGCAGAAGGATAATCGAGATAACTATTGGAAGAGCCTCTCTGATCCTAGTATGCTATGATGTTCAACTTTTTTTTTCTTATAAATACAAGTACCCTAGGAACTTCTGGCCTGCAGCAGTACAGTGACTTCTACTCTGTTCATTTCACATAAAACTTTCTGTTACAGGTTTGAGGTTCTATTTTTAATTTCTCCTGTTCTTTTCTCACATCAGTTTCTGTCCTTCATAGTTTTGTTTTTCATCTTCTGTTGCAGTTTCAGATCTGAGTTAGTAGAGTCAGCTCGGTGGTTAGAATCTGGTCCAGATATACAAGTAAAGGTTAGGGTACCTAGGGAGAACCCATTGTTCCTTTGACCAGTCTTCCAGAGTGCGATGTTTCTTGGTAATACCTCAAGAGAGCAGAGGGGGATAGCAGGGCAGTAAAGAGGGTGGGCTCTGATGTCAGATGGGTTGGATTTGAATCCTGGCTCCATTTTTACTAGGTGTGTGACCTTGAGCAAGTTGCTTCCTCATCCATAGGATGAAGTTTGTGCATATCTCATAAGGTTATTGTGCATGAAAGCATTTAGCAGAATGCTAAGTGCTTAATAAATGTTAGCTCTTATTGTTAATATTCCCTTGTCTACCTTCTTCTTCCCACTTCAGATGGTTCCAGACCTTGATCCATCTACTAAAAGGCAACATTGGCACAGGACTCCTGGGGCTGCCTTTGGCAGTGAAAAATGCAGGCATCTTGGTAAGAGGAGAGGAAAGTATTGCAAAAAATTTTAGGTGAATTTTTTGAAAATATGTTTCACTTAAAACAGTAAAGTTTTAGCAATTTAAATTTTAACCTTTTTTTTAATTTCAGCTGAGAAAAAGCAAAATTCAGGCATTCATTCATCTAAAGATATTTATCGAGGGTCTTCAGTATGCCAGGCATTATTCCAAGCTTTTAGAATAGATCAGTGAATTAAACAGGCAAAGATTCCCTTCTCTTATAGAGTTTACTTAAAATGACTCAAGCAGTTTCTATCAATAATATTAACTAATGCTTTAGTAACAGAAGTCCATCCGTTTTCTACACTGTCCTTCCATACCTTATACCAAAATGGCCAGCTCTGAGAATCAGCTTCTTTTTGTGGTTCATCCTCTCTGGTACTGTCTGTCCAGGGCCATTCTGGTTTCTTTTACTATTGAGGGTAGCTCAGCGATGTGGTTTGTCTTTTGTTCAGTGGTCTTTCCTGGTCTGCCAGGGCTCTGAAGATAACTTCCTCTCTTCCTCCCCACACCCCTCAATCTCTTCTTCCCACAGAGTCAAAGTAGGCTTTTATTCTGCTGATTTGCAGCATTCTTGGAACAGACTTTTCTTGTGTCATTCTTCTCTGTGAGATAATTCACTCGAAAGAAGACTAAGTTTCAGACAGTGTCTATCTCATTGGGCCAAGCTCCACAATCACGTTTTACTCTCCAATGCTGTGCCAGAAATTCTGTCACTGAAAAGTGCCTTGGTAGCATTTGAATCTCTTCTAATTTTACCTGCTTGTTTCTCCCCCAACACCTGCCCCCAGTTGGGTCCCCTCAGCCTGCTGGTGATAGGCATCGTGGCTGTTCACTGCATGGGCATCCTGGTGAAGTGTGCGCACCACTTCTGCCGCAGGTGAGTGTCTTCTGAGCTGCCTCTCAAGTGACTAATTGTCCTTTTGGATGCTGTAACCAATGGTAAAGGTGATCACTTATGCAGATCACTCTAAATCCTATGGTAAACAGCTAATAGTTGCTGTTAATTATCACAGCACTAGCTTTTCCTGTTTTTTGTTTGTCTATTTTGTTTTTTTTTTAGTTCTTTTTGACTTATCTGTTAAATTTACTTATGTCCAGCAGAGAGAGACCACATTCTGATTTTATGTGCCTTACAATGTTAACTCCACTGAAATGATGCTACCTGACAGTTGTTAATTATAATGAGACTAACCATCCTGCTGACTTAACACTTCTGATCCTTGAAAGCATTAGACACGGGGCTCAGTGGTGTCTCCAGGATGACAGATGGGGAGCCAGCTCAGGCTTAGTGTGCTGCATCTGTTCTGCCATTGTCATAGTCTAACCCATAAACTGGCCCTTCCTGCCCTCCCTCTCCCTTTTCACAGACTGAACAAACCCTTTGTGGACTATGGGGATGCAGTGATGTATGGCCTGGAATCTAGCCCCAGCTCCTGGCTCCAGAACCATGCCCACTGGGGAAGGTAACCCATTTCCTCTTTTATTTCCACTGTGGCCTCCCAGTGTGGAGACCTTCACATGGAGAGATAAGATGTGATAGACAATGTAAGAAGTAGTGAAAAGGGCATTGTTGGAACAGTGGACCTGAGTTCTTGCTCAGCTCTG
This sequence comes from Tamandua tetradactyla, assembly GCF_023851605.1. Taxonomy (NCBI): domain Eukaryota; kingdom Metazoa; phylum Chordata; class Mammalia; order Pilosa; family Myrmecophagidae; genus Tamandua; species Tamandua tetradactyla. The sequence continues at coordinate 32,264,226 of NC_135346.1, forward strand.
CTAGTGGTAAGCTGCATGACCCTCTCCCTTTAAAACAAGGGCTAGGTCTGTGTAAGAATCTTTTTTTTTTTTTGGCATGGGCAGGCACTGGAAATTGAACCCAGGTCTCCAGCATGGCAGATGAGAATTCTGCCATAGAGCCACCATTGCACTGCCAAAGGGCTTGGTCTGAAACATCTCTAAGTGCTGTTTCAACTCCAACAGTCTATGACTAGTGATTAGATTTCATTTGCTCCTTTATTTTACAGGTAAAATACTGTACTCCTATAAATGGCAAAAAACAATTCTAGGTATAGAAAGGGGGGGCGAGTACTTGAAGTGAAGTATGTGGTTCCAGGCCTTCAGGAGCTTGTAGTGAACAAAAGGAGAAAGATGCATGGAAATCTGGAGAACAGTACAAGAGATTTGTAATAGTATGTCCCAATAGGAAGAGAGTGTCATGAGATAGAAATATATCTGAGGCTCTGAGAGTGGGGAGAACATCAGATTATTTTTTCTTACTATGCCAGATGAGAAGTGCACTTGGACTTGACAGGTGCTTTAAGGGCAGGGGTACTGGGCAGGAGAAGGAATGGCTTCAAGGAGGAGACAAGGTAAGCTGAAATAAAATAGAGAGATAAATTTGACAAGTAAGGAGACATTTCCGGAAGTGGGAGTGTTTGGAAATTTCTTCTTATGGTAACTTTTTAGATGCCTGAATTGAAATTTTTTACTTTTTGTTTTCTACTTGAGAAAATGGTATATTTAGGGAATTAATATCATCAAATCTTTTTTTTTTTTAATTGATCCACATTAAACTAGCTTACCAAAGAAGTTCCTTTTACCTTTATTTAGTCAGTTTCATCCCATGGTGTAGGTTATGTCATTCTGAAGGTAAAATCTCTTTGTAGGACTGGGAGAAGCCACATTGCCAAGTGATCACCATTAGTTGGTTGTTTGACTGTATTGTCTTCCCTCCTTCCTTGTCTCCCTTCCCTCCTTCCTTCCTTTCCTTCCTCCCTCTGTCCCTTTCGCCTTTCCTTCCTAATTTCCTTCCCTCCTTCCTTCCTTTCTCTGGCTTTGTATTTCTTTCTTTCTCTCTCTCTCTCTCTCTCTTCCTTCTTCCCTCTCCCTTGCCTCCCTTCCTTCCTTCTTTCAGAAGAATAATGTGTGCTCATGTTAAAAAAAAAAAATTGAACAAGATAGAAGGACATAAAGTGAAAAGTAAAAGTAAAAATCAGCCACAATTACATAAGTATCTTTTTGGAATTTTCTGTACATATACAAACATACACATGTTCTTAAAACTTTTTTATGCAATTGACCATACTATGTATATGTTTGGAAACTTGCTTTTTTTCCCCCTTAAATGTCTTAAATGTTTTTCTCTATCAGCACATATAGATTTTTCTTAACCTCTGTTGCAGAGTTCTATTTAACATTGATCTGTAATTTAATCACTTTCCTCAATGACTTTTTAGGTTGTTATCAGCTATTGTTGTTATAAAAGTGCTTCAACCAACAATTTGTTTTAGTACATCTATTTCTGTGTACTTATGTGAGAGTGTATTGGTCTTTTATCCTGAGGACTCCTAGTAATTTTAGAAAAAAGGTGTGAGATAGAATAGGTAGGCAGGTGAGTGGGAGGAAGCCAAGGGGCTGGGAAGTGGCTCTGGTGTTTGTACTCTGTTCTGGTCATCCCAATCCCAGGATTTGCTGATTTCATATAGCAACCTAGACAAGAAGCTAGGAAGAGGTCCATGGAAACCACACAGATAGCACCTCCTTCATCTTTCTTCAGAAGCTCCAGATCATTGATGCTTAACACAGTTTCTGCTTTTACCAGGGCGTGCTTTTCCTTTTCACCCAGTGGGAAGGGTCCTGGATGATCTGGAGAAAAGCACTGTTTAAAACCCTTGTCCCTCTAGGGGTTTTTCTTCTAATGTAATGACCTTGCATTCCTTCCTTTTCCATCTTCAGGCATATTGTGGACTTCTTCCTGATAGTCACTCAGCTGGGATTCTGCTGTGTATACTTTGTATTTCTGGCTGACAACTTTAAACAGGTAGGGTCCTGATAGACAAAGAGAGAATGGTAAGAGATGGGTGGAATTTCTGTTTAGGATTCCTTCCCAGCCAATTTAGGTCAACAAAAAAATTAATATTTAAATACTTTACATAGAATAGTGTTTTTTGTTTGACACTCATCTAAAGACCTAGGGCTTAGAGAAACCTCTAAATGTCATCCATCCTCTTGCCTTTAGGTTGTGTATTGGCTAGGGTTTTCTAGAGAAATGGAATCATCAGGAAATATCTGTAAATACAAAATTTACAAAAGTGTATCATTGACTGTGGGTATATAGAGTCCAAGGTCTGTAGAGTAGGCCGTAAGTTGGCGGCTCCAATGAAGGTCCTCAACAAACTCTCAGGAGAGTTTGGTTGGGCAACTGTGGGTATGTGAAATCCAAGATCTGTAGGGCAGGCCACGAGCTGGCAGCTCCAATGAAGGTTCTCAGCAAACTCTCAGGAGAGGTTGGTTGAGCAATTGTGGGGATGTAAGAGTCCAAGATCTGTAGGGCAGGCCACGAGCTGGCAGCTCCAATGAAGGTCTTCAATGAACTCTCAGAAAAGGCTGGCTGACTGAAGCAGGAAGAGTAATTGTCTCTTCTGAATCCGCCTTAAAAGGCTTCTGAGGCTTTAATTAGATTAAGCATCAGTCATTGCAGGAAACATTCCCTTTAGTTAATTGCAAATGCAATCAGCTGTGAATGCTGCCAACATGGTCATGATTTAAGTCCATGAAATGTCCTCATAGCAACAGACAGGCTAGCACTTGCCTAGCCAGACAGCTTGGTACCACCACCTGGCCAAGTTGACACATGAACCTGACCATGCAAGGTAGGGTATAGTTAAACCCAACTCAAACAGTTGTGTTGTTCATGATAATTACAAAGATCACCAAAGAAGATTCCTTGACCACAGACACCTCTAAGGCCTGTTCCACTCACTTGAGCCTCCCATCAGGAGTGGGAGGTGCACTGGCCTTTGTTGTTTGGTAGCCTTTTCCTTTTTCTTTTCTTGCCCTTGTGTTAGGTGATAGAAGCAGCCAATGGGACCACCAACAACTGCCACAACAACGAGACAGTGATTCTGACCCCCACCATGGATTCGAGACTCTACATGCTCACCTTCTTGCCCTTCGTGGTGCTGCTGGTTTTTGTCAGGAACCTCCGAGCCCTGTCCATCTTCTCCTTGCTGGCCAACATCACCATGCTGGTCAGCCTGATCATGATCTACCAGTTTATCGTTCAGGTATGAGCCTGTTCTCCTCCACCCCCTATTGTGTAATCGAGGAGACAAACAACACAGGTAAGTGGAACATAAATAGGTTGACATATTATGGATTTGGATTAAGAGTTCTCAACCTCAGTGCAATTGAAATTTTTGGGGCCAGATAATTCTTTGTCATGGGAGCTGCCCCCTGCATTTAGCAGCATCCCCAGGTCCCACCTATTAGCTACTAAGAGCACCTCCCTTCCTCCTGTTTTCAGATATTAGCAAATATTCCTGGGGATAGGGACAAAAATCACCCCCATTGAGTTCACTGATTCATACTTTTTCAGATTAGATCATTGTTTTAGTTTGCAAAAACTGCCAGAATGTAATATACCATAAACGGAATGGCTTTTAAAAAGGGAAATTTATTTAAGTTGCAAGTTTATAGTTCTAAGGCCATGAAAATGTCCAAACTAAGGCATCCAGAGAAAGATACCTTGATTCAAGAAAGGCTGATGGATCCAGAAATGCCTCTGTCAGCTAGAAAGGCACATGGCAACTTTGCTGGGGTCTCTGGCTTCTCGTTTTCAAGCGTCTTCCCCAGGGGCATTTTCTTTCTTCATCTCAAAAGGTCTCTGACTGTGTGGGCTCTGTTGGTTCTGGTGGCCCTAAAGCTTTTCCAAAATGGTTCCCTTAAGGGCTCCAGTAAGCACATGGCGAACACAGTGTCATCTGCTAATTTCCTCTCCAGCTCCCTGGGGGGCCTTTTCCTTCTTCATCTCCAAAAGTCACTGGCTGGTAGACTCTCTTGCTTCATGGTTCTGTGGCATTCTGTTGTCTTTCTCTGCTCTCTTAATCTCCCACTTTCTCCAAAATGTTTCCTCTTTTATAGAATTCCAGTAAAGTATCAAGACCCACCTAGAATGGGTGGAGACACGTGTCCACCTAATCCAGTTTAACACCCACTCTTGAGTGAGTCACATCTCCATGGAGGTAATCTAATTACAGTTTCCAACATACAATACTGAATAGGGATTAGAAGGAACTATTGTTCCCAAAAGGCTGATTAGGATTAAAGTATGGCTTTTCTAGGGTACATAAACCCTTTCAAACCAGCACAGATGATTTCCATGGAGATGGGTCTCCACTCATTTAAGGTGTATTAAAGTATATTAAGCATAACTTGCACTCTTTTCCTTAACTTAAAAAGGTACTTAAATTTAATCACCCAAAGAATTCATAAATGCATGGTCATTACAATGCAAACCACACCAGTACTTCTTCACACCACATCTGCAAACTGAGTTTTCATCTCTCAGATAGCTCCTATATGTGACTGACCTGTCTCTTTCCAGATCATATGAATGCATTTACATGCTATATGAATATAAAGTGAAATATAAAGTGTTTTTTTGTGCTTTCTTAAAGTAATTTTTTTGAAAGTCTATGCATTTTTCATCTACTTTGCTTTTTGCCTTTGACAGTGTCTTTGAGAATTTTCCATGTTGATAGATCTGGTTCTGCATCATTCTTTTAAACCGCTACATTGTATCACACTGAATAGAAGTGTTGTAGTTTATTTAACTAGTCCCCAGTCAGTGAACTGTCAGGTCATCTATAAGTTTTATAATTTCAGTATTTTAACAATGAATATTCTTGTAAATTCTACTTTGTAGACATGCATAAATATTTTTCTAAGGTATTTATCTAGGAGCGGAATTGCTGAAGAGTATGCACTTTTGAAATTTTTGTATCCCCAAGTTGCTTTTTCTGAAAGCTATTTATCAATTTCATATAAACCCTCACCCACAGTATGTGAGTGTCCATTTTCTCACCCTAGCCAACACTGGATGCATCAACTTTAAACTTTTAGTCAATCTGACAGGTGAAACTGATTTTCATACAGTCTGCTTTGCAGTACCCCAGTTACCCATTGATGTGGTTTCTGGAACAACAGTAGCTTATAAATAGCAAAGACTTCCTGTACAGGAGGAGAGATATAATGAACTTAGATTACCTTGGTACTCAGTGATCATTTACTGTGTTTGGCTTGTCATGCTAAGTTAAATGGGTGGTTAACAGTGATGCTTCTTCTGCAGAACTGTATTTTAAAAACAAAATAGGGTGGACAATGGAGACTCAGTGGCATACTTCTCGCCTGCCATGCCGGAAACCCAGGTTTGCTTCCCAGTGCCTGCTCATGTCAAAAAAGAAAAAAAAAAAAAATTCTCCATATCTTGTTTTTTTTATGGGACCAGAAGAAGGGCCTGTGAATGCATGATTTACCACTTCCTGAGAGTACCTTTTCCTCTCTCTGATAAATTAAGTCAAAACAAAGGAGGGTAAATTAAAGCATAATTTAATCTTATAATTAGAGATCTCAAGAAGCATCTTGAAATACCCCAGTGAGCATTTCAAGATTCATCTTGAAATTCAGTGAGGCCGCTTCACATAAACGTGGCTTTAGTTTAAACCATCATAGGTAGTTGACTGCAGTGGTCACCGTGACCAGAGGGCTGGGGTGGAAATTAGGCTCCCCTGGAGTCATGGGCCCAGCCAAACATAGTGGCCAACCAGAGTGATGTCTGTGCGTAGGACAGCCTGCACCTTTAGTGTGCTGTCTGTCATCGAGCTGTGCTGCCTCCCAGGTGTGGTATAGGAGAGGATAGTAGTTTGGCTCTGTGTTTGCAGTCACTGGCCGCAGTGTTTGAACAGCTTTATTTTGATGTGTTGTAGTGCTAAAGATGCTCCCTCTGGACCATTTTTATTACTGCTGCTGGTACTGTTACCCATTTTGAGCTTTTGCCCTATATACCAGGAGGATTCCTCTGCTGGCACCCCTAGACATGTAGTCTGAGATTCCCTGACTCATCCCTCAAACTCATCTGATGAGGGCAGTGATCATCCACTAACAAATGGGATAGCACCTATTTCCAGGAACTTAGCACTTTATAATTCAGGAGTAATTACAGGACAGTCTCACTCTCATGCCACGTTGTAGAACAAAAATATTCATCAGTTTGTCTTTATTCTAGGTACTGAAATACTTCTTATCAGGAAGTCTAATTGATCTCTTAGCAGTAGCCCAGAAGAATGATTTTTCTTAGGGAGAATTTAGTATAATTCTTTGAAATCTTTCAAAGGGTAGCCTACTTACAGAGATTCATAATAGATCTCTTTTGGTCACCTGGTATTTTGGCACACTGTGTTTCAAATACGGAGCATGCCAAAATCTGTAACACCTCTACAGTTAAGTTAGTTGTAAAATGCTGTCAAAGGCAATTTTATACTCAATTTTTATTTTCATTAGAGAAGTGTATGCACCTGGTTTAGAAAGCCAGGTTCTGAAAGGACAGCAGACTCTCCACCCACCCAACCCCTACCCAGCCCTGCTCCCTCAAGGCAGCCTGTTCATAGGTAACTGTTGTTCAGGAGTGAGCCAGGTCGGATTCTTGACCTTGCTTCCGTGCTTGTACAATCCTCCATTGTAGTTGCAGTAAAAATTGCCTTGGTTTTTTTTATGTGTTTATTTTTTTAATGTTCCATTTGCTGTTTTCCTCAACTATTCCGACTCCTCTATCATGTGCCTATCAATGGTATTTTCCAGGTGCTCAAACTCATTCACGGAAATTAAAAAAGAAGAAAAAGAGATAATCTAATGCTCTACCACCTTTCCTTCCAGCTTTGTATATGTGGAGTTTTTTTTAATAGTTGTCATCATAGTAAATACATAAATTAAAAATATATTTTTCTCATTGTTGTTACACAAGCAGTTTTTCATGCACTAATAGTTATTCTAATGTTTACATTTTAAATAGTTCCTTTATACCATGTTCTGTGGTAGAGTTGATGTGCAGTAAATTGCTTAACTGTTTAGTTTGTTTGGTAGCATTTTAGGTTGTGTTCAGTTACTTTCCCAAATAGCTTCGTTGTGCTTCTTCATATTTTTTCCCACTTGGATAAAATTTGGGGGGATGGGATTACTGGAATAAAGAATGTGACATTTTTATACAAACCCCAGCATTTGAGTTTTTAATAATACATTGGGCTAGTCTTCCACTAACTCAAGTAAAGTTTTCAGCCTAAAGGGGAAAAATATGAAGTCTAAATGCCCCCAAATCATATGTCAGGTATCTTACTTTCTCCCTCAGAGAATCTTGGATTTAGAAAAAGATATGATTTTTCTGATGTTGGGGTTCAAATCTATAATCTCTGTACAGCCTTTTGTTTGGTTTTGTTTTCTTTCTTTCAGAGGATCCCAAACCCCAGCCATCTCCCCTTGGTGGCACCCTGGAAGACATACCCTCTGTTCTTCGGCACGGCCATCTTTGCCTTTGAAGGCATTGGCGTGGTAAGAGCTGCCCTGTGATTTGAGCATGGTGTTCCCTGGTACCCTTTGTATCCTAGAGGTCTGCTTTAAGGAATGCTAAGAAAGTATTGTTAGAAATTATCTGCTGAGATTTACTAGCCAGTTAGTGAATAGTGTTTCAGGAATTTCCATTGAAATTTTCCAGCTCCAATTTTAAAAAGGTGTTTTTATTGAAAAATATCCATGCATATACAGTCCAACTGTATTATATAATCAGTGGCTCACAATATCATCACATAGTTGTGTATTTATCACCGTGGTCATTTTTAGAACATTTGCATCACTCCAGAAAAAGAAATAAAAAGAAAAAAGAAAAAACTCATATATCCCATACCCCTTACCCCTCCTTCTTGTTGACCCACAGTAATTTCATTCTACCCAATTTTTACCCTTTATCCCCCCCATTATTTGTTTATTTTTGTCCTTATTTAATTTATTTTTTTACTCATCTGTCCATACCCTGGATAAAAAGAACATCAGACACAGAGTTTTCACAATCATGCAGTCATGTTGTAAAAGCTATATAGTTTTATAGTCTCTTCAATAATCAAGGCTACTGGAACACAGTTCAATAGTTTCAGGTACTTCCCTCTAGCCATTCCAATACCCCATAAACTAAAAAGGGATATCTATATAATGTGTAAAAATAACCTCCTGGATAAAAAACTCTCAACTCTGTTTGAAATCTCTCAGCCACTGAGACGTTATTTCATTTCTCTCTTCCCCCTTTTGGTCAACAAGGCTCTCTCATTCCAATGATGCCGAGTCCTGGCTCATCCCCAGGAGTCAGGTCCCACATTGCCAGGGAGATTTACACCCCTGGGAGTCATGTCCCATGTAGGGGGGAGGGCAGTGAGTTCACCTGCCAAGCTGGCTTAGCGAGAGAGGCCACATCTGAGTAACAAAAGAGGTTCTCTGGGAGTGACTCTTAGGCCTAATTATCAGTAGGTTTAGCCTATCCTTTGTAAAAATAATCCTCATAGGGATGAACCCCAAGATTGAGGGCTCAGCCTATTGCATTGGTATCCCCACTGCTTGTGAGAATATCAGGAATTCCCCAGATGGGGAAGTTGAATATTTCCTCCTTTCTCTTCAGTCTCCTAAGGGGACTTTGCAAATACTTTTTTATTCTCTGCCTAAATTACTCTGGTATATTTCAGGGCTCTTGCTAACCTGTACAAACCAACAAGATCTCACACCCTACTCAAGATTCTATCCAATTATGGTACTCAAGTAAATGGACCATACAAGTTCAATTAGATAATGTGCTACCCAAAATGCAAATTTTGCACCAAATAAACATCTCTCCTTTTGATCTTGCAAAGAAGTTGAAGTTTGAAAATATGGACCATATCATCTTTTACCCAGTATTCTGATTTACCTTAGTTGTATCCAGGTCAGCTTCACTCATATCTCTAGGTGAAGTCTGATCACTTTTTTCAGCTTTTTTGACAGTTGCTGAATGGGGTAATGCTGACTTGCATTCCAGCTCCAATATTTGAAAAGAAATAATATAATTTTAACATGTTTCCATTCATAACCATTGCACAACCATCTCATATATGCAAGAGGCAGTAGTACGTGGAAATTAGCATTACAGGATCTAGAGTCACACTGACTTGGGGAGGTATCCTGGCTCTGCCAGAAAGCAGCTGTTGAATAAGGAGTCTTCACTGCTTGCTTCTGAAAAGTGAGCTCAATGATGAGTAGTTATTGGCATTAAATGAAACAGTGTGTGTAAAGTGCTTTGCTCAGTTCCGAACACATGGTAAGTATTATATAAATTTTTGGTTTTATTGATAAAATTTTATTTCATTATTAAATCAGTAAGTGTATGAATGATTTCTCTGTCATGAACATTGGTGTGGTGTATTTTCTGTGTATAAATGAGCAGCCTTCACTCTTGGGTCAGCTTCCCACTGCTATGATTTCACCAAATTTTTTTCCTAAAGAGAGTAATCTCCTGCTCAGTTGTACCTATTTTGATTTTCGTTTGCATTTTTTATAGTAAAGATCCACAGTTCTTCAAGGAAAATTGTTAATTCTGTTGGCCAAAGACTTAGAAAATAAGAAGAGCCTTCTCTTTTTATGACAGTCTTTTCTCCACATTTAATTCCCTATCACCTTATATGCTTTCAAGAAAACCTAGATGCCTGATGAGTTTTTTGTCAAAGTACTGTAGAATCACTGAAGTGATGTTGATGGAATGTGTTAAGGTTCTAACATCATAGGGAAAGCTTCCTTCGGCTATGACCATTTGTAAATCATTGATTGTCCTGAGGTTTTAGACCTTTCCCTCAGCTCTTTCTTGGGGTAGCTCTTTGCCTATGAAGAGTGTCTCACCTTGATTCATAAACACGAATGGTTTCCCTGCTGCAGGGGTAGAGTTGTGAGAAAAGATGTCCCAGGACCTCAGGCCTTGAAAGAAGAAGCTAAGTCAGTGTGGAACGATGTCTAGAGGCCCTGGGTTCTCAGGGAGCATTGTACTGAATTTACCAGTCTTCCCTAACATCGCAGTGCAGACATTACTCTTTGCTTGATTTCATTAGCCAAGGCCTGGATCCAGAGTCATTATGTAAACATCATTATCTGTCACTTTATGACTTCTTTGTGTTTTTTATTTTTACAGTGGGGGGTGGGGAACATTTGCTATTTTGACTCTTAGTTTTAGATTTTAGCTTTGTACATGTGTCAGGATCAAGCGTCAGGTGCTTTCTGCGTGCCCATTGTATTCTCCCCATATTTGTGCCCCTCTTTTAAGCCTACTGGCATAGAGATGGGCTCTGCTGCCTGGCTTTTTAGCCTCTTGATATGAAGGAATGGAAGGATGAGTTCAGAAATTTTTTCAGGTTGGTTGTGGAATGACTGAAGCTTGAACTCTTGAGCTGTTGTGGTGGTGGGGGTAGGGGATGCCATGGACGCCGAGGGCACAGTGGAGGTGGGGAGCTGTGGTGCCCCTCAGTGCTGGGCCTGCCACAGACTCTTGCTGGCAGGTGTGTACAGGGTTGTGCCTGGCATAGTATGTTCTCCATGTCCTCAGGTGCTCAAGGAAAATGCATGTAATGACAAGATCAAAGATAATTCGTAGGATAGCTGGGCACTGCCCTGTGTTTCTTTTCCTTGCCAGCTGTACCAGATCTAGTTGTTAGCAGCTTGTGAACAATGTCTTAGTCATACCTACTGTTTCCCCCATTCCTGTATGATCTTATCTTCGTAAGAGGCCTATCCTTTGTTCTAGCTACAGTGAAAGAATACCTTTTGTTATGAGAAAGGAGGCAGTGAAGATCAGTGGTCTGAAATAGGAGCCTGGGAACTGGACTTTGTTATGGACCTGAATCCCTGAGATCCTGCTTAAGTCTTACTGCTTCCAGGACCTCAGTTTCTCTAAATTGAAGGTTTAACTTGTCACCACTAGTGCCTGCCCCTATTGCAGTAAGGAAATATTTGTGGAAACTAGAGTGGCCCTCTTCCCTAACTGCATTTCTCATTCTTTGCATAGGTTGGCAGGGAGCTGGACCTCAAATTAGGTACAGTGGCCTGTACTGCCTCAGCCATCCTGATCCCCATCATGCCAGGAGGCATGGGGTCTGTGTGAGAGGACCTGCTGGTCATCACTCCCACCCTGTTGGGATCCCACAGCAGGAGGCAGATGCTGTCCTGGACCAGGGGCCATGGGCACTCATCCTGCCCCTACCCTTACATCTTAGGACTTCAGGCTTACATAGTGTGTTTCAGGATCTCCTCTAGCTCTGAAAGTATAAGTTCTGATGAAACAACTTTTGTTTATTTGTCTGCTTATTAAAGGACAGATGTGCTTTGTGGGAACTCCAGGGATAAAGAAGTTATTTTTTTTCTAAAGATGTTATTTTTTTTGTTGGTCATTAATTCTGTTTTTTTTTTTTTTCCCTGCACTTTTTCTCCTCTCTCACTACTGTCTCATAGGTTCTACCTCTTGAAAACAAAATGAAGGATCCCCGGAAATTTCCAGTCATCCTGTATGTGGGGATGACCATCATCACTGCCCTCTACATCAGCCTGGGGTGTCTGGGGTATCTGCAATTTGGAGCTAATATCCAAGGCAGCATAACTCTCAACCTGCCCAACTGCTGGTATGTGGGGAGGATGGAAGCCTGGGAGCACTGGATACTTTTACAAATTAAGGGATCTGCTGATGCCATTCCCCAGGCCACCACCATCCCTCCTTGGTTGTCCCCTAGGCCTTCTAACTGGGCTCTTTGCCTAAATCTTACTCTTTTCCCAAATCTGTTCCCTACCTTGTTGTGTGTGTGAGCCATCTAAAATGCAATCTGATTGTGCGTTTCCCTGTTAAAGCTTCTCTTTGCCTTTAAGAGAAAAGACAAAACCCTTAGCTTGGCTGTCAGTGCCTTTCTGGCTATAACCCCATCACCCACTCTGCCAGCAGGACTTATCTTAAGAGTTGCTATTTTTAAGAAATTTTCTCTGATGCCCCATGTACTGTAACTTCAAGTCTATGTTAGATGTCCCTTCATTACCGTCTAACCTAATCCCTATTCCATTGTGCCATAATTGCCTGTTGATTTGTACTGTAAGTTCCTTAAACTGTAAACCCTGTGAGGACAGGAGCAGTCTTGTTTGCCATTGTGTCCCAAGGCCTGGTACAGTGCCTGGTACACGTTACTCATCCAGCAAATGATTTTTGAGTGAAAAGGAGGACTAAACCCTGATATTTTGAGGCATACTGTAGATGAGAAGATGTCATCAGGAGGCAGCTGGGCATAGAGGATGGAGGTGTCTTGATGTAGAAGACCAGGGTTCAGACCTGGCTCTGCCGCATCCTTGGACAAATCACTTAGCCTCTCTCTGCTTTATTAGTTCCCTCTTCTGGGACCCAGGAATAACCATATCTTCAGCCCAGGATTGGCATAAAAATGAAATGGTATGCATGAGAAAGAGTTTTGCAAAGCTCCTCTAGCATGACAGTGCAGTAGGCTGCTGCTCTGAGTTTAATTGTTTGTGTTAGATGCATTAATGCTCATGAGGTTTATGCTGAATTGTGGGTTGAAGCTAATTCTAGATTTCTCATCTAGAATCCTGAGCCCAGAAGGGCCAAGTATCTGTATCTGGTCCATTCCAAATACTTGGGAAAAAAGGAGAGAAAATGTGTATTTGGTTACTAGCTTCTTCTCCTGTGCCTCTCCCTTAGCAGTCCTAAGCTTAATGAAAAAGTGGGAGTATCTCACCGTGAACCAGAGATTGTTAGGTGTCCTTTTATATCTCACTTTCAGTACCTCTTTTGATATATTGTAGGAAAACATTAGACATATCAAAATACTTCTAAAAAAGGTAGACGTCATAGGGTGGATCCTGAGCAACAATTCCATTTTGAAAATTAAAATTACATTGTGGCAAGCAGCTGTTAGTAGGCAATGAGAGGCTTGTTGTTTGCCCTGGGGATCTGAAAAACCTTCCAGCCCAGCCTGGTTGAGCTGCCTGTGTGTGTGTGTGTTTTTAGAATTCTGATTGGTAAGACTTTGAGTGAGGACAAATTGAGAAAATTGGGGAAAATGTTTATTCAATAGTGTCAACATTAAGCCTAGGACTCTCTAATAAGCAGGGGCTTGGAGTGTAAGCTGGTTGCATGGCCAGCCAGCACTAGCCCTGAAACAGGCCATCATTTTCAGGAACAGCCTTACCTTCACATTCCCTCTGCTACACCTTTTTAAGTGCTCCTGCCCTTTCATGAGGGAACAAACAGAGGTAGCTTTATGTAACTGTGTCACTTTTCCCTGGAAGATAAATAGATCGGGAGCAGTCATCAGCTCACATAATCTGAAGCCATAGTTGATTATCTGTCTCCTTTCTCTGACACCCCAAACCCAGTTGCCTTAATCCTTCTGCCTGCATTAGGGTGCAATTTATTTAACGGTTCCTGAAGGTAATTATCCTGACTCCAGACTTCCTAGCCCTCCAGAAATCTTTGTGCTTGGAGTTTCAGTATAGAGCCACTAGCTGATTTTCCTTGTCTGTTGCTGGAGAATTTGCTTTTACCAAATTCAAGCTTGCCCAGGTAGTTCTCCTGCTTTTAAACTCAATACTTATTTTACCCAAAATAAAATTGCTACATTTAAATAGATTTCCAGTGAGAGTAGGCAAATGTTTTCCCCTGCAGAGTGGCCCTTCCCTTTAATCATCAAATCAGATCTATAAATGCTTATCAACCACAGACATTTTTTTTCTCCTCTGCACAGCTCTGGGCTCTGGAGTGGTAACAAAGAAAGATCCCACGATGAGTTAATGGTCTCACTGGGAGGCTGTGCATGAAGCCATGGGAGATGGCTGGAGTGGAGGGACAGATTGATTCTGCTCCTGCCACTTGGTCCTGTGCGGTCACTTCCTGAGTCTTAAGGAGCACAGAATTGGATGTGAAGGATATAAATAGGCTTTGATTTTGTTTTTTTTCTACTTATGCTGCTGTATTTACTTATTTTTAATTAAACTTTTTATGTTGAGATCATTATAGATTCACATTCAGTTTTAATAAATAATAGAGAAACCCCATGTACCCTTTACCCGCTTTCCCCCAATGGTAATATCTTACAGAATATCGACATTGATATAGTGAAGATGCAGAGCAGTCCCTTCACCAAAAGGATCCCTAGTACTTCCTTTTAAAAACCCCTACATGCCCCTCTCTCTGCCCCTCCCTCCCATGCCTCCCCTTCCCAACCTCTGGTAAACACTAGTCTGTTCACCATTTCTGTGATTTTGTCATATAAATAGGTTTTTTACGTTTTAATTTTATTTTTGAAAGGCTATGTAAAGGTCCCATATTTTACCCATGGTAAAGATTCCAAACATTCAAAGGGTGTACAAAGAAAATTAAGTTTTTACTCCCCCCCACCCTGAATCTCTGGTGCCAGAGTCTTCCACTTCAGAGGCAACTGCACTACAGTTTCTTGTTTCCTTCTGGAGATATTCATTTGTAAGGATGTAAAATTTGGGGAGGTGGCAGGAAGGGGAGCACCTCTTTTTTTTTTTCATTAAAAAATTTTTTTTTAGTTAGAGAAAAAGTAGGTTTACAGAAGAATCGTGTAAAAAAACACAGTGTTCCCATATAACATCCCCCCTCCCCCATTATTCACACTTTGCATTAGTGTGGTGCATTTGTTATATTTCATGAAAAAACATTTTTATGTTTGTACCATTAGTGATAGTTCATCATTATTCTAGTTTGAAAGCTGCCGGAATGCCATATATCTGAAACAGAATGGCTTTTAAAAAGGGGAATTTATTAAGTTGCAAGTTTATAGTTCTAGCACTGAAAAGATTCAAATTAAGGCACGAATAAGAAGTTACCTTCACTTAAGAAAGGCTGATGGATTTCAGGGTTTCTCTCCTAGCTGGGAAGGCACATGGCAAAGTCTGTTACCTTTCTCTCCCAGCTTCTTGTTTCATGAAACTCCCCTGGAGCCGTTTTCCTTCTTCATATCTAAAGGTCTCTGGCTCTATGGGCTCTGTTGGTTCTGGTGGCTCTAAAGCTTTGTCCAAAATGATTCCCTCTTAAAAAACTCCAGTAAGCAACTGCACCTTGAATGGGATGGGTAGAGACGCATTTCCATGGAAACTATCTAATCAAAAGTCATCACCCACAGTAGGGTGGTTCATATCTCCATGGAAACAATAAAAAAGATTCCACCCAGCAATATTGAATGAGCATTAAAGGACATGGCTTTTGTGGAATACATAATAGCTTCAAACTGGCACAGTCATTTACACTAGGATTCCCTGTTTTGTACAGTCCTGTGCTTTATATTTTAATTTTTATTCTGGTAACATATATATGACCTAAAATTTCCTCTTTTTACCATATTCACATATGTAATTCAGTGCTGTTAATTACACTCACAATGTTGTGCTGCCATCACTTCTATCCATTCCAAAACTTTACAATCCACCAAAATAGAAGTTGTGTACAAATTAACCATTAACTTCTCTTTCCCTACTCCTACCCCATCCCTTCAACCTATTTTCTATATTCTAATTCTATGAGTTTGCTTATTCTGATTGTTTCATATCAGTGAGATCATGTGATATGTGTCCTTTGGTGTCTGACTTATTTCACTCAACATGATGACTTCAAGGTTCATTCATGTTGTTGCATGGATCAGAGCTTCATTTCTTTTTAAGGCTGAATAATAATTCATTGTATGGTGTTTATCACATTTTGTTCATTCATGAACTGATGAATACTTGGGTCACTTCTATCATTTGGCAAATGTTAATGATAGCACTATGAACACTGTTGTGCAAATATCTCTCTGAGTCCTGGCTTCCAATTATTTTGGGCGTATACCTAGTAGTGGTATTGCTGGGGCATATGTAAATCTATACTTAGCTTCCTGAAGAACTGCCAAACTGTCTTCTACAGTAGCTGCATCATTTTACATTCCTACCCGCAGTTAATGAGTGTCCTTATTTCTTCACATCTTCTCCAACACTTGTAATTTTCCATTTTTTGTAATAGTAGCCTATTTTAGTTTGTTAAGCTGCTGGAGTGCAATCTTCCAGAAATGGAATGGCTTTTAAAAGGGGACTGTTTTAAGTTGCAGGTTTACATTTTTAAGCCTATATGTTTACATGAGGCATTCAGGGAAAGATACCTTAATTCAAGGAAGGCAGATGGTTCTGGAACACCTCTGTCAGCTGGGAAGTCACATGTCTGGCAGCTACTTGTCCTTTGCTCCTGGACTCTGTTACTTTCAGCCTGTACTCCTGTGGTGGTTCCTCACTTTGCCTTTCTGGGTTTGGCTTTCATCTCTTGGCTTTCCTTGGCTCTCTCCAGGTTCTGGCTTGCATAACATCTTAGGTCGATGTCTGCTGGGCTCTGAGCATCTCCAGACATCTGTGTCTCTGTTCTCTGAAGCACCTGTTCTCCAGGGGCCTACGTCTGCTCTCCCTGTTGGCTCTGAAGTTGCTCTCGGTTCTGAACTCTCTCCAAATGTTTCCTCCTTTAAATGGTTCCAGTAAACTAATCAAGACCCACCTTGAATGGGTGGTGTCACATCTCCATCTAATCAAAAGGTCACACCCATGATTGGGTGTGTCACATCTCAGTGGGGCTAATCTAATCAAAAGTTGCTGCCCTACAGTATTGAATTAGGATTACAAGAAAAGCTGCCCCTATAAGATTGGATCAGGATTAAAACGTGGTTGTTCTGGGGGTACATAATAGCTTCAGACCAGTACATTCCATCCTCTGGATCCCCAAAAAGGTATGTGGTTTTTTTTCTGTTTACTAAATACATTCACTCCATTACAATATCACAAAGCCTTAAAACATTTCAGTAACAATACAAATATAATACAAAGTCAAAACCCATACAAAATTTCATCAAAGTCAGCTACAGGTATGATGTGTTGTAAGGCAAAAAATTCTTCTCTGGCTGTGGACCTGAAAAAACTCAGAACAAATTATCTGCTTCCAATATACAAAAGAGGGACAGTCATAGGATACATGTTTCCACTGCCATAGGGAAAAATTGAAAGGTAGACAGGGTTCACTGGACCCAAACAGTTCCAAAAACCTGCAGGGCAAACTCCATTGGATTTCAAATTCAGAGAGTCATTCATCCTTGGGGCTTTAGAAAGCTGCAGTCCCACACTTTCCAATGTAGCAGACTTGCTGTCTCCCCAAATGCTGGGGTGAGTTGTAACACTGGGGTTCTTTGTGGAGACCATCTTTCTTCTTGGGCCTACCCGGGCCTACCCTCCACATACATCGGAGCAGTACCTGGTATCTCTGCCATCTCTGGGGCACAGGTTTAACCTCTCCAGAACAATAGGGTGGCAGCCAGGCTCCCCTCAATCCCTGGTCTATGCACTCTATTTTTCTGAGGCCTGAGGTGGCACAAGTCTTCC
Organism: Tamandua tetradactyla; assembly: GCF_023851605.1. Taxonomy (NCBI): domain Eukaryota; kingdom Metazoa; phylum Chordata; class Mammalia; order Pilosa; family Myrmecophagidae; genus Tamandua; species Tamandua tetradactyla. Next base: position 32,281,749 of record NC_135346.1, read on the forward strand.
TGAGCAATGCCCACTACTTCTGGGGCAGACTCACCCTATCCACATGTATGGGTGGGTCTTCTTTTCTGGCCTGAGATTTCCTTACTCCAGACCCTCCGAAGTCATTTTTCCTTCAATTCATCTCTTTTCTATCCCTTTTAGTCCAGACTGGCAATGGTTCCAGTGGTAAGTTAGAATGATTATTGCCCAAATACCCCTGAAGATTAGGAGAAGGAGCAAATGAGAGGGAGGAATTGTGCTAGGGAAGATAGGATCTAACAAATGATTGTAACTACTGACTCTAGTGATATTTCTTGTTGGTCTCAAGTGTATTAGAACAGCTAGAAGAAATATCTGAAATTATGAAACTGTAACCCATACAAACTTTGAAATTTGCTCTATAACTACTTGACAAACTGTACTGTGGAATTTATCACCTTTCTGCATATATGCTGTATTTCACAATAAAAAATATTTTTAAAAAAGTATGAGGCAAAAGTCTATCTGCTGGTATGGAACTATCTCTGTGATCTACAGTGAAGTAAACAAAAGACTGGTAACTCTGGGTTTCAGGGCTCAACTCTGCCTCATACTTTTTTTTTTTTTTTTTTTTTTTTTTTTACTTTTTTATTGTATAGTATAACATATATACAAAGCAAAGAACTAAAAAAGCAATAGTTTTCAAAGCACACTTCAACAAGGGGTTACAGGATAGATCCCAGAGTTTGTCATGGGCACCAAAAGATCCTCTCAGAGGCTAGAAGTCTTAAATATATTTTTTTATTATCACAATTGACTTTTTCCCTTCCTTTTTTTGTGAAAAATAACATATATACAAAAAAAAGCAATAAATTTCAAAGCACAGCACCACAATTAGTTGTAGAACATAGTTCAGAGTTTGACATGGGTTACAATTCCACAATTTTGGGTTTTTACTTCTAGCTGCTCTAAGATACTTGAGGCTAAAAGAGATATCAGTTTAATGATTCAGTATTCATATTTATTTGTTAAATCCTATCTTCACGGTATAACTCCACCATCACCCTTGGTCTTTCCATCTCTTTCTTTAGGGTTGTTTGGGCTATGGCCATTCTAACTTTTTCATATTGGAAGGGTCTGTCATTGATATGTGGTAGGAAGATGGAACTATCTGATGTTCTGGAGAGGCTGGGCGTTCTAGGTTTCAGGGCTTATCTGGATCAGGGACCCATCTGGCGGTTGTAGGTTTCTAGAAAGTTATTCTAATGCATGGAACCTTCGTGGCATCTTATATATTGCCCTAGATGTTCTTTAGAATTGGCTGGAATGGTCCTTGTTGGGATTTGGTAGGTTATGATAGGTAACAATGTCTAACTGAAGCTTGCTTAAGGGCAACCTCCAGAGTAGCCTCTTGACTCTATTTGAACTCTCTCTGCCACTGATACTTTATTAGTTACACTTCTTTTCCCCCTTTTGATCAGGAAGGAATTTTTGATCCCACAGTGCCAGGTCTGGATTCAACCCTGGGAGTCCTCTCCTACATCACCAGGGAGACTTTCACCCCTGGATTTCATGTCCCGTGGAGGGAGGAGGGCAATGATTTCACTTGCAGAGTTGGGCTTAGCGATAATGTGCCTCATACTTTTTTAATAACTATATGTGGGTATATGGTGATTTATTTAAAACCTTTCCTTATTGATTAGCATTTAATCTGTTTTCAGTCTTTCATACTTAAATAATGCTGCTATGAATTATTTTGAATATAAATTTTTGTGTGCACATGTAAGATCTATGTCTATTGGACACGATCTTAGAGATGTAATTGCTGGATCCAAAGGATATGTGTTTGTAACTTTGATTACTATCACCTAATTGCTCTGGGACCATTTATGTTCTCCCTGATAATGCACAAGCAGGTTGAAAGTATCTTTTGAAAGTATCTTGGCTCTCTCTGCAGGCTGTACCAGTCGGTCAAGCTTCTGTACTCCATTGGGATCTTCTTCACCTATGCTCTCCAGTTCTATGTCCCTGCTGAGATCATCATCCCCTTTTTCGTGTCCCGAGCACCAGAGCATTGTGAGCTAGTGGTAGACCTGTTCGTCCGCACCGTGCTGGTCTGCCTGACGTGTGAGTAGAAGGCAAGATAATTGCCTTGTTTTTCCCCAAAGGGCACCCTGTCCCTAGGGCCTTCATGTGTGAGAGAGTCTGTTACAGTGGAACTGCTATTTCTGTATGAGCAGAAAACTTGGCACATTGTCTCATTTCAGGGTTGAGGCATATTCAGATGATAGAAATCATTTGAAGTTAATTAATGATATGTATACTTTAAAGAGCATGGGGGAGGACAGAGTATATATGGTAGAAAATGCTCTGGATATGGTCATAATTAGATGTAAAGAAGTAAATTCTCATGTAAAATAAAAGTTTAAAGGAGAGCCATGTAGCCAATATCTGTAATGAGTATAGATTACTTTGATAGAAGTTACATACCTTTTTTTTCAAGTTATTGCTTTTCCAGTATAATGATCTATTCCTCAAAGCCATTTGAGCCTTTATGGTAGTATTCCCAAAATGTTTTGATGTCTCTCTTTATTAAAAGTGATTCTTAGAAAATTTCTCTTAACCTAGATGGTTGATTTAACCCATTGTGTTTTATTCCCATCCCTCTGCCCCATGCCAAGGGCTGTAAGTTAAGAGACAGGATATCATCCTACTTACTGTTGGTTGAAACTGGTATAAATTGAAAATATGATTTTTAATTATTTTGTAGCTTCTTAGGTTCATAGGATAGAGAACCCATGAATAGATTGGTCTATAATATCTAAATTTTAATTTCCAGAAGATTTGCAATTGCTTTCTGTTTTAGTTTGTTAATATTGCCTGAAATGCAATATACCAGAAATGGGTTGGCTTTTATAAAGGGAATTTAATAATACAAATTTAAAACAGTTGTAAGACCATGTCCAAACTAAGACATCCAGAGAAAGATACCTTGACTCAAGAAAGCCTAATCTGGGAAGGTTGGTTTCTGCTGATCCTTTGGCTTCAGGTTTCATACAGCTTCTACAGGGGCATTTTCTTTCTGCATCTCCAAACATCTCTGTGTTGACTCTGAAGCAACTGTGTTTTCTCCAAAATGTCTTCCCTTCTAAAGGACTCCAGTAAACTAATCAAGACCCATCTTGAATGGATAGTCACATCTCCATCTAACCAAAAGTCCACACCCACAATTGGGTGTATCACATCTCCATGGCAACAATCCATAGTTTCCACCCCAAAATATTGATTCAGGATTGAAAGAAACATGGCTACCCCCACAAACTGGATCAGGAAAAAGGACATGGCTTTTCTGGGGTAAATACAACTTCAGACTGGCACACTTTCCAAATTGAAATGCTTGAATCATAAATTTCTCTTTTTGGTTATAGTTCCTTTCTATTTTTTATTTTTTTAGGTTTTATTCTTTTGGAGCAAGAACTTCTTTGCTTATTGTATTGAGGCTTCCCTGGGAATTTCTTTAAGTCATTCAGTCTGAGTCTCTGTCTTTGGAATAAAGATTAGGTCTATATGATTTTTTAAATTGAGCCAGAGTTGAAAATTTTAGGGCTGAAGTATGTGAATTTTGTCTCTTGTTTCCTCATAGTCTGAGAAATCAGAGATGGCTTTATGGGTTGACTGTTAGCAAGAGAAGTATAAGCAGGAGGCCATGTATTTGTTTCAGCCTCCTAAACATAAGGGAGTGGTGAATTAATGTTTATCCCAGAATGAACCTCTTCAAGCAACCTGTAGTTCTTTTTCTCAGTTTATTTGAGGGAGACCAGGTAGAAGCCCAGTGTGCAGGATCTCTGCATGGAAAAAGCTTACTGGAGCCAAGAATGTGGAGGCCTTCCCATGGATTGATTTAATCTCTCACAGCTCTCCCGCTGAGAGTTTCTTGAAAGTAGGCTAGGTAGGAGTGGGACAGAGGATGGACAACTCAAATTTACCAACTCCAGAGAGCTGATGGCAACTAAGAATCTGGCTTCTACTGTGTAGCTTTTATTTGACAGACCTTTAGGCCCTCCTGTCCTAGACCAGCCTATGGACACAGCCCACTCTACACCAAAGCCAGGCCAATGACCAGGGCTGTCTAAAGACAGGCTGCTCTTTCCAAGGTGATTGAAAAGGAAGTGACATGACATAACTTGTTTTTTCAGTAAATCACCTTAATGTGCACTGATGAGACAGAATCCCTGGACTGTAGATTTTAATCCTTTCTTCTGCCAGCAACTCTAAATAGTTAGATTCAGATAGGTATTTTCCTATATATATAGATAGGTTCTACGAATTGAGGAGACAACTTCCAAATGTATAGTGTTTATAATGTCAGTAATGTGAACTCTCAGCACTCTAATTCTTGAATCCAAATGGCGTTGAAAGAAAAGATGGAGATAGGTAAAATAATTTGCATTTTTCAGAATGGTTCCTCTAGATAAAATAGGTCTATCTGGGTAAAATGTTGCTATACCTGACTAAAGACCCAGTTCTCCCTGCCCTATAGGATTGGGCCACTGATACCAGGCCTAATTCTGCTCGCTGCCCCATTTACTTCTCAAGCCTGACTTAGTCCCCAGATAGCATCCATCTTTCTTTCGTCAGATTGCTTTCTGCTCTTCCCCGCAGGAGGCAGAGTCTCTGATTCATAGACCTTATGCTGCTCTTAGATGCCTTTGATTTTTGCTGTGCTCTTCCTGGCTCTCTCCCTGGGTCTCATCTCCCTTCCAGAGCATGAGGCTCAAATGATTTGGGCCACTTTGATCTTCAAGCACATTCATCTGTTTTTCCCTTCTCCTGTGATCTATTGTGGTTTAGAATTGCATTGTCATCCTTTTAAAGAAGGTAGCCTCTTCATCTCTGAGCACTCTGGCTTCTCTTACCTTCCCTGGACACTTTGAAGTAATTGTAGGGTTCACTGTAGCACCAATTTAATGTATTTGTGTGAGTTCATTTTGTTCTTTTTCCTCTGTCCCTTCTGATCTTTTGACAGGCAGTTGTTTGTATATAATTTTAGATCATTGATGTAATTGGTTGTTCTCAGTTATGCCCATAAATTATGATTGTAGCTTGTAATTGTTTTATTGCTATTTTTAGAGTTTTCCTTTCTTTTTTCCAACTGTTTTTCCTCACACTCCATCACCAAGGGGAGCAGGGAAGATTTGGTCCAGCCTCATATTTTTCCATTTGGAATTCAACTTTTTCACCATTCTCCATCCCATAAAGATATGTACTTTTTTTTTCTTTTTTAAAAAGTTGTTATGAGATATATTCAAATACCATACAGTTCATCCAACTATATCAGTGGTTTTTAGTGTAATCACAGAATTTTGCGTTCATCACCACAAACAATTTCAGAACATTTTCTTTACACCAGAAAGAAAAGCCCCTGACCCCTTAGCGGCCATCTCGCAACCTTTTATCCTTCCCTATATAACCATTAATCTATTTCTGTCTCTATAAATTTATTTATATTTACATTTTATATAAATAGAATCATACAATATGTAGTGCTTTGTGTCTTGTTTCTTTCACTTAGCATGATTTTTTAAATAAATTATTATTTTAATTAGGCGAGTTATAGATTACATAAACATTATGTAAAAAATATAGCATTCCCATATGCCTTCCCTGTTGTTGACACTTTGCCTTAGTGTGGTATCTTAGTTACAACTGATGAAAGAATATTAAAATATTAATAATTCCTACTTCTCCCTTCAGTTTTGCCAGTGTTTGCATTATTTCTTTTGAAACACCATGGTTAGGTCTGTAAATATTTATGCTTATCTCTCCTTGGTGGATTGCCCCTTTCATTAATACTGTTCTCCTTTTCCTCTTGTAACATTTTTTTACTTAGTCTTTATTAGTATAACTACCCCAGCTCTTTTTTTTTTGTTACTGTTTGCATAGAATATCTCTTTCCATTCCTTCACTTTCAAAATATTTGTCTTTGACTATTCTTTCAACTTTCCAGAAAGCTGGAAATGATCATAATAAAGAGTACTTAAAAAAAAACAAAAAAACGCTACAGGCCATGGTGGCTCAGCAAGCAGAGTTCTTGCCTGCCATAACAGAGACCCAAGTTCGATTTCCAGTGCCTGCCCATGTGAAAAAACAAAAAACAAACAAACAAACAAAAACCGATGCTGTGGGAAGTATGCCTAATATATCTGTCCTGATCATCAACAGAAATAACTTGCCAGTCTTTGATTTCCTTCTTACCATGATCAAGCCAAGGTTATAAGCACCAGAAGACAATATAAACTGGGACAGAATCAAAGCGTCGGTAACCATGTTTACCTGTGCTGCATCTGTCCCTCCTCAGAGCTGGCTCTAAACTTCAGATCCTGTCTTTTTCAACCTATGTTATCAGTGTACCCCATTCCTTCAGGGTCAGTTATCCCCCCACTGCTGCTGACACAAACCAATCAGCCTGAGGATGCTCCCAACCTGTTGTGAAGATCTGTGAATTCCACATATTCTCAACACTGTCAGTAGATGCAATACACAATATGGTTTCCATACAGTCTACTATTTTGGGATTTTCATAAGCATGATTAATAAACACATTCAATTAAAAATGAATCAAAAACATGTAAAAAATAATTTTTGTGTTAGTCTCTTATAAACAATGCATAGTTAGGTGATGCTTTTTTGTCCATTCTGCCAATCTGTCTTTTGACTGGGGAATTTAATCCATTAACATTTAGTATTATTACTCTAAAGGCAGTACTTCAGCCATTTTGTCCTTTGGGTTTTATATATCATCTTTTTTGTCTCTCTTTTACTTTATTCCAGCCTCCTTTTCTGTTTAATTGATCTTTTGTGATGTATATATAACTGATTCCTTTCTCATATTTGTTTCTGTATGTTTTTAAAATACTTTCTTTGTGGTTACCCTGGGATTTTATATATAAATGTTATTTTTCCCAGTAAAAAATCAAATAGGTCCAGTCATAAATAAGTGCCCGGGTGGTTCAGTGGTAGAGTGCTCGCCTTCCATGTGGGAGACGTGGGTTCATTTCCTGGACCATGCACCTAAAAAAAAAAAAAAAGTGCTTTCATGAATTGAAACAAATGTATCATACCAACACAAGGTGTTAATAATAGGGCTTTATATGAGAATCCTGTATTTAATGCATGATTGTTCTCTAAACCCACAACTTCTCTAATAAAAATTATTTTAAAGAATAAAAAATCACAATAAGAAGAGCGGCAGGATCTGCACGCGGAGCCAGTGAATCCTTATTAAAATCATTTTCACACACGAAAGTGCATATGGAAAGGAAAGGAGACAGAGTTATAATTTCAATAGAAAAAATGTAAGCTGAAAGAGGGGAGGTGGAGTCTAACTGATACAACTGATAAATGTGAAGGGCTGGAACTAGTAAGCAGCTGACTCAGATTCTTCATTAGCGTTGGGGTTTTCGTCCTCAGAAGTTCAAGAGAAAGACCTGATAAAGGGAGTAATAGTTCTTAAAATCACAAAGGCACAGGATAAGGGCTTTTATAATCATTACCGGATATCAGAGCAGGTGAATTATGGTTCAGGGATTGCAGGTATTCTCTCTCTACTCTACCAGAAAGAAAAAAAGGAATATTTGTATAATGATTGAGTTATCATAATCATCAGTTAAACCCTAATTCCGCTGTTACGTTTTCTGCCTGTACATATTGGCTGTTCTATGCCTCTAGAGTATTTTTAGTCTTCATTACTGTACCTTTCATCCCCATGACTGCTATGTTTGTATATATACATATATATATGTCTTTTGACTGGGGAGTTTATATATATCACTTGTATTTTTATACTTACCAGCTTATTTTGAAAACAACCTTTTCTGATATATATCCAAATGAATTTGAAATTACAGTTATCTCAGAGTATACAGAAATTACCTATAAATGAAACACTGATAAAGGAACACTTAAAATATTACTTAAGGATTTCAACATAATAGAATTCTCTTTTTCCAGCTTTTTAAACTGTTTCTTTCCCATCTAAGCCAATATATAATATTTGAAATTTGGGTTATGTGTACATATAAAGCAGACACATTTGTCAATGTGAGCATAAGATGAAACAGCATCCAGTGTCCTTTCTGGATATAATTAAATTTTCAGAGGCAGAGTGGTCCAAATGGGTGCAAAAACTTGATTTCCTCATGAAATAAACTAGATAAAGAAAAATTAAGAATAATGCCAAAGATTTATACCAAAAAATCATTCTCTTTCCTATACTTTTAACAAAAAAATGTGCGTGCTGGGTATATGTGAATCAGAATCCTTCAAATCAGCATTGTGAACTCCTGTGACTAGGGGAGTATGTAATTCAATAAAAGGCTCTGGAATAAAAAGAGGAGTACAGGTGAATAGAGGACATTTATCTATCAAGTTACACATATCGGCTTAATAAAGAGGTAGATTATTTAGAAGTCTCAGCGGGGTCAGGTATTGACTTGGGCCTGAAAGTCATGTTTGAATTATTTTTAATAAATCATAATTAAGGATATTAGAAGGCTACCCATCACTGGATAGTACCTTAATGTTAAATACTAAAAAGACTGAAAAGAAATTATTGTAAAAAACACAAAACATCATATTTTATGGTTCTCCTATTCTCTTTGTTCCACTATTTTTGTAATTAGGGCAAGATAAGAGGTCCAATTTGTTTAAGAATATTTAATGTACCCCATAAGCTGTCTGAATCAAAGATTTTTATTAATTTTTCTGCCAAACACAACATTGATTTCCATCTACATTTTTTTCTTTTTAAACTTAAAAATCATATTGCAGGTACTGTAATATATTTTTTGTTTGCTTTTATTGTGAAAAGTAGCATATTGAAAAAAGCAATAAATTTCAAAGCATACCACATCAATTAGTTATAGAACAGATTTCAGACTTTGGTATGGGTTACAGTTCCACAATTTTAGGTTTTTCCTTCTAGTTTCTCCAAAATACTGGAGACTAAAAGAAATATCAGTATAATGATTCATCAGTCATACTCATTTGTTAAATCTTGTCTTCTCTTTTATAACTCCACCTTCTTCTTTGGTCTCTCTCCCAATCTTTAGGGGTATCTGGGGTATGCCCATTCTAACTTTTTCATGTTGGGAAGGGCTATTGATAATATGGGAGAGTGGGGTGAAACTACTTGATGCTCTGGAGAGGCTGGCTCCTCTGGGTTTCAGGACTTATCTGACCTAGGAACCCATCTGGAGGTTGTAGGTTTCCGGAAAGTAATCATAGTACATGGAACCTTTGGAGAATCTCAGATAAAGCCCTAGGTGTTCTTTAAGGTTGGCAGGAATGGTTTTGGTTGGGAGTTGGCAAACCATGGTAAATAGCAATATATAGCTGAAGCTTGTGTAAGAGTAGCCTCCAGGATAGCCTCTCAGCTCTTTTTTAACTCTCTCAGGCACTGATAGCCTTATTTGTTATAATTTTTTTATCCCGTTTGGCCAGAAGGTATTGTCAGTCCCATGATGCCAGAGCCAGGCTCTTCCCTGGGACTCATATCCCACATTGCTAGGGAGACTTTGACCCCTAGATGTCATGTCCCACATATGGGGGAGGATAATGATTTTACTTGCAGAGTTGGGCTTAGAAAGAGGCCACATCTGAGCAACAAAAGAGTTCCTCTGAAATAATTCTTAGGCCTAACTATAGATAGACTTAGCCTCTCCACTGCGTAAATAAGCTTCATAAGAGCAAGCCTGCAAATCAAGGGCTTGGTCTGCTGACTTGGGAGTCCCTAATGTTTGAGGCAGTATTAGGGGTTTCCCAGGTGGTAAAGTTTTGTTTTGGTTTTTTTTTCTTCCCCCGTAACAGTAAAAGATGAGAGAGTTTTATTTTATAAGATAGTTATTGTATATTCCACTTTAATGAGGAGGACACAATAGATTTTCAGTCTCCATCGAGCAACATGTCAAGGCAATATTTCCAAAACTGTTTTCCAAGAAACATTAGTACTAATGACTGTTAATAGGAGTTTTCTGCCATCAAATGAGTTTGCAAAATTTCACACATGCACACTGGAAAAAATGGAAAAAACATATGTTTGTATAGCTGTTTCTTCATCTTTGCTTGGTTTAAACCATGGAAAAGTATACTACATAGATAAGATACTCTCCTTTTGGGGGTTATCCCTGCATTGAAATAGCTATGTAGGTGGCATTTACCTATTATGTAGATAATGTGACTCTTGTTGGCCATTTAGAGAAGAGGGAGATGAGCCCAACAACATTTATTTATCATCAGTTTTGCTTTGAAGAAAACCATCACCTCATATTTATGTTTGCCTCAAATACATTAGAGTTTTTTTTAAAAAAACATCAAATTTTCAAAATCCATTTTCCAAAGTCTATTAGCTCACCCCCACCTACATTTGACTGAATGGAAGTTGCAGAGCATAACAAGAATAAATACCCTGACATTTTTCTGTAAGAATTCCACAATAAACATATTGCATACTGAGTTTATATGGAGATTCTAAAACATTTTTACATGCATTTTTAAAAATTATTTTTCAAATTAAAAATTACAGGAAAGAAACACAAACATTCTTAATATGTGATCATTTCATTCTACATATATAATCAGTAATTCACAGTATCATCACATAGTTGCATATTCATCATGATGATAATTTCTTAGAACATTTGCATCAATTCAGAAAAAGAAATAAAAAGACAACTGAAAAATAAATCGAAAACAGAAAAAAAAATTATGCATACCATACCCTTTACCCCTCCCTTTCATCGATCACTAGCATTTCAAACTAAATTTATTTTAACATTTGTTCACCCTATTATTTATTTTTATTCCATATGTTCTACTCATCTGTTGACAAGGTAGATAAAAGGAACATCAGACACAAGGTTTTCACAATCACAGTCACATTGCGAAAGTTATATCATTATACAGTCATCATCAAGAAGCATGACTACTGGAACACAGCTCTACATTTTCAGGCAGTTCCCTCCAACCTCTCCATTTCCTCTTGAATAACAAGGTGATATCTACTTAATGCGTAAGAATAACCTCCAGGATAACCTCTTGACTCTGTTTAGAATCTCTCAGCCATTGACACTTTGTCTCATTTCACTCTTCCCCCTTTTGGTTGAGAGGGTTTTCTCAATCCCTTGATGCTGGGTCTCAGCTCATTCTAGGGTTTTTCTCAATCCCTTGATGCTGAGTCTCAGCTCATTCTAGGATATCTGTCCCAAGTTGCCAGGAAGGTCCACACCCCTGGGAGTCATGTCCCATGTAAACAGGGGGAGAGTGGTGAGTTTGTTTGTTGTATTGGCTGGAGAAAGAGGCCACATCTGAGCAACAAAAGAGGTTCTCTTGGGGGTGACTCTTAGGCCTAATTTTAAGTAGGCTTTACCTATTCTTTGTGGGGTTAAGCCCCAAGAGTGGGGCTCAGCCTATAGCTTTGGTTGTCCACACTGCTTGTGAGAATATCAAGAATTCAACTTGGGGAGGTTGAATTTTCCCCCGTTCTCACCATTCCCCAAAGGGGACTTTGCAAATACTTTTCTGCTCACTGATCAAATCACTCTGGGATTCATCGGGGCATCACTGGACAAACCAACAAAATCTCATCTCCTACCCAAGGTTCCATGTACTTATGTTGTTCAGCCAAGCTATCTACGTAAGTTATATTAGGAAATGCACTAGTCAAAATATAAATTTTGTACCTAATAAACATTTTTTGCTTTAGTCTCACACATAAGTTGAAATCTTAAAATATTAATTACCATCTATTTTCAGCACCCTGCAGTAATGACATTCCTTTGTTCTTTCTCATGCACAAACATTTTTAAAATTTGTACATTTGGTCACTGTCATTATACACTCTAGGCAATCCTAGATTATACCATCTCAATCTTTATTGTCTATCTTTCTTTCTGATTTCATTTGTGCCCCCAGCCCTCCTCCCTCTATCATTCTCACGTTCAGCTTCATTCAGTGTTTTAACATAATTGAATTACAGTTAGGTAGTATTGTGCTGTCCATTTCTGAGTTTTTACATTCAGTCCTGTTGCACAATCTGTATCCTTTCAGCTCCACTTACCCAATGTCTTACCCTATTTCTATCTCCTGATGGTCTCTGTTACCATCAAAATATTCCAAATTTATTCACTAATGTCAGTTCATATCAGTGAGACCATACAGTATTTGTCCTTTTGTTTCTGGCTAATCTCACTCAGCATAATGTCTGTAAGGCCCATCCATGTTGTTACATACTTCATAGCTTTATTCTGTCTTACAGCTGCATAATATTCCATTGTATGTATATACCACAGTTTGTTTAGCCACCCGTCTGTTGATGGACATTTTGGCTATTTCCATCTCTTGGTAATTGTAAATAATGCTGCTATAAACATTGGTGTGCAAATGTTTATAGCAGAACATGTCCTTTGAGTAGAGACAGCATATAGATGGGTCCTGTTCCATAATCCATTCTGCCAGTCCATGTCCCCCAATTGGGAAGCTTATTCCATCAATATTCAGTGTTATTACTGCCCGGGCAGTACCCTTCTCTACCATTTTGCCTTTTGGCTTTTATATGTCCTTCTAATTTTCCTTCTTTTTACCTTTACTCATAGTCTTCCTTTCTACACTCTTCTCCACACCTCTCTCTTCTGCCTTCATATCTGTCTCTATTGCTCCCCTTAGTGTTTCTTGCAGAGCTGGTCTCTTGGTCACAAATTCTCTCAGTGATTTTTTTGTCTGAAAATGTTTTAATTTCTCCATCATTTTTGAAGGACAATTTTGCTGGATATAGAATTCTTGGTTGGCAGTTTTTCTCTTTTAGTAATTTCAATATATCATCCCACTGTCTTCTCACTTCCATAGTTTCTGCTGAAAAACCTATGCATAGTCTTATTGGGCTTCCTTTGTATGTAATGGATTGCTTTTCTCTTGCTGCTTTCAAGATTTTCTCTTTCTTTTTGACCTCTGACATTCTGACTAGTAAATGTCTTGGAGTACATCTATTTGGATCTGTTCTCTTTGGGGTACACTGCACTTCTTGGATCTGTAATTTTAAGTCTTTCATAAGAGTTGGGAAATTTTCAGTGATAATTTCCTCCATTAGTTTTTCTCCTCCTTTTCCCTTCTCTTCTCCTTCTGGGACACCCACAACACGTATATTTGTGCACTTCATATTGTCCTTCAATTCCCTCAGTCTCTGCTCATATATTTCCATTTTTTCCCTATATTTTCTTTTTCTTGTCGGATTTCAGACATTCCATCCTCCAGTTCACTAATCCTATGTTCTGCCTCTTGAAGTCTACCACTGTAGGTTTCCATTGTTTTTTTCATTTCTTCTGCTATGCCTTTCATTCCCATAAGTTCTGTGATTTGTCTTTTCAGACTTTCCATTTCTTCTTTTTGTTCATTCCTTGCCTTCTTTATATCCTCCCTCAATTCATTGATTTGGTTTTTGATGAGGTTTTCCATGTCTGTTTGTATATTCTGAATTAATTGTTTCTGCTCCTGTATCTCATTTGAATTGTTGATTTGTTCCTTTGACTGGGCCATATCTTCAATTTTCCTAGTGTGATTTGTTATTTTTTGCTGGCATCTAGGCATTTAATTACCTTAATTAGTTTATTCTGGAGATTGCTTTCACTTCTTTTACCTAGGGTTTTCTTGCTGGATGAATTTGTTGTCTCTCTGTTCTTTGACATTCAGTTCAGCTTTTTCTGGACCTCTAGCTTAGGTTTTGTTTAACAGAGGAGAATTTTTCAGTTCTTGTTTTCTTGTTTCTTGCCCTGCTTGTATGGTGCCTTTTTCCCCCCACCCTTAGGAGGGTCTACGTAGGTATTATAGACCCCAGCCAGATTTTCCCAGACCAAACTGGCCTCTTATCAGGAGGAAAGAGTCACCTGCATCGGTTTTCCCTGAGGGTGAGTCCCAGCAGGTTGAAAGACTTTTCTGTGAAGTCTCTGGACTCTGTTTTTCTTATCCTGCCCAATATGTGGCACTTGTCTGTCTGAAGATCCCACCAGCATAAGATGATGTGGTACCTTTAACTTTGGCAGACTCTCCCTGCTGGGGGCGTGATGGAGACAGAGGAGAGGTTGTAGGCTGGTTTTAATGGCTTCAAATTACCAAGCCCTGGTGTCTCAATTCCTTGAGGGAGGGATTCCACCTGAGTTGGGTCTCACTTCTGCCCTGGGGAAAGCAGCTCCAGACAAGCCCTCAACCAAGCTTGTTTCTGCCTATGCCTGGGGCAGTTGCAGCCTGAGAAGTTCTGCCGCTCTATCCAAAGGCAGTCAAGCCTTTGTAGAAATAGCCACAAAAACCTCTGTTTCCTTTTTTTTTTTTTCTCTCTTTTTCCATCAGCCCTGCCCCCTTGGTGCCAGGGCAAAAATGAGCGCCCTCTGCTTTGACCAGGTTCACCTGAGCTGGGGGCCTACTTTTAGTAGTCAGAATTTGTTAATTAATTCCACAATTGGCGTTTGGTTGGGCTCAGTCCCTGCTGCTGGTAAAGTCCCTTTCCTTTCTCCTCTGGGAAGCAGCCTGTGGGGGAGGGGCACAGGCCACCATGGCTTGGGGAACTCACGATTCTGGGGGGCTCGCAGCCGGTCCAGCAGGTCCAGACTGGGGTACGCTGTGTGTCCGGTCACTGATGTGGCCCCAGGAGCTGTTCTGTACTGTTTCTGGTTATTTAGTAGTTGTTTTGGAGGGCGAACTAAAACACGCACGTTGCTAAGCTGCCATCTGGGACCGTGAGATTCTAAAATGTTTAATGTTTAAACTTAAAACTTCTGATTTTTAGTGAGAAATAGCCTGGTGTGTGAAAGTCTTGTTTTTCTGTTTTTAAGTGAGAAAGTTCCTTAGAATGGAATTGGTGGTGTGTGAGGGTGGGTGTTGATATTTTTGTAAGGAAGTCATTTCTTCATTCTTTCATACATGAAACATGCATTGTTGTGACAGAGGTAGGGTGACCAACTGTCTTGATTTCACTAGGACTGCAGAGATTCCTGGATGTGGGATTTACTGTGCTAAAACTGGTCATGCTGGTTAGAGGCTGGACATACATTATAAATGAAGTATGGTCAAGTAGCCGATGATAGTGCCTAAGCAAAAGTACTTTTTCTGCCTACTCATGTGAACATGAAAGAGGCTGTTAATCTAATAATTCTAGGTGTTTTGTTAGCTTAATTTTAAAGGCCTTAAATGTTTTTGTTTAATTGTTCTTTAGAAGATTAATCCAGAGTTATTTGACTGGGAGCAAATACTGTAGTATAGTTTCTAAAACCAAACTGTTGTAATAGTTCCAGTGTGATTGGAAAAAGCAATAAAGAAACTGGCATGCCAAGCTTTGGTGGGGAGACATTAACTGTGGGGCACAACCTAAAATTTTACTTCATACACTGTAACCCTGAGAACACCAGCACCTTCACTAAAGTTCTGCAAAGGGCGATTCCATCTTGCTACACTCTAGAAGTCCATGTGTTCTAGTTTGCTAGCTGCTGGAATGCAATATACCAGAAATGGAATGGCTTTTTAAAAAGGGGAGTTTAATGAGTTGCTAGTTTATAGTTCTAAGGCTGAGAAAATATCCCAATTAAAGCAAGTCTATAAAAATGTCCAAATCAAGGCATCCAGGAAAAGATACCTTGGTTCAAGAAGGCCAATGACTTTCAGGGTTTCTCTCTTGGCTGGAAGGGCACATGGCGAAGTCTGCTAGCTTTCTCTTCTGGCTTCTTGTTTCATGAAGCTCCCCAGGAGATGTTTTCCTCTTTCATCTCCAGAGGCCACTGGCTGGTGGACTCTGTGGTTCTCAGGTTAAGTTTTATAGTTCAATATTTTTCTCCCATCCACCAAGGGACTTTGCCAATACTTTTTAATTAACCTCTCAATATACTCTGGGATGTATCCAGGCCTTACGTTGAGCTATACAGAATTGCCAATCTGCATTCCCATTCTGGGCTCCTTGTGTTTGGGTTGTTTAAATAATCTGCCCAGACAGGTTGAGTTAGATTATGTGCTGCAGAAAATTTAGGTTTTGGACAAAATAAACCTCTCTTCCTTTGGTCTCATAGAGTAGGTGAAGTTCTAAAATACAGTGTTCTCCTTATCTCTGCATTCTGATTTACCTTAGTCCCAACCAAATCAGCTTTGTTCTTATCTATAATTGAAGGCTGATCTCTTTTTCAATTTTTTTAATAGTAGTTGTATGTAGCAGTGCTGCCTTTCAGACTTGCAGAGTGCCTATTCTCAATCTTAGGTGTCACAGTATTTCCAGGGAAATACTAGGTTATACATATATATCACAGCCTTTCAAAGTCTAGAAATAACAATTACAGCTCTGGACTAAAGGTGACTGCTGAAAGAGCTTACAGTCTAGGCCCCAATTTTCTTATAAAAAGTGTTTTCTAAATGAGACCACACAATATTTGTCCTTTTGTTTCTGATTTGTTTTGTATAGCATAGTATTCCACAGATTCATTCACAATGTTTCATACCTCATAACTCCATTCCTTTCTGTAGCAACACAATATTCTGTCATACATATACACCACAGTTCACCATTCTTCTTCTCAGTCAGTGCATCCTTCAGCCACCTCCATCCACTGGGCATCATGTATAACAAAGTCAACAAACAGTCCATGTCTCACAGTGTCCTCACTTAATCATCAAGACTCTCAATTTTAGACTATTTTCATTGCTCCCAAGAAAAAAATAGCCTGTAAACACACCCTCACCAAAGAGGAAATCCAAACTTCCCCTTAACTCTTGTCCTTCCCTCCACCCCCCCCCCCCAATTAGTTTCCCCTGGTATTGCTGTGATACTGTTGATATCTTCCTGTTTAACATAGCCCATGCAATAGTAGTTTTCCCCCTATACTCCAGTATTATGAACTCTTTGTATAAGATTCATACCTTTGAAGTAGCTCATTGAAGAACTTATTTATATTTGTAGTGTTAATCAGTGGGATACATGGCTCTATACAACCCCTTTCAATCATGTTCACTTTCAATATGGCAGTATTACTTCTAGACCTGCTAAAGAACTGCCTTCACTTCTATCCATTCCCTTACATTTAAGTTCAACCACATTAGGTAACCATTTACTCATCTATAGCTTCTGTGTATCTCTAGGTCCCCTGTGTTCTGTATTATAAGCCTCTGAGTTTACCTTTACCAAGATCATGAAACTGAAATCATTCAGTATCTATCCTTTTTTGTCTGGCTTATTTCACTCAGCATTTTGTCCTCAGGGTTCATCCATGTTGTCATATGCTTCAGGACGTCATTTCATCTTGCTGCATAATATTCCATCATTATGTATATGCCACATTTTGTTTATCCACTCTGCTGTTGATCGGCATATGGATTGTTTCCCTCTTTTGGCAGTTGTGAATAATGCTGCTACAAACATCGGCGTGCAAGTGTCTGTTTGTGTCACTGCTTCCAGCTCTTCTGGGTATATACCAAGTAGTGGTATATTGCCAGGTCATAAGGCAACTCGATATTTAGTTTTCTAAGGAACTGCCAAACTGTCTTCCATAATGGCTATATCATTATGTATTACCATGGACAGTGCATAAGTGTTACAGTTTCTCCACATCCTCTCCCACTTTTGTAGTTTCCTGTTTGTTTAATAGCAGCCATTTTTATAGGTTTGGGGTGGTATCTTGTTGTAGTCTTGATCTGCATTTCCCTTATAGCCAGTGAAAATGAGCATCTCTTCATGTGTTTTTTAAACATCTGTATTTGATCTTTAGAAAAATGTCTATTCATATTTATCCCATTTTGTAATTGGATGGTTTGTTCTTTTGTTGTTGAATTGTATGATTTCTTTGTGTATACAGGATATCAAACCTTCACTTGATATGTGGTTTCCAAAATATTTTCTCCTATTCAGTTGGCTGCCTCTTCACCTTTTTGACAAAGTCTTTTGAGACGCAAAAACATTTGATTTTGAGGAGTTCCCATTTATCTATTTTTTCTTTTGTTACTTGTGCTTTGGGTGTAAAGTTTAGGAATCTGCTTCTTATTACTAGATTTTCTAGTTTCAAAGCTGCTGGAACGTGATATATTAGAAATGAAATAGCCTTTTAAAGGAGGCATTTATTAGGGTTGTAAGGTTATAGTTCTAAAGCTGTGAAAATGTTCACATTAAGGCACCAGCATGAGGTTACCTTCACTCGCGAAAGGGCAATGAAGTTCAGGGTTTCTCGCTCAGCTGGAAAGGCACATAGCGATGTCTGCTAGCTTTCTCTCCAGGCTTCTTGTTTCATGAAGCTCCCCCGGGGGCGTTTTCCTTCTTCATCTCCAAAGATCTCTGGCTGTGTGGGCTCTGTTGCTTCTGGTGACCCTGAAGCTTTTTCTAAAATGTTTCCTCTTTAAAAGCATTCCAGTAAACTAATCAAGACCCACCTGAAATAGGTGGAATCACATCTCCCTCTAATCAAAGTTTAAATACCCACAACTGGGTGCGTCACATTTCCATGCAAGCGTCCAACCTACAGTGCTGAATTGGAATTAAAAGAAGCTGCTGCCTCCACAAGATGGATCAAGATTAAAACATGACTTTCCTAGGGCATACAGTCCTTTCAAACCAGCACGCTAGGCCTTGAAGATGTTTCCTTACAGTTTCTTCTTGGAGTTTTATGGTACTGGTTCTTTTTTTTATATATATAGTATAACATATATACAAAGCAAAGAAAGAGAAAGCAATAGTTTTCAAAGCACTCTTCAACAAGTAGTTACAGGACAGATCCCAGAGTTTGTCGTGGGCTACAATACCATCCTCTCAGATTTTTCCTTCCAGCTGCTCCAGAATATAGGAGGTTAGAAGGAATAAATTTTTTTTTATCATCACAGTAGACTTTTTGTGTGTGTGAAAAAAATATCATATATACAAAAAAGCAATAAGTTTCAAAGCACAGCACAACAATTAGTTGTAGAACAGATTTCAGAGTTTGGTATGGTTTACAATTCTACAATTTTAGGTTTTTATATTTAGGTCTTTGATCCACTTTGAGTTTTAATTTTTGTAAAGGGTGTAAGGTAAGGGTCCTCTTTCATTCTTTTGGCTATTGATATCCAGTCCTCCCATGCCCATTTATTTAAAAGACTGTTTTGTCCCTGTTCAGTGGATTTGGGGGCCTTGTTGAAGATCAGTTAACCATAGATTTGGTGGTCTATTTCCGCACTTTTGATTCAATTCCATTGGTCAATTCTTCTGTCTTTGTGGCAGTACCCTGCTGTTTTGACCACTGTGGCTTTATTATAAACTTTAACACAATTTTTTTTTAAGATAAACAATGTCAATTGAAAAAACAGTTGTGTCCTTGAGCTATGAAAAATTACACTTTTAACACACTGATTGACTGAAAAACCTAGAACATCACTGTAAAGATGTTAATCATTGTTGACCTTCAGCAATGGATGGATGCATCTTTACTGTGACTTCTCCGAAAATGCTTTGCAGCAGCTAACACACTGCTGATACTCGGTCTTACAGTGGGAGTCATTCCCATCATAGGGATCTTCAATAATAAGCTGTTTTTGTGGTCATAGCTCCCACTCTCAAGTAGTTCAGTTTTTGCTTTGTAGTTTTTAACATCATTACCTTTTCTATTCAAATCTCTCAGATCACTTTCATCCATACACAGTATATAATCAAATGTGCGAAATCTTTGTAACCTACTGGACAACATGATTCATAGGAATATCACGCTTCTTCATGTAGTTTTGCCCTCGATAATCAGAAGGATTTCCTTTCTCATAATTGGATGTTGTAGAACTGTCTATCCTCCACTTATCTGAAATATTTTGATCAGTTAAAATTTTTCTGAGAACTGCTTCTGCAATGGGTGACCAATGAATGTTACGAAGACATGCAAAGAGCACTGACTTGGGTGACTGTGCTGCCATCTTCTCAGGCATGAAGAGAGGCACAGAGTAAGCTATGTTTCTTTTTATACTTTCAAATTCTTTATACTCACACGTTGTCTTATATCCCTTAGCTCTATGTCCAGATATTTCTTCATCTCCTTGACTTGATTTAGGTGATTTGTTTGAACTTTGATTAGTTTCATATTCTAGTCTCTCTGAAGTTTTAATTTGTTCCCTTGGTTGAGCCACTTCTTCCTGTTTCTTACTATGACTTGTAATTTTTGCTGATATGTGAGCATCCAATTATTTTAATGTGTTAACTTTAAAGGTCAGTTTCTCCTCTTGTCTAGGATTTTATTCTTGGTTGCCTTTGTGTTAAGGCTCTTCTTTGAAGCTTGGTCCAATTTACTCTGAAGCTTAAGAGGATCCCGAGTGTAACTGATCAGATGTTCTTAGGTCTTCTTCATCTGTTTCTTACCCTGGATATGCAGTACAATTTTTAAGGTTACACTTTTTGTGCTGTTGTTTCACCTCCAGGAGAAAGCTTCCTTTCCTCTGTTCCTTCTCCAGAAATCTTGATCTGTTCTGTTTGTTTCTTTGCAGACTTTTCTCCCCAGCTCCTATGATTTGTAGGTTGTCTCTCTCACTCAGTGCCCTGTTTTCCTTATACTTTTCATTTCTGGGACCTAACCTATATGACAGCACTTCAGTTACCACCACCCCCTCACTTTTTTTTCCTTCAGTGAATCTTTTCTGCCTCTGGTTTCTTCTCCTTTAGGTTATCCTGCCCAAAGCCAGATGGGGTGAATCCAGAAAGTTGGATCAAATCCAGAAAGGTCCGTCATGTCCTTAGGTGGTCCAGCAGGCTACTTGTCACCACCAAGGCTCTTTTGTTTGCAGCACTCCTCAGGTCCCTGGTTTCTGCTCTGGGTTTTTGTCGTCTTAGATCCCTCTGACTGGATATGTCTGGGGTTCTGACTCGCCGCTTTGAGTTGCTCTACAGTCTCTGTTTATTCTGGGAGGGAGCCAGGCTGTGCCACCTCTGTGTCACTTCCAAGCTGTGTGGGACCAAGTAGGGGTGGGGGCAGAGGAATGGCAACTGATCTGCGTTCCAGGATGGAATTTTCCTACCTGATATTTTCTTTTTCTTCGATTCACCATTTGTTGAATCCCTCTCCAGTTTCTACTGCCCTCTAGTCTCTTCTGCCCTCTAGGTTAAGTTCTGAGTCCTTTTATGTGCTCAGTCTCTGGGGAGACTTTTTCAGGGGATGTCTTAGGTCATCATATTGATGACGTCACCAGATGTCTACTTCTTGATGTTTAATTTCAGGTTGCTGGAGATGAGGGGGAGTGAGAATGAACATTACCGAGAAATGGCACTTATTTTGCAATGATTTCATATGGAAGAGTATTTATTTCTAGCTCATACTTTTGGTAATGCAGATTGAGCAGGTCACCTTGTGTCCAGAAGGCGCATAGAAGGAGAAGCTGGCCTGGGAGAGTTAGGAGAAACTGATCTGTCCTTTAGTAATTTGTACTAGTTCTCCATAGCATTTGCCAGGAGAAGCATTTTTACTTCAGTTAGGTACAAGAATTTCAGAGACTCGCTATTGAAAATGTAATAACATGAAGCCATATCCGTCATGAGCCCTGCAGAGACTGGAATGTATAGGTGCAAAGCACTGTAAGAATGTGATGCCTCCGGGTCCAGCAGGGGTTTCTCTGCCCCTGGTGGGCTTGTGTCCTCCATCCGCGTTGCAGCTCTGTTGAAGAAGGGTGGCCTGATCAATTAGCTTTGCAACCCTGAGCTTCCTGTGAACCCTCCTCATCTGTAAATTATGAAGGGTATGTGATCACAGTTCCAAAATTCTGTGATTCTATGCAGCTGTATTGAGCCTGATTTTAAATTTCTGCAAAAGTATTGCTCCTAAAACGTTAATGAAACAAAGCAAAGGTAATGTAAAAACATTTGAGATTAAAAAAAAGAAATGCCCAATATTCCATTGACTGAAAATAATTTTTATTTGCTTTTTGCTTTTTCTCTCCTTCTTTCTCCTCACAGGTACATTGCTTAAATAGCTGCAGTCATAATGTACACATGACTTTGTCTTTTGTATTTAATATTACATCGGGAATATATATATATCCTTCATAGATATTTCATGGCTACCTGACATTCCATTGTATTATGGATGGATCATATTGACTAAACTATTTCTTGAATATTGAGCAAGTTGGTTGTTCCCCTTGCTTTTGTATTGTTTTCTTTATTTTGTACCTCCTCCTAAATTAAATCATATATTCAGTGCAAGACTAATGTTAATTTTAAAAGCAGGTTTTTAGACATTTAAGAGTAACATAGGTGGGCTTTACCTGTACTAACCATACTGAAATAGCAGGAAGAGCTTTCAGCACAGGAGCTGTGAGTGTACAAGGAATTTCTGTATGTGTATGTGTATGTGTGTTTACGTGCTTTTCATTTCTCTTGTGCATAATTCAGCTTCTTCTGTTGTGGTCCCAAAGCACAGGCTTCAAATCCCTATCATTTCCTCTTCTGAACATGACCGTTTGTTTCATGTTGCTTCAGCAGCTAAAGGTCATATATTTTTAGTATCTCTTAACCCAAAGGGAAGATGTTTTGTAATACCATTGGAACCCTCTTGACTAATCATGGGACCCAATTCGAGTTGTCCCCAGCATCCCCTTTCTGTGCATGTCACAGCTAACCGGCTGCAGATTAAGAACACGCCATCTTCCCCTTGTGTGTGTTGCTTTGGTGGAGCAGAGGGGCAGTGGTTCCTGTTGGTTGTTTCCTGAAAACTGTACCCTCTTGATATTCTCCTTCTAAGGGGCTTTTACTCACAGAACAAAGATATATAGAGCTAGACAAGGTCTTAGTTGTTTTTCTTTCCTAGGTAAGTGATTCCAGACTCTGGAATTAGTTAAAGCTATTTGCAGGGTACCAAGGCAGGCACCATTGCCATTGAACCCTTGGGCTGTTTATGCCAATTTGATTTGGGGAGCTTCTCCCTCTTGCCCAGCTCTTTTGCCTCCTCTGTTCATTATTTCTCAAATATCAGGCTTTAATTAGGGTTCAGTTGTGGTATCTTGTCCCACTGGAAAAGAAAGAGGAGCTTCCCTTTATAGCCCTGTGGTACTGGCTTTAAAAGAAAAGGCTTACCTCAATTTTGAATCCATGTTAAGGAAATTTCCTTATTAAATGTCCTTTTGTTTAAAGAAAGCGAATTTTTAGGTTGCTTTTAAGATATCGAAATTAAGTAGAAGATCTCTGTGTAATCTGAGAAAAGATTCTGATCAAATAAGCTCTGTTTCTGTTTCCACTTAACTCTTATCTTAACTGTTCCTGTTAGGAAGGACCCCTTGTGTCCCCCCAGGTTGATGTGAGCGAGAGTGAGGAGAAGATGTCAGACTTTCAGAGCTGGGAGGGGCTGGCAGGTTATCTGACTTGTCTCCTGCCCTGTGCTCACTTCCTCTGACATGAGAGGCCTCCCTTCTCTTGAGTGGCTCTGAAGGCCAGAGGCTGGCACTGGAGGGATGACTCACACTCCCTTTAACTGTACAAAAAGGGTCTAGAAATGGCCTTTTTGATACAACAACGTGTTCTGGAAAGGGAGTCCCCTCATCCCACTGTGCCTCTTCTTCCCAGTTGTCAGTGAGCCGAGGGACATATCCCAGAGCAATCTCTAAGTGACGGAAACTGTATTTTATAGTTCCTTAAAATTTGGGGGTTGGGTGAGACCTCAAAAGTATTAGTGCAATCACCTTATTTATAGATGAGCTAAGCAGCTCAGTATGGTGAGGGGATTTGCCCTGGATCATGGAACTTGGCAGGAACAAGGACTGGTGATAATACTAGCTAACATTTATGAAGCATTTATTATATGCTTATAACTCTGTGTTCATTTTGTGCATTCTCTTATTTGATAATCCCCATTTAGGGGAAATGAGTCTTGAAGAGATTAAGAAATCAGCTGGTAAGTGGTGGAGCTGGAATTGGAGTCTAGGATTCTTAACGCATTCCTCTCCCACTCTCTCCCTGGGGCTCATTTCTCCTGGTGGTTGTTTCAGTGCTATTTCTACCTGATGCTCTCAAAATAAAACCTTTGGAGTCCTCACTGAGAGGCTGACATTAGGCAAATGGAGACGCAGACCCCAGAGGGGCAAGTGTGTTATTCCGATTACACATAGACCTCTTGTTGAGCATTAGAATTTTCCATAGTGAGAACACCATCGTGTTATCAGCCGACAAGCTCTTTTTGCTCCAGTTTTGCTACATATTTCACCCTGAAGGTTTGGGAATATCACCAACTCTGATGCAGGTTCCAGTCCCAGTTCTCCGGTCATCCACAGGGACATCAGTAATTCCACATCTCAGGGAATCATTTTTCCAATCTGTAGAATGAAGGGATGGGACTAGAAATTGCCTAGGTTTTCTTAGAGCTCTCTATTCTCTGAGATGGAGAAATGCTGAATTTGCTGTAGAGCGAGGAGGTCTGGCCCTGTCCTGGGAATTCTTCAGCAGATGTGTCCTCTCTCCCCGCAGGTGTCTTGGCCATCCTCATCCCCCGCCTGGACCTGGTCATCTCCCTGGTGGGCTCCGTGAGCAGCAGTGCGTTGGCCCTCATCATCCCGCCCCTCCTGGAGCTCCTCACCTACTACTCAGAGGGCCTGAGCCCCCTCACCATCGCGAAGGACGTGCTGATCAGCCTCCTGGGTCTCGTGGGCTTTGTGGTGGGGACCTACGAGGCCCTCGAGGAGCTTATCCAGCCGAGCAGGGCTCCCGTCTTCAGCAACTCCACCAGTGCCTTCATATAGCGATCTGGGTGTGTTCTCTGCACCTGCCCCCATCCTCTCCCTCATCTGTCCCCCCAGTACCTGTCCTCAGAGCCTCAGGTAAGGTCTAGGCTCTGGGGAAAGATGGTTGCTGTCTGGGAACCCCTCTCCCTGGCCCTGGTACCTGGGCCAGGCAGGGCTGAGGGCGGGGGATAGGGTGGGTAGCTGGGACATGGCAGGGAGGAACTAGTGGCGACAGTGCTGTCACTGTTGCCTTTGTACTTATTTTACCCAAAACTTTTCAGCTCTTTTCCCTCATCATGCCTCTTTTCTTCCTCCCCTAGCCTGCCTTCCCCAAATTATTCCTGTTGCACAACCCACTTTATTTAACAATTTCATTCCCCCACCCCCATCTCATGTTTCTCCTTTCTTGGGCCAGGCTTAGATTAAACAAGTGGGAGCTCTCTCTCTTTATATAGTCAGGCCTTTCTCTGTCTCATGTCTTTCCCAAGTATTTTACCTCAGTATTCTCCTACCTATTTACTCCTCCAGGGGGTAGCTGGGCCTACCTAGTAACTTAGAACCATCCCCCAAAGCTGGAGCTCTTCATGTTAACTCTCTCTGGTTTGATGTGACCACTAAGGCAACACCTCTTCTCTGAGCTCCTCAGCGTGGGTCACAATCCTGTATTCTTAGTTGCATTAGCTCGTGAAAGATACGAAGTGTTCTGAGAATATGTGTAGTTCTATTTATAATCAGCTTTTCCTTTTTAAGACTGTCTCTGAATTGGGGTCATAATGAATTGCTTTTTCTTCAGTAAAGTTTGCTCAGCTTCTCCTAATGAAAAGAAAACTGCTCTAGGAAATATCTGCTTAGGTTCTCAGCACTCTTGGCTGAGTACCCCAAAGGTTTGAATCAGGCTGAGTACTCCGAAGGCTTGAATCAGGTGTAATCTCAATGGGTACCTCTGAGGGGGGGAGGGGAGGGGAGGGGGGAGGCCTGGGTGTGGATTTTGCCTGCCATTGGCCAGCCTGATTTCATACTGAAGGACTCAGGAATATATTTGCAAGTGCACTAGGTTGAGGGAAAGGATGCCGCGTTGGATGTTGTCTGTCACGGGAGACTTATAAAAGGGCTGTTTTGTGTGTTTGGGCCTGTTTTTCAGTCTCAGTCCAAGACAGGTGAAAGGGACGGCAGTGTTCAGTGGCTGCCATGCTGGCCCTGCTGCCATGGGTGATAAACTGAGGTCAGTGTGCACAGAGAGTTTGAAATAAGCTTGTAGAGTCCACAGCAGCTGGTCTAGCATTATGAGTGGTGCTTGGTTGTTTACATTCAACAGGGGACGGAGTGGAACAAGTGCCCACCTAAAGCTGCCTCTACTGTCTGGGCTTCTAAGGAACTGCTTGGTTGGGCCCTCTGTCCCCTGTATTCTGAACACTAATTATGGTCCCTGTCCTTCCCTGAGTGTCAGAAACAGCCTCAGAGTTGGTTCACTTCAAGCTCTCCTTCAGATTTGAATTTCAGAAAAGGCAGAAGGGAATGAATTTCAGAAAAGACAGAAGGTACATTGCCTAGCTTTGAGCTGTTACTTCTTCCCTCTTAGTATGAGACGTATTTCATAAGGGCATTCCCTAATTCCCCATCTCTTTAACTGTGTGTGCTTGTGTGTGTGTGTGTGTGTGTGTGTGTGTGTGTGTGAGAGAGAGAGAGAGAGAGAGAGAGAGAGAGAGAGAAAGTGAGAAAGAGAGAGAGAGAAGGGTGGATTTCTTGTCTCTTAGTTCCTACTGTCCCTCACTCCTGTCACCAGGCTTACTCTTATCTGGAGAGAACAGTTCTCCCTGCGAGTGGGTTGAAGGAGAGAAGCACAAGTATATCCAGGTTTTGTTTTTGTTTTTGTGTTTCACCAAAATTCATAAGGGTTGTGACCACCCTTATGGCCTCAACTTTTTCTTTTTCTTCTGTCCCAGAGCCAGTAGAGCTGGCTTCCTGGTGAAGGGACAGGGAAAGGGAACTCTCTCATGTAAAGGGTCTCTTAACCTAGTAATAATTTATTAAATTAGGAAGACTTGATCATTGGTGACTTGTTCTCCCTTAGGAGAATGGCACTTTTCACCCCCACCCTTTCTGCTCTTTGGTGGCCACTAACAGGTGCTTATGGGGACCCTGCCCTATGAAGTCTCAGACTTTTACCAAGGTGGGCTCAAGAATTGTCATCCCTGTTGGCAGGTTCAGCCTCCAGTGGTACAGCTGTTACCCAGCAGCCTTCCCACAGTGGTCCTGCTGGTTGTTGGTGAGACGCTGTATGCCAAGAGAAGGGGGTCAGACTTGCCTACTGCCCTCTGCTTCCTCTGTAGAGGCTTCTGCGCACTCAGGGAACTTCTAGAGATGGTCCTGTTCAGATGAGTTTTGAGATTGAGACTTTGATGCTGGAACCTTAGGACCAGACAACAGAATACTGCTGACTTTTGGTCAGCTCTTAGCAAGACGCAAGCTATTGTGTCAAGGTCCCTGACCCAGAGAGTGTGGGTGTAGGAGAACCAGCTCTAACTTGGGGGCTTCTGGAAGTGAATTGGGATGGCATATGCCCTGTTTACTCTCTTTCCTGTGCTCCTGCTGCTTTGCCAGCCTGATTGACTGGCTTCTTCAGAAGACCCAGTCAAGACTGGTCCAGTCAGTTGGACCTGGCTGTGCAGTTGTGAATGGCTAGCCAGAAGAAAATGGGAGGGCTGGAAACTCAGTTGGGCCAATCCAGGATCTCTTCTGCTGCCCACTGTGTGTCTTTAGTCAGAGTCCTCCCTACTTTCTTACCACTGCGGATTAGGTACCAGATTCCCAGCCATTCTTTGCACCTTTGCTGTGGTCCCTGGTGAAGAATGTAAGCAGCATATGTAGGAGTCCAATCAAGGAACAACAGAGCAAAGACTCTGGAGTGTGAGGCTGGATCTGAGGGAGCAAAGGCAAACCAGGGCTTTTCTGGTGAGGTACTGTTATGCTCTGTTTCCCTCCCCTTCCCCAACTTCAGCCCCACATTTCCATTAGTCCAGGGGCAGCTTTCTTAGAATCCCTTGTTGGGTCTCTTCTCTAAATGAGCTGTTGGCAGTGTACCTCTCCTTTAACCCAGGAACTAGTCAGGGAGAGTATGACTTGGCATTTTCTGTTGACACTGCCTAGGAGCTGTCACAATAAGTGGCATTATTATATTATGCTGTCCAACTGCTAAGAGCCTGCACCTGTAGCTGTGTGTGAATACAGAACGTTGTCTTAGCTTAGAACCTACATGTAATACCCACCCTCTCCTTTGACCCCACGTCTCCAGCCACATTCATTGGCCAGTGCTTTTCACTCTCTCTCTATCCCCATGAAAAGTAAAATTTGCAGTTTTATCAATAGCTTTAAGTGTTGCTCTTGTGCCACAGACATTAGAAAAGTCATCCCCCCCCCCCACCTCATTACTTTTTCTTCCTAAATTGCTTCCTTCCTAAGTTGTAGAAGGCCAAATTTGTTTAACACTACATATTCACTTCATGTTTCTTTGGAGTGCAGAATCTCAATTTATGTTTGTTTACATCTCTCTCTATTCACTAATTGCAGCAAGGGGATCCCTATTGGGGGTTATTTTGTAGCTGATCAGATGTTAAGGCAAGGCCTCAGCATCCGTCTCCAGTCACAACACAATGCTGCTTCCTTGCTGTGGAGATGCAAGGTACAAGAGTCAGGACTTGGTGACTAAGGAGGTCTGCTTCATGTCTCCCTTAGAATTTAATTTTCCAAAATGTGCAGTACAGATCTTCTAAACTATTAGGGAAAAAGGAAGGGGTGTGGTTGGCCTTTGAAATAATAAACAGTACATTTAGACAAATAGTCCTGCTGGCTGCAAGGCTGTTTGCTCTGACAGCAGCAGCCTGTTACATTCCTTTTCCGTTCTTTGGGCCGCTGAGTCGTTCCCTGGCCAGAGGGCATAAATGGCGCCAATATGCAGTTAGAGTAAGGGGTGTGGACAGCAGGGGTAGAGAATGCCTATTGTAAACCATGTTCTTTTGTGTAAATCAATATGACTCTGGGAATGCTTTTTATTTTAGTGAACAGTAAAATCAAACATGTCAATGGGTGTATAAATAAGATGAATAAAGAAAAACTATGATATAGCAGATCTCGAAAGCCTGACAGTACTGTGTATGTTTGGTGCCTACATAAATGTGTATTTCCAGGGTGGTATGTGTGGTGATGTTGACCATGTAAGAGCCAGTAGACGATCTCATTTTGGGTTCTGAATGTGGATCATGTGTTAAACATTTTCTTTTCAATAAATTAATTTTATTTTTTATTTTTGAGAGGTCGTGGTCTGTGTCTTTGTTTTCATGCTTTTTTTTTTTATAACTTAGTTCACTTTATTAGATCCTAGATTAAAGTGTTTCTAACTTGTGTCACAGAGATCATACAGGGGAGTAGTACGAACAATAGAAATATCCATAGAATTGAGAAGTACCCAAGAAATGGGCCTAGAATTTTTTTTTCCTGTTGGACAATCCTGCCTTCACTAAATCTCTTCCTGCTTCTCTTGAAAACTTGGGTTGGAATTTTCGGTCCTCTGTGTACATCAGGGGACCCCTTATAACAGGTGTAGTGGGTTGAATGGTGATCCCCAGAAAGGGATGTCCACATCCAGGAAACTATGATTGTACTTTATTTGGAAGAGGTGTCTTTGTTGATATAATTAAGTTAAGGATCTCAAGATGAGGGCACTCTGGATTATCCAGGTGGGCTCTAAAACCAGTGACAAGTGCCCTTATGAGAGAAAGGGAGAGGAAGATTTGGGAGCAGAGAAGGCCACATGAAGACAGAGGCAGGGATTAGAATGATGCAGCCACAAGCCAAGGGATGCCTGGAGCCACCAGAAAGTAGGAAAAGCCAAGCAAGTATTCTCCCCCAGAAACTAGAAGGAACATGGCCCTGCCCACGCCTTAATTTTGGACTTCTGTCCTCCAAAACTAGGAGAAAATACATTTCTGTTGTTTTAAGCTATGCAATTTATAGTAATTTGTTACAGCAGCCCTAGGAAGCCAATGCAACAGGTAACAGCCAACCTCACTGAAGTGGGGAGATTGAGTTCAAGACTTGAACAATGGGCATGACAATTCCCCTTCTCTTTTCGTCACATTTACGAGGAAGCAGGACTCCTTGAGCTGCCTCTTAGATGATTTGAAAACTGATTTTTGCTGGCTACTGAATTACTCTTGTTTAAAAGCCAATCCCTCAAGGGACACTATTAAAGTATAATATTTGTTCAATGCTTTCTCCATGGAGGAAGGTGGGAAGGTATTTTGACTCTTTCCATTATTGATATCATTGTTGGAACTGGCGGTCAAAGGAATTAGTGACTGTTCTGAGCCACCAACCAGGAAAGGGCAGAATTGAAATTTACAAACCTTCTGATTCCAGCACCCAAGCACTTCCCAAAGCCACCTTCCCTCTGTGACAGCCTCCTGAGGTCCACCTTAATCCCCTTGCTGTGAGATTAGAATACTGTGGAGTGCCTGGCATGAGGGTTTATGAAACATTTTATGAAAATACTAGCTGAGTTAAAGAAAATCAAGCAGCAGAGGGGAAAGTAGTCTTGCTGGCTTTGTTGGATATGCAATCATTCATTTATAATTACCTTGCTCACCTCCCTTGGTTGGAGCACTCAGCCCTGTTAAGGTTATCCGCTTCTTCAAGTTTTGATTCCTGCTCATATCCATACCTACGAGCCCTAATCCTTCCAGGCAATCAAACCCATGTAGGTAAGACCATTTGGATTTGTTAAGTTGGCCAGAATGCAATATACCAGAAGTGAATTGGCCTTTATAATGGGGTTTTATTAATTTACAATTCTAAGGCCATGAAAATGTCCAAATTAAGGCATCAAGATGCGATAAGCTCTGAAGAAAGGCTGTTGGCATCCTGATTTCCTCTGTGCAAGGCACACTGCCAACGTCTGCTGGTTCTTCATTCCCAGGTTTTGTTGCTTTTGGTTCCTGGTCCCAATGGCCTCCTTTCTGAGTTTCCGGGAGTCTTTTTAGCTTCTCCAGGACTTTCCCCTCAAAGGGGCTTTTTCTCTAAGTTTTTTCTAAAACTTCTCTATTTTTCTCTGAGTTCTCTGGGCTTTTTCTGGGTCCTTTATCCTCTCATACAGGACCCCAATAAAGGATTATGATCCACTTTGAATTGGGTGGGTCACATCTGAATTGAAACAGCCTGATCGAAAGGTCCCTCTCACAATAGGTCTGCACCCACAGAATTGGATTTAGAGAATGTGGCCTTTTCTGGACTACATAACAGCTTCAAACCAGCACAGCCCTCTATTCTGTAGGAGGCATGAACTTGAGTGACAGTGAACTGAATTAGGGCCCTAAACCTGCGACTCTGCTAGTAGACTAGCTTCCTCAGACTCAGGAGTCTGCTGCCGATGCCAAGTGGAGAAACCATGGATCTCTTTTAATAGGTGGTCTGCCCCCACCTTTTAAAAAGAAAAAACTGGATATAATTTATATATGATAAAAATGAAATCGTTCAAGTGTACAATTCAATGAGTTTTAACAAGCACATGTAGTCATCTAGCCACCACCTAAATCAAGATATAGAACAGTTCCTTTACCCTGTAAAAGTTCCCTTGTGCCCCTTTGCAATTAATCCCACCCTCACAGCACTCAATACCTGGCTATCACTGATCTGTTTTTTCTGTCACTACAGTTTTGCCTTTTCTAAAATGACATATACATGGAGTTATTAAGTATGTTAGCCTTTTGTGTTTGGCTTCTTTCACTTAGCATAATGCTTTGGATATTCATTTGTATAGTTATATATATGAGTAGTTTGTTTTTCTGTATTGCTGAATAGTGTTCCCTCACCAGTTGATAGGCATTTGGTTTGCTTCCAGTTTTTGGCTATTACAAATAAACTGCTATAAATATTCATTAGCAGGTCTTTGTGTAGACATGTTTTTATTTTTCTTGAAATAAAAAAGAATTACGAGTTGAATTGTTGTACTATATGGTAAGTGTATGCGAACTTTAGAAGAAACTGACAATTGTTTTCCAAAGTGGTTGTACCATTTTGGATTCCTACAAGCAGTATATGAGAAGTCTAGTGGCTCCATAACCAAATCAATGCTCTGTGTCATGTTTTTTTAAAAATTTTAACCATTCTAATGGACATTCAGTGGTTTTCCTTTGCATTTCCCTAAAAAATCGCTATTTCCTTTAATGAATGTCCAAATATTTTACCTCTTTTAATATTTGATCTCCTTTTAAAATTTACACTTTTCACAGGAAGGCGAAGAGAAATGTACAGAGAAGTTCAGTGACTGCTTCACCCAGCCTTGCTGAACGTTCATATCTTGCTTAACCATATTACTATAGCAAAGCCAGCAAATGGGCATGGGCACAATCCACAGAGTTTATTTAGAGTTCACCAGTTATACATGAACTCCTGTATGTGTGTGTGTGTGTGTGTGTAACTCTGTGCAATTTTACCTCGTTTAGCCTCATGTAACTCCCACCATCATGAAGATGTTTAGCTGCACCATCACCAATCTTCTTCAAGCACCATTGCAGGCAACTCACTCCTCCCCTCACCCATACCCCTAACCCTTGGCAACCACTAACCTGATAAGGTAGAAGATATGAGAGTTCTTTTTATATTTTAGATATAAGTCCTATGTTGCAAATATTTTTTTCCCAGTCTGTAGCTTATTTTTTCATTCTCTTGACAAGGTCTTTTGCTGAGCGAAGTTTGTAATTTTGATGAAAGTTCAATTTATCAATTCTTCTCTTTTTGGATTGTGCATTTAATGTCAAGTCTAAGAAGTTTTTGCCTAGTCTTAGGTCCCAAAGATTTTCTCATACGTGTTTTTCTAGAAGATTTATAGTTTGCTATTTTACATTTAAGCCCACGATCCCTTTTGAGTTAATTTTTGCATAAGGTGTGAGAGTTCGGTCTAGGTGTTTTTGTTTTTTGCCTTTGAGTATCCAATTGCTCCAGCACCATTTATTGAAAATGCTATCCCTCTTTCATTGAATTGTATTTGCTCCTTTGTCAAAAATTGATTTGATATATTAGTGCAGATCTATTTCTGGGTTCTCTCCCATTTATTGATCTATGCATCTGTCTCTCCACTAGTACCACTAGAACCACATTGTATTGATTCTTGTGGTTATATAGTAAGTCACTAGCAGGAAGAGCAATTCCTCCCACTTTATCTTCTTTTCCAAAATTGTTTTGTCTATTCTAGGGCCTTTCCTTTCTTATATAAATTTTTAGAACAAGCATGTCTATGTTTATAAAAATTTTACTCTGACATTTTGATATAAATTGCATTAAGCCTATGATCACTTTGCAGATAATTGATATCTTACTATTTTGTATCTTCCAATCTATGAAAACAGTATGTCCCTCCATGTATTTATAATTTTCTGTCAGCGTTTTGTGATTTTCATCATACAGATCCTGTACATGTTTTGCTACATTTATATCTATGTTATTTTCTTTATAAAAAGTTTTTTTTTTTCAGTTTCCACATGTTCTGTGTTTGCTAATGGAAATGCAATTGATTTTTGCATGCTGATCTTGTATCCTACAACCTAGTGAACTCACTTATTAGTTCATGTATTTTGGTAGACTCCTTGGGATTTTCTGCATAGACAATCATGTTGTCTATGTCTTCAAATAGAGATGGTTTTATTTCTTGTTCTCCAACTTGTATGCTTTTTATTTCTTTTTTCTTGCCTTAGTGCAATGGTTAGAATTTCCAGTACTATATTGAGTAAGACTGGTGAGAGTAGATGTCCTTGTCTTATTGCTGATCAAAGAGGGAAAATTCAATCTTTCATCTTTAAGTATGATGTTAAATTTAGGTTTCTTTTCTTGAAGTTCCCTCTATTTCTGTACTGAGAGTTTTTATTTTAATGGATGTGTGTTGAATTTTGTCATGTTTTTTCTGCATCAATTTATATGGTCATACCTCCCCCCCTCTTTTTTTTGCCTATTGATGTAGTGGATTACACCAATCATTTTTGAATAATAGATCATCCTTTCTATCCTGCAATAAATTCTGCTTGGTTATGGTGTATTATTATTTTTATAAATCATCCAGTTGTCTTTTGTTTTTTAATCACCCTAATATTTCCTCTGGCAGGTGAAAAATCCAGAATGGTGCCTTCTGGTGAATAAGCAAACTGTATGCCTTAACTGCTATTCTTGGCATAAGCTACTATTGTTCTAGGCTTAATTATCAGTTGCTATGATGCTACATAAAGGCCAGGTATGGTTTCTAATTTGGTACTATTGGCATTTTGGGCCAGATAATTCTTTGTGGTATGTTTAATGGCATCTCTGGCTGGTTCGATACCAGCTGCACACTGCAAGTGTTGATAACTAAAATTCCAGACATTGCCAAATGTCCCTTGCAGGGGTGGGTATTAGACTGAGAGGGGCTGGGAGAATTTCCCCTTCCCTTCCATTAAGAACCACTACCTTAGAGCATTTAACCCCTACCTGCCCTTAGCTGGGAGGAAGTTTTTATCCTGGCCATGGAACAAAGATAAGTGTATGGTTAAGGATGTTGTTTTAGTTTGCTAAGGTTGCTGGAATGCAATACCCCAGAGATGGATCGGTTTTTATAAAGGGGATTTATTTAGCTACAAAGTTACAGTTTTTCAGAGGAAAGGCAGTTAACTTTCATCTAGGTTTCTCTGTCACAAGGAAAGACACTCAGCACCATCGGCTGGCCTTCCCTCCTGGCTTCTGCGTTTAAAGGGCTTTCCCTGAGGTGTCCTTTCTGCAACTCCAAACGTCTGAGCCAGCTCTGAGCTCCACTCTTCTGATGCTTCCTTTTTTTGTTTTGAAAAGCCTCCAGTGAATTGAATTTAACATCACTCATTGCAGAAGGCACTCCCCTCAGCCACTGACAGATATAATCAGCCATAGATGAATTTCATATGCTGATGATTTAAATCTACAGCAACTGAACAACAGGACACCATTACCTGGCCAATCTGACACCTGAACCTAACTACTACAGATGTCAATAGTAATGATAAAATATTTAACCTCCTTTGAGCATTTACTATACAACTAAGCTCAACACTTTACCTAAGTTCTCCATTAATACTCAAACCCAATGAATAAAGGTGTTGGTAATGGCCTCATTTTGCAAACTTGAGGCATGAATACTTAAATAACTTATTCAAGATCATACATTTTCTAAATGGTGGAGCCAGATCTGTCTGACTCCAAATCTCATGCTTGTACCATTGGGATGTACTTCCATGCTATCTCATTTTGTCACTCCTCACCTCACATCCTTCAGTGGACATAGCCCTGCCTAGGTACATAGATCCCCCACATCCTGACCCAGTCTGCGTTCCTCTCCCTGTTCTCCACTACTTCCCTTCACAAACCCTATATTCCTGTCCGTCAAAACTATCTGCCATTGTCCAAAATCTTCAAACCCCTTAGCCTTCTCCTTGACTAAGACTTTAGCCTGGCTGATCTTTCTCTCTGTACTAAATCTAAAGCTCAACTTTAAGACCTTGAAGCTGCTTCACTTTAAAACCTTTCCTGGCTTTTCCATTATAATTTACAACTCCCTCCACAGCAATGCCATAGTGTTACTTTCCTGCTGGGCTCCATTTATTTTACCTATGCTAGAGGGATGTGTTTACTTGACACTTCCCTAGATCAGGAGCTCCTTGAGGGCACTGATTAGGGGGTTGGTTCCCTACCACTGCCTACCGGTGGGGGCTGACCATGTATCTGGAATTGGTTGGTCACTAAATTCAGTGTAGTGTCTTTCTGTAGTGAATGGTGTACAGCCCTGACAAGGAGATGACATCACTATATTTTGTGGAGCTTTGTTTCCCTCTAATCAAGCACTTTCCTTGGTTGGACTTGATAGATTGATTGAGGAATCCTGAGAAAATCTAAAGCCTTGCCTCTTCTCAGCCAGGTACCAGAGAAAGTTTTTACTCTTCCTTGGGTGAGAGTTTGTGTCTCTCCTCAAGAGGGGAGCAGGGAGAAGCTGTCAAGGACTTCCAAAATCTGTCCTTAGACATTGCAGTCGGGCAGTTGTTCAGCACCAGCCGCTGTCCATACAGCTTGGCTTTTCACCAGTGCATCCTGCGCCACCACAAAGAGGAGGGGTCAGCTGTTCTATACTGAGCTGACGTGTGGTGCTGGGCAAGTCGCTCTGTTTCCAAACACTCTATATACTCTATCCCATCTTTCCCTTTTAGAACCTTCATAATCCTCATTCCAAAAGAGAGCAGTTCCCCAGCCCCCACCCCCCAAGGTCTTTGGCTTTACCCTTTATTATCCTAGTTACTCACTTTTTGGGGGTTCTAGCCCCCGCTTCAGCCTTCTTTCTCACCCCCCGAATGTGGTGTTGATATCTGGAGGATACCTTAGCCCATCCTAGGAGGTCTTAAAAAACTTCCATGTGTGTCGCAGTATCAGTGTTCCCTTACTCCACCATCACCCTGAGGAAGCAGTTTCATGGTCCCTTTGCAGTTTGTCCTGGTGAATTCCAGCCACCTCCCCTCCAGTAGAAACTGCCTTCTACCTCACAGGATGTGCTTGTGAGTCCTCAGCCCACGACGCTTCCTGCTCACACTCCTCTATCAACACTCAAGGCTGCTGTGTCCTTTCTCAGGACCCTCCCCCAGAACCAGACGCAGGATTACAGGAGTGGACTGACCCACCAGGGCTGAGCTGGCTCCCCACTCCCGAAATCCAGACACAATGGCTCCATCAGTGCCACCACCTAGAATCACAGACATATCTTGGCCTGTTCTGAACTCAGTTGGATCATTAGATTAGTGTGGCCTGAGTCACACATGTTCATCAATCCTCTGATTGACATCCCATATTTGTTTAGGGAGCCCACATGGGAGGCAGAGATCTGGAGGCAGGGATTGGAATCCTGGCCCTGCCACTCGCAAACTGGATGACTTCACTTGCTTAAGTTCCTCACACAAATTGCACTGTGCTTAACTGATCTTTGCCTTGGTCCTCCTATATGCAAAATGGGAATGTCAGGACCTCCCTCCTGGGGTAGTCATGGGGATTAACTGAGGGATCACATAGCAATTGAGTGCACAGCCCCTGGCACCTACCGACTGCGCAGTGGAAGTGACTGTGAAGGTGCTGGCTGGTGGGAGCGGCGGTGACTGCGGTGGGTGTAAAAGTTCCCGGCCCAGCAGTCAAGAGACCTGGATCTCTGCCTTTCTCTGCTGCTGTTATGCTGTGTCAGACTCAGGACGTTTGGAACTAGAGGCCCCAGTGGCTTGGGGTGGGAAGATTTCCTGGGAATCCGTGGGGTCTGGCTGGGTTAAGTGAGTTTAGTGGGATGAGTCTCGATCCCGAGAGCCCTCGGTGCCCCATCCCCAAGGAATGGACTCAGGACTGAGGCAGGAGGGAGCCGGCAGGGAGAGGGGTGGGCGGGGTGCACGGGCCGCATGGTGCCGGGGGACCCCCGGACAGATTGTCAGCCCGGAATTGGGGTGTTCCTTCTGTGATGTCCCAACTGTGCCCCCTCAGACAAACCTCACTGGGAGGAACTTTGGGAACAAGGAGGATGGACTTGATCAGTGTTTCTCAAAGATGATTCAGGGAGTCCCGGACAGTTCACATCATTTGAACTGTTATGTGTTTTCTTGTGTGTTAGACAAAATAGAAACTCTCAGATCCTTTATTTCATGGGTATTAGTGTTAAAGGTGGAAAAAATATTTTAAAAAATTTTTTAAACACTTTAAAAATATTAAGTAAACAATAGTACAAATTGTACTTTATCAGGGTAAAAATCATAGAAGTGTCAAGCAAAATGGGTGAAATTTGGGCAACACTAGACTAGATTATTTCTGAATTTCTGTACAGTTCAGGTAAGTTAATCCTATTGATATACTACCAAATATTATTTCCTATCATAAGGGCTATCATCTTTACATTAATTCCTTACAACATTACGAGGTAGCTATTATTTGCCAAATCACTTGTGCCCGAGACCATGTGGCCTGCGTGTGGAAAGCTGGGTGTGGAGCCGAGCCCGTCCTCTTGCAGGTATGCCTTCTCTGCCCACCTGGCCTGGGACTTTGACAGCAGAGACTGGGGCTTCCAGGTCTCTGTGTTAATTGCAAGGCCTGGCTGGGCAGGGACCACAGACGACTTGGCTCCTGAACCAAAGGCAAGAGGTCGCCCAGTGACCCTCACCTCCAGCTGGGCCCAGGTGAGCTGTGGAACAGGAGCCACAGGTGGGGTCTGGGTGCCAGGACAGCTGACCTCCCGAGACCTGAGGCATTTAGGCTGTGCGCCCACCAGCGAGTGCCATGTGATGCCGAGAGTGCTGGCCGGGAGTCACCAGTCTCAGAGTCTTGACCTGGGTCTCTCACTAACTTGTCGGTTAGTAGATTTGTCCCTGCCCACTCAGAGTCTCGGTTTCCCATCTTTAAATTGTGGGACGTGAGCTCACGCAGGCAGTTGAGTCAGAATCTGAGGCATTTTTTGAAAGTAGTTCCCTGGGTTCCACCCCGAGACATTTTGAGTTTGTGTGTCTGGGCCAAGGCCCAGGAATCTGTATTTTAGCAGTGTAGCCAAGTGGTGCTGATGCACTGTCAGGTTTGGGAATTCCTGTGCTTGGGTCCCTTCTAGTTCCCAAATTCCATGAATTTTAGCTTGGAAGGTCTTGTAGCGCCTCATGTCCTTCCCCTCACCCAACCCAAACAGGCTAAGTGACACAGAAAATAACAGTAAAAAAAAATATTTTATTGTTAAAAAAAAAAATCAAATGACCTATGAAACCATGCATACCATCACTCACGCTCTCAGTCACACACACTCGCCAACCATTCACACAAACAGACTCTCACCCACACAGCCCACTGCCCTGAAGGCAGTGACCCGTGGGTGACAGTCCCCATTGCTCTTCCTTTTGACCTTGTCTCCAGAAACAGCACACGTGAAAAGGCAGTGGACCAGAGGGAGGGTTTGGAAGGGGAGGGAGTGGCGAGGTGAGCAGGCACAGTGGCCTCTGGTCCCCCCCCACTCCTGGCTACATAAACTCTACACATGTGTCACATAAACTATACACGGATGCCCACATGTGTAGATGTGCCCACATGA
Organism: Tamandua tetradactyla; assembly: GCF_023851605.1. Lineage (NCBI taxonomy): Eukaryota > Metazoa > Chordata > Mammalia > Pilosa > Myrmecophagidae > Tamandua > Tamandua tetradactyla. The sequence continues at coordinate 32,320,558 of NC_135346.1, forward strand.
CCCTCCGTGCGTAGGGTTGAGTCAATGCAGGTAACACTTAGATTGGCAGGCATCTGACATGGAGGGGCAGGGCAGGGCAGGGCGTCCAGCCTGGACACTCTGGTGTCCAGCTACCTGCCTCCACCCGGCCCTGAATGGGAGCTCCTTGTGTCTAGGGAAGGAAAAAAAAAATCTCTTTGTGGAAACTCATCTAGACACCAAGGTTGAAAAGTGCTTTAGAATTTTAGAATGAACAACTATTTCCTTCCTGCCTTCAGCCAAAAGGTTCTGGGAAACTCGGGATGAATTGCCCAGAGTTCCCGTGAGGTCTGAATTCTTTAACAAAGAAGGCTCAGGGCCAGCAGGGTCCTGGCAGGCCCCAGCTGGTAGACAGTCATGTGACTTAAAGTCATGTGACTCAAAGGGATGGAACAAGTTCCCTTGAACTGGGCTATAAAGAGTGGGACCTCCTGGAGACCGAGGCTCCAGTGATGCTCCCGGGAACTCTTGTTGCCCTCATTCTCCACTGTATCTCTGGTTCCTGGCACAGTGCCTGGCACAGAACAGGTGCTCAGAAAATGTGCACTGGATGTACAAATACAGCAGGGTGCACAGGTGACTTTGGGTACCTGCTTGCCTGCTGCTCACCTCTCAGCCCCAAGGAGGATACTCCATGGCCCCCCAGGGCCAGCTGACCCCACGACACATCTCTTTATTGGGGTTAGAGCTTGCCTGTCAAGCACACACCTGCCTCTGCCTCCAGGATGGAGCTGTGGGCAGACCTACGAATGCATCTTTGCAGAGTTGACCCAGGGGTTGGGCCTTGCCACCTAGGGGGCTGAGAGATGGCAAAAGAAGGAGACAGACTGTCTCTTGCCCATCCCAGGAGTAAGTTTTTCCTGGTGTTCCTGGGTGTCTGCTCTGTGCATCCCCCCCCCTCTCCTGGGGGCCCTAGTGCTGTTTTTGGAGCTCTACCCTCAGCTTCCCTCTACCCTCAGGGACTAGCTGGGGGTCCGGAAGAGCATGTTTCAAGGGATGGCAGCCTGGACTGGGTATGGGGGCTTCCCTCCCATGTTTCCAGCCACACTCAACTCTCTCCCTGTGGGGCAGGGGCAAGGTGCCAAGCCCTCCCGCCTGCCTTTCTCCGAGAACTGGGGAGCTAGAACATGACCTCCTCACAGCTCCCGTAGTCGCTCTCTACCATGTCGGAGCCTTCATAGTGGGGGGGGGCCCGGGGTTGTCCCCGGCTTGCGGGAGGCCCACCCCCCACCTCACACTCGGCATAAGAAGGCCCGGCCCGGCTGAGCCGCATACTCACCCCCTTGTAGCCCCCCTCTGCCAAGCAGGGCCCTCCCCCTCCCTGCCGGAACTGAGAGTGGTAGTAGCTGATGGCCGTGTACTCGTTGAGACAAGGGGCAAGGAGGTGCTCCTGGGGACTGGGGGGCCGTGGAGGCATCAGATCTTCTAGGTTCTGGTTGCTGTAGCGGGGTGGGATGGGTGCCCGCTTGTTTTCCAGTTCCAGTGGAAAGGGGAAGCCCCCATAGAGGCCAATGGGCTCCGGCATCACGGCTGGGGTTGGGTGGCAGTGGGGTGCGGGCTGCAGAGGGCCCTGGGTCACTTCAGAGTGAGGGTATTCCCAGCGTTCCTTCCTGGAATAAGCAGGGAGCCAGACTGTGGTTCCACCTGGGTACACTGAAAGGAAATGGCAAAACAGGGTGAGCTCTGTGTTTCCCTAGTGAGAGTCCCAACTGGCCTTATATGTAACTTAGCCATGTGGTGGGTGGCCAAAGGAGTGAGTGGCCCTTCTGTGTATTGCCTCTGGCAGCTTAGCTAACGGTCTAGAACCCAATGGGGATGGGTTCAAGGCCAGAGGTTTAACCCAGAGCCAGCCCATCCTGCAAATTTGTGTTGCTGACCCAAGAGTCAGTGAACAAGGGGAGAATTTGGTTGGCTCTGGGCAACTACACCCCAAGTCCTACTGGTGAGTCCCAAGTCCTGCTTGTGAACTTTGTCTCTTTAATTGAAGGTCACAGACATGCAGGTTGTATTAGGTGTGATGGAGTCTGCCACAGAGGATGACAAAATAAGATATGACTTAGAAGTCAGGAGAACAGGAATCTTCTGTCCTACCTCTGATCTTGCTACTGAAAAGTTGGGTAAATCGGTACAAGATACTGCATCTTTATGGGCCTCGTTACCCTATTCCTCTAAAAAAGGGAGAGGAACCTGTTTTAACTACAGGGGAATAAACTGGAAAATGTAAAGCGCTTTACAAATTCACCTCCTTCTGATCCAAAGAGGTGAATTTCCTCCACTAGGCCAGCCAGGTCTCACCGAATACTGCTATGCCTCCAAGTGAACGGAAACTTGGACCACTGCTTCTCTTTCCCTTCCTAAAAAAAGTGCAAATGTGCAGAGGCTTCCTTTGTACAGGGATTCTATCCACCCATATCCAGGTTCTACAGGTTTCTGCCATGGAGTGATTTGAAACTTAGAGGAATGGATCATTGGGCAGTAGAGTGAGGCACAGGTTAAGTCAAGAGACCTGGAATCCAGACCAGCCATTAGTGCACTGTGACCTGGGACACATCCTTTCACAGCCCATCCCAAGGGACTGGACTGCATGGTGGCCAAAAACCCTTTTGCTTCAGATAATGGAGTGTTCGGATCTACGCACCCCATTCCATTAATCCTAGAAGCTAAGTGCCTCTGGCCATACTGACCCATCTCCTCTCCTGACCAGGTTCTCTTCACAACAGACTCATTGTCACAGTCAGAAGGGACGGCAGCTGGAGGGAGTCTAGGGGGCACACTGCAGACCACCGGCTGTTGCTTCGAGCTGGATCCAAAGGTGATGAACTCATTTGGGACTGAGGCCTTGCTGGGCTCTGGTTGGTTCAGGTTGTTGTAGGAGCTGGTGCTCAGGGGGTCGAGCTCGATGGCAGGCATGGCTTGGGTGTCAACACCAACGCTCCTGGCCAGGAGGTCTGGGTCCTCCATGGCTACAGGCTTGTGAGCCTTGCAGCGGCGGCAGTAGAGGAGGAGCCCAACGGTGGCCCCAATGAAAAAAATGACCAGAACGGCCACTAGGATGATCAGTATCTCCTGCTGCCCCCAGTCGCCCCTTTTTATCTCAGGAGTGACGAGGCAGTGTCCTCCTGAGCAGCCCCTTGCCTCCATTTCACACCTGCAGAGACAGAGGAAGAGAAGTCAGGAGGCTGAGTCATTGCACTGCCCTTCCATGTCCTCTCTTGCAAAGATCTATGAGAGAAAGGCCTCACCCTCCAGCCTACCCTGATTTTCAAACACATCAATGCTCTATCAACACCAACACACTCCCCATCCTCCACCAGTAAGGGATGGACTTCAGCTACACTCACATTCATGATCAGTCATGTCTGGGCTCTGGGGACATCCATTATTTCCGTCCAATGCGATCTAGGCCAGCAGACATGCTCTCCACCCATGAGGTCAGATTTCTAACCATCATACGGTGGAGGCATCTGACATGCTCAGCTGTCCTTTAGCAGCAATGTCAGGGTCCCAGATACCAGTCAGCAGTCACCCAGTGATGGCGACCAGGCACCAGTATCACCTGCTATTCGTCACCAGTAGGTCACAGGGACTGAACCTGGCCTTGCACAGATCAGCCACCTCACACAGAACAACTTTCTCAGAGAAAGCATTTGAACCATATGTTTTCAGGTCATCTGCAGCTTGGCGTTCTGTGGTATAAGGATTCTAGGAGACTCCTCCTATGGCTAGCCTTACCCACTTTTGAGGGATATTGGAAAAGGCTCCCTTCATCCCACTTCAGTCCAAATCATCTCCCAGAGCCTGAAATTTTACCCCTGACAGTTTGTTCCTTTGGGGTAAAAGTCTTCTCCATGTTCCTCCTTTAAAATGCAAATATAACTTTCAGACATGAAGTGTGCTGGCAACACAGCTGATTAATGGCTAGCACTCCCTACTGCAAAGTAAGGCATAAAGTGGGGCAGGAATTGCCGGTGGCTGAGAGAAAGGGCTTAGGACATAAATGCACGGGTGATCACGGGCAGGTGCTTTCCTTCGCTATATCTCTCTTTCCCCTTCTGTGAAATAAGCGGGGTGAACTAGTTCATCATCTCTCTTAGACAAAGCTGCCATGCTGACAGCAAGGGAATTCCTTGGGAGCTTGTTAAAAATAGATTCCCAGGCCTCACTCCTGGGAGGTTCCAAGCTGGCTGGTCTGGGTAAATGCTGGAAATCTATTTTTCATAAGACTCCTGCATGATTTTTAAAAAACTCCCCCAAGTTTGAAGGCCATAAAACCAGATGACTTCCAAACCTTCTTTCCCTCTCGGATTCTAGAAATGGTTCTTTCCAAGCACCCCACAGCTGAGCACAGTACAGGTAGCTTGCAGAGGGGTTTCAGGCTCACGGCAGTGCCTGTGCCAGGTGGAACCATTATCCCCAGGCCACTTTCTGGGAAGCCACAGTCTAGAGCAGGAAAACAAGAACTACCATTCCAGACTCCAGCCAAGATCAGAACCTCCTTTGGAGCTGGTTAGAAGGGCAGATTCCTTGTCCGACCTGGTGAGTCTGATTTACCAGGTTCCGAGTGGGGCCTGGGGATCTGTCCTTTCAATAAGCCCTTCCTCTGCTCTCCCCACATGCTCTGATGCAGGTGACTGGAGCACCATTCTGAGAAATGCTGGATGAGTAGCTGGAGCCCTTGGTCTCCGGCCTCCCAGTGGCCTCAGAGGTCAGAGTGCAGAGGTCATTCCTAATGGTACCAAAGCTAAGGTAAGGAGCCCCTGGCAGGTGGCTGCTCCTGTGATTACCTGTCTCCCGTGTATGGGTGAGGGCAACTGCAGGAGGCTCCTTCGGGGGAGGAGATACAGGTTCCCCCTCGCAGGCAGGGTGTGGATGTGCAGTTCTCCCTTCCTTGTTCACAGCGCTCCCCAGAGAAGTGCGGGGGGCACTTGCAGACATAGCCTGGGAGAAAGGAAGGAAGGTCAGGCAGTGCAGTTAGGCAGCCCCAGACGGAGAGGCCCTCCAGGACAGACGGCAGCCTCGCATGTTTGCAGATCCCCGGATTCATGCAGCCATTCAGAAACCATCTATTTATCTGAGCCAAGCACCATGTTGGGCATTGGTGCCCTGCTGAGCAAGAAGACTTGTTCCCTGCCCTCAACCAACCAGTCCAGTGGAGGAAACAGTTATTTAAAGAAGAGGAAGAATGGCCTTGGCCGCCTCCTGCTCTTTCTCTTCATCCTCCTCTTCATGGACACAGTCACTGTCTAAGCATCATCAGGTATTGGCCCATCAGATGCTCGCAATCACAACCCTGAGACTGGTTAATGTCATCATCCTCATCATCAGGGGACAGTTACAAAGAAAGGGCCGGTAAGGGAATGAGGCACAGAGAGCGTATGGCATTTGCTGAAGGTCACACAGCTAGTAAATGGCAAAGCTAGGGTTTAAACGTAGACAGCTATACATACTATCAGGATATAGGTAATCATAAGAAAAACTGCTGTTATGGAAGGGAAGTGTGGGAGCCCTAGCTGACCTGGGGATCAGGAAATGTTTCTTGAGGACTTGGACCCGAAAGATGAGTAAAAACTAACCAGGAAAAAAGATGGAGGGGCAAAGGGAAAGGACACAGGCAGAGGAGAATGGTGTGGGCAGAGGCTTGGAGGAGAGAGTATGGCACATTCAAGGAACTGACAAGGGACCAGCGTGTGTGAGTGTGGTGAGCAAACAGGAGAGTGGTGGGCTGTGAGGCCAACGAGGGCAAGGGCCAGAGCATTAGGGTGGCATGAGTGTGTGCAGGAATGAATTCGGACTCTCTCCTGAAAGCAGTGGGAGCCACTGAAAGGTTCCAAGCAGGAGAGTGACATGCTCAGACCCGCACTTCATAAAGATCACTCTGGCTTCTTGGTGGAAGAGGGAATCGAGAAAGAGAAGCTGGAGAAAAACAGGGAGGAGGCTGATGCAGAAGAGAAGGTAGGAAATGCGGGGGCCTTGGAACAGAGTAGTGGCAGTGGGCACAGAGAGAGGCAATGGACTCCATGGATATTTTGGAGGTAGAAATGGCAGTCCTATTAACCTGACAATCAGAAAAAGACACAATACCAAGTACTGACAGGCAGGGGCACCCAGGAACCTCAAAGCCTACTGGTGGGAGTGGAGATCGGTGCAGCCATCTGGAGATGCATCAGAGAGCAATCTGGGCTAAACAGTCTAAATTATGTGGATACTTTGTAAATGTGAATTCTATCCCTGGGTGGTGTGTGTGTGTGTGTGTGTGTGTGTGTGTGTGTGTGAAGGAAATTCTCACATGCTTCATGAGGGCTCATGTACGAGGATATCCACTGCAGCATGGTTGGATGGTGGTAGGAGTTTGAAGCTACCAAGTTGTCCATTGCTGGGCAAGTGAGAGGGAAAATGGGTGTGTGTGCACACCATGGGACACTGAGCTGCAATGAGACACAATGCATCAGATGTACTCACGACAGGATATGTTGCTGCGTGAAAGTGTCAAAAATGATCTGCAGAGGTTTTCTGGGAAGATGGTGGAGCTGAGTGGAACGGGCTCACTGGGGCAGGGAAAAAAATGACTGCGTTTGCGGTCCTGAGGTGTGAGTAAACAAACAGGAGTAAACAAACGTTTCTAGGGTTTGGAGGAAGAGAGAGGGATTGGGACGGGGAGAGTGGGGTGTGTTGGGTGACAGTGATCCCCCCTACCCAGGGACGGGCTGCAGCGTGAGGGGAGGTGCCATCTGAGGGGCTGGTCAACCCTCCACTCCAACCTGCTCGGGCCCGCGGGAGCCCAGAGGCTGACCAGATCGTCCACCTCAGGAGGTCCGGCCTCCGGGGCTGGGGGCGGTCACCTGGCCAGGTGGTGCTGGAAATAGCCGGCGGGTAGGCACGGTGTCTAGCAGACCCGCCAAGCACCGGGTGCTGCAGGTCAGCTGATCCCTTGAGCATCGGTCACCCCCTCAGTCCTGAAGGTGGGGACCGGCTACCGGACAGTCGCAGACTGGGAGAAGCCCCCGCCCCCCTGAGCCGTGGGCGCAGTTTTCCACCAGCCGCAGTCGGGGTGGGGCAGGCCTGAAGGAGAAGGAGCCTCAGGCGCGCCTCCTGCTGGTGAGAAGCTGTAAGTGTAAGTCAGCTGCTGAAACCCGGGAGGGGAAAACCTTAAGGGAGGAGGTGCTCGGTATTGCCACCTGCTGGGCAGAAGGGGTAAGTGCAGGTAGGTTAACACCCTATCTGCCTAGGTTTTAATTTTTTTCCTAATATTCTTTTACAAATATATATTTTCTACATGTTTTTAGTAGTAGTAACTGTTTTTAATTTTTATTTTTATATATCTTATATATTTATATTTTTATTGATTTTTAAATTTCTTATTTTATATATTATGTTTTGTTCTGTTTTACCACATTTATTTTTATTTTTTTCTGATTAGTTGTTTTCTATTTTTTTTCCCTAAATTTTCTCTTCCTTTGGTGGGCACCGGTCTTAGTTCACTCGCAATATATTGTGTGGTATCTCCTGAGCCTGGGACCCACTACTACTGAGGTGTTTTTGTTGTTGTTTTTTTTCCATATTCTTTTTATAATTTTATTTTACTTTATGATTATTTAAAAAAAATTTTTTGTTGGGGGGGTGCATGGGCCAGGAGTCGAGCTTGGGTCTCCTGCGTGGTGGGCAGCTGTTCTACCACTGAAGTACCTGTCCTAGCTTATAATAGGCCCTCAATTGCATCCCCTACATGAGATCTGGACCTTGGTTTGGCAGGGAAATACTGACAAACCAGTGCAAAAGGAAACCGTCAATGCAAAACCAAGTAAATACAAAACTTTAGACAAATGAAGAAAATCAACTTGCAAAATAACCATATTAAGATAATCAAATGCTCCAAACAAACAGAAAATCACAAAGCATGTAAAGATCCAGGGAGAAATGGCCTAGCCAAATGACCAAATCAAAACTCCAGAGGGGACACAAAACATGAAACAACTATTCAAGGATATTTATAAAGAAATAAAAGATATCAGGAAGACACAAGAAGAGCATAAATAAGAATTTGAAAGATTAAATAGAAAAAGGGCAGATCTCACAGAATTGAAAGGTACAGTAGACCAAGTTAGAAAAATACTAAAGACACACAATCACAAATTTGAAGAAGTGGAAGGAAGAATAAGTGAACTCGATGACAGAACAATTGAACTAGAGTGCACAAAAGCACAAATGGCAAGAAAGATGGAAAAAATGCAACTGGATCTTAGGGAAATGATAGAAAATAAGAGGCGCAAAGTATAAGAATCATTGGTGTCCTAGAAGGAGAGGAGCAGAGTAAAGGGCTGGGAAAGTAAGTTGAAGATAGAATCAGGGGAAACATCCAACCCTTATAAAAGACATAAAAATGCATATCAAAGAGGCCAAAAAAACTCCAAATAAAAAAAATCTGAATAGGCCTTCTCCAAAACACATACTAATCAAACTGTCAAATGTTGAAGAGAAACTGAAAGTCCTGAAAGCAGCATGAGAAAAGAAATCTATTACATATAAGGGAAAACACATAAGACTGACTTCAGACTACTCACAGGCCCCATGGAAGCAAGAAGGTAATAGTATGATATATTTAAGATTTTCAATGGGAAAATCTTTCAGCCAAGAATTCTCTATCTAGCCAAGTTATCCTTCAAAGTTGAAGGAGAGATTAAAACCTTCAAAGACAAACAAAGATGGAGAGAACTAGTCAACAAGAGACCTGTCCCACAAGAAATAATAAAAGGAGTCCCATCAGCTTTGAAAAAAAAAAAGAAGAAGAGGGAGGTCTAGAAGACAGCACAAAATTGAAGAATATACATAATGGTAATTTAAAGGATAAAAAGAGTGAGAAGGAAAATAATATATAGATCTAACAAATAAAAACTAAGGGATAAGATGGTACAGTCAAGAACTGCTTCTACAGGAATTACTACGCTGATTTGAAAGTATTATGTACCCCAGAAAAACCATGTCTTAATTCTGATCCAATCTTGTGAGGGCAGCCATTTCTTTTAACCCTGATTCAACATTGTAGGTTGGAAACTTTTGCTTAGATTATCTCCATGGAGATGCGGCACACTCAGTTAAGGGTGTGATCTTTTGATTAGATTGAGATGTGACTCCATCCATTCCAGGTGGGTCTTGATTAGTTTACTGGAGTCTTTAAAAGGGTAAACATTTTGGAGAAATCTCAGAAACAACAGAGCCAACACAGAGAGAGCCGATAGGAACTTCAGAGCAGAGCTTACAGATGCCAACACTTGGAGAACAGAGACATGGAAGTTTGGAGATTCTTGCAGCCCAGGAGATATTGCCATGAGATAGTAAGCAAGGTAGAACCTGGAGAGAGCCAAGGGAAGCCAAGTGGTGAAGTCCAGCCCCGTAGAAGCAAAGTGAGGAATCCTCACAGGAACAGGGGCTGAAAGCAATGGAGCCCAGGAGCAAGGGACCAGCAGGTGCCAGCCATGTGAAAACTCAGCTGACAGAGGTGTTCCTGACCCAATCCTTGAATTAAGATAGCTGGCCCTGGATGCCTTACTTGGACATTTCTATAGGCTTAGAACTGTAAACATGTAACTTATTAAATCACCTGTTTTAAAAACCATTCCAACAAAATGGGGAAAAGACTTGAACAGACACTTCTCAGAAGAGGAAATACAAATGGCCAAAAGGCACATGAAGAGATGCTCAATGTCCCTGGCCATTAGAGAAATGCAAATCAAAACCACAATGAGATATCATCTCACACCCACCAGAATGGCCATTATCAACAAAACAGAAAATGACAAGTGCTGGAGAGGATGTGGAGAAAGAGGCACACTATTCACTGTTGGTGGGAATGTCAAATGGTGCAACCACTGTGGAAGGCAGTTTGGCGGTTCCTCAAAAAGCTGAATTTGAATTGCCATATGATCCAGCAATACCATTGCTAGGTATCTACCCAGAGGACTTAAGGGCAAAGACACAAACGGACATTTGCACACCAATGTTTATAGCAGCATTATTTACAATTGCAAGGAGATGGAAACAGCCAAAATGTCCATCAACAGACGAGTGGCTAAACAAACTGTGGTATATACATACGATGGAATATTATGCAGCTCTAAGACAGAATAAACTTATGAAGTATGTAACAACATGGATGGACCTAGAGAACATAATGCTGAGTGAGACTAGCCAAAAACTAAAGGACAAATACTGTATGGTCTCACTGATATGAACCGACACTAGTGAATAAACTTGGAATATGTCGTTGGTAATAGAGACCATCAGGAGACAGAAATAGGGTAAGATAGTGGGTAATTGGAACTGAAGGGATACAGACTGTGCAACAGGACTGGATACAAAAACTCAGAAATGGACAGCACAATACTACCTAACTGTAATGTAATTATGTTAAAACACTGAATGAAGCTGCATGTGAGAATGATAGAGGGAGGAGGGCTGGGGACATAAATGAAATCAGAAAGAAAGATAGATGTTAAAGATCGAGATGGTATAATCTAGGAATGCCTAGAGTGTATAATAATAGTGAAATGTACAATGTACAAATTTTAAAAATGTTTTGGCATGAGGAAGAACAAAGGAATGTCATTATTGCAGAGTGCTGAAAATAGATGATAATTAATACTTTAAAATGTCACCTTATGTGTGAGACTAAAGCAAAAAATGTTTATTTGTTACAAAATTTAGATTTTGACTAGAGCATTTCCTAATATAACACATGTAGATAGTTTGATTGAATGTCATTAAGTATTTGGAATCTCAGGTAGCACATGAGATTTTGTTGGTTTGTCCAGAGTGATGCCCCGATTAATCCCAGAGTGATTAGATCAGTGACTGGAAAAGTATTTGCAAGCCCCCTTTGGGAAATGGTGAGAGTGGGGAGAAATTCAACTTCCCCAAGTTGAATTCTTGATATTCTCACAAGCAGTGTGGACAACCAAAGCTATAGGCTAAGCCCCCAGTCTTGGGGTTTGTTCACATGAAACTTAACCCCACAAAGGATAGGTCAAGAATACTTAAAATTTAGGCCTAAGAGTCACCCCCAAGAGAGCCTCTTTTGTTGCTCAAGATGTGGCCTTTCTCTCCAGCCAATAGATGAGCAGTCTCACCACCCTCTCCCTCTCTGCGTGGGACATGACTCCCAGGGGTGTGGACCTTCCTGGCAATGTGGGACAAAGATCCTGGAATGAGCTGAGACTCAGCATCAAGGGACTGAGAAAAACCCTAGAATGAGCTGAGAATCAACATCAAGGGATTGAGAGAAACTTCTCGACCAAAAGGGGGAAGAGTAAAATGAGACAAAGTGTCAATGGCTGAGAGATTCCAAACAGAGTCGAGAGGTTATCCTGGAGGTTATTCTTACGCATTAAGTAGATATCACCTTGTTGTTTAAGATGTAGTGGAGAGGTTGGAGGGAATTGCCTGAAAATGTAGTGCTGTGTTCCAGTAGCCATGTTTCTTGATGATGATTGAACAATGATATAGCTTTCACAATGAGAATCTGTGAATGTGAAAACCTTATGTCTGATGCTCCTTTTAGCTACTATATCAACAAAGGAGTAGAACACATGGAATAAAAATAAATAATAGGGGGAACAAATGTTAAAATAAATTCAGTTTGAAATAGTGGTAAATGAAAGTGAGGGGTAAGGGGTATGGTACGTATAGTTTTTTTTCTCTATTATCATTTTATTTCTTTTTCTGTTGTCTTTTTATTTCTTTTTCTAAATCAATGCAAATGTACCAAGAAATAATGAATATGCAACTATGTGATGATATTAAGAATTACTGAATGTATATGTAGAATGGAATGATATCTAAATGTTTTGTATGTTAATTTTTTTTAAATTAATAAAAAACAGTTAAAAAAAAAAGCCATCCCAGTTCTGGTATATTACATTCCTGCAGCTTGCAAATGAAAACAATTACTCTGAATGTTAATGGACTAAATTTACCATTTTAAAAATACAGACTGGCAGAATAGAAGAGCCATTCTGTGGGAGGTGTTCATAGTGGGAGGATTTACACTTTCTGGCTTTAAAGCTTATAATAAAGCCACAGCGGTCAAAACAGCTTTAAAGTTTATAATAAAGCCACAGTGGTCAAAACAGCATGGTACTGGCACAAAGATAGAAGTATTGACCAATGGAATAGAACTGAGAGTGCAGAGATAGACCACCAAATTTACAGAGTTGATTTTCAATAAAGCTCTCAAATCCACTGAATTGGGACAGAATAGTCTTTTCAATAAATGGACATGGGAGACCCAAAAGAATGAAAGAGAACCCTTATGTTACACTCTGTACAAAAATTAATTCCAAATGGATAAAAGACCTAAATGTAAGAGCCGGTACTATAAAACTTTTAGAAGAAAATGCAGGGAAACAATCTTCAAGACCTAGTAATAGGAGGTAGCTTCTTGAACTTTACACTTAAAGCACAAACAGTGAAAGAAAAATTGACAAATGGGAACTCCTTAAGATCAAGAGCTTCTGTGCCTCAAAGGACTTCATTAAAAAGGGGAAGAGGCAACCAGCTCAATGAGAGAAAATATTTGGAAACCACATTGGATAAAGGCTTCATATCCTGTGTACATAAAGAAATTACATATCTCAACAACAAAAGAACAACCAACCCAATTATAAAATGGGCAGAGGAGATGAATAGATACTTTTCTGAATAGAAAAAATACCTAAGAACTCTTAAGAACACTTAAGAACTGAGAATCTAATAAAGTTTTCATGTACTAGGTTTGACTTCTTGGAACATGTAATTCCCAGAGTGTTCCTAAGTCAGATAAATCCTGAAACTCAGAGGGACCAGCCTCCCTCCAAGATTATCAATTAATCACACCCCCCTCTCCTTTAGTGTGGACACCACTTCTCAACATGAAAAAGTCAAAACAGGCATTGTCCAAAGATCCTTATGGATTGGGAGAAAGATTAAAGGGGAAGGAGGAGGTATAACAGAGAAAATGGGACTTAACAAATGAGTAGGGCAGCTGAAATACTATATTAATATCCTTTCTAGCCACCAGTGTGTTGGAGCTGCTAGAAGGATAAATCTGAGATGATGGAATGGTAGCCCATGACAAATTCTGGAATCTGTTCTGTAACTACCTGAAGTGTGCTTTGAAAATTATTGCTTTATTTCTTTGCTTTGTATCTGTTATATAATACAATAAAAAATTTTTTAATTATATGCCAATTACATAAATTAAGAATTCAAGCATGTGAAAAACAGTAGTACATTTTGTAAGAACTCATTTAAAAACTTTAAATGTTTGCCTATAGGGTTGGGGGAGGGGAAAAGAGAGGGGTTAAAAATGAAAGGGAATGAGAGACAGGGTTTACATGGGCCAGTGATGACACTCAGTTGTGTGATTACTCAAGACCCCCATACCTGAGCTTTCCATTCATGCCCCTCACCCATCCAAAATAAAATAAAGTAAAAAGGAGAACGCTAGTTCTTGATGAAGGAGAAGAAAGACTCTTGGTTTCTCCTAATGTAAACCTCATAGATCCCAGCCCTTTATCCACAAGACGGCGAGAAGAAGAGGGAAATTCAGCACCAGGAGGCATGAGTTCTCCACCAAGATCTGTGCCCAGAGCACGCCCATCCCACCTAAAAGCCATATGACCTTGGGCAAATTTCTTTACCTCTCTGGGCAGCCCTTACACAAACTCACTGTTTTCTGAGCTGTAAAATGGAGCTATTTATGGCTCTCTTCCATGCCTCCTCCAGGACTGCGGGAAAGGAACAGGCTTTGTAAACTCTACAATGATACAGGTTTGCACACTTGCTCGATTGCTCGTTCAAGGTGATACAGTCTTGGTGGAGCCTTTGGGATACACATGGGGGTGAGCCCCTGCCCCAGCCCTTACCTGTTCCATGGGTCTGGGAGCACTGCCCTCCGTTGAGGCAGGGGTTCTGGCTGCAGTCGCCACTGTGGAGGCAGCACTGGCTGAGCGCCTGCTTCTCCAGCAAGCCTGCCAACTTCCTGCCATGCACCAGCAGCTCCAGTGCCTCTCCATTGACAACGACAGCATCCAGGCAGCCTTTGAAGCCCTGGGAGACCTTTGGGGAATGCGAGAGGACAAGGCCGCCCAGCAAGACGTCTCTTTCTGGCTTCAGACTCCGGCAGTTCTCTGGGAGGATGAGGGAGGCGTTACCCACACCATCAACCAACAGGCGAATGGAGGTGGCCGTCTCCTCCACCAGGATGGAGTGCCACGCCTGGTCATTCACGTGGCGCCGGGAAGAAAGGTTTCCATAGAAGCCACCTGGGCAGCGGTATTCTAGCTGGGGCACTCCATCAGCCAGCTGCAAAGGAAGATCCAGAGAGCCATCAGCATAGCCAAGAAGTCCTTGTAAAATGCCCTGCAAATAGGCTGCTATAAGAATGTTGGTTGTGTTTTCATGGGTGGGAGAGGTAGTGTTTGGTAATTGCAAAGGCGTTTTAGACATTGCCTTTGTAGAACATAAAAGCACTGTGGCCTCATTTGATCTCTCTCCCTTCCATCGCATGACTGGGGCAGGGATGATGTGTTTTTCATGAAAGAGGAAACCGAAGCCCAGATTGCCTTGCTGATTAAGACCCAATCTTTTAAAAATAAAGTTTTTTTAACATAAAAAAAAAAAAGACCCAATCTTTTGGATTGTCCTCCACACACCTCCCCAGTGTTCCACACTCCTGAACATTGGTGTGCAAGGATATAAAAGATCCCTGCTCACTCCTTTACTCCTTTCTCAAGAATGAATGAGAACAGCAGTTCTCAAGGGACCCTGAGACCACTTCAGAAGACTCATGAAGGAAAACGTCATCATAATCCTAGATATTATTATTTGCTTCTTTTACTCATTCTCTCACAAATGTACAGTGGAGTTTTCCAGGTGTCATAAGAGATTGAATGCAGAAGCAGATACGAGACGCCGGCTGTCTTCCATTAAGCCAGACAGACTAGAGATTTGCAATAACAAAGCGACGCCACTCTCCTCACTACTTTTTTGTTTGTTTTGGAAAATGTAATTATTTTTTTCGTAAATGTATGTCATTTATGTTAGCATGTAACGGGGCTCTTGTTATTTTTAAATGAATAAATAGAAACTTATAAAAAAATTTCTCAGTTTTCATTTCTAAGTCTGAAAATGTCAATAGTTGTAACTGACATAAACAAAACTTTTCTGGGACACTCAATAATTTTTTCCTTTACAGTTTTTTCAATAATTTCTAAAAGTATAAAAAATCCTGAAATTAAAAAAATTTGAGAACCACTGGATTATAGCATTTCAGTTCATTCTACCCCCAAGAAGTAGGACTGCTTTTGGCCACATATTTCTCTGTGCTGAAGACTCCCAAATCTCTGTCTCTCTGGCCTGAACTCCTCTCACAAACTCTAGACCTGTTTATCTTGCTTCTCTTGGAAGCCTAATGAGCATCTCACACGTCCATGTCCAAAAGTAAACTCTTGTCCTTCAAACCTGCTCCACCCATATCCTCACCTCCCAGGTCAGGTGAGAGTAACTCCATCCCTCGGGTTGCTCAGGCCAAAACCTTGTTTCTCTCTTTCTTTTCTGCACCTTGTTCAATTCACCAGGAAATCCTGTGGGCTTTACCCTCATCATCCATCCAGAATCTGATTCCTTCTTCTCATCTCCCTGACATCACACTGGTCTATCCACCAGCATCTCTCACCTGAATTACTGTACTAGCCTCCTGACGGCATCTCCCTGCTTCTCTCCTTGCTCCTCTATTTCTACTGTCAACACAGTAGATATAATGCCCTTTTTGAATATGTCAGAGCATGTTAATTCTCTGGTCACAACCCTCTAATGCCCTTGATTTTGCTCAGAGTAAAACCAAAGTCCTACATGATCTGCTCCCATCCTGTTACATCTCTGTTCTCAACCCCATCTCCTCCTGTCCCTTTGCTCATTTCATTTCAGCCATACAGACCTCCCTGATGTTCCCAGAACCTGCTAGGCATCACCTGCCAAAGGGCTTTTGCATTGCTCTTCCCTCTGCCTAGAAAGCTGTCCGCCCTTGATGTTTACATGGCTGATTCCCTCACCTCCCCTTTGAGTTATTGCTCAAATATCACCTCAAGAATCTGCTCTGACCACCTTACTTAAAACTGATTTCCCCTTAATCTTTTTTCTCTCTTTTTTCCCATAGTACTTTCACATGGTAACATACTCTGTAATTTTTGGATTTGTTACATTTATGTTTATTGTGGTCTCCCTCCTATAGAATGAAAGCTCTGAGAGGGGTTTTTGTCTTCCTCATTGATGAGATCCAAGTGCCTAGAACAGTGCTGCCATACAGTAAGTACTCAATAAACATTGGATGAATGATTAAATTCTAATGAATTAAAATTAAATTCTGCCAAAGTCTGCTTTCTCTTTGTCAAATTGGGAGACAGGCAAATGTGACAGAGGTATTAATCTTCAGAGGCACTCTCTCATCCCACAGAACACCCAAACCTCACTGGAAGTATATTTCCAGAAGGGGCAGCTGTGGTGATCTAGGACTAGGAAAGGCCTGTGTCCCAGCCCAACATCCCTGAAAACTAGGCAGGCAGGAATATTTTTATCAGAAATTGGCCTTCTTGCCCATCTTCCCACTCCTTTCCCCTCCCCAGCCTGACCTGCCCCTGTGCAAGCTCTCTGGCTGGCAGTGCCTTACCTTCAGGAAGGTTGATGCTGTCTCATTGGCAAACAGAAGAACGGCCTGTGGCTGGAGCGTTTTCAAACGGAAATGAACATGCCAGTTCCTAGCCTTTGGGGGACTGTAACGCACATAGCTCTGACCACTGAATCTTGCGGCTGTACCTGTAAAAGCAACCAGAGGTGTCGCTTCCGCGTGCAACGGTCCCCACAGAACTCTCAAACTGACTTTGCCCCATTCAGTCCTTGGGTGGCAAGCAGGGGCATTGCTCCCACTTTAGAGGCAGAGAAACAGGGCTAGGGTTACTTGTCCGGGGTCACACAAGTAGATTGGGCCACCGCCCTACACACCTTCCTTTGACCTCAAGTACTGTGGGTACAAACCACCAAGAAAGCAGGAATCGAGCTACAAATGTTATCGACTAAACGTGTGGAATCAACATTTTCATCGTGTATAATTTTCATTTTAGTTCTAACATCATCTGTGGAAGGAGTTAGAGTTGGAGATGATGCAGGATTTCATGAAAATAATGAGGATTTCTGACCTCAAGATATCTCCTTCATCATTAGAAGTGTTGTAGTCAGTTAGGTAAGCACTTCCCAAATGAAATGCTGCTGAGAGGGTTCAGGACACTCTGATAAAGAAAGGGTAGTGTTAGATTGTGTAGTAAAAAATTCTGGAGCGGCCAGCACCCTACATCCTCCTTAGCAAAATGCAGTTGTATACTATGGAGTCTGAGACTTCACCTAAATTTGAGTTACTCAAATTTATTTGACCACAGTACTCTCTTATTTGGATCATCTAGTCACAGCCCTTGGAAACAGCATTCTGCAGAATCCCCAATGAGAAATGCCATGTTATATTAAGTGCTTGTTCAATTCAACAAATATATTAAGTGCTGGCCTCCCCAGATTTTTTAAACTCCAAACTTCTTGGAAGTGAGTCCAGCTATTAAATACCTAAAAACTTAGTGTGAATAAGCACATCTGTTGTCAGGGGAAGGGATGAGCGGTATAGGTACCAAATCTAGGCAAGAAGAATTGTTGAATAGAGGGAACAGAGGCCAAAAGGAGAAGGAAGAGCCAGTACGACTGAGACACAAAGAATTCTAAGAGATCTAAAAACCTGGGATCTATTATACCTTACTCTAAAATTCTCTGGCCATGGAAATTCCATTGTAGTGTGTCATTCTCAGATGGAACACTGCTGAAGATGATAGGTCAGTAATTCCCAAATATGACTGAATATCAGGATCGCCTAGAAAGAACACTGGACCCCAGGCTGTACCCTCAGACAGTCCGATTCAGTGGTGTTGGTTGGCACCCGGGAATCTGTATTTTAAAAACCTCCCACGAAGGGCATGGAGACTGGAAGGAGCACAGGGAGGCTTCTGAGATGCTGGACGTATTGCTATCCTTGGACTGCCTGCTGGTTATGTGGGTGTGTCCAGTCAGTGAAAATTTATTGCACTGTACACTGGTGATACATGAATCCCTTTTCTGTATGTCATATTTCACAGAACGTTAACAAAACAAAACAAAACAACTCTCCCAAGTGATTCTGGTGATTGTGAGGCTATCTAGTATTCCCCAAAATGAAGCTTCTGGACCACCTACTTCCAAATTGCCAAGGATACTGGTTTAAAATGCTAATTCCAGGGTGCACCTTCTTAATAAGAATCACTGGGGGTGACATCCAGGAGCATTATCTTTAAAAACAAGTTTTCCAGGTTATCTTGTACATTCTGTTATTTTAGAATCTCTGCTGTCTGATGCCAGGTGTTCAAGAGAGATTCTTCAGCCATCATTGGCTTTCCCTGAAGAAGACCCTTGGGCAAGAGACACAGAGAAGGAGGTGCCCCCTCAAGAATAGCTCATAAGAGCTGCCTAAACCCATAGGCCCCAGGGGAAAGTCCATAAATCTTCTGAAAAAGCATTTCCCTAATGCAAACTGGGAGGACCCATAAAGGGTAGGCCCAGCCCCACAGGGGGTGATGATGAGCTGAAGGCAATGTCATTTCCAGCTGCCAGTGCTCTTGGCTGGTCCAGCGCATGAGCCTTGATGCCGGGGCATATGGGATAAGTCTCCTCAGAAAGCTGAGTTCCTGAAGTGCTTGGCAAAGAACACAAGCTGTAGAGTGGGACAGATCGGGATTTGAATATATAGCCCTTCACCAGAGGCTGCACAGTTTCAGGCAACCCAATTCAATCTCCATATCTCAATTTCAACTGTAGATGGGGCTAATGACTACCACTTCATAGGGCTGTGCCTGGGATGAATTTAGATGATAGAATCACAGAGTCTGGCATGTGGCACAGTCCTTTATAGAGCAAGGCTGCCCCATGTGAAAGGCAGCCCCCACTCATCAAGTGCTCGTTAGGGACCAGTGCTTTCATAACCATTCTAGGCTTACTATGGGCTAAGTGTTTTAAATAAGTGCATTTTATATCTATTATGTAATTTATTCCTCAAACTAACTCCAGAAGGCAGATGTTCTTACTTTCCCTATTTTATAGATGAGAAACTGAAGCACAGAGAATTTGAATAACCCTCCCAAGGTATGAACCTCAGATGAGTCTAAATCTTGAGTTTATAACCACAAGGCTATACTAATAGTAGATATAGTAGAAAGCATATCTCATGTCTATTGAGTTTCCACAGGCAGCACACTGTTCTAAGAAAGTGTGTGGTATTTAATACTCAATCTTCTCAACAGCTCAAAGCCACAGAAAGGCTAAGTAATTTTCCTAAGGTCACATGGCTAGGAGGGGAGTACAGCTGGCATGTGAACCCAGGGCATCTGATGCCAGATGCCTATGCTCTTAGTCACTGCCAAATTGCCTCATATATATATAAAACATTATTTTCAAACTCCCCAAAATGGCCAGGAATAAGGTGTTATTCCACAGTTAGATTTTCTGTGGCCAGTGGTCATCTCATGGAGGTTGAGGGTCTGGTACCTGTGGCCTTTAGCCTTGTTTAAACTTCCCTCTATCACAGAGGGCCTCCCTGGGATCTCCATCCCTCAAGCCCAACAGTGGTGCTTGCCCTTGGGGGAGACCCCGTCCTCACCATTGCAGGAGCAGGTCTTCTCCAGGCGGTGCCGCGGGGTAAGGATGCTGAGCCTGGCTGTGCTGTACGAGGGCCCAACCTTGGGGTCCAGGTGCACTGTCTCTTGGCAGAATTGACCCTGGCAGCCTGGCCCCTGGCAGGGCAACACGGGCATGGCTGACCTCAGCTGAATTCCCACCGAGTGTTCCATCTCCTTGGCTGAGCGAGTGATGATGGAAGCCAGCTCTTGGAGCTTGTGGAAGGTTCCAGAATGCCCCTCAAAGACTAGGAGCACGTCTACACCGTGCATGGCCTCTGCTGGCTGAAGGCTGGCCAAGTGGATATTGGCTCGTTTAATGTCCAGCTTATGGCTGAGGAACCTCTGCAGGTTACGCCAGTGGTCACTCACCAGCTCCTCGGGGGTGAGCTGGTGGAAGCCCACCCAGATGGCCTGCTGCAGCGCCTCCTGCCCTACATGCCACACGTGGACATGGACCCCAGCCGTGGAGGTGAAGGTTCCATCGCTGACGGTAATGTTGAATGTGTAGCGGCCATGAGGCAGGCCCCGGGTGGCGATGATATTGCCGTCGGAAGCACCCACTGAGAAGTGCCTGCCAAGGGTCTCCTCTCCTGCCAGGCTGTAGGTCAATGCGTCCTGGGGGTCTCGGTCTGTGGCATGAATCTTACCTACCATGCCACCCTGGAACTCCTCCTCCCCGAGGGTGATGAAGATCTCAAGTGGGAGGGTGGAGGGTGGGTAGTGGCTCTGCTCTGTGACATGGACTCTGACAGACGTCAAAGAGGAGAGGGCAGGGGTGCCGCTATCTGACACCTGTGGGCAAAATCAAACACTGCTGTTACCCAAAAGCGCTGCAGTACTCTCTGAGGTCCTAATGGGGCTGGGCCTCCTGGGGGAGCCATGTCTCTCTGTCCCCAGACCTGCCCCGAAGGCAGGCTCAGCACACTGTTGCATTTAGGGAAGAAATAAAAATCTAACTTCAAAAGCACTGGTACAGACACAGATGTTCTGAATTTCCGCAGAGAATGGAAGAGAAAGTTATATTCCACAACATACAGCAAAACTTAACTCAGTGTCCTCATTTGACACTGAGCCTCTTCCTAAGCCCCAGCCAGACAGGCTTGGCCACTTCCTCTTGAATTCCCATCGTCCCTATCCCATCTCTTTCCTTGAATGAATCACATATGTCTCTTAGCAATTCCAGTGCACTTGTGTTCATGGCGCCCTGCTCAGCATAAGAAGTGTCCCTTTGGGATTCCCAACAGTAAATGTGATTGGGGAAGGGCAGCTTATTCTTTCAGACAGCAGACAGTTACTAAGTGCCTTCTACGGTCCAGGCCCTGAGCCAGGTGCTGGGGCTATAGCCCCATCATCAGGAGAACAGAGACAAGGAATAACCCCCAAAACAAGAGAAGCCAGGCTATGACAGTGCTAGGAAGGAAATCAACAGGGTGAAGTGGCAGAGAGAACTGGAGAGGGAAAGAGACCTGATTTAGATCAGGTGGTAGGGAGGGCGTTCCTGAGGAGGTGACATTCGAATCGAGTCCTGGAGGAAGAGAAGAGGTGAAAAGAAGCAACACAGAGAGGGAAACAGCAAGTATAAGGGCCCTGGGGTGGGAAGAGTGTGATGTGCTCAAGCAAACAGAAAGCAGGCTGCTCTTGGAGGGAGGAGGTGAGGGCAAAGGGGCAGGAGATGAGCCGGAGAAGTGAGCAGGGGCTGGACCACCAACTCCTGCCGGGCTGAGGAGCACAAGGCTAGATTTTAGGGCAGGACAATGAAAAGTCAATGAAAGTTTTAAGTAAGGAAGTGATATGACTTCATTTAAGTCAGGAAAAGAGTGCAAATTAAAATACATTCCCCATTCACATTTCTATCTCCAGTCGTCTGGAACCAGGCTTCCCTGTAAACCTCTGCCCAGATTTAGGAAGGATGAAGCTTTCCTCTTGCACTTTGGTGACACTGCCACATTCTTGATTGCTCACATGTACTCCAACTCTCTGAGTAGGCAAGAGAGTAGTCACATAACCCAACTGGGGATGTGCAAAAAACTGATGCGATATCAATAACAGTAACAATAATTAATACTATTATTAATTATAAAAAACAGCTAACATTACCTGAGTATAAACTGTGTGCCATTACTTTCTCATTTTTAAACACTTTAAATGCATTATCATATTTAATGTTTCTTATAAGTGCCATTATGTGTTCCATTTTACAAAAGATATAACTGAGGCTCAAAGAAGTCAAGTAAATGATCTAAAAGCCATACAGCAGGTCAGGGCAGAGTAGAATTTGAACTCATGTTCTGTGTCTGAAGCCCATGTATGTGTTTTCTGTTTGTTTGGGTTTTGCTGGTCTGTGGTGCCTGCCAGCAAATGGAAGTGGAGATGCAGGACAGTTTCAAGAGAAAATGACAATGCAAATAGTTACTGAGTCCCTGACCGGGCCAGGGCCTTTACCTGGAGCTGAAACACAGAGATCAGAAAGGTGCTCATCTCACCCTAGGCAACTGCATCCATGCCCTTGGCTTTGAGGATTGCCAACATTAGCCCACACCTATCCTTTGAGCTGCAGAATCCTATTCCCAGCTAACCCTTGGACACCTGAGAAGTAACGTGCAAAACGGAGCCCTCATTTTACCCCATAAAACCATTCTCCCTCCCACCCTCCAGTCTTTCCAGTCTTACCAGTGGCACTCCAACCCACTCTTCACTGGAGCCAGGAACTTGGCTTTTCTCTCTCTTTTCCCCATATTCAATCCATCATGTGTCCCTGTCTATTTACACGCAACACATATCCCAAATGTATTTACTTCTTGCATCTTCACCATCACCTCCAAGATCCCAGCATTATTACCTCCAGCTTGGATGACTTCTCATTGGTCTCCCTCCCCCACTCTTGCCCCTTTCAATTTACTCTCTAAGGCTTCAAAAATGAGCTTTTTTGACACACAAAGAGTCGCTTCCCTACTTGAGAACCCTTCAACAACTTCTCATTGTATTTAAATTAGAATCTAAAACTATATCCAAGTTCTATAATTAGAATAATATCTCAGTTTGCCCAGAACTAGTCATGCTTTTCACTTGTCTCAACCACAAATTAGCTTTAGCACCTCTCTAACTCTCAAAAGCAACACAGTTTGGACCTCAAAGAATATGGGGACCCTAGCTGTGAGGCTTCGTGATCTGCCCAGCCCATCTCTTCAGCTTCATTCCCACCACTGGTCACACTCTCCAGCCACCTTGACCTCACCTTAGGTCACTTTGAGCTCTTACCTTCGCTCATTTTTTTCTTCCTGCCTGGAACATTTTCCTGCTTATTTGCCACATGGCTGCCTCCTCAGGTCTCAGCTCAAATGTCACCTTCTTGGAGGCAGCTTCCTTCTGAACATGTGCCTCCTGTTCTTTTTGAGTTTATTCACAATTTATAAAGATGTTATTTCTTTCTTCATCTTTTTATTGTTTGCCTCCATAGTTTAGAATTAAAAGCCCATAAGAACAGAGTCCATCCCTGTACCAGGTTGAAACTGTTGTATACCCCAGAAAAGCCGTGTTCTTTAATCCTGATTTACTATTGTAGGATGGGACCTTTTTGATTAAGCTGTTTCCATGGAGATGTGAACCACCTAATTGTGGGTGGGACCTTTTTTTAAAAACTTTTTTTTATTGTGAAATATAACTTATATATAAAAGCAATAAATTTCAAAGTACATTGTAACAAGTAGTTATAGAATAGATTTCAGAGTTTGGTATAAGTTACAGTTCCACAATTTTAGGTTTTCCTTTCTAATTGCTCCATGACACTGAAGACTGAAAGAAATATATAATGATTTAGCACTTATACTCATTTGTTAAACCCTAGCTTCTCTTTTTGATCCTTCTCCCAATCTTTAGGGGCATTTGGGCTATGCCCATTCTAATTTTTTCATATTAGAAAGGGGTGTCAATAATATGTGTTAGGGGGATTGAACTAGTTGATGTTATTGAAGAGGCTGGCTCCTCTGGATTTCAGGATTTATCTGATCTAGGAACCCATCTGGAGGTTGTAAGTTTCTGGAAAGTAATCTTAGTGTGTGAAACTTTTGGAGAATCTCAGATAATGCCCTAGGTGTTTTTTTAGGGTTGACTGGAATGGTTATGGTTGGGGTTTGGCAAACCCTGGTAATTAGCTATATCTAGCTGAAGCTAGCATAGGAATAGCCTCCAGAAGAGCCTCTCGACTCTATTTGAAATTCCTTAGCCACTAATACTTTATTTTGTTACATTTTCCCCCCTTTTTGTCAGGAAGGTGTTGTCAATACCATAGTGCCAGGGCCAGGTTCATCCCTGGGAGTCATATCCCATGTTGCCAGGCAGACTTTCACCCCTAGATGTCATGTCACATGTAGCTGGAAGGGTAATGATTTTACTTGCAGAGTTGGGCTTTGGGTGGGGGGAACACATCTGAGCAACAAAAGAGGTTTTCTGGAAGTAACTCTTAGGCATAATTATAGGTAGACTTAGCTTCTCTGCTATAGAAATAAGCTTTACAAGGGAAAGCCTCAAGATCAAGGGCTTGGTCTATTTACTTAGGAGTCTGTGTGAGACCTTTTGATTAGGCGGCTTTCATGCAGATATGTCTCCATCCAGTCAAGATGGGTCTTAATTTATTAACTGGAGTCCTTTAAAAGGAAACCCTTTTAGAAAGCTTCAGAGCTGACACAGAGACATTTCAAGATGCAGAGAGAAGACACCCACAGGAAGCTGTTTGAAACCAGAAGCCAAAAGACGAACAGATGCCAGCCATGTGCCTTCCCAGATGGGCCTTTCTTGAGAAAAGGTATTTTTCTATGGATGTCTTAGTCTGGACATTTTTATGGCCTTAGAACTGTAGACTTGTAACTTAATAAGTCCCCTCTATAAAAGCCAACCCATTCTGGTATATTGCATTCTAGCGGCATTAGTAAATTCTTATCCTCTGCTATATTCATAGCAGTTGGCACAGGGGCCAGGATATGGGAGATACTCAATACATAATCCCTGAAAGACTGGATGGATGCATGGATGGATAAATATATCAACTCCAGAGAAGGCTATTCACAGAACATTAAGGTCCGTTGGACTTGAGATTTAGGAAAGGAATTTGGGGGAAATGAAACGAGGGAGAGATATGTGACCACCATGGCCACGGTTCCTTGGGAAATTCTCAAACAACCCATAGCAACACTGCCAAAATCCCCTACATGTGAATATACATTCTTTCATTTGGACCCCACACCAATTCTCTGAGGTAGGTCTTGTTAGCACCAGAGGCTCAGAGAGTTGTCTTGGACAAACTCAAGGAGTTAGAGCCAGACAAAGTGTGTATTCTGGATGCAGTATAGGGATTAAGAGCTTGGGCTCTGGATTCAGAGCATGTGGGTTTGAAGCACCCACCTCTGCCACTCATAGGCAGTATTACTTTAAGCCAGTCACTTAACCTCTCTGTGCTTCGGTTTCCTCATCTGTAAAGTGGGGGTAATAGTTTTCCTGCTTTAAAGAGTGCCATGAGGATTTAGTGCATTGATACCTCTGAAGCACTTAGCCCAGTGCTTAGCACATAAATGCTCTACCATACATTTCCCCCCCAATAACAGAAGCACCTGGTAACGCCTTTACCAGTGCATCTACTGTCCACCAGTGGTCAGCACAGCTCTCACCTCGATCTGAAGCTGATACCATTCTTGCGCCCTCCTGCTCAGGCCCGCAGAGGTCACCAACCATCCATCTGGGGTCACTCGGAAGGCAGAGCCGATGTTCCCCTTGGTGATTCGGAATGTGTAGGGGGGGCCGTTCTCTGGGGAGTCTGGGTCACTGAGGATCAGCTGCAGGATTCTGCTGCCAATGGGAGAGTTCTCCTGAGACCAAGAATGACAGGAAACCAAAGAGCAAAATGAGACCTGTTCCCTCTTCTTGTGTTTTCCTGGATCCCCTCAGCTGGGACGAATTCTCGGCACTCTCTCTGACTGTTCCCAGGCCATGCTGGGCCTTGAGTTGACACTCATTCACTCTGCCTCACCTCTGAGTTGGCTGTTGACTTTTGTCAGTCTAGATAGGAGCTCCTGGGGGCAGCACTAATTCTTAGAAGCAAAACCCATGGGGGCCGGGAGGGTCCTCAGCGATCAAAAGATTCAAACCCTTTATTATATAGAGAGGCCAAAATCACACAGCTGAGAGTCATGTATATAAATTAGTCTTGGTATTCATGTGAGAATTTTGTCATTCACAGGGTCAACTGAACACCTATAAATGGTTTCCCGCTTATATGATCAATGAAACACACATCCAAGGAGCAAATTCAAAGACAATTAGGAACTTCACTAAGAAGAATACATTTCCTGGGTATTATTCCAGTCCTTGTTCTATAACATGCAAATTCACTATGTTCTAACACAATCGTTGTTAAACTGTCTATTTAGCATCAAATCTTATACAACCAGATCTTATGAGCAGAGAATGATGGCTGCCTATCCAACAGACATTTTCCCTCCTTCCTTTCTTACAAAAGCTTTTGTTCAGATGTGGGAAGATATTCCCCTCCTAAGTGGGGATGGACTATGATTGATCTAAGTCAGCTATAATAATCTGATTCCTTGTGCCAGTTTTGGGCTTATGGACAAACATGCTATCCAATTATGACCATTGGAGAAGTCAACTGGGTGGTGATCCTGAAAAGCTTTCTTCTTTGATAGAAACAGAATCTTCAGGAGAATACCCTTTCTGTTTGCCTTTGAAAATGGTTAGGTAAGGATACAATGCTTGAAGCTGCAGCAGCTACCTTGCAACAAGGAGGGAAAAGGGAAGGTAATTTGAAAGAATCTGACCTAGAGCCCTAACACCATTTTCCTACTGAAATAACCAATTCTGGAATGAAATTGCTCATCATGGGACCTTCTGTTATGTGAAATAATAAATAATTTTTTTGCTTAATGTGCTTATTTAATTAGGTATCCTGTTATTTGCAGCCAAAGCATCCTAACTCATACCCACAATATATAAAACAGGTAAACAGGAGTGGTTGAAGCAGAGTGGGACCCAGATCTCTGCTTTCTTACCCACTTCCTCACCTTCCTCACCCTTAACCACTTCTGATAATTCCCCATAGAATTTCAAGGCCATCACCAATTCCATGTCTGAACATTGGTGTGGTGGAAATAGGTTGGGATCTGGAAAGTCTCCAGGGTTTAAATCCCAAAAAGGCTATGGTGCTTTTATGAACCTCCATTTTTTTTTAATCTGTAAAATAAGGGCTACCTAATTCATATGGCTGTTGTGAGCCCCAAATCAGATAATGGATGTGAAAGTGCCTAGCATAGTGCCCAACTTTTTAAAATCCCATAATCCATAATTCCTTCAACAGCCTGTGTTGCCTTTAGGGTATCAGTGGGCAAGGTCACAGCCATTGTTTTTGTGGATACCCTCTACTAGAAGAGAAAAGAAGGGAGATGGGCTCAGGGTGTCCTTAGGAGCTCAAGCTTACCTGGACAGTGGTGCTATAGTTGAGCTGGAAGAATCTTGGTGGATTGTCATTGACATCAACCACTTGGACTGTGATATCTGCGTCCTCATGGAGTGGGGGCCGCCCACTGTCTGTGGCTCTGAGCTTCAGGGAATAGCTAGAAGTCTGTCCAGGGGAGAGTTAGCCTTGAGGTTCCTCAGTTCTATACCTGGCCATCTCTAATGATTTGGGGAAGTAAAATGGAGACATTGCCATATTCCCACCCCTATTACCCACTTAGCATTCCAGGGATCAGGTTCTAGGTTTGATTTCCAGCTCACCCATTTACTAGCTCTGAGAACTTGGGCACATGACTAAACCTCTGTAGAATAATATCAGAACCCACCTGCCAAGATTATTTTGAGGACCAAATTAGTCAATGCATAGAAAGCATTTAGCAAGTGCCTGGCATATAGCAAATGCTCAATAAATGGTAGCTGATATTATAATAATCTAATGAACCCTGTTAAATAGCGAGAAGCTGGCCTGTGCTCCTCATGGGAAAGTTAAGGGTCACATAGCTCCCCCTCTGTCTCTGACCTCACATTCTACAAAGACCCCACAGAGAAAATAAGTGGCAGGCACCTGGGTAGGTCTGGGGAAGTGCAGAGGTCTGGAAATCGACCACAATTTGTCCTCTGGACCTGCAGTAGGCCAAATCTCTGCTCTGATAAGGTCAGACTGTGTCCCTCCCACAGGACTCACCTGTTCCCAGTCGAGGGCCTTGGCCACCTGGAGCTCTCCCTTCTTTGGGTGGACAGTGAAGTGCCCAAGCTGATTCCCTTCTACCAGGCTATAGGTGATGGCATTATTTAGGGGTCCATCTTCATCAGTTGCTGACACCTGCAGTGGGGGCAGGATGGCTATGAATGGAGGGATGAGAGGGACTAGAAAGGAATCCTGGCTCCTGGGAGCATAGATATCTCCTCATGCATTTCATTGAGCTAATAGTTCTGGGCCACCACTGCCAAGAGAATCTCTTCATTCACGTTCTAGGGTAGACTCAGCATGGCATGGTCCATTCACATATCCATTCATACTGACAGGCTGCTAGGCCCTTTGCTAGGTAGTGAGGAATGTGCCAAATGAATATGACCTCAGAAAGCTTAATTTCTAATGTTATAAGTAATTCTAACTTGGAGCAAAATCTGAGCAACCTTATAATAGCATAGAGAACACAGTGATGAATTTCACCTGAGGAGACTAGAAAGGCTTCATGAAGCCTTGTAGGATAAGTAGGGCTTCTGGCAGGGGAAACAGTGTGAGCTTGGAGGTGTAGAAGTACAAAGGCTGGTTGGAGCAAGGCGCATCTTCCTGTAGTTGGTGAATAGGGTACACGTGGGAGAGTGAGGGAGATAGAGGCAGAATGAAGAGGGATCATAGAGAGCCTTGGAAATGGGGATATGGAGTTTGGTTTCCCTCTATTGCAGCAGTGAGCAATTACGTGTTTAAAGCAAACTGGTGCTATTCTGTTATTTGGGGTCCCTCATCCTCCTTCCCCCACCCACTGTCACTTGATGTGGGCAGGTCCCGTCCAGGCTTTAAAGCCTCTGGCAGCCCCCTGGGACCTATCTCCTCTCTTTCCTCTCCTACCGAAGTTTGCCTATCCCATGTCCCATTCGCTCAGTATCCAATCTTATCTAATATGTCCCTCAGACACCCTGCCATGAAAAACAGTTTGGCATGTGGCTAAGAGTCAGAGTCAAGTCCACAGTGTGTTAATTAGATAAATGAATCCATGCTAATGGCTGACTGAGGGGGAGGACCTGAGAGTCCATCCCTGAGTCTCATGCACCCAATGAGCGAAGTTGGGGAAATTTACCGTCAGGATACTATCACCCACGATGACATTTTCTAAAACCCTCACGCTGTACAGCTCTTGGGGGAACCTGGGCTGGTGCTCGTTGACATCGGTGATATTGACCACAACTGTGGTCACGTCACTGAGGGAGGAAGAACCCTTCCGGCTGCACTCGACAGACAAGAAGTACTTGGGGCTTGTTTCAAAGTCCAGGCTCCTGCTGACATACAGGATCCCTGAAGAGGTGAGAGGTAATGGGAGCAACAAAAAAGGGAAAAAAGAGTCAATCATGATGATAAATGCACAGCTATATGATGATACTGTGAACCACTGACTATATACTTTGAATGATTACATGGTATGTGAATATATAATATGTTTCATTTAAAAAAAAAAAATGAAAGGAATGAGGCAGTGGGACCACAAAGGAAGAGGACTGAGGGACTTTGAGCCAATATTCCAAGAAAGGCAGCTTAATAGGGTCGGGAAATACAAATCCCCCCAACATCTCCCTTCATCTTCTTTTTCATTCCCCTCTGCTTTTGTCTCCTCCTCCCCTCCATGTCCTATTCCTCTCATTTCATCATCATTTTATTATTCATTCATTCCCAATAGCAGTGTTTCCCCTACATTATCTCACTTAAATCTGCAATAACTCTGTTATATATAATGATAATTGCAGTCATTCCTATTTTTAGGTTATAAGAAGAGTTTTAGAATAGCCAAAGTTGTTCAAAAAATTCTTGGGACATAGATTGATCAGTTTTAGAAGTGGGGAAAAAAAGGAAACAAAGATTTATCCTTCTCTCTTGAATAGCCAAATAGTTAATGGTAGAACACTCTGCTTCATAAAAGAATTCTGTGAATAAATGCATGAAGAATGATAAGCTCAGAAAGTCACCATTTTGCAACCCCTAATGAAATAATATATCTAGGAAATAATGATCAGTGCCTGCTAAAACCATCCGAGGAAAGGCTGTTGAGGAACTCTATAATGGATGAATCAGGCTGACAACACCCAAACCCACTGTCAAGGTTAAGTCAGAAAAGGACCCCATTAACCATTTCCTGCCTCTTCATGTGACGCAAGAGGAAAAGCACAGCATCATCTATGAAGCATTGTGACCAAAAAATTGAACCTGAAACTGATCGAGGCTTTAGATCCAAATGTCATTTACAGGAAGTACAGGGGATAAAGTGATATGTTATGTGACACCACAAAGATACAGCCAGCCACATCCAAAATGGGGGAAAATTCTACAGTACACATGACCCGTTTTCGTCTTTAAAGAAATGGCAGGGAGGAGAAAAAACAAAAAACAGGGAGAAAAAAATATATTGGACACTAAAAGAGACTTGAGATATTAGATAATCAACCAAAGGCAGTATGTGGACATTTTCAGGATTCTGACAAACAAACCAATTTCAAAAGACATTTATGAAATAAACAAAAAAAAATCATCTGGCTGGGTTTTAGACAGTAGTAAGGAGTTATTACCTTTTAGGTATGATGATGGTATTGTGGCTGTGTTTAACAAAGGTGTCCTTGTCACTTAGAGATGCCCACTGAAGTACTCACAGATGGAATGATACGATGTCTGGGGTTTGCTTTAAAATAAGGGGTGGGTGTAGGGGTGAAGGGTACAGGCTTCATGGTGATAATTTCTGAAGTCAGCAATGAGAACATGGGGATTCATAACTATTCTTTCTATTTTCATATATGTTGAACATTTCCATAAATAAAAAGTTTTAAATACTGCTCCACAACAAGGTGACTGAGTTAGGAGGTAGAGACCAATCATCCCAGGGCCACGTTGGGGAGGAGCCTGTAAAAGGCACAGGTTGGCCTGGCCAGGCCTTGAGGCCCTTCGGTGAAATTCTGTGAATCTGACTGAGACTTTCCTCTGAGAAGAAAGGAAAATTCAGGAGTGTCGAGATGTCTGGGGGGAGGGCTCTAAGTGGGAAGGAGGCAGCCTTGTCCTAGGCTGCTTAAACAGATTCCAGTGAGTGCTCCCTAACCACTGCAAAAGAGGAGGGACAGGGACCTCAGCCTCTGGGGCTGAGCTTGACCTGAGACTATGAAGTCTCAAAACGGTCGGAGGAGAGTGGATTCCAGGTGGTCCTGGGGGCAGAGTCCTGGATAGGGTCTGCGAGATTAACAGAGGCTCTCATAGGAGCTGGCCCTAAGGTGGAAGGAGGGACCTGGAACTTGGAGAGATGCTGAGGGTGCAGAAGCGGGCAGAGGAGGCCTGCTCTAGAGGGGGCTGTGTGGGGCAGACTGGACCCATCTGTGAGGAACCTAAGGTTTCCCCAAAACCCCTCCAACATGCCACGTGGTGTGTGTGTGTGTGCGCGTGTGGGATGTGCGGGGCGGGCTCCCGCGGCCAGCTGGCTCACCTGTGCGCGCGTCCAGGCGGAACCTCCCCTGCTCGTTCCCGCTGACGAGGCGGTAGCCGGTCTTCTCAGCGCCCGGGCGAGTGAGGGCGGCCAGCCGCAGCACCTCCGCGCCAGGCCGGGCGTCCTCAGGCACCTGCACGGTGTGCTCGGTGCTCAGGAACACAGGCAGGTACTCATCGAGGCCCACCACGGAGACGGTGACGGTGCCTAGCGTGGACAGCGGTGTCGGGGTGCCCAGGTCCGAGGCACGGACCGTGAGCTCCAGCACCGCCTGCGGCCTGTCCCGGAGCGGCTTCTCCAGACGGATCACGCCCGTGGTGGCCTCAATGGAAAAGTGGCCGTCGGCGGAGCCCGTCAGAGAGTAAACCACCTGGGCGTTGGCACCTGTGGGGGAAATGGAGGGTAAGATTCACGCTGAGCGCCCCTCCTCCGGCCCTGCCTGCAGCAGACCCTTCAGGAGAGCATGAGAGTGGCTCCCATAAAGCAAATATGCTCAGGCTGCATGGAGACTAAGACTCTAGCAAGCAGTGGTTCTTAATCGGGGCGGGAAGAGGGCACCTCTTTGAAAACTTCTTAGAGCAAACCCATTAAATTATCTGAAAATGTTATGTCAGGGCCCAATGTCAGCTCCCAAAGTAAAAACTGTGCAAGATCAAAGTCACTTATGGTGAGTTCCTTGGTTGTGACGAGACAGTTCCGTATCTTGGCTGTGGTGGTGGTTACAGGAATCCATACATGGGATAATATTGCATAGAACTACACACACACAGACACACACACACACACATATGCACACACAAAGGAGTACACACACAAACTGGTGAAATCTGAATTAGGCCTACAGTATAATTAACAGCATTGTGCCAGTGTCAGTTTTCTGATTTTCATATTGCACTGCAGCTCATCTGAGATGTTGGTAAAAGCTGATAGTAGGGGGCATGAGACAGGCAGTATTGTTTTTGCAACTTCCTATGGATCTATAATTGTGTCAACAAAGTTTAAAAAAACAAACACACCTATGGAAAGTTCTTAGTAAGTCACAACGCACAGTCAGTGTTTCACCAGCTTGCACTCAGATCCTATTTTCTTTGGTTATACACCAAAGATGAAGTACTTGGCTTGTGTAGGCGCCATCGTGTATGAAAAATACCAATATTTAAACATTAGAATAATGCTCAATGGGAGGAATGCAGGCCCTGAGCCTGTGGGGGCACACACCCCCTAGCTGGAGTGGTGGTAATGATTGCCTGTGAGAAGAGTTAATTTACATAAGCTCTATGCATATTCCACACCTCTCCCCTGAATATGCTCTTTTTTGGAGAAATCATGAGATGCTGATCAGGCCACGCCTGGAATATCTGGCTTGAGTATTGGGACTAGAGTAATAATAATTTTAGAAGGGTTAATGGTATACTGGTGCAAGGCCAGAGGATGTGTCCAAGAAGGGAGGCAGGATTGGAACCATGGAACGGAAGGAAACACGGTGGCCCCGCCCTGAGAGGCAGCTCTGGGCCTGGAGCAGGTGGTCACCACCTCCCTGTCTCAGATGGGCTCCTGGAAGGGGGTCTAGGAGATCTATGTGGCTACAGAGGTCAGGTCGAGGGACAGGCAGGGGAAGCTATAGAGTGGTGGGTGTCTGCTCCAAATAAATAGCACTTGGTTGTCATCTGAGGCACCAAGGAAAAATAGAGCTGCCTAGGAAGTAGGGAGCTTCCTGTCCCTGGAGGTATACAAGCAGGGGTGGCTAATTGAGCCTTGAAGCCATTAGATGGAGGGTTAAATGAAATAACCTTTGAGTTGCTCCAGCTCTGATGTACTCTGAATTCTAGCCTACCAAACCCGCTTGTACTTGTTACACACCTCAGCACATGTGCTCACATATGCACACACACGCACACAGGTCTCCCAGGTCCAGCTACCCTCCCTTTGCACTATTTGCCCTGCATAAAGCACCTGCATTTTCCCAAAATCTCCTGTCTCCTTCAAATCCAGGCTAAAGCTCACTTCCTCTAGGGAGTCTTAAGTTTATCCTGCAGGTGCCAGCCAAAGCAGGGTGTTTTGATCCCATTTTAATTTGCATTATTATTATCATTACCATTATCATTATAACCTAGTTTGACCTGGATACTTTGGCACCAAGGGCATTTTTATCCTACCTGAATTCTAAATTTCAGGAAAATTGGACATTTTATATATATGTATATATGATTACATACATACACATATATATACACACACACATAAATATATATCCACGAAAGAATACTTCATGATGACAGAAGCTATAATTGGTCTAATATAGAACAAAAATCCATGGATGAATCTAATTTTCCTTGTAAATTTTTAAAATAAAGTAATTAACCCCAGTGAGAATAATAATGCCATTAAAAATAAAATGTAAAGTATTAGAAATGATTCAACTTTACAATATGGAAAATTGATAAAAGAATTCTGATCAATTTTCTGATTACTTCTGATTAGTACTTCTGATTAGGTTTGTATTTAAAAATCAAAACATCCCTAGATCTAAGTGGCAGGGGAGGATCCACGAGCTTGAAATGTCCTGTGCCTGCTTCAGAACACTGCTAACATCTTTTGCCACATGGCACTTGTGCATTCGGTTTGTGGACAGATATTTTCCACTTCAAAGTGTCCGCAGATTCAGAGAGGAGGCACAGCCCTTGCCAGCCCCAGGGAGACACAGAGAGCCAAACCCTGACCTAAGGTGACCTCAAGTGCTAACCGCGGAACAGAAGTGTCCTCTGATTCCTCCTCAGACTCACCTTGGTCAGGGTCCCGGGCAGACACCACCGCCACAGGCGTCTTAACCGTGGTGTTATCAAAAACAGCCACAGCACAATGGCTCGGGGAGAACCGCGGGGCGTTGTCATTCACGTCCTCCACATGGAGGGTCACATCTGCCTGGCATGATCGGCCACCTCCATCTGTCGCCTTGGCAACAAGATTGTACACATCCTTCCTCTCGCGGTCTAGGGCTGTGAGTGTAGTCAGCTCCCCTGACCAGAGAAATGACAGCAGGTGAGCGTTCTCTGGGGGACAGAACCCCAGCACGTGCCTTCTAGATATCCATGGGGGACAACCCCAGCCACTGAGGGTTTTGACACTGAGAAAAGGGGTCTGTCCCATGTACTTACAGTCAGGAAAGAGACTCAGGCTGTATCCACACCGCGCCCCCCCCCCCATGCCCCTTGCCTGCCACCCTGATTCTCCCAAACACACTTGTGCTGGTTTGAAGCTGTTATGTATCCCAGAAAAGCCATGTCCTTTTTCCTGATCCAATCTTGAGGGGGCAGCCATGTTTCTTTAATCCTGATTTAACATTGTGGGGTGGAAACTTTGATTGGATTACTTCCATGGAGATGTGTTGCACCCAATTGTGGGAGTGACCTTTTGATTAGATGGAGATGTGAATCCGCCCATTCAAGATGGGTCTTGGTTAGTTTTGTGGAGACCTTTAAAAGAGGAAACATTGTGGAGGAAGCTCAGATGCTTGGAGAAGAGAAGCAACAGAAGCAACGTGAGACCCAGATGTTTGGAGATTCAGACAGAACATGCCCCCAGGGAAGCTGTTTGAAACCAGGAGCCAAAGGACCAGCTGACACCAGCCATGTGCCTTCCCAGCTGACAGAGGTGTTCTGGACCCATCAGCCTTTCTAGAGTCAAGGTATCTTTACCTGGATGCCTTAGTTTAGACATTTTTGTGGATTTAGAATGATAAACTTGCAACTTAATAATTTCCTTTCAGGAAAGCCAACCCATTTCAGGTATATTGCATTTTGGCAGCATTAATAAACTAAAGCAACACTCCACCACTACATTCACCAATTTAAGATTCTCACAAACAACTGCAAATAGGCACATTTTTAAAGGGCCATTAGGCAATTTTTAACAACATATAAAATGTGTAACTCTTTTAGTCCACCATTTTACTTCTAGGACTATATCCTATAGAATAATTAACCCAAAGATAAAAATATATACACAAGGAACAAGGATAATCTCTATAGGATTGTAATAAAAACAACATACAGAAATCAACCTCTATGCCCATCAAAAAGGAACTGGTTAAGTATGTTATGGTCCAGCCATACTGTAAAATACCATACAACCAAAAAGAATTATGATAGCGTTTTATGTACTGCCTGGTATACCACACTTCTGAGATACTGCTAAGTGAAAAAAAGCAAGTCACAAAATAGTATTCTATTTTTGTGAAATAATTATATAGGGATTTTTTGAGAGGCATAGAAAACCAGTCTGACAGAATATTCACCAACAGGACTTACCTTTGGGGCAGGGATTATTATGGGGGTTCTCTAGTTTCTGCATAATGTGCATCTACATTGTTTGACGTTTTGTACAATGACCATGTATAATTTCAGAAAAATTGTCCAGTTTTTTTTAAAGCTCCTACCAATACAACCTGTAGCTGAACAAACAGCAGCAGAGAGAGATTAGGTAGTCTGCCTGGGATCACTTAGCATGCCCACCCTGGGGCCAGAAAGGACAAAGTTGCCTCCTGTCTCTGCTCAAAGCCTCCTGGCACACCACTCTCACCAGCCACCTCCCTGCTCATATCTCCAAGGCATCCTCTGAGCTTCTGGATCTCAAGCTAGCATCAGCAGCTTGCCCTCCATAACCTGGGCCTTCTGTGCCCCCACCCCCCATTCCCATGCCCTTCCCTCCAGCAGCAAAACGGGGATCCCACCTCTGCTGGGACTGCCATTCCAAGGGAGGCAGCCCCTTCTGTGTCTTCTCCACCAGCCCCTCACCACCCAGCTCCTTCAGGGTATTAATGTTCTGTCCTGCATGGCTCTCTGTTTCTAGAGGGTATGTCCTTTAACCAATAGTAATGATATTAGCAGCCCAAGGTCTACTGAGCTACTATTATGTGCCTGGCTGACGTGGCCTCCACAGGCTCTACCGCTCATGATTTGTACAACAATCCTATGAGGTTCATCCCCAGTTTACTATATATGCAACTTGAAAGCAGAAATCATGTCCCTGACCAGGACGCTCACCTGCTTCAACCCTCTACTGGCTCTAAAGGTGGGATTTGGCCCAGCCCACCCCAGGACATTGACCTTTGACTTCTCCCCCTGCCCCTCTGCCCATCCCATCTGTGCTGGTTTGAAAAGATATATGTCCCCTAGAAAAGCCATGTTTTAATCTAAATCCCATTTCATAAAGGCAGAATAATCCCTATTCAATACTGTATGTTTGAAACTGTAATCAGATCATCTCCCTGGAGATGTGATTTAATCAAGAGTGGTTGTTCAGCTGGATTAGGTGACAACATATCTCTACCCATTTAGGTGGGTCTTGATAAGTTTCTGGAGTCCTATAAAAGAGGAAACATTTTGGAGAATGAAAGATTCAGAGAGAGCAGAGCAGAACGACATAGCCACGAGAAGCAGAGTCCACCAGCCAGGGACCTTTGGAGATGAAGAAGGAACATGCCTCCTGGGGAACTTAATGAAACAGGAATCCAAGAGAAGAAGTTGGCAGATGATGCCATGCTTCCCATGTGCCCTGGCAGATGAGAGAGGAACCTGGACTGTGTTTGCCATGTGCCTTCTCACTTGAGAAAGAAACCTTGAACTTCCTCGGCCTTCTTGAACCAAGGTATCTTTCCCTGGATGCCTTAGATTGGACATTTCTATAGACTTGTTTTAATTGGGACATTTTCTCGGCCTTAGAACTGTAAACTACCAACTTATTAAATTCCCCTTTTTAAAAGCCATTTCATTTCTGGCATATTGCATTCCTGCAGCTAGCAAACTAGAACACCATCCCACTCCATCCCCACCCTGCATGTAAGCTCTGGCCCTCTGTCAGGTACTCAGATGTGCTGTGCTCTTCCCTTGTATCAATCCTACTTTCTCCTTTGAATGCCCTTCCTCACTACTCCCATGTCCTCAAATCTCACATATAATACCATTTCTTCAGAGAAGTTTTATCTCACCCAGCTCCCAAACCTAGGCAAAGCCCATATGTCATATGTCACTTAAGCACCCTGCATTTCTTCTTAAATCAGTACATTTCAAACCACTGGTTCAATGTGTGCTTTTAACACTCCATTGTCAAGACCTGGATCTTGCCTTGTCAGCCTGTTGTGTCCTCAGCATCTAGGGCAGTGCTTGGCACAGAGTAGTAGCCCAATCAATGTTTGCTGAGTAGATGAATAAATGGATTCCTGCTTCTTCTCCAATGAGACTCCCATGACTGTTTGGAATTCAGTAAATAAATTCTTGGCTTCATCCAACAGTGTAAGAGACCCACCTGTCTGGGGATCCAGCTTGAACTCATCAGCCCCAAGACCATGGAGAGAATATGTAATCTGGGCATTGGTGTCGATGTCCAAGTCTGTTGCAGAAACTTTCAAAATATGGTGTCCAGGAGTCACAGCTTCACTAACTTTGCTGACATACAGAAGCTAGAGATGGAAAGATAACAAGGAGATTATAAGAGGGACACTTAGAGCCACAGAAAGGCACAGAGTGTGGTTAAGAGCAGAAATGGAGAGACAGCAAGAGAAAGAAAGAGAAAGGGAGTAAAGAGAATGGGGGAAGGAGAATAAGATGAAACAGGCAAGAAAACAGAAGACAAAAATAGACAGAAAGAGAGAGCAGTTCCACCAGACAAGAGCCCCCACCCAGGGTTAGAAGGACCTGCTGCAACCTGCTCCACAAGGGGCCATTTGGGGCTCATGGATGAGGTAGATGAGATGGACTGTCATGAGGTATTCCCGAAGATGTCAGGTCAAGCACCCTGCAGGCCAAGCATACCTGCCACTGTGGCCAGTTCAGGCCATCAGTGCCCACAACTCCCAGAACAGATCCTTGGCTGTTTGAGTCAGATCAAGAACCCCAGTGGCTTCAACCTCCTTCCCTACTCTACCTCCACTGTAGAGGGTTGGTATCATCATGACACAGTTGGGGTATACTACATGGGAAAGGCTGGAGCTCCATAAGAACTTAATTTCCCTTCAGCTCCTGGCTCTGGGCACAGCTTCCCAGCATCCTGGCTCCTACCATCAGAGGGCATGCGTGAGTGTGGACCACTCTGTACTCTGTCTGGAGGCTTCCTGCTAGGTGGGCAGTGTGGAGATGGTTCCCAGGCCTCTTTTCCCTAGCTCTCCTGATGCTTTTGGCCACCTCTGGGAAGGCCAGAGCCTGCTCTAACCCTGTCGAGCACAGTGCTGCTTCCAGGGCAGGGAAGAATGCAACCTGGTTGTAAGGGTGAACTGGGGTATGTGTTTGTGGGATAAGGTATGGGATCTGTTCTCCCCCAAAAGGCTGCATTTCTGAGACCACCTAAAGATGGTTACCTTGAATCTTGCAATGACATTTTCCATGCATCCAGTAACCCAGGTTCTCATTTTCTACTATGCCTATA
Source organism: Tamandua tetradactyla (assembly GCF_023851605.1). Lineage (NCBI taxonomy): Eukaryota > Metazoa > Chordata > Mammalia > Pilosa > Myrmecophagidae > Tamandua > Tamandua tetradactyla. Next base: position 32,359,460 of record NC_135346.1, read on the forward strand.
TGTGACTAGAGTGTAGAAGACAGAAAAGATAATGGCATATATATATGTGTGTGTGTGTTCCAGAGTGTGTGTCCATATATATGTGTGCAGTATGTTGAAGTATATATATATGCTAATGAATTTGTAAGTATGCTTGTGTGAGAAGGCATATAGTTACAAATGCATGTAGCACTGGGTGTGTATTATATATGTATATTTACATGTGAGGATGTATATGGTATGGGTGAATGTTGTCAGTATGTAGGTATATGCATATGTGTATATGTGCATGTATGTAAAGACATCTGTGTATATGCATAGGGCTGTAGATAATCTTTTATGTATTGACATGTATGTATAAGTGTGCATTTATGGATATATACTGAATGGCTGGATTTCATGAAAATTTGAATCATGCTAATTTGAGATGTTATGGAATTGAAATGTTACTCATTAATCTTTTTTTTTTTTGCTTGGGCAGGCACCAGGAATCGAACCCAGGTCTCTGGCACGGCAAGAGAGAACTCTACCTGCTGAGCCATCGTGCCCTGCCCTACTCATTTAATTTTATCTGCAAAGTTTGAAGTAGTGTAAGTCCCTCCAAGTTAAAATTGTTTAGTGTGTTTTAAAAAATATGGAAAACTTTTGGTAATGGATAGTGGTGTGGTAGAACAACATTGTGAAAGTAATTAACATCACTGAATGATATATTTGAATGTGGCTAAAAGGGGAAATTTAAGGTTGTATATATGTTACTAAAATAAAAAATTGTTTAAAATTAGGATTGCACAACACAGTGAACCTTAAAATGCAAACTATGGACTATAGTTAATAGCATTTTTATAATATTGTATATCACACTTATAATTATATATATTATATAAATATAATATCATTTTTATACTAGAATTATAATATTGTTTAATGAATTGTAACAAAGGTACCACACTAATGCAAAGTGTTAATAATAGGAAAAACTCTGTGTATGTGAGGGGGGTATATGGGGACTCTGTATCTATCTGCATGATTTTTCTGTAAGCCTACAACTCCTCTAATAAAAAATAAATTTAAAAAATTATTTACTGGGTATAATTAATATTTTTAGGGTGCACAGTAGTTCAATGGTAGAATACTCATCTTCTATGCAGGAGACTCAGGTTCGATTCCCAGACCATGCACCAAAAAAAAAAAAAAAATTTTTTTTTAAAGCAAAGCTATGTGGCAGTGATTGTCCAGTCAGAACACAGTTGCTCTCCTGACACACACACACACACACACACACACACACACACACACACATAAACACACGCAGACACCCCACTCATATTTCTTCCCATGGGAAATTTAATGTTGAACTACAGGAGGCCTTTAGGAAAGTATCCTTCCCAAAAATGTAACTGCCCTGTCTGCATGTTTGCATATATATGTGTATAACCTGAAGGAGGGTTATGGGCATCTGTGTTGGTTTGTATTACCCGTGTAGATGTGGAAATAAGCATATATGAGGGTAGGAAAGTGTCTCTGGGGTCATGTACTTATGGCTGTATTTAATAATGAGCCAAGTCAACAAGCTGAGAAGTGGAGGGGGTTGCCCACTGGGCAAGGCAGACTATGTTTAGAGAATACAGAAATTACTTTAGGATTTGTTTTGCAGAGATCAGGACCCTTGTAAGGAGTCTACAGGAAGAGGTGAGGACCATGGATCCTGCAGAGCTTGGTAACATCTTTTTGGGAGTTAAGAAATTGCCTAGAATGATTCCAGGCCCAGGGCACTAGCCTGAGGCCAGCAGGGGCAAAGCCGGGACAGGTATGGTTAATGGTGACTAAGCTCAGAGATGATCCCCTGGTTCCTTCTTCCTCCTGCCCCTCACTCCAGTTTCCTAGTCTCCACCTCCACCCGAAGCCCCACCAGGCGCTCACCTGTGAGCACTGGGGACTGTTATCATTGATGTCCAGAACGAAAATCTCCACAGGGACTGATGCCTGGAACTTGCCATCGGAGGCTGTGATGATGAGCAAGTACTTGGCCACTTGCTCGCGGTCCAGGGTCTTCTGCAAGGAGATTCTCCACTCATCCTCAACCTGGCTAATGTCAAACTGGCCCAAGGGGTCTCCCTCTAAAAAAAATGGAACAGAGCTTTCAGAAGGCAAGCAACAGGAATGAACCAGGCTTTTTGTGTCATAGGTACCTAACCACCTGACATTATTTTAGGACTGCTGGGAAAGGCAAAAATATCTCCCTCAATGTCCTACCAGGGTTCCCAAATCCTACATTGAGTCAGTTCTTCAGTGTTGTGGAGCCTCTTCTGGTGTCAAGAGCCTCCTATTGAAATGGAATTCACTGTAAGAAGTACCACTCCAAACTACGTTGCAGAGGGGCAGATTTCTCACTTTTTGTTGCCTGGAAGGTACTGAAGGAAGTAAAAGGGAAGCAAATACAATTTTATCTGAGAACTTTCTAATATCTAGAGCTCTTGAACAGTGGAAGGATGGGAAGTAATCAACAACACTAAACTTTCTGAGGTTTTATTATACAAGCAAGTTCAGTGGAGGTTAAGTAGGAGCACAAGGTTTGTTCAATCCTCTTTCCTTAACACCAGTCACCAGAAATCCATGAAAGATGGATTTCATGATTCAAGACTTCCAAGGTTCAGTTATTCTAAGAGTCAATGATATCTTGACATTTCTTATTCTATTATCCTGAGATTCTAAGACTTTTGTGTTTTTAAGAATCTGATATAATCAGATGATAAGATTCCACTTTCCAAAGACTGTGTTTCAAACAGCTCTGAGGCTACCTGTCTCCAGGGGTCTCATTCTTATTTGGATTTTCAGGATCATTAGCCCTCCACCAAACAGCGGAAATAGCAGAAGGAGCCATGGGATGACATGGCACCTGGCGAGGGAGAAAAGGATACCAAGAACTGAAGAAACTCATGGCTACTGGTTGGCTGGTTCAGCCAATGAACTGGGAGTGGGGTAAGTTAGGTTAGTAGTAGGTCACTGAAGAAAGTGGCTTGTAGGTATGGTTTTACTCCCAGCCCTCATGCAAGCTTCATGTGCAACCTTGATTTAGATTACATGGACCTTGGTTCCCCCATCTATGAAATAGGATTGGGCTGAAATTATATCTAAGGAACCTGTTACTCTAACACTTAGATCCTGTGATGGATGAAGAAACATTTTCTCTTATTTACAGTTGGCCCCGAAAAAGACACTATTCTATAAAGCCAATCCTCTGACAGTTTCCATGGATTACTCAACTGGTGGTTACTTCTCCATCTCCCAGAAGCTAACTGACAATACTTAGTGTATGATCCTTCTCTTTCACCTACACCACCTAAAATAATAAGGACTTTCAAATTTATAGGAGGCTTTCAGTGCTCTCTCCAATTAGATCTTACCAACATCCCTGGTAATGAATGAAGATGAATAAGAACAGGCCTGTCAAATCTGTAGGTGGAGCAACTGAGATCCAAGGAGGTTAAGTGACTTGCCCAAGTTCAAACTGCTAATAAGTGGCAGAGCCAGGAAATAAATTCATGTCTTAGAACACCTCTTACTAGACCTTAAGCAATGCATGTCAATGCCTCCAATCCAAGAAAAGTATCCTTACCTGTGATATAGCAGATGACCTGTCTGTTCTGCTCAGAGATATCAGCATCCAGGGTTTTCAGAGTGGCCACAAGTTCACCAGGCTCACTGTTCTCAACCACAAATCCTCTGTAGTCATCAGAAGCAAATCGGGGAGCATTGTCATTCTCATCTGTGATGGAGACCTCAACCAGGGCCTGAGAAGACAGCTGGGTTGCCCAACCATGATCATAGGCCACCACATAAAAGCGGTAGGTCTGGTGGTTCTCACAGTCAAGCTCCTGTAGAGTGGTGATCCAGCCACTCTCACTGTCAATGGCAAAGAGCTGATGGACACTGCTACCAGGTTCCTCTGCCAGCTTGTAGCTCACCTGACCATCACTCCCAGTGTCCTGATCATTGGCAGTTACTTGAATGACTGGGGTCCCCACTGGCATGTTCTCAGTGAGGAAGGCCTTATATGGATCAGCTTCAAAAACAGGCCTGTTATCATTGACATCCTTCACTTGAATGTAGATAGAGACCAAAGAAACCAAGTTTGTATCCTCATGAGAGCAATGTGCCATCACGTTCATGTGGTACAATTTGATGGACTCGTGGTCCATGGCCTTCCTCACCTTTACAACCCCTGTGTCTTGGTCCAGGGAGAAGACACCATCCTTGTTGCTTTCTGGTGTGGTACCCTGCACCAGACTGTAGATGACTGGATCTTCAGCAGCCACTGCTTTGACAGACCCAATCTCAGACCCCTCTGGAAGGTCTTCAGTTGCAGAGAAAGTATAGAGAGGTTCAGAAAATTTGGGCAAAGATACTTCATTAGGAACTACCTGAAGGTGTACTGGCACCAAGGAGTTCCAGTGGGGAGGGCCCCCATCTTCGGCTTTGATTTTATAGTAAAATGTCCGGTTTTCTAATCCCACTAGACTCTCTTTCACCTTGATCACACCAGTGGTTGGGTTGACCTCAATGATCTCCTCATCCAGGCTCTTCATTGGGTCTACTGAGTAGGTGACATCTGCATTTTGACCTTCATCTGCATCATAGGCCAGAACCTGCATGACTGGGGAGTCTTTACTAACATTGGATTGGATGGACACAGTGTACTCAGATGCCTTGAACTGTGGGGCATTGTCATTTTCATCTGTGAGGATGATCTTCACAGTGCAGAAGGCCACTCTTCCTCCTCCATCCCGAGCCATGACCTTAATCGCAATGACTCTTTCTGTTGAATTTTCCCGATCTAGTTTCTGCAGAGTGGTGATCTGACCATTGGGGTTTATGGAGAACTTCTCGCTTGCTAGTTTATTGATAATAGTATAATCTACAGTACCATAGGGACCACTGTCTTTGTCTATGGCCAGCAGTTCAATCACCTTGGTTCCCACCCTTGCATTCTCTGCTAATTCTGCCTCATAAATTTGTTGCTGGAACTCTGGGTTGTACTTGTTAGCATTTGTAGTATTGATATACACAGGCACAGCTGCTTGGAAGACTCCATCTGAAGCACCCACCCTCAAATTGTAAGAAGAGTCCAGGTGCTTTTTGCAAAGGTTGAACATGGAAATTATTCCTGATGAGCTATTAATAGAGAAGTGCCGATCCTGATTGCCAGAAAGAATCAGATACTCCAGGCGGGAGGTGTCCCCACTGTCAGGGTCAAGGGCTTGGACTTTGAGAACCAGATGTCCACAGGTTGCTAGTTCACTGACATTGGCCTCATACTGCAGTTGTCTGAACTCTGGGGGGTTGTCATTGATGTCGGACACATTGACAACAACAAGAGTTTCACCAGTGAGTGGAGGGTTTCCTCGATCAATGGCCCTGACCTTCACATGAAAGTGTTGCTGGGCTTCATAATCCAGCTCCTGAACTGTGGACATTTCTCCTGTGCTCCCATTGATCTGGAAGAATTTGGAAACATCTGAGTCATTTTCCACAATCTGATAGGAGACATCACTGTTTTTCCCAGAGTCCTGGTCAGAAGCCAACAGTTGGATTACAGGAGTGTGGGCAGGCAAGCCTTCTGAGACTGAAGTGGTATAGACTATTTGGGAGAAAGTGGGAGGATTATCATTAATGTCCTCCACCAAGACTTCCACTGTGGCTTCAGAGAATGATCCCTGAGCTGTGTCTGTGGCCCTGACTGTGAACATATGTTTGGTCTTAGACTCATAGTCCAAAGGTCCTGTGACTGTTAGGACACCAGTCTTGAAGTCAATGGTGAACAACATCAAGGCTTCTTCCTCCACAATGTTATAGATGAGCCGGAGTCCCTCTGGGCTCCGGGCCTGGGTATGGAGAATTGGTGTATAGAGTGTAATATTTTCAGGCACCTTGACTTTGTAGTAAGGACTCTGAAACAGTGGGTTGGATTTATTTCTCACGGTGACAAGAACCTCTTCCTTAGTCTGCAAGGATGGGATCCCTCCATCTCGAGCAATGACTTTGAGGCGATACTTATTTAAAGCTTGGTAATCAAAGGGTTTCTTGAGTGATATGTCCCCAAGGTAGGGGTCAATTCGGAAATATGTGTAATTTTCTGCAAATGCATATGTAATGGCCCCATTTATTCCCAAGTCCCGGTCAGTGGCAGATACTTGAAAGAGGACATCCCCAGGCTCTGTGCCATCTTGGATGATCGTGTAATAGGGTAGATGCATAAACTTGGGAGGATTGTCATTCACATCCTCAACAGAAACTATGACCAGAGCTTGAGCCACCCGCTGAGGGATTCGATTGTCCCTCACTTCCACAGCCACCACATGATTGTCCTGCTGCTCCCGGTCAAATGTCACCTCTCTTGTCTGCAACACACCAGCTGACTTAATCATACGAAACATATCTGTACCATTCAAGAGGAAGTAGGAAAGGGTATCATTCAAGTGATTGCCCCGGACACCGAGAATCACCAATGTCTTCTTGTCCTGCAAATTCTCCTTTACTACTCCCTTGTAGACATCCTGGTCAAATTGTAAGCTTGTATTAAGGGCTTGGGTGAATGTAATTTTTACCACAGCAGTGTCTTGATACAGGCCATCAGAAGCTGTGATGGTGAGCTTCTGAGACAGTCCCAGGGAAGCAGGATTCAGCACAAATATGAGACCTGTGATGGGATGGATGGCAACAGCTTCATCAGCATTGCCAGTTTTGATGCTATAATTGACTTCTGAGTCATCATCGCTAGCCTGCACCCTGAGAAGTGCCATCCCCCGATGAATGGGGCCCATGACTGCTACTTCATATACCTGGTCTAAGAACCTGGGAGGAGAGTCATTCACATCTCTGACATTGATGATAACCTGAGCAGGCCTGAGTGCAAATAACATAGGTTTTCCTTGGTCATGGACATAGACACTGAATTTGAAGGAGGATATGCTCTCATAATCCATCTCTGATACTATGGTTAAGGTTCCCATGCTGGGATCAATTTTAAAAAACTTCAAGGCTTCTGGCTCCAAAATTTCATAGACCAACAAGGAATTAGCTTCTTTATCACTATCAGTGGCATGAATCACAAAGGGGTTGTTGTTTTCGTCCATGACCATGCTGTGTAATGGAGCTGCCTCACTAATTTGGCCCACAAAAGTTGACTTTAAGAACATGGGAGCATTGTCATTTTCGTCGATTATGTAAACAAGCACCATGACATCAGTAAACGTGCCTGCCATATTGCTGCCTCGGATTTTTAACTGGTAAGAGGAGATTTTCTCATGGTCTAAGTTCTTCTGGGTGGAAATGAGGCCAGAATATGAGTTCATGGAGAATACACCATCCTTGTTTCCCTCTCTTAACTCATAGGTAACTTCGGAGGCACTCACAGCTGAGACAAGGAGGATGGGGGAACCAACAGGGATTGATTCAGGGATCTCGGCGAAGTACTCAGTTTTTGAAAAGATGGGGGCGCTGCTGTCTGAGGGGTGGATATGAATGATCACTGTAGCCAAGTCATGCCATTGTGGGGAGCCTTGATCTTCTGCCTTCACTGTCAGAGTATGTCGGGCATGATTTGCCTGATCAAGCTTCTGGGCCACAGTGATGATGCCTAGCCCAGCACTGATGTCAAAGAAACCCTCGCTGTTTCCTGAAACAGAGGACAAAACAAAGTGATGTTTACCGGGTCCTCAAGAAGTACCAGTTAGGCTTTTTAGATCAGTAAGGAGGCTATCACACCAGACTTGAAGAGGGCCAAATCTACATTCTGTGACACTGAACTTAGCACGGTATCGTGTCTATAGAGTAGATACATAGCATATAAAATTCCTAACATGGTGCACATAATAAGTGCTCCATAAATGGCAACTGCAATTACCACCATGTCTCTGGGACACAACTTAAACTACAAATCAAAGCTTAGAAGTCTTTGAAGCAAAGAAAGAGGACTTTTACTTTGTAGAGAAATCACACTCCAGCTGTATTCCGGTAGTGTCTTTCATTGTAAAAGCTTCAATTACACTATACAGAATGTTTAACTGTCTTTTATAAAACTTTTAATAGCTTGGGCTATACATTTGATAGATGCAAAGTGTAAATACAAAGTCATAAACTGTCAAAACTGATAAGGACTTGAAAAACCATCTTGCCGTTCCCTTTCTGGTCTATGGTGGGAATGTCCCTTATCAGGCTTGGGGAGTGAGTGGAAAGGAGTAGTTTTGGAGTGGGGTGACTGGATAGAATACCAGATTTTGAGGGTCCTGATCAAATACTCTTTCCACAACATCTTTATTTCCTAAACTACAGGCAACCTCATACCACCTTTCCAATTTTTTTCAATACCCAGCCATTGCTTCTACTATTCAATACTATTATTTAATGGATATTTTCCTTTCATTTGATGCACAGTTTACATTTTACATATATATAAATTATATATATTATATATATATATATATATAATATATATATTTGTTTGTTTGTTTGTTTTGCATGGGCAGGCACTGGGAATCGAACCCGGGTCTCCGGCACGGCAGGCTAGAACTCTGTGTGCTGAGCCACCATGGCCCAACCTACATTTAGTATATTTTTAAAAGGCCATTTTATATCTCTACCTTATATCTTTCTCTTAAAAAGAAAAAAATTTAAAAAAAAATTTCTTGCCATAAATTGAAGGTTACCATAAAAAACAATGCATGAGAAAAAGTTAAGAAAAAAAGCATTAAATTTTGGTTAAAATCTATTGCTTGCTGAAGTTTCTGCACATGAGACCCATACTCTTTCTTTGGTGAAAAGGGAAGACTTAGAGTTCCTGGTCAATAAAATAAATAATTTTTTTTTCTAAAATAAAAATCAAATGAAATTAAAAATCCGGGCACTATAAATATATGCATGTATTCATTATTATCTCAGTATTTCAGAATGATGCATGGAAAAAAGATGAGAGGGAAATATAAAAAATTATTATCTCTGGGTAATGAAAACTATGGCTGAATATTATTTTCTTCTTTTACAGTACTGTATTGTTGATAATTTTGAAAGTGAGCATATATTACTTTTATAATCTGAAGAGTTCTTTTTAATAATCTTATCTATAGAACAAAATCATTACTTCTACCATCAAGGTTGCCAGTGAGATAAAAGGAAATAAGGTGTGAGTGTACTTCATAAACCACAAAAAGTAAACAATGGACTATAATTTGCATTATTATTTTTCAGGGATGAATAGACTTCTGTCATGCGACAAGATATGATCATTTCTATTTCTTCAAAAGAAGAAAATGTAAAAAAGCTCTGACTTCCTGAACATGTATAAGGTATTGACAAACAATAAATGATCTTTATGCTGTATGAGGACAGACAGCAAATTATGTCCAACTTTGTTCCTATACAGCAGCCAGCTACATGGAGCATTAATTATCATTAACTATAATTAGTATTATTAAATATCATTAATTATGCATTATCAAGCATTACAAATTATCATTAATTATTAGTTGGAGACTTGATATTATCATTTTTGTTTTATTAATTATCAGTAATTAACACTTATCAATGAGAGTAATAACTCCTGGCATTTGTATAATACTTCACAGTTTACAACACACATTGACACACCTTTTCTCTTCTAATCTTCATAACAAAGGTTTACCTTTGTGGTATAAGTAATATTATTCCTACTTTTTAGATGAGCACACCATATAATAGCTACTAAATAATGATGTACATTAGAGAAAGTGAAAGTTATTCCTAAACTATTCCGTGCATTTTATAAAGTATTTGCAGTTCCCTTCTATTGTACATGCAGAAAGTTATTACATTTTAACATGTTACCTAGACTCATAAGGTTTATCTATGGGTGTGATCATCGGAGCGTTTATATAGTATATATGTAAATTCTCCATAACATGAGTTTGTCCCTTACTTAATAAGTTATGCCCATCTTGGAAATGCATAACTTGGGTCATTATAACCCCATGGAATGATCTAGAACTACAATTTGCCGAAGATTAGAGAACTTGACAGTTGATTAATTTGCAAAATCATGCCTCTGGTGCTTTCCTTTATTTTCAAAGCTCCCTCCACCCATGCTCTTGAATTCAGGGCCAGGCCTCTCACCTTTCTGGAGGGAGTAGTGGACCTCAGCATTTGCTCCCCAGTCCTTGTCCAGGGCGCGGACCTGTAGCAGCTCCGTGCCGGGGGCTGTGGTATCAGGAACGTTTGCCTCATAGTGGAGCTGAGTGAAGCGGGGTGGGTGGAGGTTTCCATCCTCCACATAGATGGTCACCCATACAAAGTTCCTCTTGATGGGCATGTCCTGGTCTCGGACCTATGGACCCAAAGCGGTAATGGGGTGAGCAGCAAACAATATGGGAGGAGGCAGAGTTAGTTTAAGGTCAATGAAAATAGAATACAATGAAAAATATACCTAATTGTACTCCTTTAAATCTTGCTCTAATTTATGCTCTTTTCTATTTTTAAAAAAAATTTAGCAATTAGTGATTATTAGACTATTATTCTAATGGATAATTCCCCTTTAGAAGAAAGGTAGAAATGAGCAGAGAAGCAAGCTTCATTTAGTAATACCAAATAAGGTCCTGGCGAATATTAGTTCTTCAAGGTGTTAATATGCCATGCAAGAAACAAAAAAGTTCAATCGTCAAGTAAATTTTGGGAGCACTGAATTAAGTGAAGTGAAACGGTTTTCTTTGCTGCAGGATTTCTCAGAGCCTTTAATATACTAATGTGCTCAGAGGAGTATAAACTAACATATAAGAACCCTGAACCTGGAGTCAGGAAGGCCAGATTTTGATTCTTGTTCATTACAGATACCTGTATGACTGTGGGAGGCCTATCTTCCTCTGGGGACCTCACATGGAAGAGAAGTGCATGGACTCAGGACTGGGACTAGAATGAAGCACCTGAGGTACAGAGGGTACAGAACTTAAGGAGGCACTCACTCTCAAATGCAGGCTCATGACCCTGACAGCACCTCCTTCAATTTTGTGTCCTATGTGCTTTGCTTGCCTCACCCTAGTCCTTGACCTGGGAAGGATGGCCTCTGAGTTACTTCCAGCTTTGACACAATGTGAATACATCCTTGTGGTCCTGAATTTGTAGTGCAGAGAGATAACTGTTAGAGGTGCTTGGGGTGGGTCCAGAGGGAGCCAGTGTTGACTGGAGTCCCCTCTACAACCATCTCATCTCTATCTTCACTCCCAGGCATTCTTTATGGAAGGTCCCTCTGGCCAGCTCTGAAATGTCACAGCTTTACCTCATGGACCATCATTATGGGCCTCAGTCACTTGGCTCTTCATGGAAAAGGGAACATTAGCACACCTCCAGCTCTTGTCTACCCCTCTGCATCTGCGTGCCAGGAGCATTCTTAGCCAATTTTTCAGTTTACTCACCATAACTGTCAGTGTGTGCTGGGAGGATCCTGAGCTCAGGTCCAATTTCCCCACAGTTACCAGGACCCCGCTGCTTGGGTCCAGTTGGAAGAGGCTGGCGCTTCTTGGGTCTTGGCTGCCATATAAGGTGTATATGAGGCCCTTGCCCTTATCTTTATCTGTGGCCTGGACTTGGAGGAGCTCCACGCCAGGCAGTGTGTCCTGGGGAACTCTGACCTCATAATGAGCCTCCAGAAACTGGGGTCGATGGTGGTTAACGTTGGCTATCATGAAGACAGAGACCTGGGAGGAGAATGAGACAGAGGGTGGACTGTAAGCTCCTTGGGGGCAGGGATCCTGTCTGCCTGGTCCTCCGCTCTGCCATCAGCGCCTGGCACAAAGCGAGCACTCAGTAAATATTTGCCTAACGAATGACAGAATTTCAAAATCCCAAGGCTGTCAGATACCATTCAGCCTAGTGGTTTACATTTTTATTTTGTTAAAGAGTCTTTTCTTCAAATGAAGTACTTTGTGAAATCTCAATACAGGAAAGAGACAAAACTCTGGCTGATGTTGGAGTGGAAATAAAGAGCCCCACTTACCTGGGCATCTTTCTTCATTTCCACAGTGGTCCCTGTGGCTCTATCTTTAAATGAAAACCACTCATTTAGACAAACCCGTTCATTTCAGAGTAAGAACAAGAATTCCCCCAAGATGACAGGACTAGAGTGTGTAACAGGTAAGACTGGAATCCAAAGCCTAGATTCCGAATCCCGCATCGTTTGAGGGATACGGCGCCCACAGAAAGCCTGGGTAGCGGCCGGCCCAGCGCACCTCCCTCTCTTCCCGCCGAGGCCCCTGACCTGGGTGGCGATGGCCTGGGACCCGTCCGTCACCTCCACCGTCAGGTTGTAGCTCGACCTCCTCCTCGCGTCGAGGGGCCTGGCGATGATGAGGCTGCCCATGGTCTTCTCAATGTCGAAATCCATGTCCTCGTCCCCGCCTGGAGGGGGTGGGGAAAGAGCACCCAGCCGCCGTGATCCCAGCCGCGGGGCACCACGGCGGGTTCCCGGCAGACGCAGAGGAGGTGGGAGGAGATGTCAGTTGTGGCCGGGAGGGGCGGTGGGCTTTCCAAGAAGAACCTGAGTCAGAGATTCTGAGACACTGTTCAGGAACAGTAGGGTGTCTGGTTGACAGGCTGCAGTTTATCCCACATCCAAAAAGTTGCCATTTATCTTATTAAATTATTGTCAAATATCAAGATTCAAATGATGATACAGAAAAAGGCAGACCTATAAGGTCTGAAGAATCTGGAAGGAAGACTGAAATTTGCCACAGAACTCATTCTGTTACTGGGGTTGAAACATACAGGAGCAGAAGAGCTCTACCTGATGGCTTCCATTTGCATGGTCTAATATACCTATGTGGGGGAAAAATGGACATAACCTTTGTTCGACAAGAAGGGGGTGATTTAATAAACTATAAAATCCAAAATGTAGGGTATCATTCAGAATTTAAATGTCACAGATGTCTACTTAGTGTGATGGAAACAAGTTCACAATATCTGATGTTAAAAGAGGTTACAAATGGTTCGATTTATGTGAAATAACTAAAATAAGTAAGTCCATGGAGACAGAAAAGCAGTTTGGTGGTTTCCAGGGACATTGTAGAGGGAGAAATGGGGGTAACTGTCTCATAGTGTGGGGTTGTACTTTGGGGTGTTGAAAATGTTTGGGGACTAGATAATGATGGTTGCCCAACATTGTGAAAGAAGTAAATGCCACTCAATTGTTTTCTTTAAAATGGTGAATTTCAAGAGATGTGAATTTCACTTCAATAAAAATTTTAAAAGATTATGAAAGTGTATTTTCCAAAACTTTATGTGTATATGTGAGTATGTATGTATGGTATAGTGTGTATAAAGAAAAGTGGCTAGAAGGAAACAAATAAAAATTTGTAACCATGGTTTTCTTCTGGTTGATGGGACTTCAGGTGGTTTTTATTTTCCTCTCTGTACTCATCTGTTTTTTCTAAATATTCTATATTCCCTCAACATGTATCAATTTTGTAGAAAAGAAAAAAAAGTTAGACAATTAAAAGCAGAGTGACTCAGAACTGGACGTCCTGGATTTACTTGGGATAGAGCATACCCTATCTCTGAACCAACTGGAAACCCTGTGATGAGACTCCATGGTTCATAGGACTGCACGTGGAAACTCTTAGATTAGAGGTTCATAACCTGGAATCCCTGGATGGGTTTCAGAGAACTTGTGAAACTTTCAAATTTGTACAAAAATTTATGTTTGTGTGGGTGAGTATGCAATTTTCTGGGAAGAGGACCTATGGATTCATTTAATTCCCACAGACATCTGTGATTCTCAGAGGATTTTTAAAAGCCTTGATTTAGAAATGGAGAGACACTTCAGAGGAGGCCATTAAACCTGGCCCCAGGGTGCAAAGGACCTCAGCTCTTGGTCAGTTAAAAACTGATTTTTGCATCGAGGAAGTTCAGGTCTCCCTGGACCATTCACCTTTGGTCTCCCAGGTATTTGGGGTAACTAAGAAATTGCCCAACTCTGGCTGGCATGACCAGTGAGATCATAGAGTTCCCACCTGAGCTTGGATCGTGCTGTAGTGCTGGGATCCTGCTCTCCTTGGCTGGGTCTGAAAGGAAACCTTGGCAGAAATGATGCTCTTAATGGATGGAGGTGGCTTAAGGGTACAACAAATGAGGAAAGAAAGGGGGTACTGTGGTGTATACATGCAGTGGACTTCTGAGCAGCCACAAGAAGAGATGAAGTTGTAAAACATGCAACAAGGTGAATGAACCTTAAGGACAGTATGTTGAATAAAATGGCAGAAGTAAAAGGACAAATATTATCATGCCTCACTCATGTGGGCTAACTATAATGTACAAACTCAGTGAATTGAAGTCTAGAGCATGGGTTATCAGGTTGGGGGCTATTGTAAAGGGTCCTAGATTGTAAGCTCTCACAGCAGTCACATATATTCAGGAGGTGAAACTATTATTTCTAAATTCTGATATACTGAGCTGTTTGTATATAACCTGGTCATTTCCATAAACTTCGGATATTTATATGACACCTGAGACTCAGAGTTAGAGCTCTGAAACTATGAAAGTCAGCAGTATCCCATACAGGAACTATTAAAAAAGTAGAAAAAGGGATCAGACTTCAACTAGAGATATGAATGAAGCTGATCTGGATAGGACTAAAGTAAGTCCGAATACAGAGTAAAGGATGATGTTATCCATATTTTAAAACTTCAACTTCTGTGTGAGACCAAATGAAAAGATGTTTATTTAGTGCAAAATTTATATTTTGGGTAGTATATTACCTAATTTAACTTGTATGGTCAGTTTATTTGAACACCATAATTACATGGAATCTTTAATAGGGCACGAAATCTTCTTGGTTTGTCCAGGTTAGTGTGATGCCCTGATATATCCCAGAGTAATTTAGACAGTGAATAAAAAAAGGATTTGCAAAGTCACCTTGGGGACTAGGAAGAAAGGAGGAAATACTCAACTTCCACATTTGGGGAATTTCTGATGTTTTCACAAGCAGTGGGGACAACCAATCAGTAAACTGAAACCTAGATCTTGAAGTTCACCCCTATGAAACTTATTTCTGCAAAGGAGAAGTTAAATCTACTTATAATTACGCCTAAGAGTCACCCCCAGAGAACCTCTTTTATTGCTCAGATGTAGCCTCTCTGTCTAAGCCAACTTGGCAGATGAACTCATTGCCCTCCCTGCTATGTGGGATACGACTCCAAGGGGTACAAATTTCCCTGGCAATGTGGGACAGAACTCCTTAGACTGAGCCAGGACCAAGAAAGTCTTCTTGACCGAAAGGGGGAAGAGAGAAATTAGATAAATTAAAGTTTCAGTGGCTGAGACATTTCAAACAGAATCAAGAGGTTACCCTGGAGGTTATTCTTATGCATTACATAGATATCACTTTTTAGTTTATGGTGTACTGGAGTGGCTGGAGGGAAGTACCTGAAACTGTTGAGCTGTGTTCCAGTAGCCTTGATTCTTGAAGACAATTGTATAATGATGTAGCTTTTACAATGTGACTGTGTGATTGTGAAAACCTTGTGTCTGATGCTCCTTTTATCCAGTGCATAGACAGATGGAGTAAAAAAAATAATAATAATGAGGATAAAAAATAAATAAAAAATAGGAGGCATAAGGGGTAAAATAAATTGGGTAGATAGAAATACTAATGGTTACTGAGAGGGAAGGGTAAGGGGTATGGGATGGATGAGTTTTTTCTTGTTTCTTTTTATTTCTTTTTCTGGAGTGATGCAAATGTCTTAAAAATGATGATGGTGGTGAATATATAACTATGTGATGATGTTGTGAGCCACTGAGTGTACACCACATATGGACTGTATGTATGTAAAGATTTGTCAATAAAAATATTTTTAAAAAAGAAAAAAGAAAGAAATAGTTCCCCAGAGAACCCAGGAGAGGTACAATTACTCCTCCTGACCAGAAGAAGGACTTCCAGGGACTGTGACCTTGAGAGTGGTCAGAAAGCAAGTACTATGAGGACTGGAACTGGTCTATACAGATGGTAGTGGCTGTGCCAGTTTGAAACTGTCATGTGCCCCTGAAAAGCCATGTCCTTTAATCCTCATTCAACATTGCTGGGAGGGATCATTTTTTATTATTTCTATGGAGTTGTGACCCACCCAATTATAGGTGATAACTTTCAATTAGATGGTTTCCATGGAGATGTAGCTCCACTGTTCAAGGTGGGGTTGCTTACTGGAGCCCTTTAAGAGGGAAACATTTTGGAGAGAACTAACAGAGCCCACAGAACAGACGGAGCCCTGGGGAAGTCATTGAAGAAGCCTGGAGAGAAAACTAGCAGAAGTGGCCATGTCCCTTTCCAGCTGAGAGAGAAACCCTGAATGTTATCAGCCTTCTTGAGCCAAGGTGTCTTTCCCTGGATGCCTTAGATTGGACATTTTTATAGCCTTGCCTTAATTTGAACATTTTCACAGCCTTAGAACTGTAAACTTGCAACTTAATAAATTCCCCTTTTCAAAAGTCATTCATTTTAGATATATCGCATTCCAGCAGCTTGCTAACTAGCGCACCCTCGCTAGGTCCCAGGCCCCAGCTCACCTGAGATGTTGAACCAGAAGAGGCCGGGGCGGCCCTCGACACTGATGACCCCCACCATGTGGTTCACGGGGTCTGTCTCCATGACTGTAAAGCTGTAGTGATTCTCCTCAAACGTCAGTGGAATGGAGGAGGGCCGGGGCTGAAGAATCCACTCAATGTGCAACCGGACGCTGGTGAAGAGAGGTGGCTGTCCACTGTCTGTTGCCTTAATCTAAAAAGAGGCCAAAACCAAAATTGAGGGTTCTTGGGTTCAAGAAACAAGAAGACCCAGGCAGCCACAAGACTGAACATGCTGCGACTCTCTCCGAGCTGGCCTCTCATCCCTCATTCATTCGTTTGGCACTGACATGAGTGCTTGCTTACAGACAGGCACCATGCCAGCTGCTGCACAGACTGTGGTGAATAAGACAAGAACATTTTCACGGTTAGTGAAAACAATAACTGAAAGCTTACTGGGTGCTAGTTCCCGAACTGGACTTTATATAACCTTAAACATAATGAACTAGAACTTATTGAGCCCTCACTATCACCAGGCCCTGCTCCAGGGGCTTTACATGCAGTATCTAATTTGATCCTCTGGACAGCCCTGTGAGAGAGGTACTATTACCATCAGCTGGGCTCACAAGAGGAAACGGGCTCAGAGTGGAGAATTCATCCACCAGTGATGATATGCCTGACAGGCTGTGAACCTGGGGGCAAATCCAGGCTGTCTGACATGAGAGTGCATGCCCTTGCCACTTGCTATATTGGCTTTCTACAAGGAAAATGTTCTTTTCCCCATTTTTAGGGATAGCAAAACAAAGGTTCTAAGGGATTGCATGAGTTGTCCAGGGTCACACCAGTGAAAAGTGGCAGTGGTAGGATTGGAGCCCAGGCTTATCTTAATTTGAAAGCCCATGTTATTCTTACTAAATCTTTATCTCTAAAAATAGAGCAGATTCTCCAAGGACGCTAGAGTCCACAGAGCAGAAGACCCAGAATTCTGTCTCTTTGGCTGAAGTTAGGAGTCCTGGTTTCTCTGGAAGAGGCCAGGGAGGGGCAGGCCACCTCCATCAGGGCTGCTGGCTGTCTCCCTCCTCTTGTATGCCCAAAGAAAATCTCTAATATTTTAGAGCTATGCCACTCCTCCCTCCATTCATCTGCTCACCGTTAGGATGTTGTACTCTCCGGCTGCAAAGGTGCTGCTGGATGATACCACACCAGTGCCTGGGTCAATACTGAAGCCCCCCTCATCACTCTCCTCAATACTGTAGGTGACTCTGCCGTTGAGACCCTCATCCAGGTCTGAAGCCACCAGCCTGTACACAGGCCCGGGAGTCACTGGGCTCAGCCTCTCTGGAAGGCGGACATTGAAGAGCTTGTGGGAGAACATAGGTGAATTGTCATTGACGTCCAAGATGCATACCACCACCCTGGAGGTGGACTTTAGGGAGGGCTCCCCGTTGTCCTGCACGGTCACCTGGGGATGGAATCAAGCATGAGCACCTAGGTTGCCAAATGCAAAGCAGTGAATGTATTGCAACCCATCACTACTTTC
Organism: Tamandua tetradactyla; assembly: GCF_023851605.1. NCBI lineage: Eukaryota > Metazoa > Chordata > Mammalia > Pilosa > Myrmecophagidae > Tamandua > Tamandua tetradactyla. The sequence continues at coordinate 32,377,551 of NC_135346.1, forward strand.
AATAGGCTGGAAATATCAGTCAGTTTGTTTTTTGGAATATGCTTATTATTTTTATAGTCATAACCTCACCCACTTGGAACTCAGCTCTCTGGTAAACTCGCCCACAGGAAAACCAGTGAGAACAGTGAAAGCAGCCAGAAAGAACTGGAAGAAGACAAAGTCTCAGAGTCTCCTGCCGACAAAAGCTGGCGCTCTTTACTCAGGAAGGCCCATGGGCCATTTCTCAGGGACCATTTACTTTTTATTTGCTCATAATTTTCATGAGCTTTGTTCTTTGTTTTCCTTAAACTACTTGAGGTTAGAAAAAAACAAATGAGAAGATGAAGGAGTGGGTGGTACCTTTTAAAGTCAAATGTGCTGCCCAATGCATGAAATGGAAGCCAAAGAGTGAGGGAAAAGACACTAAAACAATTTTAGAGTCAGGAGTTATTTCATGGGGTAAATTGTTCCTCACAATAGCCCCAAAATTACTGAATAAGATAGGGCATTCTCCCCACAATGGTTCCAATTTTTTAAAATTCATTTGGTGTCCCAAAAGTAAATCCCTGTTGCTGAATTAAGAATACTTCATTCCCTAGGACCTTTAGTTAGTGACTGCTTACTGAATACTGGTTTCTTAGAAAAGAGAACATGTGGTACCTAGGAATATAAAAGCAAAATTTAATTCAAGTCTGCTGAAGAACAGGTGCTCCTCACTCCTGATGTCTTAAAAATAGAAGAGTGGTCTAATCGTTAGGAGAAGGCAACATCGGTCCCTTCTTATTTAATCCCCTCTGGGTTAGTGGCCCATATCTCTCATTGGAATGGCCAGCAGGGATGTCTAGGTGATTTTAGGGACATCCTGGAAAGAGCACAGATCTAGAAGACAAAGGTCTGGGTCATCCTGGCTCTGCTACTGATGTAGTATTTCACCTTGGGTAAATCTCTTTGGCCCAGGGAGATGGACTAGAAACCAGACTAGACAAGTTCATAGCACATGTGCCCCACTTCCCTTTCCTGTACTCACTGTAGCCCGTACTAGCCAATCACTGTTTTCTGCCCAGCCTGGACATGGTTTCAGATTCCTTCCCTTCTCATCTTTGCTCAGGTTATCTCGACCTCCTTGAGCCGGCACCCTCCTCAGTCACAGTGTTTGGAGAAATGCATGTGGTCCCAAGGTTTGGCTCTACTCATAAATGACCACTAGCCTGACCTCCTTCAGGTGCCTCCCATCTCCAGAGTCTCATCCAGTGAATGGGTCCACCACATTACTCACTTCCAGGATGTGTTCATCCTTGTTCTCTCTGTCCAACTGCCGGGCCGTGGATAGGAGACCTGGGGGACAGATGTTAGGAGGGAGGCATGAGCACAGGGCTCCCAGAGCCTCTTTTCTGTAAAAAGAGTTCAAGGATTATATCCAAATCCTAGAGGAGAATCCTTCTGGTCTTGGGAGAAAAAGTATTTTAAGAGGAAATAACACTCTGGGGGAAAAAAAGGCAAATGAAGAAGGTGGGAAAGTACAAGGGGGATACTTTCACCAGTGGATGTTCCACCCAAACTTAGCAACCAATACAGCACAAGCAGCCTCTAGTCAGAACAGTTGCGTGCCCAACTAGGGTGCTTACCAATTGGCAATAACCAGTAAGTTTACTGGTGCACCTGGGGAAATGTCAGCACTGCGATTTTGATTATTTGTTACCGAAATTCATGGAGTATGTTTGCATTTGCATGTTTTCTAACCACCATTCATTCCTTCAACTTTTAATAATTTCAATCCTTTGTGATTTAGGGTGAGCCTGGCCCACTCTACGTCTGGGGAAGAGTTTACACCCCATGACTAGCCCATCAGTATAGACTATCTCCTCTAACCTGGTGATGGCTCAGAGATGAGCATGTGATCCACCTGTCTGATGACAATCAATTCTTTGAAAACTATAGAAAAAGAACTTCTTTTTCCTCCTGGGTGTGCTAAGAAAATAAGATGAAAACCAGCAGCCATCTTGTCACCCCAGGGGAGAAGCTCCTGAAAATAGAACTCACTCAGAGAAAATGGCCAAAGTTCCTAATGTAATTTATGTGGACAGCTTAATCAAAAACCATAGTGCTGGCGGGGCCAAGATGGCGGCTTAGTAAGGTACGTGCGTCTTAGTTCCTCCTACAAAGCAACTACTAGGTGAACTGAAACAGTGCAGAACAGCTCCTGGGGCCACGGCAGGGAATGGACACACAGCATACCCCAGTCTGGACTGGCTAGTCTGACTGCAAGACTCGGCTGCGGTGAGATCCCCGAGCGGCGCGCGATTTCCCGAGCAGCGGCAGCTGTGGCGGCCGGAGCTCCTCCCTCCCTCCTTCCCGGGCCGGCTGAGAGTCTCGGAGAGGCAAGTTTCCCAAGCCTTGGTGGCCGGTGCCCCTCTTTTGCGGGTGGCTTCCTGGTCCGGCTACGAGTCTCGGATCAGAGGGCTACCCAAGCCGCGGTGGCCCTCCCCCACGGGCGGCTTCCTGGTCCGGTGGCGAATTCCCCGGGCCCGCTGCAGCTGGCGACCAGCCACAGGGTCCCCTCAAGCCGTGGCGGCTGACGCCCCCACCACGCGCGGCCCCCCGAACCAACGGAGAGAATTGGATCGGAAATCCCCAGGCCGTGGAGATCGGTGACCGGGGGGATCCCTTCCAAACACGTGAGACAAACGTGTGCCACGAGCGCCACCTACTGGGCAGGATAAGAAAAACAGAACCCAGAGATTTCACAGAAAAATCTTACAACCTTGTTGGGTCCGACACCCAGGGAAATCTGACTAAATGCCCAGACGCCAGCAGCAGAAGATAACGGTCCACGCTCAGAAGATTGAGAATATGGCCCAGTCAAAGGAACAAACCAATAGTTCAAATGAGATACAAGAGCTGAGACAACTAATGCTGAATATACGAACAGAAATGGAAAACCTCTTCAAAAATGAAATCGATAAATTGAGGGAGGACATGAAGAAGACATGAACTGAACATAAAGAAGAAATAGAAAAACTGAAAAAACAAATCACAGAACTTATGGAAGTGAAGGATAAAGTATAAAAGATGGAAAAAACAATGAATACCTACAATGATAGATTTAAAGAGACAGAAGATAGAATTAGTGATTTGGAGGATGGAACATCTGAATTCCAAAAAGAAACAGAAACTATCGGGAAAAGAATGGAAAAATTTGAACAGGGTATCAGGGAACTCAAGGACAATATGAACCGCACAAATATACGTGTTGTGGGTGTCCCAGAAGGAGAAGAGAAGGGAAAAGGAGGAGAAAAACTAATGGAAGAAATTATCACTGAAAATTTCCCAACTCTTATGAAAGACCCAAAATTACAGATCCAAGAAGTGCAGTGCACCCCAAAGAGATTAGACCCAAATAGGCGTTCTCCAAGACACTTACTAGTTAGAATGTCAGAGGTCAAAGAGAAAGAGAGGATCTTGAAAGCAGCAAGAGAAAAACAATCCATCACATACAAGGGAAACCCAATAAGACTATGTGTAGATTTCTCAGCAGAAACCATGGAAGCTAGAAGACAGTGGGATGATATATTTAAATTACTAAAAGAGAAAAACTGCCAACCAAGACTCCTATATCCAGCAAAATTATCCTTCAAAAATGAGGGAGAAATTAAAACATTCTCAGACAAAAAGTCACTGAGAGAATTTGTGACCAAGAGACCAGCTCTGCAAGAAATACTAAAGGGAGCACTAGAGTCAGAACCAAAAAGACAGAAGACAGAGGTATGGAGAAGAATGTAGAAAGAAGGAAAATCAGATATGATATATATAATATAAAAGGCAAAATGTTAGAGGAAAATATCCAAACAGTAATCACACTAAATGTTAATGGAGTGAATTCCCCAATCAAAAGACATAGATTGGCAGAATGGATTAAAAAACAGGATCCTTCTATGTGCTGTCTACAGGAAACACATCTTAGACCCAAAGATAAACATAGGTTGAAAGTGAAAGGTTGGGAAAAGATATTTCATGCAAATAACAACCAGAAAAGAGCAGGAGTGGCTATACTAATATCCAACAAATTAGACTTCAAATGTAAAACAGTTAAAAGAGACAAAGAAGGAAACTATATACTAATAAAAGGAACAATTATCAAGAAGACATAACAATCATAAATATTTACACACCGAACCAGAATGCCCCAAAATACGTGAGGAATACACTGCAAACACTGAAAAGGGAAATTGACTCATATACCATAATAGTTGGAGACTCCAATTCACCACTCTCATCAATGGACAGAACATCTAGACAGAGGATCAATAAAGAAATAGAGAATCTGAATATTACTATAAATGAGCTAGACTTAACAGACATTTATAGGACATTACATCCCACAACAGCAGGATACACTTTTTCTCAAGTGCTCATGGATCATTCTCAAAGATAGACCATATGCTGGGTCACAAAGCAAGTCTTAACAAATTTAAAAAGATTGAAATCATACACAACACTTTCTTGGATCATAAAGGAATGAAGTTGGAAATCAATAATAGGTGGAGTGCCAGAAAATTCACAAATACGTGGAGGCTCAACAACACACTCCTAAACAACGAGTGGGTCAAAGAAGAAATTGCTAGAGAAATCAGCAAATACCTCGAGGTGAATGAAAATGAAAACACAACATATCAAAACTTATGGAACGCAGCAAAGGCAGTGCTAAGAGGGAAATTTATTGCCCTAAATGCCTATATCAGAAAAGAAGAAAAGGCAAAAATGCAGGAATTAACTGCCCACTTGGAAGAACTGGAGAAAGAACAGCAAACTGACCCCAAAGCAAGCAAAAGGAAAGAAATAACAAAGATTAGAGCAGAAATAAATGAAATTGAAAACATGAAAACAATAGAGAAAATCAATAAGGCCAGAAGTTGGTTCTATGAGAAAATCAATAAGATTGATGGGCCCTTAGCAAGATTGACAAAAAGAAGAAGAGAGAGGATGCAAATAAATAAGATCAGAAATGGAAGAGGAGACATAACTACTGACCTCACAGAAATAAAGGAGGTAATAACAGGATACTATGAACAACTTTACGCTAATAAATACAACAATTTAGATGAAATGGACGGGTTCCTGGAAAGTCATGAGCAACCAACTTTGACTCAAGAAGACATAGATGACCTCAACAAACCAATCACAAGTAAAGAAATTGAATTAGTCATTCAAAAGCTCCCTAAAAAGAAAAGTCCAGGACCAGACGGCTTCACATCTGAATTCTATCAAACATTCCAGAAAGAATTAGTACCAACTCTCCTCAAACTCTTCAAAATAATCGAAGCGGAGGGAAAACTACCTAATTCATTCTATGAAGCCAACATCACCCTCATACCAAAACCAGGCAAAGATATTACAAAAAAAGAAAACTACAGGCCAATCTCTCTAATGAATATAGATGCAAAAATCCTCAATAAAATTCTAGCAAATCGTATCCAACAACACATTAAAAGAATTATACATCATGACCAAGTAGGATTCATCCCAGGTATGCAAGGATGGTTCAACATAAGAAAATCAATTAATGTAATACACCATATCAACAAATCAAAGCAGAAAAATCACATAATCATCTCAATTGATGCAGAGAAGGCATTTGACAAGATTCAACATCCTTTCCTGTTGAAAACACTTCAAAGGATAGGAATACAAGGGAACTTCCTTAAAATGATAGAGGGAATATATGAAAAACCCACAGCTAATATCATCCTCAATGGGGAAAAATTGAAAACTTTCCCCCTAAGATCAGGAACAAGACAAGGATGTCCACTATCACCACTATTATTCAACATTGTGTTGGAGGTTCTAGCCAGAGCAATTAGACAAGAAAAAGAAATACAAGGCATCAAAATTGGAAAGGAAGAAGTAAAACTATCACTGTTTGCAGACGATATGATACTATACGTCGAAAACCTGGAAAAATCCACAACAAAACTAGTAGAGCTAATAAATGAGTACAGCAAAGTAGCAGATTACAAGATCAACATTCAAAAACCTGTAGCATTTTTATACACTAGCAATGAACAAGCTGAGGGGGAAATCAAGAAACGAATCCCATTTACAATTGCAACTAAAAGAATAAAATACCTAGGAATAAATTTAACTAAAGAGACAAAAAACCTATATAAAGAAAACTACAAAAAACTGCTAAAAGAAATCACAGAAGACCTAAATAGATGGAAGGGCATACCGTGTTCATGGATTAGAAGACTAAATATAATTAAGATGTCAATCCTACCTAAATTGATTTACAGATTCAATGCAATACCAATCAAAATCCCAACAACTTATTTTTCAGAAATAGAAAAATCAATAAGCAAATTTATCTGGAAGGGCAAAGTGCCCTGAATTGCTAAAAACATCTTGAGGACAAAAAGCAAAGCTGGAGGTCTTGCACTACCTGACTTTAAGGCATATTATGAAGCCACAGTGGTCAAAACAGCATGGTATTGGCATAAAGATAGATATATCGACCAATGGAATCGAATAGAGTGCTCAGATATAGACCCTCTCATCTATGGACATTTGATCTTTGATAAGGCAGTCAAGCCAACTCACCTGGGACAGAACAGTCTCTTCAATAAATGGTGCCTAGAGAACTGGATATCCATATGCAAAAGAATGAAAGAAGACCCATATCTCACACCCTACACAAAAGTTAACTCAAAATGGATCAAAGATCTAAACATTAGGTCTAAGACCATAAAACAGTTAGAGGAAAATGTAGGGAGATATCTTATGAATCTTACAATTGGAGGCAGTTTTATGGACCTTAAACCTAAAGCAAGAGCACTGAAGAAGGAAATAAATAAATGGGAACTCCTCAAAATTAAACACTTTTGTGCATCAAAGAACTTCATCAAGAAAGTAGAAAGACAGCCTACACAATGGGAATCAATATTTGGAAACGACATATCAGATAAAGGTCTAGTATCCAGAATTTATAAAGAGATTGTTCAACTCAACAACAAAAAGACAGCCAACCCAATTACAAAATGGGAAAAAGACTTGAATAGACACCTCTCAGAGGAGGAAATACAAATGGCCAAAAGGCACATGAAGAGATGCTCAATGTCCCTGGCCATTAGAGAAATGCAAATCAAAAACACAATGAGATATCATCTCACACCCACCAGAATGGCCATTATCAACAAAACAGAAAATGACAAGTGCTGGAGAGGATGCGGTGAAAGAGGCACACTTATCCACTGTTGGTGGGAATGTCAAATGGTGCAACCACTGTGGAAGGCAGTTTGGCGGTTCCTCAAAAAGCTGAATATAGAATTGCCATACGACCCAGCAATACCATTGCTGGGAATCTACTCAAAGGAATTAAGGGCAAAAACTCAAATGGACATTTGCACACCAATGTTTATAGCAGCGTTATTTACAATTGCAAAGAGATGGAAACAGCCATAATGTCCATCAACAGACGAGTGGCTAAACAAACTGTGGTATATACATATGATGGAATATTATGCAGCTTTAAGACAGGATAAAATTATGAAGCATGTAATAACATGGATGGACCTAGAGAACATTATGCTGAGTGAGTCTAGCCAAAAACTAAAAGACAAATACTGTATGGTCCCAATGATGTGAATCGACATTCGAGAATAAACTTGGAATATGTCATTGGTAACAGAGTTCAGCAGGAGTTAGAAACAGGGTAAGATAATGGGTAATTGGAGCTGATGGGATACAGACTGTGCAATAGGACTAGATACAAAAACTCAAAAATGGACAGCACAATAATACCTAATTGTAAAGTAATCATGTTAAAACACTGAATGAAGCTGCATCCGAGCTATAGGTTTTTGTTTTGTTTTGTTTTGTTCTTACTATTATTACTTTTATTTTTTTTCTCTATATTAACATTCTATATCTTTTTCTGTTGTGTTGCTAGTTCTTCTAAACCGATGCAAATGTACTAAGAAACGATGATCATGCATCTATGTGATGATGTTAAGAATTACTGATTGCATATGTAGAATGGTATGATTTCTAAATGTTGGGTTAATTTCTTTTTTTCCGTTAATTAATAAAAAAAAAAACAAAAAAAAACCATAGTGCTTGGAACCTTGCATAGGGCATGAGATTTTGTAGATTTGTCCAGAGTGATGCCCAGGTAAATCCCAGAGCGATTTGAACAGTGAATAGGGAAGTATTTGCAGAATGGTAAGAAGGGGAAAAACTGAACTTCCCTATGTGGAGAATTCTTGATATTCTCACAGGCAGTGGGGACAACCAAAGCAATAGGCCAAGCTCCAATCTTGGGATTTATTCATATGAAACTTAATCCCACAAAGGATAGGCTAAGCCTACTTAAAATTAGGCCTAAGAGTCACCCCCAAGAGAACCTCTTCTGTTGCTCAGATGTGGTCTCTCTCTCAGCCAACATGACAAGCAAACTTACCACCCTCCCCCTCTCTACGTGGAACCTGACTCCCAGGGGTGTGGACCTTCCTGGCAACGTGGGACAGAAATCCTAGAATGAGCTGGAGCTCACCATCAAGGGATTGAGAAAATCTTCTTGAACAAAAGGGGGAAAAGCAAAATGAGACAAAATAAAGTGCCAGTGGCTGAGAGATTCCAAACAGAGTCAAGAGGTTATCCTGGAGGTTTTCCTTACGCATTAAATAGATATCACCCTGTTAGTCAAGATGTAATGGAAAGGCTGGAGGAAACTGACTGAAAATGTGGCGCTGTGCTCCGGTGACCATGTTTCTTGAAGATACTTGTATGACGGTATGGCTGTCGCAGTGTGACTGTGTGGTTGTGAGAGCCTTGTGTCTGATGCTCCTTTTGCCTACCTTATTGATGGACAAGTAAAACATATGGATTAAAAATAAATAAATAATAGGGGGAACAAATGTTAAAATAAATTTAGTATATTGAAATGCTGGTGATAGGTGAAGGGGAGGGGTAAGGGGTATGGTATGTATGAATTTTATTCGGTTTTCTTTTTATTGCATTTTCTGAATTGATGCAGATGTACTAAGAAATGATCATGATGATGAATATACAACTATGTGACGATAGTGTGAGTTATTGATTATATAACAAGAACGGAATGATCATATGTTGAGAATGTTTGTGTTTCTTTGTTGTCATGTATTTTTTTTTAATTTAAAAATTAAAAAAAAAAAAGAAAATGGCCGAGATGGAGAGAGACAGTTTTCATTACATCACTTGGACACTGGCTCTAGCTGTGCCTGCGGTTTCAGTTCTGGACTTTTCAGTAATGTAAGAAAATATATGTTTGTCACCTCAGCCAAACTGAATTGGGTTTCTATATTTTATGCCTGAGAAAGATCTAACAACCAACATATTGGGACAGAGGTGGGTTGGTGGGTGGTTGCGTGGTTGGGAAGCAATTGGGGTCTCTGGAGTCCGCACTTCCTGACTCAGCACCTCCCCTCCCCCTCCTGCTAACTCTCACTTCAGCTTTAAGCTCTTTATAAGAAGTCCACTCACTCCCTTGATACCCTGTCAATTTCTCCTTCTCTTCTCTGGTGCCTCAACCCAACCTTCATTGTAAAATGAGGCATTTGAAGTCCTTTGACCATAGGTTCTGAACTTCTAATCCCACTTTGAAAAATTTAGTCCAAGGTGATAAATTTGTAAATCTGGGAAGTTGAGTGCACAAGGATATTTATCACAGTAATGTTTTAAAAGGTAAAAAGTTTATAAAGGAGGAATCTCATCACTTATGGCATTCACAGAATGGAATATTATGCAGCCATTTAGAATGTAGATGCGGAAATGCTGTTCATGATATATTAAGTAAAAAAGGCAGCTTATGATGCAGCAAGTAAACTCATTGCCCTCCCCCACCCCTACTGGGACATGACTCCCAGGGGTGTAAATCTCCCTGGCAACGTGGGACAGAAATCCCAGGATGAGCCAGGATCTGGCATCCAGGGATTGAGAAAGATTTCTTGACCAAAAAGGGGAAGAGAAAAGTGAGACAAAATAAAGTTTCAGGGCCGAGAGATTTCAAAGAGTAGAGAGGTTACCCTGGAGGCTATTCTTACACATTATATAGATAATCTTTTTTAGTTTATGGTATATTGCAGTGGCTAGAGGAAAGTACCTGAAAATGTTGAGCTGTGTTCCTGTAGCCTTGAATCTGGAAGACGATTGTTTAACGATATAGTTTTTACAGTGAGACTATGCGATTATGAAAACCTTCTGTCTGATGTTCCTTTTATCTAGGGCATGGACAGATGAGTAAAAAAATGTGGATAAAAAATAAATAATAGGTGGGTCAAAGATTAAAATAAATTGGGTAGATGGTCAATAAGAGGGAAGGGTAAGAAGTATGGTATGTATGAGTTTTTTCTTTTTTCTCATTTCTTTTTCTTGAGTGATGCAAATGTTCTAAAAAATAATCATGGTGATGAATGCACAATTATGTGATGATATCGTGAGACATTGATTGTGTACAACATATATGGAATGTTTGTATGATAAGATTTGTCAGTTAAAAAAAAAAACCCCAAGGCGAGGGGAAAAGGCAGCTTATCAGGAATTATAAACGAGATCTAATCAGTGCTTTCTGTACTAGAGAAATTCCAAAGTGGTAGCTTTCACTGTTGTTGTTATTCTCGTTATTAATCACTTGGCTCCTAATACCAGCTCTTCCCATGACTGGCTAGTACAGACGAGTCCAGAGGACGGACGGATTCTCTGGGCTCCCCTCAGCTCATCTGTAAATTGAGGTGATCTTTAAGTCAAGTTTTAATTTTTTGATGCATCATGACAATAAACTGAAACCAAAAAAGGAGAGAAGATGCCAGCTCTCTGCAAGCCTCAAGGAAATGAAAATCGAGCATATCCGAGTCGCCCCAAGGGCTGCCCAAGCCCTGGCCTAAGAGGTCACACCAGGTGTGGAAGAGGGGTCTTTTCTGAATGACAGCAGAGCGATTGATAGGTGTCAATAACCCATCAGAAAACTCTGGATGAATTTACTGATCCTGTGCAGGTGATTAAATACCGGAGATGATGAAATTAAGTGTGGGGATTAGGGTTCATTTTGGAAATAGACACTCAGTGAGGAGGATAGAGCTTTTGTGTGCCGAGAATCTCAGTGACAGGAATGGGGTACCAGTGAGTAGGGCGGGGCTCACTGTGAGGCAAGGGGATTCAATGTCGGGAGGGAGCTTCCAGCCACAGAAATGGGAGAGCAGTAGGAGGACAGGCCATTGTCAGGGGTCTGTTCCTGCTTTGGGCAATAGAACAGGAGTCATCCCAACTGCTTCTTCTCTAGCTAAGGGCAAGCATGGGAGGGAGCAGAGAAGGTTCCTGGAAAGCCCCACACCCTGGGGCCCTTCCTGTCAGAGAAGGAAGAAGAGTGGAAAGAAAGATGCATTCCCCTGGGAAAGGTTTGGATACCCGTCCCAGGTCACCCTATCCAAGGACCTGAAGGGGGAAGGGCCCAGGATCTGGGGCGCCCCTGGGAATGGTGCAAGGACAAGAGAGCCTTGCCAGGAGGCCTTCCATCCAGCTTGATCTGCCCCTTTTTCTCTTCATCTCCTCTTTCCCCTTCCTCTCGTCTCCTCTGTGTATTTCTCACTGTGCCTCCTTTTCTCTTCCTCTATGAACCTCTGAATCTCTGAAACTCTTTATCTCTCTATCCCTTTGATTTTTCCTTGCTGTATCTGCCTTTCACTACTGTCTCCCCCACCTTCTCACGGCCTGTGTTACTGAAATCACTAGCCAGAGATCTGTCTGCGCTCTTGTCCCCATCACCACCTCCTTCTTGGGATCAGGATTCCCAGGGAGTGCCTGTGTTTGGGATGGGACAGGCAGGACCGTGCTCACAGGGCAGCATGAGGGTCCCTTAAGGAAGTGTGTACAAAGCGCCTCTCACCCCTCTTGCAACGAGGTTGCCACTCAGTCCATTTCTGTCTTGTTATTGATGTCCACCAACCAGGGTGTGACCATCGCTCTGCCTTGAACTCTTTCCCTGACCCTTCCCTCCTCCTCCCCTCCCTCGTCTAGTAATTTTCAAGGTGCTGCTGACTCCCTCTGATAGATCTCCCATCCCTCTACTCCTTTTAACCCTACCCACGGTTGTCTGGGCCTCATTCCCACCACCTTCCAGCCACCTGTCCTTCTTCCCTGCCTCGGTGTCAGATGGGCCAGCCCTCTGGAGCACTGATGTGCCCAGGAGCTCTTCTGCACTCTATATTCCTCTCTATGTCAACTCACTTAGTCCTCACATGCACCCTAGGAAGTAGGTATCATGGGCATCTCCATTTCACTGTTGAGAAAACTGAGACATAGAGCAGTTAAGTGACTCACTGGTGGAACTAGGATTGTCTTTAGAAAAACAACCTGCTTCTACTCTCTTCAACGAGATGTGGGTCTTCATCCCTGCTGCCTATTTCTCATGTCATTCTCCTTGCCCCAGGGTCCCTCAAACTTCTGTCAAAATTCTCTCCATCCTTCAGCTCAGTACTGTGCCCCTGTTGGGTGCACCCGCCATATTGTGCAGTTTCCTCTCTCCTCTGAACAGACAGAGCCCCGGAACCAGGTATATTTTATGATGTCAAGGGAGCACTTTCACCCTGGTTCTCTGGTTATTTGTATCCAGATCTTCATGCTCTTGGTGGGCTGATATCCTCCAGGCCTGAGGCCATGCCTTATTTATCGTCATATCTCCCCACAGCACCCAAGTTAAATGACAGAAATTTTTAAATGTTCACTGAGTAAATGAATGACCCCTGGGCTGAACAAGATTGTGAATGCTAGTAAAGATCCATTCATTAATTTAGCAACGATTAACTGAGCTCCTAGAGTGAGCCAGATCATATGGGGCCTGGGCAAGAAAATTCAAGGTCCCATTACTCAGGAAACTTTGGCGTTTAGTGAAAGATATAGATAATTAATGGAATAATCACACAAGTGAATATAATGTTCCATGTGATAAGTCTTACAAAAGGGGTACGTGGTGCTGGGAAGTGTATTATGGGGGCAGAGAAACTTCCCTAGGGAAAGAACAGCTGAGCTGAGATCTCAGGCAAAAAAGAGCTGGAGTTAATCAGGTGTAAGGATAGGAGAGGCTCCAGGCAGAAGGAACATCACATGCAAAGTCCCTGTCCTGGGAGGGAGCATGGACCGAAGAAAGCCACACAGCTGGAAGCCAGAAAGTAGGGGTGAGATAGGCAAGATGAGGCCAGAGGTCAGAGTGGCCATGTCAGGTATGAGTTTATGGAACATGGCAGGACCTGGCTTTGTTAGGGCCCAGGGAAACCACCCAATGTATCCGAGTAGGGCTGTCAGAACACTGTGGTGGTGGCTGATGAGAAGGCTGAGCTGGAGATCATTGCTGATTTATTATTTTATTTTTAAATGCTCACTCTAATAAAGACTTCTTTTCTCCAATGGTAGGTATACTAAGAACATCTCTGCCATCTACGGCATTTTGCCAGACCCAGTGTCAGGGAAATGTTGACAGTAAACAGAACAAGGATTTAGAAGAAGTTGAGAAGCTAATGCCTCTGGTGAGAGATCTCTTCCAACTGCTGAAAAGGGAGGAAAAGTGTGGGCCCAGGGAGAAAGCCAGCTTAGGTCTGTTGACAGTACCTCAGGAGAAAAGCATCTTTTTAGGAGAACTCATCCATACCCTGAGGTCAAAGGTTAACAGGAAAGATTCCACACAAATACCAGTGGGCACTCCTACATGGGACATGACATCCAGGGGTGATAGTCTCCCTGGCCATGTGGGAGATGACTCCCAGGGATGAACCTGGCCCTGGCACCGCGGGATCGACAATGCCTTTCTGACCAACAGGGGGAAAAGAAGTGTAACAAATAAGGTATCAGTGGCTGAGAGAGTTCAAGTAGAGTCGAGAGGCTACTTTGGAGGTTACTCTTATGCAAGCTTCAGCCAGATACTGCAAATTTACTGTGGTTTGACAAAATCATTCCTGCCAACCCTGAAGAACAATTAGGGCTCTATCTAAGATTCTACAAAGCTTTCATGCACTATGATTACTGTTCAGAAGCCAACAACCTCCATATGGGTTCCTAGGCCAGATAAGCCCTAAAATTTAGGGGGACCAGCCTCTCTAAGACATCAACCAGTTGCATCCCCTTATCCTTTGTCAACACTCTTTCTCAACACGAAAAGCAGGAATATTTCACATAGCTCAAAGATCCCTATAGAATGGGAGAAGGATCAAAGGAGAAGGTGGAGTTATAATAGAGAAGATAGGATATAACAAATGAGTATGACTGCTGAATCATATTGATATTTCTCTTAGTCTCTGGTATCTTGGAGCAGCTAGAAGGAAAAACCTAAAATTGTAGAACCGTAACCCATACCAAACTCTGAAATCTATTCTATAACTAACTGTTGCAGTATGCTTTGAAATTTATTGCTTCTTTGTTACTTTTCACACACAAAAAGAAATCTTTTGAAAAAAAAAACACCAGTGGACAAATAGACACTTGTATTCGAGAACATCTGTTTGCCCCAGGACTCCCAGTTTCTTTGCTCCTTCTGGTTCCCTTTTGTCTTGAAGACTGGGGGTCTGCCTGCCAACAGTCTCCCTGCCCTTTTCCTCCAATCATGCCACAGTTCTGACGTAAAGGTACAAGTGTAAATTATTGGAGCTGGAGAGTGGGATGTTAGGTTTTGAGGAGAAAATGTTAGCCTTCTCTATCATAGGACTGTTGCCATCCTTCAGGAGAAAGCTGTGGGCTTTGAGAAGTGTCTGAAGTAGTGAAAATGGGCTCTCAGACCAAAGCCAGCAGGAGTCAGGAAAGTAAAATAAATGAGAGAAGCAGGTTGGAAATAATGCAATGGGGAATACTGGGGACTGTGGGGCCAAGGAACATGTGCTGGTCTACAGAGGGAGCTGCTGTCAGCTCCAGTCAATTATGGCCCTGTGGGAATGGGGTAGGTATGGCCAGATTGTCCCATTTTTTCAAGAACAGCAAGAAATTTGGAATGTGTGTGTGTGTAAAATGTCCTATTTTTTAAATAGTAGCAGCGAATTGAAAAAAGATGCTTAAAATCGCTCAAGTCAAACAATATACTTCCATGGACTATGTCTGGTTCACTGCTGCCAGCCTGTGACCTCTGGATTCCTCAAAAGCATCTACCATCCTTGCTCTAGAGCACTGTGCTCAAGGATAGATGTTAGTAAACCGGTTTATTTGACTTCATTGGATCCCTATTGTCATCACTCTGTGGGCAAAATTGAGCTTAATCTGGAAGTAGGGTTGAGTGACAAGTGTGGCCTGTCACTCAGGGGAAAAGTCAGTTTGGGAGCACTGTGGAGGTCTGACATCATTCCAGTTTGACCACTGGGCAGCCTGCTTAGCTTCCTTGGGCCCCCAGGACAGAAAGCTGACATATTCTTCTCATTGTTCAGTGTTTTGTAGACCAGTGGGTCTCAAACTTTAGCACGTAGCAGAATCACTTGGAGGTTTGTTAAAGCCCAGATTGCTGGGCCCCAACCTCGGAGTTCTTACGTAATGGGTCTAGGGCGGGGCCTGAAAATTTGCATTTCTGACAAGTCCCCAGATGTTGCAAATGTGGTTGGGCTAGGACCACGCTTTCCAGAACCACTCTTGTAGAGGATCCTTGCCACCCAGGCTAGATTTCTGAGGTTCTTACCTGTGACGGGGTGAATAACAAAGAATCCCAAGTGGTTTCCACTGGTGATGTTGAAGGTCAGCTTCCCTTTGGAGCTGGAGTCTGGGTCCCAGGCATCCAACTTGAGCACAGAAGTGTTCAAGGGCACGTCCTCTGGGACAGAGGGGTAGAACACAGGTCTGGACATCCTGGGTAGGTTGTCATTGACATCTGTAACCTCAATGTAGACTTCAGTTATGGAAGAGAGAGGTACAGAACCCTTGTCTGCTGCCAATACCGTCAGCCAGTAGCAGGACACAAATTCTCGGTCCAGGGGTGCCACAGTCTGAATCACTCCTAAGGACAGTGAAACACCAAAATCAACATCCTTTAAAGCCCAAAGCAACTTCAGAAATCACCTTACCCAACATTCCCCAAAGTGTACTGTAAAAAGGATAGTAATAGATATTTCACGAAACAAAGGGAACTATTGCCAATGTGATATCGGAGATACTGAGTTAAACAAAGGGGAACTAATATTCCTAATACAGGACCTCTCAGAGACTTACCCTGCTAAAATGGGCCTGTGACTTTAGCATTTGGACATGCAGGGTTTACCAAGTTTATTTAACCATAAGATATCAAAGACCATTTCGTTGACTAACATTCTATAGTCACTATCTGGGAAACCCTCTCCTCCCCAAGTATTGCAGATCGGGAAAGTAAAGGACACCCTTCTCCAGCTAACTTTTATGTCATCCTGGAAGGGAGTTCAACAGATTGGATAGAGTCCCGACTTTGGAGACAGACAGACTTGGATTTGACCCAGATTCTACCTCTTAGGGACTCAGTGATATCAGGTGCATAACATCAGATTCTGAGTCTTGCTATTTCATTTTGCAAATGGATGATGATAATGGTCCAGCCTCGTAGGGTGTTGTAAGGTTTAAACTACATACTGCATATAGCACATATAACAAAGCTTCACACAGAGTAAGAGCTTATTCTGTTAGTTGTCCTTTTTTCTTCTGACTGCTTCAACCCAGGTCCAATTGATTTATTTCACATTCATAAAGTGGGATTTCCTTACAATTGCCCTAAAACTGCCCCCTTCAAGCTTTAAGTCCTTGTAGATATCAACTTAAGAGCTACGATTAGAGGAGTACATTGCTATTCCCATCTCCATCATCTTCATTATTTCAGAGACTTCATTCATTAGCTCACTCCACAAATATTAATTGAGGACTTGCTTTCTGTGGACCAGCATTATTGAAGTTGAGGATTCAATAATGAACAAAAGAGACTTGCACCCTGAGCTCCCATGGGCCACACTCAGCCAGTAGGGCCTGTGTGGACCCTTGTCACAGCCATAGAATGCCAGAGCTGAAGCACCCTTATTCTTTGACAGATGGGGAGACTGAGGCCAAGAGAGGGATCCTGACTTGATCAAGATTGAGTAGCAAATAAGTGGAAGAATTGACTCTCATTCTAAAACCCTTTCCATCACATTTCACTGCCCTTTACCCTGGAAATTAATCACGTACCAGATTGTAAACTCCTTGAGGGCAAGAACCACCCACAAAGTGCCTCTTACACCCCTTATGTGTAGGGGTTGCTCAGTAAATGTTTGCTGAATTGCACATATTTTCATTGACGCTTAAAAGAAATTATTCTTAGTGCCGCCTTTTTGGAGGGCAATTTGGAAATATCAATTAATGTTGAATATGTTTTGGTCCAGCAACCTCATTTTCAAAGATTTTTTTCCTATAGATATTCCCACATGTGAGTAAAAGTACATGAACAAGGATGTTTCACCTATTTTACACTTATTATGTGATAGAATAATATGTAGCCATCGAAATGGAATGAAAGTGATTTATATGTACTGACATATAAGATGCCCTGATGTTTCATGACATGAAAAACATAAATTTTAGAATGAGTGCCTGTTGTATTATGTTTTTATAATAATAAAATGAACAGCAATAATATATCAGATATAAAGAGGAAAAATTAGTTATACACCTCATTGTTAATAGAGATTGTATCTGGGGAGATGGGACACAGAAGAACATTTATGTTTTTAATTATAGATATATAAATTTATAACCAGTTGTGTGCTGGTTTGAAAGGATTATGTACCCTAGAAAAGCCATGTTTTAATCCTGATCCATCCTGTGGAGGCAGCCATTTCCTTCAATCCCTATCCAGTACTGCAGGCTGGATACTTGATTAGATTATCTCCACAGAGGTGTGACTCACCCAATTGTGGATATTAACTTTGATTAGAAGGAGATGTGACTCTACCCGTTCCAGGTGGGTCTTGGTTACTTTACTGGAATCCTTTAAAGGAAGAAGCTCCTCAGAGCCAAGAGAGAGCTACAAGAACCATGAGAGCCAATGCAGACAGAGACCTTTGGAGATGAAAAAAGAAATGCCCGTAGGGCCTTTCTTGAGTGAAGGTAACCTCTTGTTGATGCCTTAATTTGGACATTTTTATAGACTTGCATTAATTGGGACATTTTCACAGCCTAGAAATGCAAACTTGCAACTTAATAAATTCCCCCTTTTAAAAGCTGTTTTGTTTCTGGTATATTGCATTCTGGCAGCTAGCAAACTAGAACACCAGCATATACTACTTTTATAAGCAGAAGATATATGTGCAATGGTGTTAAGTGTGTGTATTTATATATGCATACAGACATGCACACATATATAATCTCCAGTAAAGATAAATTAAAAATAAAATAAAAGGGATGGGAGAGAGAGGCATTATTTATTGCCTTTTTTTTCAGCCTATAGTCTGATTCCTTTCAGGACAGCCTTGACTTCCCCCAGGGCCTGACACAGCCATCCTACCTGTGTCACGGTTGATGCTGAAGATTCCAAGTCCGGTGCCAGCCCGGAGAAAGTACTGGATCTCACCATCTAAGCCACTGTCATTATCCTGGGCAGCCACTTTCATCACCCAGGTTCCCAGAGGGCTGTTTTCCTGCACCTGGCCCTGGTATACAAAGGAGGCAAAGTGGGGAGGGTGCAGATTCTCATTTACATCCAGAAGTATCACCTCAATGTGGCAGAGGGTCCTGTGGGCCAGGGGCTTCCCACTATCACTGACCCATAGGCTCAGATTGTACCCAGACTGCCTCTCAAAATCCAGCTCTTTTTCCAGACTGAGTGCCCCGGTCATCAGGTCTACCCGGAAAGTACCATGGGCATCGTCCAACAGGACATATCGCACTTCTCCTGCAGGGCCCAGATCAGGATCAGAAGCATCCAGAAATGTCAGAATAGTCCCTGGGGGCAGGTCTTCTGGGACTTTCAGGCTGCTTAGCTCTGTGATGCACTGGGGAGAGTTGTCATTGACATCTTCCAATGTGATTACCAGGTCGGTGAGAGAGAAGAGCTCGTGGCCTTTTGCAGGCTGGTCCCTGGCCTCCACCTTGAGTATATACTGAGATACTAATTCCCGGTCCAGATGTCCTGTGATAACCAGTTCCCCAGTGAGGGGGTGGAGAGAGAACTTCTCTGTGGGGCTTAGCAGGGTATAGTGGACCCTCCCATTGTCCTCTGAGTCAGCATCTTTTGCTTTCAGCTCTGCAACTGTGGTCCCAACCTCTGTGTCCTCTGAGATGGTTACCTGGTATCCACCAGGAGGAAATCTGGGTGCATTGTCATTCCAGTCTTTCACATTCACTGTCAGCAGCTTCCAGGAGGACTTCTGGGGATCTCCCAAATCATACACAGTGATATTGAGGATGTAGAAACTGGTGGCTTCATAGTCCAAAGGGGCAGCCACAGTAAGCAGTCCTGTCTCCAGCTCAATGTCATAGCAGCCTTCTTCATTACCATCTGCAATCACATAGACCAGTTTGCCGTTAAAGCCAGTATCAGGATCAGTGGCTGCCAGGCGGGCCAAGGGGGTGTTGACAGGAACATGTTCAAGGACATCAATGGACTGGGGGAAGTGATCTGCAAACTGGGGGGCATGATGATTGATCTGATATGTGCTTAAGGAGGTGAATTCTTCCTCAGCACTGAACTCCTGATTCTGAAGCCCAACAGAGTGGAGGATGGTGTGTGTGAAATGTGTCAATACTCCTGTTTTATCACAAGTAATAGGGACCTCAAGACGAAAATCTTTAACCACAGTAATATTCAAAATTGTGGGTGAGGCATAATTCTTCCCATCCCAGGCTGTAATTTTCAGGGAATAGCTCATGGGTTGACCAGCAGCACGATTCATAAATGAGCGTTTAAGGAAAATCACGCCAGAGGAATGATTTAGGTAAAAATATTCCAGTTCATTGCCAGACACAATCTCATATTTTAGATTCTGAAGCTCATCCACGTCTATGGCTGACATGGTCATTATTGATTTCCCTACTGGTGAGTCTTCATGGATAGCCCCAGTACAGTTGACTTTCTCAAACATAGGCTGGTTGTCATTCAAGTTCTTGAGCCTAAGAGAAATGGACACTTCCTTCTGCTGGCGAAATGGGGATCCCCAATCTGATGCCCACACCCAGAAGGTATAAATTCTTTTCATGAGCTCATAGTCCATAGGTTTGGAGGTGGAGATGATCCCCAGGTAAGGGTCAATAGAAAAGGGCACGGCTTTTGGATCGGCAATGGAATAAGTGACATATCCATTCTCCCCTTGATCAAGATCTGTGGCAGTAACAGTCAAAACACTAGTGCCAGGAGGGATATTCTCATCAAAGGTGCCATCATAGGAAGGCCTGTTGAAGATGGGGGCGTGGTTGTTACAGTCTATGATGTCAATGACCACAGTGGTGGTGGCCAGGCCCAGCGAGGTTCTGATGTGTAGCTGGTAATGGGCTTGGTCATGGAAATTCATGAGCTTTGTGGTGGTGATCAGCCCAGTGTGGGCATTAAGTTTAAACCCTGCATTCTCTGAGGATGGCTTTAGAACATACTGCAGGTTGGGGAAGGCCGGGGTTACTTTCACCATCACTACACGACTGCCAGGAGGGGAAAATTCACTAAGCTGCACTCTATAAACAGCCTTCTCAAATTTGAGGGAAGTCAGCTTGGAAGGGGGCAGGTGAAAGCCTCTGATCTGGGAATAAGAAGACCTGCTCCCACTCCTAGCTTGGAGGCTGAGGTTGAATCCATGAAGATGCTCCAGCCAGTTTATATCTTTGATGGACACCAAACTGAACTCATTTCTCCCGGCATAAGACTTGATGGCTTTGAAGTGCTTTCCAGGGTCTCCACCCACAATTTCCATTGAGTCTACTTCATCTCCTGAGCTGTTGGCATCCACTACCACAGTGGCATAGATAGTGCCCTCTTTGCTGTCTGGAGGTGTCACCACGACTGAGGCAATGCCTGGGGGCTGCCTGCGGGCAGGCTCCACATAAATGACGAGTGCAGCCAAGTTGCCAAACCCTTTGCCCTCAGAGATTTTCCGCATACGGTCTACAGCCAGCACCTGGAGCTCATATTTCCCTCTCCGGGTGGCATTGAGCTTCCCAGCCACGGTCACCACACCACTGGCCGGATGGATGGCAAATATCTCAGACCTTGTGTTAAAGATATAATAGAACTCTGCGTTCTGGCCTAGATCTGCATCCGTGGCGGTCACCTTGCAGATGGGGCTTCTGAGGGTTGTGTCCTCAGAGATGGTGACTCTATAGGAAGGCGGGGAAAAGAGGGGCTTTAGGTCATTCTGGTCCAGGATGTGGACCACCACGCGGGTCAAAGCTTCAAACTCCAAGGTCTTCTCTGTGGCTTGGACGATGAGGGTGTAGCTGTCTCGTACTTCCCTGTTCAGAAGGGCCGTATTGCTGCTCTTTGTCCTTATTCTCAGAAAGCAGAAGTTGCCCACCGCATATTCCTCTGTTTTAAATACATTGGCCACGTCCCCAGAGATGATGCGGTACTTCACCACCCATTGAGGGTCTGCGAGGTAGATGCCCATTTTCGTGGAGCTGTCCACATAGGTCCTGGGAGCAGAGTTTTCGTAGATCGTGGTGTTGTAAAGGGAATGTGTGAAGTGCCATGCTGAGGAGGTGATGACCCCTTCGTGGAGCTTCCCACAGGTCACACAGTGGAGCAAGAAAAGGGCAAAACCCAACAAAGCAAAAGTCATGGTGGAAAAGCTCCTCAAACCCTGGGCGAAAAGAGAAAGAAAGGGTACAAGTTAGGAAGGAAAAGGTTCCTGCTGTCGTGGTTCTTAACCAGGTGACTAAGACCCAGGGGACATTTGGCAGTGTCTGGAGAGAGTTTGGGTTGAAACAGCTGGGGGTTAGAGGGATACTGGTATCTAGTTGGGTATAGGCCCAGGATTCTGCTTAATGTCCTGCAATGCACAGGATAGCCTCTCACAACAAAGAATTATCTGGCCCCAAATATCGATATGCCAAAGTTGAGAAACTGTTTACCTGAAATATAACCAACTAGTTATACCAGCAGATGCAATGCAGTTCTGACCACTTTATTCTTTTTCCCCCCAAACCTTCAGTAACTCCCCAGTGATGACCCAAACAGTTCCAACCTCTAGCCAGGAACCCAAGCTCAGGAATCTGACTCTAAAGAACTCTAGAAGCTGTACTTCCCATACACCCCTCCAGACAATTTGGGCTGTGTTTGCACATGCAGGGGTAGAAAAGCAAAGTAGCCAAGGTCACAAGTATGGCATCAGGCTGCTTGGGTCTCACCCTGGCTCTGCCACTTACTAGCCTGTTGACTTTCTGGGTAAGCTATTTAACCTCTGTGATGTGACTCCAGTTTCCTCTTCTGTACAATGGGGATAAGGATATTATCTACCTCTTGGGATTTGTTGTGAAAATCAAATGATATAGCAAAGGTCAGTGACTTAGCATGGCACCTGACACACAGTTAAGTTTTCACTTAATATTAGTCATTATTGATAATAGGAAACCATTCCATAAAGGGAAGGGACTTGCCCAGGACCTTACAGCTAGCTAGAGGCAAAGCAAGGACTAGAACTGGAGTTCCTTGAGTCACAAGCCAGTGCAACTTCCTCTACCCCAAGCAAATCTTCATCTGTCTCACCACATTCCCTATGGGCAAGCACTGATTCTGATGAGCCTTGAAATTCTGAACATAGAAATCTCCTAAACCTCTGACGTAGCAGAGCTGAAATGGACCTTAGAGATTATGGAGTTCTTCTGTTCTCCCCCCGCATGGATGGGGAAGGAGAGCCCGGAAGGAGGGAAGAGTCTTACCCCAAGTCACACAGTGAATGGCGAAGTAAGAACTAATGGCTGGGAACTGTCCAACCGTGAATGACTATTGAGCCCTTCTAAGACCTGCAGCTGTCCCCATTCTTCTGCTTCTTGTTTCTCATACAGCCCATCTCTGAGTCCCAGTCTGACTGGACAAGGGTTGGGGGAAGGGTGGAGTTTGGTTGCCAAACTAGGAGTTCTGTAAGCCAAGAGTGAGGGCTGGGTGCACCTGGCTGGTGCCTGGCCTGCCCATGGGAGTCTTGATCCCAAGAAGCTTCATGGCTGCCAGCCAGATGTGCTGGAGCATTCCTGGATGAAACAGGCAAGACTTGTTTTTCCAGTTGCCTTGCTCTTCAAAGGCAAGGAAGAGTTAAACTTCCAGGGCAAGGGGTAAAGGAGAGGCTGGGAGCCTTGTCTTCCCAGAGTCCTGAGTGAATGGGGTCATAGGTTCCTTAAGACCCTGTTGGTAGCATCCCACGATGGAACCAGCATGGAGTCAGAAATGGAAAAGTCCACCTAACTTAGGGCCTGGAAACCTATACCAGAAAAAAAAGTTTAAATATGCTCCCTTGCTTTAGATCCCAAGCCCAGGCACCTTAAAAAAAGGTGTGTGTTGGGGTGGGGGGGGGGGGCAGAACGACAGCAGATTCCACGCTTGGGTCCTAAAGCCAGTGACAGAAAAAGATATTGAACGTTCCCCATCCTTCCTGCTTTCTTTCTACTCCTATTCCTTGCTTACCACCTACAGCCTGGGGACTGCAGCCCACAGTGGAGTCAGCTTGGGATAGAAGCCACATATATCCCACCGCCTGATACAACCCCTGCAAGCAAAAGGGACCCCTTAGTCATTTGCTTCTCCTGTCCCCCCACTCCCCTCTCCCTCCCAAGATGGCACTGCTTTTGCAGTGAAAGCCACAGGAAAATAAGTCCTTACCCAGTCCTGGGTCCGCTCACCCCTCGGCTCAGTTGAGCCCAGGGAGCACACAACCGCCAGCTCCACCCACCCTGCTTTGTTGGGAGCTTCCTGTTCATCAGGTCAGCACTGGTGTCAGACAGGCCCCAACAAGACCCACCCCTCAGAGGCTACACTGGCGCCTTAAGAGGGGGAGCCGTTAGGAAGAGCTGGAGGGAATGGAAATGGGGTAGGGTCAATGGGAGGGGAATAAGGTGCAGAGAGAATGCACCCAGAGTGGGGTTGATGCCCATAACTGTGTCCGAGCTGTAGGACCCATAGACGCAGTGAGTGGTTTGCTGAGCGAAGGGGCCGTATCTGGACATCTATTTCCTGGTGTCAGGTCCGGGTGAGTGAACAGGCTCACAGGGTGCTGGGGCGTGTTGGGTTCCCTGGGCCACCCTCCCAGCCGACAACACCCAGGACCACTATTTTGAAACATCTGGTGAAAACATCAATCAATTCATATCACTTCCCTGCTTAACATTTTCCAATGGGGGCAGGCCACAGTGGCTCAGCAGGTAGAGTTCTCGCCTGCTGTGCAGAGACCCGGGTTCAATTCCCAGTGCCTGTCCATGCAAAAAAAAAAAAAAAAAAATTCCAATGGTTTCCCATTGCTCTTAGATTAAAATCTAAACTCTTTATCATGGAGCCTGCAAGGCCCCTTGCCACTGGGGCCCTGCCTGCTTCTCCTGAGCTACCTCCCCACTCTTTCTGGGTTCACCAAGCCACAGTCCTAATGGGTCTCCTTTCTCCTCTGCAAACACATCAAGCCGGAACCTGCCTTGGGGCCTTTGCATGTGCTATCTCCCTTTACTTAAGATTCTCACATAGCTGGTTCCTCCTTGCCATTCAGTTTTCAGCACAAATATCACCTCCTAACTCTCAGTTCGAAGTTACCTCCCTCCCTTTTTTATTACCTTACCCCATTTTCTCCATGGTACTTATCCCTATGTTCCTATTTATTTGTTTAATCCCCCCCCCCCACTAGATACTAGGCTCCATGAAGCCAGGCCCTTCGTGTGTCTTATTCACAGATGAATCCCCAGTGTCTAGAACAGTGCCTGGTACATATCCATGCTCAGGAAATACTAGTGAAAAATGGAACAATCTGGACTTAGGGAAAACAATGACAGAACGAAAACTGAAAAACCCTTTAGAGATCATCCCCTCCTTTTGAAGTTGGAACACGAAGTCCCAAAGAGAAAAAGAGATTCGCCCAAAGTCACAGGGTGAGAACCAGAGCCAGGTTCTTTCTCCTGACTGTGCTGCCAGAAGGAGAAAGCTGAGGTTATCCATGAATTGGACTGTTGGGCTTCGAGTCCCAGCTCTACCACTTGTTAATTGTCTGAACTTGGTAAGTTACTTAACATCTCTGAACCTCAGTTTCCTCATCTGTAAGATGAGGCTTTTAATAGGACTGTCTCCTATGGGTTTTATGAAGACTAAATAAGATTATACATGTTAATGCTTAGCACAGTGCTTGGCACATAGAAAGAACTCAATCAATATTAATTAATGGTTTTCAATGCCAAGGCAGAATCAAAGCCAGGGTCTGAGATGAGATGGGGTACGCTGAGCCTTCTAATATCTGGAGACACTTTAGCTCAATGCCCCGGCAGAGCAGGAAGCTACTGGCCTCCAGTCGAGTCTAAGCTTGCTGGCCCAGCCACAGGCTGTTCTGGGAAGCTGCGAGCAGGAGCTTGTCAAGGGTGGGGCCTCACACTCATTTGCTCTCCAGGCCCAGAGAGATATCTGCATGTGGTGAATGTGCATGCTTGCAAGAGTGCACACATGCATACTTAGGGGCAGTTTTTGAATAATTGTGTGGGTATATTAGTTGTGTGCCTGCTCCACAGAATGGATAAGAAATAAGTCCATCTGTACCTGTGGGGCTTGTGTATGCACAGGTGTGAGCATGTACAGGTGTGAGCATTCATGAAATAGCCCTTTTAGGGTATAGGTATGAATTAGTCTCTGCCTCTGTTGAACTCCCAACCCCATCCCACAGACGGAGAAGTCAGCAGATGGTAATTCATAACACACAGACTCTGGCTATGTTACTTCAGCAAGTGGCTTACCTTCTCTGAGCCTCAGTTTTCCTACTTCATAAGTTCACTTTGAGAATTACTTTAGTTAATGCCCATAAGTCTTGAGCACACCACATGACATAGTTTTCAACAAACATTACCCAAAACCATTACTTTTTAGCAGCCAGCTCATACTATTGATTATTAAATCTGTGGGTCACGAAAACCTTCTGACATATTACCACGTCATCATCAAATCTGTTCTTGTGCAGGCTGTTTTTTCTACAACTAAATCCTAAAGAACTTTAACAAGACCTTGATTCTTTCACACTGTGTTTGAGCTCACTGCTCCAGCATCTCACAACCTTGATTCTGACATTCAGAAAGCTGGTGGTTGTAACATCCCTGCTTTTATCCAAGTTGCTGATAAATATTTTAACACAAAGTAGTGGAGCACTGCCCTGCAATCCTCCCATATTTCCTTGGTGGGTGGTGACAAGTGCAATCCTGGAGTGAGTCATCCAAGAATGTAGAGAGCTCCCTGTCACTGGAGGAATTCAAGAAGAATCTGGGTGGCCACATGTGCAGGATGGACAATACTAGGGAGACTTGCAGGCGCTGGGGACTCTAAAGTCCCTTTCAACTCGTACAAGTTCTGATTCTTTTGCCAGTGCATTCTGTGGATTTGATCCTAAACGATCACCCCAAAGACAGTGAAGGGGTGCCCTTTGGCTGTGGTCGGGGCTGCCCAGTTGTGGATGCTTGTTCAACACGTTGTATAGTAAACTGACCCCTGGTGTGGCTATCAGGGGGCCTGGATCTGAAGTCACCTGCATGTCATCTAAGCCCTGTCGACATTTTTCTCATCTGTAAGTGATGTATGTGTATTAGAGGAGAGGCTGGACTAGATCAGTGATTTCAAACCCCTTTATTGTTTTCTGAAGCAGAATCTCTTTTTCCTAATGATATTGTACCTGGAAGCACAAGCTGTAAACTGATACAAGCCAAGGTGCTCTGTTAGGAGTGGGGGCAGAGGCCTAGGGTCCTGCCCTGGGAAGCACAGGTTTGAAAAGCTGAACTAGATGACCTGTAAGAGGTTGTCCTTGCCTGCCAGCCCACAGCTCTGCTATTCCAATGTTCTGTGTCCGACCCCATGTGGGCGCATGCTTGTAAGCGGTACCTGCAGGGGTCCCTGTGCAGAGATCCAGACATTCCAGTTCTAGGGGTCTACAACTCTGTGACTAATCCCGTCCATGGGAAACAGATGAATCTAGAGGAATTTATAACCAAGCAAACTTCCACTAACGCAGCTCCTGACCAGATTTGTTCAAAACACTGAACTTTGTTTCTGACAATGAAATTCCTCTCTGTCACCACCAGAAGTCCCCAGGCATGGATCAGCAATGCCATCCTCGTGTCCCAACACCTTCCCCTTTCTCAGCCACTTCACCGACATTAATTAGCAGCTTGCATGGTGCTCTGAGGGAACACCATCTGCCTCCACCCTCCCATTTCTCAGACAAAGGAAACTGAGATTTGCATGGCATGCCCAGGGCTACCTAGGTAGATTCAGGCTGCCCTGTGGAGCTAGGCTTCTTCCAGCAGGGCGCTCAGGATTTTCTAGACTGGAGTGAACCAACGAGATAAGATATTTTTTACTGTTCAGATAGCCTTGCATGAAAGAACGAGTCACTGGTTTCATTCTCCTGGATTGGAGAATGACTACCCTCTCCCCCAAAATCTAAATGTGAAATTACAAGCATTTGGGTACCTTCAGTATTTGTTTTCTGCCTCTCCTCCCCAACTGCCTCTGCCCCAGGCATTCAGTGCAAGGGCTTATTCTTTTGACTCTCAAGAAAGAAATCCTAAAAATATTCCTTTTGTGACAATAGTTTAAAGGGCGGGGAAGTTTGGAGGGATTATGCCTTTGAAGCTGAATGAAAACCCTAAATGAAAGAATGGTTACATTCCAGGCACCTGCTGAAATCATCTTATCCTTTGCCACTGAAGGTTTTTAAGAAGAAGCAGGACCAGAACAGAGCTGTGTTCTGGGAAGAGCAATTTGACATTAGATAAAAAAAGGAGATTTTTCTTTTTCCCATTTAAGATTCCTAGTCTAGATTTGAACAGTGAATAAAAAAGTATTTGCAAAGTCCCCTTGGAGGAATGGCGAGAAAGGGGGAAAATTCAGCTTCCCAAGTAGAGAATTCTTGATATTCTCATAAGCAGTGGGGACAACCAAAGCGACAGGCAGAGCCCTCAATCTTGGGGTTTGTTCATATGGAACTTATCCCCGCAAAGGATAGGCTAAACCTACTTAAAATTAGGCCTAAGAGTCACCCCCAGAGAACCTCTTTTGTTGCTCAGATGTGGTGTCTCTCTCTCTCTCTCTCTCTCTCTCTCAGACAACATGACAAGCAAACGCACTGCCCTCTATATGGGACATGACTCCCAGAGGTGTAAACCTTCCTGGCAACATGGGACAGAAATCCTAGAATGAGCTGGGATTCAGCATCAAGGGACTGAGAAAACCTTCTTGACCAAAAGGGGGAAGAGATAAAGAGATAAATGAGATAAAATAAAGTGTCAATGACTTAGAGATTCCAGAGTTGAGAGGTTTTCCTGGAGGTGATTCTTATGCATTAAATAGATATCACCTTTTTAGTTAAGGTATATTGGAGAGACTGGAAGGAAGTGCCTGAAAATGTAGAGCTGTGTTCCAGTAGCCATGTTTCTTGAAGATGATTGTATAATGGTATAGCTTTCACAATGTGACTGTGTGATTGTGAAAACCTTATGTCTGATGCTCCTTTTATCTACAGCATGGACAGATGAGTAAAACATATGGATTAAAAATAAATAAATAATAGGGGGAACAAATGTTGAAATAAATTTAGTAGATTGAAATGCTATTGATCAATGAAAGGGAATGGTAAGGGGTGTAGAAAAATAGTGGAAACAAAGGCTAAAATATATTGGCTAGATGGAAATATTAGCAGTCAATGAGAGGGAGGGGTAAGGGGTATGGTATGTATGAGATTTTTTCTTTTTCCTTTTTATTTCTTTTTCTGAATTGATGCAAATATTCTAAGAAATGATCATGGTGATGAATATACAACTGTGTGATAACATTTTGAGTTATTGATTATATACCAAGAAAGGGATGATCACATGGTAAGAATGTTTGCGTTTGTATGTTGTTATGTTTAAAAAAAAAAAAAAAGACCCCACTCTAGTGTAGACTGAACTTAAATACCAGCTCTGTTGGTTTATGCCAACTGGAATTCACTATTGGAAGTGGTAAGGTGCTTCAATTTACTTCTGGATGGACGCCCAAGTCATTTGCTAATTTGTAGGTGGCCACTGGTGGGGTTCTCATGTAATAAAACAAAGGTCAGAGAACTGAATATGGAGGAAACGGGCCAGTGGCTTGAGCCACTGATGGGTTGTGTGACCTTGGGAAAGCTACAGAACCTCTCCTGGGCTTCAATTTACCTGTCTGTAAAACGGTGATAATAATAGCTACTCCTACCTACTTCCCAGGGCTGCAGAAAAGGCGGATGAAATGGTAAATGAAAACATAAGGAGGAAAGACGCAGAGTAACACCTTATTAGAACCAGTAATGGGTTGGTAGATGGTGGCCAGAACTGCCAGCTGGACAGAGAGCTGTCTCAGGAGGGTTGCCTGTAAAAGCCAGGCCTGTGCAAGCCTGGAATTAGAGGGAGGAGAAAGAACTAAAGAGGAAGTCCTCATCTAGGGCATGAGTGAAAGGGAGTTGGGATTTGGGGTCATCTTTTCTTTGTATTCTTCTTCTTATTATGACAAAAATTATACTGCCTTTTATTTGTGTAATCATCTGTAAATTTGCAAACAGCTTTTGCATGCATTACTTCACCTGATCTTTGGGTAGAGGGTGCAGTGGCAGGTGGGATTAATAATCAAGAGAGTGAACTCCAGAGTCAGATGACCTCGCCTCAAGTCCCAGCTCTACCACTAACAGCGCTATGATGCTGGGCAGTTATTTAACCTCTCTGGTCCCGGTTAAGGGAGATAGTAATAGTACCTGCCTCATGGATTTGTTGAGGGGGTTGAATAATGAGTAAATGCATGGCAGAACACCTAGCACTAGAGTGCTCTCACTATAGGTTAATTACTATACTCCTCATCTTTATTGACACTTATCACTCACCTTATACATGAGAAACTGAGACTCATAATTTGAAGGCTCTGCCCAGGTTTGTCCATCTAGTAGGTGATGGATTCGTGTGCCAGCACAGAATAGAAATGCACATTCCAAGAGGAGAGACCAGAGATGGCTGGAGTGTGTGGAACCAATTCTCTGAAACAGCGCTCTCCAATGCAACTTTCTGCCACTTCTGGAAATATTCTATATCTGTGTTGTTCTGTATGGTAGCCACTAGCCACTCGTGGCTAAAAGCCCTTGAAATGTGGCTAGGACAACTGAAGAATGGAGTTTGAAATTTTATTTAACTTTAATGGATTTAAATTTAAACAGCTGCAGGTAACTAGTAGATATGGTATCGGACAGCATAGCGCATGGTTCAGGACCAAAGGATATATGGGATTCAGAGGAGGAAACAAGGTCATGCGGACCCAAGGCTAACAATACTTTAGGTGCCCAGGAAAATGTTTTGAGTTCTTTTAATATCAGAAGAAAAAAAAAAACAGACTTTAAGTTGAAGAAAATGTTGTAATATATAATATTAATATATTCATCTTTATGCCAATGCAGTCATAAAACATAATCGTATATGTTTTTTATGGAGGAGGGGGTCCCTGACAATCATATTGACGTAGAAAGGAATCTAAGAGTTTCCAGGGTCTTGGGAAGGAAAAGTAAAAAAAAAAGCATCAAACTGAGAGTTTATGGGAAAGTGTTCTGTTTTGTGGCCTCCTCTGCCAGCCACTCATTCATTCACCCAGTACATATCTGTATTCATTGAGGGTATATCTGTGTCAGCCATCCCAGAACAGAGAACCAGAACGATGAGATCCTTGCTGTAATGTGTTCTAGTGGAGGAGAGATGGACAACAAACAAGAACTTATTTACCGTATCGGGTGATGAAAAGTGAGATAAAGAAAAATCATGCAGGACATGGGATAAAGTAACAACGGTTGCTGCTTTTACAAGGAAGACTAGGTAAGTCCTATATGATAATGTCACATTGGAGCAGGGGTGTCCAAGAAATGAGGGACAGCATCCCAAAACTATCTGAGAAGAATGTTCTAGGAGGAGAAAATGCCAGTACAAAGGCCCTGAGGCAGGAGCCAGGAGGTCATGTGGATGGACTAGGAGGTGCAATGGAGAGAGTGGTTCTGGCACAGTCAGAGAGGTAGCCATGGGCCAGATCCTAGGGAATTTTTCAGGCTGAAAGAAAGCTTTGCAGGGAGGTGGGATAACACTGGAGGATTTACATGCAGGTTACACGAGGAGCAGGAGAGCGGGAGGTAGTGTTAGACATAAAATCTTAGAATCCATCAGGACCATTCATTGGGGCCAACTGGCGGTCCACAGGCTGCTACCCGGTGCAGTTATGTTTGCGGGGCCCACAATAAAGTACTTTGTTGTTCAGCGGTTTTTTAACTTAATAGTTGTTAATATATAAACATTGGAAAATTTCACCTAAAATTCCAGATTCCAACTTCTCTTTAAGGAACTGAAAGACACGGGGCTGTGTTCCCACCTGGCACCAGTAGGCTGGAGCTGAGTGGTGGCTGTCCCCTTTAGTCAGGGCCTGTGGCCTCCACAGTCCCCTCCTCCTCAAGGTCCTCCCCACACTGAGGCTGAGTCTAGCTACTATTCATCACCAAGGTCCTTTTCTAATAGAAGAGAAGTGCCTTCTGAGACCACATCTCTACCCAATCTGTGATGAAAATAAAAGGGTTAGGATGACCACATATTTCCTACACTGGTCCAGCTTTGGCCCCGAATGCTCCCTGCCCAGCTGCTGCAGGCATTCGACTTCACAGCTCCTGATGCACACCGAGGCCCCCGACAGAGGAAAAGCTGTGCTCAGGCCCCACCCCCGAGCTGATGAGCTTGCATCTGGAATTGGAAAAGCCTACACCAGAGGGGCCCGCAAGCCCAGAGGGCAGGGGAAAGGGAGATGGTGGAGGAGACCTGCAGGGCCATCAAATCCAGCACCACTCCTGGGGCTCTCTGATGGGAGGGGTTTGTGGAGCTCAAAACCAGTTCCAACTCAGCGGAGCATTGACTTGATTTTTATACACTAAGAGTTTGCAGCAGGCAGCCTAAGTTGGGACTCACAGACAGAAAAGGGCCCTGGGATGGATATAGGCACAAGCCTGAATTCAGCCCTGGAGAAATCAGTGGAGAACCTTCCATTCCTTCCTCCTGGCATCCGGGCAGTCATCAGGATGTGGCTGGGAGGCCACCAGGATGAGAGGCTGTGTGGAGAGAGGGGAGCTGGACTGTTCTGAGGACCTGCTCTGTGGGAGGGAGGGAAGTCTGTGCCCTGAAATCAGGAGATAGACTCCCCCAGAGGACTCTGTAAAACCTCTTCGAGGAATAGAATAGAGCAAATTGAAGTGGCCTGAATGTCCTGGCTGAATGGGCCTCCTTTAATGGGGGGCTGTTCTTGGGTTCTTGTAACTTTTTGATCAAATGGAATCCTTTGCAAAAGGGCACACAGACACAGAGACTTCAGGTTCCAACTTGGATGACTTTGGAAAGCCTAAGCCCTGAGCTTCTGCTCTTACTCATCGTTATAAGAGGAATACTAACTGAAGCCCCTCAGAGGATGTCCTAAAGATTAGCCAAGACAGTTCATATTAAACATGTAGCACAATGCATGGCACCTAGTAAATGCTAAAAGGATGCGCTAGGTATTGTTATTTTAAAACTCTCATTATCATTATGTGAAATGCTTCAAAACAGAGCTGCTGTAGTAGTTGTGAGTAGGGGGGCCAGAGTCCCATCCCCCAGTTCATTGCCCCCCTTTGCCTTCTGGGGCTTTTCTGGGAAACTCCCAGGCCTCCTTGGGGCACAGTTTGAAAATCGTTATAAGGCTAGTCTCCATGTTGTAGAGACGGGAAAGCTGTGCTCAGAGGAGGGAAAGGATTGTACCAAGTCACAAGGCCTGTTGGTAGACCCAGAACCGGAACCCACACTTCCTGCCCTAGGCTCCTCGCACTGGCCAGGCTGCACCCCTTGCAGTCCTGCTGTCTCCCAACCATGGAGCCCCTCAGGAATCAAAAAAGCCATAATCCTCAGAAAGTAGTTCGTGGCTATTACTAGTTGCGGCTATTATTAAAATGTATATATTACAAATATAATAGTTATAGCTATTATTATTATTACTATAGTAGGTGCTCAAAAAATATTTTGTTGAATGAGGGAATTATTCCCTGTATGTGTTCTATTTCTGACCCTCACCATGCCCAGGAGCCCCTTGTCAGAGCACCCCCCTACACACACACACACACACACACACACACACATACACACACACGTGGAGCTCTGTGACATTCCCTTTCTCCTTGTGGCAATTTGCAACAAAGCTCATGCAACAACTTGAACAACATTAAAATAATAAAATAATAATAAAAATATCCTTCTTGCCCTTTTTTCCATAGTCGGTTCAGAGAAGTAACAGATTAATTTCATTCAGAACTTAGGAGAGGGGCAAAGGGGTGGGTGTCAGGCAGCCCCAGGAGGAAGGTCATAGTGAAAGTAAATGAGGGATGTCCTAGACACTGGACCCCACCGCAGCAGGGCTGTCCTGATATTTTGTATCCTGCTACTGGCATGCTGGGGTGACCTTTGTGGACCCCACCTTATGTAGTCTATAAAATGCAGCTATTCCCCACAAACCCCCTCTCTTTCCAGGACACAGTAAACGCTGCCCTTCCAGGTCTGAAGAGGAGCTAAGAGGCCCGACGTCCCCAGCCAAATGATCCCTGTTCCTCTGACTTAGCTTTGAGAAGCTGCTGCAAGGACGGAAGTTTCTCTTTGTTCCTTATATGTAAGACCTTCGGCCAACCAGGTCCCGCTCTCTCCCCTGCACCCCGGTGGTGGGGATACGGA
Source organism: Tamandua tetradactyla (assembly GCF_023851605.1). Classification (NCBI taxonomy): domain Eukaryota; kingdom Metazoa; phylum Chordata; class Mammalia; order Pilosa; family Myrmecophagidae; genus Tamandua; species Tamandua tetradactyla. Next base: position 32,411,427 of record NC_135346.1, read on the forward strand.
AGGGTACTGCTGTGGCCAAGTGACGTGGGAGACATGCCGGGCTCTGCGGTGGGAGGCCTGTACTGGGGTCTGGTCTCTGCCCACTGCTGGCTGTGTGACCTTGGACAAATCACTGAGCCTCACTGAGCCTCAGTCTCCTCATATATGAGCCAGGGAAGGTGACCATAAGGCTGTCGTGAGGATCACCCAAGGCAGAGCCCACTTGGCACAGCCACTGTGACAAAGATGATTCAAGGATGGAATCCTGCTCCTCATTTGTTTCCAAATGGCCCAGTAATAAACCAGAGGGCCACATCAGGGCCCAGGGGGAAGATCCCTGAGCAAATCCCTTCATTCCATGGTGCCTTCATTTCCCCATCTGGAAACTGGGGCTATCCCTGTTCTCCAGCCTCTCTGAGCTCCCTTCCACTGAGATGTTGTCAAATGGTTCCCTAAAGATGACAGGGTTTGGGGAATATGAAATGTTCACAAAGACATAAGCAGGACAGCTAGTCACAATTGACATTTATTGAACATTTACTATGTGCCAGGCCTGCAGTAAACACGTGGCATGCATGATCTCTTTAAAGCTAGCTTACAACTACCCTGTAATTATCATCATTTGCACATGCGATAAATGAGACTTCACGAGGCTACCGAGCTTCCAAGATCACAGCTAATACATGGCCAAGCCAGGATTAAAATTCTGATGGCCTGGTGTGTCTAACAGTTCCCTGCCTCCTCCCCATGCCCATAGGTTGGAAAGAGCAGTTGGGAGGGGGCAAGGTTAAATGACCCCTCCCCCACATCAGGGACCATGTAACCAAGGCCCCTCTCACACCAGCAAACAGAGATTCACAGCAAAGCCTCTATCTCCAGCCCTCCCTGTCCCTCCCCTTCCCTCCTGCCCGGTCCAGCCCAGCCCAGCATCTGTCTGTCCCATTCCCTCCAAGCAGAGCAGCTAAGGGCAAAGCAAGGCAGATGGACAGGTCATGGTAGGCGGGGTGCACAGGGGCAAGACAGGCTGTTCTGCTCCTGAGGTCACCCCCATCCTCTCATCCTGCTGCTGAGCTGGTAGAACCTGACAACAGGCACGGGAGGGGGTAGGGGTGTTTGGAGCATCCTGACATGAGCCAAGGGGCATTTTAATGAAGTGCAAAAGAGCCTCTCTTGGAGGCACAGCCGCAGAGTTCCACATTGCAGCCCCTTGGCTCTGACTTGTCTTACCCATGGAAACCCTGTGCTCAGCCCTGTCATCTGCCGTGACCCAGAACTCGACAGAACTGCTGGGTCCCGGTTGGCTGGGTTCTCACCCGGCAAGCTGATGGCTGAATTGATCCAGTGGTTCCCACAATTGGTAATCCCCTAAGGGGACTTGGGGGTTAAAAAACAACCAGAACCCATATTCCCAGCCCCACCCCAGATCTACTGAATCAGAATTCTCAGGGGTGGGGCTCAGGAACAGATGCTTAACAAGTTCCCTGGATGATTTTGGTGTGGCTCTTATTTGGGATCCGCTGAACTATCATGTGGGTTACTTTAGGATCTTACATTCTACCATGTCTCCTTGCAAAGTTAGTATTACATTTACGGCCATATCTTAAGTCCCAGTGGACAGCGCATGGGGGGAGTTAGGAAAAGACCCCAGTCTTCAGGAAAGTTTTAGGCTTGTGTAGTAAGACTCAAACCTCAGTGAGTTAAGAATCACAGTCTCGTCCTCAAGAAGTCTGGTTCGGTAGGGCTGTGGTGGGACCTGGACTGCAGGTTTCCCCTGGAGGAGATCTACTGATCACACTTGGGGGAACCCTGGGCCTCAGGCACAATAGACTCAGTTAACACCGAAGCCAAGTGGAAGGAGTGGCAGGCCTGTGAGGACGGGCGACGGCTGTGCTCCCCGAGCTCGACCTTCACTGCGGGGCTTGGCATCTGTTCATCGACATCTCACACCCCAGAGGTGACTGCTCATCTTTCTACGGACAGGTCTGTGTGTCTCCAAGATGGAGACCCCGCCCCACAAACCATGCTCTATTTTCCATTAATAGAACTGAATCCCCAAATAAAAGGGCTCCATCCACCTATGCATACCTGGTGACCCAACAGCTCCACTCCTAGGTATAAGAACAACAAAAGCGTCCAACGCGTTCACCAAAGAGTCACACAAGAATGTTGAGAGCAGCCCTATTTATAATAGCCCCACATTAGAAACCACCCAAATGTCCACTATTTACCCGATGGATAAATGAATTGTGGCATGGTTGATTAGTTGAATACTGTACCGCAAAGTACAGATGAATCTGGGGTGTGAAGGAGCCACGTACAAGTGCCCCTACTGCCCCAGTCCATCTGGAAAGAATTCAAAGCAGGTGAAACCATCTGTGGATTAGGTTAGAGTAAAGTTACCCCTGCGGGGTGGGGTGGGGGTAGAGGCTGGAAGAGGACAAGGAAGTTCCTGGGATCGTGCTGACGTTCTGTTTGTTTGTTTTTAACCTGTGTGCTGGTTAGCTTGTGAAAAATTCATGGAGCTGTACACTCATGATTTGGACACTTTCCTGTATGTGTATTGTATTTCTTTTACAAGTTCTTTTTTTAAAAACACTAGTGCAGGACTTCAAAGAAGACTTAAATAAAAGGAAAGAAATTGAAACAGTAAAAGCATCCTTTCCATCGGCAAATTGCAGCCAGGGTGATAGAATCTTGGACTTTTCCTGCCCCAGGAACCAGGAAGGAGACAGTCCTCAGAAACCAAGAAGTATGGGACCCGGGCCAGGGCATCCCAGGGCTGGGAGAAACCTCCGCCTTAGCAGTCCCCCCACCCGGGGCCAGCCCTTCTCCACCGCGTCCCTAGATTGGCTGACTTCCCCTTCGTGAGATTTACTTTCTGCAGCGTTTTCCTGTCCTCAGAGCAGTTTTCTGGCCTATTATTCTGATTTGATCCCCTTAGGGAACCCTTAAAGGAGTATTTTCACTTGATAGATGGGTAAGTTGAGGCCCGGAGAGAGCAAGTGGTCCAGTCAGGACTCAAACACAAGGCTTCAGACTCCAAATCTTAACACCGTCGTTGTTGCACCACAGGTGCACCGCTTAGCACTTTCCCTATGGATTTCTTAGACTCCTTCAGCACCACTTCTCGGCCTTCTGGCTAAGATCAAGTAGAATCCTTCAACAACACAAGGCAGTAGGTATTATCATTTCATCCCCATATTACAAATGGAAAAACTGAAGGTCAGAAAGGCAAAGTGCCTAGTTCAAGGCCAATAGCCAGTAGGTATGGAATTTAGATTGGAATAAAGGGTCTGTCTGACTTGAGTCTGAGCTCTGAACTGCTCATCCAACCCAGTGGTTCCAAACCCAGCTGGACCTTGTCTGGAGTCCAGTACAGATTCCTGGGACCCATCCCTGACTCCATATTCTAATTTCATAGAGTTGGGGTGGGGGTAGGCTGGGGGGAAGCTGAGGATCTGTATTTTTAACAATAGTCCTAGATATTTAGGAAACTTAGCCCTAAACTAGGATGCCACTGAAATATGCCAGTAAAAACAAAACTACTTAAAGGTGAAGTTTAATTTGGAAAATTCTAAATTAACTCACTGGATCTCTCTGATAATTAGAGTTTTCTGAATGATGGTACACAGCTCTATAAGAATGAGTGACTTCACCATCCTCAGAGGTACTTGCGAATAGCTTGGTTGGTTGCAGAATAGTTACCCTTGGGATAGGAAGTAGTGACTGGCAGGGGGCATTAGGGGGCTTCAGGGGAGCTAATAATATCTGCTTTTTGCTATGGTTGCTAGTTACAAAATGTGTGCTCACTTTGTAAAAATTCGCCCACTTATAACTTATCACTGTGCTTTTTTTTTTTTGCATGTGTATATTAAAAAAAAAAAACTGAGAACTTGTAGGAGATAGTATATGAAGGAAACTTTACACAAAGTAGAGGCCCACAGGGTTTCCTAATATTTCACTTCCGAGAGTTTGCAATTCTAGGATTTGGACTTTCCAAGATACGATGATTCTCTGAGTCAGTTTCCATCACATCAGGAGCCCCCCAGTCTATAACAGTAATAGCTGGCATTTAGTGAGTTCTTAATATGTGCCAAATACTACACTAAGTGCTTTATGTGTCTCAACTTAAACCATCTCTGAGAGGTAGATAGCATTATAAACCCCTCAGAGAGGGGAAATGATTTGTCCAAGGTCCCAGAGGTAGAAAGTGGCAAAGGCCAGACTGGAGCTCAGTAGCCTGGCTCCAGAGCTCACAGCCCCCAAAATGCACCATACTCCTATCAACCACTTTCCAAGGCCGTGAATGGGTCTACAATGATGCATTTTGTGCCTTTTAGCCTTGCACTGTTTGGGAGGACCCAGAGGGCAGGAGATGCTTCAGGGATAGGCAGCAGCTCCCACCTGGGCCACGTGTGCCCACGCAGGCCAGTGCGCACACGTGCTGACATTACCCTGCAGCTGGCATGCACAGACCTGCTCAGCTGTGCCCAGGCCAACTGCTGTGGACACAGGAGCCAAGTGGGAACGTGAGAATTCTCCACTGTGGGCTCCCTGCCCCCAGCCAGGGGACACATAGCTGCTCTTTTCCTGCCATCACAAGTTGCCTCAGAGGGATTGCTCCAGTCTCGGGGCTGGAAAAAGAAGGGGGCTAGGGAAAGATTTCTCTCTTCTGTAGGTTCTAAGCTGGAAAGTGCATAAGGTATTACCCCTTTTAGAAGGAGATAGATTTTAGATCATTCATTAATCAGTGGGAAATGGTGTAATAGCAGGTACTGTGCTTGGTCAAAGTGGAAAGAAGACAGCTAAATCCTAGATCTGACCTTCCTCCTTGAATTCACCTGCCATCCCAGAGTCACTATTACCCGGCCAGGGCACTCTTCAGCTTAAACTCCTTCAATGAACCTCTGATGTGTACAAGATGAAATCCACCCTCCTTGGCCTGGTACCCAGGTCTTCCATGGCCCCTTCCACCTTTCAGCCCACATGTCCAATTGCCCAGCTTGGAGTTTCCCACAGCAGTCTGCTGTTTAGTTTTGTTTTTTTTAACCACAGTGCATTTGTATATGCTATTTTCTCTCACTGAGATGCCTTTCCCTCTTTTTTTTTTTTTTTCTCTTATTTAACTCCAGTTCAGCTTTCAGAACTGATGTTCAGCGCCATCTCCTCCAAGAAGCCTTCATAAGACTCCAAGCAGAGCTGGCGATCACTCCTCAAGCCCCGTGGAAGCCTGAGCTTGCCTTGAGTCTACCACAGACCTCAGAGTATGACAGTATCCATTTATGGCCCTGCCTCCACCAACCGTGAGTCTCTAGGGGGCCTGACACTTCATAGGTGCTCAGTAAGTGTCATTGAGAGGGCGGACTTAAGGAAAGCGGACTTAAAGACTCAGACTTAACTTTCCAAGTCTTTGTTTTTTTTTCATGCAGGAAACAATAATAGCAACAACAAAAAGAAGGGGTTGAAGATAATCATTGCTGACCTGCAGGACAGTTGGGCAGAGTTAGAGGGAAGAAATTGGGGAAGTGGTCTAACCTGACCACAGGCACATAGACGGTCTCAGGAAATGGGAATTCCTTTGCCACTTAAAGCCCACGCTCACAGATGGCTCGCCAACAGCACACTGACCCACGATACCATCACAAACTGGTAGGAGACTTCATACAAATAATTCAAAATCTATGGTTTCATCTGTAAAATGGGCTCAGAAATCCCTGAAAGGAAACCTCAGGGATCTCCTGAGGATCCTTCCCATTGTACGTTACAGATACGTGCCAACTCATGATGGGTGGTGTGTGTGTGTGCGTTGGGGAGGCGAGGTGTATGTGTGAGTATGTTGGAGAGTGTTGGCAGTGGGAGGATTTGACTGGTGAGATTTATGCTCCCCAAGGACAGTTTACAGTTTAAGGATCAAACTTGTTGCTGATGTCACATTACCTCCAGAGAATATGGAGGCAATTCGCAGGCCTCCCAGACTGCCCACTGGGAAATGGGACTGTCTTCTAATTCGGTAGGCAGACAGAGGCAGAGGAAAGTCCAAAGATGTGGATAGTGGTCCTGCCTTCCTCACTCACTTACTGTGTGACCTCAGTCTGGTTACCTGCCTTCTCTGGTGGGGTCAAATTGTCACCATCTTTTTAATTCAATGAGCTCTAAGCACTCTCTTAGCTCGGGACTCTGTATATGACTGGGTTGGGCCTAATATTTAGCTACTTTAAGCTGCAGTTCTCATCAATGAATTAAAGATGAAGATTCATTCATTCATTCAACAAATGAATGAGTTTCTGTTATGTGCCAGCCACTGTACAATATATGGGGACCAGAGCAATGAGCACGACAGACCTAAGGTTTATGTTTTAGTAGGAGGGACAAGATCAACAAGCATTACACAAGTCATTAATAACTGTAATTGTGATTAGTCTTAGGAAGAGAAACTTCAAGGTGCCATGAGATGATATGTACTGCAGGGGGAGCAGAGAGGAGCCAATTAAATCAATGACTGTGAGCTTAATAAGGCCCTGTGTATTACATGTATTACCTCATTTAATTCTCACATCCATTCTTGGAGGGAAGAACTATTATTAGCCCCATTTTTTAAGCTTAGAGAAGCTTCAAGAAGTTGAGGCCCAAGTCACACAACTAATAAGGGCATAACCAGGATTTGGACAGACACTTTTCTTTGCAATCCTGTTTAAACACCTTCAGATAAATGTAAGCATTCATGCCGTTCACCATAGAAATACTGGTATTGAGGCTCTGAGCTAACCCAGCCTGTGTAAGTTTCCCAGGAACCACAGAAGGCTTCCAGAGGCTATGCCCACCTCATACTGAAAGGCACCCAAAAGGCAGGACCCATCCAGGAGTCACAGGAAGACCCCCTGACCTTACCAACTCCATGGATCCCCCAAGCACTCACTGGTCTTCTTTAAGATGTAGCATCTACCCCACAGCCTCTCCCACCCACCCCACCCTGGCCAGCAGCAGTGCCCCCGCCTCCTGACATGGGGAGGGAGAACTCCCCTGCCAAGGTGAATCCAGTTGCTCTGAGAGCAGAACACACCGGCAGACCCTCCCTACGGAAAGCTTAATGATATGTAGGGGCTGGAGAACATCAATTTCCATCTGGGTGTAGTTCTCAAGCCCTTAAAGACCACTATGAACCCCAGAATCATAGAAGGAAGTTCCAGAAGAGACCTTGACTCGCTCGAGATCTACACAGCCCCTGCCCATTTCACAGATGAGGAAACTGTGGCCTAGGGAGCTAGTGGCGGAGGAGGGTCCTGTTTGACCCCAGCCCCCACTGTTTCACTGCATCAGTCTAGCCAACCTCATGGACTTAGCATCTCCCTGCAAGAAGGGTAACAAGTGTGCCTAGGAGTATCCTGGGGGAGAAGACCCAAGCTGGCCTCTCACTGGCTGTGGGACATTGAGGCCATCAAGTCCCTCAACTGAAAAATGGAGACAATCATTCCTACTCTACCTACCCAACAGGGTTGTTGGGGTGAATCGATTAAGAAGAGACTTTAATAATGATCCAACCACCTTTATTTTATAAGGAAATGAACTGTCCTAGCTCACACCGCCCGTGAGCCACAGAGGCATGACTAATGAATTCTCTTTTCACCCTGCCACGCCGGCTGGCTTTGGAAACTCAAAATGTTCAAAAGGGCATGCCCACTTAGCACAGTCCCTGGAACACAGGAAGCGTTCAACGAGCATTAGCTCTAATGCTATGCGTTGTGTGACACACGGAGGGGACAATTAACCTGCCCCAGCCTCCCCATCAGTAAAATGGGGCTCTTGAGTTCTGAGTCTGTTTCCCTACCTCCCTCCTGTCCTGTGAGCCATCAGCTCCAGAGTGTGGCCAGGGACAGAGACAACCTTTCTGAGCCCTCAGCAAATCTTGGCGAGGCCCTGCTGCTCCCACACTGGGACAAACGGCACCCTATCTCCCACATCCTGGGCCACGGAGGGCTGAACTGTGGCCCAGAGTTCCACTGCTCACCGCTCTGCTCCGGCTGCCCTGCCCTGGAGTCCTGTTTCCCCAAGACAGGGGAGCACAGCTGCTCCCACCACAGCAGCCAGTGCCCGCCTTGGGTGCCCCTCAGACTCGCAGTCTTTCCCAGCCTTAGAGACCCAGTATGCCCCTTTTAACAGTCAGGAGAGATGAGGTTCTAATCCGAGAGCCTCTAATTGCCGCAGCAGATCAGGGCGGGCCCAGGTTATCTGATTCTCACTCTGGCCCTCCCTGTGCCTCATTAGGTGCCTTTGTCTACCCCCTGGATACACACGAGAAGGTCCTCAGTTCTCCCTGTTACAGCACTTACCCCTGTTACAGCAGAGGAAATCCCCTGACCCCCATGCACACCTACCCTGTAGGCTCATCCCCAGAAAGTTCAGGCAGGAAATTTGAATCTTCCAAGGTCAAGAGTCCAATTTTCTGCAAATATGACCTTGCACTTCAGGAGGTCAAAGTCCTAGCCTTGTCCATTCCTGATCTCGATCCCCACCCCTCCGGCCCTCCTGGCTGCAGCCACAGGCGCCATTCAGTCCACACAGGTGCTCCAAGGACCAGGTGTTCCAAGGACCAGGTGTGCCTGTGCTGCCTCCTCCATGCCTGCCCCACTCATCTCCTGGTTCTTCCCCCACCTCCTGGAGTCCCCAGCTTCCGCCCGCTTGGGGACGAGGCACAAGAACAGACAAGTTTTGAGACACCTCCCCCCCTCCAACTTCCCATCACGGGAGTCCTTACCTGTGCCCTTCAGGTGGGGGAGGGTGCCCCCGGGTGGGCTGCTGGGCTCCAGCCCCTTTCACAGGGGCCAGGCTGACTCGCTCGCTCGGGCGGGAGGTGCAGAGCCGCGAGAGCAGAGAGGCGCACAGTCCAAAGACGCTGCTGAGAAAGTTGGAGTAGGTGTGTCCCAGCCCAGGAGGAGGAGGGAAAAAGAGGTGGGGAGAATTGAGGCGGATCATCCCCTCCCGCCAGCTCTCTCTCTCACGGAGAGGGAGGGAGAAAGCCAACTGGTTTGTGGCCCAGAACTCACGGTGGGGAATCAAGTCATGGAAAATGACGGCTGGAAGGGAGCTGAAAAATCGGGCTCCTTTCCACCTCCCTTCTCGTTTTTACAGAGGGCTGCACTGAGGCCCTGGACAGGTGGTACTCACCCGAGGTCGCTCAGAGACCACGAGGGGACAGGAAGGGATCCCAGGTTGCACAGTTCTCAGACCAATGTTCTCGCCTCCCTCCTTTCTCTACCCCCACCCTCCAAATTGGTGACTGACAGCCTGAGCCTTCACTCCCCCCCAAAATAAGATCACATAAAACACATGACAAAACCCTCAGAGCCGTAGAAAATCTGTTCAAAATCCCGGTGCTGCCATTTACTAGCTCGCTAACCTTGGGGGAGTTGCTTAATCTGAGCCTCAGTTTCCTTATTTGGAAAGATGGAGATAGAAATAGCTCCTTTCTCCTGGGGTTGTGCTGAGAGTTAAATGAAATAAAGGTTGATGAAAGACAGTTAACAGGGAAAGCCCCCATAAATGGAAATTCTTATTCTTGCTGTTATTAGCAGTGAACCCTTAGTAAGCGACTTAACCTCTCCAAGCTTTGGTTTCCTTATCTGCAAAATGGGGGTAACCAGAGTATTTACTTCTTAAGGTTGTGCAGATTCATGAGATAAAGTGTATAAAATGCAAAGCACAGCACCTGGTAAGCCACAGGAATGCAAGTCATGTTCCTTTGATACATTTTATGGGGCACCTCTCTGCTCTGGGGGCAGAGGAGAGGTGGAGTTCAGTAGGGTAAGTGGAGGGGAAATGCAAGAGAAATGTCTTGTGAGTCGGTGCCCCTTGGAGATGGCTGCATCGCAGCCTGGGGGCCTGCGGCTGGGAGGACATCGATCCTAGTGGCCAAGGCATAGTTGCAGGATGGAAGGTGCAGTCGTAGATCTGCACGGAGGATAATCACGCTTCGGTGAACTGTGTCCTGTGTGAAGAACTTGGGGCAAGTCTGCGGCTGTCCCTGCCCTCAGTTTGCCCTTGAAATAATGAAGGAGTTGGGCTAGATCAGTTATTCTCGAAGCGTAGTCCCTGGACCAGCAGCATTAGCATCACCTGGAAACTGGTTAGATATGTAAACTCTCAGGCCCCAGCCCAGAGCTACCATATCAGAAGCTCAAGCGGTGGGGCCCAGGAATCTCTGTGTGAACAAGCCCCCCAGGGGATTCTGATGCTGGATCAAAATGGAGCCCACTGAGCTAGACTAACTCAAGACACCTTCCTTATGTCATGGTCTATCAACTGCTTGGATCCCCCAGGAGATCAAAGCCCTGCCGCCTCCATTTCTATGTCCTTGTCCCCCTCTCCATTGCCAGGCTCAGGCTGACTGCAGCTGTTGGCTGAATTCAACGTGCCCCTGGAGAAGCAGAGGGCAAAATTTATCTTCTAAGACGGTGGTTCTCAGTAGTTCTCAAGTCTAGCTTCACACTGCCATCTCCTAATGCTCAGTTCAACTCTCCTTACCCCCAAAGACTGTGGGGAAGTGGGTCAAGCAGGTAGAGAACCAGTGTTTTAAGGGAAAGGAAGAAGAGCTAGACAGAAATTAGCCATCGTCTCCCCCATTGCCACCTGTTTTAGCTCTAAAATACTGGCTTACTCATTTCATGCACACAGGTGAGGCTCAATACCTTCCCTCTTCCAGGCACTGCACTTGGCACTGGGTCCACAAAGGTAAATGAAACAGTTCCTGCCCCCGCAGAGTCAGAAATGACCGCATCGATCCTGTCCCATCCCCTCCTTTTCTCCCAGGGCTTGGAGCCCTTGTGCAGGATCCCTGGCAAATGATCAAGTCTTTGTTTCCACGCCTCTAATTACAGGGACCTTATTACCTCTCCTAGAAGTCAGTTTGGACTCAGTGATTCTACCTGATGTTCAGCTGAGCAGTTAACAAACAAGAATTATTCGTATCACTGTTATTGTTACTATTACTATTAGCTATGTGACTCCAGGCAAATGACTTAATTTTGCTGTCTCCATTTCCTCATTTGTTAAATGGGGACATAACCACCAGGGCACCTCGGAACAGATCTACTTCTCCTGCCATGTGACAAAAACTGGGGCTTGGATGCACCAGGTTCTATGATTAGGGTTTGGTTGTCTAGAAGTTCAGGCTGAATCCTATGGATAAGTGGAACCACTGGGGTTCTGGTATTGTGGCTTAAAGAGGAGTGATGAGGGCCTCAGCTATCTCCCAGCTCTCGGTGAGGCGTTCATTCATGGGGCTGCTGCAGCCGCTGAAGACCATGCCCTCAGGGGCTGCCACCAGCTTCAGAGATGACCACAGGCACCAAGCAGGCTGCAGTGGGTGGTCCCCAAGATGTCCAGTTAGAATCTCCAAAGCCTCTCTCCTGCAGTCTGCCTTAGCCCTGGAAGAGGGGTCTAGAGATTTGCAGCATGAGGGGAGCTACTGTGGTCAGCTCTCGAGGGAACACAAACCTGGGCAATTATCCACTTGACTGGTTGCTGCCCAAGTTTCCAAGTCTGGGCCGATTAGGCATTAACTGAACAGAGGGTAGCTGGGCTGAGGTGGGGGTGGGGAGGCCTGAGTCTTTTGACAAGTCATGTGCAGAGAGGTGGTCAACTGTCTCCCTTCAGGGCCCCCCATCCCAGCCAAGGCTGGGCTCCAGCATGTCCAGTGCAGGGACTGTCTGCAGCCGGGCTGGGGGCATGTGGGTATCAAGATGCAGAAGTCCCGAATGCTACAGACATCCATCCCCTCCTCTCCAGCTCCCCGACCACTCTCCTAACCCAAACTCTAGTCCTCCCCCTGCCTGCCACAGGACCTTTCTGTGGGGTCTTCTGGTCTCCAGACTCCCATGCTCCAGGGAAATTGACTCATTACAGAACCCTTGCTCAGAGCTTCCTGGACATCTCAAATTCCCCCTTCTCCTGCTAAAATAGTACCTTTCCACACTGGTCCAACACAAATGCCTCCTGCCCTCTGTGAGCTCCCCCAACAATACCCCTGAGCTGAGCTAGAAGTAACAATAATAATAATAGCTAATATTTATGTCGTGCACTGGAATCAGCACTCTGCATGGATCACCTCATTCCTCTGACCACCACCACAATGGATGAGGCACTATCCATTTTCCATTATCTGGCAAAATCTCCATTTTTTTCTTTTGGAGATTTGAAGCTTGGAAAGGTTTTAATTACCTGCCCAAGGTCAACGATCTAAACTGAGCTAGGTTTCAAGCCCCGATCTGTCTGAACCCCGTAACCACTGGGCTGCACTGCTCTGGGTCTCTCCCTCCTCCCCACAGCCCTCTGGCCGAACCTCCTGTGTGGCCTTGCTTTGTGTCTTATTTGTCTGTATACCTCTCTTTACTTCGATTCCTGTCCTGCCCTGCCGTATGCTCCCCAGGACTGGATCTGGGTCAAACCCAGTGGTCTCAACCCTGGCTGTGCATTGGCATCAGCTGGGGAGTTTTAAAAGTCCTGATGCCCAGGTCCCATCCCAGACCAGTCACATGGGCATTGGACCTGGGCATCAGCATTTTCTAGCACAGTACCGGGCACATCGTGGGCATTCAGGACAATTACATATGCTTTTTCTATCTCAGTAATGTAGGTGTTGAATTGATCTTCAGCATCCTGCTTCAACATCTAAAAGTTCTCATATACTTTACTAGGATGCTGTAGGCCTGTAAAGGTAGACCTAGAAAATAGTCACCGACCTCCACTCCTCAGTGCCTGAGGAGGGCTGTATTCTCCCCTGTCAACTGGGCAACTTCTTTTTCTCTCACTTGTTGGCTTTCCTTTCTAGAACACTACAGTTACATTCATTCTGTAGCAGGGAATAATAATGAAGGGACCAAGCGATGATGTCTGCTCTAACCTGGTGGGCAAATTTCAAGCTGACCTTAAAATCTGGAAGCATAGATACTATTACTTTCTATTTTTATAGACTGAACCCCATGAATTCCTTCTTCAAGAGAAAGCCAAACCTCTCTCTCTAAGCCAACTTGGCAGGTGAACTCACTGCCCTCCCCCCATGTGGGACAGGACTCCAGGGGTGTAAACCTCCCTGGCCACATAGGATGGAACTGGGATTCACTGGGATCCACTATCATGGGTTCGAGAAAGGCTTCTTGATCAAAAAGGGAAAGAGAGAAATGAGACAAAATAAAGTTTCTGTGACTGAGAGACTTCAAACAGAGTCGAGAGGTTATCCTGGATAACCTTATGTATTATATAGATATATATTCTTATGCATTATATAGATAACCCTTTTTAGTTTATGGTGTAGTGGAGTGCCTGGAGGAAAGTACCTGAAACTATAGAGCTGTGTTCCAGTAACCTTGATTCTTGAAGACTATTGTATAATGATATAGTTTTTAAAATTCGATCCTGTAATTATGAAAATTTTGTGTCTGATGATCCTTTTATCCAGGATATGGACAGATGAGTAAAAAATATGGATAATAAATAAATAAATGATAGTGGGGCTTCAGGGGTAAAATAAATTGGGTCGATTGAAATACTAGTGGTCAATGAGAAAAAGGGGATAAGGGTATGGTGTGTATGAGTTTTTTTCTTTTTTCTTTTTATCTCTTTTTCTGGAGTGATGCAAATGTTCTGAAAATGATGATGGTGATGAATACACAACCATGTGATGATATTGTGGGCCACTGATTGTACACCATGTATGGACTGTATATGTGTGAAGATTTGCCAATAAAACTATTCAAAAATAAAATAATAGAATGCTTAACATTACACATCAAAATAAAAGGAGAGAGAAAGCCCAAGGCTCAGGTTTATTCAGTGAAGATTTTAGACACAAGTCACCAGGAGCAGCACAGCACAGATGCCTGTGCAAGGGTGACCGACTGTCCTGGTTTTCCTGAGGCTAAGGAGTTTCCCAGGCGATGGGACTTTCAGTGCTGAAACTGGGGTAGTCCCAGAAAAACCGGGATCATCCTAGTTGAGGGACATGCTGCATTAATGCACCACATTTGTTGCATGTACAGAGCAGGTGCCGAGATCCCAGAAGACCAAGCTCAACGAGGTGGATAGATTCACCTCACTGGGTGAAGACTTGTTTGATGGGCTGGTTACATCGAGGTGATCTAGTCAGTGAACATGAAATGCAAACTGTCATATCCAGGGCCGGGGTCCCTTCCATCGTTCTGGGGAGACAGGGATAGAGTAGAGACCCGGCTGTTTTGTGGACCTGTGGACCAGGGAAGTCGCCAGAGCCTGGGATGTCAAAGGGATGTGATGCCTTTAAGGAAGATGAAGTCATCAGGGCATGAGGCCACCTGGATCCTCAAGGGCTGCGGCCGAGAGAGAGAAGCAGAAGGAGGAAGGCAGGTGGGCCGTGGGGGCCGGGCCTGGGATGTCAGCTCTGCGGCTGACAGATGGGACCCAGCAGGAATGGGAACAGCCGGCCCTGGCGTTGCCTGGGGTGCCCGGGAATGTAATCAAACACTCAGCAGACCTGCTGGCTGCGGGCATCTGGGCACCACCGGGCCCTCCAGCTCATCCCGACCCCCAGCCGGCAGTTCTGCCAGGCTCCTGCTGGGAGAAGCGTCCGGCCTTGTTGGACAGGCCGGTGGGCATGAGCTCATCTGCCGCCAATCAAGTTGGCTGGTGCTGGTGGGCGGAGCTCTGGTGTAAGTGCTGCTGGGGCTGGGGCTGGCTGGTGTGACGGCCTTGCTTAGGCCACCCCAACGGGGGGACTGGGACGTGGCGAGCCACTCTGAGCACTTTAACGGAACATCGGATGCGATCCCAAGCTTACCTGCCCCCAGACTGGGCCCAGGGAACCAGTACCCCTCCCATGCCCCCTTGTCCATATTCAGCACCTTCTCCCATTCCCCCCCATCGTATGGTAACAAGAATAAAGTAATAACTGTGGTAATAACAACTATATTTATTAATAATTTATTAAATACCCGGCAGAGAGCTAAGCATCATCTCATTTCATCTCAAGTAAATACTCCCTGTGAAGTACTATTGTTATTCTCATTTTGCAAAGGGAGAAACTGAAGTTCAGGAGACTTAAGTGATAGAGGCAGGATTTGAATTCAGTTCATCTAGCTCTAAGGCTGTGCTCTAAGCCACGACCCTCATACTAGGCTCTAACCAAATCTCAGGACTGCCTCCACGGGCACGCCTCCTCTCCTTAGAAGGTCCTTCTTTTGGTTCAATGCTCCGCTGTTGCTGTCTTGCCAATCTTAGTAACTTTTAAATAAGGGACCCAGGTGTTCATTTTACAACATATAGGCCCCACATATAGTGCAGCCAGTTCTGCACATCAGACAGCCTACTGGTTCCCAGCTGCAGTCCCTCTGCCTGGATACTGGGTCTCTGCCTGCACCACCCATGTACCCATTCCTACCAGGGTCATCTCAAGAAGGCCTGCGCTGCTCAGGAGCTTTTCTCAGTCTCCCACCCAACCTTCCCATGAACAGCTTGGGAAATCTGTGCCCTTATGGAAAAGAGATCGCTCTGTTCTGGTATTGCGGTGAGGTCAGGGCAGATGCTCACTGCGTGCCCCCTCACCTCCCTCGCTGTACTTGTCAAGGAAGCGGAGCACAGGGAGAAAACTGGACTTGAAGTTAGACAGACCTGCTTTCATATCCAGGTCTGCACCTTGCAGCTGTGGGACCTTGGGCAAGTTACTTAACCTCTCTGTGAAGCAGTTTCCCCATCTGCCAAGTGGAGGAGAGAACAGTTTTTATCTTGCAGGGTTATTCTGAAGATTAAACAAACTAATGAATCAGTAAAACACTAAATGCGATGCCTGAAGCACAAAGTGTTAGCACTCTGGATCACTTTGGTGTCTAATTCATCTGTGAATTTCTGGAGGCTCTTTGCAAAGTGCTAATGAAATGGGAGAAGTGCAAAGAAATAGCTAGAAGCGAAATTGCTTTGGAGTGCTAAAATGCCACAAGTGTGAGAAGTAGGATGTGATTTCCCAGATGAAGAAATTAAAGGCCAGTAAGATTACCGGGCCTGCCCAGGACCCCACAGTCCTGGAATGGGAGCTTGGAATCTGCTGGGTCACTTCAGAGCCAGCAGGGCAGCGGCCCTCAGGGCAGGAGTCTGTTCTCTGCTGCCTGAATTCCAGAGGCAGCCCTGGCAGCCCTCCCCTCCCAGCCCCGCTTCTCTCTGCTGCCGCATTCCAGACCCTCTGCCCAGACTAGGCAGAGGCAGGCCCTGAGGGGAAGAAACCCTGGGGAACCACGAGCTGTCAGGGGCAGCAGGGACAGAGACCAAGTCTCCTGTGGAGCAGGGATTGCCGGGCCTCTCTGGATGCCCCAGCACCCAGACTCTCCTCCCAGGCCAAGCCCCAGGCCCTGGCGAGCCCCATGGTTCTGGGAGTGTTGCTCAGGAAAGAGACTCATGGGCCCAGTGGTTTCCTAACTCTGGAGTGTACAGGCATCATCTGGTGGGGTGGGGGTGGGGGCGGGGCTTTGTATAAAACGTGCAGTCCAGTCCTGGACCACGCACCTGCCAACAGACGAACAAAATGTACAGTCCAGGCTCCATTCCCCAGAGATTCTAATTCAGGAAGTCGGTGGGGGAGCCCAGGATTCTGCATTTTTAAATGAGCCTCCAAAGGGTTTCAGGAGCAAAACCAAGTTTGGGAGTCACTGACTCAGTTCACTGTTAGGATGAGAAAGCCAAGGTCAAGAGAGGGAAGGGAACTCCTGCTGTCACCCAGCAACAAGGCTGTCAGAATGGGAGCTCCTGCCCCTGCTGGATATAAGAAGGACCCTTAGGAGGCAGACTGTACATGGGTGGGGGAATCCCAGGAAAGTGAGAAGGTGAGTCCAGGGCCAAACAATAAAAGTTAGAAAGATGGGGGATGTTAGCCTCCAATGTTCCTCGCCCTTCTTGCCCCTGGGTCCCTGCAGTAGCCCTCCACCCTCCCCTCGGGGCTGACTGGCCTAACCCCTTGCACGCACTTACATAAATAATACATGACTCATTCTCCTTAGAAAATAATAAAACATAATATTTAGAGCTAAAGCCCTCCTTGCTACCATCATCAATGCCTTCTCCAAAGGCAACCAATATAATCATTTTGGTGGGTAACCTTCCAGGCCTTTTATTTACATTTATACACAAATAAATCCATAGAAAATAAATAGAATTAGTATTTTTGGTGGGGGTAAGGTTAGTGTTTTTGGTGGGGGTAGGGACGTTAAATAGTATCTTATGAGTCATTATGTAACTCTTGTCATTCAACAGTGTGTCTCGGGAGTCTTTTCATGTCAGTTCCCACAGAACCACCCCAGGCTTCAAGCTCACTGGTCAATCTGGAGCTCACTGAAGGTTGTGATAAACTCTGATATCTTATGAGTCTCTAATTTTAAAGCAGATAGGGGTAGGGTCAGCTGGGATATTTCCCAGGAGTGAGGGAAAGTCCAGTCTAGTGGGAATTTCCTTGACCTCTGGAGTTGGTCTCTACTACTGGGATATCTCATAGGACCACCCACCATCTTCCCTTAGAGTCCTCAGAGCCACTCCTGCCCTCCCTTGCCGGGCCCTGCATCATCCCTGCAGTTGAGGACTGTCTCAGGCCTCCCCTTCCGCCCAGAAGGTGCTCCCCATCGCTCCAGATAGGGCACAACTGGTTTGACTTGGTGACGTTGCTCATGGTTTCCCAATACCTCCTCTCGGGGGGTCTTCAGGCACATACCATCTGGCTTTCTGGGGAACTCAGAGTAGCGACGTTCTTTTTACTGTCATCAGTGCTCTGCCACAGCTGTGGGACCTTGAGTAAGCCCCTGTCCCTCTCTGGGCTTCCCTCTCCCCATCTGTAAGCTGAGGATGTAGGACTCACTAATCTCTATCCTAGCAAGAGCATCTGGCAAGAAAACCTATGCAAGATTTGTTGAATGGATTCAAGTTGTTAAGGCACTTTCCAGTCCCCAGGACTGTGAGTCAAGCCAACCATTGTGAATCAAATGCCTACCTGCGTGTATCTCTAGACTGGGAACTGTGGGGGAGTGACATGCTGGAAAAGACATGACCCTCACCCTGGAGTTGTGAACATTATAGAGTTGGGGGTGCAGCCATCCAGCCAATACATATTTCCCTGGAGTCGAACATTGGGCAGGAACGGGTCCTGCTGTAAGAGACACGGCACAGAATGTAGCAATCAGGAAAGGGCCAAGGCACACTCACAGAGCAATCAGGGAGGAATATGGCTCAGGAGAGAGGCAAGGGGGGATTCTGGTATTACAGACTAAGGATCTTCAAAAAGGTCTGGGGAAAAAGCACTCAGTGGGGGCTGAAGTAGTCAGGAAAGACATTGTATAAGAAGAGTAGAAGCAGGAGACAGAAATAGAGAATGTATGTGGTATATGGCAGGCTTTGAATAATAGTTGTCCAGATTAAGTAGGACACACTGTTATAGAGAACAAACTATGATAAATGAATAGATAGAGATAGATGAGTTTATTAACTAGATGAAAGAAATAAGCAGGTGAAAGTAGGCTAAATGCATTGATTGATGTACCCATGAACAAATGGATACATGGATGGATGGGTGGATGGATGGATGGATGGATGGGTGTGTGACAAATGAAAGGATGGAAAGGCAGAGAGATAGATCTATTAGCTTGGTCCAGGATCATGTGAAGAGCCCAGGATTGAGGGTCACATGTCCAAGTTTGAATTTGGGCCCTTCTGCTTACTGACTCTTACCAGCCATGTGACAGGTGTTGTGCTAAAAAAAGGGATTAATAGTCCAACCTGCCATTTACTCCAGGAAATTATGAGAATCTCCTGTAATAATAGATGGGAAGGACCCCTGCCTGAAGCTACATGCAATTATCAGAGGATAGCAGTTATAAGCAAATCTAAAGGACTGAGGGATAAATACACATAAATAGACTCTGACAATGCAATTAATGCAGAGTTGGAATACAATGACTGGGAGCTGAAATTTATATTACACAATCATAAGTCTTATCAAGTAATTGTTGAGAAAACTGAGGGCCTAATGTCTTGGGCTTCCTGGGGTCAGTGACAGGCTTACTCACTTTTTTCTCACCTGAAAAATACCCATTTCTCCCTGACACATTCCTCTGCAGTGATGCTTATAACTGGCTTCCCACTTAAGAGTCACTTTGGTAAAGTGGTGTCTGAGTTTGGGGCCCACCTACATCAGAATCACATGGATGCCCCTGACATGGGGGGATTCCTGGGTCCCACCTCCGTCCTCTAAATCAGTAAGTCAGCTGGTCACTGGCTTACCCTCATTTCAGTAAATAATCTGTTAATTTTGCAACTGCAGTTCTTTGCTCAAGTTCAGTAGTTGGTGTCTGGTGGGGAAGAGAGGTGAACCCAGCTCTCCTGCTGCCTCTTCTAGTGCCCTTGCCAGTACCTCCTGCCCAGAGGCAAGGAAATGGCCCAAATGACCTCTCCATGGCCCCGGACCTTGAGGTTTGGACTCCTCAGTGATCCCAGCGCCGAGCAGCTCCAAGTGCCTGCACTAGCCCTCTGGCTTTCAGCAGGCTGCTGCTGGGATTCTCATAGGACCCAGGGTAAGGGAGGCCTAACTTGGATAAGTAGTTCTTGTGGCTCCTCCCACCTGGCTGCTGTCCAGATGTAGGCCACTCCAGTGCTGACTACGAAGTCCCAGGCATGGAGCAGCAGGAGCCCTGCAGGTGAAGGAGAATTGCTAATTACCCACAGAACCCCTGGGGTGGTTTAGAGCGGTTGTTCTCTGCCCCGGCTGCTCATTGGAATCACCTGTGGAGCTTTACGAAATACTGCCATCTGGGCCCACCTGAGCTTTTGGTTTCATTGGAATGAGGTGCAAGCCTGGGCATGGTGGTTGTTAAAACTCCCCAGATGATGCCAATGTGCAGCCAGAGTTCGGAAGCAAGGCTTAGAGGCTTGCCTTTTCCAAGGACTTACTGTGATTTCCAGCTGGGGTGTCGGGCAGTCTCCACTTCTCAGATGGAGAAAATGAGGCTGAGAAACGTTTAACAGCACACTCCAGAGCAAATATTGTGTTAGGTTCTTTGAAAGTCATAGAGATCAACCCACCTAACTTAAGCAAAAGGGGAAATTAATAACAGGTCTTTACATCACACAGAGAATCAGAGTGAAGGGTGTCAGACCCCCAAAAAGACATGAACCAACACTGGATGGGCAATCTGCTCAGGGCAACACCATCAGAAAGACACCCCTCCTTTCTGTGGGTTAATTGTTCTTCTCAGAATCAGATTCCTTTGAGGAGGGTCAACTGGTGGAACTTGGGTCCCATATAGGGCAGGGGCTGGAGTGAAGCTGACTTCTACTTGCACAACCCTGACATTTTGTACTCTCAGTGTCTTGAGCACCTTACTTGCTCCCCCCCACCCCACCCCCAGAGCCCGGGCCAGGTCCCATGCATGCACCTTGGCCTCTGGTGGAGGGTACCTGGTGTGACAGCCCTCTGTGACCACATCTGATGGCAGCTGGGTGCTTCCTCAAAGGAAAGTGGGGTGCTGTTGTCAGAAGGAGGGGAATGGTTGCTGGGCTGGTGAAAATACAGAGCTCATTCCCCTCAGGCTTTAGAGCATGAAAGTCAATAACTTGACACTGGTGTTGGACAATTCTGGAATAAATCTAGGGTCACTCCTTAATAGTCACACAACCTTACTTCTCGGAGTCTCAGTGTGTTTATCTACAAAACAGTGTTAATAATGATATCATCTGCTGAATTCTGCCTCCTGGCTTTTTGTCCCTTGCTCTCACCCTTATGCCAGTGTTCCCAAATTTTCCACCGAGGGCACCTAGGCACAAAGAGGAGTGGACTAGGGCTGCTTGGGGTTTGGGAGCAGAGCCTGGAAATGCTCACAGCAAGCACAGCATCCCTTTGAAATACACAAAAGTCATATAACCAGCAAGTCCCCTCTTGTGTATATACCCAAGGGAAATGAGGAAGACAAGCACTGGAAAGTTCACAGCAAGGCTACTCATCAAATACAAAAACTGGACACGGCTCAATTGTCCATTAACAGTAGAATATGTAAACTGAGCCATATTACATGACCACGGAAAATAGTAAACTACTGCCACACACAATGACATGGTTGAACCTCAGACAAAATGCTAAACAAAAGAAGCCAAACATAAAAGAGCACCTGCTGTATGATTCCATATATATGAAGTTCCAGAACAGGCAAATCTAATGTGTAGTGATACAGGACAGTTTAGTAGTTGCCTGAGGGCGTGGGGGTGGCTGATTTTAAATGGGGGCCGAGCATTCAGGTCCCCCAGTGCCACCCAGCCTGTCTCATCCATGCCCTTGGCCTGCCAGCATTTGAGTGTGTGCCCCTTGCTAGCTTGCCTCTGGCTCATTCGGCACCTGCTATGTTGGGCCGTGGGGATGCAATAGTGAGCAAGGCGGATGTGTCCTGCCTACGAGAGCTTCCATTTCAGGAGAGGAGACAAAATAAATGCATCAGAAAAGAAATCAATAGGGAGGTTTTGGAAAGCTGCATGCTCTCAAGAAAAAAAGGTCCAGAGTGGCTTGAGGGCTTCTCTGGTAGGGTAGTGGGGGAAGGTCCCACTGGGACCCCGCAGGAAGAGAAGCCAGTCATGGGCACCAGAAGGGAAGCATTCCAGACAGAGGGAAGAGCAAAAGCCACGCCTTGTTCTGTGTGACTGCCAGGACCCAACCCCTGACTGATTCCGAGCACAGAGAATCGAAGACTGGAAGACATTCCAAAATTATTTACCTGCATATTTTTTGTTTTGTGTTCTGCTTGAGAGGAGTGGCTGTGTGGCTCTCCTTCTCCACTCCCACCCATTGCCCTCCAGGGGATGTTGATTTGCCCTGAATTGAAGGGAGTTGGGGAACAAATTCTGGTGAAGATATGGAAAGTAAGAAGGTTTATCTCTAAGCATACAGCTGACAGTAAATGAGACTGTAAGATGCCAGTTGGTATCAAAAAGTAACAAAGTCCCTCTCCATCCCCCCAAAATTGCTCCACTTAATTCCTTAAAGGATTATCCCTGAGACAGGAAGGGGAGGGAGTTCTGGCAGCCACACAGCCTCCTCTGAGGCAGCAGGGAGACCTGGGCACCCCAAATGTGGTGCAAACAACCCAGTCAGAGGACAGGGAGCTGGCGTGCTAGTTCCAGCTTGTCCCAGAGTGACTGTGTAACCTTGGGCAGGTATCCTCCCCTCTCCGGATCTCAGTTCTCTTATCTGTGCAAGAAATGAGGATGAGTTAAGGACAGAGATTGCAAACTTTGCTTCAAGCAGCCCTGAGGTCCCTAAGAGGGGAAAGGGACAGCAAGAGGTAGACAGGACAGATAGAACTGGAGCCTGATTCTTCTCAACCAGAATGACTCTTCCTCAATCTGATTCACATTATGAATTTCCAAAAAGAGATGACATGTGTAGTGATAATAAAAATAAGCACCGAAATGCGTGGAAACATTTTGGTTGTTACGCTGGGGGAGGACGGACCAGAATCTACAGGAATCTAGCAGGCAGAGGCTGCGAATGCTGCTAAACATTCTATAATGCACAGGATAGCCTCCACAGCAAAGAATTATTTGGCCCAAAATGTCAAGAGTGATGAGATTGAGAAACCTGGGACTATTCATGAAGTTTGAATACGAACTGCATTGTGTGAATGTTAAGTTTCCTGAATTTGATCATTTCCCTTTAGTTTCACAGAAGAATGATCAAAATTCAAATTCAAAATCAAAATATATTGAAATACTTAGAAATAAAAGAGCATGTCTCAATTTACCCGCAAATGGTCAGAAAAAAAATATGTACATATACAGATAGAAAGAATGAATAATAAAGCCATGGGACAAAATGTTTAACAACTGGTCAATCTGGGTAAAAGGTACACAAAAATTCTTTTTCTTTTTCTTGCAATTTGAAACTATATCAAAATGAAAAGTTAAACAAGATTTTTAAAAACTAAGCACTGAGCCTACCCAGGTTGTTAGGTGGAGTACGTGTGATGATGTAAGAATTTAGCTCCATAACCCTACCTAGTATTTGTGCCTCCATTGTACAGACAAGGAAACTGAGGCTTTCAGCAGTTAAATAATTTGTCCAAGGTCAGAACTGGGGTACAGGTAATCCTGTCAGGCCCCAGAATCTGCACTTTTAACTGTCCTGGGATTAGGAGCACAGCTGTTACAAAGGCTTTAGACAAAATTAAATCACTCTTTCTTTCCTATTGGTTTCGCTTTAGAATATTTTCTGAGATATTCCTGAGAATGTAAGATACAGTTCAAAATGCACTCCCCTTTCTCCTCCTCCAGGGCCTAGCCCAGTGCCTTATGCTTAGTAAGCACTCAATAAATATTTATTGATTTGATCCAATTGGAGAAAAAAGAGAGCAGTTTTCTTGTCTTGAACTGAAAGGGGTTGGGTACTAACTCTGTCACTTACCTGGACTGTGACCCTGGGAAACTGAGCCTCAGTTTCCTCTTTTGTAAAACAAGGAGAATAATAGGACCAGTCTCTCAGGTTATCAGATGAGATTATGGACATAAGATGCTTAGCACAGTACTTGAATTGTGGTAAAGGTTCAACAATTGTTAGCTATTGTTATAATTGTGACTACTAGTATTTTAATTTCATGTGAAGACTGACTCCACTCCTAAGCTATGTTTGCAGAGGGCTGGAGTAGGTGATCTGTGAGATCTTTCAGCCCTGGAGATCTCCTTGATGGGAGGGTAGACACTGTGGGTGGGCTCTCTTCTCTGCAGAGGGCACCTGGGTGTCCCGGGGGTGGTACTGTCCGGTAACGAAGCTCTCACTAGCTTTTTAAAAATGAGAGAATGGCCAAGGCAGTGAGATTTTCATAAATCTCAATTTATTCCATCTGAAGGACGGTCCTTGAATCAGTAAAGATCAGTAAAGCGCCTTTGAGCGCTCACTATGCTCCAGGCGCCTAACACAAGTGTTCTGGTGCAACCCTCACAACGTCCCCCAGGAGGAAAGCACTGTTTGGAGATGAGGAAACTGAAGCTTGGCAAGGTCAACTATTTTTCTCAAGGTCCCTCAGCTAAAAGCAGCAGCGCAGGGACTCAGACTTAAGACCTCAGGGAGGGAGCACTGCGCCTAACCAATACGCTGTCCCACGCAGCAGTTTGTTTCGTTTTGTTTTACTAGCTTTATTGCAATATAATTGACATACCATAAAGTTCACCCATGTGAGGCATACAGGTTTGTGTCTTTTAATTTATTTACAGAGTTAGCCAGTCATCATCATAATCTAATTTTAGAATGTATTCATCATCCCCAAAGGAAACCTCATACTCAGTTAGAATTCTTCCCCAACCCCCATCCCTTACTCTCAGCCTTACATAGCCTCTAGTCTACTTTCTTTCTCCATAGATTTGCCTATTTTGGACATTTCATGTAAGTGACATCACGCTACATGTGTGCTTTTGTGACTGGCTTATTTTGCTAAGCATGACAATTTTGAGGTTCACCCATGTTGTAACACTACATTAAGAATGCAGCAATCGATTTTTATTGCCAAAAATATCTGATTATATATACTATATTTTATTTATTCATTCATCAGTTGGTGAAAGTTAATTTTTTCCACTCTGAAGGTATTAAGAATAATTCTGCTATGAACATTCATTTACGAGTTTTCTTTGCCAGACATAGGTTTTTGTTTCCCTTGAATAAAGATGTAGGAGTGGAATTACCAAATCATTTGATAACTCCATTTTTTTAAAAACATCTTGAGGAAATGCCAACCTGTTTTCCAAGTGGGTTGCACAGTTTTACATTCCCATCATCAGTGTATAAGAGCTTCAATATCTCTGCATCCCTGTCAACACTTGTTCTTTCCTGGTTTTGCTTCTATTTTTGTAGTTAATCTAATGGTATGAAATGGTTTCGATTTGCCTTTCCCTAATGGCTAATGATGTTGAGCACCTTTTCATGTACTTACTGGTCATTCATGTATCTTTTTTTTGAGAAATGTCTATTCAAATTTTTTGCCTATTTTTAAAATTTTTTTTACTTACTAAATGTACCAACGTACAAGCAGAAGCATTCTTTTTTATTAATTTTTAAATTTTTAAAAATATATAACAACAAACAAACATGAACATTCTTAACATATGATCATTCCATTCTACATATATAATCAGTAATTCACAATATGGTCACATAGCTGTATATTCTTTATCATAATCATTTCTTAGAACATTTGTATCAATTCAGAAAAAGAAATAAAAAGAAAACAGAAAAAAGTTCATGCATACCATACCCCTTGCCCCATCCTTTCAGTGATCGCTAGAATTTCAGTCTACTAAATTTATTTTAACATTTGTTCCCCCTATTATTTATTTCTTTTTAATCCATATGTTTTACTCATCAGTCCATAAGGTAGATAAAGAAGCATCAGACACAAGGTTTTCACAAACACACAGTCACGTTGTGAAAGCTGTATCATTATACAATCATCTTCAAGTAACATGGCTACTGGAACACAGCTCTACATTTTCAGGCACTTCCCTCCAACCTCTCTGTTACACCTTAACTAAAAACGTGATATCTTTTTAATGAGTAAGAATAACCTCCAGGCTAACCCCTTGACTCTGTTTGGAATCTCTCAGCCATTGACACTTTATTTTGTCTCATTTGTCTCTTCCCCCTTTCAGTTGAGAAGGTTTTCTCAATCCCTTGATGCTGAGTCTCAGCTCATTCTAGGATTTCTGTCCCACATTGCCAAGAAGGTCCACACCCCTGGGAGTCATGTCCCACATAGAGAGGGGGAGGGCAGTGAGTTTGTTTGTCATGTTGGCTGAGAGAGAGAGGCCACATCTGAGCAATAGAAGAGGTTCTCTCGGGGATGACTCTTAGGCCTAATTTTAAGTAGGCTTGACCTATCCCCTGTGGGGTTAAGTTTCATATGAACAAACCCAAAGATTAGGGGTTTAGCCTATTGCTTCGGTTGTCCCCACTGCTTGTGAGAATATCACGAATTCTCCACTTGGGGAAGTTGAATTTTCCCCCTTTCTCACCATTCCCCCAAGGGGACTTTTTTGGGTCTATTTTTAATGTTTGCCTTTTATTATTAAATTGGTAAGAGTTCTTTATATATTCTGGATACAAGTTCCTTATCGAATATATGATTTGCAAATATTCTTTCCTTTCTAGTGGGTGGTTGTTTCATGTCCTTGATAGTATCCTTTGAAACACAAATTTTAAAATTTTGATGAAGTCAAATGTATCACTTTTATTTTTTGGTGTTATCTCTAAGGAATCATTGCCTAACCCAAGGTCACAGAGATCTACTCCTTTGTCTTCCTCTGAGAGTTTATAGTTTTAGCTTGTACATTTAGGTCCAGGAACCATTTTGAATTAATTTTTGTGTGCAGTCTGAGGTAGGGATCCAAATTCATTCTTTTTATGTGGATCATCAGTTGTCTCAGCACCTTTGTTGAAGAGACTATTCTTTGCCATTGAATTTCATTGGCACCCTTGTCAAAAATCAGTTCACCATAAATGTATAAGGGCTTTTCTCTGGACTCTCAATTCTATTTCATTGATCTGTACTTTTAGTCAGTTCCACACTATCTTGATTACTATAAATTTGTAGTAAGTTTTGAAATTGGGAAGTGTGAATCTTCCAACTTTGTTCTTCTTTTTCAAGATCTTTTGGTTATTCTGGATCTCTTGCATTTCTGTGTGAATTTTAGAATCAGCTTGTCAAATTCTGCAAAAAAAAAAAAAAGACTCCTCTATTTAAGAACCTTCTGACTTTTATGAGATAAAGTGATAGAAAACAGTAACCGAGCTTTAAAAAGAATAATTATTTCACCCCCAAAAGGGGTGGTGGTGATTTTACCAATTTAAGAAATCCAAAAGTCAGTGACTTAGAAATTCTGTCAACTCAGCCCTGGTGGATGGGTCAGATTTTGGGATGGGGCAGAGAGGGTGCATGGCTGGGGAGGCAGAGAACAATGGAAGGCAGAGATAACATCTATAGGGTGTGGGGTGCGGTGGGAAGGGTGGGGGTGTTGTCAGAAGGTAGTATCAGAAAGACTGTGGGGTGGCCATGGAAGGCTCTGTGTGAAGTCACCCTCACGAGCGGAAACCAGAGCTTGACCCCAAAACAGTACCACTTGTCAGGCTGGGGAAAAGGGGTAATTGGGGTACAGCCAGGAGTCCATCACTTAGTTAATATTTAATGAGAACCTACTCTATACTAAGCATTTGATATGCGTATCTTATTAACATTCACTAGTTTTGTAAATTCACATTGTACTTGCTTGTTTAATCATATAATATAGCACCGCACTATAGAAATATCATATAAGACGCATGTGATTTTGTATTTTCTAGAATCCACTTTTAAAGAAGTAAAAAGAAACAGGTGGGATTCATTTAATGGTGTATTTTAATTAATTCAATGTATCTAAAATGTTATTTCAGCATGCAATCAATATTTAAAAGTATATTAATGAGATATTTTCATCCTTTTTCTTAATGAGTCCTTAAAACTCAGTGAGGTTTACACTTGCAACAAACCTGTGAGAGCAAATACACTTAGACCTTATTTTGACTCAGATGTTAAATTTTCATAAAATTTCTTCCATATTTTGATTTCATAAAGTTTATAGTTGAAAAGTAACTTCACATTCCCAAGTTATTTTAAGCATACTTAAAATCTTCTAATAGCCAAACCAAATAGTTTCTAAGTTTAAATTTAAATGAACTAAAACTAATTACAATTCAAAAACTCAAAACTTCAGCCACACTAGTCAGCATGCAAATGCTTAATACGCGCGTGGGGTGAGCAGCGCCTGCATTGGACAGCGCAGGTCAATGCGGCTGTTAAGCTGCGAGCTCCACGAGGGACGGGTCCTTGGCAGCTTGTTGGCCAATGTGGTGGACTGACTCCTGCGCCCTGGTTTGAATGTGATCTTGGTCTGCATTCTGGTGGGTGTGGGCACTTTGTAAATGAGATCCCTTCAAGGTATTCCTTCAGCGAAGTGTGGCCCAAATGAATCTGGTTGGGCTTTAATCCGGGTTGCTGGAGTCCTTTATAAGCACAGTGAAAGTCAGAAGGCGAGAGAAGCTAGGAGAGTTATCGTGTGCACTGCCATGTGACAGAAAAGCAGGGATCAAGGATCCGGGCACAGCACAACCTTTGGGAAGAAAGCATCGCCTTGCTGATACCTTGATTTTGGACTTCACCTCGCCTCAAAACCATGAGCCAATAAATTCCCATTGTTTAATCTAACCAATTGTATGGTATTTGTTTTAGCCATATAAACATTTCGTTTGCATTGTGTGGGCACATAGTAGATATTCAACCAACATTTATTGATAAATGCATAAATAAATGAATTAAGGAGAAGATGGAGTAAAAGAACAAAAGTGATATTCTTCCAAGTTTGATAGCTAGAAAAGCTGAGATTCAGAAAGGTAAAATAATGAGGCCAAATGCCTACAAATAGTAAGTGGCAAGGAGGGAATTCGAAGCCAGGTCTGACTCATTCCAAAATCTATTGGCTGCAAGAAACATATGTGGGTATAGGAAAGGAAGGCAGAAGCCTGGGCCATCGGGCCAAGTGTCATCAGGGTGCCCACGATGGCCTGCCAACCTCCCGCAGCCGCCCTTACACCCACCTGCCCTCCCTGACCTGCTGTGCCAGCTACCCTTGGCCAAGCTCGGGGGATGCTCCAGGAGCTCAGAGGAGGAAAGGCCAGTGGGGGCAGGTGATGCTGTGGACACAGTGACAGCCGGCTGCCCCAAGCACAAGGACAGAGCCCCAGGCACAGGAAATGGGCACCGGCTGCAAAGACAGAACCCTTATTTGTCTTTGAGACCTGCAAGACTGATCTCATAGCTGATCTCAAGTCCTGGTGGCTGGCCCAAAACTGGAGATGATGGCCAAGGGGAAATTCTAGCTCTAGTCACAGGATTTCAGAGCTGGAGGGGTCACCTCTTCCAAAACATTCATTTTGTAGATTGGAAAACCAAGGCGCAGAACTAGCAAGGGCCCTTACAAGGTTGCATGGTGGATCTCTTAAAAGGAAAGGCCACATCTTAGTTTTCCTTTTACTGATAATGTACCAACTTCCTTTCTCCAAAATGATGCCAGGTCAGGGTTCTCCTCCAGCCCCCACCAGTCCTTCTGCTTCTGTCATGATACAGGACCCCTGTGTAGGGGGGTAGCCACAATACTAAGTTCAGATGGTTCCACTTTGAGCTTTTCCTGACCCTTTTCTCTCTGCCTGAAATGCCTTTCCTCCCTTGCTCTTTTTTCCTGCATCCGTCATAGTCTCAGCCTGGTTACCCATTAAGGTCAGGCTCAAATGTCGCTGTTTCAATTAAGCTTCCTCCTATACCACTGAACTTGGGCATCTCCTCTTGCGCCTATTTAATGAGCCCCTCTGCATGGCGGCCATTGGACAATGAAGACAACAAAGTAGCTCAAGAGGCTGCAGGAGAGTCTTGATCACTGATGTCCATGGGGAAGTTGTGGAAGTTAAGAATGGAAAGAAAGATTGGGGTCGGAAGGGAGAATGGGGCAGGCCCCAACACACACACATGCCTTCTCTGCCCACAAGGGGCCCTAAGTACTTATACATCCCAGCCCATCTGATCAAGCACCACGCATGCCACCCTAACCCCTCCCCAGCAAACACCAACACCCTGGCCACCCTAGGGGGACACAGCTTGCCCTTAAAGGAAGGGCCCCAGGTAGAGGCTTGCAGCACAGACTGTCATGCAAGCTGGGACCTTTGAGCAGGAAATTGAGGTTTTGGGTACCCAGAATGGGATCTAGAAGTGGGGGCATAGGCTCGAAACAATCCAGCCCCTTGGGTCCCCAGACTGTCACCTTGTAGGGAGAATGCACCTGGAATGGGGCAGGGCAGGGCCCAGTAGCCCCACTGTGACTGTCTGTGACTACAAGACGTTCCTTGGGGTTTTTGCTGGGTCCTCCTCTCTGCCCCCACAGCCAGCTTTCCAGCTGGGCTGATTGGGACATGTCTTTGTGCCCCTACCAAGACACACAGCCCACACCCGTACCTCCTGCTGGGCCCTCACCTGATAGTTGCCCCTCCCACCACCCAAATCACCCCATCCCCATCTTGGGTTGTGCCCCCGGACATGTGTAAACCACAGACCTCTGCACTGTGTTGAGGATGAGTCAGAGGAAGAATTCAAGGTGCTGTCAAGTGCTGAGAGGCTGCTCTGAGCAGGGAAGAGGTAGCTTTTTAGCCTGAGAGGAGGGAGTGAATCAGGCAGGAGCGGCTCAGATCCTGGGTTAGGGCCTTGACTCAGCAAATACCCCTAGGGGCTTGGAACATGGGGAGGGAACCAGGTCCTGGGACAGACAGCCTTTGGAAGTCTACTTTTCCAGGAGAGTGTATAGGTGTTTTTTTCAGTGCTGCTGAGACTGCAGTTTGTTATAGGGAAGAATGTCGGAACATAAGAAGGCACTCCAAGTGGGCATGTGTGTTTGTGTGTCTGGGTGATATGCACATATCTGTCTTCGATGGGGGCAAATGTCTACACACATGTCTGTGTGCAGTATCTGTGTCTCCATGTGTGAAAGTGCAGATCACTTTGCCTGTGCCTGTGTGAATCTGCAGCGTGTGTCTGTCTGTCTTTGCCTGTGTAACTCAGCATCACTCAAAGTGTAGAAGGAGCCTTTGAGCTTGGCCCAGGCGTAAAGAGTCCAGAGTCCAGAGTCTTAATCACTACACTTAACTGTTAGCTCCCTAAGGGCAGGGACCATGTTTGATTTTTATTTTTTAGTTTTTATTTATTGGTATGGGCAGGCTCTGGGTGGCTCGAACCCAGGTCTCCAGCATGGCAGGCGAGAACTCTGCCCCTGAGCCACGTTGTACTGCCCCCATGTTTGATTTTATGACTCTTGTGGGAACAAAGTGGACACTCAATACACTTTACTTAAATTAACATTCCAAAAAACCTCTACCTTGGCCTAGGTCGAAATACTTCCTCAGCCTGACCTGACTTCCTAGGAAGCTCCAAAAGCCCAAAGAAGCAGCCTAGGTGGGGAGAGGAGCTTCAGCCAGGTTGATCTAACTCAAGGACACAGGTCTAGACTGACCTCTGTAACCCTCAGAGACTTTTGCTTGGTCTCCCCCTCTGTCCTGATCAAGAAACAAAACTCTGAGCCTGCCATAACCTTTCTGTGCGACCTTGGGCAAGTCTCTTTCCCTCTCTGAGATTTGGTTTCGCTACCTGTTAAAAGAGCAGATTCGAGTTATGGACAGCAAAGGGCCCATCCGATCTCAGCACGGTGTGGTTTTTTACCTTTGAGTCATTTTTTCAGTGGCCCCTGCCCATCTAGACTTCTAATCAATTTAATTGCCTCACTCAGATTTTTCTCCCCATCCGTTTGCAAATTTGCCTGATCCCATCTCAGGCAGCAGAGGTTCCAACCAGTTCTTGCTTTTTGGCTCTTGACACCCTTGCTGGTTCCCTACGGTTAGCGCCCGTCAGTAACCCCTGGTCATTACATTAAGACCACCTTTGCTAAAAACACTGCTTGGCATTTATAAGCTTGGGAAGGGAACACCTGGTGGGGGGAGGTGGTGAAAAATGCAGTCCTCTAACACCTTGGCCTCTGGGCGGCTGGGGGAGGATGGATTCTGTGAGTCAGTTTCTCCAGAGAGCTGGGGGTGGGTGCGTAGAGAAGAGGTATTGTTGATTAACATGCAAAAATTTTCTTTTTTCATCCTTTCAGTTGAGACTCTTCCCTAGAGGTACTACATGCTTCTCTGCCTTCTTGAATGAGAGGTTAAGCAGGATTTCATCTCTTCTTGATGACTTAGGGCCATCATTAAAACTTTAATGATTGAATTAAGTTTTAAGACAGTGATTCCTCAAAGGCTGTTAAGCTATTTTCCCCTACTCTGAAAGACCCAAGCTTTTCATATATATATATATATATTATATATATACACACACAAACTTACATATATATGTGTGTGTATATATATATATATATAGGCGTATATTTATTTTCGCTCATTGACATCACCTGTCACTTGTTTTCAGGGACCCTACTCTCTATATTCTTTTATGACATTGAGACTGTTCAATAACTACATATCTACACTGTGTATATGATTTCTGGGCAAGGTCTTCTCCCATAAGTAAAATACATGGTAGAATCTGGTGTGACTACTCAGAAATGCTTTTGGCTCTAGCACTTAATAGCCATGTGTCCCTGAGCAAGGTATTTGAGCTTTCTGTGGCTCAGTTTTCAAATCTATAAAGTGGTACTAATAATGGTATCTCCTTTACGAGAGTATTGGATAAAACAAAGTAATGCAATTAAAGCACTAACACACTGCTGGAACAGTAGGCACTTAATGAATGTTATTTGCTTTATTTTTGACTATTAACACTTGTCTGACTTTTGGGTCAGTGACATGGTTGGATAACTACCTGGGTTCTCATGAGTGAAATGACTCATTCTCAAAGAATGCTTTGAGTGGCAAATTACCAAAAAAATCCATCTACAGGTGGCTTAAAAAATAGGTGTTTATTTTTATTATATTGCAAGAAGCACACATGCTGACAGATGTTGGCATTTGTTCAGTGGCTCAGTGATGTCAGGACTGGTGTTACTGTACATTTCTTGAGCTCTGCCTTATGGTCATAAGGTGGCTGCTGCAGCTCCTTTCATCACATCCACTTTCAAGGTGGTACAAAGGGAGACAGGATGATGTTGGCTATGTCCATCACTTTCATCAGGAAAGGAAAAACTTTCCCAGAAGTCCCCTATGTTTCCTTTCCCAGCAGATTTCTCCTTTTTTTTCACTAGACTATATGGCTACAACCAGCTGCAAAGAATCCTAAAAAAAAACAAGAAACGGGGATGCCATGATTGGCTTAGATAAAACATCACATATTTCCTGAGACACACTATCTCCCTGCCCCTCATCTAGGATTGTGTTAGTGAGAATGAAGAGGCAAATTAATATTGAGTCAGCAGCTAATATTGGCTACTTCATTAAGTATCACCATTCTTTTTGTTTTAGTTTGGAAGTTTTTATTTCAAGTGACAGAAACCCAGATCAGACTGGCTTAGGCAAAAATAAATAATCAGATAGATAGAGAGATGGACAGAAAGAAAGAAGGAAGGGAAACAAATGAACAGACTCGTATTGCTGAGAAGTCCAGGAATAGTCTGGCTTTAGGTAAGCATGGAAACAGGTGTGCAAACGAGGTGGGCAGGAGACTGATCTTCTCCACATTTGGGCTGTTTTCCTTTGCATTTGTTGATTTTCCAGTAGGTTCTCCTCATCTGATGGTCTTAGAGACCTCCAAGCTCACATTCTCCCAGGAAGGAAAGAGAGTGCCGAGGTCTCCCGGTCACAACCGTGAAAGTTCCACGTCGAGCCTTGATTGGCCACGACTGGGTCTCGTGCCCACCCCTGCCCCAACGCAGTGGCCACAGGGAATTTAGTGCTATGATCGGCAAGGCCTGGACTCATAACCAACTCTGTAGCAGAGCTTGGGGTCAGCTAGTGGTTAAAAATGATGACCAGGGTGGGGCTGGACCCCTCAAGAAAATTGGGTGCTGTTACCAGAGGGAAGGGGAATGGATGCAGAGCAGGAATAGAGTTTCATAGTTTTCAGAGTGCTTTCTTCCACTTTCAGACCCATGCGTTACAAAAAGAAATTATTCTTGCCCATTTTGCAGTAGACAAAACCGTCTCAGAAGGGAGAGATGACTTGCCCCAAAGTCACTCAGTTCACGGGTGGTTAGGCTGAGTCCCTGCACCTCTGGGCTCCTGGTGTTTTCCCCACATCCTACCCTGAGCCCTCTGATGACTGGGCTACAGGAGTCACAGAGTCACAGAACATACTAAACACGAGGGACCCCCAAGAGAGAGCCCTGGTTTCACATCGTCCTGTATAAATAACTTTACCTCCACTGTCGTCCTAGACCTTCAAACTACCCTGTGAAGGGCAGGCCTGAAGTGGGCCCTTTCTCCTGAAAAAGAGCAGGAGGAAGAAAGAAGAGGTCAGAGGAGACTGAGGAGGAAATGAAACAAATAGCTAAGAAAGATGGGGGGAGATGATGAGGCACCCAAGGCAGAGGATGGAGAGTAAGTGCTGCCATTTCTCGAGAACTTACTTTGTGTCCGGCCCTGCATGATCGCAATCTCTCACCAGGGCTGTGAGGAAGGTACTGTAGGCATTGCTGTTTCACAGACAGGTAGCTCAGGTTCAGAAAAGTTAAACAACTTGGCGGAGTCACACAGCGACTGAGTAAAGGAACTGAGGCTTGGTGTTGGTTCCATTTAAAACACTGGGCCCTAACCCGGAGGGGCTTCCTCCTCCCACATGAGCTGAGAACACACCTGCCTACTGTGCCGTCTGGGGTGTAATTTAGGGAGTTCAGAGCACCTGGTAAAAGCAGGGGTCGTGTGCCAGCCCCAAGAAGCGTTGGCAGGAAGCCACCTGCCTCCCTGACACCGGAATCATGCTGTCTGTGCTCCCCTGACATTATCTACCCATGACAGCCACAGCCCAAAGGGCCTAGCAGACTTCTGAGATCAGCCCAGGAAAAGGCTGTGGCCTGGGAATCTGGGAACATGCATCTGAGTCTCTCCTAACTTGCTATGCTATGTGACCTAACAAACGACAACTCACTGGGACTCAGTTTCCCCATCTACAAAAGGAGACAGCTGGACTCCGTGATCTCTAAAGTCACTTCTAGCTCCAGCAAGGCCTTTATCTCAGGTCCCAAGATTTCTCCACGCCTTCTGGTAGGTTCAGATTTCTTACCTGAGGGAAGAGCTAGGGCAAGTTGCTACAGTTCCACTCTCTCCACTCAGCAGAGAGGGATGGCTCCCAGCCCAGAGTTGAGGCTTACCTAACTCCAGCAAGCTGAGCAAATCCCTGAGAACAAAAGGGGGAGCGGATCTGAAGAGGGAGGGGATTGGGTGACTATTCCTTCCTTGCTCAGCCAGCTTTAACCCCTTCCATGCCTCCCCCAGAAGCAGGAGGGCAGGCATGCTTTCAGGGCAGGAGGGGGCAAGTGCACCCTGGGCATGCACAGGCTTCTAGAAACTGCTCCATCTCCAAAGCCAACTTTCCATTAGGGAGGCCTCCCAGGCAGCAGCCACAGCTGAAGTTGCAATTTGTCTTTCGCAGACCCAACTCACAGCGTCAGCTAGAAAGAGCCTGTAGCTGTCATTTTGCCCATGAGGAAGCTGAGGGACAGAAATGGGAAGGAACTTGCCCAGTGTCACTCAACTTTAA
Source organism: Tamandua tetradactyla (assembly GCF_023851605.1). Lineage (NCBI taxonomy): Eukaryota > Metazoa > Chordata > Mammalia > Pilosa > Myrmecophagidae > Tamandua > Tamandua tetradactyla. Next base: position 32,446,688 of record NC_135346.1, read on the forward strand.
CTTCACAAAAAGGAATCTGGACTAGCACAGTGCCAAGCACACAGATTAATAAATAAATGGAATGGCAGGAACCCAGCCTCTTCGTCCAGTGCTCCTTCTTTTATACCATATTGCCTTTTGGCATCTTAAATCAGAGTTACAATCCCCAAATTAGAAGCAGATTGTTGAGGCCTGTCCATAAATTCTTCACTTGAACCTGTAGTGACTAATTCTCCCAAGAGTGTGGGATCAAACCCACCATGGCTATTAAAAATTTAATACAAAGCCCCAGTGCCTTAGGGCTGTGCTTTCTTATTAGCCCTAGAACAGGGTGAAGCCTGCCAATCAGTCGGGCTGGGCCAAGAATGCAAGGGTTGGTGTCTTTTCACTGAGAAGCTATCTGGGGCAGCACCCTTCTCCTGGGGGGTGTGGGTAGGAGGAGGAATCCTGTTAGACTCTTAGGAACAAAGAATGTCATTTCCCTGCACCAGCCCTACACATAGACAAAGCAGGGAGCCTCCAGCCAAGAGAATTCCAGATTAATACAGATTCCCCTAAGCATCTCTTCCCCGAGCATTTCCCCTGCATGACTGACATTCTACCCTTAGGGTAAAACAGACTCTCATATCCCAAGGGGCTCTGCGAACCTGTGACCCACAGGGAGAGCAGACAAGATCCAGACTATTGGTGAATTTTAAGCAATGGGCATATTTTTGAGCTGGTAAAGGAACCAGATTATATCAAAATTGGGAGCCTGGGCTCCTGCAGCCAGTGAAGGGCCAGAGGTCCAGCAAGTAAGCACTGGATGGCCTGCAGATGGTGGTGGGTGATGTGGCAAAGCTGTTTCAGCTACTGGGATTGGTTGTTGGTGTGGCTGGTAAGACTATTAGGTAGCATTTGGCTAGTAAGCCCAGGAATGCCTTCTTGGCCCAGCCGCCCAGCCTCCCCCTGAGGTCCCTGGGGGAGACACAAGCTCCAGGAACTAGTCAGTTATTAGCAGTGTCACTGTGCACCTGGCATTGTGCTAGAGTACAATCCATATGTTGTTATCCTCATGGAGCCTACAGTCCAGTGGACAACGACAAATGGGAAAGGTAAAGATCACCCTATTATCATGTCAGATGGGCCTAAATCTGAATGCTGAGCTCTCCAGCAAGCTAGCACCCCACAGGGACCATTGAGATGCATGTACTACTCATCAGACATGTATCGACCATACCCCACCTGCTTCCATCCCTCACAAGCACATCCCGTCCATCTGAGAGCGCTGTCAGCTCTTCCTCCTAAACATTCGTCCTGAATTCCAGCCCTTCTCCCCAGACCCTCTGCTCTGACCTAGTCCCAGCCACCTCCTTTTCTCCCCTGGATAACTTTTTCTGCCTCCTCTTCCTTGTCCCTGAGTCTCTCCACCAATGAGCAACCAAAACGATGGCTCTAAGAGGTTAAGTCACTCTTCTCCTAAAACCCTCCATGGACTTCTCGTTGCCCTTAGCATGAAATGCATACATAGCACCATGGTCTCTGGATAAGACCTTCGTTGTCCGTCTCCTACCCACTAGACATCCTTTCCCTCCACCCTGCCCCTTTTGCGTAGGCCTTCTTTCTGCTCCTGGATCGTGACACACTTATTCCTTTCTCAAGGCTCTGCTCCTGCTACTCCTGCTTGGAATGTTTGCCCTCAGCTTTCTATCATTCAGGTCTTAACTCAAAAGTCACCTCCTCCAAGAGGCCCTCCTTGATCACCCCAACCAAAGCCCCCACCCCATCACTCACTCTATGCCATATTTCCTTATTTTTATCTTTACAGCCCTTATCAGTACCTGAAAGAATCTTATTTATTTGCGTGTATATTTGTCTATCAATCTCCTCCCACTAGAATTGTGTCCCTTGAGGGCAGGATTCCTATCATATTTTTTTACTACTCTCTACCTAGCACTTAGAATCCTGTGCCCAGGAGCATCTCCAAAAATTATTATGGTCTCATCAAATGACTAGCACAAATGCTCAGGTGTGAAATAGCTGTGTTGGAGAGGAATGTAGAGCTTGAGTCCATCTACTCAGTTATTAGATGAGGAAATGCAGATCCAGAGAGGGGCCAGCACTTGCCCAACGTTGAACAATCAGGACATTTATTCCTATAAGCTGACACATGAAGGGTAAGAAAGAGGCAGCTCTGTGCGGATATGGTGGGAGCAGCTAGTTCCAAGGACCCAAGGCAAGCCCCCTACAGGAATGCAGGCAGGAGGCCAGTGAGACTAAAGCAGACTGAGGTGGGGAGAGGCTGGAGGTGAGGTGGCCAGGTAGGCAGAAGCCAGGTCATGTAGATTCAGCTTGGATTTTATTCCCCTTGAAGCAGGATGTGACTTACTCTGTCACCCAGTAAAGGATACTGTGGGGGCCTGGGATCCAGGAGACCAGTCAGTCAGGAACCTGCCAGGAGCCCAGAGCCCGAGGTTGAGCAAGTCCCACAGGGTTTGTTTACCAGGACATCAAAGTCGCTGCGGGTAACACTGCCACCCATCTGAGCTCCATTTGCAGAGTTGAGACTGCAACCGACTCAGAGCCCAGTTAGTGCAGCGCCACACTAGCTGCGGAGTTACGGCTGCTGCTGCTGGCTAACCACGTGCCAAATTGCTGCACAGTTACTCATGCCACAGGCTTTGGACCAATTAAATGAGCAGAGAGGGTGGTTAACGAGGAGTAAACAATCCAAATGCTCATAATTACACTGAGGGTTTGCACTAATGCGTCTAAGCCAGGACGTGGGGGTGGGGCAGGAGGGAGCAGGGGGTCTCGTGTTCTCTGCTGGGTGGTCTGCCACTTTGAGGTCTCTTCCATACTCCAAAATGGCTGTCTGCTGACTTTTTGGGGGTGGGGGTGGGCGTGGGATGAGGGTGGAGAAGGCAGTTTGCATGTAGGTTCTGAGGATTTGGGATTAGAACAAAGACAGCAAAACAAAGTTCCTGTTCTCCTGGAGAAGACATCTTAATGCCAGGGGGAGGATCAACAGCTAAACAAATAAACGTATACTGCATGAGGATGCTAAGTGCTACAGTGACACGGGGCAAGGGGAGTAGAGAGCTACTGGTGGGGGGGGAGTACTAATTAATACAGTGTGTCCAGAGAAGGCCTCTCTGGCAAGGTGACATTTGAGTGGAGACCTGAAGGAATTAGGGAGCCAGCCACACAGCTGCCTGGAGAAAGGGCATTCCAGACAGAGGAGGTGTGAAGATGAGTGCTAACCAGGGAGGCTTGGAGTATGATGATCGAAATACTGGGGTGATTAAAGTTCCACAGCTACGGGGAGGGGTGCGAGGGCTTGGGGTGCTGGGGGGTAGGTTCCAGGTTCAGAGACCAGCATGTTCAAAAGCCTCAGAAGAGAGACAAGTGCTTTCTGTTTTTCAAAGTATTTGACCTTATTTGATCTCAGAACAATGGTACAAGGATAAGAAGGGTAGATTTCTTTTTCCGTTCAACAGCTGCTAGAATGTCTAACAGTTCAGCCAAGATTCCAGAGGATCTGGGGCAGAAATCTGATTCAGGGGCAGAAATCTGTGGTCTGCACTGCCCTTTCAGGTCAGATCAGAAAATCATTCCTCGCCACGCTGAGCCACCAAAACAAGATCAGCATTCAGGCAAGTGTTTTGAATGGGTTATAAAGTTCAAAGCAGAGCCGATTCTAGCTGGGTTGCTAAGCATGCAGTAGAATACTGTGTTAAGTCAGTATAGAGAATTAACACACACCTCCACGGCCATAGTAATTTAACCAATGAGACTGGAAATGCAGCTCTCAGTTTTAAGAAACCTTTATAGAAACACTGAGGGTTAGAATCATGTTCATGTCAGTTCTCAATTTAATACACCTGGAATGGAAATCTCCTCAAATATATGTCCTTGGATTTCTTCCAAGAAATGGTAAACAGCATGTAGTATGCCTACAGAAAGGGAAATTGTTTGGCAATAAAAAGGAATGAGGTACTGATACATGCCGCGACATAGATGAACCCAGGAAACATGCCGAGTGAAAGAAATCAGTCACAAAACACATCATATTGCATGATTCTATCTGTATGAAATGTACAGAATGGGGAAATCTATAGAGAGACAGAAAACAGATTCATGGTTGCCAGAGAATAGGGAGAATGGGGACGAGGAGAGTGATAGCTGAAAGGTATGAGCTTCTTTTTGAGTGGATGATAATATTCTAAAATTGTCCATGGTAACAGTTGCACTTACCTTTGACTATGCTAATTGAAATGTATACTTTAAATGGGCAAATGATGTGGTGTGGGAATTATCTCTCAATAAAACTTTTAAATCAATCTTCCAGAAACTTCCCTCAGCATTTTAGCTAAAGAGAACAATCTAAAAGATGATACGAAAAATTAATTCATGGGGCGGGTCATGGTGGCTTAGCAGGCAAGAATGCTTGCCTGCCGTGCCAGAGGACCCGGGTTTGATTCCCGGTGCCTGCCCATGTTAAAAAAAAAAAAAAAATTAAATCATGAATGCCATTCAAGGACGCCTATAACAGATTTCACAAAACACTTTCATAACATTTTCTCCAGATCTGCCGTATTTGGCCTCTGACCCCCTGCCAACTGTGTTTATTTGATCCCTAATTTTGTGTGATCACCACTTCCATTATTCAGGTCTCTATTTGTCCTTACATCAAGTGAAAGCAACCAGATGGGTCATCACCACATTTGGAGGGAATGTCTGTGATCATCTTCATAAATGATAAGCTATAAAAAAATGTTTCTTTTGCTGGGCTCAAGTGGGGAGTGTCTCCAAGCACGAGACGGTCATCTGAGATGCCAGAGGGATTTCTGGGCAAGGAAGACGTGACCCAGCCCAATGGACGCTGTAGAAAGCAGAGGTCAAAGAGAGATTTAAATTGCAAGTCCCATATTGCAAATCACAGGGAAGAGGCTGTGGATCACGGGCAGTAATTTGTGATGGAGCTGGTTCTCACTCGGACACTCCAAGCAGAACCATATTTATTTAACAATGTTGATACTGGCAAGTAATGCCAGGGCCACACCTTAGGTATACCTCCCAAAGAATGTGCTCATTCCCGCCACCACGACTGGGGAGCACTTCCGCAGTGTGGGACGGGGGTTCTCCAGCTTTTAGGCTTCAGAACCCCTTTACCCTCTTACTTTATTAGCCATTAAAACTGAGGAAAAATTCAAGTTTTTATTTATTAATTTATTAAAAAATTAAATCCATTGCATGCTTATATAAGGTATTTTTATGAAAATTAACTATATTTTTCAAAATAAAGAAATGGTGAGAAGAGTGGCGATATTTTATATTTTTTTATGAACCTCTTTAAGAGACAACTGCATTCTCCTACCTACTGGTTTTGCTATCACAGAATCATGTAGTCTTTGGAAAACTCCGCAGTGCACTCATGAGAGAATGAAAGTGAAAAAGGCATATAATGTCTCAGTTTTGTTCTGAAAATGACCTCATGGACCACCTGCAAGGGTCTCTGGGATCACCAGGGGTCCCCAGGCCACATCGTAAGAATCACTGGTGTGGTGGTTGAAGCCAAATTGTTGGGAATCTTTGGGCAAGTCATTCAACCTCTCTGTGCCTCAATTTTCTTATCTATGAGACACAGATATCATCACTGTCCTCACAGGGCTCTTGTGACAGTAAAATGACTTAATAGGGTAAAGTGCCTGGAACATAGTAGCAGCTTAATAAATACCCACTGTCATGCTTCTCTCAAGAGGAGAATCCATGTATCACTCTGTCTCGTTCCCCCAGTACAGAGTACAGAGAAGGCACTTAATTTTTCACAAATATATGAGGGCAAAAATGAACAATGCTCTAATCAGAGTGAACTTACTAGCCTTTCCTGGGACAGAGAAAAATCTGTTTTCTTGTCCCTAGTAAATAAAGTAAATAGGTCGAAGAGACAAAGTGACTCACCAGAGTCATATGAAAAATCCCACCTGGAGCTGCTGGACAGCTGAGCACTGCCCCTGCCACCCCAGGTCTGAAGCCTCCTGAGCACACCTGGAATGGAGAGCCCTGTAGCATTTGACTTTGTCCTGATGTGAGATGTATCTGCAGCCTCATAGGTCCAACCCTGCCTACATAGGACCTCAGTTTAGGATCTCTGTCTCCTCCCTCCAAACCGTCATCCAGAAAGCACTTCTAGCTGACAATGACACATTCTTATCTGCTCACTTACTGCCTCCCCTTCTCCATTAGGGACCCTCTCAGTCTCTTGTGCCCTGCCTGGGATGTGGCAGGTGCTCTATAAATAGTTGGATGTTTAATGAAATGAAATGAAAGAAGGAAAGAATAAATCCATGTCTTTTCAGTGGCAGAAGTGGTGGCAGAGAGAAGAGAACGGTTAAATGTTACAACCAAAAATAAAACAAAGACTTGGGGGTCTGAAGAGCTGAGGGCTTTTGTCTACCGAGTACCCTGGTTGGGGTCCGCTTTTAAAATAACAGTAATAACCCAAGGGTGGCTCACAGGGACTGAGAGCTCCTCTGTGCCTGGTACCCTGCTAAGCCCTTACATGTACCAGTCCTCACAACAGCCTTATCCAGCTGAAAGTGGTTCCATTTCACAGATGGGGAAACCGAGTGTTGGGCTGACTCGCCTGAGGTCCCACAGCCAGCAAGTGGCACTGCCACACCACACTAGTGTGTAGCTGTCTTAGTAGACCAGGGGAGTGGAATGCCAACTGGGGAGGGTGGAAAGGGGCCAGTACAGGAAGGTGAGAGTTCAGGGCCCAGGCAGCAGAGCACACTTGAGGGCAGACGCCAGAAGTTCACCGTCTCTGGGACTGGGGACAGGGGAGCCAAAAAAAGAAAAAGTGATGTGCTTTCTTAATTAAGGGTACTAGCAGCAAACCCTTGAACACACCTCATTTTACAAAAGGGAACACCGAGGCTCAGAGAGTGGAAAGTTCACACTCAAGTTCACACAGCAAGTTAGAGCCTAGCCCAGTCCCTGCACTTTGCGCTTGGCCGAGGGCCTCCTCCTAACTCACAGATGCGTACGCTTCTGGCTGAGGCCGGTCCCACAGTACCGGCTCCCTGCAGAGAGGGTGGCGTGGGAAGCCGCCAAGCAGCAGCCTTCACTCCATCAAGAAGGTGGGAGCCGTGGGGGCATGACCAGGCCTGCAGCTGCCCTCCCACCCCCCACCCCCCACCCCAGGGTTCTCCACTGCCCCCAACACCAGAACAAAGCACAGTTAATGAGAGCAAATTACCATCGCTGGGAGAATGGAAGCAGCTCTTGGACGGCCACGGGGCTGGGGGCTGGGGTGTGACGGGGCCTCTCCCGCTTTCCTTCCTCTTGTGCAACCCCCTTCACCAGGAAGCAAGCTGGCACAGGACGGTGCTCACGGAAGCCCCGGGCCGGGCCACTGTGGTTGACGCTGGGGCCCTGGGTTGGGCTCTTCCACCCAGTCTCCACCCCCAGTCGCCACAAAAATGCAGAGCTCTGATGGCCAGGCAGCACACGCAGCACTGCAACCCCAAGTACCCAGGATTGGGGGCTAAAAGGAGATCTGGGGCAGAAGGCTCCAGCACAACCCCAAGCCTCCGGAGAGCGGATCAGGCCTTGTGTCACCCTGCAGCTGATTCACTTTTCTCTTTGTGATGAGGGGGCAGATAGAGTAACAAGCCTAAAACACCTCAAGTCCTTACGCTGGTGCTATTACAGTGCTAAGAGCCACGTACATTCATCCCCTCCACAAACCTATGAGATGGGCATTATCAGATTCCCACAGGTTAGTGGCTTAGAGCTGTGGTTAGCGAAGTGAAGTCTTTGAACCAGCAGCATCAGCGTCACCCAGAGTTGTTAGAAATGCAAACTCTCAGGCCCTGCCTGCTGAGGTGAGGCTAAGAGACATGCTCAATTCTCTCTCTACGCTGACATGGCAAGTGAACTCACTGCCCTCCCCCTCTACATGGGACATGACTTCCAGGGGTGTAAATCTCCCTGGCGATGTGGGACAGAAATCCTGGGACAAGCTGGGACCTGGCATCATGAGATTGAGAAAACCTTCTTGACCAAAAGAGGGGAGAGAGAAATGAGACAAAATAAAGTGTCAGTGGCTGAGAGATTTCAAACAGAGTCAAGAGGTTATCCTGGAGATTATTCTTATGTATTATATAGATATCCCTTTTTAGTTTATGGTGTATTGGAGTGGCTGGAGGGAAGTACCTGAAACTGTAGAGCTGTGTTCCAGTAGCCTTGATTCTTAAAGATGAGTGCACAATGATATAGTTTTTACAATGTGACTGTATGATTATGAAAACCTTGTGTCTGATGCTCCTTTTATCCAGGGTATGGACAGATGAGTAAAACATATGGATGAAAATAAACAAATAATAGGGAGAACAAAGGTTAAAATAAATTGGGTAGAAGAAATATTATGGGTCAATCAGAGAGGGGTAAAGCGTATGGGATGTAAGAGTTTTTTCTTTTTTCTTTTTCTGGAGTGATGCAAATGTTCTAAAAAATGGTCCTGGTGATGAATACACAACTATTCATGTGATGATATTGTAAACCATTGATTGTACACCATGTATAGAATGCTTGTATGTTAAGAATGTATATTTGTATGTTGTTTTATCAATAAAAATATTTTAAAAAGAAAAATGCGCTCAAGGCTGCACCTCGCACGCAGTTGGCAGTCCAGGGCTCAGACCCCGCTCTGTCTGTGTCTCGGGCTCACACTTCCCCCGGCAGCTGCTCTGTCTGGGTCCTGCAGGCTCAAGCCCTGCCCCGGGGGATCATGGCATGCGAGAGGCTGAAAGGAATTTCCAAAGGGCAGCACATTCACTGCCGCCCTCTTTATAATCGTGAAGAATCAAAAACAGCCTAAGTGTCCACTCTTCCGAGGCTGGTTAGATTATAGGGCTCCCGTGGGTTGGGGTGCTTTGCAGCCATGGAATAAAATGGGAAAGCTTTTTATATATGGCAGTAATGTTTTCTATGTTATAGTACTAAGTAGTAAAAAGCAAAGGGCAGAATAATATTTGTGTGGAAAAGAAGGAAAGAATATATAGATGTATTTGCCTATATATGAAAAAAATCTCTGAAAGAAACTGGCAACAAAGTGATTTTCTAGAGGCAGCTGTTGGGGCTGGGAAGAGAGAGGGAGTCTCTTCGAATACCCTTTTGGACCTTTTATATGAATTACCTACTCAAATGATAAATTCAATGCAATTTAAACTTAGAAGAAGAAGAAAGGGGGTATTATGCATGATTTTTCCCTAAACCGACTACTTTTCTAATTAAAAAAGAAGAAAGGAGGCAAATGAGGAAATGTGGGAAGGCAGAGGAGATGGGAACCAGAAAATTTTGAGAATTTATAAAGTGCCAGGAGACACAGGGTTGAATTTTTTACATGCACTATTTCCTTTCATCTCCTCGATGGACGGGGGAGGTTGATACTGTTATTATCTCTATTTTGTTGGTATGGAAACAGAGTTGCAGGGGAATAGTTTCAATGTTTTATTCACTTAGGCTTTTTGTCTTCCCGCTTATCTCTGAAGAACTACTTAATATTCAATCTATTATGAAGAACCCGATTTGCACTCTGTAGTGTTTAAAGAAAAAAGGAAACTAATATTGAATCTCTTAAATTTAGTGTATGTAAACTTACAATATGCATTGTCTAAATGCATTTAAGTCTTACTCAAAGAAAAGCTGAAGCAAAAATGTTTGTATGTGACAGTATGTGACTGTCAGTGTCAAGACAAACACTAATCAGTATATCCTACATTGGACTGTATTGTTCTCCAAATTATTTGAAAAAATGCATACAGACGACTTGCCTCATTTTTAAATGAGCATAAAAGGCCCTCTAACCTATGCAGGTTTCCCCATTATGAATACAGAAAATGCTAGTGGGTTTCGCTCACTTCGTGTATAACAGGTGCCCTGATGTTGTGCTGTGCCCTGTACTTTTTGTGTGGGACCGTTCCATTCAGGAACGAAGAGCACCATGGTTCCAATCTGTATGTATTTACTAATCCTTCCCCAAGGTTTGTGTATGTTGGATATTGTGGTGTTTTAGATCACTGAGTGTACAGAAGAGAGAATTCAAACAAATATTGCTGTTCTTCAGTTTTGTGGAATTTGAAATTACTCAAACTGAAAATAAATTACTGGACTGTGGACCTAACAAAACAAAACAAAAAATTGGAAGACATTATTTTCCCCCTTTGTAAATAAGGAGTTAGAGGCCCAGGGAAGTTAAGTTACTTGCTCAAGGTCACACAGCCAAAGCATGGCAGACCAGAAAAAGAATCCCTAGAAAGGATATTCAAGCATGGGGTCCTGCATATCTAAGTTCCCAGTGGAAGGGAATCCTTCTTAACAAGTTATAGGTAAAAGGCTGTAATTTCCAAGTTCATAAAAACAGAGCCAGTGTCCATCATTTTGATGCTTTCCCCAATTCCTGGTCCAGTGTCTAGTGTCTGGTATGGGCTGAGCACTGGAAAAAGAGAGAAGTAGAAGAACAGTGCTGTTGAATGATCACCCTGGAAGGGTGGATGGAAGTCAATGGGCAAATTGAAGCCTAGATATTGGAAGGGTGGTGTTTAAACTGATACCTTGGGAATTGTCCTGATTTCCTTCTGTGTCCCTTCTAAGACTGGAAGGGAACAGGTTCTGGTCATTTTTATTGGGTTAGGAGGAAATAAGCCATCTCAAGCATAGGTCCAGTGGGAAAGAGGGTCCTTCAGCAGCTGTGGGGTAATAGGGAGGCAGGGGGTTTCAGTAAGAAGTCCAAAAGGAGGCTGCTGAGATATGGATGAAAGGCCAGTGGCTTAGAAACCAGGGGGCTGGGTTCCAGCCCCAGCTCTACCGCTAACTGGTTGTGGAGTATTATATATATATATATATATATATTTATATTTAAAATATAGATAAAATTTTATTTATGTTTAATAGATAAACTATCTATTTACAATTGTAGATAAATATTTATCTTTATCTATAAATAGTAAGGTTATCTTGAAGTCCAAATGAAAAAGTAGGTTAAGTAGCAAAATATGATACATGGGATTATGGAGGATATGAAAAAGTACTAGTGAAAAATGGTATGCTGGACAACTTGCTTTATACCATGAGAACTAGCTATTCTTCTAATAGTGAGAAGCTGAATCTTCCCTCATTTATTAAAGGGGAATTAATTGTATCATCTCCGATGCTGACTTCCTTTCCCCCAGGACAGCACTCACCACATTCATTGCTTAGGTGTCTCCTCCCTCACTAATGGCTAGTTGAGGACAGTGCCCACATAGAATTCATTACCTAGTCTTTAAACCTAGCACAGAGTGGCAGTGAAAGACGATGGTTGGATGGATGGATGGAAGGATGGATGAACAGTTGAATATTTTCAGAACCCAGAGGAAGGATAAGTTCATTCTGATTCTGATAAGATCAGTCTTCTTAGAGAAGGTACATTTGGATGAGCCTTAAGGTGTCTAATAGCTCAGCAGAGTAAGAACAAGAGATCAAGGAGGGGGAAGGCATTTTGGGAAGTGAAGGCTGCCTGAGCTAAGGCGTTGGGGCAGGAAGGGTATTCGTCATCAACGGTTACTGGCCTGGGACTGATAAAGCACAGAGGGAGAAGGCTGAGATGCAGCTAGAAAGGTGGGTTTCAGCCAGGCTGTGACAGGTCTTGAAAGTTGGGCAGAAGTGTCTTGGCTTTTCTGTCCTGCGGGCAATGGGACACCATGAATTTTTGCAAAAAAGGACTGACTGGCTCCACCCTGTGTTTGCTGGCTGTGCATAAAAGGACAGGCATGAGGCCAGGCTTGGCCTGGGGTAGGATGTCTCATCATTCCCCTGTGTCTGCTGGCCAGTCTTGAAGAGCTACCAGGGAGCAGGGTAAGAACAGTTCCTGGTAAGACTGGGCAGTGGCGCATGTGCATCTCTGTCTCCAGAGTACTCCGAGGAGGAGTGTGGGAGGAGCCTCCAGTGGGGTAGTCCTCCCCAAAGTAATGGCTTGATTAGACCTCAAGCCTCCTAGGCTTCCTACTGGGCACAAGCTCGTCCAACAGGACTTCCCTCCCTCTCCCTATTGCCAAAAGGACACTCAACAGGGCTGCCCCCGCTGCTAGGAAATGTCTTGACTCAGGGTTTTAAGTCCCTAATCATCCAGGGACTGTGAGACTTGGGCTAGTCCCTGCCCCTCTCGCATAGGCCCTGCATTGCACAACTGCAGGAAGTAACACCTAACATGGTATACAGTGAAGTGGTGCCCCTCGGAAGTTGTGCGAACCAGCAGCCCTGCCTCAAATCTGTTTGCTCCTCTGTACAGAAGGTGAGGCAGCAGTAGGTGTGGCTCATCTCTCAGAGCCATCCAGGTCTGATCTTGCAGGAGTCTGAGCAGATGTGGGGATGTGAGGAGGGAAGGAAGAAGGCTGCCAATGCCTTTGCTGCATGCCAGAGAGGGTGGCCGAGAAGGTCTGGGAGCTGGTGTATGGCCATCCCAGAAAGCAACGGTGCCTCACTTCTGCCAGGGTCAGCCCTGGACCCAAATCCCTTTACCCACCCCTGTTCCTCTCTCCAGCCTTGTGTGACCTACCTAACCTCTCTAACCAGGCTTCCTCATGAATAAAGTGGGAGAAGAAGACTGCATACTTCATCAAGACGTTGTGAGCATTAAAAGAAATAATGTACATTAGCAGAGTGCCTAGCCCAAAGCAACAGCTTCATAATCATTAGCCTTCATCCCTAGTTTTGTTTTATTTTGTACAGCAAGTTAGATGAATCTTCCCTGGGTCATTCTCACTTTGAACTGCCTCAAGATCACAATTAGGCCCATTAGGGAAGCCACAGAGTGGAACTCAGATGCCCACTTGAGAAAAGCAGGAAAAGGGCCCTGGGGAGGGAAAAAAGAAAAGTAGGCACCTGCTTCCTCACAAACAGAATGGCCCCAATCTTCTTATGAACTCTTTCCTCTTTAGCTGGAAATGACTACCCAAGGAATTTGGCCAAAGCTTAAGTTAAAGGAATGAAGTTGGATTTGCGGAATTTCAGGTAGGAAAATGCACACTGATGGGTTATCTTTCCAGCCAGTCCCTGGAGTCTGGTCCTATGGGTGACATATACAGTCCCTCCTCCTTGGGCCAGTCCCGGTCCAGCTTTCCCTGGGAGGATGAGAAGGAACAATTAGGGAGGGTTCAGGGCTTGGATGTTTTGCTGACTGTCATAGGGAGCTGCTAACACCCTGCTGAGGAGTGGAGCAAGCCCTGCCCGGCTGTGATGGAAGGAAGCTCCTGGCGTGGGGCCGAGAAGGAACACAGGTGGGACCAGGGCAGAGAGGAGAGCTCCATCTGGACTCTGAAGGCTCCCAGAGTATGAAAGGCAGCAAAAAAAAAAAATCCACCAGATATGGCTCCCCAGACTTTCCTGTATTTTCAGATTTTATATATTCTTACATATTAGGAAAAATAATATTATATATTAAAAACTGATATGGGGGGGGGAAAGCAATGTTGGGTTGGTCTGTGAAACTCGAAATGCAGGAGCACTAGTCCTGACCCTACTACCCACTCTCTATATGATGTTGGGCAAGTCACCTCCACTCTAGGCCTCAGTTTCCCCAGCTGCACAGTAAGGGGGTCGAATCTGTGCCCTCATTAGGGTGGTGGTATAATAGACGCCTTTGCATTTTCCTCATCTTTTTCCTAGTTTTCATAATTTTTATAATGTTTCACTTGTAAAAGTAGGGAATGATGGTGATTTGGCCACAAACTCTGTTGATGGGAAGGAAGGAAGGAAGAAAAGAGGGAGGGAGGAAGAAAGGGAGGGAGGGAGAGAAGCAGTCTTCAGATTTAGGGAAAGGGAAGCCACTGCACAATCACCCTCAGCAGCAAACCCCAGGTGATGTGATAGCAACTCTGAAATCTGTTTTATAACTAATTGTTGCAATGTGATTTAAAATTTATTACTTTTTTGTATATATTTTATTTTTTACAATAAAAAAATTTAAAAAAAAAAAAGAAGGAAGAAAGAAATGGTAGTGTTAGGGTGGAGGAATCCCCATATTTCATCAGTTACCCTATCAGGCTCCTGAGAAATCACGTGACACCCCCCTCAACCCTCAAACCCAGGTCTCGGGCACAAGTACTTTATGTTTTGTTATAACTTCAAAGGTACAAAAAAGTTGTAAGAATCATTCAGGGAACTCCTATAAACCCCTTACCAGAGTCTCCAACCATTTTCCTCTTGCCCCATTTTCCTTATTATTTTCTCCTCTCCATGTGTGCGTACCCACACATGCATGCACACACACACACACACGTGTGTATTCTCATCTGACCCACTTGAGAGTACGCTGGAGACTTCATCCCTTAATGCTTCTTAAAATGAGTATTTCCTCAAATAAGAACATTCTCTTATGTAACTACAGTGCAAATAGCAAAATCAGGAAATTTAGCTTTGATGCAGTATCATTATTTAATCCACAGGTCATATTCAGATTTCCTCAATTGTCCCAATAATTGGCTCTTTCCACCCTCGTCCCCCACCTCGAAACTGGTTTTTCCTTGTATTCATCACTCTGGTGCCCAGACACCACCTGCCTCTGCCTCAGGCAACATGAATAAGGCGTTTTTATCATTTCTCTCCCGCCCCCACGCCCCTTGGTGTCCTCGCCCGCTGCTGCTCCCCCCTCCAGCAAGCCCGGACCAGACACAACGGGGCAGGTGCTGTCTGAGGGATGGAGCGATTTTCATGCTGACCTGAGAGCGCAGGGGAACCCCTAAGCCTTTGCCTCGGGCATGGCCAGGTCGGGGGGGCGCAGGGCGCACTCACCAGCCCCCAGCAATATCCCCTAGTCTGCCCCATCCGCTAGGGGTTAGGGGGGCACAGGACACTAGCTTAAAGACTAGTTCCAGAGACAAGACTCACTCCCATGAATAACCTCACACCCATGTGACAGGGAAAGGGCATGAAGTTACCTTTTCGGGGGTACTAGGAAAGTTTTGTATCTGAGAGGCGGTTGCATGGATGCAGACATAGGTAAACATTCAGATGTCTGCCCTTCATTCTATCACAATAATCGTAGTTATATAAATCAAATATGTGTGTGGATGTGTATATGTGCATGTATGTAGTCAAGAATCCACACAGTAGAACATGACGCAGTGGTTCCAAAAGCAAGAGACAGCTTCTGGTTTTGTCCAATGGCCTGGAGCAGTTCATGCCTATTACTTTGTAGTTGCTGAATAAATACGGTCGAATAAACAAATGAATTAATTTGATGCTTCAACTCAATTTCTTAACACGAAAAGATGTCCATGAAATCTTGCTAAGTGGAATAAACACCTTATGGACTAGTATGTGAGAGTGATCCCATTTTTGTAGATATTTATGTTTGTGTATTCTTTTTGTATCTAATCTAGAAGGATATATCCGTTTCCTACAAGGCTTCTCTATGAGTGAAAAAATAAAGATAATTTCTTCTTCTAATTATTTTTTTCTCTGCTTTGCACTTAAAAAATTTTTTTTTCATAACAAACATAAACTGGTTGGGTGAAAAAACACTTTCTTTTTTTTTAATTACCAATAAAAGCTCCAGGAGTCCTGAGATTACAGGGTCCTGAATATGATGGCACTGATTTGTGGATCCCTAAAGAGAAGTTATAGTATGTAGTGTTACTTATTTGACCAAAGACACTTTGGGGGAAAGAAACTCTGTCCTAAAGAGGAAAGGGCAGAAGGAGGCTGGATCCCTGATAAATGTGTGGAGCTGTCGCACCAACCCCAAACCTCTTACGTCCGAACTTCTTTTACACACAAGAAACACAAACCCTTCCATGTGTGAACTATGGTTATCTGACTTTTCTGTTGTCAGCTGAACTGAACTCTACTTGGTATGGGTGCTTTGCACAGTGCCCCATACTTAAAAAGTGGTCAGAGAATGTTAACTGCCGACACTGTCAGCTACCCAGTGAGTACTGGAACCTTAACCCCACTCAAGCAGGCTCTCTTTCCTGTGGGATGCCTGAGAACCAATTTCTCTCTGTTCTCCTACATTTAGTGGAAGAGTCCATCTCCGTGGCTGGAAGCTGAAAGTCTGGAACAAATCCCAGACTGGGCATGTCAGAACCCCAATGTGTGTGGATTTGATGAAACACAATGAGTTCCTAAAACCACAGGTGCTCAGCTCCCATGGGGAAGGCTCCCACCCAGGCCTGAGAACCTCTGGGTCTTGGAGCAAGAAGAGATGTTAAAAGACTTCCACTCCAATCTTGGAATTAATGTAGAATTCCCTTCCAAATTTTCTTCCAGTCTCCATTTGAGCACTTTCAGTGACGGAATGCTCCCCAGCTCCACGGGCAGCTTGGCCTTTCTTCAAATGGTTCTAGAAAAGGTCCTTCCTTATAACGAACCATGGTTTTCACCCTTTGACCTTGGTTCTGCCTTTAGGACCATGCAAAACAAGTCGTCCCTTCAAAATCTTTCATAACCTGAACGTGTTAATGCTCATGAAAGAGTAATAACATGGAGCCTAGAAAAGGGAATGAGATCTTGTAATTATGTATAGCTTAATGCAATACCTTGATACATTCCAGAATATGTTGGACGGATAAAAAAAAAGTATTTGCAAAGTTAGGAAAAAAAAGAAGAAGAATAGCTACCATTAATATGGTGTTTACTGAGTGCTAGAAACTATGCTAGGCAAATTACGTGCCTAATCTCATATGCTCCCCTTCCCCGTGAGGGATCTGGGTTTAGGAGAGAGAAAGAATTTTACCTAAGGTTGCTCAGGTAGTAAGTGGCAGAGCTAAGATAAGGAGCCCAGATTTTTCTGGTTCCAAAACTCGGGCTTTACCACAGCAGTCTGCTGCTTCCCGTACACTCACACCCACGCCTATCCTCCTGTCCCACCCCCCCACCCAGGTCTTCTGTTCTCTAGTAACATCCACTCTGGCAACTCTGCAACGTAGAGTTCCATCTGATTCTGGAGCACCCAGAACCTTCTGGGCAATTCTACCAACCCCTCCTCTGGTCACCCATCTTTCCCCTGCCCTTGCCACCTCCTAGTCCAGCCCTTGGTTTCAGCTCTTTACATGGCTCTCTAGATGTTCCCTGCTCTAGGACATGTAGGTTCTTTTTATATCTGTCCAGCAGGACTTCTTCTCCCCATTCTAAGTGATTCTGAAAGGTCTGTCCCCATCCTACTCACTACACAGACACTTGGGCAGCTTCCATACTCCCCTGCTGTGGCACCAGCGATTGTTTCAAAAGATGGTCACTTGAACTGATTGGGATGAAAGAGAATCTTCCTCTGGGAGTTCCGCAGGGGCTTTGGGAGGAAGAAATTTACCCCACCCCCAGCACTGGATTGATAAATGAGAAGTAATCCTGAAAATGCAAATCCGTTGTTATTAGTTTCCTATTGTTGAACAAATCACCACAAACTTAATGGCTTCAAACAACATACATTCCTTACGTTTCAGTTCCGAAGGCTGGAAGTCTTAAACTCGAGGCATCAGCAGGCTGTTCATTCTGGAAGTCTAGGGAGATTTGGTCTCCTCACCTTTTCTAGCTCCAGAGGCTGCCTCCGCTCCTTGGCTCATAGACCTGCCTTTATCTTCAAGGCCAGCAAGGGAGCATCTTTAAATGTCTCTCTGTGTCTGTCATCACATCTCCTGCGTCTCCTCTCACAGTTCTGCCTTCCTCTTATAAGGACCCTTGTAGATGATGATGATGATGATGACATTCAGCTCATCCGAATAATCCAGGATCGTCTCCTTATCTCAAGAGCCTTAACTTAATCACACCTGCACAGCCCACGTGGCAGTGGGTCCTGGGTGTGCTGCGCCAGTGCAGCTGGTGACAGGAAATAGGGAAAAGGGCAAGTCCCACAAGGACCCTCTGGGCATTGGCTGGACCTTCAAATAGCGGTGGAGACGTCCTCTTCGCACTTGAAGGGGCTGTGTGACATCACTGCCAAGGGGCCGCCATGCCCCTGTCCATGACCATGTGCTGAGCACCTGCTCCACTCCAGGCTCCAGGGGCCCGGATGCAGCAGTGCGTGAAGCTGACAAAACTCTCTGCCCTTGGGGAGCTTCTGTGATTCACTAACTCACATAATGGCTCTAAATACTACTTTATGAAACTATTTATACCGGTTTAACAATAGAAGAACTGGGCTAAATGAAGTCAGCTGGAAAGTCATTTGAAGAACACACAGTTCAAATTCATCACTTTCCAAATGAATAAAGAGCAGCTTCTGAATAAAGATCTTTGCACAAGGTCAAGTGGTGAGTTACTGATGGAGGTGGGCTGTAAGCTAAAGCAAGTGTCAACAAACTTTTTCTGTAAAGGGACAGACAGTAAAGATTTTAGGCTTTGGGGGCCACATGGTCTCTGTCACAGTAACTCTGCCATTGTAGTGCAAAAGCAGCCATAGATGATCTGAATAACCTCACGGATATGGTTGTATTACAATAAAACTTGATTTATGAAAACATGCAGCGGCTATAGTTTACTGACAGCTGGTCTAAACCAACACATTAAAGCAGGTATAACATTTTCCCCCTACTCTCGTGCCCTTTCTTATAACAGAATCCTGGTTTCCTTTTGAAGAACCACCTGTCCTTCCCATTGGGTGGGTTCTGGTAGAATGGTCAATCGAATTGCCTTGCCGAGCCCTGGCCAAGGAGCAAGTACATGACCCAAGCTGGGCCTTTCTATCTGTGGACTTTCTCACTGATGCAATGACAAGAGGGTGGAGGCCGATGCAACCTGTGGTTGCTGGTAACTCTGTTGATGGGTTTCTCCTACATGAATCCCCAAAGCTACCCCATATCCAGCCCCCTCCAAGCCTGGTGCCTCAACTCTTCCATCTATTCTGGAAGCACCTCCACCTCCTTCCAGTCAATTTCCCTTCTTCGAAGTTAGCTAGAGTCAGTTTCTCTTGCTCATAACCAAAGAAACCTGACTGGTCATTGGCCGTATGGAAAGATGTGCTGTATAATTTTCTTAACCACAATATCCTCAAACAGCTAAATTAGGATTTGATTTCTTAAAATGCAATTCATCTGGACATTTAAGGACATCTCAGATTCATCAACTGTAATTCCACTGTGTCTGCCAATGTGGACCTACCACAGAGAATGCCACCATCATTCTTAGTTCAACCAATACCTCAACCCCACCCAGTTTTCCCTTGTGCAAGTCCTTGACCTACCCAGCCCTCAGTTTCCCCATCTATAACGTAAGGGGAGTGGACAATGACAGTAATTCAGTTTCCATCCAGCTCCAGGCTTTTATCGGGGTCTTCTGCTGTGCCCTTGTATAAGAAATGGCGCCATGGCCCCTCCTCTCAAGGAGCTTGAGGACCAAATGGGGAGCGATGTCAGACATCCAATCAGCAGTGTTGACATGACCTTGCCTGCTCCAAGTGCCAGGTGAATAAAATAGCCATTGGCATTAGAGAAGAGGGAGTAGCTGTGGCTGGAAAAGACTAGCTGAGCCTTTAAGCATAGATAGGCTTTGATTAAGAAGAGAGGAAGGGAACAGATACATGCTGGCAGCCTTCTCATCAGCCTTCAAACTATGCTATGGAGGCAGTTTCTGGCTTCACTTTCCTCCTTGAGGTAGCTGCTGACAATTCCAGGAGGCACAGTGATCCATTCCTACAAGTGGCATTATTTGTTCTGTTGAGTTTCTTGTAGGTGCCTGGAGTTGTTGATTTCATGGAGTGGGGTGTGGACAGTTCTGAGCTTCTCGAATATCATATTCTTGCTGAACTTGCTTGTTTTCTGCCCGTTCCAGCTGTCCAAGCATTATAGACAGCCCCCTGCGTGCTCCCCACCCCACCCCCCAGGACAGGACAAATGAAGATTGTGTGGTCCGGACCCCCTGATGCAGACTGCTCCTGCAGCTGTGACTAACCAGCCCCTCACTGCAGGGGTGGTGGGCTGGATGGCACGGGGTGGGGGTGGGGTGAGGATACACCCCCCCCCACCTCAGCTTTCTAAATGCCATATGCTCCAAAACCTGAGCGTTGCTTTCCACTACACCCGAACCACCTGTGGGGCTGGTTATCCCCAGCACAAACAGCTCTTTGTTGCCGGTGGTGTTCGTTTGTTGGCATTTGCACAGTTCTCTGTGGTTTAAGTCTGAGGCCAGCCTGAGGCAAAATGAGATTGACAGTTTGGCTGGGGTGCCACACCTCTCTTCCACTCTCCAGCCCCCAAGCCTAGACCCCCAGTTCTCCCTCTTCACAGTGAATGCCAGCCTCCTCTCCCCACTTTAAATTTCCTCCTCCCTCAGCGTCCAGTTCTCTTGCTTTTTCAGGCTGGCTTATCTGAGAAACGAATCTCTTCTAAGGTATGAGATTTTAATAAAGCATTTCTGTTTTAATAGGAGCCTTCTAGAGATGCAATACTCTGACTCAGATGAACGAATAATGAATGTCTGGAAATTGTAGGCATTGTGGCACATTTCTAGGGACAGATCATACTGTCCCTTGAAGTATGTCAATCCCTCTCTTCTTTTTCCTTATGGCAGATAGTGCTGTACCATGGAAGAAGGAGACCCGAGGTCTTAGTCTCAACTCAATTACTAATGTGCCATGTAATTTCCCTTTTGGGGGGGACTTAGTTTTCCCATCTTTACAGTGAAGGAGTTAGACTGAATTTTTGCCAAATTTTCCTCCATTCATAAGCCCGTGGAGGCAGAGAGAGAGAGAGAAAATGTATAGCTGGCATTGAAGGAAAAGTTTTCTGTGTTTGAAGAATACGAAACTAGGAGACTCTAAGATTCTGCCTAAATCAACTGTTTGTCTCTCTGCCATCAGGTGGCTTTCATGGAGGCCAGCACTTTACAGTTTGCAAGGTGGCGTCGGTGCCCTTATGCAATTCAATGTTTGTTTAGCAAATAATTCTGAGCACCCATAAGGTGCCAGATGTTGCATCGGCTCTGTGACTATGAACATGAATGAGACACATATTTTGGAAGTAGTAATTTAGGAAAAAAGAACAGTGTATTCAAAGACAGCATGTTTCCTTATAGATGGAACTTAGCACTCATGGTAGGCAGCAAATAGAAGGAGCTCAATGAGAAAGGCAAGATGAGGATCATCAGTACATTTTACAGAGGAGCCCTGGAGACAGTGACTTGCTCAGAGTCCCAGAGTTTATTATGAGGTCAGGATTCAAGTGCCTGGAGGAGGGCACGTGGCCATTCTAGACTGAATGATTAGTGATGGCCTCTCGGAGGAGATGGTACTTGAGGTGAGAGTTTAATAACAAGAAGCAGCCAGCCTTTGGAAAATCTGGAGGCAGTATGTACAAAGGTCCTGAGGCAGGACCCATCTTGGCCATTGGTCATGTTTTGGGGTCAGAAAGAGGGCCAATGTGTTTGAAACTTAGTGAGTCAGTGTGATGAGGAAAATGAGGCTGGATTATGCAGAGCCTTAGGGATTTTATTTTAATGTGATGAGAAATCATTGGAGTCTTTTTACAAAAGAAGATCATGCTGGTGGCAATTTCATTTTCCTCAGAACCACTTTGTACCTCCATTTGCTTTGTAGTTGATATAGTGGAGCCCCCTAGAGTTGTGCAAGTTGGACTGTCCTCTCACGCCCCCGTGTGCCTTCAGGCTCTGAGAATCCCTGTGCTAAGTGTCTTTGGGGTGAAGAAGGTTGGAGCCTTCCTCCTGAGCTTTGATGATATCAATCCTATGTCTTCTTTGAAAGCCTGAGGGGAACGCTGGCCCCTCCAGGGTGTCTGTGCTGATCCCTGTAAACCCTCCCTTCTCCCCAGCTCCTTTCATCAAGTGGTGGCAGACGTAACTTCACCCTCTCCCCACTTCACGCTGACACTCTTTAAGCCTTTAAGCAGCTAGTAACTCCATCATCTCAGTGCCCCTTGGAGGGGAGCTGCAGGCAGCTTGATTGTGGGATCCAGGCACTGAGGAATTTGGGGCCTCTCAGGTTTCTTGGCAGGAGTAACAAGTACATGCAAAGACTCTTCTTCAGAGCCAGTGAAAACGATCCCTTCCAGGGGGCAGGAAAAATGTATGCTTTTGGCAAAGGACTTCATGAGACTTTATCTCAAGAGACCCACAAGGGATCCCTAGGAGGGAAGGCAGAAGTTCCTAAACTAAGTGGGAAAGTGGATGGGCTGCACAGGAGGACTTGTGCAGGCTCTGTGGTAGCCAGGCGAGGGCTGCCCCTGGAAGAGGGTCTTCTAACCCTCTTAGGTCAGAGGGGAGGGGAGAGATCCACTTAAGTTTGAGGTCCAGTCCCTCTCTCTCCAAGCTGGACATCTGGAAGTAAAAAGTCCACAGATCTGGAAGTTAGGACTGGAGATCAATCCATCCAATCCTTCTATTTCAAAGTGAAAAGACCAAGACCCCAAAGACAGCGATCAGGGGTAGGATGCCCTTCTCATATGTCAGAGGAGGAGGGTGAAACTGATGCCCTTGGAGGATATTTTGACATCAGTCAACGTTTTAAACACCTACATATTCTTTGACCCAGCAATTGAATTTCTAGGAATTCGTCCTACAGAATTAGTTGCATAGGTGCACAGAGATATACGTACAAGGTTATTCTTTGTAGCATGCCTTGTCAGTGCAAGAAACCTGCAGAGAAAGCACAGGGAAGGGTTATCAGTAGGTGAGGTGTTAAACTATGCAGCCATTGGAAGGAAGGAGGCGAATGTGTGTTATTGCTATGCAATGATTAGGAGTGGTATTTTAAATTAAAAAACGAAGCACATAATGAATAGTATAATATCATTTGTGTGACATAAATGATTATTAAATTACATTAATTTATATTTTATCTCCAGAAAGATATACAACGAGAATTAGCAGTATTTTACTCTAGGAGATTGGATGGGGCAGAGGAGGTGACATTTTAACTTCATGTTATATACCCTTCTTTTACAGTTTGAAGCTTTTTGCTTGGTTGGTTTTTACAATGTAAAACTGCTTTTGTTAACAAAACGAAAAATAAAATAATTGGGCTTCCGAATGGGAAAGTGTCTTGGCTAGGACAAGTCATTGCCAGGGTAGGAGCAGGACCGGTCCTCTTGCCTCCTCTTTCTACTTAAGCACAGTTTCCTCTCTAAGCCCAGCAGCCAGGCCTGGGTCGTGGGTGGCTCTGGCTGCTGTCTGTCCGTCCTACAGCTGGGACCTGCAGATGCTGAGATAATGTTTCTCAGAGCACAGGGATGATGACACCCTAAGTATTGGGCTTCTGCTTCTGGGATCCCTGTATAGGAATAAAATAATAAACCAATCACAAAGTTTCTCGTTTCTGAGACTCAGTTTCCCCACCTGCGTAATGGTGAAAGGGAATCGTAGGCGCTGATCCTTCAGTGTCCTTCTGAGAACTGGCATGCCACTCCCAGCCAGGCTAGGCTGCGCCTCGGAAGGCATCTGGAGTTGGCAGGCACGCCTAACCGTTCCCATGGCCTGGGCCAGGCCTCCCCCTGCTGGTCTCTGCAGGTAGTGTCAGAAAGCTTCCAGTGAAGAGGTTCTCGAGGGAGGCTGTGCCGCCTCCTGGGGGGAGGGGTTTGGGCTGTGGGGGCACTCCTAGCACTCGGTGGGCCAGAGCTGCAGATGCTGGCGTCCGCAATGAGGAGACCGTCCTGCGCAGTGAAGAACTGTCTCGCATCGCATGACTTTTGAATGAGCAAGAAGGCCTTCTCTTTCTACTTGAGCACACTGTGTCCTCTCTAATCCCAGCAGCCAGGCCTGGGTCGTGGCTGGCTCTGGCTGCTGTCTGTCTATCCTATAATCTGAGCCTACAACTTGTTCTCTGAGCCTATAATCTTACTCCCTTTTACGTACTTTCAGGAGGAGTTAGTGCCGTGCGCCCCGCGGCCAGGGTGCCCTAGTAGAAGCTGGACTCGTGGCCAGCCTTTCCTGCAGGAGCCACTTCAATGACATAGTAAATCATGGGATACGGGAAGTTAATTGTTTCCAGAATTTTAGCAAAAGTGGTTCATATCTCATAAAATCACATGATTTTGACCTTGCACTTATAAGCAAGGTCATCATTTGCGAGACTATCTTATCTCCTAAATTCCCCTTCTTCCAGACGCTCTAATTTATTTTGGCACGTCATTCCCCTCTTCAATTAAATATATCACCTTTTTCTGTTACGTACAAAGAAGTTGTGTTGGTTATCTACCCCAACTCGTACCTCTGCTCTTTCATTTCCTGTACTTCGTACATCAGAATGACTTCTGATCTACGTATTTACTTAAATCTAAACTTATTCATATAAGCATGCATATATCTTGCTTATCTATGTGTCAAATTTATTGTACTGTCTTTAGTAATCATGCCCCAGCATTTACATGCTGGGAAGTTTTATTATAATTACTCTTCTTTAATTTCCACCTTTATTTTACAGTTAAGAAATAATATTAATTTGCCAAATTTAAGTTATACTGTCTATGAATTTCATTTCAGAGTAGTTCAGAATATTCTGCATTCGCTTAAAGAAAGTGAAAAGATAAGATACGTATCTAAAGGACATGTTGCAACATTTCTAATGGGCAAAGGATTAGGATAAAAAAATATATAAAGAAGTCTTACTAATTCATGAGAAAAGAAAAAAGAGACAGAAAGAAATGGACAAAAGAAAAGACATTTCACAGGAAAAGAAATACATGTGGCAAAAAGCGTGTGAAGATGTTTGACCTTATGAGAAATGAAAATCAAGGCCCAGTGAGATTCTGTTTTATAATCATTAAATTGGCAAATTTTAAAGTCGGATGGTTCCATGTATGGAAGAACATATGGACCCACAGAATCTGGGATATGCTGCTTATGGGGATACACAATGATTCAATCCCTTAGTTTGGGTCTATCTGGGGAAATTGAACTCTCCCATACACTGCTGTGCGCGTCCTCACCTGTGTGCCTTACAGCCCCTCCTGGCCCTCCCCTGATGTGCTCAGTTTTGTAGTGTGGTGAACCCTGCAGGCTGCATGTATCAGGCAGCCACATCAGCTAGTTTCCAGGTGGGTTCATCCACTGGAAAGGAATGAGGGGAGGAAGGGAGAAGCTCGGCATTGCTCTCACCAGGACTCTCCCCTCCGCACTGGTAGTGCCCCTGGTGGCTGTAGTGTTCCTTGGCTCCAGCTCCCGCAGGAAAGGCTGGCCCCGAGTCCAGATTCTACTTGGCAGCTCTGCCCCCTGGGCGAGTGACACTAACACCTCACTTTGTTTCTCCAGATCTGGGGGTGGTACCAGCTTTCTGCCATTGTGAGTACGTGGGCCACCTCACCATCTCCCATTCTGCTTTTCGGCTATTGGTTGCCATACTTCTCAGCCATAAAAAGGAACACACTACTGATACATACAACAACTTAGATGGATGTCAAGGGAGCTATGCTGAGTGGGAAAAAAAAGCCAATCTGAAAAGTTTACGTATTATACAATTTCATTTATATAACATTCTAGAAATGAAAAAATAATTGAGATGGAGAACAGACTAGTGGTTGCCAAGGATTAAAGAAAGGATGGAGAGGAGGCACGGGTGTGAGTAGGAATGGATAGCATGAGGGGTCCTTGGGGTGACTGAGCAATTCTGTATCTTGATTTGGTGATGGTTACAGGAATCCACATATGGCATTACTGCATAGCTATAGAAAGGAACAAATACAAATGAGTGCAGGTAAAACTGGTGAAATCAGAATAAGGTCTTTGGGTTGTCCCAATGTCAATTTCATGGTTTTGATACTGTACTCTAGTCATATAAGATGTTGCCATTGGGGAAACAGGCAGAAAGGTACATGATAACTCTTTATACTATTTTTGCAACTTTGTGAGGATGTTATCATTTCAAAATTAAAACTTTTTTTTAATCCATAGGGCCGTTTGTTTTTCTAGTGGGATCCTAACGGATACTCCTACAACCCAGCAATTCCATTCTTAAGTATATATCTATCTAGTCGTATACCCAAGAGAAACTCCTGAGAGGTTCATCAGGAGACACGTACAAGAATATTCAGAGAAGCCCTGTCCATAATATAAAAAACTGGTAAAAAAAAAATTGCTCATTAATAGGTGATTAGATAATTTAGTTGTGGTATATGCACAGACAAAATCTTACACAGAAGAGAAAGAGAATGAACTGCAGCTACATGTAACAATACGGAAAAGCCAGAATTCATAATGCAATGTTGAAAAAGGCAAAATTCAAGACTTTACTTGTAACCATTTTTAAAATGTGAAAAAACAGACCATTTTTCATAAATTTAAGAAACATCTAAAACTAAACAACACCCTACAGAAATAAACAAAAATATATGAAGGAATATTATGAATAATTGTATCTCAATAAATGAGATAATACGAGATGAACAAATTCCTAGAAAGAGTCAAGCACCCAAACTGATTCAAGAAGAAAATGAGTGAAGAAACACAATTAAATTTGAATTTCAAATAAACAATGAATAATTGTTTTCGTAGAAGTATGTCCTAAATATTGCATGGGACATATGATACTTAAGTGGGTTTTTCTTTTCTTTCATTGCTCATCCGAAATTCAAATAAACTGGGAGTCCTGTACTTTATCTAGCAATCGTACTTGGGGAGGTGTCTTCCCCTTCCCTGAACTTCAGATTCCCCATATGGAAAATGAGGGGTCTGGGCGAGACGTCTCTGGCGCTTCCGGCTGGGAAGCTGCGGCGGTCGGTTCAGACGCGCCGGGCGGTACTGGGAGCTGTTCCCCGAAGCCCCGCCAGGGGGAGCCCTGACCCTCCGCAGCAGCCCGCGCGCCGGTGACTGCCAGGAGGCGGCCGGGTCCCGCAGGCTCTGGGGGAGCGTCTGGGAACCAGGTTCCGAGCCTCAAGGGTCCCAGGACCTGGCCCATCCCTGGGACAGCCTACTCAGAAGAAGAGAAGGGGAGCGCTGTGGGAGCCCCGAAGGCCGGGACCATCTCATCCAGCTCCCCCTCCACCGTTAATTAGACTGCACCCCTAGAGGGGAAGGGGCTTGCCCTGGCTCACGCAGCCGTCCTGGAGATCAGACTCCTGACTCCGCGTCCAGGGCCCCTCCGCCTCCTCGGGGCGCCCTAATTTCTGTTTCCTGCTGGGTATGCTTAACCCTTACAGGCCTGACGTCAAAGCCAGCCCACACCAGCCTGACAGAACAGGGACCCCCGCCCCGAGCCCCTTCCCAAAGGGCACGTGGCCTCGAAGGAGGAGAGCTGACGACTGAAAGAGAACCGGGGCGGGGGTGGGGGGTGGGGGGTGGGGGTGGGGGATCCGTGGAGGCAGTGGGAAAAGAGCCGGCCCTGACATTTAAGTTACATGTAGCAGCTGAACAGGCAGCAGCGGCGGCGGCGGCGGCGGCTGCCTCTATGCCAGACATACCAATGTAGGAGTCAGGAACCATTGTCTCAGGGGTTTACAGAAAGGGAAACAAGCTCAGAGGTGTTAGGGCTCTGGGCTAAGTGAGGGTCGATCCAGCTCTGCACCGGGAGGTGGGAAGCAGGGGACCCCCCTTCTCTGCCTCCCTTGAGCTGAGGGCCTCACATTTCCAAAGGCGGGTGAAGAGCCCTGCATAAATGGTACAGGGGCTCAGATGACCCCAAAAGACCCACACCCCCTCACGGGAAGAGGAATTCCCAGAAGGGAAAGATGCTGATCCTTGCAGCCCAGGAAAAGATTTTAGGAGAGTTACAGATTTGGCATTCGTTAACAAGTTAACTGTAATCCATTTCTCTTTTGGGCTGGCTGATTATTCAAGAGAAAGTCTCTAAAATTTCTTCTTTTAATAAGAAACAGCCTTCTTCAAGCAGGGATAAATTCTTTAGGTTTGTTGGTTTGGTTTGGTTTTGCATTATATTTGCATTTTTAGTGTATTTATCTTTAAGGTTAATCTCCATTTGTGGTAAATGATATTGGTTTTCCAGCTAAAGTAATGATAGAATTCCCATCAAATGTTAAGTTGTTCTGTTTTTAAGTAATTTGATATAAAGGGGGAGGATACAGCTATAAGGAAGGTATGGCAAAAATCAGGAATGCCTGCCGTTAGGGATGACTGCCTTTAATTAAAGATTCTGGATCTGAAGATTTTGTTACAGTCACAGAGCATGCAGCCCTACTCTGCTGTGTCCCAGAGCCCTGGAATGTTCATCCTTCGTCTCTCTTTAGCACTAACTTTTCCTTGAAAACTCTGTGAGAGTTACCTGCCCTATCTGGAGACACTGCAGACATGGAGGAGAAAGATCCAATTCCCCACCTTCATCCCTGACTCATTGCCTAAACAAGTTACACAACCTCCCTGAACCTCAGTTTCTTCATCTGTGCATTGGTGGCAGAGCTGTTGTAATAGCCAGTGCTGTGCATGACACGAATAATCTGTCCCCAAGGACCAAGGAACAAGGATTGCGTCTTTCAACCTAGAGGGAAACATCACATCCCCCACCCTACCTTAAAGAACAACCCGTCTAAATCATTCTCCTCCATAGCTCCCTCCTAAATTTTTTTTCCAGTAAACATCTCTATTCGAAATAGTGTTACTTGCTTCCTTGTGCATTGTCTGCCTCTTCCCTAGAATGACAATGCCTGTCTTATTCTTGAGACTCTAGGGTAGTGCCTACCACATTGTAGAGACCTGATAAAGGTTGTTGAATAAATGAAGGCATGAATGAATGAATGAACTGATACTGAAATTTACTTTAATCCATTTCTCTGCTTGGATTTCTAGAGATCATAAGACTAGTACTGGGTTTGCATATCTCAAGTGGACAGGACTACCCTGATCAGTCTCTCCCTATTCCTCTCCCTCCCACTCTGTAGGATAGAGTACACCAGACTACAGTTGATTAAAAGAAGAAGAACTAACTTGTGTTCTTTTAGAATTTTGAAAATATTTAAAAACAAACAAACAAAAAAACCCACTGAACTTGGCTCCAGAAGACGCAGCTGTGTGGCCCAGGACAAATTTCTCGGGGCCTGTTTCCCCATCTCTAAAGGGAGTCTCAGAACACCAGCCTGAAATGTCATACCAGCATGATGTGCATGAGTTTTGAAAAAATGCTCCATGGACTTATGACACCATTAGCATTCCAGAGCCAGAATGCTCTTTTGTTGTTATTGTTCTTGTAATGAAATTTTTTTGGATGTTTCTATTTTGAAATAATGTCAAACTTACAGGACAATTGCAAAAATAATACAAAACCTATACAGAGAAAATGCTCTTTGTAAAGCAAATCTAATCCTTTCTCTCTCTGTCATAAAATCCTCCTACATTCTTCCCATTGCACAGAGAAGAAAATGCACTCTCCTTGCCCTGACCCACCAGGCTTCATCCCATCTGACCTCCTTCCTTTTGCACCGTCTCCTCACTGGCCTGCATCTCCCCCTGCTCCCCTTTGCAGGTGCTATTCCCGCTGCCTGGAAGGCCCCTTCCCTGGCTCCCTCCCTCACTTAACTCCTTCTTTTCCTTTAGGACTGAGCTCCGATTTCCTAAAAGAAACTTCCAGGATGCCCTAGAACAGCCCTGTCCAATAGAATTTTCTGCACTGTTGGGAATATTCTAGATCTGCTTTGTTCAAGGGCGTAGCCACTGGCCACACATGGATGTGGAGCACTTGACATGTAGCTAGTGTGGCTGAGGAAATGAATTTTCAATTTCAATTACTTGTAACTAAAATATAAGTAGTCACACATGGGTAGTGGCTTCCAGCGTGGGCGGCGCAACCCTAGAATAATGCCACGTCGTTCTGTTGCACACACTCCTGGTTTCCTAATCTCTTCTTTCTTTGCACTTATCACAACTAGTTGTTTATATTTAGTTGTGCAATTATTTAATATCTCCATCAACAGACTATAAGCTCCAAAGGAACAAACACTTTGTCTGCTCTGCAACAATTATGTCCCTGGCCCAGCATCCGGCATCATAAATATTTGTTGAATGAATGAATGATGAGTGAAAGGATAGTTACTTAGCCTGGAGCTTGTGATAATGAAGTACAATAATACAAAAGGTTCAGACCTGGTCATACAATTAAAGCAGTTAGTAAATAGTGCTTATGTAAAGAGGTTATATACACCTTACATTCTCTGTGTGTATGTAAGCCACTGTGTGTGTACAGTGTGTGTACAAATGCATAATAGAGTATTGGCTAAGGTTTGCATTTTTGCAGCCCTGGTGGGACATGTTTGTGCACGTATCTGTGCATCAGGGTAATGAGGCGGCTCCACTCAGGAAAGCAGTTTAAGTCATTACTTTTTATTTTGAAAGATTTGCCAAACTCTTCTCACCATGGGTAGAGTTTGTACGATTAATAAGAAGCAGCTTTTTCATGAAATGCTTGGAGGTGAACGAGTTCTCAGCCTGTGAGATCCGAACATCCCATTGACTTTGAAGATTTCTCTTGATTAAAGAAGAAAAAAAGGAAAGAGGAAAAAAGGAGGAACATGCTAGAAACCTCATGACAGCTATCCAAACGTGAGGAAAAAAAAAATTCACAAACCACTTTTTCTATTTTACAACTTTCTGTCTCGCTCTTGATTTTGGCTTTCCTGCCTGCAACAGCTGCCCAGTTCCCAGGGCCCCGAGAATCTCCCAAAGAAGCTAGGAGGGGAGACGCCCTGTAGCAAAGTGGTGCTTCAACCCCTGAAAGCTCTGTGGGATTTTAGAGACGTGGTGGTCCTCAGGCCTCAAAATCTGAAGAAACAGCCTAATGTGAAAAGAACTGCCCTGGAAGGCAAGGGGCGATATGGTGAGGGGCTGGGCTCATGTGCGAGTTTATATGTTTTTATAAGCTGGCCCCAGATTCTCTCAGTGGCTGCCTCAGGCAGATGAGACTTGCTGTCTGCGTTTCTGGTCCTGCAAGGATTTCCCCCATCTCCTGTCCTCTAGTCCCAGAAACATTCTTGCCAACATCCTTTGCCCACCTCCTGGCCACCAGGGGAGGTTCACCCCTGGCAGCCAACACCCTGAAATAAAATGAACACCAAGTCTGATTTGGCCGGTATTCATTTCAAACAGAGAAATAAGGAGAAAATCAGAGTCTGTTTAAGGCAGACAGGAGCAGATCAAGGTTTCTACCCAGAAGCCAGCAAGGCAACGGGCAATGCTGCAAATGGTGAGAGGAAAACGGGACCGTTAGTGGGTGAGTAAGAGACCTTAAGAATAGTTACCACTAAGAATTGTCAGGACTTGGGTTACAGTTTCCATTTTTAGCACCGTTAATCTATATTCATTTAAATCTATATTAGCACCTTGTCCCCAGGCAGAACAACAAACCATCCAAACATTTTAAACGTTGGGGGAAACGGGGAAGGGAAGGTCAGAGAGAGAGAGAGTCCGGGTACTGCAGGAGGAGGCGTGCATTTAAATCACAAGATCCTTATCGATGTCCTCTGCAAAGCAAGAAAAGAGAGCAAAGTTACCAATGGGGCCCCGAGGCAAAGAAGACGCGCTTCCCGAGGAGTCCAGGGACCCCGACTCATCCCAGGACCAGGGGCTGGGCAGCCTGCCCAGAGTCACAGGAAGTCGGTGACTGGGGACCCTGGGCTCCCGGTCTTTTACACACACTGCCAAGTTGCACTTCCTGTTTCCTCTCTCTGAGCCTGCCAGTTCCCAAAATAGTGCTTGGCACAAAGTGAGCATTAATGCTGGAGAGAGAGACAGTCAGATGGACAGAGGAGGGCCGGGAAGATGGCCTGAGAAAGCTGGACCAACCCAGATAGGCAGCACAGACTGGAGTCAAACGGGCAGAGAGAGGACAGACACACAGAGAGAGAGGGAGCGACAGGACAGCCCACCCGGGGAGCAGAGCTTCTGACCGTGGTCGGGGGCGGCCCGCAGCCCCTTTGCTCAGACACTCACGCTCCTTGATGCCGAAGCAGCCGGCCCACTCATCCAGGGCGATGTACTTGTCATTGTCCAGGTCACAGGTCTCAAAGAAGCGGGTGGTGCAGTGCTCCATGGGGATGAGGGGGGCACGCAGCGGGGCCAGCTCGGTGTGGGACAGGTACCTGTGAGGGACGAGGCAAGGGGGTGCCTGAAGGCGGGGCGGCCCCACACCCCAGCTCCAGGAGACAGGGTTTCTGAGCTCCTGTGGCACAGAAAAGGGTGTTCAATGCACGATGAGAAGCCAGGATCCTGCCACTGACCTGCTCTACTCTGAGCCTCAGTTTCCCCATCTGTCAAATAGGGGGAGGGGTTGGCCATAATTTCTAAAGGCCCTTCCAGTAATGTGGTTCTGTGGGCACTGAATTGTTTCCTAAATTGCGTTAGAGCATTAGAGGCAGAGATGCTTCAAGTTAAAATATTGAGCACTTCTGATCCCGGCAGATCAAATCTGTACCTTTTCTATGAACAAATGTATGCAGGTGCAAACGGACAGAAAAGGGTCTAAAGAGAAACAAACTGTAACAGTGCCAACTTCTGGGGAGGGGTATGGGAAAGAACTGATATTGGCAGGGAAGAGTCAAAGGGAACTTTTCCCTTAGCCATAGAGCTTTCACCTTTTTTTTTTTTTGGATGTTATTTAATGGCAGAGAGGGAGGCCTTTCTGTTTTTTCTCTCTTCTGTATTTTCTCCCCTCATCTCCCTGCTGGCCTTGGACTCCAGAGCAGATGTATGACTTTTTTCTCTGTTCTCCAGAGCCCCCAATTAGCTGTCCCCAAAACATTCTCCCCCAAGGGGCTCCAGGGAACAACATGATCCCAATTTTCTCTCTAACCTCCAGATACCCAGCCCCGCCCAACTCATGGAAAGAATCACGTGCTGTTTGAACTAAAAGGACACCTCCCACCCCCTTCTTTGTACTGCTGGGAACACTGAGGCCCAGGGGGTCCCAGGGCCTCCGTCAAGGCCCCACTGCAGCTCCGGGATGAGAAGAGGAGGAGAATGGGTTCCCTAGCCCAGATCTGGAGCATCTTCCCAGATGCACACAGTCCTTGCAGTTCCATCTGGCAACTTCCCTCCCGCGCCCCTTTGTTGCAGTTATTCCAGTTGCTCAGCCGGAGTCCCACATGTCCCCCACGACATCTCTCCCCTCCCCAGTGAGTGATTCAGCTGAATCCCAGCCATAGTAACAGCCTGGGAGAGAAGCAGCTGGGAGCTTCCCAGAGCTGAGAAGACCCTGCCACACAGGATGGCCATCCGGTGGGCAGGCTCCCGGCACGTGGGCTGTGCAAAGAGCAAAGGGTGAGCGTTCCAGAGCCGAGCTTCCCTGGACACAGCACTGCGCCTCCAGGCAGGAGAGCAGGGCGCTCCTTTCCCCAGGCTCCTAACGGGCACACAGCTAGAGAAAGCCAGAAGGTGGTGACAGATTTAGACCCCCGGCCCAGCTGCTCATGGAGCAAGCCCCACCTGCATCTTCCCGGGGGCTTTTATTTTTTCCTTTGATTGTGAGATACAGATCCCCATGGCCAAATCATCTCAGAAAGTGTGAGCTCCATGAGGGCAGGGACAGTCTATTCTGGTCACTGTTAAATCACCCTGCCTGGAATAATGCTGTGCACATAATAGACACACAATAAACATTTGTTAACTGGCCAACTGTTCAGCTGAAGGACCTTAGGTGTGCTGGCTACAGCTGTCCCTGGGAGGACCTGCTACTGCACCTCAGCCCTGCCACCTTGGAGCCTGGCACCCCTTCCTAACCCACTCTCCCTTAACTAGCGGGTCCCCAAGCTCCAGCACTCTCAGGGTTAAGGAGGTATTTCAGGGCACTCTGACCTCTATCTCTTTAGCATATTGAGTGAATATCTCATGACTTTCTTCCTCAAAGTTCTGCATCCTTTCTCCAGATTTCTGTTCCTTCCTGCCCCCAGCCCTGGGCAGACTGTGGGCTCCAGGGTCAGGAGCTCCAGTTGCTCCGAGGCTTTCTAGCCCAAATCTAGTGTGCCTTCCTGGTCCGTGACTCTGTCCACTCCGGGGACAGACCAGAGCAGCTTCCTGGGGCCCCTGGGAGCCTGGGGTCTTACCCATCGATGGGGTGCTGGTCCAGCTGGCCGAACTGCCAGTGCACGGGGAAGATGTACATGTTGTAGTTCTTCTCGAAGTCCCGGGCCAGCAGCTCCACGGGGTGGTCTCCAGCCTCCAGGCGCTTCTCGTTCTCGTGGATCTTCTTCACCTGTGGGAGCCGAGGTGACCGTCACGGGAGGTCCCGGGGAGGACATGCGAGCCAGTCGGGACCCCTCCCTCCTCTGCCGAAGGCCAGAGCAGGCCGAGCCTGGTCAAGACCAAGGCTCAAAATGTGGGGAAAGGAAGTGACGCAGGCGGCTATCAGCTTCCCGTCCACAGAAGTGGAAGGTGCTGTCGGAGTGTACACTGGTATTTCTCAAGGGAAGCTCCAGGGAGCTCCCCACCGTTGTTTTAAGATGCAGCTCTGGGCCTTGTTTCCTACAAAGTCTGATTCCGTAGGTCGGAGGCAGGGCCCAGGAATCTGCATTCAGCACCCCCCCAAGTGCTTGATATGTCCACTAAAGTGTAAGGACCACTGGTTCAGAAGGGAAAATAAAAAAGGGGTGGGGTGCTTTGTGTGCCTTTAGTTTAACACAGAGTTGAGCCAAGTGAGCAGGTTACTCTAGGACATCTTAGAGCCTTTAAGACGTAAAAGTGCCCAAGGAGCCTCCAAGGGCAGCGAGGAGAAGTATGTGTCCCCCGTGTGTCCCAGCACCAAGGACGGATGCCCCCTTCTGGGTAAGGATATAGGCTTCCGTCACGGTCTAGTTCTAGGGGCTGTGGCCCTCAGTCAGCCCAGGGCCCGGGGCAGAGCAGCTCAGGGCCAGGCAGGCATCCTGGGGCGGGCTGGGAAGAGGCTACTTACGCGCAACTTCTGCTTCTCGGTCAGAAGGTTGTTGTCCTCATCCCTCTCATACAGGGTGACCAGGACGTTCTTGAGCCAGTCCCGCATGCGCAGGGGG
Source organism: Tamandua tetradactyla (assembly GCF_023851605.1). Lineage (NCBI taxonomy): Eukaryota > Metazoa > Chordata > Mammalia > Pilosa > Myrmecophagidae > Tamandua > Tamandua tetradactyla. Next base: position 32,481,550 of record NC_135346.1, read on the forward strand.
AATTCGGTCAGCTCAGAGTCCAGGCAGGGAGGAATGTCTGGGTCCAGAACAAACGTGGTCAGCGCAGACCCTGACGCTCCCTCCGGGGCCGTCCAGCTGTCCTGGCCCCCTGGGCCACTCTCCTCACCCACCCCATGGCTTCTTCCTACAACCACTTCTTTCCTTGATCTTGGCAGAGTGGCCCAAACTTTCTCCTGCCCTGGCCACAGTTACTTTACGTGACAAGGACCAAAGAAGATGGTGCAGAGAGAAAGAATACTCTGAAAATGGGAAAATGCAAAGCCTTGTCTCCTGGGGAAAATGGTTCACCCAGGTCAGCTACCCTTATAACTGCTGGGTCCTGCACCTCTCTGGGTGATGGCCCTGAGTGTGACCATAGCACAGGCCAGGACTCACACTGGTGATGTCAACTTCTGAGAGGTGTTTGAGGCTCGGAGGCTGAGGAATCATATCTATCCACAGGCCCAGTTTAGCAGGGGAGAGGGAGGGGAAGTCATGCTTAACCACCAGAACCTTCTTAGAGATCATGATCCCATCTGGTCTTTGGAACCTAGAATCCCAGCGTGACAGCATTGGAAGTTTCATCCAAGTGCATCTTTCTTAGTGGACAGATGTGCGCACTGAGGTCAGCATGGAGAGAAGGGGTTTTCTCAAGGCCATATAATCAGAGCCTCATGTGGCATTGGGGCAATGTGGTCATCTAGGAACTCAGGGCTTCGCTCATCCCTCCTCTGTGGCTGAATGGAAAGCCTCTCTATGGGTTAGGCTACAGGTGGAGTGGAAGGACAGCTGTGATGGGAGCACTAGCAGTTGGGGTGGGAGGGCAGAGGATGCACATGCCTCTTGGTGAAAGCCTCCTTGGAGCACCCCTTAGTCCCTGTGCGCAAGAATTTCCAACAACAGATCCTCCCCCTACCCTCTTCCAAGTTTGTGTCTTTCTCATTTCACCCTCCGCAGCCCGTATTTGGAAGAGTATGGTTGACCACAAGGATAACCTTGTTTTTCCCTCTACCTTTCTGCACGCTGTACGCCTAGGGAAGGTGAATGGCTCTATCCATTGCTATCTGTGCAAGAATATAACGGAGCACATATGGATGATGTCTTGGAGAGGAGGGCAGGTGTGGCCTTGAGTGTTTCGGAGGATAGGGAGGCTGCCCATACCTGGGTCAGCTAAATCTGCAGCTAGGATCACTAATAAAAGACGAGACAACATCCTGGCATCTTTTCCCTCAAATACCTGACATCCAGGTTTCTCGAAGAGGGTGGTTAATCCTGTCTTAAGAGTGGCAGGCAGTAATAAAAGGGCCCAGAGTAAAATAATGCTGAGTAGCAGGGCATAAGAGGAGCTGGACAGGCACGCCTCTGTTTGAAAGCATTCAAATTTAAATATTTTTAAAAACTTTGAAGGCCCAGAGAGAACCTCAGTTTTGCTTTGCAGTGTGGATGCAGGAGAGATTTGGGTTGGCCCCATATAAGAACTTTCTTGTGATTAGAGAAAAGAAATGCAGTTGTCTTGAATGGTAATGAGGATCCTCCCTGATCTTTTGCTCCCACGGTAGCTCAGATCTTCCCCAGGAGATGTCACAAACTCACAGTTGAGAGAATGCTCATCACCTCACATGAAAGGGAACGTCTCAAGTTCAGAAGGGGGAAGAGGTTTTCCCAAGCAGCGGCATGGAGGCGGCATTGTCAGCCTCAGGGCCAGGTGAGTGGACTCTCCCCAAGATGGGAGGCTGAAAGGGTCCAGGGAGAGACTCACATTTGCAAGGCCCGATGTAGTCCAGGTGGAGTTTGTGGCCCTTCTTGGTGCCCTCCAGGGTGCACTTTGTGGCAAAGAAGTGGCAGGAAGAGTCGAAGGTCTTGTTGTCATTGCTGCACACCTGTCGGCAAAGCACAGAGCACCCCCTCCTTCACCATCCTCACCCATTTCAGAGATGGAGACACTGAGGGCCAAGCAAGGAACACCGCTAGCCTCAGATCAGGCAGGGACTCAGTGGTGCGGCTGGGCCAAGAACCCACTCTTTGGGCTCCCAGACCAATGTTTAGCCCCTGCTGAAAGCTGCTATCTCTGAGCACAGGCATGACTCAGTCATGGCTGAGATATGGGGAAACAAACCTGGAAGACATGTGAAAGCTGAATTACAGATGGGGATGGGAAAAGGCAGTGTGCAAAAGAGGTCAAGAGGAGGCCCAAGATGGTGAAACTCAGAAGGGTCTGTTGGCAAAGTTGGCCCTTGGCTGGCTTCTGGGAACTTGGCTGGTAATCAGTTCCCCACCCCATTATAGAAATGCCCCTAAATGATAAAGATGATTAATTCAGTTTAATCTGCTTGTACATGCACTGTGGTTTATGCTGAATGTCTGCTTTCCTTCTGGGAGTCAGGAATCTTGGTATATCCTAGACAGAAGGTACCTATGTGGCCAGCCCCCACTTAAAACCTTGGGTGCTAAGTCTCTAATGGGCAGAAATACACACATGTTGCTGCATTTCTGTTGCTGGGGAGAAATTGCCTTGTTGTGACTCCTCATGGGAGGGAGAAAGCATGAGAAAGCCTGCACATGGATTCCTCTAGATTCTGCCTGTGTAATTTCCCCTTAGAAGTCACTGCATATCCTCAATGCATCACTGTAATAAATCTTAGCTGTGAGTGTAACTACGTGCTGAGCCATGTAAGTCCTCTTAGTTAATGTATAAACATGGGGGTGGCTAAGCAGAGATGTTGTGGGCTGAATGAGGGCAATGGCAGTAGTAGCTGTATTAGGAGGAGGGGGACCTGTGTTGAGTATCCCACAACTACTTAATATTTAGTGCTTATATACAACAGAGGGAGGATCAAAGGCATTAGTAACCAATAGGATATATGGATAAGGAGGAGGAAGAGTTTGTGATGATGCTAAAATTTGGATCCCAGAGGATATGTTATGGTGGGGAGAGAAGAAATGGAGAAGCACCAAGGGTGGTTGTGGGAATGATGCTAATGCCAGATTTGCTTCTCTGAGCTAGATTGCCATTAGCTAAATGGTTACTGTGAGTTGGTGCTCAATATATATTTACTGGGATGGATGGGTAGATGGATGGGTGGATGGATGGCTGAGCGGATGGATGGCTGAGCGGATGGATGGCCATGTGGATGGATGGATGGATGGACTGACTAATAGATGAATGAATGAGTCTTCTTGGAGGAAGAATGAATAGTTTTGAGAAATAATTTTTTAAAATCTCACTTACTTGGTACTTACTATGCACCAGGCATTATCTGACAAGTCCCCACAACAGTCCTATGAGATAGGGACTATTTAAACCCCCTTTTTGGAGATGAGGGAACAGAAATTCAGATGAGCAACTTAAGTAAAATCACATAACTAAATGGTGGTGGGGATGGGATTTTAAGTTAAGCAGCCTGACTCCAGAACCCACATTTTTGGACCTAATGCTAAGCTGTTTCCAAGTTCAGGAAGCTCCTGCCTTAGTACCTGATGGAGCTGATACAGTCTCTTCTGAGTCTGGCACAGAACATTGAACCTGAGGGTGCTGAATAAATGCTACAAGTTGCTGGAGAAATCAAGAGCCAGGCAGACTTACTGACACCACTTCTTTCTTATGTCTGGATCTTGCGAGAGATTTCTGATATTGGAGCTGCCTCATAGAACCACCAAGCCAACAGTTTTGGGGGCAGAACCTCTGTGCTCAGAAGAGCCAGTGTCCCACCCCTCTGCCTTACCTTCTCAAACTCGCCAATGGGGGCAGGGCAGCTGGTGGGGTCCTGGCACACGCACATGGGGGTGTTGTTCTCATCCAGCTCACATACCTTGCCGTGTTTGCAGTGGTGGTTCTGACAGGGGTCTGGAAGGGAGTAAGGGCATGCAGTCAGCACCCCTGGGCTAGCATGTCCACGGCAACCCAGCCAAGACTGATCCTTGGGCAGACAGTTCTGAGTTGTAGCTTCAAATCTGGCTCTAGGCAGCCCTGAGTCCTCTGTGCTTTCACTGAGCCTAAAAATCAGCATATGGAGAGTAAATGGCTCAGTGTGGGAGTTAGAGTTTCAGACTGTGGTCAGGTCAGTCTGGGAGCTGGAGGCTCCATCTGGGACCTGGAAATCCTGGAGGCCATACAGTCCCCACCATGACTGAAGCAACCATCGTGGTCCCAGCTCTTAGTTGATCAATCATAGCTGGACATTTCTGGATTCTAGCACAGGCTTTCTAGAATGACTTGGAAAGCCAGCTATTGTCACAGAGCCAGGGAGTTGTGAGGTCCAACAAAACAGACTTAAGTGGCTGTGGAGGAAAAGGGAGAAGAGTCCCAAGGTCTACACGGAACAATAGAGCCCAGCTGTGTCTAGTAAACACAGGATGAGGTGGGTGTGGAGGAGGGAAGGAACATGACTCAGTAGAAACCCCTATGCTCCAACAAAAACTAGTCAGCTCTGTCCAAACTCCTGCTATTCTCCTCAAAATGAGAGCTTAATCTAGTTTTGCCCTGTTGATGCCTTCTTTGGGGTATATTATTCATCCTTTGTTGGATGTCCAGTCTGCCAGGTATGGGACCAACTGCTCCTATGTTTCATCTCACAACCCTCCCGGCAGTCCTAGGGTCTATAATCTTCATTTCCCGTATTAGAAATGAGGAAGCTGAGGCTTGGTTAGGCTGAGCAAGCTGCCAAGGTCACTTGTGTAGGGAGGGGACAAGTCTATATTCAAATCTTGCTTGGTTTGCCTCCAAAGTCCATTTAACCACTTGTGTGCAATGCCGGTCTACTCTGAGGAATGGTGGGCTGGGGCCAGAGTGCCTGGTCACCTTTCTCCTTCTGGCACTAACGTCAGGGATAAGGATTTATTACTTGTGGGACTCATTTCCTCAGAGCTGTGTGAAAATCAAATAAGTTAGTAAGTGTTAAAGCACTTGATGTATTCTCGGGTCTACTTCCATCTGGGGATTGGGTTGAACAGTTGAACAGAGGCTCTCAGGGAGCTCAGTGACCAAATGTGACCAGTGACCTCAGTGGGAATGTGAAACCCACCTTTGGAATGAGGGTAAGAGCTGTGAGGGGAGAAGGTCACACCCAGCTGGGAAATTTCCCTTCCTGCCACTCACGGAATGGCTGGCCTGGCTATAAATAGATCTCTCCCAGATTCCAGGGGACTGAGCACCAGAGAATATCTCCAACCTTTAGATCAAAGCTGTTTCTCCTCCCAGCCACTGAAGAACCCCCCGTGCCCCCACCCTGCATTTCCTTGGGAAGGAATCTCATGTAGGCCTGTCCCCTCCTTGCAGACCCAGGCAGCAGAGGACAAAGATTGGATGTGCCAAGTCAGAGGGAAGGGACCTACTTTCAGCCACCACCTCTTCCTCAGTTTCCTCAGTACCGTCATCAAATTCTCCTACTTCCACCTGGACTGGGTTGGCTCCCACAGGGACCTGGAGTGGAGGGAGAAGAACGAGTCAAATCCCCACCTCCATCTTGAACCTGGAGGAAAGGGGTGGAGACTGCACCAGGACAGATTGGAAATTACTTGCCTGAAGCTTCAAATGTACAAGGGGGTTAGGGTGACACCATGAAGCTGGAAAGGTGGGTCAGGCCCAGGACTCAGGGAGCAGAGATGCGGGGTCTGGAACTTAGATTTAATCTGATATATCTGCTCTGTTTAGCATTGCCCTGGAATTCCACTGGGATGGCTCGGAGGCACAAGGGTATTAGGGCAAGAGTGGGTGCAGGGCCTTCCACCCCAGCCAGCCACACCAGAGCAGTTCCCTTTTCATTGTTTTATGGATGGGAAGAAGATGGGTAATCATGGAAGAAAAATTGTACCACAGCTTAAAAAAAATAGAAAATTTCAGCTCATGGCTGCAAACTGTGGGGTCCTACAGAAGGTTTGGGAAGCATTTGGGGTGGGGGGGACTAGGGGGATGCACAGGACTTAGATGTGTGCTGTGTGTGCAAATGGGAAGAGGACAAATGCCCGGTTCCAGCAGTGAGACCACAGGACCTGTCTGGAGTCCCCAGGGAATGGATGTGGGCAGAAAGAGGCCAGGGTTCTGGGGTCTCCACCCACCTACCTCGGACACCTCAGCTACGGTTTCCTCCACCACCTCTGCCTCATCAGGCAGGGCTTCCTGTTGCTGCTGGAAAGAGAAAGGCAGGTTTAGAGAGGGCAGGGCCAAGTTCAGGTTCACCTCTGAAGTGCCTCAGGCCTGGACACTAAAGCAGGGAGGCTTAGAAAGCAGCTCCCTGGGATGGGTGGGGGGAAGAGGACAAAGGAGAAGGCAAATGTGGGCCCAGGGAACAACGGAGCAGCTCTCCTTTAATATGCTTTATATCTGAGGTTTCTATCTAATATTTAGCTTCAAAAAGTATTTCCATTGTGAGGCATGTAAGTAAGTGAATGAACCTTGAACACAGGATGTTAAATGAAATGTCAGAAACGAAAAGAAAAATGATCATGCCTCACTCATATGGACTAACTAAAATATACAAACTTGGAAAATTGAAATTGGGAGGTTGGGGCCCATTGTAAAGGATTCTACATTGTAAGCTCTTACAGCAGTCACATCTATTCTGGAGTTGTAACTTTTATTCTACATTCTGAGATGCTGAGCTGTGTGTATATAACCTGGTCATTCCCTGGAACTTTGGGTATTTGTGTGACATCTGAGACTCAGAGCTAGAGCTCTGAAGCTATGACAGTCAGCATTACCCCATACAGCAACTGTTTAAAAACTTGAAAAAGTGATTGGAATTCTGGTGATGTCTTCAAGTAGAGATGTGAATGAATTAAATCTGGATAGGACTAAGGTCAATCAATTCAGGGTAAAGGATGATATGGTCTATATTTTAAAACTTCAACTCCAGTGTGAGATCAAAGGGAAAGATTTTATTTCGTGCAAAATTAAATTTTGGGTAGTGCATTACCTAATCTAACCTGTATGGTCAGTTTGTTCAAACACCATAATTACATGGAATCTTGAATAAAGCGTGAGATCCTATTGGTTTGTACAGGTTAGTGTGATGCCCCGATACATTCCAGAGTAATTTGGGCAGAGAAATAGGAAAAATAAAGAAAGCATTTCCACTTCTGAATGCTTATAAAGTCTAAAATCCATTGATCCAGGCCAATTGCCCTCATGTTGCAGCCGGGAAAACTGAGACCCTCAGGGAAATGAACACAGTGAATGTCAGCAAATGTCATTATCTTCCTCTAAGTTATGATCATATTATTTTTAATTATTATTTTTTTTTTGTAATTCCTTGAAGCCCCTGGCCTGCTGGGATTGCTTCTAAATTTATGCCAACCTTGCCAAATCTTTTGCCAAAATCTATCAGCCTGATCAAGAATGCCAGAGTCTCCCATCACTCATATCCTTGCAGTGAAGAGAGGATGAGGAAGTCACCAGTGAAAGAAACTGCTCTTTTTCCCTGCCCCACATTTTTTCTTTCTTCTGGTGACGTCTTCCATTTTCACTTTGGACAACCACTCCTTGCCCTCCACATACAATTCTCGGAGGGACTGTCTGTTAATGAAGGGGCTTAGTCCACCTGGCCAAGAAGCTGGCCTGAGATCCAAACTCAGCCAGATGGGCTCTCCCTGGATTTTTAAATGTTCACACATTAAAAACTGTTGGAATGGATTCATTCAGATGACAATATCTCAGAGACTGTCCTTCTAGTCCCTGCTTCCTAGACCCTGGGGCTGTCCTCTGCCATGCCTTCGCCTCTGTGATCAACCCCTACATCATTTCCCCCCTAATTTAGTCAGATTGAAGTCTGTTGCTTGCAACCAAATAACCCTCACTGGTTTAGAAACCAAGCCATCCCTTTTTCTGTGGGTTTACTCCCTGCTAACATCATCCCCTGTGAAGTCCTCTACCTCTGCTTGAATGCCTCATTATCACAGAGAGCTCTCCCTTCCTGCTCAACCAATCCTCTCCATTTATGGAGAGTTCTGACTGATAGAATGTTCATCTTCACATGACATGAAAATCTCTTCTCTCAAACCTCCACCCAATGGTCCTCATTCCAATTTCTTATGAGCTTATTAGTTTAAGAGAAAATATTTTTAAAAACAAGACAACCAACTCAAGATGGAGAAGTGCCGGTTCCTTCTAAGCACCCGTTAGGCTGGCAGTTTCAGCAGCCCTGGAGCTGGTGGTAGAAGACGAGCCCAAGAAGGGTGATCCTTGAGTACTTACAGGGGCTGCCAAGGCGCTCCCCACCAGGCAAAGGAGGAAGAAGACCCAGGTCCTCATGGTGCTGGGAACACTGCGGGAAGAAGATTGAGACTTCCGTGAGTGGGAGGTTTCTTGATGGAGAGTTCCTTCTGAGGCTGAATTCCTGCGAGATAATTTTAGATGGCACATGGAACAGTATTAATGACAATGAACCACATGGGGAAAAGCTGCTTCCACTCAATTCTCTTTCAATCTGACTACATCAGAGAAAGTCTCAGTGTGGTGCTTAAGATGTCTCCAACTCCTCCATAACGTCCATGTAGCTTCCTTTTTACATAAGAAAGAGCAGGCCTCTGACTCAGTCTCCGCAGGAAACTATATCCAGCTGGAATCCAATAAAAATGGTTTGGTTTCCTATGTGCTTATTTTTACGGTATCCTCCTGTTTATGGCAAATATACACAGACTTTTCCATTTATGGTAATGATCTAAAGACTCCTTTCTTAATAAATTTATTTGTGCTTTTAAAAGAGATGTAATGAGTTTGGGCGATGCTGAACCAGGTCATCTTAAAGGCTGTCAGACCCTGATGTTCTAGGATTCTTTTTTCCTATGCCCCAAGCTCTTCTCTTCCTCCTCACCACCCCCCCAACTTCCTCCATCCCCTCCCCGTTGCCCCCACAATGGGAAAAAGTTAATAGACCACACCTCCTTGCCAACTTGAGACAATGAGACCTACATTCTAAAACAAAGAACAATAGTCTTGCAAACCAGGATGGCTACATTTTTCTCCTTTCTACCCAGAAAGGACAGCCCTTTGGATCCTCTAGTGAAACTCTACCCAAATGCTCGCCTAGGTTATGTGTTATCTTCTCTTTCCCCTTCACAGCTAAAGGATGTTGGCTGAGATCTCAAAAATTCTCCTGCCAGGTCCCTGCTAAGACCTCCCTCTCTGGATGAGAAGCTGTAGACTCTAATAAAATAATCTCATGTCTGTAAGGGATCTTAGAGCAGAATTTCATCTGATGATTCAATACCATGCCATCCCTAACAGAGGATATGTGGTGGGAACATTTGATTTCTTGTTCTAACTAAATGGATTTCATTGTCAAAGAAATGGATTTAGGAAGGCCTAAAGACACCTCCCTTGTCCATCTCCTAGGTGACCTTGGCTCTTCTTCTCAACCATGTTGAACCAACTGCTCCCTCTGCCCCAAGACAGCCTGTCAGCCAAAGGGAGCAGCGGCCATGTCCTCCTTCTTTTGTCCCCCCAAACTTCCATATTGGTCTTATCATTGCTAAGGTACCCTGGCATCATGAGAAAAATATGAGGCTTGGTATTAAATGCTGGGCATTCTTGTCATACCTCAGTGCTATCCTGCTGTGGGTCTAGGGTAAGTCCTTTGCCCTCTCTAGATCTTGGTTATCCCATCCATCCATTAAGAGGTTAGAGTAGGTGAACTTTGGGGTTTCTTCCTGAGCAGTAGACTATGCCCTTAAAAGGCCCCCATAATGCCACAGGTGTGTGCTGGTCTTGGCACATTATCACCTCTGGTATCACCCACCTTCACTTGTATCATAGCATTTGGGTAGTGGCAACAGGGAAAGGAAGAACAGACTTCATAACTGTCCTTTACTGGGCTATAACCTCACTCCCTATTTCAGGTAGTCTGAGTGAAGTAAAACTAACAGGAGTCAAAGGAATTGACCTGGCAGCTTGGCATTGCTTTGTTTTGGCCCCAACACCCAAAGGAGTCCAACCTTTCCTTTCCAGGCAGTTTCTGGAATATTCCTGTCCCTCACTATAACACTTTAAATAGCTGTAAAGTTTGTTTCTCCAGGCTTGGTGGAAATACCTCCCTTCCTGCTTTCTCATTTGGAAGACAAAACAAAACAACCCCGGCATATGGCTTTGGGCAAATGGAACAGGGGAGAAAGTATCAATGAAGGACTTGTCTGAGATTGTTGGACATGAAGGATCAAAGCAAGACTGGCAGTTAGAATGAAAAAAGTCACCTGTCTGGGCTTTCAGAGAAGACCAGTCATTGGACAAATACGCTGGCTGGGCCTGGAAATTTAATAAGTTTTGGTTCAGAGAACTGGAAGACAGATGCTTCTCTTCTAAGCAGAGGTAACAGATCCCCTGCTTCCACCAGGGAGCGGATTTGCTGGCTCTTCTCTCTATCCCACTCACCATCTTCTTGTACAACTACCCTACGACCTCCATTCCTAGTGTCGCAGCCAGAAGAGAAAAATAATTATTTAAGTCTTGTAGTGCTTTACAGTTTCTAAAATACTCTCACATATATACTGTCCCTTTGGAAACTTCCTGACACTGGAAGGCAGGCAGACAAGCATGGAAGGGTTCTTAGTCCCACTTTTTCAGTGAGGGATCTGAGGTCAAGATGAAAGAAATACTTGCCCAAAGTCATGCAACATTCAGGCTTATCTCTAGGTGGCAAGCCCGCTGCTCATGGAGCTGGGCTCGGTCTACTGGGGGTATGTTCAGAGTCAGGCTGAGGTTTGGGGAGAGATGCAGGCAGAGTGTTAAGCAAAGAATTCAAAATCTTGGAGTTATTTTCCACAGTTTAGGTTCTTCCCATGCCCAGTGCTTCATCTGCAGTCCCAGAACCTCTTCTCTCCGGATGATGGGATGGGAGGGAAGGAGAGCAGCTAGGCTCTTCCCGGGTGCACACCCACAATCCCTGCATAGTCATGATATCTCTCCAAACATAATTAGCCAAAGAAGCTAGGAGGCCATCCTACAAAGAGATTGGGTGTAACGGTAACCCAGCAAAATCAGAACATGGGGTCAAACTCTAATCCTCAAAACTTGGCTGTGCACACATCTTATACCAATCAAGCCTAGGCCAAGCACACCTGGTAAAAAAAATAAATGAACACATTTCATACAAATGACCAGATCCTCCCTAACCAAATGGCAAAAGATAAAGTGAAACCTACCCCCTTCTGTATATCTTTAGTTAGCTATTAGTAATGATGCATGTATTTCTTCTTTTCAGTGTTTTCACAGTCCAGAGTCCCATTTGGGGCTCTAGGCATGACTTTCTGCCCTATGGTGCAGGTGAGGAGACTGGAGCTCAGAGAAGGAAGAAAGCTGCCCAAAGCCCCAGGGGGTGAGTGGCAGGGCTGGGAGGACCCAGGCAGGACAACTCCACCATTGGCATGCTCTCACCACAGCACACAATCTCCCTCGGTGGCTGTTCCTTCCCAGGTAGTCACCTGAATGAGGGAGGCCCAGCTGGGCTATGAACTGACCCGAGGTGCCGGGAGGGGAAGAACCCTGGGCCAGCAGAGGAGCAGGAGGTGTGTTTCCCTTGGTTTGGTGGCCATCAGATGCAAACACCCCCCCACCCCCATCCCCACCCCGCTGCCTCCTCCTCCATTCCGTACATGGAGTCCCTTCCTTTTGCCTTTATTTGCTCTGGAGAAAGCTGAAAACCCATCCTTGGCTGCCAGCAGGACCTGAAGCTGAGGTCACTTCTCTCTCTTTGGAAAGACTCTGGGAATGGAAAAGTACAGCCAGCCCCCCAGTTCGTCTCCCTTAAAAACATGAAGGGCCTCCTTAGAGCTCTCTGAAAAGTTGCAGGATGTCAGAATCAGGACGAAATCTCAGTCGGAGAACTTTGTCTTGGAATCATACTCTTAGAATGTGAAGCACACAATCTGAGCTGCAACCATCAAATCTATTTGAGTAGAAAGAGTATACAGAGCAGGACAACTTAATAGAATGCTCTGAGACGGTGGGAGTATTCTATTTGCACTGTCCAATGTGGTATCTACTGGCCGCACGAAGTGATTGGACCCTTAAAATGTTCTTAATGTCAACGAGAAATTGAATGTTTGATTTTATCTAATTTCAATTAAGTTGAATTTAAATAGCCATATGTGGCTAGTGGCTACCATATCAGGCAGAGCACTTAGAGCTGTTGTAGAGGCAGATTAGCATAAAAGTAAGTCCTGGCCTCTGGAGTCAGAGTATACAGGTTTAAGCCTTGGCTCTGCTGCTTAATAATTCTTAAACTTTATAAAGTGACTTTATAATGACTCATCTACCTTGAAGGGTTCATAGGAGAATATCACAAGAGAATACAAGTAAGAAGTAAGTAATGGCGTATTTTGGAAGAGCACCTTAAAAATCTAAGGATCTCAGAAAATCCTTGCTCCTCCTACCAGTGCAAGAATTTCAGCTTGTTGTCTGTGGGCCCTGGGGGAAGAGGTGTTGGGGTGGAACAATGGAGACCTGGCTCCGCCTCCAGAGGACACAGTGGTGAAGGCGGTTCCCTGGGCTGGCCTTTAGTTGGGCCGCTGTCACAAGCCAGGCTTCTTGCTCCCACTGTTTAGCTTGGAAACAAAGGGTTCCAAAAACATATTCCTGGTAAACAAACCCAAAGTGAGAAAAACAAGTTTAGAGGCTAATAAAGGAGCCATGTGCCAGGCCTGCCAGGGAACTGGGCCTTGGAAGGAGGGTAGGCGGGCTCCCTGAGGGGGTACTGAGCCAGGCCAGAGAGGTGGCACTGCCTGGCCACTGGGGCCATCCTGGCACTCCTGCTCATCCCCCAGGGAGCAGCCACAGCTCCTGATATGAAAGTCAAGAGTTCTGAAGCCGAGTCTTGGCAGCATTGCTTCCAGGTCACTGCACAAACTTGGGAAAATTTTTTCTGCTCCCTGGCCTAATCTACCCTTCACCCTTCTATACAATCAAAAGATTGTTTTAGATCAGTAATGTCCAAAATTATGTAAACCAGGGAATCTTTACTTTCAACAAGTCTTCTGCAGACATCCAATATTTGAAACAACTAAAACCCTTTTGCATTTGTTGAAACTAATGAAAATATTATATACTCAATAAATAATCTTAAAATTTTTTTAAAAAAGCTGGTGAAAGTGGAGCTGAGATGGGGGCATGGAGTGCTATACAGTCTGGCACCCCTGAGAAGACCTCTGAGGATCCCTACGTTTTCCTAGGAATACAATTCGAAGACCCTTGGGGAAGATGGTGTCTAAGGCCATCTAGTGCTGACTTTCTGACTCAACTCAGGCAGAGGCCTTTTAGGTGTATTTCTCCCAACTTACCCACTGACTCTCTGCTTCCACTTTTAATATTCCTTGCTGGAAGGGAAGAAGCTACAAGAAACTTTTAGAGATGTTTGTTACGGGTGCTCAAGCCTAGCATTGATGAGGTTCATCAAAAGCAGCTCCAGAATTTGAAGCTGAAATTAGCGTGACTGAGACTCCATAAAGGCAGCTAAAATGCCACGTTTCACCCTGTTTAGAAGACGCTCAGTGTGGAGCATCAGGCTCTCTTTCTTGGCTCCCCCTAGGGGCCACAACTGCAAACAGAGGTGACCATAAATGGAGGGGATGAGAAATAAGATCAAAGCATTCAAGCTGCTGCCACATCGCAAGAGGCCCAAGAGATACTGAAGATAGCAAATATGTGGCACATATGTCTCCTCCTGTCCCTCTTGTGCATGCGGCAGACATTACTAATCAATCATAGAATTTTTCCTCCAGAACCCAGGGTAACTTCAAAATCCTGAACGCAGTTCCTCTGGCAGCCAATATCAATGGATTGGTGTTGGCAAGCCATGTGAGAACTCTCTGTCATGCCTCTTATTTTACAGATAGAGAAACTGAAGCTCAGAGAGGGAAAAATAACACACTGAGGTCATACAGCAAGCTGGTATATAAGCCAAACTTCCAGATGTTTGGAAACATCTATATGTTCGCCTTGTTTTTTTTGTTTTTCCTCTGATCTATCTGGATTGCTAATGCCATGACTATACAAGATGACCCGCAAAGATCTCCAAATGAGAGGGATTAATACCAATTTCCTGAAAGAACCCAGCTCCAGAAAGAGTGGGTGAGAAAATATCCATCGATATTTTCTTAGCAGACATTAAGCTCTATGGCTTGGTGAGTGCGAACAGAGTTAATTCTAAGATCTCTCCTCCTAGATGAGGAAGAGGCTGTTTCTCTAAATATTTCTGCAAAATGGCTACTTGCTATCCCTGGCTCTGCTCAACCCAGCCATCCCTGGGTTCAGAAATGGAGTTGAGGAGAAGACCCAGGCTCTGTGTTCTAGAGAAAAGGCAGCTTCATTGGTGCACAAGGTCACCCGAAAGCTCAGCTCCAGCCTTTCCTTCCCTGCTTTTAAGACAGAGGGTAGGGAAGGAGCCAACAGGGAGCAAACGAGCAGCCACTTATCAGCTAGGCTGTACTGAGCCTCTGGGCCTATTGGCAAAGCCATGTGGGCTGAGATAGGTTATGGCTACCAACAGAGAAAGAAAGTACAGCTCAACAGTTATTATCCACAGTGCTTGTTGCCTGTAGAGGGAGGTATGTGCATGAAATTCCAGAGTGAGTGGATGAAAAAGAAGGGAGGGGGAGGAGGTGAACATCTGGATATATTCCAAACATCTGGAAGTTTTGGCTCAGACCCCCTCTTGCTGTGTGACTGCAAGTGAATTATTTTCCCTTTCTGAGCCCCAATTTCTCTTTCTGTAAGCTATAACTGTGGTCTGGTGGTGTATGTATCTAAGTGCCCTTTGTCTTGAAATGATCTGTAATGTCTGACTGTGCCTGTCTATGTGCTTGCACACCCGACTATGTGTCTGTATAAGTTAGATACAGTCTTGAGAACCTGTATGTGTGTCTCTGTGGGTATGCCTGGTGCAGCAGCTGTTTGTTTGGGCCCATGCATGTGAGGGGCAGGCTTTGCATATGCATCAAGATATGTCCCTGGAACTTGTCTGAGTCTTTAAGTTTAGGTATCATTCAGGGAGAGGTATGTGAGTGGAGGACTTTTCTTGTCTGCCCATGTGTTGATGCATTTATTTTTAGCTGAGCCAGCGGTTACCTGTTGGTGAACTTAATGTTTATTCTTTGTATCCCTGGGTCTGTCTCTGTTTATCTCTGCACACTTATTTATCTATCTAACTAAATTCAAAAGCCAATATTCCACCATTTTCCTCATATCCGCAGGTCTTCCCTTTCCTCCACCACCCCTAACTATTTGTAGCTTATTTTCAGCAAGGGAAGCTGATCTTGTGAATACTAAATCTCGGCCACAGCATTTGTTTGATGAATCTCTATAGATGGATAAAGATTTATGCAACCCGAGATCCTCTAGCCCTTCCTTGCTTGCTTCCTTTTTATCTAGGGGATAGGATGGGTGGGTGTTAAAAATGCAGGCCAATTCTGCCTTCTAATGAAGGCAGCATCTGGAATTTAGGTTCAGAGCTTCAGAGCTAAAAGGGTGCCCAAAGCTAGACCATTTTGTTTAGATCTCTCATTTAACATATTGGGAAACTGAGGCCTAGAGAGGGAAGGGGTCTTTTCCAAGGTTATGCATCATGATTTAGAATCCACTCTTTTCGTGCCTTTAGCCAATGCTGTTTTCACACTAGAGGGTATGACACTCTTGGGAAATACACAAGATGGTCCCCAAACCAAAATGAATTTAACCAATATATGTATATTTTGATATTCCTGTCAGCACTTCTAGTAAAGGCAAGTTCTACACAAGCCCCAAGATGATAAAGCTGCCAGGAAAAAAAAGCTGGGAATGATTTCACCAACTCTGGATTCCATAAAGCCATCAGCTCTAAAAACCTATCGCATTAGGTTGATGCTCCAGTTTATAAAGTGCTTCCCCGTGCATTATTCCATCCCAGCCACACAATATCCCTTTGAGGTGGCTGCTTTTATTGCTGTATAACTAATGATGGAACCGAGGCACAGAGGAGAGAAGCGATTAGTTCAAAGTCAAGTGGCAACTTTGGGCAGAGTTGGAACTAAAATCCAGGTCTTCAAACACCCTTTCTGGTGTGAGGAGCTTGTCCCAGCCCACAGCAGCCTGGGGTCCTCAGAGATTAGAAGGACAAGGCCTAGAGTGGGCGGGTATCCTTAGTATTTGGGGGCCGGAGTGGAGGACATTCAAACTGAGGCTGATTTTCTCTGAGTGTTCCCAGCATCCCCTCCCAGCCAGCAGGCAGAGACCCTGAAAAAAAGGTTACTGTGGCAACTCGCATTCCTCTGAGCGTGAGTCATAGCAGAGAAGCGCCTTTTAGTGGGTGGGACTTGGAGAAAGTTTGAAAAGTTGATTCCTTCTCCCGGGCCTGTCTTTTCTCCTCCTCCCAACACCCCTCCCCCCTGCCCCTTTTGCCCTGGGCTTTGTCGATGTGGCAGCTGAGGGCTATGAGTTAACTCTTTCCCCCAACCATTCCCACTTCAAAATGTTTCATCCTCCTACACAGATACATCTGCTTCCACTCTGCTCTCTGCCGTATCACACACCCACACCATGCTCTGGCCATTTGGGGGGTCTGGGTCCCATCGAAGATCTTAGCTGAAGGCTATGAAAACTCTCTCTCTCTCTCTCTCTCTCTCTCTCTCTCTCTCTCTCTCTCTCTCTCTCTCTCTCACACACACATGCACACTCACACACAGCAGTTTTAGAGAACTTGCCCCTTCTAGGCCCATTCAAGGCCAGCTGGTAGATTAAGCTTAGAGATCTTCCTTTGGGGTTCCAGGGGACGGTAGGCGCTGCAGAGACCCTCCGGCCCAGCCCTCTCACTTTAAGATGGAGGCATCAAGTCCAGAGGAGCCACCTACCTAAGATCACACATGGCATGTGTGCCTTGAACCTGGGAGCCTGGGCACCAGCCTGAGTCCTTCTCACTATGCCACCAGCAATGGGGTGTATGGAAATCTATGTCCAGGGAGTGGCTGGTGAAAACTTTCTCTAATGCAAGGATGCTGTCCTTTCCTGACGAAAATGTGTGTGTGTCTGTTTCCTTCTGGGTAGACTGGCATTAATGGAAGCCATGTCCCATCCCAGTGCTCCCTTTTCCCTTGGTGCTCATCAAGACATGCGGGAGGTCCCCCACCCCCACCCCATCAACTAACTGGTCAAGGGAGCTTTGAGGGTGAAGAAAGGAAAGAGGGTTGTCTGAAGAAGACTACCACTCTAACGGGCTGGACACCTGTCCTGTGCAAAGTTTACACTTCTTAAAAGAGACGTGTGAGAAGGTGGCCCTGAAACTCTCTCCACCTTGCCTTCCCCCTTTCCCCTTCCTCCCCCGCATCCTGTCTCCCATGGGATCCAGTGCCCCAGTTGGATGATATCTGATACCTAGAACCTGCAGATCTAAATAAACGAATTGTTACTGCTGGTGAGAGCCTGTGTTTTCCATCCCAGGGAGCCCAGGGGACGACGCTTCGCCCAAGCCCGACGGTCTGCTGGTGTGCTGTATGATTGGGGGAGGAGGGTCTCGGAGGGGGTAGAGTGAGGGGGAAACAGAAGTCTTCCAGAGGTGCTGATCAAAGGTGAAGTTTTCCCCTCCGCCTTTTGGAGACCAACTTATCATCTGTGCAAAGTCTGTCTTGGAAAACAGAGTCCCTGAACAGGAGGCAAGCCTAGGAAGTCTCTTCTCCTGCAGCAGAGAGAGGAGAGACTCTGGCTGCCAGCCGGGCCCCTGGTGCAGCTGTGAGAGGATCCGATTCCCAGGAAAGAAGGAGGCTGCCGCCTTAGCAAAGGGAGCAAAGACGACTGGCAGGCAGCCTGTGAAGCCAGACAGACAGAGAAGAGAACTCCCCAAAGACTTAGTGAGATTATTTTTCTGCAAACCTAAAAGGGAGACCAAGTGATACTGTGAGTCAGGCTTCCGAAAGGCAACAGGCAGCCGGTGGGGGGGACCCTGCCTAAATGGGAGATGGTAATGGAACCCAGAAGAGATGCGCATCTTCCCATCCCCGTCTCCCCGACTGACCGTTTCCCCTCCCTGGCACGCAAACTGGAGGAGTGAGCTAGGGTGTACGGGTTGGTGCTCCTACAGCAGGGAAAGGCAGGCAGGGTGGTGCATACCTCGGTGGCTGGCAGGCGGCAGGCGGAGCGCTCTCCAGGCAGTCTGAAGGTCTGCAGGAATGTGGAGGGGGTTAGAAGCAACAGGAAACCACTCAGAGCTCTGGGCTGGGTCTATCTCCCCTCCACCCCCACCGTCCCTCCTCCTCCTCTGTCTCCTCCTTCCCCCGGCCTCCCCCTTCTCCCCACAGCCAAAGTTGTCTCTGTCTTTCATTCTTTCTTCCTCTCCCTGCGGTGGGCTGTCCAGAGCAGATGACCCCGGTCCCGCCTGCCTCATCTGTTCTGGGGCTTCTGCCTAAACAGACTTGATGCCAGGATGGGGAAGGCTTGACAGAATCATCTAGAACAACCTCCTTGCTCAGAAGGGAACTGAGGCCCCAGGAGGACAGGCAATCACCCAGGGGCTGCCAGGGGCTGAGCCAGCCCCAAGTGTCCTGACATTGTGACCGTGGATCTTTACAAGAGCCCTCCCTAATATTAGGCAATGCTGAGGAGGGCAAAGAGATTGGAAGGGGTTGTAGGAAAGTATCTGTGGCAAAGGCCAAGGCCAGGCTTCGCCTTCTGTACAGGCAAGAGAAGTTGCCAGTGGTGGCATCACTGCTGATGACTTGGGCGTGATATTTTTTGTTGAAACGCTCCACTTGCTCCACTAGTAGACACACAAGGGATTAGATTTTTGGTTGGGGGACGTGCGTCATTCGTATGGAGCAGATAAGATCACTGGTGATAGTGATAGTAATTATACAAGTAACAATAGCCAAAGTTTTTATCGAGGACTTAATCATCCGCGCAGTGACTCCTTGAAGTAGGCATTATTATTATGACCGTTTTCCCAATAAGGAAACAGAGGCTCATAAGGGCTAAGAAACTTGCCCAAGGTCAGTTGGCTAAAAACAGTGCAGGTAAGACTTGGATGCAGAGTCAGATTCTACGTTCTACCTGGTTCACTCTTACACTACATGAATGGCCCAGTGCAGTGGGCCTTGGTTGAATATGGGCTGTGTGCCCTGCACTCTGGGAGAGACAAGAGTTAATTACCTGGTCCCTGTCCTAGAGAGGCTTTGGGTCTTGTTAAGAGGATGTGCCTTACGCAGGGGCACACTCAGCACTAGGCTTATCCAGGGGGTTCGGAGGACCGGGAGTGCCCTTTGGGCTGGAGCAGGGGGAGAGGCCTCCTGGAAGAGATGGACCTTGAAGGATGATGTATTGGATTTGAGTGACATGGAGAGCAGAAAATATTCTATGACAAACTGCTGCAGCCTATGGCCCCCACCTCTCTCGCTGGCCTCTTCTACTCCAGACACACTGGCCTCCTTTCAGTTCTTCAGCTACCCCCAGCTTGTTCCCACCCAGGTCCTTTGCATTTGCTCCTGCCTCTGCCAGGAACACTCTCCCATTTGATTTTCCAGTGCCTGGATCTTTCTCATTCTTCAGGCATCTGTTCTAGTGTCACCTCCTCGAAGCGGCCCATTGTTTGCCCATCTGAAAAATGAGGCGCCTGCGTTTAATAGGGTTCTACCCCAGAACAGCACCCAGCTCTGGCCTTCAAAAAGTCCTTGAACCTACAAAACTTATAATGTAAACATTTAGGTGCCTGTGTGTCTCTCTACAGAGAAGGTCCATGGTTTCCAGCAGATTCCCAAGGGGTCAGTAATCCAGGAAAGGACCTCTGCTCCTGTTGATCCCAAAGATTCTCCCTCATCCCAAAGCCAAGAGCTGATGCTCTGCTCGGCTGTTCAATATAGGGTGCTGGCTGACTTCCCACATATCTGTTTTGCCATCTGGATACATGCATATTTTTATGGGATTTGGTTGCTATAGCTCCCAGGCATCATGGAGACTAAAATTAACTAAAACTTTGTGCCTTTTTTGCATAAACAAAGATGACGACTCTGATAAGAGTGAGTCAAGGGAAGGGAACCATTCATAGTCTTTAGCTGGAGTTCTCTTGTGGCCGTTGACTCAGGAATTGATAAGCTGGTTGATGTTAAACTGAAGCTCTAGGAAAGAGATCCCATTTGAGGCTCACTCCTGGACCCTTAGGGGGAGACCCTGAGACAGAAACCCTCAGAGAAGGAAAACTTGGTAGGTTTTACAAGCTGACACCCTTGGGGAGCAGAAGCCTCTAAAGCAAGGCTGACTCTGACCTAGGAAGGGAGACCACTAGAACTAAGGCTGGTCCTCCTGACACCAGCAAAGTCTTCATAGGAAGGGGAGAAGCACACACCGGGCCAGTTGTGGTGTGAATCTCCGCTCTGTTACTGGGTGACTTTGGATTCATCCCTGGACCATCTGAGCTCCACCTTCTCCACTTGCAAAATGGGTTGGACAGCATAATAGCAGCACTAAGGGCCAGCTTTTATTAAGCACCTGCTACATGCCAAGCACTGAGCTAGTCCCTTTGCCTATATTTTCTGATTTCATCCTTATGACGTAGGAACTATTATTATCCCCATTTGATAGATGTGGAAGGTGAAGCTCAGATACATAATTTACCCAAGCATGGTCACCAAGTACATGGAAGAACAGGGATTCAAATCCAGGTTTAAGGACAAGAGAGCCCAAGTGTTTAACCACTACACTGTACCCCCTCCTAAGTTCCCCTCCAGCTCTGACATTTGAGGACCCCAGATTACACAGCCATTTGGAAGCCTTCTCCTTAACCAGATTGCTAATCCAGCATCAGGTTGGATCAGCATTCCATCTAGCAGAATGAGGAGTCAGTACACTGGGGGTGCCTGCTGCTTGCCTCCACCCACTCCAACCACTCTCCAGCTGTGCTTTTCTAGGCACCACCCACTTTACCTTCACCCTGTTCTTTCTGACCTAGCAGCCCAGCCACAGCCTCAGATTCAAGGATGCTCTACTGGCCCCTGCCTTGGGAATGTGCAAGACAGTCAGGACCGCTAAACCTTCTAGAACATCAGCTACCTCATTCATTCATTCAGCCAACCTTGATTGTACCTTGCATAAGGCACTGGGGACACGGCCATATGTAGGCTATGAAAGACTGCCTTCATGCAATTTAAATTCTAATTGTTGGAGGCAGGTAATAAATCAGTTTCAGGTGGGAATAAACTCCATGAATGAAATAAACAGAATGATATAAAAGAGTAATGGGGACTACTTTAGATAAGGTGGTCAGGGTAGGCTTCTTAGAGAAGACGGAACTGAGAAAAAAGTTGACTGATGGGAAAGAGTTAGTGAAGAGCTGGAGGAAGATTATTCCTGGCGGAGAACAAGCACCAAGACCCAGAGGTAGGGAGAGCTTAGCTTTCTCCAGTGACTGAATGTGCGTCTAGACTACCGACTACAGCAGATTTTCTTCCTTCTCTGTTCTCCTTCTTCTTTCTTTTCTTCTTCCTTTTCTTCTTTTTCATTCCCACTATTTTTACAACCATATACCTGTCCCAAAGTAGTTCCTCCTCTGCTCTCAATGGACAACAGAGCAGTCCTGTGAGGGAGCCAGATATGGGGAAACTGAGGCACCGATCACCCGGTGGGACAGGAGCTGAAAACCAGGGCTCAGTGCCCGACACTCACCCCAAAAAAGAACTTGCTTGTCCTTTTGCTCAGTAACTCCAGCGCCTCTGCACCTGGACCACCTGATGGAACCTCAGGGAGCTGGACTGGAGCCAGGTGGGCACCTGATGTTCCAACCTACAGACAGGAATTCCCGGAGAGGGGTGAGAGGCCTGAACTCTGGAAATGGATTGAGAACTTCTGGCAAGGGGAAAGCAACCAAGAAGAAATTTAAATAAATAAAAGCAGGGCCTAGAAACATCCCCTTCGGCTCTGCATTAGAAATGTGGTGTTAGGACGTCAGTGGTTTACCTCTCCAGGCAGCGTAAAGCCTAAGGTGGGCCTTGGGGATGGATAACTAGGTGAACTTTACATGTGGGAACTCACCCAAGTTGGGCATCAGGACCCATTGGAACAATTATGACTCTAAACCCGGAGGAGAGACAATATCAGTATTTCCTGAACAGACATTGGGCAAAGCGTTTTTCATCCATTATCACATTTCATCTTCATAACAATGCTATGAGGGGTCACAGTTACAATACTGTATTACAGATGAAGAAACAAAGGCACAGAGAGGGCCACAACTCACTTCAGGCTACACAGTGGTGAAGCCAGGAATCCACACAGGTAGCTCAAGTCTGAGCCCTGACTCCCTGACACTGTCTATGCAGCATTCTTGGACTTGGCTGCTCCCTCCCCCAAGCTGCCCCAAACCCACTCATCCTAAAAGCTCAGACAGAATCCCTCCTGTTCTTTTAAAGATAATAACTGATAGGATCCTTAGGTTTTATCCAACTCCACACACTTCTTGCATAGCTGGGAACACCCAGGCTCTTGAAGCCCAAGGTCACAGCGTAGACGGCTAGGCCTGGGGTACTGGTCTCCCAACTCCAGGTCCAGACTGAGCCCAATTCTGGCCTGTTCCGAGTCTCTGGAGGCAGAGGCTGGTGGGCTGAGCCCTTTGGGCTGAGGATAATGTATCAACACTTTCAAATGTAGCCAGTCTATGACTGGCTCAAAGTCAAGGCTGCCAAGCTGAGAAGGCCAGGCGCATTGGAGACGGTCCATTGCCTTGCTACTGTATCAGTCCCCATGCAGGCCTTCCCATTGGCTGGGGGCACAAAGACCTTATTGTCGTCAGGCTCTGGGTCCCCTGGGCAGAGTGATCGCTGACCAGGGCAAGGCCAAACAGAGAGGAGGATGAAATTTGACTTCAGCACCTCCTCCCCACTTACAACACTCCCACTGAGCAGTTCAAGATTTTTCCCCTCAGCTTTTTAAAGTTCACAAATAACTTTTATCCCCACAATCTTATTTGTATAGCACATTCAGTCCATAAGGTAGAAAAGTCAGGGTTTGCAAAGCACATTTGGCTTGAGGAGACAGAGGCTTCCTTGAAGGGGCTCGGTGACTTGCCCAAGGTCACACAACTGGCCCATAGTGGAGCTGAAACCAACATCCCAGACTCTTGGTACTTGGTCCAAGACCCTTTCCACTGTACCAGCTACCTCCACCTCACTTTCCAGTGAAAGTCTGCCAAGACATCACCTTTACTCAGAGCTCCCCTCTCTACTGGTTGACATTGTGTTGGCTGCGCTTTGTCACTATGACACAAACTGACTAAGGAGACAATTCATCTGAGTTCTGATTGGGCTTCTGCCCTTAGTAGGACATGCGCTCTAAGACCTGCCCCTTGTCTGTCCTTAAGCAGCTCACCTTTACTCTCCAAGCCTTGGTTACTTTATCTGTAAAATGGTCATGATTTTAATACTTGACCCTACAGGGTACAGAGTCAGGGTAAGATTCAGGTGAACATGGGTTTTAGACAATCACCATAAATAAGGGAGAGGTTAAGGGACCCAGATTTGGAGTCAGGCTTCTAGACTTGAGTCCTAGGGCAAATCGTTTCACTCCAGGAAACTTTAGCCTCCAGCCTCAGTTTCCTCATATGTTAAATATAAACCATGAGCCCACCCCCCTCCCACCCCCCACTTTAGGTGGCTCCTGTGAAGATTAAATTAAATTATATAATGTAATGCACTTGGTTCACAGTTGCATGCCATAAGCACTCAATAAATGCTAGTTATCTTGTGATTAGGTAATTTAACTTAACATTTCCAAAGTGATTTCCAAAAAATATTAGTCCTATAACGTATTCCAGAAAAAAATGGGGTGTCTTTTGGTCAAATACATTTGAGAAATGCTACATTCACTAACTTCTTCAGGAGATTCCTGAAGCATAGTACATTGAAGGCTCTGAAAAGTTCTTCAGAAAAGAAACCTATTTAACTGTTTAGCCTACCACAGAGCTCTTGTTTTATGTGAACTTCTGGATGCATCACACAGAATTTATATCCCATGAAAAACTCTTTGGGAAATGCTTTTCTGGTCCAATGCCTTTGTTTTAAGAAGAAACTGAGATGCAGTGAGAAGTGCCTTGCCCTGGGTCACCCAATCAGTAAATGGTGGAGCTGGGTCTTGACCCCTGTTAATTAAATCTTTGACCTATTTTTCTTTCCAGTGAACCATACTGAGAAAAATGCCTTCAAGCTGTTGTGCGAGCAAGCACTCTTTCAATGTTAAAGACCTACATTATTGGTTTCCTAACCCTTTGACTTGTCTCCTGAGTCCTGCCTGTCTCTAGGATTTTGATGATGCAGGGGCTCCCTTTGGCCTGAGCCGGCACTCCCAGCCTGCGTTGGAGTCGCTCGGCGGTGGATTGGTTCTGTCTCTTTCCAACCCCCAGGTCTGTAATACTGCAGCTGCTGATCCTGGGCCAGGGAACACGCACACGCAGGCACCAATTTTCTCCTGAAACCCCATGAGCCTGGAAATCTTTTTTGAAGGAGGCGGGGTGGGAAGCCCAAAAACCCAACCCTGACAACGTGGCAGCTGTTACATATTCCGTGACGTGGCCGGCAAACCAAATCTCTCTTCAGCTAGCAGCTGTGGGGCGGGCAGTAATGATAGCCGGTCCAGCTCAGCCTCGTGGCAGCCTGCTCTGGAACTTGGCTGGGCTGAGGGTGGGCTGGGAGGCTCCACCCTGTCTGAGGGCTGGGGAGGAAGGGGGTGGGGTAGGCAGGAGATCTGGATTAAGCAGCTCAGCCTTTCTCCCTTCTAAAACCCAAGGCTCTTTCTCTTCTATTTCATGAGATAAGATGAGCCTCATTGCCCCCTTCAGAGGCCCATCCAGTATGGCCCCTTAACTTTCCATCTCCCTGCTCCTGGTTCCTATACCTTTCCCATACAGAAGCTTCTCGTAATGAGTCTTAGAAATTCTCCATGTCAGGGGCTGTCAAATTGAATCCTGTGGAGCTCCAGGAGTTCAATGCAGGAGGCTTGAAGCGTAAAATGAAGGCCGAGGGGCAGGTCTCTATCCCATCCTTACTTTAACCAGAGCAGCTCTGCTTTTATCTACCTGACATTTTGGGCTTTTGCCTAGTATTTCATTTCTAAAAAGTTTTATTACTAAAAAAAAAAGAGTTCGAAATGCACTCAGTGGCTTTACAGGTGAAGAAAAGAAGCTCTGAAGAGAAGGAGGGATATGTCTAAGGACACAGAGCATCACAAACTGGACCAGGCACTCCTGGGAAAGGCCAAGGGTGATTCACACACTCCCCAGAAGCTCACAGGCTGGTCACTCTGGGCAGACAGTGAGGAGTTGGGACCCAGAAAAGGACAGAAGGGATTCCAGCTACCAGCTGGCACCTCCCCAGAAGAAAACTCAGGGAAACCAGGGAGGCGAGCTCAAACCTCTTCAGGGCAGGCAGCTGTACCGATGTGAGCAGCCCCTCTAAGACAACATACCAGGAGAGGGGCCTGTGCCAACCTGGAGCCTTTCACTGCCTTTCCCATCCTTTTTAAAAGTTGTTTCCTCCAAACAAAATCAGCTGCTGGAGAAATTTCCCCCTCAAGCCTTGGTTTTGTTACCCTTACTAATAGAGCCTGAATACACCTTTGTTTAAGGGAACTGAGCATCCCTTTTTTGTTTTCTTTTGGGAGAAGGGCCAAAATCCAAATTCCTGGTTTTGAAAATCTTATAGTGACTCAGTCTCTTCCTTCCTTCTCATTCCTCCTCTCTTCTTCTCCTCCATCTTCTCTTCTCTCGTCTCTCCTTCGCTTTTGCTCAGACCCTTCCTCTTTCTGTCCCATCAGAACTTTTGGAAAGAGCACTAGACAAGGAGTGAGGAGACCCGGATTGTACTGATGGTCACACAACATTGTGAACGTAATTCAGACCACTGGACCGTGTACCCGAAAGCAGTTAAAATGGGAAATGTTATATTGTACATATATTATCAAAATTAAAAATAAAAACAGACTGCTGTACAACACAAAGACTGAACCCTGCTATAAACAATAGACAGTTCATCAACTGTAACAAAATGTAACACACTAATGCAAAATGTTAATAATATGAGAAAGTGTGTCGGAGAGTATATGGGGAACTTTGTACCTTCTGTATAATTTTTCTATAAACCTACAAATGTTCTAAAAAGCAATTAAAAAAAAGAAGAGACAGAGAACTGGGTTCCTTATCCACTTAGTCCAATGACCTGAGTAAGTCGCTTCTGCTCTCTGGGTTTCCTCGTTGGGTCAGGTCAGAGTTTCCAAACAGCTGGTGACAAGGGTCAAGATGGGGTGCCCAGGGCCGCCCCCTCCCCCTTAATCCCACCAGAAGCCGCTGTCATTCTGCCTATTTTAATAGTGGTGGCGCATATAAACAAATGGTTTTGTAGCTATTAAAACTTGAAAATCACTAGACCATGTAACTTAAAGGCCTTTTAGCCTTTAAATTCAGTGTTTCTCTCCTCTCTGATTCTTCCATCTCCTGCTTCTCTCTCTCTCTCCCCTGGATTCCTCACTCAGATACTTGGGTTTTGCTGGCAAAACCTCAGAGTTCTTCACAGCCTGCAACCCTAAGTTTATCCTGTTATCTCTCCGAGGCTAAATTCTGCCCTTTCATTCGCAACATGGGAGAACAAAGTGATTCCTCCTTGAAATTCCAGAACAGTGATTCCCTCCCACTCTGGGATGCCCATAGCCAGCTCCCCTGTCTTGGCTCCCAGGTCCCAACAGCGAGATCTCCAACGCCTCCCCCTCCACCACTAAACCGCGTGTTTCCCAGCTCCGTCCCAAAATGGATTATTCTCCTGATTCGGACATTTTTGCGGTATGAAATCATCCCCGCCCCAGCCAGCAGCAGGCAGGAGCTCTCTACAGCCCACTACAGCTCTCTGGCCTGCCCTTCCCCTGCCACGTCTCCACACCTTCAGCTCCTCTCCTCCAAGCACTCAGAGTTTCCACTTGATTTCCTTCCAATTCGGAAAAGAAATGCAGACGGAGAAGCAAGGCCATGTCTGATTCAGCTAGGTCCTTTCCCGACAGCTCCTGCAGCTAACATTTACTTCTTTGTACTTCTGTATGGAATTTTGTTTGTGAGCATATGATTGTGTATTGATTTATTCTTTTAAACTAGAGAATAATACAAAGAGGGGAAGGCAAAGAGAAGCTGTGAGAAAAGCAGAAACTTCCAGAGACATGGTAAGAGCAGAGAAAGCAAGATTCTGATGGAAGGAACAAAGCAGGCTGGAGGTTAAGCTAGCACTGATTATTTTCATTATTAGTCTCTCCCACTGCACTGGAAGGCCTTTGGAAACAGGGACTGAGAATAGTTCATGTCTGAACTCCTTGCACTCGCCAAGCCTGGAGCCTGTGGTGCTTATCAGATGTTTGCCTGGGAAACAGAAGGAAGCCGGAGGAAGCAAACAGAGAAGAGGCAAACAGAGACTGATAGAGGCAGGCAGGCACACACAGAAGCAGGAGTGAACACAGTCAGAGGCAGGGGGAGGGGCACGCAGGAGTCTGGGCTGGGACTTCTCTCTCCCTCTGGAATCTGGGCACCCAGGTCTGTAGGTTAGTACCTTTCAGAGATGTAGAGTCAAGGAGATAGAGAAAAGGAGAACCACTCAGAAGAAATTTGGAAACTGGAGATGTTGGTTCCCTTCCAGGCATGTCAATGCCTGAAATCTTCCTTATATTCTGTGCACTAAGAAGACAAGTAGGTGCCTTGGATAGGGGAAAGGGCTGCTCTAGGAGCCAGAGCGAGCTCTTCTAAACCCACCTGAGAACCACCAGGCCCACAGGCAACCACTTCTGCTTGATATGTGCAGCCTCAGAGCTGGAAAGATGCTGAGCCCTTGTTAAATTCAACCAAATTTAAGGAATGAGGTAATACGGGCCCAGGGAGAGATAGAGACTTGTTCAAGGTCATATGGTTAATTTT
This sequence comes from Tamandua tetradactyla, assembly GCF_023851605.1. NCBI lineage: Eukaryota > Metazoa > Chordata > Mammalia > Pilosa > Myrmecophagidae > Tamandua > Tamandua tetradactyla. Next base: position 32,509,416 of record NC_135346.1, read on the forward strand.
TGTAATATCAGGACAAGAAAACAAGTCTCTGATTCCTACTTTAACATTAGTCCCACTCTGGACAGTCTATTTTTAACATAGCAGCTAGAATGATTCTTTAAAATGTAAACCATACTAAGGCCCTGCCCCACTTAAAATCCACCGGCAGAATTCTAGTGCAAAGCTTCTGAGAAGGCTCCTGGAAACTGGCTCAGCTGGGAAATCCACCTTTTTTGCCCGTCCCCCTTTTCCTTCTTTCTGCTGCCTAGACTCAGACGTAATGGTCAGAACGCCAACAGATCATCTTTCTGGGTCACCTTAGGGAAAGAAAGATTAGTTAAAACAATGGAGCAGGAGGATAGAAAGAGCCTAGTACCTGATGGCCAGGAAGCTGCCATACCAGCCCTGGACTTTCACCTGAGGAAGAAATAACTTCTCTTTAGTTTAAACCACTATTATCATTAAGCCAGACTTAGTTCAAATTGATTCCCCCTCTAATGCTTCCTATCCCATTAGGATAAAATCCAAATTCCCTCTGTCGGCCCTCAGAGCCCTGTGTGGTCTGGCCTCGGCCCACCTCTCAGGCTCAGCTTAAACCCTCTTCCTTGCTCAGGGCTCTACCCACTGACTTCCTGTCTGTCAACCGTGGCCCTTGCGTCCTACCCCCGGGCCTAGTGCATGCTGTCCCTTTCCGTGGAATGCCCTCACGCTGGGGCTTCAGAGATAAACTACTTCCCAGCCATCCAGACGTGGCTCCCCTCACCCCTCAGCTGAGCTTTCGCTAACCACCCAATCTCAAAAAGTGTCACCATCCAAACCCCATCTCTAGTCATTCTACTATACATTCCTGGGATATTGTCTTTGTAGTGCTGATCACTAAATAAAATGATCATTTTCTATCACTCTCTCCTTGGAATATAAATGCTACAAGAGTAGGGTTGTGTCTTGTGCAGTGTCTGGTATACGTTTGACAGTGCTAAGTTTTCAATATGTCAAAATATTTATCAAGAATATGAATAAAAGGGAACATTTTAGGTTGTATATATGTTACGAGAATAACAATTTTGAAAAAAAAAACACCTTAAGACTGCACAACACAAACTGTGAACCCTAGTATAAACTATGGACTATGACTAATATTATAATTATAATAATAATCCTTCATCAATTATAGTAAAGTTACCATACTAATGCAAAGTGTTAATAATTGGATAGGGGGAAGAATATAGGAACACTGTACTCTGTATTTTCTGCATGTTTTTTCTGTAAATCTACAGGTTCTCTAATAAAAAAATTAATAAATATTATTAAATGAATAAATAGTCATTTATCAAGAATGCACTACATGCCGGGGACGTACTATGGGCTATAAGGCATGAGTCACACATGATTGTGTTCATGGGCAACTTGTGTTATGGCCTGTGGGTGAGAAAGCCTCATGCATTATTCACTAAAAGACGCTACAGAAAGGTGTTCACCCGAACCTTGAAAATAATAAACAATGTGAAAGAAGCCACATATTGTATGACTCCATTTGTATTAAGTATCCAGAGCAGGCAAACCCATGGAGACAGAAGTGGTTGCCAAGGGCTGAGAGGCTTGGGGGTGGGGATGAGAAAGGACTGCTGATGGGCACCAGTGCTTTCGGAGGGGTTGATGAAAAGTTCTAAAATCGATTGTGGTGGTGGCTGCACAACTCAATGAATATACTAAAAACCATTGAACTGTGCACTTAAAATGGGTGATTTGTATGGTATGTGCACTGTATCGCAGTAAAGCTGTTGAGAAGTGGGCGGGGGGTGGGGTGGGGTGAGGAGGGAGGGAGAGAGAGAAGGACGGAAGGAAGGAAAGAAAGAAAGAAAAAAGGAAGGAAAGTTCGCCCAGAGCAGAGCAGCCAAGAGCAGATGTACAACATGCTGGGGGATTCAGGAGGGAGAACTTGAGATTGCAGGAGTCCAGTGAATGACAGTAAGGATAGAAACGTGGGTACAATTTTGAGATCTACCTCTAGTGTAGCATGAACAGTCTCTTAAATGCAAACTGATTATCTCACTTCCCTGCCAAGACACTTCATTACCTGCAGGATACTGTTCAAGCTCCTTAAGGCGTCCTTACAAGTCTCTGCATAGCCTGGCCCCTGCCTAGCCCTCCAGCCTCATCTCTCATCTCTTACCTCACCCCAACACATTGTAATAAAGTGCTCCATTTGTAACTGTTCTATCAGATCAGGGTCTCTTGAACCTCCTGCTGCTTTTGTGTATATACTGTTCTCTCTGCCTGGGAAAAGTTTCCCTGTGGTCTTACACTGCTCACTCCTACCGTCCTTCAATTCTCGGCCTAAAATCACTTCCTTTGGAGAGCTTGTCTGACTCTCAGAGTCTGGGTTAGGTACCACCATTCTATACTCCCTAACTGTCTGTTAGCTCATCTGATTTCCTCACTCTACTGTGAGTTTCACAAGAGCAGAGACAATCCCTTGTCCTCCGTTGTGTCCCTAGCACCTTGCTCAGTTGCCCAGCCCAGAGGAGAAATCTAATCATTCATTTGAGTGAATGAGACTTTATTTGGAGATGGAAGGCGAGGAAAAAGCAGGGCCAATGCCTCCTCTTAGAACTCTCTTTCATCCCTCCCCACCCCGAGTTGCAGACTTCTCTGCCTCCCCAGTCCTCAGAGAGAAATGTCAGCTTCCCTGAAGCCATCTGCAGCCCCTCCGTCTGCAGTTGGCTTGTGAGCCAGGGGCTGGTGAGGTGTGGGCTGCATTCAGGCAGGGGACCCTTCCACCCGTTAAGGTCCTTCTCCAATTGCTAACCCAGGGTTTCAGTCCCAAGGGCAGGCAGCATCCAGCTCTGCTCATCTACTCAGCTGAATAAGAAAGAGCCCTCTTTTCAACCATCACTATCTGAAGACGGTGAAACAGTTAGAGGTGCAGCCCCTGTGGACTTCAAACTGGCAAAATAAAGCAAGCTGCAGCTTGTCTTGACAGGATGCTTAGTTTTCCATACACTTCAGCCAGTTGTTCTTCTAGTAAGCCCCCAAATAAATGCTCATTTTTATGAAGAGCACATGGGGGCAGCCAAAGAAGATGTGGCAGTGTTTTCAGAGGCAAAAACAGATTATATCTCTGTTTGACAGGCGCTGTCATGGGTCTTTCTAAGCTATTGTGAAGATTTTTAAACAATGATAAAAAAAAATCAACAACTGTAAAAGACGACCTAAGTATTCTACATTCAATGAAGCAGTGTTTCTGTATACTCTGCAACAGTTTGAAAATAAATCATAAGGTAGAGAAAGGTGAAACAACTTTTCTAAGATATTTGAAAGACAGTGATAAAACATTGAACCTCTGACACTGAACCTTGTCTGCCGAGGCCCTTGTCTAATGGCAAAACCTGGCATGGGCGGTTGCGTGGGTAGGGGTGGCCTCCATGGCTCCGTGCTCTCCGAATTGTTTCTGTGTCGCTGTGGTTCCTGAGATAATCATAGTCACCAAGTTATACTGACCTGAACCCAGTTGTAGTAACACTTTTATAAAAATTAATTTTGTCTCATTTGTATTTCAAGATAAGTTTCTACAGACCAAGTAACTTTTTCTGAAGATCAGTGCACTGATTAGACATTTTGAAAGTGGTTTGAAATGCTTTCCTATATGTTTTCAGAAAACCAGCTTATTTTGGAGTTTTAGCCCCAAGGTGCCCTTTTTTGTCACTGAACGCATCTGCATGCATAATATGTTTTCGTACAATGAATTAAAATTGCTAAAAAAATCACGGACAAGACTTACTATGGTTGGATTTCAGGTGAGATATATTTAAGGGCAGAGCTCTTCCTCTATATTTGATTTTTCCAATAACTAATTTTTTAAAAAATACACTTAGGTGCTGCATTTATATCTGTTGATTTAAAATCTGTCATATTTCACCTCTAACCTTTTAGTATGGAAAATTAACTTACTTTCAAATAAGCCTTGATAACTTGGAGTATTTTATAACAGCTAGGCAATAATTCTGTAACTGAGTTTGAACTACGTATGGATCATTTCTCCTCTATAACATGCTTCAACATTGCTTCCAGAGACCTTTACACAGAATAAAGGTTTTCATCATCAATGAGAGAGAGAAAGAGTGCTGAGGGAGTGCGTTGGGTCACTATATCCATCTCAGGGGCTCTCAAACCCCTTCACTCAGGGACCCCCTGCTCTTTCCACTTGGAAAGATCATTTCCTGTGTTTCTCAGAGGCTCAGGGAAAAAGCAGCCAGAGCAGGAGAGCAGGCTGTTACCCAAAACACAAGGAAGCAGAACATCCTGAGCAGGTCATCCCAGACTTTGGCCATTCCCGGGCCACCTTCACCACTTTTGGCATAGCCTCATAACACCTAAGGGTGTAACTTGCTTTCTTTTGGATTATTTTTTAAAAACCTAAATAAATTTAATTTAGAGGAAAGCTTAGATCTTTAGTGAAAAAACAGGATCACTCACTGTGCCCAATGTCTCCTGTTTGCCACTCATATTCACTCTCCTCCCCACCCATCTTCTCCAGGTTCAGGGAAGGGACATGATGGCCTGCATCCATGGGCTCCTATGGCCAGGCCAGGGGGGAGCATTAGGAGGAGATTGGGAAGGAGAGTGGGGGGTGTTAGTTCGTCCACTCCCTCTGTGGAGAATTCCCCGAAGCTGGGCTGTTCCCCAGCCGGAGGCCCCAGCCCCTGTCTGGTTGCCCCTCTCAGGTTCTGCCCTGACAGCTCAGACACCCTGCAGGGCTGGCCCTGGGGACTGCACTATCCCTTGTGAGCTCACTGCACACAGCCTACACCTCTGTAAATCTAGAACCATCACTAAATCCTCAGACTCCCCATTTTGAGACTGTTTCCTGCCAAGAACCTGACTGATACACTTGTCAAAATAGAAAGTCATTATAACAATGATAATAAAATTATGTTATTAAATTCTAAATCAGTGTAAAAAAAGGAATGAAGAGGAATTTCTCTAAAATACTATAGAAAGCTCTCCAGGATATATCATTAAGTGAAAAGCAAACCAACAAACAGAATAATGTTTAGAGTACAAGAAAAGAAGGAAAAAATACAGCTAAATATATATTTTTTAATTCTATAAATTAAAAAAAAGAAATAAATGACCTTAATTTTATATCAGATTGGTGGTATAACCATCATGAGATGCATTATTCCAAGTGGATTTAAGAGGATTTTGACCACTCTCCATTAGTGGGATATATCCCAAGGAAAAAAGTACGTTACTAATGTAATTACTTATTGTTATTGGTATTTTGAAACAATAAGTTAGAGCAAATAAACTATTATACATGAGAAAGCAAATTATATTAATAGTTAATGGTCAAGAATTATTGCCTAGGAAAAGAGAAAATTCTAAGTGAAAAAGTTAAATTTAAAAATGTCTAATCTTGAAGGGATCTCCTGTTCAATAAAATGTGCCAGGTGAATTAGATATAAATGTGGAAAGAAAATGAATTTTTATCAATCAAATCATTAGTCATCAGAAAAATTAACTAGCTAATCTATGGTGAAGTTGAGAGAGTGACCTACCTCTGGGAAGGAGGGGAAGGGAAGCTGTGACAAGGGGAGGTCTGTGGGGGTGGGGGTGGGGGCTTCCGGGATGCGGACAATGTGGTAAATAAGACCTGAGTGGCAATCACATAGGTGAAAGATCACTAAGGGAATACTTAGGATTTTTGTACTTCACTGTATGTATTTTGTACCTCCTTAGCAAGAATTGCTTAAAAATTCAGTATCTTCTTGATTAAAAATATATATTTTTAAAAATGACCACCGGAGAGGCATAAAAGCAAAGACAAGGCAATAGCAAAGGAAACCCCTAGCATTCTGTGGCTTCCAAATACCATTTCCAATCAGAAATGACTGACTCCAGATCTGGGGCAGGAAATTTGTGAGATGATCCTGGAACAACTTTATTGAACAAGGAAATCAAATATTACTGAGGTCCCATCAAAAGAATACAGGATGGATACTACTTGTTAAAAGGTACTTGGAAATTTATTGCTTTCTTGTATATATGTTATTTTTCACAATAAAAAAAGTTAAAAAAAAAATGAATACAGGAGTCAACCTGAAGGGACTCCCACTGGCCAAAGATGAAATAATTTGAACATCAAAATCCAATAATGGCTGCTATGGACTGACTCACAATAAATAAAAGTCCAGGAGTTTATAGAAATACTCAAGAAAGGCCAAAAAAAAAAAAAAAGTGGTGGTGGCGGGGAGAGACGGAGAAAAATGTATTGATCACTGTGTCAGGAGAGATTTGACCTTCGTGGAGCTGGTTCAGCAGACTTTAAAGGCTTTCACAACTGATGCCACAGCTTGAAGACAGCCAGGCATTTGAAAAGTTTTGTAAAGTGCAGGAGAGTGAGGACAAGCTGGGATCCTCAAATGTAAGCTGGAACTCACAAGGAGGGACGGAAATCCATGTCAAGATGTCGTCACAAAACTGGCACTGTAACAGAGTTATTAAAAGGCCATTCCGGATTCCTAGTCATATGTTTGAAACACCAGGAATTTATTTCAATATGGCCCAGAACAATTTGGCAAACAAGATTGTTGTTACACATCAAAAGTGCAGTTGTACCAGATTTACAGTGGATCCGTTGAAAATCCTCATTGACATTTTCAACAAAACTTTACCCAGGTGTATTAGCTAGGGTTCTCTAGAAAACAGAATCAGTAGGAGACATCTGTAAACTTAAAATTTATAAATTTATAGAAGTGTCCCACACAGAGTACAAGGTCTGTGGGGCAGGCCATGAGCTGGCAGCTCCAATGAAGGTCCTCAAAGAACTCTCAGGAGAGGTTGGCTGGCTGAAGCAGGTAGAATGATTGTCTCTTCTGAATCTTCCTTAAAAGCCTTCTGGTGATTAGATTAAGCTTCAATCATTGCAGAAGACACTCCCCTTAGCTGATTGCTGTGGATGCTGCCAATGTGCTCATAATTTAAGTCCGTGAAATGTTCTCATAGCAACAGGCAACTGGGCACCACCACCTGGCCAAGTGACACATGAACATGACCATGACATCAGATTATGCTACCAACACAAACTTGCTTTAGAAATTAGCACTGACGGGTCTAGACTCCAGATTTGGTTTCAGAATTGAAGAGCTAGACACTCGTTCCAGAGAACAGAAACTGAGCCCACAGACGAGATTCCCCTGCAGAGATTCCAGTTAGAAAAGTCAGATGGTGCCATACCTCCTATACCTCTTCCCAATTATGCACTCTCATCAAGGCATTTAAGAACACCCCTTACCTGGGATTGATTACAAAGAAGGACCTCCTGAAGAAATTGGTGTTCCAGAGTCAAGAGTTCAAATTCTGTTTTAAAACCAAAGTTCCTGATTCTGTGTCCAGAGAAAAAGAGAACCTAGTAAGATTTTAAAACAAATGCAAGACACGGAACAAGAACTCTGAGATAAGAGAGTTCACGGCATAGAAACTACACAAAATATCCCCAATCTCACTAGCAATTGTTCTATTTTTCTGGAGTCAGAATGAGGGGACACAGAAACAAGCTCAGTGGATCTGATATCCCGGGCCCCAAATCTTTCTCATTTTTCCTGGGAAAGCACTCTTCCTCTGAGACTGCAAGGTGAGCATTCTAAAAATGCTAAGCAAAACGTCAGGAGGCAGAGACAGGTCCAAGAGACAGGTTCAACTCTAGATCACCCAGCCTGGATCTAGAGTTCAGCAGAGCTTGACGACAATGAAAATAAAACTAATATATATTACTTTACAATGATCACAGTAATAATGGATTCAGGCAAAAATAATTTGTGTATGAAAAAAATCTCAAAGTGAAGGTTAATGAAGAACAAAATATGTATTGTCTTAAAGAATCTATTCACGGATTACTTATTAATTACAAAATGAAAATTGGAAAATTTTCAGTGGAGAAATCTAATGGACTCCACCTTAACCAAGTGCTCAACTTTAACAACAGTTAATATAGACTGACTTTGGGTGCCTCCTGATACAGAAACATCTAAGAGATACAGTATCCCTTATGTGGTATCACTGCCAAAAGTGTGCATACTTAATTTAATTATAAGGAAACACTAGACAAATTGAGTGACATTCTACAAAGTAACAGACCTGTACTCTTCAACGATGGATTCAATAACTGCAATAAAGATGAAGAGAAAGTATATTAACTCAAGAAGTCTTCCGAAGACTTATCTTCTATCAGTAGCATGTGCTACCATTTTTGTGGGGAATGGACACAAATTCAGAGACCTGTTTAGCCTACAGTTTCTCTCCAAAGATGCTCAAGAAACTGGTAATATTAGTTATCTCTTTTTTAAAATAAATGTAATTTTATTGAGGTATATTCACACACCATACAATCCATCCAAAGTATATAATCAGTGGTTCACATTACATCACATAGTTGTGTATTCATCAAGATAATATTGATTGATTGATTGATTGATATTATATATTCACATACCATGTAATCATCCAAAGTGTACCATCAATGGTTCACAACATAACCATATAATGTGCAGTTATGACAATAAACTTTTTTCTCTTTTTCTTTTGTGAAAAATAACATATATACAAAAAAAAGCATGTTTCAAAGCACATTGCAACAAGTAGTTATAGAACAGATTTCAGAGTTTATATGGGTTACTATTCCACAATTTTAGGGTTTTCCTTCCAGCTGTTTCAAGGCACTGGAGACTAAAAGATATACCAATATTATGATTCAGCAGTCATGCTAATTTGTAAATCCTATCATTCCTGTTATAACTCCTCTTCCTTTTATTTTTCTCCCAATCTTTAGGGGTAATTGGGCTCTGCCCTTTCTAAATTTTCCATGTTGAAAAGGAGTGTTGACAATATAGGATGGGGGATGGAATAAGCTGATGTTCTGGAGAGGCTGGCTCCTCTGGGTTTCAGGATTTATCTGGCCTAGGAACCCATCTGGAGGTTGTGGGTTTCTGGAAAGTAATCTTAGTATGAAACTTTTGTAGAATCTCATACACAGCTCTGGAAAGTAATCTTAGTATGAAACTTTTGTAGAATCTCATACACAGCTCTAAGTGTTCTTTAGCACGAACAAGGATGATTAGGGGTGTTGGCAAATTGTGGTAATTGGCAGTATCTAGTTAAAGCTCGCATAAGAGTAACCTCCAGAATAGCCTCTGGACTCTCTTTGAACTACTCAACCACTGATACCTTATTTTGTTATGATTCTTTTCCCCCTTTTGGTAAGGAAGATGTTGTCAATCCTATGGTGCCAGGGCCAGGCTCGAGCCTGGGAGTCATGTCCCACGTTACCAGAGAGACTTTCACCCCTGGATGTCATGTAGAGGAGAGGGTAATGATTTTTCTCTGCAGAGTTGGGCTTAAAGAGAGAGAGGCCACATCTGAGTTAAAAAAGAGCTCTTCTGGAAGTAACTCTTAAGCATAACTATAGGTAGACTTAGGTTCTCTGCTACAGAAATAAACTTCACAAAAGCAAGCCTCAAGATCAAGTCTTGCTCCCCCCCATGAGGTTCATGGCTCCCAGGGGCGTAACTCTCCCTGGCAACATGGGACAGAACTCCTGAGATGAGCCAAGACCTAGCACCAAGGGATTGAGAAAGTCTTCTTGAACAAAAGGGGGAAGAGAGAAATGAGACAAAATAAAGTTTCAGTAGCTGAGAGATATCAGAGGCAAGCGGTTATCCTGGAGGTTATTCTTATGCATTATACAGATATCTCTTTTTAGTTTATGGTGTATTGGAGTGGCTGGAGGGAGGTACCTGAAAGTGTTGAGCTGTGTTTCAGTAGTCTTGATTCTTGAAAACGATTGTTCAAAGATACAGTTTTTACAATGTGACTGTGGGATTGTGAAAACCTTGTGTCTGTTGCTCCTTTTATCCAGGGTATGGACAGAGGAGTAAAAAATATGGATAAAAATTAAATAAATAATAGGAGGGACAAAAGGTAAAATAAATTGGGTTGATGGAAAGGGAGGGGTAAGTGGTATGGCATGTATGAGTTTTTTTTTCCTTCTTTTTATTTCTTTTTCTGGAGTAATGCTAATGTTCTAAAAAAAATGATCATGGTGATGAATATACAACTATGTGATGATATTGTAAGCCACTGATTATACACCATGTATGGAATGTATGTATGAAGATTTATCAATAAAAATTTATTTTTAAAGTAATTTTTAAAAAATCAATGCTTGGCCTATTGAGTTGGGAGTCCCTAATATTTGAGACAGTATCAGGGTTTTCCCTGGTGGTAAAGCTTAATAGTTTCATATTTTTTCTCCTGTCCCTCAAGGGACTTTGCCAATACTTTTTAATTGACTGCTCAGCATATTCTGGGATGTATCAGGGTATTACTTTAAGCCATACAGAATTACGAGCCCTCATCCCCATTCTGTGCTCCACACCATGATCATTTTTAGAACATTTGCATTACTGCAGAAAAAAAATAAAAAGAAAACCCCAACATCACATCCCCCTTACCCTTCCTTCTCACCAGTATTGCACTTTACCCAATTTTAAGACTTACCATAGAGGTAGGTTAACGAATATAGTATAATATTGTCAAATATATATGTCAATATTATATATATGACAATATCTATATAAATATAAATATGAATATAAATCTATATTCAGTAGAACAGAACAAAACATCTAGAAGTAGATCCATAGAAACACAGGCAACTGAATTTTTTGTTTTGCAGTATAGTTATACAATCATTATCAAAGATCAAGGTTATTAGATTACAATTAACCAACTTCAGGTATTTCCTTCTAGCTATTCTAAAATACCAGACACTGAAAAAAAATATCCATACAATGAGTCAGTGGACACAGTCATTTGTTAAATCCTAATTTCTCAGTTAGACCTCCCCCCTCACACATTAGAAAGAGAGATGGAAAACTGAAGATAGAACTGTTTTTTCACTTTAATTTTTTAAATACTTTTTATTAGAATACAAACATACAACTCAAAATTTCCCCTTTTAATTACTTTTAAGTATACAATTCAGTGGCGTTAATTCTATTCACAACATTGTGCTACCATCACTTGCATCCATACCTCAACATTTTCATCACCTCAAACAGAACGTCTGCACCCATTAAACAATAATTCCCCCTTCACTACATCCACTATCCCCCTCCCTGCTGCCACAGTCACTAGTAACCTGTAATCTATCTATCTGCATAAATATTGCATATTATAAATATTTCATATAAACAAAATCATACAATAATAAAAATTTTTTAAAGGTCTTTTCACCTTTCTATGAAGCCAGCTGCTTTCAGGGAACACGGTAAAACCAGTGAAGTCCATGAACATATGCCCATTGCTGATCTCCCCGGGGAAAGGTATCATATTGGGGGCCTCATATTGTTGGTCTCTGCTATTGGCAGATTGAGCACTCGGCAGTGGCTGCAGTCAGATTGGCCTTGGGGAGTGGAAGTCCACGTTACTAAGCCAGAACATAAGCTCTATTCCTGCTACCAAGCATGAGTCCACTGGGCAATCACAGAAGTGGCTGGGGAAAGAGGCTGACTGATGTCCACAGAACGGTAGAACAATGAAGGTTTGTTGCCAATCCTAACAGCTGAAAGCAAACTGCTTCTGATGGCTTTTATCAACAGATATAGGGAAAGAAACATTTGCCAGATCAATAGGTGCCTATCGGGTGCCAGGAAATGTGCTGATTTGTTCAATAACGAAACTGTATCTGGACTCACCACCTAATTAAGTTTAGGATAATCTATTGTCATTGTCCAAGATCCATTTGGCTTCTGCCCAGGTCAAGAAAGATAGTTGAATGCAGATGTGGTAGAAATCATCACTGCAGCATATCTCAAGTCTTTTATTGTGACAACAACCTTGGTATTACCAAGGAATGAGATATTACCAAGAAATGAGGTATTACCTCCAGAAATGAGGTATTGCTTTTGGTTTACCATTTTTGTGGGTAGAGGCAGTCCTAGTGGCTTCCACTTGGCCTTTCCGAAAAGTTCTTACTGCATGAACCAGGGAACCAACACGGGGATTTTGCCAGTTGCTGAGGATGTCTATTCCAATTATATAATTCCAGAACTGGGGAATTAACCACAGGATGGGTTTTGAGACCCATAAGATGGGCCTGAGCTAAAACTCCATTGATCACCTGACCTTTTTAAGCCCCTGTTGACTGGTGGATCACAGTGACATTTTGGGTCTCCAGGAGTTAGGATCAGTTCAGAGCTAGTGTCTAGAAACCACCCCTCACCCCCCACTCCTACCCCAAAGTCTGATTTTATTCATTTTCCCAAGGCAGTCACTGTGGTAAATAGCCATTGTTCCATTCAAGGAAGAGTAACAAGGTTTTTGGCAGTTTTTAGGGCCCTTCATCAAGGGAATTTAGCCACCACTTCATTCAAGGGGCTCTGCATCTGTAAATTGCCCAAGTCTGGGAACTGGTTGAGGGGCTGTGATGGTTTTGGTTATACAAATTAGAAGCTCATGAGGCCTAAAGCACTTCTGCTTATACAAATCCAGTAGACTGCCTGTCTACTCCAGTTCCAGAGACATCATGATCAGCTAGCTAAAGGCATAGCTCTCCTTGAGTCAGACTATGCTGATCACAGCTTTGGCTCAGCTGCCCATTACGGTAACCATGTCCGCCTTGTCTTTAAGGGTGATTAAGTGCCCACTGAATTCAGAGACCCCAGTTCAGTGACAGCAGCTCCCACTGTGAGTCCTGGCCTACAGAGAAGCACAACCACAGAGCTCTTCAAGGATGCTGGGGTTGCCCTCACAAATTTATTTCTTATGGTTGTGGTAAAAGATGTGCTATCTGGACTCTCCCAGGATCTTACCTGGTATATCCACTCTAGCACTCCAATCTCCCTAAGTCTTTGGATACCTTCCTGTACAGTATACCAAGGACATTCTGTCATTTCAACTTCACTTAGTGTGGGCCACCTCTGGGTCCATATTTCAGCCAACCAACCAAGCAAACTGTTAAAGCCATTTGCAGCCTCTTGAACTAACACATTGAATCCATAATTCATATGGGCTTAATGAGCACATATGAATAAATTCAACCTGATTCAACTTTATATTCCTTTCACCCTGCTTCCAAACCCTTAAAACCAACTCCTACAACCCATTCCCCAGATTTCTGTTGATATAAATTGGCAAAATCACACAATTCCCTTGGGGTGTATCTCACCTCCATGTGAGTCACAACTTGTGTCACACCCTTAGGGACCTGATGGGCCCTGAGTCTAGAAATCTCAGCCCTGGGGCTGTAGACGGTGAGAGTTTCTCTTAAGACAGTCATAGTAGCCTCCAGATGCTCTCAGTGTGCCCTGAGCTAGAAATTTAAAGTCCTCAGCTCAGAATTTTCTTTCTCCGCCTTTTCCAGCACACTTAGACGTGACCAACCAAATCCATATTATTTTTGCTACTGTGTTCTATAGCAGCATACACTTAGTCACTGAGAGCCTTGTCTTCTATAGGTACTTGGTTATGTGACTCTAAGGCTAATAATTTGAGTAACTGGCTTGGACACTCCAGGTCAAAGACCAGCAGCATCCACTTTACTACTCCAAGCAAGGTCATTAATGCCTTGAAATCTGATCAGACCAGAGAACCATTTCCAGAAAACCCAGAACCAGTTCAGAAAACTCATCTTTAAGATTCTGTTCTGCTGGAACCACTTTCAGTACCAAATTCTATGTCACAGTTCAATCAAAGAGAACCACCAGGAGGTGTCCATGTATTTGTTTCAAGGATTTGTTTTAGGAAAATGAGCTTACTCTAAGCAGACACTGGAGGGCTATTGTCTTCACACCTGATGCTGGAGCTTGAAGTTCACAGGGTAGGTAGTCTTCAAGGGAAGATGGATATAAGGAAGCTGAAGGAGAGCAAGGACAAACAGCAACCCACAAGCACCTGCAATGTAGTACTAAAATCATGGGAGTTCTCGCTGATCTGACCTTGGTGGGGAAGATGCCTGCAGGAGAAGCTGGTGGCCTTCATCACAGAGCTAAGCAACCATCTGGCCTAGAAGTCGTAGAGCTGACTCAGCTATTCTCTCATACCACGGAGGTGAACCAGCAGATAAGTGACAGTCAATGTGCATAATCTACAGAGTCTGCAGGTCCCACCCTAACTGGAAAGTTATGGCGAAGGGAATTCTGGGAAGTGTAGCTCAGCCTAGCCAGGGCGCTGCATTATAAGGCCATCAAAATTACCTTATGAAAATTGATACAAAGGAAAAGAATCAACCATTTATCCTACCTTTTCAGTTAGATCTGTATTTCAGGGTTACCAAATAGTTAATGAGAGAAATCTCGCTCTTTTTCTTTCTTATTTTTTCACCTTGGGTGCAGGAACAGGGAATTAAGCCCAGGTCTCCGGGGCAGGCAAGCATTTTACCACTAAACCTCCTGTGCACCCGAAAGTTTCTCCTAAATAAATGAGGAAGCACTGTCAGAAATCGAAGATCACTATTTTGCAGCCTTTAGTAATGCATCCAGGCAATGACCATCAATGATTGAAAGGTTGGTAGAGAACTATATAATGGATGGACACTGAATCCATATAATGAATGGATTCAACAGCACCTGAACCCATCTGACGATCTTAGCATCATTAAGGGTGGAACAAATAGATAAATGTGCTTCATGATGTGAAGCCATAGGACATTTACATTGTGACCTAAGAAGTATTGTGGGAAAAAAATAAAAATAACCTGAATCTAGATGTAGTTACCAGTTTACAGAAAATGCAACGAATAAAAGAACATGTCTAAAAACAGAATCCAATCAGTCAAATCCAGAATGTGCAAAATTCTGCAGTAAAATGACCTGGTTTTTTTTTCAATAAATAACTAAATGGCATTTAAAAAGGTGGAGATGAGGTGGAGAGGAGAATTCCAGAAGATTAAAAGAGACATGAGGGGATGCAAGGGTAGCTCAGCGGTAGAATACTCACCTGCAATGTGGGAGACCCGGGTTCAATTCCCGGTCCATGCACCCCCCGCACCCCCCCCAAAAAAAAAAACAAACAAAAAAAAGCAAAACAAAACAAAGACTAAACAAAAAATTTAAAAATTCAACAAATGGTGTTACAATAACGGGATACTCACGTGGAGAAAATAATGGAATGTGACCCTGCCATACAGCATACAAAAAAAAAAGAGACATGAGAGTAAAAGGTAGGACATGGGCTTCTTTGGGTCCTGATTCAAGCCAATCATATATAAATTGAAATTTCTGAGACAATCTGGAAAATTTGAACACAGATTAAATATTAGGGACTTACTGTTTAATTTCATTTGGTGAGGCAATGGAATTATTGCTAGACTAAAAAATAGTCTTTATCTGTTAGATATACATACTGAAATATTTATGGGAATAATGATTTAATGTACGACATTTGTTTTGAAATGCTCCCGGAAAAAAGTTGTGTGATGGGTTGGGTATATAAAACAAGGTTAATAAAATGTTGATAGCAATTAAGGCTGGATGATAGGTAAATGGTGGTATAATTACATTGTTCTCTTTGCTTAGGAGTATACTTTAAAATTTCCATAAAACATTAAAATAATAATATTAAATGAAATTAACAATATTAAATGAATTTTGTAACTTGTAAAGCCTCTGACCCTGAAGTTTACTCCCTTGTTTTTAAAAAAGGAAAGATTAGCAAGTACTATAAAGGTGTTAGCTAGCACCAAATTAAGACTTTCTCCTTCATGTGATCAAAAGGCTTGGAAAATAATTTAAAAGGAAATAACTTACTCACTATGTGGATTCGGTGTTATTTCAAGCTGAAATAATTTTCAGATCAAGAAACAATATGCACACCACCTGGAGGAACTCTGGTATTGTAAAACGAGCCTTGAAACTCAACCCCACAAAGGATAGGTCAAGTCTACTTAAAATTTAGGCCTAAGAGTCACCCCCAAGAGAGCCTCTTTTGTTGCTCAGATGTGGCCTCTCTCTCCAGCCAACACAACAAGCAAACTCACCACCCTCCCCCTGTCTACGTGGGACATGACTCCCAGGGGTGTGGACCTTCCTGGTAATGTGGGACAGAAATCCTGGAATGAGCTGAGACTCAGCATCAAGGGATTGAGAAAAACCCTAGAATGAGCTAAGACTTAGCATCAAGGGATTGAGAAAACCTTCTTGACCAAAAGGGGGAAGGGTGAAATGAGACAAAGTGTCAAAGGCTGAGAGATTCCAAACAGAGTCCACAGGTTATCCTGGAGGTTATTCTTATGCATTAAGTAGATATCACCTTGTTATTCAAGATGTAGTGGAGAGGCTGGAAGGAACTGCCTGCAAATGTAGAGCTGTGTTCCAGTAGCCATGTTTCTTGATGATGATTAAATAATGATATAACTTTTGAAAAAAAAAAAAAAGGCTCCACAGGGCAGTGCAATGGTGGCTCAGTGGCAGAGTTCTCACCCGCCACCCCGGAGGCCCGGCCAGGTTCAATTCCCAGAGACTGCCCATGCAAAAACAAACAAACAAAGAAACAAACAAAAATACTCCATAAGTGGGATGGTTTCACCACCTCTTGTCCATTCAATCCAGTTCTAGGAAGAAAGCAAATACAACTGGGCATCCCTGAGGGTGACCCCTTTTTCCAGGGTCTTCTCCTTCTTGATTATCGGAGGCACCTGCTTCCATCCTCTTCATAGGACCCAACAAACCTACTCTTCGCCCTGGTCTTTCAGCATCTGGCCTAGGAATCATTCTTTGGGCTGAATGACCCAAGCAGCTTTTTTCAAACTCCCAAGAAACCGATCAGAGTCTTTTTCATGAGTGTTCTTTGGAATACTAATGACCATAAAAAAATAGCCCAGATACGGGGACGGAATTTTCCTCAAGACTTTCCCAAGTTCCCTTGAGAGACACACCCAGCCCTTCTCTCCCATAATACCAACCGCAGACATCCTCATCTGCCTTGTTTCAGTCTGCTCTAATTTTTCTAGCTTCATCTCCAGAACAGATGATTTTACCCCTGGTTTTAATGGGGCATCTCTAGAACCTCCCTAACAATCCTAAACCCTTTGAAATTCAACATTCAATGGTTTCCCATCTTTCTCATAGTCAAGTCCAGAACCTCTAGCTCAGCTTCCAGGACACCCCCAATTTCTAATCTCATCTTCCAACGCAACCTATGCTTGATTCGTACTTTAACTGGTGATTGTTCACTGTAAGGACACTTATCTTCTCGCTTTTTCCCAAATTCAACAAATATTTTTTGGCTTTTAGGTAAGTCCTTTCCCCTCTGTATAAATGGAAAGAAATTTCATATGCCTTCAGGGGTCAGACAGGTAACAAAATATGGTGAAACAGCCCAGCAGGAGGGTGGAGCAGAACCTGAAATGAGAAAGAACGTGCTCTGTCTAAAGACGTTTAAATTTAAAATGTTTAAAAACAAAGTGATAGCCTGATATCACTTATCTGCTGAGCTGGGACCTTCCTTAGCTTATTGCTTTCACTCTCTAGTGCAACCCCAATTCCAGACGGACTCATTCAGAGAATCCCCTTATAAAAATAGACAAAAGTAGTTTTATTGGATATAAATTTATTTTGTGATTTTAAATATATTATCTAATATGTCATAAAACCAGTCAATGGGAAAAATAAGCATCAGTGATCACAAACACTTGAAATAAGGGTTTAGGTGACAATTGCTGTCTTAAATCAGCCTCAGCAGCCAATTTACTGCACAATAATTTTTTTTTATAGTATGAAAGAAAAATACCAACTTACAGATATAGATAGTTGTAAATTGAAAGAGGTTTTTATATAGCTCACCTTGACAATAGGAAAGTTACAATTAAATAAAGAATAAAGGAGAAGTTTTATTTCAAAGTGTGCACAAAATAAGTTAAACTGATAGCACAAAAGTGGCAGACGCTGCAGATGACCTCAAATATTTTACACACTTTTCTTTTTCAGGAATAGAAAGAAACCCTGATTGTTAACTGGCCACTTAACAAGAGAATTTTTTTTAATGCATTTCCTAGTGTACTTTGCAATTAGGTAGCCATGCAACTAAGTCTGCCCAAAAGAATATAAGCAGAATGTTGTATGAAACTTCTGGGGAATGTTCAGCTAAACTAGAATGCAGTTGGGATGGTTGGAGTTTGAGTAGCCTTTTTGGAACATGAGTATGGCAGAAGAACAGAATGAATCAGGTCTGTTATGATCAGAATCTACAATCCTAGCCCTCAATAGCTTACCTCCAAGTTTTACTTATATGAATTCAAAACAAAGGTCTATATGTTCAAGACACTGTTGCTTTTGGTTTTCTGAAATTTACTGTTGAAACCTAATCCCAACTGATAGAAAAATCTAAACTGGTGATGGCCTTGAATGAGTTAAAATTTGGGGTGGGCAGGCCACAGGAGAGTTCTCGCCTGCCATGCCGGAGATTCCCAGTGCCTGGCCATGTAAAAAAAAAAAAAAAAAAGATTGGGGGGTGTAATATTGACAAATGTGTCTGTTGGTCCTGCTTTAAGATTTTCAAGCAAACCTAGTATCTAAAATAGTGATTCTCGCATGTTTGGTCACAAGAGCCCTTTATATTCTTAAAAATTATTGTGAACCCCAAAGAACTTTTATTTAGTTGGGTTACATCTATCAAATATTCACTGTATTAGAAAATCAACTAAGATTTTAAAACTCAAGAGTACATAAGCACACAGCCTCTGGAAAACTCCATCGTACGTTTATGAGAGAATGAGAGTAAAAAAGGCAAAGAACATCTTAATGTGTATTATAAGATTTGCTTTGAATTTGCAGACTCTGTAAGGGACTCCCAGGATCCCCAGACCACACTTTGAGAACTAAAATATGACATTTTAATCTAGTATTTAGGGATGCTCTGAGGCACCTTCAGGGATTTAAGAATTCTCTGGACATGATGATGCCTAAGATTCTGTGGTAGATGTTTGTGTATGCTGTCTTGGGTTTTGTTTGGGGTCCCAGCATCCATTTCTCCTTCTTTGGGAACCATGCCTTGATTTCTTTCCTCTTTTAGCCCCCATGCTTCAGATGGGGCTCCATCCCCAGTTTAGACACTGCATGTGACTAGGTCTAAGCCCTCCTGTTTCCAATGGCCACAGGCATTCTTTCAGGGATGGACATGAGAGGGAATGTAAAACTTCCAAAGGAATCTTGTTTCCTGCTGGGCTTGACTAGGATAGATTGGAAGATCCAGAGTAGCAGCAGCCTTGTGAGATAACTAGGGGAAGCATGCATGAACATGGTGCCAACATGGAAGAGAGCAAAGTAGAGAGCCAGAGAGAGAGAGAGAAGCTGGTCCTGGGACATTGGTCTGAGCCCTAAACCAGTCTGGAGAGTACATTCCCATTTGCCTTCTGTATTAGCCAGGGTTCTCTAGAGAAACAGAAAGGAGAGATCTGTAAATATGAGATTTATAAAGGTGTCTCACACAACCACGGGAATGGAAGAGAACAAAATCCTTTCAGCAGACTTTGAAGCTGGCAGCTCCAATGAAGGGTCTGGACAAACTCCACAGGAGAGGCTCGCTGGCTGAAGAAGTGCTGAAAGAGTCTCTCTTCTTCCTTAAAAGCCTTCACCTGGTTGGATTTTCCTCTGGCCTCCATAAAACCCTACACTGACTAATGACGTTTTGGGTCTCCTGGAACTAGTGTCACTTCTGACCCAGTGTCTAATAATCCCTGGAAATATCTGATCATGTCCTTTTCCCCAGTGCACAGTCACCCTGGTAAAAGGCCACAGATCTCCTTGGGGAAGGCTGGAGGAAGGTTAGCAGTGTAAATTTTGGGCAGTGCGAAATGGTCCTTCCCTAAGGACACCTAGAGGGGCTCTAGGTCTGTAAACTGTCTCAAATCTGGGAACTGATTAAGGGGCTATAATAGTAACTTGTAATTCAAGTTAGACTTCTGTTCACTTGATCTAGAATTCTTCTGCTTATCCAGTTCAAACAAGAATTTAGTAGGTTGCCTATCTATTTTACTTCTAAGTACCCCATGACCTACTAGCCAATGCCACAAGTCTCTGCAAATCAGATTATTTTGACTGCTGCTTTGAGCCTGCTGTCCATTGGTGACCATGCCCAGTTTATCTATGGTGATTAACTGTTGCCACATGGTTTCTGCCAACTCGGGATCTGATCATCCCCATTGTGTTTAAGGATTCCAGCTCGATGACAGTAGTTCCCACAGTAATATCTTACCTAAAGAGAAGGGCAACTACAGAGCTCTTCAGGGATGATAGAGCTAGTCTCACAAATTAATTTCTCAAGTTTCTGGTGAAAGATATGTCCTCTGGACATTCCTGGGATGTATGAGTAAGTCTTTCATGAAAAATCTACTCTAATGTTCCTGGATCCCTTCATCTACATTATACCAGGGCAGTTCTGGCATTTCGACCTCAGTTAATGTCGGCCACCTTTGGATCCTTGTTTCAGTCAAACATCCACACAAACTATTAATGCCCTTTCTAACCTCTCAAGCTACAAGACTGAGTGCACAATCTTTGCTTAGTGGGCCCATATCAATAAATTCAGCTTGATTCAACTTTATCTTCCTTCACCATTATCCCACACCCTTCATATCTATTCCCACACATGTCCCCCTGATTTCTGTTTATGTAGATTGGAAAACTCATGCAGTTCTTTTGTAGTCCTCCTATGGGCCACACTTTGTACCTCACCTTTTGGGGCCTGTTGGGACCTTAGTCTAGTTCCAGGTCTTGAAGGAAAGAGCGGTGTTGGGGGTGGGTCATGGAAAGAAATAGAAGTGCCTTTCAAGCCAATCACCTCAGGGCATTCTGTTGTAGTTTCATCTGGTGAACAGGATTAATCGCTCCAGACAGAGGAGTAAGGGCTGTTTCTCCAGGGGAGGTGGTAACAGGTTAGCAGGCAGTGAAGGGTTAATCTAGTTAGGTAGAGGTTGGATGAGACTCCTCTGAGGAGCCTGAGGCTGCTACCTTGTTTCCTCAAGGCAGGCTGGAGCTTGGGAAGCTCTTTCTTCAGGGCAGTCCATTACAGATCTAGCTAGCAAAGGCTCAGCTGATTCCAGGGCTCTCCCCATTGCCACCATTATCGAGCCATATATCACCATGCCATGTCTCATGATCCCATTCTTTTCCAATCAAAGCCCTTACTTTAACAGCAGACACCCTGCAAGGTTGAGATTTTAGTTTATCTTGTAAATCTCATACAATGAGAATTTGTGTCTGGTTTTCAGAGATCTCAAGTCTGTGATCACAAGAAATAGGGTTTTATTTCAGGGCAAACATGGAAATTTTACATTGTTCATACGGCATTTAAGTTGCAAATTTGAAGCCTTCAGCTCATCCTTTCCCCTTATCACTGTATCCAGCGTGTGTAACAACCAGCCAACATCATTGTGCCTCTTAATTCTGCAAAACTCCATAAAGGTATCAAAAACATTATCACCCAGAGTCTTGCCTCATATAAGCATACAATTAGCAGATTCTAATGGTGGTATTTTGAGTATCTCTTTTGCCAATTTACACCTTGGACTGTCAGTGCCATGTTGATTATTGGAAACAGAGACATTAGTGCCTCTGAGTCTAGTCAAAGTAGTAAACCAATTTTCAAAACCCATTTTTAAGAGTCTGTTTCTCAAGAACCACTCCTGAAAGAAAAATCAACAAACAAACAAAAATGCAAAAACAAACAAACAAAACACTCCTGGCACTAAACTGTATAAAGTCAGTGTTCTCTAGAAAAGCAGAGCCAATAGGAGAAATCTGTAAATATGAGACTTATAAAAGAATCTCATGCAAACATGGGAGTGGAAGAGCCCAAAATCTGTAGGGTAGGCTGTGAAGGTGGTGGCTTTGATGAAGGGTCTGGGCGAACTTCACAGGAGAGGCTCACTGGCTAAAGAAGCAGTGAAAGAGTCTATTTTCTCCCTTAAAAGCCCTCAACTGATTGGATTATCTCATTGTGAGAGGCATGGCTTAGTTGATCCCAGATGTAATCAGCCACAATGCAATCGACTGATTGATGATTTAATCAACCAGCCACAAAATATCCTTGCAGCAACAGTCAGGCCAGAGTTTGCCTGACTAGACAACTAGGCATAATCATTTGGCCAAGCTGACACCAGAAACTAACTATCACATCTTCCCAATATCATCTCCTCTTCCACTTTATCAATAGAAACTCAGATTCCATTGATATGTCCAACTCAACTACTCAGCCTCCTAGACTTCCCTTCCCCTAGGGAGGCCATGTGACACTGTTCTGGTTTGCTAGCTGCCAGAATGCAATATACCAGAAATGGAATGGCTTTTAAAAGGGGAATTTAATAAGTTGCTAGTTTACAGTTCTAAGGCGTAGCAAATGTCCCAATTAAAACAAGTTTATAGAAATGACAAATCTAAGGCATCCAGGGAAAGATACCTTGGTTCAAGAAGGCTGATGAAGCTCAGGGTTTCTCTCTCAAGTGAAAAGGCACATGGAAAACAGGGTCAGGGTTTCTCTCTCATCTGGAAAGGCATGTGGCGAGCACAGCATCATCTGCTACCTTTCTTTCCTGGCTTCTTTTAAGAAGCTCCCGGGAGGCATTTTCCTTCTTCATTTCCAAAAGTTGCTGGCTGGTGGACTCTCTGCTTCTCGTGGCTATGTCATTCTGCTCTCTCAGAATCTCTAGCTTTCTCCAAAATGTTTCCAGTAAGACCCACCCAAATGGGTGGAGACACACCTCTACCTAATTCAGTTTAACAACCACTCTTGATTGAGTAAAATCTCCAGGGAGATGATCTAATTACAGATTCAAACATACAGTACTGAATAGGGATTAGAAGAAAAGGCTGCCTTTACAAAATGGGATTAGGATTAGAACATGGCTTTTCTAGGGTACATACATCCTTTCAAACTGGCACAGACATGTTCTGGCCAAAGATTTGTAAGCAGAAGTCAGTGCATGCGCCCCCAGAGAACCTCATATGTGGCCTCTCTCTAAGCCAACTCGGCGGGTGAATTCACTGCCCTCCCCCCTACATGTGATATGACTCTTAGGGGTGTAAATCTTCCAGGCAATGTGGGACACGATTCCCAGGATGAGCCAGGACCCAGCATCATGGGATTGAGAAAGCTTTCTTGACCAAAAGCCGGAAGAGAGATATTAGACAAAATAAAGTTTCATTGGCTGAGAGATTTCAGACTTGAGAGGTTATCCTGGAAGTAATTATTTGCATTATATAGGTATCTCTAGTTTATGCTATATTGGAGTGGCTAGAGGGAAGTACCTGAAGCTGTTGAGCTGTGTTCCACTAGCCTTGATTCTCGAAGATAATTGTATAGTTACATAGTTTTTTCAATGTCACTGTGTGATTATGTAAACCTTGCGTGTGATGCTCCTTTTACCCAGGTATGGACAGATGAGTAAAATATAAAGACAAAAAATAATTAAATAATGGGGGGGCACGTATAAGAGGTAAACAGTTGGGTAGATTGCAATACTAGTGATCAATACGAGGGAGGGGTAAAGGGTATGGAATGTATGGGGTTTCCTTTTTTCTTTTTATTTTGAGTAATGCAAATGTCCTAAAAATGATCTTGGTGATGAATACACAACTATATGATGATATTGTAAGCCACCTGTTGTATATTTAGGGTGGACTGTATGGTACATGAAGATATCTCAATAAGCATATTTTTAATTAACAGGATAATGGGTACAGAATTTCTGTTTGAGGTAATGGAAAAGTTTTGGCAAAGGATGGTGGTAGTGGTACACATTGGAAATGTAAAAAATACCATTGAATTGTATACTTGACAGTGGTTAGACTGGGAAATATTGTATATATATATATATATTGCCACAATAAAAATTTTAAAAGAAAGAAAGAAAACAAACCAGAGGAAGAGGGAAAAAAAGATGTAAGCATTTGAGGAAACTGGGTTAAGGGTACATGGGATTTCTCTGTACTATATTTTAAACTTCCTAATTTAAAAATCAAACTTTTTAAATTAATTTCTAAAACAAACAAACAAAAACATTCTTAACATATGATCACTCTGTTCTACATATATAATCAATAATTCACAATATTATCATATAGTTGCATATTCATCATCATGATCATTTCCTAGAATATTTGCATCAATTCGGAAAAGAAATAAAAAGACAACAGAAAAAAATTCATACGTACCATATTCCTTACCCCTCCCTGTTATTGATCACCAGCATTTCAATCTACTAAATTTATTTTAACGTTTGTTCCCCCTATTATTTATTTATTTCAGTGCACATATGCACAAAACAAATATTTTTATTCACTTTCTTACTCAGGTTCTTTCACCATTAAGTGGTTTCAAACTTCAATCTGCTCTCTTTTTTTCAGATTGAATTTAAAAAAAATGTTTTATTACTTTTTAAATTTTTTAAAAAATATGCCAAGAAAGAAACATTCTTAACATATGATCATTCTGTTCTGCATATATAATCAGTAATTCACAATATCATTACATAGTTGCATAGTCATCATTATGATCATTTCTTAGAACATTTGCATCAATTAAGAAAAAGAAACAGAAAGACAACAGAAAAAAATTCATACATACCATATCCTTTACCCTCCCTTTCATTGATCACCAGCATTTCAATCTACTAAATTTATTTTAACATTTGTTCCCCCTATTATTTATTTTTATTCTGTATGTTTTACTTGCCTGTTGACAAGATAGATAAAAAAGAGCATCAGACACAAGGTTTTCATAATCACACAGTCACATTGTGAAAGCTCTATCATTATACAATCATCTTCAAGAAATATGACTACTGGAACACAGCTCTACATTTTCAGGCAGTTCCCTCCAGCCTCTCCATTACATCTTGACTAACAAGGTGATATCTATTTAATGCATAAGAATAACTTCCAGGATAACCTCTCGACTCTGTTTGGAATCTGTCAGCCAATGACACTTTATTTTGTCTCATTTCACTCTTCCCCCTTTGGTCGAGAAGGTTTTCTAAATCCCATGATGCTGAGTTTCAGTTCATTCTAGGATTTCTGTCCCATGTTGCTAGGAAGGTCCACACCCCTGGGAGTCATGTCCCACGTGGACAGGAGAAGGGCAGTGAGTTTGCTTGTTGTGTTAGCTGGAGAGAGAGAGGCCACCTCTGAGCAACAAAAGAGGTTCTCTTGGGAATGACTCTTAGGCCTAATTTTAAGTAAGCTTGACCTATCCTTTGTGGGGTTAACTTTCATATGAACAAACCCCAAGATTGGGGGCTCAGCCTATTGCTTTGGGTGTCTGCACTGCTTGTGAGAATATCAAGAATTCAACTTGGGGAAGCTGAATTTTCCCCCTTTCACACCATTCCCCAAAGAGGACTTTGTAAATACGTTTTTATTCACTGTTCAAATCATTCTGGGATTTATTGGGGCTTCACTCTGGACAAATTAACAAAATCTCATGTCTTACTCAAGGTTCCATGTATTTATAATGTTCAATTAAGCTGTCTACATAAGTTATATTAGGAAATGCACTAGTCAAAATATAAATTTTATACCAAATAAACATTTTTTGCTTTAGTCTCACACATAAGTTAAAATTTTTAAATATTAATTACTATCAATTTTCAATACCCTGCAGTAATGACATTCCTTTGTCCTTCCTCATGCAAGAACAATTTTTTGAATTTGTACATTTAGTCACTATCATTATACACTCTAGGCATTCCTAGATTATATCATCTCAGTCTTTATTGTCTATCTTTCTTTCTAATTTCTATTTGTGCCCTCAACCTTCCTCCCTCTATCATTCTCACGTTCAGCTTCATTCAGTGTTCTAACATAATTGTATTACAATTAGGTAATATTGTGCTACCCATTTCTGAGTTTTTACAATCAGTCCTGTTGCACAATCTGTATCCCTTCAACTCCAATTACCCAATATCTTACCCTATTTCTGTCTCCTGATGGTCTCTGTTACCAGTGAAATTCTCCAAGTTTATTCACTAATGTTAGTTCAGTGTATAAATGTATCAGTTCAGTGTATCAATGTATCAGTGAGACCATGCAGTATTTGTCCTTTTGTTTCTGGCTAATCTCACTCAGCATAATGTTCTTATCCATGTTGTTACATACTTCATAACTTGATTCTGTCTTACAGTTGCATAATATTCCATCGTATGTATTTACCATAGTTTGTTTAACCACTCATCTGTTGATTAGTTGTCTCCATCTCTTCACAATTGTAAATAATGCTGCTATAAACATTGGTGTGCAAATGTCCGTTTGTGTCCTTGCCCTCATGTCGTCTGAGTAGATACCTAACAATGGTATTGCCGGGTCATATGGCAATTCTATACTTACCTTCCTGAGGAACTGCCAAACTGATTTCCACAGCAGTTGTACCATTTGACATTCCCACCAACAGTGGATAAGTGTGCCTCTTTCTCCACATCCTCTCCAGCACTTATCTTTTACTGTTTTATTGATAATGGCCATTCTGGTGGGTGTGAGATGATATCTCATTGTGGTTTTGATTTGCATTTCCCTAATAGCCAGGGAAGTTGAGCATCTTTTCATGTGCCTTTTGGCCATTTGTATTTCCTCTTCTGAGAAGTATCTGTTCAAGTCTTTTGCCCATTTTGTAATTGGGTTGTCTGTCTTTTTGTTGTTGAATTGAACAATCTCTTTATATATTCTGGATACTAGACCTTTATCTGATATATCGTTTCCAAATATTGCCTCCCATTGTGTAAGCTGCCTTTTTACTTTCTTGATGAAGTTCTTTGAAATGCACAAAAGTGTTTAATTTTGAGGGGTTCCCATTTCTTTCTTTCTTCAATGCTCATGCTTTGGGTGTAAGGTCTAGGAAACTACCTCCTATTATAAGATTTATAAGATATTTCCCTACATTTTTTTCTAACAGTTTTATGGTCTTAGATCTAATGTTTAGGTCTTTGATCAATTTTGAGTCAATTTTTGTGTAGAGTGTGAGATATGGATCCTCTTTCATTCTTTCGCATGTGGATATCCAGTTCTCTAGGCACAATTTATTGAAAAGACTGTTCTGTCCCAGGTGAGTTGGCTTGACTGCCTTATCAAAGATCAATTGTCCATAGATGAGAGGGTCTATATCTGAACACTCTATTCGATTCCATTGGTCAGTATATCTATCTTTATGCCAGTACCATGCTGTTTTGACCACTGTAGCTTCATAATATGCCTTAAAGTCAGGTAACATGAGACCTCAGACTTCATTTTTCTTTCTCAGGATACTTTTAGCTATTTGGGGCACCCCACCCACCCAGATAAATTTGGTTGTTTTTGTATTTCTGAAAAGTGAGTTTTTGGGATTTTAATTGGTATTGCATTGAATCTGTAAATCAGTTTAGGTAGAATTGACATCTTAATTATATTTAGTCTTCTAATCCATGAACACAGTATGCCCTTCCATTTATTTAGGTCTTCTGTGATTTCTTTTAACAATTTCTTGTAGTTTTCTTTGTATAGGTCTTTTGTCTCTTTAGTTAAATTTATTCCTAAATATTTTATTCTTTTGGTTGCAATTGTAAACGGAATTTTTTTCTTGATTTCTCCCTCAGATTATTCATTACTAGTGTATAGAAACACTGCAGATTTTTGAGTGTTGATCTTGTAACCTGTCACTTTGCTGTACTCATTTATTAGCTCTAGTAGTTTTGCTGTGGATTTTTCAGGGTTTTCAACATATAGTATCACATCATCTGCAAACAGCTTCCTTTTTTTATTGCTTCCTTTCCAATTTTGACGCCTTGTATTTCTTTTTCTTGTCTAATTGCTCTGGCTAGAACTTACAACACAATGTTGAATAACAGTGGTGATAGTAGACATCCTTGTCTTGTTCCTGATCTTAGGGGGAAAGTTTTCAATTTTTCCCCATTG
Source organism: Tamandua tetradactyla (assembly GCF_023851605.1). Taxonomy (NCBI): domain Eukaryota; kingdom Metazoa; phylum Chordata; class Mammalia; order Pilosa; family Myrmecophagidae; genus Tamandua; species Tamandua tetradactyla. The sequence continues at coordinate 32,537,327 of NC_135346.1, forward strand.
AGGATGTTAGTTGTGGGTTTTTCATATATTCCCTTTATCATTTTGAGGAAGTTCCCTTCTATTCCTGCTCTTTGAAGTGTTTTCAACAGGAAAGATGTTGAATTTTGTCAAATGCCTTTTCTGCATCAATAGAGATGATCATGTGGTTTTTCTGCTTTGATTTGTTAATATAGTGTATTGCATTAATTGATTTTCTTATGTTGAACCATCCTTGCATACCTGGGATGACTCCTACTTGGCCATGGTGTATAATTATTTTAATGTGCAAAATTCGATTTACTAGAATTTTGTTAAGGATTTTGCCTCTATATTCATTAGAGGGATTGGTCTGTGGCTTTCTTTTTTTGTAATATCTTTGTCTGGCTTTGGTATGAGGGTAATGTTGGCTTTGTAGAATGAGTTAGGTAGCTTTCCCTCCTCTTCAATTTTTTTGAAGAGTTTGAGCAGGGTTGGCACTAATTCTTTCTGGAATGTTTGGTAGAATTCACTTGTGAAGCCATCTGGTCCTGGACTTTTCTTTTTGGGGAGCTTCTTAATGATTGATTCAAGTTCTTTACTTTTCATTGGTTTGTTGAGATCGTCTATTTCTTCTCAAGTAAATGTTGGTTGTTCATGCCTTTCTAGAAAGTTGTTCATTTCATCTACATTGTCGAGTTTATTAGCATAAAGTTGTTCATAGTATCCTCTCATTACTTCCTTCATTTCTGTGGGGTCAGTGGTTATGTCTTCTCTTCCATTTCTGATTTTATTTATTTGCATCCTCTCTCTTCTTCTTTTTGTCAACATCACTAAGGGTCCATAATCTTATTGATTTTATCATAGGACCAACTTCTGGTTTTATTGATTTTCTTGATTGTTTTCATGTTCTCAATTTAATTAATTTCTGCTCTAATCTTCGTTATTTCTTTCCTTTTGCTTGCTTTAGGGTTATTTTGCTGTTCTTTCTCTAGTTCTTCCAAGTGGACAGATTATTCCTTGATTTTTGCCCTTTCTTCTTTTTTGATACAGGCTTTTAGGGCAAGGAATTTCCATCTTAGCACTCCCTTTGCTGCATCCCATAAATTTTGATGTGTTGTGTTTTCATTTTCATTTGCCTCGAGATATTTACTGATTTCTCTTGTAATTTCTTCCTTGATCCACTGGTTGTTTAAGAATGTTGTTGAGCCTCCACATATTTGTGAATTTTCTGGCACTCTGCCTATTATTGATTTCCAACTTCATTCCTTTATGATCTGAGAAAATGTTTTATATGATTTCAATCTTTTCAAATTTATTGAGACGTGCTTTTTGACCTGGCATGTGGTCTCTCCTTGAGATTGATCCATGCGCACTTGAGAAGATAGTGTATCCTGCTTTTCTAGTTTGCTAGCTGCCAGAATGCAATACACCAGAGACAGGATGGCTTTTTTAAAAAGCGGAATTTATAAGTTGCTACTTTACAGTTCTAAAGCCGAGAAAATGTCCCAATGAAAACAAGTGTATAGATTGTCCAATCAAAGGCATCCAGGGAAAGATACTTTGGTTCAAGAAGGCCAATGAAATTCACGGTTTCTTTCTCAAGTGGAAGGGCACATGGCGAACACAGTCAGAGTTCCTCTCTCAGCTGGAAGGGCACATGGCAAACACGGCATCATCTACTAGCTTTCTCTCCTGTCTTCTGGTTTCATGAAGCTCCCTGGGAGGCATTTTCCTTCTTCATCTCCAAAGGTCGCTGGCTCATGGACTCTTTGTGGTGCTGCTCTCTCTGAATCTCCCATTTTCCAAAATGTTTCCTCTTTTATAGGACTCCAATAAACCAATCAAGACCCACCCAAATGGGTGGAGACATGTCATCACCTAATCCAGCTGAACAACCACTCTTGACTAAATCATATCATCAAGGGAGATGATCAGATTACAGTTTCCAACATACAGTATTGAGTAGGGATTATTCTACCTTTATGAAATGGGATTTTGATTAAAACATGGCTTTTCTAGGGGGCATATATCCTTTCAAATCAGCACTCCTGTTGTTGTGGGGTGTAATGTTCTATAAATGTCTGTTAAGTCTAGCTCATTTATTGTATTATTCAAATTCTCTGCTTCTTTACTGATCTTCTGTCTGGATGTTCTGTCCATTGATGAGAGTGGGGACTTGAAGTCTCCAACTATTATGGTAGATATGTCTATTTCTCTTTAAAGTGTTTGCCTCATGTATTTTGGAACATTCTGGCTCAGTGCATAAATATTTCTGATTGTTATGGCTTCTTGTCGAATTGTTCCTTTTATTAATACATAATGTCCTTCTTTGTCCCTTTTAACTGTTTTACATTTGAAGTCTAATTTGTTGGATATTAGTATAGCTACTCCTGCTCTTTTCTGATTATTTGCATGATACATTTTCCCAACTTTTCACTTTCAACTTATGTTTATCCTTGGGTCTAAGATGTGTTTCCTGTAGACAGCATATAGATGGGTCCTGTTTTTTAATCCATTCTGCCAGTCTATGTCTTTTGATTGGGGAATTTAATCCATTAACATTTACTGTTATTACTGTATGGGTAATACTTGCTTCTATCATTAAATTTTATATGTCATATCTAATTTTTCTTCTTTTTACCTTTACTGATAGTCTTCATTTCTACATTCTTCTCCACACCTCTCTCTCCTGTCTTTTCATATCTACCTCTAGTGCTCCCTTTAGTATTTCTTGCAGAACCAGTCTCTTGATCACAAATTCTCTCAGTGATTTTTTTGTCTGAAAATGTTTTAATTCCTCCCTCATTTTTTGAAGGACAGTTTTGCTGGATATAGAATTCTTAGTTGGCAGTTTTTCTCTTTTAGTAATTTAAATATATCATCCCACTATCTTCTCACCTCCATGGCTTCTGCTGAGTAATCTACAGTCTTATTGGGCTTCCCTTGTATGTGATGAATTGCTTTTCTATTGCTGCTTTCAAGATTCTCTGTTTCTCTTTGACATCTGACATTCTGATAAGTAAGTGTCTTGGAGTGCATCTATTTGGATCTATTCTGTTTGGGGTACACTGCACTTCTTGGATCTGTAATTTTAAGTCTTTCATAAGAGTTTGGAAATTTTCTGTGATAATTTCCTCCATTAGTGTTTCTCCTCCTTTTCCCTTCTCTTCTCCTTCTGGGATACCCACAACATGTATATTCATGTGCTTCATGTTGTCATTCAATTCCCTGAGTCCCTGCTCATATTTTTCCATTCCTTTCCCTATATTTTCTTTTGCTTTTTGGATTTCAGATGTTCCATCCTCCAGTTCACTAATCCTATCTTTTGCCTCTTGAAATCTGACATTGTAGGTTTCCATTTTTTTTTCCATCTCTTCTATTGTACTTTTCATTCCCATAAGTTCTGTGGTTTATTTTTTCAGACTTTCAATTTCTTCTTTTGGTTCATTCCTTGCCTTCTTTATATCCTCCCTCAATTCATTGATTTGGTTTTTGATGAGGTTTTCCATGTCTGTTCACACATTCTGAATTAATTATTTCAACTCCTGTATCTCATTTGAATTGTTAGTTTGTTCCTTTGACTGGGCCATATCTTCCATTTTCCTAGTGTGATTCATTATTTTTTGCTGGCATCTAGGCATTTAATTACCTTAATTAGTTTATTTTGGAGATTGTTTTCACTTCTTTTACTTAGGATTTTCTTTGTTGGGTGACTTTGTTGTCTATATGTTCTTTGGCATTCAGTTCAGCTTATTCTTGACCACTAGCTTAGGTTTTGTTTAATAGATCAGAATTTTTCAGTTCTTGTTTTTTTGTTTCTTGCCCTGCCTGTGTGGTGCCTTTCTGCCCCCCACCCTTAGGAGGGTTTACTTAGGTATTATAAACCCCAGCCAGATTTTCCCAGGCCAAATTGGCCTCCTGTCAGGAGGAAAGAGTTACCTACATCAGTTTTCCCTGAGGGTGAGACCCAGCAGTTTGAAAGACTTTCCTGTGAAGTCTCTGGACTCTGTGTTTTTCCTTTCCTGCCCAGTATGTGGTGCTTTTTTTCTGTGGGTCCCATCAGCATAAGGTGATGTGGTACTTTTAACTTCAGCAGACACTTCCTATTGGGGGTGTGGGGAGACAGAAGAGAGGTTGTAGGGTGGCTTTAATCACTTCAATTTTCCAGACCCTGGAGTCCGAATTCTTTGACAGAGGGATTCCACCTGAGCTGGGCCCCACTTCTCTCCTAGGGAAGGCACAGACTCCAGACAAGTTCTTAAACAAGCTTGTCTCTGCCTATGCCTGGGGCAGCTGCAGCCTGAGAAGCCCTGCCACTGTATCCAAAGGTAGTCAAGCCACAGAAAGACAAGCACAAAGAAGAGAGAGAAAAATCCTTCTCAGAGTAGGCCTCTGTTCCTTAGGTTTGCCAGCCAAGAGCATAAGTTGGTATGTTGATTTGTGTACCTTCAGATCCTACGTGCCCCCTCCTTTCCTTCAGGGCCCAGACCCTTTCAAAATCACATGCTATCTAATCCACAAAAGCCTCTGTTTCTTTTTTCTTTTTCTGTCAGCCCTGCCCCCTCAGCGCAGGGCAAAAATCAGCAACCTCCAGTTTGACATGAGGTTCAGTTGAGCTGGGGGCCTATTTTTAGCAGTCAGAATTTCTGCATTAATTCCACAATAGGAGCTTTGTTGCGCTCAGCCCCTGCTGCTGGTAAAGTCTCTTTCCTTTTCCCTCTGGGAAGCAGCCTGCAGGGGAGGGGCGCTGGCCGCCGCGGCTTGGGGAACTCATGGTTCTGGAGGGGCTCACAGCCCGTCCAGCTAGTCCAGACTGGGGTATGCTGTGTGTCTGGTCACTGTCGTGGCCCAGCAGTTGTTCTGTACTGTTCCTGGCTATTTAGTAGCTGTTCTGGAGGATGAACTAAATCCCACACTTCGCTAAGCCGCCATCTTGGCACAGCCCCACAAATCAAACTTTTTTAAAAGTAAAAAAAATATTGGCAGGAAGGAGGACAAGAGCAAATTCCACAAATCATGCATGGGTGAATAGTTTTGTAGCATTTCCTAACAGCTGGGAGAGAGGAGTGATGAGATGAAAGAATTTGATAGGAGTAAATGTAGAATTTTCTATGTGTTATTAATTAGACATATAAGTAGAGACTGTGAAGCTTCAGACATGTCAATTTGGAACTTTGCTTTTTGAATTGTGGCTTTGATAGACTGGGCCATATGAAGCTTTGGGATTTCCCTAGGCCGTGCAGGTAGAGCACTCTTTCCAAAAGCAAGAGGTCAGCTATGCTGGTTCCCTTTCATTATTCCTGTTCCCCTACCCCCACTCTATCCATTTTCTGAACAGGTTTCCCAGAACCTCCAGCCCAGTGTTCCTCTCAGAAGAGTTGTCAGAATAAGGACAAAAACAACCCCCTCTTCCTGCAGGCCTTTCTAGAGGGCATATAGTCTCTAAGGCCCATTATCTCATATCATCTTCCATTCATCTCTGAAATGGATCAAAAGCCTCCTGTGCTGGAGGACAGGAGAGGCCAGAAGAGCAGGGGATAAGCTAAACTGCTTAGACTCTCCACCATACTTCTCACCCAGAGAACTTCCTGTTGTCCCTTTGCCCAGATGAGTGGTTTCTCCCACTCCTTTGCACAGGGAAAGAGTGATAGCAGGTGGAAAGCACAGCTGCTGCAATACCACCTGCATGCTGTTACTGCTGCCCAGTGAGTCCAGTAATGACCTGTCTTTGGGGAGGCTGAGGTCCCCACATATCTAAGGTACAAACCTTGGTAAGGTTTGAAGCTCTATCAGTTCAGTTTATAACTGAGAAAACAGGATTTAAGGGATGCTTTTGATTACTGAATCATTATATAGATAATTCCTGTTTACTTTCTGGCATATTAGAATAGACAGAGGGAAATTCCTGAAATCTCTGAATTGTAATACAGCTGCCTTGATCTCTGATAATGATTGTATGGCCCTCATCTTCTGCCCCTGTCATTGTAGAAATCTTGTGACTCACCTCCATTTGAACCCATATCCAGTTGTTCAACTTTAGAGTCTTACAATCACTAACGGTCCCTGATGTTTATTAATGAAAGGTCTTGGGTCAGCCCAGAACTAACCCACCCCAAGTTCAAAGTAATCTTGATAACCAGGACTGAATCTAGCCAAAATGGCCCAACTGACATATGGAGTTGTTCAGACTTTAACCTACAAGTCACCTATACCTCATCCTGCCATTTTCCTATGCTCATTCTGTAACTAAACAGGTATCAATCTGTGCGTGCTCAATGATTAGATTACCTTTAATTACATTGTCTGGAGCCACTGTGCTCATTATCCTAAAACCTGCCCATCTTTTCTCTAATAAAACTATCATTTTGGGGAGACAGATTCTGGGCCAATAGGCCATCTGCTCTCCTACTACACGCCGAGTAATAAACTTTCTCTTTGAAACCCGTGTCTCAGGAATTGGTTATTGAGCACATCAGGCAAAAGAATCTAATCCATGGCCTTTGTCCAGTAACAAGTTTGCAATGTCGGGGGCTGACCCTCACTGGCAGGGTGAGACAGATGCTCTTAGTAAATGCCAATGTACCCAGGTGCTCTGGTGGATGGGCTCCTGTGCTGGCAGAAAGTTTTGCATCCACACCTCAGGGCATGTTTCCTGAGCCAACATGCTGAATTTTTAGATGTCAAGAGATTTTTGGAGGTATAAACAGTTGAGATATAGGAACGTGTCATCCGAGGGGCACGATGAAGAGTTTGTGCTCCATGGTGAAGTCTGTCCTTCTCCTCAAACAAATAGCAATGCTGGGATGCAGTAGTTTTTTTTTTTTTTTTTTTTTTTATTAATTAAAAAAAGAATTAACAAAACAATTAGAAATCATTCCAATCTACATGTACAATCAGTAATTCTTAATAACATCACATAGTTGCATATTCATCATTTCTTAGTACATTTGCATCGATTTAGAAAAAGAAATAAAAAGACAACAGAATAAGAATTAAAACAATAATAGAAAGAAAAAAAACAAAAAAAACAAAAACAAAAAACCTATACCTCACATGCAGCTTCATTCAGTGTTTTAACATAATTGCATTACAATTGGGTAGTATTGTGCTGTCCATTTCTGAGTTTTTATATCCAGTCCCGTTGTACAGTCTGTATCCCTTCATCTCCAATTATCCCTTCTCTTTTTTTTTTTTTTTAATTAACGGAAAAAAAGAAATTAACCCAACATTTAGAGATCATACCATTCTACACATGCAATCATTAATTCTTAACATCATCACATAGATGCATGATCATCATTTCTTAGTACATTTGCATTGGTTTAGAAGAACTAGCAACATAACCGAAAAAGATAAAGAATGTTAATATAGAGAAAAAAATAAAAGTAATAATAGTAAAATCAAAACAAAACAACACAAAACAAAACAAAAACCTATAGCTCAGATGCAGCTTCATTCAGTGTTTTAACATGATTACTTTACAATTAGGTATTATTGTGCTGTCCATTTTTGAGTTTTTGTATCTAGTCCTGTTGCATAGTCTGTATCCCTTCAGCTTCAATTACCCATTGTCTTACCCTGTTTCTAACTCCTGCTGAACTCTGTTACCAATGACATATTTCAAGTTTATTCTCGAATGTCCGTTCACATCAGTGGGACCATACAGTATTTGTCCTTTAGTTTTTGGCTGGATTCACTCAGCATAATATTCTCTAGGTCCATCCATGTTATTACATGGTTCATAAGTTTATCTTGTTTTAAAGCTGCATAATATTCCATCGTATGTATATACCACAGTTTGTTTAGCCACTCTTCTGTTGATGGAGATTTTGGCTGTTTCCATCTCTTTGCAATTGTAAATAATGCTGCTATAAACATTGGTGTGCAAATGTCCGTTTGTGTCTTTGCCCTTAAGTCCTTTGAGTAGATACCTAGCAATGGTATTGCTGGGTCGTATGGCAGTTCTATATTCAGCTTTTTGAGGAACCGCCAAACTGCCTTCCACAGTGGTTGCACCCTTTGACATTCCCACCAACAGTGGATAAGTGTGCCTCTTTCTCCGCATCCTCTCCAGCACTTGTCATTTTCTGTTTTGTTGATAATGGCCATTCTGGTGGGTGTGAGATGATATCTCATTGTGGTTTTGATTTGCATTTCTCTAATGGCCAGGGACATTGAGCATCTCTTCATGTGCCTCTTGGCCATCCGTATTTCCTCTTCTGAGAGGTGTCTGTTCAAGTCTTTTTCCCATTTTGTAATTGGGTTGGCTGTCTTTTTGTTGTTGAGATGAACAATCTCTTTATAAATTCTGGATACTAGACCTTTATCTGATATATCATTTCCAAATATTGTCTCCCATTGTGAAGGCTGTCTTTCTACTTTCTTGATGAAGTTCTTTGATGCACAAAAGTGTTTAATTTTGAGGAGTTCCCATTTATTTATTTCCTTCTTCAGTGCTCTTGCTTTAGGTTTAAGGTCCATAAAACCGCCTCCAGTTGTAAGATCCATAAGATATCTCCCAACATTTTCCTCTAACTGTTTTATGGTCTTAGACCTAATGTTTAGATCTTTGATCCATTTTGAGTTAACTTTTGTATAGGGTGTGAGAGATGGGTCTTCTTTCATTCTTTTGCATATGGATATCCAGTTCTCTAGGCACCATTTATTGAAGAGACTGCTCTGTCCCAGGTGAGTTGGCTTGACTGCCTTATCAAAGATCAAATGTCCATAGATGAGAGGGTCTATATCTGAGCACTCTATTCGATTCCATTGGTCGATATATCTATCTTTATGCCAATACCATGCTGTTTTGACCACTGTGGCTTCATAATATGCCTTAAAGTCGGGCAGTGCAAGACCTCCAGCTTCGTTTTTTTTCCTCAAGATGTTTTTAGCAATTCGGGGCACCCTGCCCTTCCAGATAAATTTGCTTATTGGTTTTTCTATTTCTGAAAAATAAGTTGTTGGGATTTTGATTGGTATTGCATTGAATCTGTAAATCAATTTAGGTAGGATTGACATCTTAACTATATTTAGTCTTCCAATCCATGAACACGGTATGCCCTTCCATCTATTTAGGTCTTCTGTGATTTCTTTTAGCAGTTTTTTGTAGTTTTCTTTATATAGGTTTTTTGTCTCTTTGGTTAAATTTATTCCTAGGTATTTTATTCTTTTAGTTGCAATTGTAAATGGGATTCGTTTCTTGATTTCCCCCTCAGCTTGTTCATTACTAGTGTATAGAAATGCTACAGATTTTTGAATGTTGATCTTGTAACCTGCTACTTTGCTGTACTCATTTATTAGCTCTAGTAGTTTTGTTGTGGATTTTTCCGGGTTTTCGACGTATAGTATCATATCGTCTGCAAACAGTGATAGTTTTACTTCTTCCTTTCCAATTTTGATGCCTTGTATTTCTTTTTCTTGTCTAATTGCTCTGGCTAGAACCTCCAACACAATGTTGAATAATAGTGGTGATAGTGGACATCCTTGTCTTGTTCCTGATCTTAGGGGGAAAGTTTTCAATTTTTCCCCATTGAGGATGATATTAGCTGTGGGTTTTTCATATATTCCCTCTATCATTTTAAGGAAGTTCCCTTGTATTCCTATCTTTTGAAGTGTTTTCAACAGGAAAGGATGTTGAATCTTGTTGAATGCCTTCTCTGCATCAATTGAGATGATCATGTGATTTTTCTGCTTTGATTTGTTGATATGGTGTATTACATTAATTGATTTTCTTATGTTGAACCATCCTTGCATACCTGGGATGAATCCTACTTGGTCATGATGTATAATTCTTTTAATGTGCTGTTGGATACGATTTGCTAGAATTTTATTGAGGATTTTTGCATCTGTATTCATTAGAGAGATTGGTCTGTAGTTTTCTTTTTTTGTAATATCTTTGCCTGGTTTTGGTATGAGGGTGATGTTGGCTTCATAGAATGAATTAGGTAGTTTTCCCTCCACTTCGATTTTTTTGAAGAGTTTGAAGAGAATTGGTACTAATTCTTTCTGGAACGTTTGGTAGAATTCACATGTGAAGCCATCTGGTCCTGGACTTTTCTTTTTAGGAAGCTTTTGAATGACTAATTCAATTTCTTTACTTGTGATTGGTTTGTTGAGGTCATCTATGTCTTCTTGAGTCAAAGTTGGTTGTTCATGTCTTTCCAGGAACCCGTCCATTTCCTCTAAATTGTTGTATTTATTAGCGTAAAGTTGTTCATAGTATCCTGTTATTACCTCCTTTATTTCCGTGAGGTCAGTAGTTATGTCTCCTCTTCCATTTCTGATCTTATTTATTTGCATCCTCTCTCTTCTTCTTTTTGTCAATCTTGCTAAGGGCCCATCAATCTTATTGATTTTCTCATAGAACCAACTTCTGGCCTTATTGATATTCTCTATTGTTTTCATGTTTTCAATTTCATTTATTTGTGCTCTAATCTTTGTTATTTCTTTCCTTTTGCTTGCTTTGGGGTTAGTTTGCTGTTCTTTCTCCAGTTCTTCCAAATGGATAGTTAATTCCTGAATTTTTGCCTTTTCTTCTTTTCTGATATAGGCATTTAGAGCAATAAATTTCCCTCTTAGCACTGCCTTTGCTGCGTCCCATAAGTTTTGATATGTTGTGTTTTCATTTTCATTCGCCTCGAGGTATTTGCTAATTTCCCTTGCAATTTCTTCTTTGACCCAGTCGTTGTTTAGGAGTGTGTTGTTGAGCCTCCACGTATTTGTGAATTTTCTGGCACTCTGCCTATTATTGATTTCCAACATCATTCCTTTATGGTCCGAGAAAGTGTTGTGTAAGATTTCAATCTTTTTAAATTTGTTAAGACTTGCTTTGTGACCCAGCATATGGTCTATCTTTGAGAATGATCCATGAGCACTTGAGAAAAAGGTGTATCCTGCTGTTGTGGGATGTAATGTCCTATAAATGTCTATTAAGTCTAGTTCATTTATAGTAATATTCAGATTCTCTATTTCTTTGTTGATCCTCTGTCTAGATGTTCTGTCCCTTGATGAGAGTGGTGAGTTGAAGTCTCCAACTATTATGGTATATGAGTCTATTTCCCTTTTCAATGTTTGCAGTATATTCCTCACGTATTTTGGGGCATTCTGATTCGGTGCGTAAATATTTATGATTGTTATGTCTTCTTGTTTAATTGTTCCTTTTATTAGTATATAGTGTCCTTCTTTGTCTCTTTTAACTGTTTTACATTTGAAGTCTAATTTGTTGGATATTAGTATAGCCACTCCTGCTCTTTTCTGGTTGTTATTTGCATGAAATATCTTTTCCCAACCTTTCACTTTCAACCTGTGTTTATCTTTGGGTCTAAGATGTGTTTCCTGTAGACAGCATATAGAAGGATCCTGTTTTTTAATCCATTCTGCCAATCTATGTCTTTTGATTGGGGAATTCAGTCCATTGACATTTAGTGTTATTACTGTTTGGATAATATTTTCCTCTAACATTTTGCCTTTTGTATTATATATATCATATCTGATTTTCCTTCTTTCTACACTCTTTTCCATATCTCTCTCTTCTGTCTTTTTGTATCTGACTCTAGTGCTCCCTTTAGTATTTCTTGCAGAGCTGGTCTCTTGGTCACAAATTCTTTCAGTGACTTTTTGTCTGAGAATGTTTTAATTTCTCCCTCATTTTTGAAGGATAATTTTGCTGGATATAGGAGTCTTGGTTGGCAGTTTTTCTCTTTTAGTATTTTAAATATATCATCCCACTGTCTTCTAGCTTCCATGGTTTCTGCTGAGAAATCTACACAAAATCTTATTGGGTTTCCCTTGTATGTAATGGATTGTTTTTCTCTTGCTGCTTTCAAGATCTTCTCTTTCTCTTTGACCTCTGACATTCTAACTAGTAAGTGTCTTGGAGAACGCCTATTTGTGTCTAATCTCTTTGGGGTGCGCTGCACTTCTTGGATCTGTAATTTTAGGTCTTTCATAAGAGTTGGGAAATTTTCAGTGATAATTTCTTCCATTAGTTTTTCTCCTCCTTTTCCCTTCTCTTCTCCTTCTGGGACACCCACAACACGTATATTTGTGCGGTTCATATTGTCCTTGAGTTCCCTGATACCCTGTTCAATTTTTTCCATTCTTTTCCCTATAGTTTCTGTTTCTTTTTGGAATTCAGATGTTCCATCCTCCAAATCACTAATTCTATCTTCTGTCTCTTTAAATCTATCATTGTAGCTATCCATTATTTTTTCTATGTTTGCTACTTTATCCTTCACTTCCATAAGTTCTGCGATTTGTTTTTTCAGTTTTTCTATTTCTTCTTTATGTTCAGCCCATGTCCTCTTCATGTCCTCCCTCAATTTATCGATTTCATTTTTGAAGAGGTTTTCCATTTCTGTTCGTATATTCAGCATTAGTTGTCTCAGCTCTTGTGTCTCATTTGAGCTATTGGTTTGTTCCTTTGACTGAGCCATATTCTCAATCTTTTGAGCGTGGACAGTTATCTTCTGCTGCTGGCGTCTGGGCATTTATTCAGATTTCTCTTGGTGTTGGACCCAGCAAGGTTGTAATATTTTTCTGTGAAATCTCTGGGTTCTGTTTTTCTTATCCTGCCCAGTAGGTGGCGCTCGTGGCACCCGTTTGTCTGCGGGTCCCACCAGTAAAAGGTGCTGTGGGACCTTAAACTTTGGAAAACTCTCGCCGTCCTGGGGGTTCGCTAGCCGAAACGGCTTGAGCCGGCCTGGGGTCCGAACGCAGGGAGGGTTGCTGGTTGCCGTAGCCAGGGAAAGAGCCCGTCCGAATTTCCTAGTCGGCCCTGGGCAACAAGCGTGGCGGGAGGGCACCAGCGGCAGCGGCCCGCCCGAGAGAGTGCACGTTCCCCGGGAGTCACGGGTTTGGAAGGGGCCTCCCCCACCCGTCACCGTTCTCCGCGGCCTGGGGGTTTCCGATCCAATTCTCTCAGTTGGTCCGGGGGCTGCGCGTGGTGTGGGCGCCAGCCGTCTTTGTTTCAGTGGACCGCCTCTCCAATTCTCCCAGCCGGCCCGGGAAGGGGGAAGGGAGTAACTCCGGCCGCTTGCCACCCCGCCCGGTAAGGCCCGCGCGCCTCGGCGATCTCACCCGAGCTGCTTCTCTCAGCCAGCCAGCCGTTCCAGGATGGGGTACGCTGTCTTTTTTATCTCTGTTGTGGCTTTGGGCGCTTTCTGTATCGTTTCTACTCCCCTAGTAGGTGTCCTGGAGAAGAAACTAAGATCCGCGCGTCTTACTAAGCCGCCATCTTCCAGGAAGTCCCCGGGATGCAGTAGTTTTTGACATAAAGGTTAAAGTGTAGGCTTTGCAGTGGGACTGGTTGTGTTCCAATGTGGCCTTGAGCAAGTTGTTTACCTCTCTGAATAAATTGTGAGGATTAAATGAGATACTGCATGTGACATACTTAGCTTGGAGTCTGGGACATAGTAAGCATGCATTAAATTCAAGCTATTATTATTAATGGAAATGGAAAGCATCAGGACAAGTCAGTTCCATGCCCAGGCCTGCTGTAAGTTACTGGCTACTTCAAGTAAATCCCTCAACCTCCCTGGATCCATGCTTCCTCTTCTGAAACATGAAAGTATTGAGCCAAAGGTAGACCCTTCTACTATGACTATCTCTAAAAGTCTTGAAGGAAAGTCTTAGCTACTCCCTTGCTAAAAGCAGCCGCTGCTTCAAAGTGCTGTGTTTTCAATGCTTCAGTAAACTACACTCCCTCTGGGGAACTCCCAGCTCAAGACAGAAAGCTGCTGAATGACAGAGAGCTTTTCAAGATATTTGGCTAGGGCTGTGCTGACTCAGAAAGAACAACGAGCATAGTTCTTAGTCCTAATGGTAACGTGAAAGTCCCTGCCAATCCTCAGAGAGAAAGCTCATTGTAAGCTCATGTATGGGGGTAGGGCTTTCATAGAATTCTAGAATGTCAAAGCTGCAAAGCTCTTGGGGAGTTTCTAGTTCAGGGGGTTTTAAGCTATGTTCTGTGAGGGCTTTCACAACTCCATAACTTTCATCTCATTTTGTATACCTCAAGCTGTATTTAAAACTGTGATTGAAAAATGATGGAGAATCCAAAGCCAGTCACTCAACAAATTTTAACACATCAGAGACCAAAGTCCATTAAAATGGTTTGATGGCTTCTCCTGGCTGTCCCCTAAGTCTACCTTTCCCTTTTTCCTTTGTTACAGAAGCTAGAATGGGTGGAGCTCTGGCCTCCCAGGTTAAAGACTGTGTTTCCCAGCCTCTCTTGTAGCTAGGTATGACCATGTGGACTGTCTGACCAATGGAATCTATATGAAAGCTATATGTGCAACTGTCTGGAAGTTTCCTCAACATGAGGGGACATGTCCTTTGAAAAAAGGAGGATAAAATCCTCCTTCTTGCTTGTTCTAATGTGGACATGATGGTGGAACTCAGTCATCTCGGACTTTGAAGTGAAAACTCCACGTTGAGGATGGTAAAGAAAAAGAGGGAAGGAAACATGGATTCTCAACTTCACTATCTCCAGACTTCATTTACATGAAAGAGGCAGCTTATGTAAGCCACTTTTACTTTGAGCTTTCTGGCTTTTGCAGCCACATCTAAATTGAAACATTTGTGTTCTTAGTGATTCACTTTATAATATACTAATAATATCATGTTTTTATAGCTTACTTAATGACTATAAGGAACACAACTCCTTGTTAACACCACCCAGGTCAAGAAACAGAATTTTGCAGCCAGCTGAGAATCTTCCCATGCGCCCTGTCCCAATCACAACCACATCCCTCCCCCTAAAATTTCATCCTGACTTTTATGGTCAACTCATCTTTGTATGCATGCCTTTAGAATTTCATAATTATAGAACATTTAACTTGAAAACATTTTGGTCAAAGACCACCTTTACCTATTTTGTATGGATTGCCACTTAAGACTTTGACAGAAATGTTCCCCTGATCAAAAATTAGAAAAATCACTGAAATAGTGTGATCTCACTCCCATCTTACAGAGGAAAAAAATGAGGCTGGTGAGGGGGAGGAACTTTCCAAGTTCAACCAGCGTATTGGTGGCAGAGCAGTCCATGATTCAGGTTCTCTCTGACTCCACAGCATTTCACTTTACAATTCCTTTCAGGGGGAAGGGGCCTAGACACAAGGTACTAGTCTTGCCCAATGACTCAAGGTTAAGAAATACACTCTCTGGTGTGAACCATTCCATCCTTACCCAACACCGAACTTGGCTCTTTCCAATAGACCTCAGAGTAGAGAGACATGGAGGATCTTGGCAAGCATTCTTCCCAAGTGGCTTTGCATTTTAGCGCAAAGAAATGCACCTGCAAAGATGGAATCACAGACACAGAGCCATGCAAAGGGAATACTGAGGGTATGAAGGGACCTTCTCAGGCCTCCCCAGAACCCAGTACAGGGGCTTGTATCCCATGGTGCCGTGTGCTCTGAGCCTGACACATAGAGGCCCTTGGTTAGGTGTGAATACCCGTCTCTGGAGACTGAGAAATGTGGTGCAGAGTTGCAGACTAGAGGAAGCCTAAGCCTTTCTGCCATATTCACTCCACTTTTCTGACCAACATGGGTTGTTCCTAACTGAACTCTAGGAAAATCTTTCATGGTCATGAATGTCAGTTGTTTATATTATGAATGATGCCCCTTAAGCTTTCATCTAGAGCATGGTGGCATCTGAGGTCTCTCCTTGGCCAGATTCTCTCTCTGTCCTAGATTCTTGGATTCTTAAGGGCAGACCTGTTGGCTTCTGCCTTATCCTAAAGCTTTGAATTAGCAAACAGCATTTAGCGAAGATGTTAACAGGTGCTCTTTGCTAACCAAATACACTAGCCCCCCAAATATGCTCCAAGGACCAAATGTTTAGCACATCAAAGACCCTGGGAATTCCTACAATATAGAATTTTGCTTGGTTTTGATGGACCTGGAGTTTCCTTGACTTTTTTGAATTTTGGTCCCTTATTTCATCAACGGCATTCTGCAGAAAACTGTTCGGCAAGTGATGCCTCAGCCTCTTTAATGAAGCACATTCTTTATCCATCAAGTAAGAACACATTTGGACAGACAATGTGGCTGGACCAGGTAGCCATCTCTCTGGAAAAGTACTGAATTGTCCCAAATTCTGTAAAAATCCACTATTAAGACCCAAGAAGGCACTGCAGAACTGACCTAAACATGCCCAGTCTTGGGTGGGTTCCTGGGGCAGAGCTGGGCTGGGCTCCACAATCTGGCACTGGGTTTGTTGTACCAAAAGCCCCAGCCAGCAGGAGCCACCCAGTGTGTGTCTGGACTTGTTTTTTCCTTCCTTTCGCTGTTCCTTTTAGAACATAGCTGAATGGCTCTAGTCTCTCAGCCCTGTTCCCAGCCAATATTGGACCCTTCAGAGTCTGGCCAACTCCTCTCCCACCCGCTTTGATAAACAGCCCCTCCGTGCTTGGAGCCACAGCACTGGGCTGTTTTCCTCCGCATGCACCCCAGGAAGCCTCTCCCCTTTGCCTGGGCGTCCTTCCCAGGGCCTTGGCTGCCAACCCATTTTAAACTCATCCTCAGCCCAGTCAGTCACCTGAAGAAAAAGAGACTCACAGAAAGTCCAAGATGAAAGGGTCTTTAATCCTGTGACTTGGTGAGTTTTGTTTTTAGCAGGAAAACCTTATTTTCAAAGCAAATTATTATGCAGAATTTACCAGTTTACAGAACAGATAAACAAGGACATTTATGGTCAACTTGTTTATTATAGCAAAACATTGGGAAAAACTAAATGTCCATCAGTGGGGAACTGTTTTTAATAAATTACCATGCAGTCATACAATGGAATATTATGCAGCTTTCTGAAACCTAAGGCAATTTCCAACAACAATTTTAAAAACTCTTTGTTTTGTATGGATACTATTTGGCTAACAGTTTCATTTTAGTGCAAGACAAAGCTCACCATTAGGTTTGTTATAAATTGCTACCTCTTGTTCAAACGCATTTCATGTTTAAATGGTGCTTACCTGTGGTGACCAACATACTGGTTTGCCCAGAACTTAGGGGTTTCCCAGGATGCTGAACTTTCAGTGCTAAAACCAGGAAAATCCCAAGCAAACCAGAACAACTTGGTTAACTATATTTCTATAATTAACAGAAATTAACACTTTAGTTTAAATAGACACTTACTAATTTTAGCCCATTGTTACAGCCAGTATATTCACAAATGGAATTTAACCATAATTTGAACTTTAAATGAAAGTGTATAAAAGGTAGAGTGATAAGTAGAAAAAAGGCAAAATGCAGAACAGTGTGCTGAGTAGGCTAATTTTTAAAGTTTTCTCTCTTCTTTTCTAAAGATTGGAGCACGGGTGCTATGGGGGATGTATCCACATAAATAAAATAAGGTTTGTGACTTCATGTTTATTTTTAGACTATGTCATAAGAAAATAGCTGAATTGTTATTCATTAAAACTTTGAGCATATGTTTAGGATATGTCTGAGTTAAAATATAGGTTGTGTGGCACATGAAGAAAGTTGTTCTGGGGACCCTGGAGAGGCTGCTTCAAAGAGATAAGTGGTCATTCTCCAGAAAAGCTGGCCCTAATTAAGAGGAGGGACCTGCAGTAATTGGAAAAGACACATCAAATGGGTTCAGGTCCGCTGGCAGAGAAAATAGTTTTCAAAGAGAGCCTGAAATGAAGTGTCACGAGGTAGATTGTCTCAGTGGAAGGCCTTAGGATGCAGTTGAGCTGCTTTGCACCTGAGCAAGCAGAAGCAGCCATCCACTGGAACACCGCTGCCGGTACCCCAGCATCTCCATGCGTAGGTTGGGCGGCAGGAGCAGCCAACATCTGTGGGAAAATGACCTGTCCCAAATTCCGTCTTCCAAAGCTGGCAGAGCTCATTTAATTGATGAAACCTAATTTTCAACGAGAACTGTAGCTGCAAGAAATCTGGTGAGCATGGTTTTAGCTTTACAGTTTCGTGTATAGGAAAGTACAACAGAAGGAAGTTGGAAGGGATGTGGGGTGCCAATGAACTATACTGATTTCTCTGTGGGAGAGTAGCTAAGTCAATTAAGGTACGTTTTCACAGTGCAATGTTTTCTGGCCGTTGTAACTATAATGTTTTTTAGTCATTAAATAGTTTTTGGCCATTTAAATGGGTAAGAAGGGACAAATCTTCTTAGAAGAATTCAAAATAATATATTCCAAATAATCTATTTAGATACTCCCCCCCTTCCAGGAAGTGGCGCTTATTTCCCCCCACCCCCCTTGAGTGTAGCCAGATTAGTGACTTGCTTCCCAAAAATAGTGTATGAAAAGGGGAAAATATGACTTTACAATGGAGGAAACTGGCAGACATACCCTCATCCAGGTCATCAAGCGAATGTCACCGGTGATGGGTCATACGAGTCCCGTGTGCCCTGATGTTATGATAAGAAAGGCACCTCGCCTTGGGGATCCTCCTCTCCCAAACCCCTATCTCCGGTCTAATCATGCAAAAAATTCCAGGCAAACCCCTTAGACGGACACTACAAAATACTTGACCATTATTCTTCAAAACTATCAAAGTAATGAAAAACAAGGAATGACTGATTAATGGTCACAGATCAGAAAAGCCTAAGGAGGCACCATGGCTGAAGGCAATGTGATCTCCTGCATTGGATCCTGGAACAGAGAAAGAGTGGCAGAAAAATGAGGGAAATACAAATAAAGTCTGAAGTTTACTTAATAGCAATGTACCAATGTTACTACCTCAGTATGACATGCTCCAGAGCTATGCAAGAGTAACCCAAGGGGAGGCTGGATGAAGGGTAGATGGAAACTCTCTGTACTGTCTTTGCAACTTTCTTTTAACTCTAAAATCATTCCCTAATACAAACTTTATTTTTTTTTTTAAAAAAAGGATAAATGTTGCTCTTCGTTAATGTGAAAATGTATCCATGAACTATTTAGTGAAAAAAACAGATTACAAAACATCTAAGCATGGTTAATGTTTATCAAGTGCTTACCACATGCCAGCCACAGTGCTAAAGGATGAACATGGATTAGCTCCTTTAATTCTCAGAACCACCCTATGATGTTGATGCTAATTTACTGATGGGCAAAGAAAGGCCTGGATGGGTTAATAAACTTTCCAGTAAGATATAGAGCTGGAATTTGAAACCACAGGGTCTAATTCCAGAGCTTGGGCTTTGAAACGGTACCTTATACTATGTTAACATTCTAGAGTCTTAGGGGCCACAGCCATCCCAGCAGGTCTGGTCTGCTGCGTGGGGAATCAGACTCTCTCTGAGCCTCCAGGCTGCCCTTTCAGCCTTCGGCCCTCAGCCTCTCCCTCCAGCCCTCCCTGCTGTTTCAATGGCTTTTCTGGCCTCTCTAATTACTAAGTGCGTAAGGGGAACCACAGCTTCTGTTTGGGCTGAAAAGGACTTAAATACCCACAAATGGCTGCCATAATGAGAGCCGTTTCCAAATTGGACCCTGGGAGGGACAGCAACTGTACCCTGGCCTGTGAGAGGGAGGAAAGCGTTGTGGCCAGGCTGACATTGGGTGTAGGCTGACTATGCAGGCTCAGTTCCTTTACAAAGTGGCAAGATTGAGAGAATACATTCTCAAAACTGTAAGGCACAGTAGCCAGCAACATCTGAGCACCTAGCACATGCTGGGTGCTTCAGGCGCCTTCCTGTGAGCAGGTGATCCTGAGCCCTCGCGTGAGGAGAAGTGGATGACCCACCCAGGTTCACTCGGCTTGATGACTTTGTGCTCTCTCAACTCCTGCTCCAGCTCTTTCCAGGCTGGGTTGGGAACTGTGTAAACTGGCGTGGGGTCAGTAGGGGCCCTTTCCATCTTTCCTCGGCTTCCACCATCAAAAAAACATTGGCAAAGAGGCTAGTGACCAGGTGGTCCCGATAACTCAACACCCTGTCCCTGAGGGATGGCTGAGGGAGAAAACCTAGGCTATTCTTTGTAGGGCAGGCCAGAGAGGGGGTGATAAGTGTGGAAAAGGGAGAGGACTTTCTGCCTCTGAAGAATCACCATGGGGAAGAGCTAGGCTGACGTCCTGCATGTCAAGATAAACCCAACACTGGTTGTGAGAAATGCCAGGCACATAAGTGTGGGCTCAACATCACACCTTTCCCTGCCAGAGCTGTCTAGAGCAGAGAGTGGCTCACTGCGCTCCCTCTCAGGGGCAGTACAGGCCAAGCCTTGGGGACCACCCATCAGAGGTCAGGATGTTGGTATGGGGCTAAATGATGTTACAATGGTCATAATGGTCACACTGAGCACTTTCTGTGGGCTTGCATCATCATACTTCATTCTACGAAGAAGGTATTATTATTTTCATTGTTTACAGATGAAAAAACTGAGATCCTGGAAGGGTAGGTTTGCACAGCTTATAAACAGCTGGGCTGGGACTTGAACCTGTGTCTGACTGCAGAGCTTACATTCTTATCCAGGATACAGCCTCCTTCTAGGTGTCTGGGGACGTATAGTTCTAAAAGGATCAGAATCCCAGGAGCCCAGGAGCTGCAGACCCATGGGAGGTGACATGCTTAATTCCAGAGGCTCTGATCTTTTATTTCAAGGCTCCTGTTAGCAGTCATGTTCTCTGCCCAGTGACATGCAGGAAGCAGATGGGGAAACTTGTCTTGCTCACTTAACTGAAGTGGCACAGCGCCTAAAGCCATGGAAGTCTAAAACATCTCTGATGGACACTCCTAAGAAATTACAGGCTCAGGCCTTTGAAGAGACTGACACTAATTAAAGGAGAGTGCTATGGAGAGGGTGGCGACCAGCACAGGGGCCCTTCACCCTCCCGCGTGGTGCGGTCCTCAAGGTTCCGTTTCTATTTTTCATGGTCTGCCTGGGTTGAAGGATCACTAGATCAAAAAAGTTTCATCTTTTTATAATTGTGAAAGTTTTTCAAACTTCAGATTGTGTAATTGTGAAACTTTCTGTTCAAACATAAAAGCTTTTGCCTGTGGAATGCCATTATAGATAAATAGGCACACGATGATCTTGTTTCATTCCATCAACTCACGTTAGGTAGGTACTATTAGGATCCCCGTTTTACAGAGGAGGAAACCGAGTTGCACAAAATTATCAGTAACTTCCCTAAGGACACGCAGTTACTAAATGGTGGGGGAGGAACATGAATTCAGATTTGCTGAAGTCCAAAGCATGGGCTGAGATTGCTTCCAGCTGGAAGCAATCTCAGGAAGTTCAGTAGACAAGGTTACTAGTTGAGTGGCCTTGGTTTGGATTTGGACTTGTTGCGTTTGGAGAATCGAGCCCATCGAGACTCTCCCTTGTGCTGTGTACCACTGCTATCTCCAGAGATCAGTTTAAAAAACTGGATATAAGTCAAATGCCCATCAACAGAGGGATGGATAAACAGATTGTGGTATATCCATACGACATGGGTGAGTTTATATTGCTATGATAGTGTTCTAGTTTGTTAGCTACTGGAATGCAATGTACCAGAAACGGAATGACTTTTAAAAAGGGGAATTTAATAAGTTGCCAGTTTACAGTTCTAAAGCTGAGAAAATGTCCCAATTAAACAAGTCTATAGAAATGCCCATTCTAAGGCATCCAGGGAAAGATACTTTGGTTCAAAAAGGCCGATGAAGTTCAGGGTTTCTCAAGTGGAAGGGCACATGGTGAACACAGTCACAGTTTCTCTCTCATCCAGAAAGGCACATGGTGAACACAAGTCAGGGTTCCTCTCTCATCTGGAAGGGCACATGGCAAGCATGGAGTCATCTGCTAGCTTCTTCTCCTGGCTACCTGTTTCATGAAGCACCCCGAGAGGTGCTTTTCCTTCTTCATTTCCAAAGGTCGCTGGCCTGTGGACTCAGCTTCTCATGGCTATGTCGTTCTGCTCTACTCTCTCTGAATTGCTTTCATTCTCCAAAATGTTTCCTCTTTTATAAGACTCCAGAAACGTATCAAGACCCACCCAAATGGGTGGAGACATGTCATCACCTAATCCAGTTTAACAACCACTCTTGATTAAATCACATATCCAGGGAGATGATCTGATTACAGTTTCAAACATACAACATTTAATAGAGATTATTTTGCCTTTATGAAATGGGATTTAGATTAAAACATGGCTTTTCTAGAAGACATACATCCTTCCAAACCAGCACAGATGGCATGTGTCTAAAACTCTAGAAAATGCAAACTAATCAATGGTGGCCAAAAAAAAGCAGATCTGTAGTTGGTTGCAGATGGGGAAAGAGTGGTGGAGATTCCCAAGGGGTGTGAAGAAACCTTTTGCACTGATAAATATGTTCACCGTATTGATTGTTGTAATGGTTTCCCAAGTGTATGTGTGTGTACAACACACACATATATGTCAAAACTTAAATTGTGCATTTTAAAAATGTGTAATTCGTTGAATGTCAATTATATCCTTAAAAAAGAAAACAACACCCCAAACTTAAAAACTTGTATTTAACAGCAGGCAGAGAGGGGAGGTGGCTTGTGCATGCTCACCCAGCTCCTGCTGTGGGGTGCTCCCCTGTGCATTCTTACCCAGTTCCTGCTGTGGGGTGCTCCCCTGTGCTGGGGAGGTGGAGGTCTGCCCTCGTGCAGCCCTCGAGCAATAGTCTAAAACATCAAAGGGACAGAGTGGCTTTCTTTTCTCCAGCCATGGCAATAAGTGGCAACATGCAGGATAAAGTTCACTCAGCTTTACCCATCAGTCATGGCCAAATTTTCCTCCAGGGATCCTGGAAACAATGGCCCGTTACTGGGAACATTCCAGGTTTGGCTGCAGGCTGTACTCCCTAAGAGGGATCTTTGGAAAAAATACAAACCTGCTAAAAGGATTAGGCCCCACGATTTCCTCCTCTGTAAGGTGAATTCAACTAGCACTTGTTGAGTCTGTCCTAGTCCACTATCTTATGAGGACCAAGTGAGGATGAAATGAGGCCAGTGCAAGCGCTGACTAAAATAGCACCCCTAAAGTGGCGGCCATCTCCCATCCACCCCCCAACACTGGGTGCGTGGGAAGGAGAGATGCCTGGCCCGATCCCTAAGGACAGGAAAGGCACATGGACAAAATGCTTTGTCACAACAGCGAAGCTTACGAAATAAATGCTTTGGGGGCCAAAAGGAGAAATAAGTGATTTCATCTGTGTCCAGCCTTCTGGGAGGATGTGATATATAAGGAAGGGAGAAGGACTTGTATAAGGAGATGAGGAAATAGTGGGGAGGCAGGCGGAGGGGATCCACCTCTGGGGGGCAGCGGGAGCAAAAGCTAGAGACAAATGAGGGGCGACCTGGCTGCAGGAAGGGTCGAGCAGGGAGGGTGGGAAAGGATGGAAAGGTGGGCTGAGGCCAGGTGCTGGAGAAACGTATCTGAGTGGCATGTGAACATATTGCACCCCATCCCCCACACTCACCCACCCTGCAGGAGCCTTTGCTTTGTTCTGAAATGTCATTTGCTCCATGGACCGCCAACCTCAAAGAACAGAACCAAGGGCTCCAGCTGGAAACTTGGATTCTCCAAGTGGGGGGTGGGGGGTGGGTTGTGCAAGGAAGAGCCCAAAGAGAGGAACCTCTCCAAGGACCACTCACCCTAAAAGGCACTAGTGTCTGGACTTCAGGGTGCTCCCAATGGGCCAGGCAGCCTGAACCAGTTCTTCTGGGGAAATGGTGAAAATGGAAAAAATCCTCAAGTTTGTGCTCCCAGAGCCCACAGAACCTGCCTTCAACTTCTTAGATCTGGAGACAGCAAAAAAATGAGGGTAGGGAGGGAGGCACGGAGGGATTGAATCAAATCCGAAGGACACTGCTCACTGGTGGCCAAAGAACCCATACACCATCAGAGCTGCAGAGGCCAGTCCTCCTTGAAGGCTGGAGTCCCTGGGCCCCTTCGGGTCCAGAAAGACAGAAATGGCTCTGAGACTTGTTTAATACTTTAACAAGAGGATCACAACATGCAAGCACGCCAGTTTAGAGCAAAAGTGACATCTCATTTCTGGCTGCCAAGTCCCAGGTTCTCACCATCCCAAGGTGCAAGTCTTACGATACCCATTGCACAGATGAGGAAACTCATCTCTTCTGGAAGAGATGAGGTGACTGGTCTAAGGTTACAGCTTGTCAAATGCACGGCCAGGTCATGTCCTGGCAACTAGCAAAGTTGGGCCCCTAATAAGTGCCCAATAAATGGATAAAGTAGTGATTCTCAATACATGTGCCCCAAGATCCTTTCAGAAGGCTAATGAATTAAAAAGAAACATTTCCATAGGACATTATTTGCCTTTCAAATTTCCTCTCACTAGGGTACAGTGGAGTTTTTGAGTCTGCATTTGATGACCTCACCACTCCTGTGACATGGCACATGTGCTGTGTGTTCTTGAGCTCTAAAAATTCCTACTTTAATTTCTAATATAGTAGTGTTGATGGATATAACCAAATGCTTTTTGAGAGCGTAAAAGGGTCTTAAGGTCAAAAGTCTGAGAACTCCTATTTTAATACTTTTTAAATTTTCAAATAAAGTTACACAGACAGACTAAAATATTTCCTTTGTTTTGATTTAATTGAACAGCTCTGTCAGGCATTAATTCTTAAGGCTGACTGGAATTCTAGTTGCCATTTCTACAGATCTTTGATTAATGAAACACTGAAAAATGGGTCAATAGGTAATGCTTCCTGAGTGATTTCTACCTGGCTAGCACTACTCTAAGTGATTTACATGAATCACCTTATTTAATCCCCACAACCACCATTTGCAGTAGATGCTATTTATCACATTTTGTGCATGTAGATACTGAGAAGCTCAGTGTCCTGTCAAAAGTGGCTCAGCTGAGAGGTACTAGAGCTGGGACTCTAAACCAGGCAGTTTATCTTCATGGCCTGTACTCTATCCCACTAATCTAACTGCCATGATTAACATAAGACATCCTTAAATGAAAATCACTTGATAAAAGTTTTCAAAACATGGAGTAAAAGAAGTGAAAAGAAAGTGATCTGGCCTAACTTCACTTTATAGATGAGAAAAAATGAGGTTCAGAGAAGGGAAGTGACTTGCTATGGACCACACAGCAAATTGTCAGATATAGAATCAGGGTCCAGGCCGGTGACTGGTGCTCTTGAAACTCCAATACAAGCGAAAATTACAAACACCAAGGTCTGCACATGAGCAAGCAACATTAAGACCATGCAAGAGGCAGCATTTTCAAGAAGAGCAGCTTGACTTTATTGCAGGGAAGCTAGGGAGGAGCAGAGTTGAGTGACAGTGTCCACAGGAACTCTCATCGCTGAGCAGGGCTGCCAGGTCCCAGGTCTGTTTGGAAGCCAGGAAAAGAGACAATCAGCCGTCCTAGCAGAGAAAGACGAGAAGTTAGGTAGAACAAAGGCGCCACCTGCTGGCGCATCGCAACAATGCAAGAGCAATAAAGGTTCCACCAAGAAGGACTTACCAGGCAGGGGTGAGGTGGGAAGCCCTGGGCAGCAGGACTAGAACTCCAGGGTCCATCCCCCCACACCACACCCACAAAGCCCGTTATACTTGATTTAGCCAGTGCCCACTACCGTTACAAGCCAATCACCGCTCAGGCCCTCTTCTGGGGAACTCCCAGGGCTGCTGGGGTATTCAGAGGACAGTACTCCTGTCCTGTCTCAGGTTTAGGGTGGGAAAGCAGTGAATAAAATTATAAGCAAACAAATATGCCAAAGCCAGATAATCATGATGATGTCATAATCAATAAATACTGACGGTTTTCTTTCTCTGTGGTTCTCAAACTTAACTGTAAATAAGTCATTGGGGGAACCTCTTAAAATACCAACTCCAGTAACAGGAGCTGCCTGGGTGTTTGGGATGACTGGCTTGATTTATGATTCTTACCCAGCGCTGTGTATCTGAATCTCTGGGAGCTTTTCTCAAACTACATATGTGTATTGAAATATTCACAGACAAAATTATATGATGTCCTGTGCTTGATTCCAAATGATCTGTAAGGAGGCCAAGGATGAAAACAATGATGGCTGTGATTTGATCATTGTTGGATCCAGAGGATGGATATATGTGGATGCATTTTACTACTCTGCTGGAGTATGTGTGCCATTTCCTATGATAAAAAAGCTAAAAACAAATAAATAAAACTCTTATGGGAAAAAATGCACATTAAACTACATATGGTTTACAACCAGCATCTATTAAATACAATTCATATGTCCGGGCCAAGAGTTTCCTGTTCAAGCTGTCTGGGTTGAGGCTCCCCATGTGTACTGCCAGCTTGGAAAGAGTTTTACCTCTTCCCTCCCTCCATCCCTTCCTGTTACAGAGCACTTTTACAGAACACAATCTTACCATCTACATGGAGACCCAACATGAAACAGACAAAAGCAGGGTTTACTTGGGCTAGAGAAGCCCAGAGCCCCACCTGCTCACCTTCTCCACAAAAAACCCTAGAGATGGAGAACGGTGTGTTGAACACTGCTCTGCTGGGCGGTGGAAATGGTTTTACCTTTCTGTGAAATAATCCCTCACATTTAGAAGATACTTCACAGTAACCCCCATGAGGCAGGAAAACAGGGGGCATGTTTTGCTCCATTTTACAGATGAAGGGAACAAATCTCAGGAAAGTGGGGAGACATGCCCAGAGTCAGTGAGAAATTAGGGCAGAGCTGAATGTGGAATCCTGGATTATTCATTCAGGGCTCATTCCTGAACCTGGGGGACAGCCATGGATTGAAAGGGGGTGGGGAAAACAGATACCTCTGACATCTCACGATGTCACCATACACACAGGACCCGACCCTAGGTCAGATGACAAATATGTGCCTTCGGGAAGGAGGCTGTACTTGCAGGGGACTGCCCAGACCTGCCAGAGCTGGCCTCTGCCTGGGGAGCTCTCTGTGGGTCCATTCATGGGGACAACAATGCCAGTTACAGCCATCAGAGAACTGGGATTTAGGCAGCCTGCCTCTTGTCCGGCCTCAGCCACTCATCCTTGTGAGGCCTGGGTCAAGTCACTTTCTCTCCCCAGTGGAGCCAAGCCACATCAGGGATGGCAGGCATTGTAATTTACATGTCAAATGCACTGCACAGGGAGGCACAACCAGGTGGGCTCTGTTGTGGATTCTGAGCCTGGCTGGGCATGGTGGGTAGGATGCAGGGTCAGTGAGTAAGCTCTGCCCTAGGTCCAGAGGGAAGAGTACAGGCACGGGGCCATTTATCTGCCTCCTTTGTTGACAGGAAATCTAAGGGAACATCCATCTTAGACACACTTTCGTTTCATACTAGTCTGGGCTGAGAGCATGCTCAGGAAGCTGATGGCAGTTCCTAGTGGGGAGAAAGGCAAAGTCTAAATTAACTTGCCTGGTCAGTGCATAGAAGAATGAGGTCCAGGGCACAGGTTTCATTTCAGATGGAACAGTCAGTTTATCAAAGCAAAAGACAGGCTGCTCCAGGGTCAGACACTCTAACACAGACCCTGTAGACAAGGAAATAATGCGCTCTCCTCTCCTCCAGTCGTAAAGGGAGTCCAGACAGTGCTCTGCCTACTTACTGGGAGCTATAAGGCTTTTCTGAACTTTGGGATTTGCATTCAATAATAATGAAATATTTGTAACCTCGCCAAAGAAACAATCCAGGGTCAGCCCCTGCTAGGAGGTGTGGGTAAATTTCTTCAACCAGCAGGAGCCGCACCCACCTGCCCCCTTTGGTCCATCCTGTGGGCTGGAGGCCCAGGTCCTTGCTACTTGGGGCCAAGGTAGGAAACGGTCTTTCCTGTTTTCTTCAGGGTCTCCAGCAGAGTGTCCGTGCTGTGCTCCGACTCAATGCAAACCTTCTTACTGGGCAGGTCAATTTCAAAGTCAACTCCTGCAGGAAGTGGAAACAGGGTGCGGGGAAGGGGAGGAAGTAGAGACCCTCCCAGTTAGAGGAAGAAAGCATTCAGGCTCTGAAGTTATCATTCACAACCAACCTTCCCTTTTCCTCTAGACCAGGCGTTAGCAAATTTTTTTTGGTACAGGGCCAGAGAGTAGATATTTTGGACACTCTGGGCCACATATGGTCTTTGTTACACTTTCTTCTGTGTTTGTGTGTGTTACAACCCTTTAAAAATGTAAAATCCATTCGGAATCCATTCGTCGTTTGTAGGCTGTACAAAGGCCATGGGCTAGATTTGGCCCACAGGCTGTAGTCTGCTGATGCCTGCTCTAGACGAGGGCTTATTTTAATTTTATTTTCAATTACAAAATAATCAGACATGCCATTATAAAAAAGGAAACATTTCTGAATAAATTTACAAAGTAAAAGTCTCCTACTACTCCTACCTTTAGAGATCACTGTGGATGGTATATTATCTTTCCCCCTGAAAGACAAATGAAAAATAATCCCCCCAAATGGCTTCACTATATAGACAAGTCTTGATATATTTCACTTTTCAATATGCAGGATATCTTGCCATTTTAGCATGTACAGAACTACTTCATTTTTCTATTTAACAGTTTCATGGTGTCCTATAGTATGGATGCATCACAGCGTTCAATCAAGCCTCCTGTTGAAGGACACTGACGCTGCTTTTAATTTTTCACTATCCTTGTAACAACACTACACTAAACATCCTTGAATATATCTTAGGAAACCTGTGAAAGTATTTATGTACCAGGAATTCATAGAAAGGGAATTATGGGACCACAGATGGGCACATTTTAAATATTAACAGATATTGTAAAATTGCTCTCCTGAAAGGCTGTGCCAATTTAAATCCCCAGCAGAAGGTGGAGTGCCCAGGGTGAGTCCTGTTGGGACAACAGGATGGAGAGGGAGAGCCCTGGATGGGTTCTAGGCTTGGTTTCACCACTTGCTTGCTGGGTGACCATGAGCAGGTCCTGCCTATTCTGGGCCTCAGTTTCCCCATCTACACGTGAAGAATTCAGTTGGCCAGCCCTGCTGGTCTTCCTAGCTCAAGTGTGCCATTATTCTCTGATTCCTCAGGCCCAGCACTGTCCATCTAGGCTCCAGCCAACTGAGAAGACCCTTCTGACCCTTCCCAAGAGGCCACCCAAGTAGAAACAGTCGTGAAGGATGAAAATAAACCAGCCCATGCTCACAGGCAGAGTCAATCAAGGGGCCTTAAAAATCACTTTATACAGGGTTTAGTCATAATCTTTATACAATGGATAACTGAAAAAAAAAAAAAAAAAGGAAAAGTATAGTGTGTCCTTGCTACACCATGGATTTTTGTCTTTTGGTTCAGAAAGTGCATCCTTCTTCTCTGGAATAGACATTTTGGCAGCATTATAGAGCTGGAAGAAAATCTGGGATCATCTGATGCAGTGGTTTTCAAATTGGCTCCTTGAAACCCAAGTTTCTGGGCAGGTGTCCTCAAACAGGGAAAGGCAAAAGCAGACCAGCTCCCTTCCTTCAGAGCATGCCACTATGCATATGAGGGCTTCTACACAGAACTCCACTTACTAAAATATCCACAGAAAAAAAAGCCAACAGAGATTGACATTCCCATACTACTGTCACATGGCAAGTCAGCAGCTAGGTTCTTCCCTGTTTCATATACTTCCCAGTTAGGATCCCACACAGGATGAGAAGCTGGCCACTGACTCACCACAGGACTCTGGGCAAGTCATTTCCCCTCCTGGACATGGGCATCTATATTTCCACTCCATAGTCGGAAAGTTGGGCTCAGAGGATCCTTGTAAGTGCCCAAGGAGGAAGCCTTTTGCAAACTGGGACTCATTATTATATATGGTTCTTAAAAAGAAAATCTTAGAAGACTGACTGGGCCTCAGCACTATCAGAGCTCTAATCACAACTCAGTCATTACCCCATTAAGCCTTCTTTCCCTGGGTCTCAATTTCCCCTGCTTCGATAGGTCCCTGGACCAGACAAGTCCTGAAACCTAAAGGGGCCAGCCCCTCCAAGACATCAGCTAGTTCCAGCACCCTACCCCTTACTACTGACAGCCCCTTCCAACATGAAAATGTTAGAATGGGCATAGCCCAAATACCGCTAAAGAGTGTGAGAAAGACCAAAGGTGATGATGGAGTTATACAGGAAGGTAGGGTTTAACAAACGAAAATCACTGCTGAATCATTATATTGATTTTTCTTTTAGTCTCCAGTATCTTATAGAAGCTAGAGGTAAAAACCTAAAATTGTGGAATTATAACCCGTACCAAACTCTGAAATCTGTTATACAACTGTTACGCTACTCTTTGAAATTTATTGTTTTGTATTTTTTTGTATTTTTTGTCATACAAATATGTTATTTTTCACAAAAAAAGAAAAAAGTGATGATTAAAAAATATATATTCTTTCTAGCCTCCAGTGTTCTGGAGCAGCTAGAAGGAAAAATCTGAGTTGATGGTATGGTAGACCACGACAGACTCTGGGATCTGTCCTGTAACTACTTGCTGAAGGGTGCTTTAAAACTATTGCTGGGTGGGCCACAGTGGCTCAGCAGGCAGAGTTCTTGCCTGCCATGCCAGAGACCTGGGTTAGATTCCTGGTGCCTGCCCATGCCCCCAAAAAGAAAACCATTGCTTTTTTCTTTCTTTGCTTTGTATATATGTTATATTATACAATAAAAAAGACCCCTGCTGTGAAATGAGGGGGGGGATGAGGTTGGGGTGAGGTCGGTGGAGGAGAACAATGACTTTCTAAATATTTAAAAAGAGGGTCTTTAAGACTTTTTTATACAACTGATTCAAAATTTATTTTTAAAAAATATTACAAATTTTAAAATTGTAATAAAAATCTACCAACCATACTCAAATGTGCTATATATTAAAAACTAACACACTAGACTCTATGGCCAGTTGATTTTTTAAAAAATATTTGTACTGATAAACAACTTATAAACACAAACATTCTTAACATACAAACATTCTATACATGGTGTACAATCAGTGGCTCACAATATCATTACATAGTTGTGTAATTTGTCACCATGATCATCTTTTAGAACATTTGCATCACTTCAGAAAAATAAATAAAAAGAAAAAAGGCAAAACTCAAAACTCATACATAACATACTCCTTACCTCTCCCTCTCATTGACCACTAGTATTTCCATCTACCCAATATATTTTAACCTTTGTTTCCCCTGTTATTTCTTTATTTATTTTCAACTATTTTATTGTATCATATAACATACATACAAAGCAAAGAAATAAAAAACAATAGCGTTCAAAGCACTCTTCAACAAGTAGTTACAGGACAGATCCCAGAGTTTGTCATGGGCTACCATACAATCCTCTCATATTTTTCCTTCTAGCTGCTCCATACTACAGGAGGCTACAGGGCTTAAATCTTTTTTTATCATCACAATCAACTTTGTTTCTTCCTTTTTTGTGTAAGAAATAACACATATACAAAAAAGCTATAAATTTCAAAGCACAGCACCACAATTAGTTGTAGTAGAGATTTCAAACTTTGACATGGGTTACAATTCCACAATTTTAGGTTTTTATTTCTAGTTGTTCTAAAATACTGGAGACTAAAAGAGATATCAATTTAATGATTCAGCGTTCATATTCATTTGTTAAATCCTATCTTCTCTGTATAACTCCACTGTCACCTTTGATCTTTTCACCCCTCTCTTTAGGGTTGTTTGGGCTATGGTCATTCTAAATTTTTGATATTGGAAGGGTCTGTCACTAATATGAGGTAGGGAGATGGAACTATCTGATGTTCTGGAGAGGCTGGCCGAGGTTTCAGGAATGATCTGGACCAGGGACCCATCTGGAGGTTGTAGGTTTCTGGAAAGTTATTTTAGTGCATGGAACCCTTGTGAAATCTTATATATTGCCCTAGGTGTTCTTTAGAATTGGCTGGAATGGTCCTGGTTGGGGGTTGGAGGTTATGATAGGTAGCGAGGTCTAACTGAAATTAGCATAAAAGCAACCTCCCAAATAGCCTCTAGAGTCTATTTGAACTCTCTCCAAATAGACTGATACTTTATCAGTTACACTTCTTTTCCCCCTTTTGGTCAAGATGGAATTGTTGATCCCACAGTGCCAGGTCTGGATTCATCCCTGGGAGTCATCTCCCACATCGCCAGAGAGACTTTCACCCCTGGATGTCATGTCCCACGTAGGGGGGAGGGCAATGATTTCACTTGCAGAGTTGGGCTTAGAGAGACTGAGGCCACATCTGAGAAACAACAGAGGTCCTCCAGAAGTAACTCTTAGGCATGCCTACAGGTAGTCTAAGCTTCTCTGCTACCTACATAAGCTTCATGATCGAGGGCATGGCCTATTGATTTGAGTGTTCCTAAAATTTGACACAGTATTCAGGGGATTCCTGATGGTAAGGTTTAATATTTCCACATTCTTCTCCCATTCCTCAGGTGACTTTGCCAATACTTTTTGATTGTCTGCTTAATATACTCTAGGACATATCCAGGCATTACAAAAATCT
The DNA here is from genome assembly GCF_023851605.1 of Tamandua tetradactyla. Taxonomy (NCBI): domain Eukaryota; kingdom Metazoa; phylum Chordata; class Mammalia; order Pilosa; family Myrmecophagidae; genus Tamandua; species Tamandua tetradactyla. Next base: position 32,569,643 of record NC_135346.1, read on the forward strand.
ATGTAGGATTAAAGGACCTCTTTCTTATTCTGGGCTCCCTGTGTTTCAATTGTTCAAATGAGCTATATACAAATAGGTTGAATCAGATTATACACTACAGAAAATTTCAGTCCAGACCAAATAAACCTTTTTCCATTGGTCTCAAAAAGCATGTGTGGTTCTAAAATATAGACACTGTCTTCCTTACCCCTGTGTTCTGAATTACTTTAAACCCAACCTGTTTGGCTTCGTTCTTATCTCTAAATATCAGGTTATATATATAAAACAGCCTCTCAAAGTCCAGAATAATAATCACCACTATGGACTTAACATGTGTGCTCTAGAAGTTTACCTGTTTTCTTATAATCATTTTCTAAAGGTGACCATACCATTCTTGTTCTTTTGTTTCTGGTTTATTTTGTCTCACCAAGTGACCCACATGTTCATTCACATCTCTGCATGCCTCATGACTTTGTTCGTTTTTGTAGCAGCACAACTTTCATTTGTAAATATACACCACCATTTGCCTATCTACTTCTCCAAAGTGCATCCCTTAGCCACCTGCATTCATCAGGCATCATGTATAGTGCTCAAAGTCCACAGTCCATCAACATTCTCAATTTTAGATAATTTCATTGTTTCCAAGAAAAAGAAAACCAATAAACACACCCTTGCCAAATAGGAAATCGAAACCTCCTCCTAATTCTTGTCCCTCCCCCGCTATTTACCTCTGCTGTTGCTGTGATCGTGCTGATGGTTTCCTTTGGAACATAGCTTAAAGCATGCAATAGCAGTTTTCCCCCATACCCTGGACTTAAACACTGTTTGTACAAGAATTAGTTCTCTTGAGAGAACATTTCTAGTGTTAATCAGTGGGACACATAGGTCTATACAACCCCTTTCAATCTTGTTCATCTTCAATATGGTAATATTACTTATAGACCCACTGGAGAACCACCTTCACTCCTATCTACTTCCTTACATTGGAGTTCAACCTCATTAGCTATCAGTTCACCCATCCCTAGCTTCTATGTATCTCTAAGTCCCCTTATTTTGTATTATAAGCCTCTGATTATACCTTTATGCTGGTCATAAAAGTGGAATCATACAGTATCTATCCTTTTGTGTTGGGCTAATTTCACTCAGCATTATGTCCTCAAGGCTCATCCATCTTGTCATGTGTTTCAGGACATTATTTTGTCTTACTATCGCATAATATTCCATCATATGTATATACCACATTTTGTTGATCCACTTGTCTGTTGATGGGCATTTGGTTTGTTTCCATCTTTGGGCGATTGTGAGTAACCTTGCTATGAACATAGGTGTGCAAATGTCTGTTTGTGTCATTGCTTTCAGTTCTTCTGGGTATATACCAAGTAGTGCTATTGCTGGGTCATAGGGTAACTTGATATTTAGCTTCCTAAGGAACCGCCAAACGGTCTTACATAGTGGCTGCACCATTATACAGTCCCATCAGCAGTGCATAAGTGTCCCAGTTTCTCCACATCTTCCCCAACATTTATAGTTTCCTGTTTGTTTAATAGCTGCCATTCTTATAGGTATGGGGTGGTACCTCATTGTAGTCTTGATCTGCATTTCCCTTATAACCAATGAAAATGAGCATCTCTTCATGTGCTTTTGAGTCATCTGTATTTGCTCTTCAAAAAAATGTCTATTCATATCTTTAGCCCATTTTATAATTGGGTTGTTTGTTCTTTGTTGTTGAGTTGTATGATTTCTTTGTATATACAAGAAATCAAACCGTTGTCCAATATGTGATTTCCAAATATTTTCTCCCATTGAGGTGGCTGCCTCTTCACTTTTTGACAAAGTCTTTTGAGGTGTAGAAACATTTGATTTTGAGGAGTTCCCCTTTGATCTATTTTTCCTTTTGTTGCTTGTGCTTTGAGTGTAAAGTTTAGGAAGCAACCTCATGTTATTAGGTCTTGAAGATGTTTCCTTACATTTTCTTCTAGAAGCTTTATGGTGCTAGTTCTTATATTTAGGTGTTTGATCCACTTTGAGTTCATTTTTGTGTACGGTGTAAGATAGGGGTCCTCTTTCATTCTTTTGGCTATTGATATCCAGTTCTTCCATGCTCAATTATTGAAAATGCCCAATTATTGTCCCAGTTCAGAGGATTTGGGGGCCTTGTCAAAAATCATTTGACCATAGATTTGGTGGTCTATTTCTGTACTCTTGATTCGATTCTGTTGGCCAGTGCTTCTATCATTGTGCCAGTACCATGCTGTTTTGACCACTGTGGTTTTATAATCGGTTTTAAAGTCAGGGAGTGTTTATTCCTCCCACTTTGTTCTTCTTATTTTAGGATGCTTTTAGCTATTCGGGGTCTCTTTCCCTTCCAGATGAATTTGATAATCAGCTTTTCCAAATCTTCAAAGTAGGTTACTGGAATTTTGATTGGTACTGTGTTGAATATGTAAATCAATTTGGGTGGAATTGACACTTTAACTATATTTAGCTTTCCTATCCATGAGCAGGGAATATCTTTCCACCTATTTAGATTTCCTTTGATTTCTTTTAGCAATGTTATGTAGTTTTCTGTGTACAAGTCTTTTACGTTCCTAGTTAAGTTCATTCCTAAGTACCTGATTCTTTTAGTTGCTATTTTGAATAGGATTTTTCCCTTAACTGACTCCTCAGCTAGATCACTGCTTGTGTATAGAAATGTTACTGATTTTTACACATTAATTTTATATCCCACCACCTTGCTGAATTTGTTTATTAGCTCAAGTAACTTTGCTGTAGATTTCTCAGGATCTTCCAAGTATAGTATCATATCATCTGCAAATAATGAGGGTTTTACTTCTTCCTTTCTAATCTCGATGCCTTTTATTTCTTTGTCTTGTCTGACTGCTCTAGCTAGAAGCTCTAGCACAATGTTGAATAACAGTGGTGACAGTGGGCATCCTTGTCTTGCTCCTGATCTTAAGCTTCCAGTCTCTCTCCATTGAGTACAATACCAGCTATTGGCTTTTCATATAGTCCCTTTATCATACTGAGGTAATTACTTTTGATTCCTATCTTTTGGAGTGCTTTTATCAGAAAAGGATGCTGGATTTTGTCGAATGCTTTTTCAGCATCAATTGTGATGATCATGTGATTCTTCCCTTTCGATTTGTTAATGTGCTGTATTACATTAACTGATTTTCTTGTGTTGAACCATCCTTGCATTCCTGGTATAAATCCCACCTGGTGATGTTGTATAATTCTTTTTTTTTTTTTAATTTTTTATTTTTTTATTAACGGAAAGAAAAAAAAAGAAATTAACACAACATTTAGAAATCATACCGTTCTACATATGCACTCAGTAATTCTTAACATCATCACATAGATGCATGATCATCGTTTCTTAGTACATTTGCATCAGTTTAGAGGAACTAGCAACACAACAGAAAAAGATATAAAATGTTAATATAAAGAAAAGAAATAAAAGTAGTAATAATAGTAAAAAACAACAACAAACAAACAAACAAACAAGCAAACAAAAACAAAAAAAACCCTATAGCTCAGATGCAGCTTCATTCAGTGTTTTAACATGATTACTTTACAATTAGGTATTATTGTACTGTCCATTTTTGAGTTTTTGTATCTAGTCCTGTTGCACAGTCTGTATCCCTTCAGCTTCAATTACCCATTGTCTTACCCTGTTTCTAACTCCTGCTGAACTCTGTTACCAATGACATATTTCAAGTTTATTCTCGAATGTCCGTTCACATCAGTGGTACCATACAGTATTTGTCCTTTAGTTTTTGGCTGGATTCACTCAGCATAAAATTCTCTAGGTCCATCCATGTTATTACATGGTTCATAAGTTTATCTTGTCTTAAAGCTGCATAATATTCCATCGTATGTATATACCACAGTTTGTTTAGTCATTCTTCTGTTGATGGACATTTTGGCTGTTTCCATCTCTTTGCAATTGTAAATAACGCTGCTATAAACATTGGTGTGCAAATGTCCGTTTGTGTCTTTGCCCTTAAGTCCTTTGAGTAGATACCTAGCAATGGTATTGCTGGGTCGTATGGCAATTCTATATTCAGCTTTTTGAGGAACCGCCAAACTGCCTTCCACAGTGGTTGCACCCTTTGACATTCCCACCAACAGTGGATAAGTGTGCCTCTTTCTCCGCATCCTCTCCAGCACTTGTCATTTTCTGTTTTGTTGATAATGGCCATTCTGGTGGGTGTGAGATGATATCTCATTGTGGTTTTGATTTGCATTTCTCTAATGGCCAGGGACATTGAGCATCTCTTCATGTGCCTCTTGGCCATCCGTATTTCTTCTTCTGGTAGGTGTCTGTTCAAGTCTTTTTCCCATTTTGTAATTGGGTTGGCTGTCTTTTTGTTGTTGAGTTGAACAATCTCTTTATAAATTCTGGATACTAGACCTTTATCTGATATGTCGTTTCCAAATAGTGTCTCCCATTGTGTAGGTTGTCTTTCTACTTTCTTGATGAAGTTCTTTGATGCACAAAAGTGTTTAATTTTGAGGAGCTCCCATTTATTTATTTCTTTCTTCAGTGCTCTTGCTTTAGGTTTAAGGTCCATAAAACCGCCTCCAGTTGTAAGATTCGTAAGATATCTCCCTACATTTTCCTCTAACTGTTTTATGGTCTTAGACCTAATGTTTAGATCTTTGATCCATTTTGAGTTAATTTTTGTATAAGGTGTGAGATATGGGTCTTCTTTCATTCTTTTACTTATGGATATCCAGTTCTCTAGGCACCATTTATTGAAGAGACTGTTCTGTCCCAGGTGAGTTGGCTTGATTGCCTTATCAAAGATCAAATGTCCATAGATGAGAGGGTCTATATCTGAGCACTCTATTCGATTCCATTGGTCGATATATCTATCTTTATGCCAATACCATGCTGTTTTGACCACTGTGGCTTCATAATATGCCTTAAAGTCCGGCATCGCGAGACCTCCAGCTTCGTTTTTTTTCCTCAAGATACTTTTAGCAATTCGGGGCAACCTGCGCTTCCAGATAAATTTGCTTATTGGTTTTTCTAATTCTGAAAAATAAGTTGTTGGGATTTTGATTGGTATTGCATTGAATCTGTAGATGAGTTTAGGTAGGATTGACATCTTAATTATATTTAGTCTTCCAATCCATGAACACGGTATGCCCTTCCATCTATTTAGGTCTTCTGTGATTTCTTTTAGCAGTTTTTTGTAGTTTTCTTTATATAGGTTTTTTGTCTCTTTGGTTAAATTTATTCCTAGGTATTTTATTCTTTTAGTTGCGATTGTAAATGGGATTCGTTTCTTGATTTCCGCCTCAGCTTGTTCATTACTAGTGTATAGAAAAGCTACAGATTTTTGAATGTTGATCTTGTAGCCTGCTACTTTGCTGTACTCATTTATTAGCTCTAGTAATTTTGTTGTGGATTTTTCTGGGTTTTCTACGTATAGTATCATATCGTCTGCAAACAGTGATAGTTTTACTTCTTCCTTTCCAACTTTGATGCCTTGTATTTCTTTTTCTTGCCTAATTGCTCTGGCTAGAACTTCCAACACAATGTTGAATAATAGTGGTGATAGTGGACATCCTTGTCTTGTTCCTGATCTTAGGGGGAAAGTTTTCAATTTTTCCCCATTGAGGATGATATTAGCTGTGGGTTTTTCATATATTCCCTCTATCGTTTTAAGGAAGTTCCCTTGTATTCCTATCTTTTGAAGTGTTTTCAGCAGGAAAGGATGTTGAATCTTGTCAAATGCCTTTTCTGCATCAATTGAGATGATCATGTGATTTTTCTGCTTTGATTTGTTGATATGGTGTATTACATTAATTGATTTTCTTATGTTGAACCATCCTTGCATACCTGGGATGAATCCTACTTGGTCATGATGTATAATTCTTTTAATGTGTTGTTGGATACGATTTGCTAGAATTTTATTGAGGATTTTTGCATCTATATTCATTAGAGAGATTGGTCTGTAGTTTTCTTTTTTTGTAATATCTTTGCCTGGTTTTGGTATGAGGGTGATGTTGGCTTCATAGAATGAATTAGGTAGTTTTCCCTCCACTTTGATTATGTTGAAGAGTTTGAGGAGAGTAGGTACTAATTCTTTCTGGAATGTTTGATAGAATTCACATGTGAAGCCGTCTGGTCCTGGACTTTTCTTTTTAGGGAGCTTTTGAATAACTAATTCAATCTCTTTACTTGTGATTGGTTTGTTGAGGTCGTCTATTTCTTCTTGAGTCAAAGTTGGTTGTTCATGTCTTTCCAGGAACCTGTCCATTTCACCTAAATTGTTGTATTTATTAGCGTAAAGTTGTTCATAGTATCCTGTTATTACCTCCTTTATTTCTGTGAGGTCAGTAGTTATGTCTCCTCTTCCATTTCTAATCTTATTTATTTGCATCCTCTCTCTTCTTCTTTTTGTCAATCTTGCTAAGGGCCCATCAATCTTGTTGATTTTCTCATAGAACCAACTTCTGGTCTTATTGATTTTCTCTATTGTTTTCATGTTTTCAATTTCATTTATTTCTGCTCTAATCTTTGTTATTTCTTTCCTTTTGCTTGCTTTGGGATTAGTTTGCTGTTCTTTCTCCAGTTCTTCCAAGTGGACAGTTAATTCCTGCATTTTTGCCTTTTCTTCTTTTCTGATAAAGGCATTAATTCCTGCATTTTTGCCTTTTCTTCTTTTCTGATAAAGGCATTTAGGGCAATAAATTCCCCTCTTAGCACTGCCTTTGCTGCGTCCCATAAGTTTTGATATGTTGTGTCTTCATTTTCATTTGCCTCTAGGTATTTACTAATTTCTCTTGCAATTTCTTCTTTGACCCACTTGTTGTTTAAGAGTGTGTTGTTGAGCCTCCATGTATTTATGAATTTTCTGGCACTCCGCCTATTATTGATTTCCAACATCATTCCTTTATGATCCGAGAAAGTGTTGTGTATGATTTCAATCTTTTTAAATTTGTTAAGACTTGCTTTGTGACCCAGCATATGGTCTATCTTTGAGAATGATCCATGAGCACTTGAAAAAAAGGTGTATCCTGCTGTTGTGGGATGTAATGTCTTATAAATGTCTGTTAAGTCAAGCTCATTTATAGTAATATTCAGGTTCTCTATTTCTTTATTGATCCTCTGTCTAGATGTTCTGTCCATTGATGAGAGTGGTGAATTGAAGTCTCCAACTATTATGGTATATGTGTTTATTTCCCTTTTCAGTGTTTGCAGTGTATTCCTCACGTATTTTGGGGCATTCTGGTTTGGTGGGTAAATATTTATGATTGTTATGTCTTCTTGCTTAATTGTTCCTTTTAATAGTATATAGTGTCCTTCTTTGTCTCTTTTAACTGCTTTACATTTGAAGTCTAATTTGTTGGATATTAGTATAGCCACTCCTGCTCTTTTCTGGTTGTTATTTGCATGAAATATCTTTTCCCAACCTTTCACTTTCAACCTATATTTATCTTTGGGTCTAAGATGTTTTTCCTGTAGACAGCATATAGAAGGATCCTGTTTTTTAATCCATTCTGCCAGTCTATGTCTTTTGATTGGGGAATTCAGTCCATTAACATTTAGAGTTATTACTGTTTGGATAATATTTTCCTCTACCATTTTGCCTTTTGTATTATATATATCATATCTGACTTTCCTTCTTTCTACACTTTTCTCCATGCCTCTCTCTTCTGTCTTTTTGTATCTGACTCTAGTGCTTCCTTTAGTATTTCTTGCAGAGCTAGTCTCTTGGTCACAAATTCTCTTAGTGACTTTTTGTCTGAGAATGTTTTAATTTCTCCCTCATTTTTGAAGGACAATTTTGCTGGATATAGGAGTCTTGGCTGGCAGTTTTTCTCTTTTAGTAACTTAAGTATATCATCCCACTGTCTTCTAGCTTCCATGGTTTCTGCTGAGAAATCTACACATAGTCTTATTGTGTTTCCCTTGTATGTGACAGATTGTTTTTCTCTTGCTGCTTTCAAGATCCTCTCTTTCTCTTTGACCTCTGACATTCTAACTAGTAAGTGTTTTGGGGAACGCCTATTTGTGTCTAATCTCTTTGGGGTGCGCTGCACTTCTTGGATCTGTAATTTTAGGTCTTTCATAAGAGTTGGGAAATTTTCAGTGATAATTTCTTCCATTAGTTTTTCTCCTCCTTTTCCCTTCTCTTCTCCTTCTGGGACACCCACTACACGTATATTTGTACGGTTCACATTGTCCTTGAGTTCCCTGATACCTTGTTCAAATTTTTCCATTCTTTTCCGGATAGTTTCTGTTTCTTTTTCGAATTCAGATGTTTCATCCTCCAAATCACTAATTCTATCTTCTGTCTCTTTAAATCTATCATTGTAGGTATCCATTGTTTTTTCCATCTTTTCTACTTTATCTTTCACTTCCATAAGTTCTGTGATTTGTTTTTTCAGTTTTTCTATTTCTTCTTTATGTTCAGCCCATGTCTTCTTCATGTCCTCCCTCAATTTATCGATTTCGTTTTTGAAGAGGTTTTCCATTTCTGTTCGTATATTCAGCATTAGTTGTTTCAGCTCCTGTATCTCATTTGAACTATTGGTTTCTTCGTTTGACTGGGCCATATGTTCAATTTTCTGAGCGTGATTCGTTATCTTCTGCTGGCGTCTGGGCATTTAGTCAGATTTCCCTGGGTGTTTGACCCCACAGGTTGAAAGATTTTTCTGTGCAATCTCTGGGTTCTGTTTTTCTTATCCTGCCCAGTAGGTGGTGCTCGTGGCACACGTTTGTCTACGGGTTCCACCAGTGAAAGTTGCTGTGGGTCCTTTAACTCTGGAAAATTCTCGCCGTAGGGGAGGTTCGGCAGCTGAAGCGTCTTGGAAGAATGCCAGCCGGCCCGGGGTTCCGAATGCGGGGAGGGTCGCCGGCCGCCGCAGCACGGGAGAGCGTCCGGCCGAATTAGCTAGTCGGCCCGGGGCGCCAAGCGTGGCGGGAGGGCGCCAGCTGTTGCAGCCCGGGAGAGTGCACTGTTCCCAGTCGGACGGGGGAGTCACGTGTTTGGAAGGGATCCCCCGGTCACTGTTCTCCGCAGTCTGGGGATTTCCGACCCAACTATCTCAGTTGGTCCGGGGGGCCTCGCGTGGTGGGGGCACCAGCCGCCGCGGCCTAAGGGGACCGCCTGTCCAATTCTACCAGCTGGCCTGGGAAGGTGGAAGGGAGGGACTCCGGTCGCTTGCCGTCCCACCCAGGAAAGCCCGTGCCCCTTGGTGATCTCACCGGAGCTGGTTCTCCCAGATAGTCAGCTGTTCCAGGATGGGGTACGCCGTCCCTTTGATCTCTTTCGTGGCTCCGGGAGCTGCTCTGTATTATCTCCACTCCCCCAGTAGCTGTTCTGGAGGAGGAAAGGTGAGGGCGGCAAGGCTGTCGAGGCTGGTAGCGGAGGAGCCAGTGAAGGCGGGGGAAGAGGGCACCGTGGTGATTGGAGAGCCGCCGGAGCAGGAGGGGAAAGAGTGGGGAGAAGGAGGGCGGGCGGGTCGGCTCTCTCTGTTTCTTTATTGATCCTCTGTCTAGATGTTCTGTCCATTGATGAGAGTGGTGAATTGAAGTCTCCAACTATTATGGTAGATGTGTCTATTTCCCTTTTCAGTGTTTGCAGTGTATTCCTCATGTATTTTGGGGCATTTTGATTCGGTGCATAAAATTTATGATTATTATGTCTTCTTGTTTAATTGTTCCTTTTATTAGTAGATAGTATCCTTCTTTGTCTCTTTTAACTGTTTTACATTTGAAGTCTAATTTGTTGGATATTAGTATAGCTACTCCTGCTCTTTTCTGGTTGTTATTTGCATGAAATATCTTTTCCCAACCTTTCACTTTCAGCCCATTTTATCTTTGGGTCTAAGATGTGTTTCCTGTAGACAGCATATAGAAGGATCCTGTTTTTGAATCCATTCTGCCAGTCTATGTCTTTTGATTGGGAAATTCAGTCCATTAACATTTACTGTTATTACTGTTTGTGTAATACTTTGTTGTACCATTTTGCCTTTTGTATGATATATATCATATCTGATTTTCCTTCTTTCTACACTCTTCTCCATACCTCTCTCTCCTGTCTTTTCGTATCTGACTCTAGTGCTCCCTTTAGTATTTCTTGCAGAGCTGGTCTCTTGGTCACAAATTCTCTCAGTGACTTTTTGTCTATAAATGTTTTAATTTCTCCTTCATTTTTGAAGGACAATTTTGCTGGATATAGGAGTCTTGGTTGGCAGTTTTTCTCTTTTAGTAATTTAAATATATCATCCCACTGTCTTCTAGCTTCCATGGTTTCTGCTGAGAAATCTACACATAGTCTTATTGGGTTTCCCTTGTATGTGATGGATTGTTTTTCTCTTGCTGCTTTCAAGATCCTCTCTTTCTCTTTGACCTCTGACATTCTAACTAGTAAGTGTCTTGGAGAACGCCTATTTGGGTCTAATCTCTTTGGGGTGCGCTGCACTTCTTGGATCTGTAATTTTAGGTCTTTCATAAGAGTTGGGAAAATTTCAGTGAAAACTTCTTCCATTAGTTTTTCTCCTCCTTTTCCCTTCTCTTCTCCTTCTGGGACACCCACAACACGTATATTTGTGCGGTTCATATTGTCCTTGAGTTCCCTGATACCCTGTTCAAATTTTTCCATTCTTTTCCCGATAGTTTCTGTTTCTTTTTGGATTTCAGATGTTCCATCCTCCAGTTCACTAATTCTATCCTCTGTCTCTTTAAATCTACCATTGTAGGTTTCCATTGTTTTTTTCATCTCTTCTACTGTGTTTTTCAATCCCATAAGTTCTGTGATTTGTTTTTTCAGACTTTCCATTTCTTCTTTTTGTTGATCCCATGTCTTCTTCATGTCCTCCCTCAATTTATCGATTTGGTTTTTGAAGAGGTTTTCCATTTCTGTTCGTATATGCAGAATTAGTTGTTCAGCTCCTGTATCTCATTTGAGCTACTGGTTTGTTCCTTTGACTGGGCCATATCTTCAATTTTCCTGGTGTGACTTGTTATTTTTTGCTGGCATCTGGGCATTTAATCAGATTTCCCTGAGTGTGGGACCCAGCAGGTTGAAAGACTTTCCTGTGAAGTCTCTGGGCTCTGTTTTTCTTATCCTGCCCAGTACGTGGTGCTTGTCTGTCTGCGGGTCCCATCAGCAAAAGATGTTGTGGCTCCTTTAACTTTGGAAGACTCTCGCTGCTGGGTGTGTGGTAGAGACAGAGGAAAGGTTGCAGGTTGGTTTTAATGGCTTCAAATTGTGAAGTCCTGGGATCTGAATTCCTTGAAAGAGGGAGTCCACCTGAGTTGTGTTTCACCCCTCCCGCGGGGAAGGTTCAGGTGGTAGAGAGCCCTAGAAGCAGCCTGTTTCTGCGTTTGGGGCAGTTGTAACCTATGTTATCCCAGCGCTGAGCCCAGAGGCAATGAAGCCTCCGTAGAAACAGCCGCAGAAGGCTCTGTTTCGCCCCCTTTCCTCTTTTTCAGTTAGCCCAATTGGCGACTTCCGCCTTCATCAGTTTCGCCTGAGCTGAGGGCCTATTTTTAGTAGTCAGAAGTTGTTCCTTAATGCCACTATTGGTGTTAGGTTGGGCTCAGTCTCTACTACTATTGGAGACTCTTTCCTTTCCCTCCGGGAAGTCGCCTGTCGGGGAGGGTCGTCAGCCACCGCAGCTTGGGGAACCGCTGTTCCGAGGCTACCAGCTGGCCCGGGAAGCCGCGTGTGTGGAAGGGGCTCTGGTCGCCGCGGCTTGGGGAACCCGATCCAAAGCTCCCAGCCGGCCCGGGAAGGAGGGAGGGAGGGGCTCCGGCCGCTAGCCACCTCAGCCCGGGGAAGCGCGTGCCTCTCGGGGACCTCACCGCAGCGGAGTCTTTTAGCCGGTCCAGCCGTTTCGGAATGGGGTACGCTGTGTGTCTGGTTTCTGTCGTGGCTCCGGGAGCTGTTCTGTATTGTTTCTAGTTCTTTAGTAGTTGTTCTGGAGGAGGAACTAAGACCTGCGCGCCTTACTAAGCCGCCATCTTCTCTGCAAGTCTCACTGGGCTTCTTTGACTTGTATATTTATGTCCTTCATAAGGGTTGGGAAGTTTTCCTCCATTATATCCTCAACTACTCTTCCTAGCCCTTACTCCTCTGTTCTCTTTCTGGGACACTAATGATCTTATATTTGTGCACTTTGTTTTGTCTATCATTTCTCTGAGATCCAATTTAAATTTTTTCATCTTTTTTGTCATTTGCTGTTTTGAGTCTTCAAAGTCAGTTATCCTGTCCTCTATATCACTTATTCTTTCTTCTGTCTCTTCAAATCTGATGTTGTGTGCCTCTGGTATGTTTTTTATTTGGTCAACAGAGTCTTTAATATCTATGATAACTGTTATTTTCTATTTATTCTTTCAAATTCCTCTTTATGTTCTTCTACTATCTTCTTGATCTCTTTTATGTTATTTCCAATCCACTTATTTTATTAAGTAGAGTTGTATGAACATCTTTGATTAGTTATTCCAATGTCTGTGTCTCCTCTGGTGTTTTAATTTGGTCATTAGGCAGTGCTATAACTGTCTGCACTGTGATATGCTTAGTCATCTTCTGCTGTCTCTGTGGCATGTAAATATCTTGATTGATTGACTTTGGGAGTTGATTTCTTTCAGTAGTCTAAGGCCTTGTGTTTGCAGGATGGTTGTACAGCAGGGAGCAGGGTATGGGGTGGGGCACTCAATGCAGTGATTTATAGATGCAGGTCAGGGATGTTACACTGATGCTTGTGAACATGGACACCCAGTGCCTAGGGAGGATATAGCTGTGTCGGTGCACCAGTCTGTGGGGTGTAACCCTGGTGTGCACTGGTCTAAGGCACAGGGACCTTTGTGCACATGTGTAGAACTCTGCCTTCATGGACTGGGGACAGATGTCACCTGGCCGTGTAGGTCAGCACTTTCTCAAAGCTGGGAAATGTGGCTGAGGGCTGTGTACAAGCATGGTTCTGGAACTGCTGTAAACTGAGGTTCCCAGAGCTGAATGACATAATTGGGGGCCTGTGCACACGCCTGGGTCTAGGAGTGCTGTAAACTAATGCACAGAGCTGCAGGGGCGGGGGGGAGGGGTGAGGTGGTGTGACAGTATGGGCAGGGGGCGGGGGTAGCCTGGGTGTGGGGGTTAGTGTCTGCAGCCTTTATGCACTGGTTACAGCCTGCAGGGAACAGGGAAGGGGAGGTAGTGCTCAGGAGGGGTGCAGGAGAGGTGGGTTGGGCTGCACTTGGATTGGGGGTGTGGGGCAGGTACGTGCACTGGGGGTTGGTGGGGTAGGAGTGCCTGGAGCGTGGGGAATGGGAGCAGGTGACGGGGTTCAGGAGTGTGGGGTGAATTGCCAGTCACGGGGCTGCACTGGTGAGGCTAGCCCACCCAAGGAACACAGCCTGGCTTACTTCCTAATCCCCAGCTCTGGTCCATGCACTCCCGTGGACTCTGTGCCTCCATGCCAGGTGCCCGCTTTCTGCCTCTCAGTTTCTCAGCCTCTGCATCTAGGACTGCCCTATGCGGTGCAGAAGGCTCTCCCAGGTCAGCCACACTCCCAAATTGCCACCTCAGTTGCCTTCCTGTCCCTTCTCTAATTTTTCCGTGAAGCAGGGCTAATCTATTTGGCCATCTTCCCAGAAGTCTTTCCTGGCCAGTTGATTTTTGACAAGAGTGCCACATCTACTCAATGGGGAAAGAACAGTCTCTTCAACAAATGGTGCTGGAAACACTGGATATACATGTGCAAAAAAATGAAAGTGGACCCTTACCTCACATCACATATATAAATTAATTCAAAATGAATCAAAGACCTAAATATAGGAATTAAAACTATAAAATGCCTAGAAGAAAACTTAAGGGAATATCTTCCAGATCCGGTATTAAGCAATAGATTCATAGACTTTACATCAAAAGCATGAGTAACATCTTTTATCCAGGGTATGGACAGATGAGTAAAAAAATATGGTTATAGAATAAATAAATAATAGAAGACAAAGGATAAAATAAATTGGGCAGATGGAAATACTAGTGGTCAATGAGAGGGAAGTGTAAGGGGTATGGTATGTATGAGTTTTTTCTTTCTTCTTTTTTTTTCTTTTTTTACAATGATGCAAATGTTCTAAAAAATGATCATGGTGATGAATATACAACTATGTGATGATATGGTTAGCCAATGATTATACATCATACATGGAATGTACGTGTTTGAAGATTTATCAATAAAAATGTACATATATTAAAAAATAATAACCCTGCCCCCCCAAAATCATGAGCAAGAAAAGAAAAAGATGAATTAGACTTTATCAAATTAAAAACATTTGTGCAAAGGACTTTATCAAGAAAGTAAAAAGATAACGTACAGAACAGGAGAAAATATTCAGAAACCATGTATCTGATAAGGGTTTAATATCCAGAATACAACAAAGAGAAACAACCCAATTTAAAAAATGGGCCAAGGACTAGAACAGTCATTTCTCCAAAGAGGTTATATAAATGACTAAAAGGCACATGAGAGGATGCTCAATATCATTAGCTATTAGAGAAATGCAAATCCAAAAGCACAATGAGATACCACTTCAACCCCACTAGGATAGCTATTACTTAAAATAAACAGAAAACAGGACGGTGCAACAGTTGCTCAGTGGCAGAATTCTCGCATGCTATGCCAGAGACCTGGGTTCGATTCCTGGAGCCTGCCCATTCCCAAAACAAACAAACAAACAAGCAACAACAAAAAAACAGAAAACAAATGTTGGTGAGGATGTAGAAAAATAGGAATCCTCATGGATTCCTGCCAGGAATGTAAAATGCAGGAATGTAAAAGCTTGGTAGGAATGTAAAATGGTGCAACAATTGTGGAAAACAATCTGGTAGTCCCTGAGAAATGGCACTCATTCTAGAGTATAGAATTATCATATGATCCAGGAATCCCACTTCTCGGTATACACCCAAAAGAACTGAAAGTAGCACCTTGAACAGGTATATGCTCAACGATGTTCATAGTAGCATTATTCACAATAGCCTAAAGGAGGAAGCAATCCAAATGGATGAATGGATAAACAAAATGTGGCACATACATACAATGGAATATCATTCAGCTGTAATAAAGAAATGAAATTCTAATACACATCACAACAATGGCTGAACCTTGAAGGTATCACGTTGCTTGAAACAAGTAAGATACAAAAGGACAGATTTTGTATGATCTCACTTACATGAAATACATGAAATAGCCAGAACATGCAAATTCATAGAGACAGCAAGTAGATTATAGGGTATCAGGGTGGGGAATAGGTAGTTAATGCTTAATGGATACAGAGCTTCTGTTTGGGGTGATGGAAAACTTTTGGAAATAGATCTTGGTGATAGTAGCACAACATTGTGAATACAATTCCATTGAACTGTATACCTGAAAGTAGTTAAAAAGGAAACTATTACATTGTATATATGAAACAATATAAATTAAAAGGAAAAAAGTTACACACTGGAGACCATTAACATATTAACTAGAACTGGCAGGAGCCTGGATTTCAATTGCCTGATTCCAGCCAAGTTAAAACTTCTCTGAACTTCAATTACCTCCTGTTTAAAATGGAAATAGTCCAATTGTAACAAAAGTAACACACTAATGAAAAATGTTAGTAATAGGAGGCATATATGGGAACTCTGTATTTTCTGCATGATTCTTCTGTAACCCTACAATTTCTTTCATTAATACACATATTCATATATATACATATGGTATTTAGAGATAAGAACAAAGTTAATCAGGTCAAGATTAAGGTAATTTGGAATACAGGGGTAAGGAAGATATTGTCTGTGTTTTAGAACTTCATCTACTCTTTGAGACCAAAGGAAGAAAAGTTTATTTTGTCCAGAACCTAAATTTTCTGTAGCACATAATCTAACTCAACCTGTCTGATTAGATCACTTAAACTATCCAAACACAGGGAGCCCAGAACAAGAATGAGGGCCTTTAATCCTGTATAGCTTAATGTAATGCCTGGATACATCCCAGAGTTTATTAAGCAGATAATCAAAAAGTATTGGCAAAATCCCTTGAGAGGTGGGAAAAAATTATGGAACTATTAAACTTTACCACCAGGGAAACCCCAGGTAATGTGTCAAACATTAGGGACACCCAAATCAATAGGCCAAGCCGTTGATCTTAAGGCTTGCTCTTGTGAAGCTTTTATATGTAGCAGAGAAGCTTAGCCTACCTATAGGTATACCTAAGAGTTACTTCTGGAGGACCTCTTTTGTTGCTCAGATGTGGCCTCTCTCTCTCTAAGCCCAACTCTGCAAGTGAAATCATTGCCCTCCCAGTTAAGTGGGACATGACATCAGGGGTGAAAGTCTCACTGGTGGCATGGGAGATGACTCCCAGGGATGAGACTGGCCATGGCACAGTGGGATCAACAATGCCATCCTGACCAAAAGGAGGAAAAGAAGTCTAACAAATAAGGTATCAGTGGCTGAGAGACTTCAAATAGAGTTGAGAGGCTACTCTGGTGGTCACTCTTATACAAGCTTCATTTAGATATTGCTACCTATCATAGTTTGCCAAACCCCAAATAAAACAATTACTGCCAATCCTAAAGAACACCTAGGGACTTCCGGAGAAGATGGCGGCTTAGTAAGATGCGCGGGTCTTAGTTCCTCCTCCAGAAAAGCAACTAAAGAAACAGAAACAATACGAAACAGCTCCCAGAGTCACGACAGAGACCAAAAAGACAGCGTACCCCATTCTGGAACGGCTGACGGGCAGGGAGAATCCGCTGCGGTGAGATACCCGAGGGGCGTGCGTTTTCCCAGCCGGGGCGGCTGGCGACTGGGGTCCCCTCCACGCACGTGGCTCCCCGGTCTGACTGGGAACGTTGGATAGCAGGGCCCTCCCGTCACGCTTGGCGTCTCAGGCCAGCTGGGCAATTTGGACCGGCACTCCCCCAAGCCGCGGTGGCCGGCGACCCCCCCACTCCATGCGCAGTTTCCGGGGCCGACTGCGAGATTCGGATTGGCAAGTTAAAGGAGCCACAGCATCTTTTACTGGTGGGCCCCACAGACAGACGAGCGCCACGAGCGCCACCTACTGGGCAGGAAAAGAAAAACAGAGCCCAGAGATTTCACAGAAAAACCTTTCAACCAGCCGGGTCCCACACCCAGGGAAATCTGATTAAATGCCCAGACACGAGCAGAAAATAATGGATGACGCTCGGAAAATTGAAGATATGGCCCAGTCAAAGGAACAAACCAATAGTTCAAATGAGATACAGGAGCTGAGACAACTAATGCTGAATATACGAACAGAAATGGAAAAACTCTTCAAAAACCACATCAATAAATTGAGGGAGGACATGAAGAAGACATGGGCTGAACAAAAAGAAGAAATAGAAAATCTGAAAAAACAAATCACAGAACTTATGGGAGTGAAGGACAAAGAAGAAAAAATGGAAAAAACAATGGATACCTACAATGGTAGATCTAAAGAGACAGAAGCTACAATTAGTGAACCGGAGGATGGAACATCTGAATTCCAAAAAGAAAGAGAAACTATAGGGAAAAGAATGGAAAAACTTGAGCAGGGGATCAGGGAACTGAATGACAATATGAAGCGCACAAATATACGTGTTGTGGGTGTCCCAGAAGGAGAAGAGAAGGGAAAAGGAGGAGAAAAACTAATGGAAGAAATTATCACTGAAAATTTCCCAACTCTTATGAAAGACCTAAATTTACAGATCCAAGAAGTGCAGCGCACCCCAAAGAGAATAGACCCAAATAGGCGTTCTCCAAGACATTTACTAGTTAGAATGTCAGAGGTCAAAGAGAAAGAGAGGATCTTGAAAGCAGCAAGAGAAAAACAATCTGTCACATACAAGGGAAACCCAATAAGACTATGTGTAGATTTCTCAGCAGAAACCATGGAAGCTAGAAGACAGTGGGATGATATACTTAAGTTACTAAAAGAGAAAAACTGCCAGCCAAGACTCCTATATCCAGCAAAATTGTCCTTCAAAAATGAAGGAGAAATTAAAACATTTATAGACAAAAAGTCACTGAGAGAATTTGTGACCAAGAGACCAGCTCTGCAAGAAATACTAAAGGGAGCACTAGAGTCAGATACGAAAAGACAGAAGAGAGAGGTATGGAGTAAAGTGTAGAAAGAAGGAAAATCAGATAGGATATATATAATACAAAAGCCAAAATGGTAGAGGAAAATATTATCCAAACAGTAATAACACTAAAAGTTAATGGACTGAATTTCCCAATCAAAAGACATAGAATGGCAGAATGGATTACGACCCAGCAATACCACTGCTAGGTATCTACTCAAAGGACTTAAGGGCAAAGACACAGACGGACATTTGCACACCAGTGTTTATAGCAGCATTATCTACAATTGCAAAGAGATGGAAACAGCCAAAATGTCCATCAACAGACGAGTGGCTAAACAAACTGTGGCGTATACCTACGATGGAATATTATGCAGCTTTAAGACAGACTAAACTTATGAAGCATGTAATAACATGGATGGACCTAGAGAACATTATGCTGAGTGAGTCTAGCCCAAAACTAAAGGACAAATACTGTAAGGTCCCACTGATGTGAACCGACATTCGAGAATCAGCTTGGAAT
This sequence comes from Tamandua tetradactyla, assembly GCF_023851605.1. Lineage (NCBI taxonomy): Eukaryota > Metazoa > Chordata > Mammalia > Pilosa > Myrmecophagidae > Tamandua > Tamandua tetradactyla. Next base: position 32,588,236 of record NC_135346.1, read on the forward strand.
ATATCATTGGTAACAGAGACCAGCAGGAGTTAGAAACAGGGTAAGATAATGGGTAATTGGAGCTGAAGGGATACAGACTGTGCAACAGGACTAGATACAAAAACTCAAAAATGGACAGCACAATAATACCTAAGTGTAATGTAACTATGTTGGAACACTGAATGAAGCTGCACCTGAAATATGGTTTTTTGTTTGTTTGTATCTTTTGTTTTTGTTTTTTTTTCTTTTTATATATATATATATATTTTTATTAGTATTATTATTTTAATTCTCTTCTCTATATTAACATTCTATATCTTTTTCTGCTGTTTTGCTAGTTCTTTTCCTAAATCGATGCAAATGTACTAAGAAATGATGATCATACATCTAAGTGATGATACTAAGAATTACTGAGTGCATGTTTAGAATGGAATGATTTCTAAATGTTGTGTTAATTTCCTTTCTTTTTTTGATTAATAAAAAAAATTAAAAAAAAAAAAAAAAAGAACACCTAGGGCATTATACAAGATTCTACAAAGGCTCCATGCACTAGGGTAACTTTCTAGAAACGTACAGCCTCCAGATAGGTCTCTGGACTAGATAAGTCCTGAAATGCAGAGGGTTCAGCCTCTCCAGAACATTTCCCTATCCCATATGATCGATAGTTCCTTCCAATATGAAGAAGTCAGAATGAGCATAGCCCAAATACCCTTAAAGAGTGGAAGAAAGACCAGAGGTGGTGGCAGAGTTATACAGAAAAGGTATATAAGTATGAGTGCTGAATCATTATATTGATATTTCTCTTAGTCTCCAGTATCTCAGAGCAGCTAAAAGTAAAAACTCAAAAATTATGGAATTGTAACCCATACAAAACTCTGAAATCTGTTCTACAACTAATTGTTGCAATGTTTTGAAATTCATTGCTTTTTTGTATATATGTTATTTTTCACAAAAAAGAAAAAAAGTTGATTGTGATGTTAAATGCACAGCTATATGATGATATTGTGAACCACTGATTGTACACTTTGGATGATTATATGGTATGTGAATATATAATATATATCAATAAAAACACATGTATATATATTGAAAAAAATAGAGATAGTCAAAAGACCTACCTGAAAATGTGGAGTGCTTGGCACATGGTAAGTGCTCAGTATATTGTAGTTTCAAAAATTATAATCAGTTTAAACAAAAGCTTCTCCTACAGTATGTTGGCATGCCTTTGAACATGATATAACTGTATGTGCAGCCCCCACCCCACTCCAGGTAAGAGCCACTCACTCACCTCCCAGCTTGTTGAGAACCCGGGTGACTGCATTAGCACAGCCCTCACAGCTCATGTCCACGGAAAACTCGTGCTTCTGAAATCAGCAAAGGGAGACCATGGGTCAAGTCCTGCAGAGTGACCCCCAGATCCCACCAGCACAGGCACCCTCTCAGCAGCTAAGACAGAAGGCAGAGAGACTGGGTAGGATATGGGTAGCTTCAGACTTGCCAGTAGCCTGTTTTAGTCTCAGTCTCTTCAACTGTGAAATGGGAGTGACCAAGGTTTTCTATAGCTCACATTGTATTAATGAGATAATCCCTATAAATCCTTGAGAACAGAGCTGGCATACAATGAACAGAATCATCTGGGGAGTTTAAAATATTGCTTTTCCGGTTTCACCTTAAAATACCAATTCTTGAAAGGTGGTGTGTCTCAGGACCACCAATAACTCTGATGTGTGCGAGCCTCCACACTCTGAGCAACGCTGATCTGGTGGTCCCCTGTATGGATCAGAAAATCACTTTCTGCATCAGAACCACCTGAGAGTTTGCAACAATACAGACTGTGATCAGCTAGTCTGGGCTAGGGCATGTATTATTTCTAGTAAGCTTTCCAGGTGATTCTGGAATATGGAGATCAACGCTCTTGTCCAAGCACCTCATTCTCAGAGACAGCATCTGAGTTGAGGGAAGAGAAAAGATTTGCCTAGGCTCCCTACTGAGTCGCAGCCAGGCCAGAAAGGGAACCCAGGCCCCAGGACTCTTTGAAGGCTGCATCGTATAGTCTCCAGCTATCCAAACGGGGAGCTGAAGTTAAGCTCCCACAAAGACAGAAACTTTGTTCAGTTCACTGCTGCATCCCCAACAACTGGAACCATGCCTGGCAGAGTGGGTACTTAGTACATTTTGTTGAATGAACAGATGATTGGCATAGCTGGTAGAGGACCACTGGGCCCTTTCCCTTTGCTTTCAGACAAGGATTGCTTATACCAATATGGTATTTTAAAATCTCTGGATCTCTAGGTTCAAGCTTGTGGCCATGAGTAAATTATTTAACCTCTGTGTGCCTTAGTTTCCATAACTTCAAAATGGGGATAAAGAGTACTTCTCCAAGATGGTGAATGGGATATACGTAACACTTTGGTGTGCCAGCATTCAAGACGGTCCCCAGTGATCTCTGCCTCCTGTTATTTTAATACCTTTGAGTGGTTCTATCCTATTATGTATAAAGCTTGGTCTGTGTGACCAACAGAATAGGGCAAAGCAATGCTATGTGACTTCTTGGGCCAGATCATAAAAGACACTGAGGCTTCTACCTTGCTCCTTCTCTTGGATCACTCACTCTGGAGGAAGCGAGCTGGCATACTATAAGGACACTCATGCAACCCCATGGACAGGTTTACGTGGTGAGGAACCGAGGCCTCCTGCTAAAAGCCAGTGAGGAATCACATCCCCCAGCCAATAACTGTGTGGATGAGCCATGCTGGAAGCACAATCTTCAACCCCAGTCAAGCCTTCAGATGACTGCTTCCACAACTGACATCTTCAGGGCAAACTCATGAGAGACCCTAAGCCAGAACCAGCCAGCCAAGATGCTCCTACATTCAGGACTGGGTGAGATAACGAGTGCCTGCTGTTTAAACCCCTGAATTTGGGGTAATTTGTTACCCAGGAGCAACTAATACATTAGGTAAAGAGACTGGAGCCTAGTACTGGGTTCCATTGCATAAAAAATTACCCACTCGATTTTTATTGTAACTAAGTTGCTCCATTTCTTTCTTTCCTTCCCTTCAAAAAATAATAGTTATGCTTTCATAGCCCATTTCAAAAGATTTCAAATATCTTATCTCAACTGGAATTCTGGGTACAACAGTATATCTTGTTGGAAGACCTCAGGCCAAAATACTTGCCTCTCAAGGGCCCCAGTTCCCTTATCTATGCTAAAAGGGCCAAATTAAGTTTCTCAATTTCAATGTATGTAATAATTACCTGGGGAGCTTGTAGAAAGTGCAGCTCTCCATGCACCTGCCTCAACTGGCTCTGTGGGGCTGAGGTGGGCTGCAGGGCTCTCCATTTTCAATGCACTAGGGGGTGGGAGAGAGGTAGGGAGTGAAGAGGCTACTCCTGAGAAAATCTGGACTAAGTGGCTTCTCAAACTCTTTCCAAGTCCCAAACTACTTTTAGGTCTCAATTATCATCCTATTGTACAGGAGAAACTGAGGCTAAGGGTTAAGTAGCTTGGTTTTCCAATGTTGGATTGTTTCACCTTCTCTGACTAGGAGACCACTCCTTTTATCGAGGCCAAATCTGCAAAACATTCTTCTGGTGGTTTGGAACTATGTACTCCGGAAAAAACATGTTCTTAAACTTAATCCATTCTATGAATGTGAACCCTTGTAAACTGGACCTTTTGATGAGGTTTCTTCAGATAAGGGGTAGCTCTGAATGGGTTTTAATCCTATTACTGAAGGTCTTATAGGAAAGGTTACAGAGAGAGAGGACAAAGGCTCTAGTGGGAGTAGCCAGAAGCTAAAAGCTAAAAGAACCAGGAAGAGAAGGGAGAGGCCAGGGGAAGACACCAGGTGTCCTGCCATGTGACAGAGGAACCCAGGACCAAGGATTACCAGCAGCCAGCCACAGAATGACTATCTTTGGGAAGAAAGCATCTCCTTGATGGTGTCTTGATTTGGACTTCTCCAAGCCTCAAAACCATGAGCCAATAAATTCCCATTTTTCAAGGCAACCCATTGCATGTTATTTACTTTAGCAACAAGAAAATGAAAACGTTGCCTTAAAGAAAATGACTAATTTTCCCCAAGTTAAACACCTCCAGCTCCTTCAACTTGTTTCATGACTATTCCAAAACAACCACAACAAATCCTGAAAAAATGAATTTGTAGTGGATATTCCAAAATCTTGTCTTTAAAGTGTGGTCCTTGGACTAATAGTATCAGTATCATCAGGAGCGTATCAGAAATGCAGAATCTCAGGGCCCCTTTCAGACCTTCTGAATCAGAATCCTCATTTTAAAAGACACCCAGGTCATTGCAGATTGAAATGCTGCGAGAGAACAGGGATCAGCAAACTACAGTCTGCCTGTGACCTGGTTTTATAAACAAAGTTTTACAGGAACACAACCAAGCTCTTTTCTTTACCAGAACAGCAGAGTGAGTAGTTATAACAGAGACCACACACTGTTTGTGAAGCCTAAAATATTTACTATCTGACCCTTTCAGAAAAAGTTTGCTGACTCTTGCTCTAGAATAACTAACAATAAAGATTCATCAGTGGTCTGCAAGTGACCTGGCTTCCTATGCTTGCAGTAAAACTCTGGTGTCACTAATAAAATGCTGTTGTTTGCAAACTCAGTTCCGATTTGTCTTTCAAGAAGTTTGAAGATACAGAAGGTACCTTTTGGGACTATGGGCTCTGGCAACTGGCCAGGTGAGGCACACAACAGACCCTTTTGTGTCAGCTATCCAATCACCAAGACTCTAAAGCACCCAAATGTCAGCTTGAAGACACTTTCAAGATTATTTTGGGAACTTAAGTATGTAAGTGCTTGCAACTAGCTACAGGTCAGAGCTTCATTTTCAGCAAAAATAAAATTAAATAAAGGGACTTTAAATGAGAAGTAAGATCTAGGTTGCCTTTCCTGAGATTGTTTTATAGTGAACACTAAATAACTGTCAGCCAGAGAACTGATATTCTAGAAGAGACATCAACAAAAGACTGCTTTAGAACCTAGATTGAAAGCACCTTATCAAGTCTTACTGACCACAACTATGGCAGTTAAACTACAGAGAATTTACCCCAGGGTCCACAGGACTCAACTTAAACATGCATCATGCCCTTGAGAAGCCACTCCCATTTCAGATCTCAAGTTAAAACTAACATGAGGATTCCACAAGCAGATGGCATCTGATGTACAGAGCTTTGGCCCAAAAGGTCAGAACAAGGAGATGATACTCAATATCACAAATCAAGACATGCCTGAATTTCCTTATTTTATTCTGTCTCTTCCTTTTCACCATCTGTCTATACTGTCTCTTATTCATCCTATATGCCTTACAATGTCCAATCTCCATCCCCAATAATCCCCACCCTTCACCATGATTTTCTTTTATTTCCTCTTTCTCCTATTTCTGCCCTATGGACAATTTCTGTCCATCTGGTATACCACACAACAAATGGAAACAATCAGAGTCACTGTTGGGTCTGTGCCTATCCCCCTCAGCGTCCCAAGACAGGTAGTCCTCTAATAACATCCTCCTTACACTTGTACACCTGGCCATGACAGAAAACTTCAGATACCCAATCAGACAGATCTCCTTTTTGGAATGGCTCTGGGCTGTGCGTTGAGAGCCCCAGAGACTGGAATTACAATGTGACCTCTCTAACCCAAGGAATGTGGTGTTTTTGCTAGAAACCAGACAGATAAAACTGGCCACCCATAGGGTATAGTAGGTGTTCAATTTCTATTTAAAAAAACTTCATCTGTAGTTTGTACTTATATATCTTTCAAAGCTTTAAGTATTTGCAAGATCAAAATAAAATCTAAATTTATAGAATGCCTACTATATGCCAAATGCTCTTTATACAGTAACTAAGTTAGTCCTCACTCAGCTTGGAGTGGGAGCTATTTTACCTAGGAGGAAAATGAGGTTCCCAGAGGCTAACTAAGCTGCCCACAGTCATATGTTAAGTATTGAGGATGTGATGTGAATCTAGGCCTTCCTCGATTCAGGGAAATCTTGCTGACTTTGGATCAGTAAACTGCACCACCACCTGCTGCCCCCCACAACCCTGACTCTTAGCAGGAGCTGAGAGTGGGAATACTTTCTCCAGGATATAGAAAACACATTTTTTTTTTGCTGCCCAAGATCCTGAAGTTAATAGCTAACTGAAGCTTTCTGCTGTTGACTATAAGCAATGGGTGTCATTTCATCCTCCACAGCAGAGGTCAGAAGCCAGGAGGTGGCTGCTGGAAGCAAACATAGTTCAGTACCCTCCTCCCCCACCTCTGAGTTGCAAAAACAAATCTGGGGGTGGTGGAGGATCTGCTTAATGGACAAAGTGATAATCCATTCTTTACAGGAAATTCCTCAGACCTCCTCCATCATTGGATGCTTGATTTTGGTCAGTTCTGGCCCCTCTGGGTCTGAGCTTCTCACCTAAACAATGAGTTCTTAAAAGTAGAAATCTGATTGTAAATTTTGACATACAATCATAAAAGTAGAAATCTGAGATGATGGAATGGTAGCTCATGACAAACTATGGGATCTGTTCTATAACTACATGTTGAAGCGTGCTTGAAAATTATTGCTTTTTTCTTTGCTTTGTATATATATTATACAATGAAAAGAGTTAAAAAAAAAAAAAGTAGATGAAAAAGTCCAGTAAGCCGTACAATTCTTTTAACAGAATTTCAACACTGGAAGGGCAGGGATAGAGCAGGGTCACTTTGGCCAGCCTCCTTCTAGTGAAGGCATTCTTAAATATCTGGGATATTCAGTCCTTGATACCCACCCCGGTTACTGGGAGTTTATTAGTACTAATATATTTGAATTCTTGCTATGTGCCAGGCATTTCTAAGCACTTATAGGCATTATCTTATTTAATCTTCACAAAGGGCGATATTATTATCCCTTCTTTACAGATGGGGGAACTGAGCTTGAGGTGAGGTCACTCACTTGGGTCATATAGCTAGAGAGTGGCATGACATGGGACTGGATGCAGACACTCTCCAAAGCCTAATCCTGAACCACTGCAGTCCTTGTTAATATTGTGTTCAAATCTGCATGCCTATAGTTCCACCCCTCTCTTCTGCCCTAGGTCTACCCTAGAACTACCATTTCTTGGGACCGGCTATGTCAGTGGCTATGCTATACATTTGACTATTGTTCTTCCAGTTAATATTAACAATAGTCTCGTGAGGTCAGATTTTTTGGGGGGGGGGGCGGGGCATGGGCAAGCTCTGGGAATTGAACCTAGGTCTCTGCCACAGCAGGTGAGAATTCTGCCACTGAGCCACTGGTGCACCACCCAAGGTCAGACTTTTATCCCCATTTTACAGATGAGTAAACCAAGGCACAGAGAAGTAAAGCAACTTGCTGAGGTCACCCAGCTGGCAGGTGTGGGCACAAATGTTCACAGAAGTTTCTGGGATCCCACAGCCTGTGTAAGTGCTTGTCTGAGAAATCTGAGGTGAGATACTCTTCCCCTTCTGATTTTGAAGGCAGTCTCTGGACTACTATCCTTTCTCCTTCAGCCATTCATCTCAAGAATGCCTTCTTGAGATGTCTTCGGTGTTAATGCCTTCCCCATCCCCATTATCCTCTCCAGAGTCTCTGGTTTGTCAAAATCCCCAGAAATGGGCAAAGAGTATTGTGATCCTCAGGCTGGCCTTTCCCTCACTACCATTCTCCACAAAAACCCTAGTGGCCTCTACAATCTGGTCCCAGGGTGATTAATGCTGTTTTCTAACATTGCCACAGTGGATTTGCTAAGCTGGGAGGGCAGATTCTGTCAGGCTCTTTGTCTATAGCTTGTGATGTCTGAGGATTTGTCTCAAGGAACCTGGCAAGACCCAAGGGAACTGACAACTGAGATGTTTGTGGCTCTGCCCAGGGGGGCGGTGGCTCACCTGTCAGCTCCCCAATGACAGGCTGCTAAGACACAGGGTGTCTGGGAACACTTCTGGGCACTCACTTGGAGTAGAGCCAGGAACTAGACACCGTGGAGGGAAAATGCTAAACACCACCTGACCCCAACCAGGATCTCAGAGAGGCAACTGGAATTGGAGCTTTCTCCCAAGCAGGTGTGACTGCTTTTGCAGGTTGCTTCCCTGTGTGATTAGGCCAGGAAGGACTGGAAGCTGGAGGATAAGGGGCTTAATTTTGGTTCCACCCATCTCTCAACACAATTTTGAATAAATTACTGGGCTTTTAATTTTTTTTATCTGCAAAAGACTTTAATTTGTTATCTACAAAATGAGGCCATGACCAAAGATGTATGTGCAATAAGGCTGAGTGAGCTGCAAAGGCAGGCTAAGACCTGCTCATTCCTCCCCAAACTCTGTCACTGAGTAACTGATGACTTTGAGCAGGACTCTGAACCTCTCTGGAGCTCATGGATTCAGGTTCAGAAACTGACCAGTTGAAAAAGGTCAAAAGTACTGGCGCCATTCAAGTTCGTCCAACACCGACCTGAAAATCTGCCAGAGTGGGCAGGGAAGTGAAGAAAAATATGGATCTCTGAAAACCTGCCCAGTCAGGGTGGCAAGAGTCGGGCTCATAACTTGCTCATAACCACCCCACATTCTTCTTTAAGGTCAGCTCCCGGGAAAGGGGCATCCAGGAGGAAGGTGCAGAACTAAGGTTTCCCATTCCAGCTTGCCACCAATTCTCTGTGTAACCTCGGATGTCTGCCTCCTTTTTGGATCTTAGTTTCCCAGTACATGCAAGGAGGGTTTGGGCTCGTGATCGTTGGAGGCGTTGTAACTCCAGCATTCTGAAGCCTGGCTCCTTGAATCACTTCCTCTCGGTTCCGATTTTCTGGAGGGTCCTAGAAGCTGGGGGGGGGGGGGTAGCAACCCCTGGTCAAGCAGCAGTGCAGCCAAGGCGCGACCCAGGGGCCCCAGGTTTGGGCAGGGCCGGGACGACGCGGCCACTTACCGGCATAATGGATGGCGGGAGCAGGGGTGAAGGGGTTGGCGGTGCAGCCTCCCGGACGCTAGGCAAGTTCGCTGGGGCAGCGCTTCCGGGTGAGCGCGCCGGGAGGAGACGGGCCACTCGGCCAAGCCCCGCCCTCTCCGGGGTCGAACCGCCGCCAGGCCCCGCCCTTTCCGCCGCTGCGCTGGCACCTCCTAGTCGGTGGGCAGATACCGGACCACTACCGGTAGATTCCCGCCAAGTGAATCCCCATTGGCGCTTGGCCATTTTTAGAACGCCTGCTCCATGTCAGGCCTTGTAGTAGGGACTGGGAATACAAGGGCACCAATAGTCAACAGAACAGATTCCATCCCTCGTAAATACATGCACAATACACGGTCTCATTTTTTCGTGATACACAATCTCATTTACTCAGTCAATATTTATGGAGTACTAACCGTGGGCTAGCACTGTGTTAGGCATCCCAAGGTGCTGTAGTGGAAAACGACGTACCTTCGAAGGGAGCGAAAGAAGCAATGAATAATGCAGCCATAAAGGAGCTATGAAGGGTTGTCATGGGAGTTTAGACAAAAGGTTCCTAATTCAGACTGGAGTGCGGGAAGGGAGAGGCGGAGGCTTCTGGAGGATGTAATATCTGAGTTAAAGAGGAAGAATCAAATTCACCTGATGAGGAAGATGAGCTCATTAGGGGAAAGGGAGGTATGGGGAACAGTGTTTTGGGCCCAGGGAACAGCATGAATTAAAAACTGGAAGGCAAAAGTGAGCAGATTTGAGAGACAGAGATATTAAGCCTGAGAGGTAGGCTCACACAGATAAACTATTTGACAAGACTAAAGAGATCCACAGCTATGTGTGGAGACATAGAGGCAGACATGCTCTAGGAAACTTACAGAGAAACAGACATGTGAAAACCTGAAACTTCACACACACATACCCAATACACAGAGAACCAAGGTGACTCTCTCCTTGGAAATATCCAAGGACCCTCCCAGGGGTGGGGGTGCTCTGTCTAAATAGTTTCTCAAAGGTCTTTCATCAAGAATGGCTTAGAAAGCCTGATAAATATTCAGATTTCTAGGCCTCTCCCCAGATACACAGCTGCCTTTTGTGTGTGTGTGTGTGTGTGTGTGTGTGTGCATCAAAGGACTTTTCAATGTGAAAAAATTAGAATGGGCATAGCCCAAATATCACTAAGGATTGGGAGAAGGATCAAAGGAGAAGGAGTTATAAAAGAGACATTACTTTTAATAAATTAGAAAGTAAAAAAGACAACCTACAGAATGGGGGTAATATTTGGAAAACATATATCTGATAAGGGCTTTTTAACTTTTTTTGATAAGAGCTTTTTAAAACATTTTTTACTATGAGATGTAACATAGATACAAAAAAAAGAATACATTTTAAATTACATTTTAACAAGTAGTTATAGAACAGAATTCAACGTTGGGTATGGGTTACAGTTCCACAATTTCAGGTTTTTCCTTCTAGCTGCTCCAAGACACTGGAGACTAAATGGCAATATCAATATAATGATTCAATAGTCATACTCATTAGTTAAATCCTAACGTTTCTTTTATAACTCCTTCTCCTTTGATCCTTCTCCCAGTCCTTAGGGATATTTGGGCTATACCCATTCTAATTTTTTCACATTGAAAAGCGGCGTCAATCATACAGGATACGGGGACAGAACTGGTTGATGATTTTGCAGAGACTGGGGGTTTCAGGACTTATCTGGCCTGGGAACCATCTGAAGTTTTAGGTTTCTGAGAAGTAAACTTGGTGTGTGAAACTTTTGTAGAATCTAAGATACAGCCTGGGTGCTCTTTAGGGTTAATGAGAGTAATGTTAATTAGGATTTGGCAAACCCTGGCAATTAGCAATATCTAGCTTAAGTTTGTGTAAGGGTAGCCTCCAGAATAGCCTCTCCACTCCATTTGAACTCTCTTAGCCACTGACACCTTATTTTGTTACCTTTCTTCCTGCCTCATTTTGAGGAACACTTTTAGTCCTCCTTCCTCTTGTTTCGAAAGCCCCTACTAGAGGAAAATTATAGTATAACACAGGGAAGTTTTTTGAGGGAGTGTGCTGGTTATTAATTTATTGCTGCTCAGCTCCAGATTCATCCTTTTTGCCTGCACTGTGAAAATGGATCTGGGCCCTTTAAATTTATTTTGTCCTTTACAGCTGGTGAGATGTTTAACTTTTTCGGTTGAAGGTTCTGGAGAGACACTGACTGAAGAAAAAGTTTTCCTTCCTGTTTCCGCTGGGCTGATTCACCAGGGTCCTGCAGTATGTGTGGCTCTCCCAGCTCCTGTGGATGGCTTCTTCGGGACCAGGCCCCTGCTTTTAGCCTAGGGACCAGCAACACCTGGCTAGCAGTGCCCCACTTACCCCACCTCAAACCCTGGTAGAAGTGGTTTTGAGCAGAGTTTCTCCAGTAAACAGCTCTGTGTAAACAGTTTTCTTCAGCACTTTAGAGAATGGATTTCTAGCCAGTTCCACCAGTGCGGCCCCAGGGTGTGGGCCACAGCTATGCCATCTCGAACAAGGTGTTCATCTCAGGCTGAGGGTGGGGCAGGAAGGGAGGCGCTCATCGGGTGTTCTCTTTCAGCCCTCTGGTTAGTGGCTGCTCCTTATATCTGCTATTCCTGTATTCTTTAGAGCTCTCTTTACTTCTTATTAGCCAATCCCTCATTACCATGGCATCTTGTTATAATAATTCTTTAAATTTTCCTTGTGCAAATTACCATGTGGTTTTTCTCTCCTGATTAGACCCAGATAGACGGAGGGATTAACAAAAAGCTACTAACTTTGGTTTAGGGAAGAGGATAATGGTTCCTAAATTCAAGGAACACAAAATCAAAGGAACAAGTCTAGGCCAGGGGCTAGTTTGAATCTTACCCTTATCATTTACCAGGTGTGTTACTTCAACCCTTTAAGTCTCAATATGCTCCCTTATTAAAGGGGATAGTTAAGGTGACTTACAATTTTTTATGTAAACCTTTTTTTTTTTTTGAGACTGAAAAAGGATGTCATTAATAATTATGCCAGGACCATGGGCATATAACTATGACTGCTCCAGGTAAATCAGGACATATGGTTCCTCCAAAGAGACCTACTTTGTAGCATCATTGGGAGGAATAAATATGATAATTTATGCAAACTGCCTTGTGCATTGGTTGGCACATGGTAGACATTAAAGAATATTACAACTCTTCTACAAAAGAGTTCTAATTGCTAGAGCCCCTGCTGGCAACTTGGCAGGCAGTCTTCCCCTACTGGCAAAAATGCTCACCTGTTAATCCACTGCGCCGTCCCCACCATTTGCCATTTCCTAAAGCCAAAAATTCTTTTTCCCTACACTCTCTAAATAGGTGGCAGACTACCCATTCTACATCTGTTCTCCTGTAGGAAACATGTAGGTGTGGGAAGGTGATCATCATTTTACTCCACATGGAGAGATTTTGTTTGGGTGGGAGGAAGGGAGAAAGAAGGGAGGAAAGAGGGTGCTATAGGGCTGGTAACCTCAGGTCTCAGAAGGCACGGCTGAGAACTTTGGCAACACTGGGGGACAGTTGTGCACTGAGGCTGGGGATAACGACATCCCTGTGGGGGTCAGGGGGTTAGGGAGAGTAAATCCTTCACAAAGCCAAAAGCAACAGTGACAAGGCAAGCCAATCAAGGCAAAGGAAGAGTGGGTGGCTCAGAAAATGGGCAATGGGGAGTTAAGCAGGGAGAAAACAATTTAATAAAGCAGCAGCATCATGGAAACCCATTATAGGTGGCAAATGAAGGCCTATCAAAGGGGAGAGGAAAATGCACAGGATTGTAGTCCTATATAATTATACACATAAAATCCATTTATTTATAATAAAAATAGACTAAAGATATACTATAGCAATTTCTACTAGAGGTTATTTTGGACAGGTACAGGATCAGAGGCAAAATTCCAATGTACATGTTGTGTTTAAAAATTTTCAAATAGCACAAAAGGGTATACACTGAAAAATAGGTCTCCCTCTGTGGTGGTTTATGTTTCAACTTGGCCAGATAATGGTGCCCAGTTGTCTGGTGAAGCACTGGCCTAAGCATTACTGCAAGGACATTTTGTGGACTTAAATCATCAGTAAGGGGTGGGCCATGGTGGCTCAGCAGGCAGAATCCTCACCTGCCATGCTGGAGACCCGGGTTCGATTCCCGGTGCCTGCTCATGCGAAAAAAAAAAAAAATCATCAGTAAGTTGATTGCATCTATGACTGATTACATCTAAATTAACGAGAGTATCTTCAGCAATGAGAGAGATTTAATTGAATCAGATGAAGGCTTTAAAAGGAGAAGTCAGAAGAGAGAATCTCTCACTGCACTTCAATGAACCAGCCTCTCCTGGGGAATTCATCAAAGACCTTCATCAGAGCTGCCAGCTTGCAGCCTGCAGTCATAATTTGGACTTGTGTATCCCCACGGTTGCATGAGACCCTTTTATAAAATCTCATATTTACAGATATCTCCTGTTGGTTCTGTTTCCCTAGATAACCCTAATACACCCTCCTACCCCGATTCCCCCTTTCATAAACAAAATGCATATAACATATGTTTTGCACTCTGATTTTCTTATTTTACAATTAATTTCCTTCTTTCTTTTTGGTGCCATGTAATGTTCCATTATTCAGTAATCTTAATTTATTTTGCCACTCCTTATGGCAGAGACCATTTGTTGGCTAATCCAACAACTGTTCCCGATCTTTTACTCTTGCTACTATTGATGCTGAAATATCTAAATATGCTTTTCCAGCCTCCCTTGCAGCCAGGTATGCCATTTGATAGGGCTGTAGTCAATGAGACAAAAGTAGAAGTCTTCTAGGAGGCTCCTGGGAAAGCTCCGGCATTCCTCACCAAGGGAACAAATACCACTCCTTTCTCCCTTTCTGCTTAGAACACTCTAGAATAGTGTCCACCATCTTGCAATTAAGAGAATCACAGAGATGCTAGTCCTGACATTGTGGGTACTGGACCAATGCCAGCTGCAGCTTATTTCTAGGCTTGTTACATATAGAAAGATATTTTGTAATTTGATGGTTGAAAAATTAACTTCTTTTCACTTTGGTTTCTCCATCTGTTGAAATTAACTGTTGTGAGGATTCATATATTATTCTTGGTCCTTTCTTCCTTTTTGAATTTAGAGTGGTATAAACTTTATTATTATTATTTTTTAGGTGCATGGTCTGGAACTTGAACCCAGGTCTCCCGCATGGAAGACGAGCATCCTACCACTGGACCACCATGTACCCCAGTATAAACTTGATTTTGAATACTAATACTAATTCTGCCATAGTTGGTAGATCTGTAAAACAGAGTTAATATTTCATAGAATTTTGGGGAGGATGAATTGAAAAAAAAATGTGCCTAGCACCATGGTGCTTGAAACATATTATTAATATGATTGTTATTTGGTCTTCTAAACCACAGAAGGTGGGGCCTTCTAGATTCATAGGTAGTATCAGAGTGTGCTGGAAAAAGCCTTTTGCAGAGCTTTGGCTGTAGATTACCAGGATTTGCCATGGGCTCCAAAATCCTCAAACCACTTCGAAATTTCTGTATGCAGCATTACCGAGTGCTACACATGAAAGGATAAAGAGCACATAGCAGTCTTTCAGAAGTTTTTGAGGAGACCATGCCCCTTTCTCTACTATCCTCCTTCCCTGAATAGGATGATTGAGGAGCGGGTAAGAGAACACGAAGTCAGAGTCCTAGCTTCCAGCCCTAGCTGGGTAAACTTGTGCAAGTTACTTAACCTCTCTGAGTCTGTTTTTTTTTTTATTGTGAAATATGACATATATACAAAAAAGCAATACATTTCCAAGTACATTTTAACAAGCAGTTATAGAATAGATTTTAAGGTTTGGTATGAGTTACAGTTCCATGATTTTTTGTGTTTTCTTTTAGCTGCTCCAAGACACTGGAGACCAATGGAAATATCAGTGATTCAGCAGTCATACTTATTTGCTAAATCCTTTCTTCTCTATTAAACTCCTCCTTCTTTAAAAATAACATATATACACAAAAGCAATACATTTCAAAGTATATCACAACAATTAGTTGTAGAACAGATCTCAGAGTTTGGTATGGGTTACAATTCCACAATTTTAGGTTTTTACTGTTAGCTGCTCTAAGGTACTGGAGGCTGAAACAAGTATAATGATTCAGCACTCATACTCATTTGTTAAACCTGACCTTCTCTGTATAACTCCACCATCACCTTTGATCTTTTTTCCACTCTTTAGGGATATTTGGGCTATACCCATTCTAACTTTTTCATGTTGAAAGGGCTATCAATAATATGAGATAGGGGAATGGAACTAGTTGATGTTCTGGAAAGGCTGGCCCCTCTGTATTTCAGGACTTATCTGGTCCAGGGACCCATTTGGAGGTTGTAGGTTTTGGAAGGTTACCCTAGTGCGTGGAACCTTTGTAGAATCTTATGAAATGCCCTAGGTATTCTTTAGGATTGGCAGGAATGGTTTTGATTGGGGTTTGGCAAGTTATGAAAGGTAGCAATGTTTAACTGAAGCTTGTGTAAGAGTGACTACCAAAGTAGCCTCTCAACTCTATTTGAACTCTCAGCCACTGATACCTTATTTTTTCCCCTTTTGTCAGGACAGCATTGTTGATTGCACGGTGCCAGGGCCAGGCTCATCCCTGGGGATCATCCACCCCTAGATGTCATGTCCCCCATAGGGGGGAGGGTAATGGTTTCACTTGCACAATTGGGCTTAAAGAGAGAAAGGCCACATCTGAGCAACAAAAGAGGGCCTCTGGACGTGGCTCTTAGGTATACTGATAGGTAGGCTAAGCTTCTCTGCTATATACATAAGCTTCACAAGAGCAAGCCTCAAGATGAAGGACTTGCCCTTTTGATTTGGTCTCAGCCTGTTTTCGTACTTCAGAAATGGGAAATAGGGCTGTTGTGAAGATTAAATGAGATCATCTTTGTAAAGAATATCAACGAAGTGCCAGGCTCATGATGTGTGCTCCATAGGATTTGAGGAAGTGAAGCCTTTGCAGACAGTGCCAAAGGAGGAAGTAATCCAGTTAGGCATGTATTTCCAAGTTAATAAGGATCTGTTTGGATCTTGGTATGATTTTTTGTACAATAAGGAGTGGAAAAAAAAGAATTCAGTGAGTGGAGGAAGGAAGCCTCATTTTCAAAACCCTCAAAACCTACAAAGGTAAGTGTGGCATTCCACCTGGTTGGTTTGTTTTAAAGATCAAAGTTTCCATATTTGCAGTTCCTTGTGCCAGTATTAAATTTTTTTAAAATACATGCACATGGTAAAACAAACAAACAAACAAACAAAACTTTACTGTACCAAAGTTTATAGAATGGAAAGGAAGAGTTTCTTCTTTCCTGGCCCAAGTTTACCTCCCTATTAGCAATTAGTAACAGTTTCTCGAGACTCCTTTCGGACATAACCTATGCAGACACAGCAAAATCAAAGAAATAAATAACTATAGCAACACTGTGTATCAAAAGAAATAATCACCTCATAGCTACTCTTCCATTTTTACACAAATGTTTTTTTCTATATTTCTTCTATATTTTGCTCTCTTCATGTGTTGATTTCTCTTAGAGATCATTCTATAACCATACATATAGGTATATCTTGTTTTCTGTGTGGCTGCCTAACAGTCCATTGTAAGAGTGTACTGTGTTGTATTATATCTATACCAATCTCATATTGCTAGAGATGTGGACTGTTTCCTCTTTCTACTAGAAACAGTGTTGCAATGAATATTATTATACTGGGTTCTTACCCACAGGTGAGAGTTTAACAGTTAAGACTCATACATGCACACATTTGCTTTAATGCAATTTTATTGAGATAAAGTCACAGACCATAGATGCCATCAGCACACACTTTTTTTTTCATGAGGCAGGCACCGGGAAATGAACGCACACACGTTTTTCATAAGGCTTAGCAAACTATTAGCTATGTTTGCGAAACACTGATCCAGATGATGTTTTAAGGGCCATTCTTTAATATTTCTCACACCCTTCCACTTCTTCCATCAGACTAAGTTTTCTGGGTCTTAGCATGCTTCCACTCCCTCTGATTTTCAGAGCTTTGGGGAGGACTGGCAGAAAGAGAAGAGTGAGGTAGTATATTGGAGGGGATTGTAGAATTTGCTTGGCAATGGAGATCAAGAGCAGAAGGACGCTTGGGACTTTTCCTTAGAGAACTTAAATTAATCTCCTAGAGGAGAGTTTCTCAACCTTGAGCTTTATCCAGTAGATGCCAGACTGTAAATTTTTGCCAATTTGGGCTCACTAGAGTTTCAGTTTGGAGTGTCATCTTTGTAAAATGCAAATCTTAGCCCACTTTAAAAAATCCTCCAGGGGCTCTCCACTGCCCTCAGAATAAAGTCCGGATTCCTTACTATGAGCTACATGATCTTAGAGGTTCCTTAGCTCAGAAAATTTCAGCCACTTCTTTCCTCTAGGCTGATTTCCCTCCTCTGCCAGCCAGTTCCTCCGTCTTGGGATCTCCTGCCCCAAACGCAGAGCCCCAGTCTGCTGAATGGGTGAGGTTAAGCAGGGACAACGACTTGATCATTCCTGACCCCCAGTCCATGCCGCTCAATAAATGCTGGATGAGCGAGGCTGATACGGGAGCGGAACCTTGGAGGACCAGATGTGGGACCACAACCCCCAAGAAGGTGCTCTTTCTATCTCTCCTGTGGCCTCCCCGCGTCTCCAGTCTTCGCGGCCAGGCTTGGCCTCGGGAGGTCCAAAGAGGACAGGGCCAGTCACGCTAGGCTGCTTGCTGCGGGCGCCCCTTTTTCCTTCCAGCCCGGGCTGGGCCGGCCCAGCTCAGTCTTCTCTCCTCCCACAGAGACGACGCTCAACTTACTTCACTTCCAACTTTCTTAGTAAAACTTAACGGGAGACCCTTCTGGATGGGCACAAGGCTGAAATGAGAAATTACTGGGGCGTGTCTGCGCTTTGGAACTCAACAAATGTCCACATAAAACGCTCATGGTGACCAAGAGAGGGCACAACAAAATGGTAAGAGACCGGGGCAGAACCTGGCTGGGGCGTCACTTGGCCCCTTAAGTATTTCGGAAAATCTTTGGAATGTCCATCTAGGAGTCTGACAATTTAACTTTTAAAGGAGCCACGACACGAAGAAAACAGCAAAATTTCCTCCCGCCCCCCACCCCCGCCTCCCTGCAATTAAAAGAGGAATGACAATGGCGGTGACGCACAGGATGTTGCATCAAGGTCCAAACTTGATCCGAGCATTTGCAAACTACCGTTCCTCCGCAACGACAAAAAGGGAAAATCTGATTAAAACACCCACGAGCCTCTGATTGGGCAGGCCAACAGCAGCACTTGCCAAGAGGCAACGGGGTAGAAATCTGTGCTCTCAAACTTAACAGTTTCACACGTCACCTTTTTGTATTACCTTACAGACACAACAGGAGTTACTTACTTCTTGTTTCCCTGTAACTGTTGCCCAACAATTATGTCGACTAACTATAAGAGCCAGCGAGGATCCTCAGGGTGTTGCATGGAAATAAAAGACAGTTGCAATAAAAAGGAGAAAAAATACCTAACCGGAAACTTTACCACTTTGTTCCTCTGGTATCAAGCTATGCGCAAAGGGTGGGAGCGGAAGCCTCGGGGGCCGGACCATGCAATGAGAAAGAAAGACCCGAAGCCCGAGCCAGGAAAGGATTACAACCGCCCTGCGCCGCACACGGGCCCTAGGGCTTGGTCGCCTTGGTCGCCTTGGAGCAGTCCAAGCCCCGCGTCAATCAGCTCCTTTCCGCATTGCGATTGGCCGGGGGTCTCCCTTGGACGCCCCAGCGCCCACCATCTAGTTGCTTGGGGTTTACTTCCCCAAAGTACACGGGCTCCACCTTGTGGAGCAACCGCTCCTGCCTGGAAAACGGATCTCCGCCCTGAGGAAGATGTTTTAACGAATGAGAGTAGTTCCCTGCACTTATTGGTTACTATGGGTATCGGTCAAATAACTTCCGCCCCCCTTTCCACTGTACCTTTTAGTTATTGGTTTCTCTTAGTGCCAATCCGTTACTAGGGAAACCGGATCCTCACAGCCTTATAGGCCAGTGTCAAAGCCAATCAAGAATCACGCCTTCACCTTGAGTCAGTACCCAATTGTGGTTCGAAGAGACCAGAGGACGCATTAGGGATTGGTCATCGGCTCGCCCGAGCTGGCCGCAACAAGTTAGGGTGAGTCGTGCTTATATAGACCGGCGGCGGAGCACGCGTGTGTGCGGACGCAGTTGCGTGAGAGATTTCTTGCCATCCGCCCTGCTGTGGAGCAAAGCTTGTTCCTCTCCCACTTAGCCGCACAGGTACACCGGGGTTTGGGCGGGGCTGGGCCGCCCGAGGATGAGGACGGGTCGGGGCCGTGTGAAAGGGAGCAGCGCTAGTGGCACTTACGGCGGCCGCGCGGGGCGCGTCCCCCAACCCCCACCCCAACGGCCGCAGGCACGCGAGGCGATCGGACGGGCGCGCGGCCTTTCCCCGCCCCGCTCCCGCGCCTGGCGCGCGGGGCCGCGTCCGCCGCGTGCGCGTGCCGCGTCCAACGGCCACGCGAGGCGGGAGCGAGCAGCAGTCGCCGCCCGGGCCTGGGGCCATCTCCGGGGTCCTTGGGGCCCCGCGCGGCCCCGTGGCCTGGCCCAGGAGGGAACTTTTCTTCAGAGGTGGGGGCGACGCTGAGTGCGATAACCTGCGAGGCAGAAGTGCCGCTGCGCCTTGGTTTTACAAGGAGTAATGAGGGAGCAGCCGCGTGTATGGATAGCGCTAACAACACCGAGAATTCTTTGTACCCCTCGCTGTGTGCCGGGCACTGTTCTAAGCAGGTCGTATACATTTCGTGTAACTCTCACAACGACCCAAGAGGTAGATACAGTTATTTCCCGCAATTTACGGTGGACTCTGAGACGCAGAAGTAGACGGACATGGTCAGAGATACGGACGGTAAGGGACAGCTATTTTTTTGAATCCAAGCTGTCTCACTCCTAGTCTTGAGCTCATTTTGTTCTTTGCTCTAATACTCTTTGCGGTCCCAGGTCACCTTTGCACCCAGAACACTGGTCACTGGATGCAACCGCAGCTTGGAAAGGCCAACTGCCGAGAAGACTGCGGCGGCATTTGCACTAAGGCCACATAATGGCTTTCAGGAAGACAGACAAGGGCTGGAAGTGGGATTATGACAAAGAAAAGGGGTCTGGGCTTCCTTTCTACGTGTGTTTGTGTAGATAGTTTATAGCTGTGCTGTCCTAACAGCTTCTGGAAAGTGTAGGAAAAAGTGAATTAATGCAAATCAAGGTGGACTATGTTACTAGTCAGGTATCAAACTCAACGTGGTAATGGGAAATTCCCGCCAGCAGAAAGTTAGAATCTGCTAAGCAGAACACGAATTTTTTTTCTTTTTCTTTTTTTAAATCGGAGCAAACTTTTGAGAAAGACCTTTGAGAAGATAGTTTAACTTCCTTGTTTTAAAGTTGAAGAAAATGACGTTTAGACCAGTGAGTTTCAGATTTCACCAACATGTGTGGGTTAAGATTTGAAATAGGAATGGAAAGAACGACTCCCAGTTACAGGATAAATTTGAGCTGGATGGAGTTTAAAATACTGAGTGAATTACCGGTGATTGCGATGTGCTGGAAGTCATACCCTTGTGGCAGTTGGAATCTTGCTTGCCTATATTCAATTCAGCATTTAGCATTTACCCTGCTGGGCTCTCACATATGCAGCAGAGTGGAAGGCACCTACCTGCCTTGCCTTTAAGGAAATGTGTTTATATTTTTCTTGTAGAATTAATTGTATTAGATTTTTTTTGAAGCCAGTATACTCCTTGGCTAATGAAATAATAAATGTTCCTAAGTTTCAAGTCCACATCGTTACTTTGCATTATAAATGCCTCTGCTTGAGACAGAACTATAGTAAAGTTTTTAGGACTCTCTTTTGAACTAGGCTTGAATTGAATAGCTTTCAAACTGTTCTCTTTTTATCTCTTCCTTTGTTTTCTTTCTATCTACCTCTTTCTCTCAAGAAATTTATCTATCCTGCTATGTTTGACCAGATACATTTAAGATTGGTGTTTTAAATAAATGGTTTTTGCAGTCAGAGGGAACACATAGTGTTGCATATCCTTGTAAATAAATTAAAAACAAGGAGGAAGTTTAATAAATGTCTCTCTGGAAATTGATACTACTGTTTCCCATGTTTCTTAGTAGAAACTAGCAATAGATAAAGGATCAAAGTATACAGGCAAGATCTTGCCTTTAGTTGATGTTGCCACAAATAACAGTTTGCTTTGAAATATAACATTGTTCTACGTCGCATGATTTTATGTAGCAATTCCTGTGACCTACATTTAGAGAATAGTTAACTACAAAATTAGTATTTTAAGACATGTTAAGATGTGAAATTTAAGTTTTAGTTATCAAATGTTAGAATACTATAATGACCTACATTTAGACTACTTAATTTGAGTCCAACTAATTTTATTAATGCTTGGGATAAAATGACTGAAATTGCCTTATGCATTGAGGGGAATTTTGTTAGTTTCTCCTTTAAATATTAAACGTACTATTCTTGCCCTCAGAGGAATGGTTATTAGTTGAGCAGAAATTTTAAAAATGATATTTTACAAATGGTACCCCAGTTGATCTTTTGTGCATCAATTTATCACGAACAAGTGAATTTTGAAGCAGGTTGTGGTAATACAAGACTTGAGTCTCCCTATTCCCCAAGTCATGTTATTTTTGTTAAGAGTTAAAAAATGTTTTCAAATTTGAGCTCTTGTACTTTTCTAACAAGTAGAAAAATGTAGGCAGGTCTTTGTCCTTTATTTAACCTACACTCAGCTGACAGTCTACTAAGGGAACTTCAAAAGATTTGGTCATGTTGGTAACCTACTTAGCAATTTTTTTTTTTTGTTTACTTGTTTTAGTATTTTGTATAGAAAGCCAAAGGTCAGCATAAAAAGCAGAGATTAGCTTTCACTTTTTATAGGTTTGGGAATTATATATAGTTCTTAGAGGATACTTGGGAGCCAATGTTAAAAGATGAAATTTAATATAAAGCATGAGTTTGTGGCTTGTGTGTGTGCGCGCTAGTTTTACAAAACTGCTTATCTGGTGTTTTCCTTACTTTTTATAATTAGGTTGGTTTTTAAAAAATAGTGTTTAGGAGTTCAAATATGCGTTGTGTGTTCATTTAATTATGTGTGGTTTAAGGCTACCTAGGACCAAAATTCCTACTGACTTGTCTTGAAACCTTACAAAAGGGCATCACTGTCAAAAGTAGGTAGATTAAAAAAAAAAAAAAAAAAACCCAACTGCTGTACTCCTCCTTCCAGGCCTGGAGTTAAATTTAGATTTTGCAACTGTAACCTAACTTTTAGTCAGTAATCACATTGGAAGTTAACTAGGTTTATAGTTTTAAATACTCAAAATTCAGTTTGCTGGTTTTTTTTCTTTTAATGCCCTCTTAGATACCCTGTCTGGCCTTGGTTAGAGAAATTTGACTTTTAAACTTGGAGACTGGGTGAAGAGCTAAAAATAATCTGCATGTGAAAACTCAAGAGCAGGCTTTACTAAGCAGAAAGCAATTTAAAAGTTCTTACAAGCTGTGGCCTAATAAAATATATTCTGCAGATGACTATAAGTGATAGATTCCCCCTTCTGTCAGGGTATTGTAGTATTGCTTAACTACTTATAAACTTCAGGTGTTTAATAAAAATTAAAGATTAGAGATTGATTGTTCAGAGAAAGATCTGGCTTCTTGGACAGGGCACACTTCTAGGGATGCAACCCTTGGTAGCTAGTAACTTATGTAGCTATCTAATGACGTTATTTGTCAAGCCTTTTGCATATTTTATGAGTTCTTTCACACGTTTTAGGTATTCTCATGTCTTTACTGATGAAAAGAAATGAAGCTCTAAAAGCTTAAGTGATTTACATGAGTTCACAAAGGAGCTAGAAACACAAGACTAGTACCTGGGTTTCATCTTGGTAATACTCTTTCCAAAAGATAAACAATGTAAAAGGCCTTGCCAAAACTAACTTTGTAAAAATATTATAGACAGATTTGTGCTAGCTGTTTCCTTATTCAAAAAACTTGAAGGGATTCAGAATCTGTGGAAGGCATAAGTGTGCTATCAATTTGCTCTTCCACACTTCTCCCATACTCTTTTTTTTTTAAAAAACATTGTGTGTATGTGTGTGTGTGTGTATGTGTGTGTGTTTGAGAGAGAGAGATGCTCCCATACTCTTTGTAAGGCTGTATGCTCTGGTTCAAGCACACCCCATGTTTATGGACCCTCTGAGCTTACGTTTAGTTTCCTATGCCTTTTAGGAGTTTAAGGAAAGCAAATTCGTTTTTTAGGAATTTGATAGATGAGATGTTAGTATTAACTGTGAAGTACCTTTTCATCTTGATTATAAAGAACATAGATTGTTCCTTAATTATGAGCATTGTTGAGGTTTTTAACTTTGGTGTAGGGGAGGGATGTTAAAAAATTTTGAGAAATGATATACCAGAACAGTGTTTCAAACTGAGTAGGAGACTAGTGAATAGTGAATTTAAGTTTTTCAGTTCTTGTTTAGAAGCTTTTTCTCTTTCAGAAAAATTTTTTATTTTGAAATAATTTTAGATTTACAGAAGAATTGGGATATAGAGAGGTCTTTTGTATACCCTTCATTCAGCTTCCTGAATGTTAACATTTTACATAATATACATTTATCAAAACCAAGAAATTGATACTGATAAACTACTTTTAATGAAGTATAGGTCTTATTTGAATTTCATCAGTTTTTCCACTAATATCCTTTTTCTGTTCCAGTATACCACATTACATTTAGTCCTTATGTCTACTTAGTTTTTTTGAAACTGAGACAGTTTCTTGGTCTTTCACGACCTTAATACTTTCAAAGAGTACTGGCCAGGTATATTATACAGTTCCTCAATTTGAGTTTGATTTTTTTTTTTTTTTATGATTATACTAATGTTACGGATTTTGGGGAGATATACCAGAGAGGTGACTTGCCTGTCTTAACATACCATATCAGGGGATACATAATATTGTTACTGGTCAAATTTAACCTTGATCACATTTAAGGTAGTGGCAGGTTAGTGTTTTTCCCCTTCCATACTGTATTCATTAGAAGCTAGTATCTGTATACCTAAGGGGTTGGAAATTAAGCTCTACTTTCTCTGGGGTGGAGAATTAAAGAATTTGTGGACACAAATTAAGAAGTATTTCTGTGGAGATGCTTTGAAGCTATACAAATATTCTGTTCTCAAAATTTCCACCATCAGTTTTAGCATTTATCAGTGTGATCTTGCTTATAGCTATTATTACTGTGGTATTCTAATGATGATTCTTTATTTCTCTCAGTCTTGTATTTGAAATTTTTTCTATAAGGGAGATTTTTTCCCCCTATTTTTTTAAATTCAGTCATTCATATCAGGATGGATTTGTACATGTTAATTTTGTTTTTTAATTTGTATTTCAATGTTATCCTTAATTATTTTGTTGTTAAAATTGTTCTAGTTTTGACTCTTGTGTCCTTTTATCAAGCCCTGTCTTTTTTTTTTTTTTTTTTCTTTTTAAAGCATTTTCTTTCTTACATTACCAGGTACCTCAGCTTCATCTTGTTTTTTTGCCTGCTATAGTCCTAAAATCAACCATTTCTCCAAAGAGCTATCAGAAAGAATTTTGAAGGGAGTTGACAGGTGGTAAATATAAAGAGTTGGGGTGGGCCACAGTGGCTCAGTGGCATAGTTCTCACTTGCCATGCCGGAGAGCTGGGTTTGATTCTCAGTGTCTCCCCATGTTAAAAATTAAATAAATAAAGATTTGGAAAACAGATTGAACAGTTGATCTGCTAAAAGCCAATGATGATGATATAGCTCTTACTCTGATAATAGATGTTGGCTTCTAGATTACTCTTAAGTTTATTCAAGCTGTCGAATAGAAGTTTCTCTGGTTCTCAGAAAATCCTTTTGTTTCTCCAATAATTTAAAGGACCATATTTCATACTGCATTTGGTTTATTGGGAATGTTCGAAAAAAGTATTTAATAGAAGAAAAAAAGTTGTTTCATGGCATTACCCTGAAACAAATTTAAGACAAATGTCTACTTTTCGGACCTCATGTTGGTATACACAAACCCTCGCTTTTATTTTTCTTAGTGTTTTTCATAGATGTATAACATCGAGCAAGAAGACCACTTAACAAATAATGTACTCTGAATTGACAGTTAACATTTTACATAAATTTGTAAAATTTCACTGTTTTTTTCCTATACGTGTTCCCAATCCTATTTCTTCCCCAGACGGGCTTTATCCCTACAAGTGTGTGTCTTTCCAGGCTATTTATTTATTTTAAAAAATTTTTTTGCTCTCCCATCCTATGATTGATTTATTTGTTTTTGAATCTATAGATTTTATTGAGATACATTTCACACACCATATGTTCCATCCAAAGTACACAATCAGTATCTCACAGTATCACCTAGTTATGCAGTCTCACACTCAATTTTAGACTATTTTTATTGCTCTAAGAAGAAAAACACCAGCTTGACACAAAAAAAGAAAACTCAAAACATCCCGTATCCCTTATCCTTTTATTGACCCCTAATATTGG
Source organism: Tamandua tetradactyla (assembly GCF_023851605.1). Lineage (NCBI taxonomy): Eukaryota > Metazoa > Chordata > Mammalia > Pilosa > Myrmecophagidae > Tamandua > Tamandua tetradactyla. The sequence goes on from NC_135346.1 coordinate 32,613,844, forward strand.
TGTGGTACGATTGTTCTTACTAATGAAAGAGTATCAAAGTATTACTGTTAACTATAGTCCATCACTTTAAAAACTAAGTAATCTTTACTCAAAAAACATACTATTATTAACTATTTATACATGTACGTTTGTACTGGTTCATGCAAGAACTTCTTTATATTTATTGTGTTAATTGGTGGCATGCGTGACTCTAAACAATCCTTTTCAACAAAATTCACCTACAGTATAGCAGTATTACTTATAATCCCAGTAACGAGCTACCCTCATTCTCAAACATTTAAGTTCAACCTTGTTAACAATTTTGTACATGTTAGGTAACCGCTCTACCTTCTCTAGCTTCTATCTCGAGCTATCCTATATTCTACGTTTTAAGAGTCTCAGCTTACATATTCTAGTTAATTCATATTAGTGAAATCATGCACTATCTGTCCTTTTGTCTCTGACTTATTTCACTCAGCATTATGTCCTCAGGGTTCATCCATGTTGTCACATGCTTTAAGACCTCATTCTTTGTTATTTCTTCACCATATTCCATCATATGTATATTCCACATTTTGTCCACTGATCTGTTGATGGACACTTGGATAGTTTCCATCTTTTGACAGTTGTGAATAATGCCTTTATGAACATTGATGTGCAAATGTCTGTTCATGCCCCTGCTTTCAGATCTTCTGGGTATATACTCAGTAGGGGAATTGCCAGGTTATAGGGCAACTCAGTATTTATTTTTCTGAGGAACTGCCAAACTGTCTTCCACAGTGCCTGTATCATTTTACATTCCCACCAGCAGTGAATAAATGTTCCTTTTTCTCCAAATCCTCTCCAACACTGTTTAATAGTGATTATTCTTACAGGTGTGAGATGATATCTCGATTTCCAGGCCATTTTATTAGTGGTTTAAAAAAATTTGTATAAAAAAGTTTTTACTTTTGTCTGTATAAAAGATTTATTGAGATATAATTGACGTACAATAAATAAACTGCCTGTTCAGTGTACGATCTGATAATTTTAGACACATGTACATATCCATCAACTATCACTATAATGAATACTGAACTTATCAAAAGTTTTTAAATGCCCCTTTATATTCCTTCTTTCCTAACCCTCCCCCACTTCCATGAAATCCTTAATCTACCTTGTGACTGTAGATTAATTTATATTTTCTAGAATTTTTGTGCAAATGAAATACAGTGTGGTATTTTTTCTGACTTTATCACGTGGCATAACATTTTTGGGATTCATTTGGCTTGTTTCCAGTTTTCTACTATTACAAATAAAGCTGCTGTGAATTTTGCATACAGATCTTTGCATGACACATACTTTCATTCTGCTTGGGTAACTAAAGTGAAACTAGCTGGATCATATGGAAGGTGTATGTTTAACTTTTTAAGAAACTGCCAGACTGTTTTCCAAAGTGATTGTACCAATTTATATTTCTACCAGCAATATATGGTAGTCACAGTTTCTCCCTGTGCTGGCCAGTGCTTGATATGGTCAGCCTTTTTGGTCATTATAACCGTTGAGTAGTGGTATCTCACTGTGGTTATAATTTGCATTTCTGCAATGAGTAATGATATTTAGCAAATCTTTTGCTCATATTTTATGGGTTTTTTAATTTCAGTTTTGAGAGTTCTTTGTATATTCTGAGTATAAGTGCTCTATAGAAATGTTTTGCAAATAATTTACTCCTGGTCTGGCTTGTCATTCTCTGCATCATAGAACTTTTTTATTTTGATGGAGCCCATATTATTAATTTATTTTATGGATTATTCTTTCAGTGATGTATCTAAAATCTTTCCTTAACTCAAAGCCATTTGGATTTTCTCTAGATAGTCTATTGTTTTAGGTTCTAAATTTAGATCGGTGATCCATTTTGAGTAAAATGTTACATATGGTGTAAGACATCAATCAAGGTTCTGTTTTTCTGCATATGGATATCCAGTTCTAGAATCCTTTGTTGAAAAGAATATCCTTTCTCCATTGAATTGTCTTTGCACTTTTTTAAAAAAAATCATTTGTCTATTTATGTGTGGGTATGTATTTCTGGAGTCTTCTGTTGCATTGATGTAATTGTCTATCTTTACATCCAGACTAATTTTTTTAAAACCTTTTTAATTGTGAAATATAATATATACAAAAAAACAATAAATTTCCAAGTACATTTTAACAAATAGTTATAGAACAGATTTTAAAGTTTGGTATGGGTTATAGGTCTACAATTTTTCATTTTTTTTTCCAGTTGCTCCAGGACATTGCAACCAAAAGCAATATCAGTATAATGATTCAGCAGTCAAACTTATTTGTTAAATCCCATCTTCTCTGTTATACTCCTCCTCCTCTTTTTTGTTTTTCTTTTTTTTTGTGAAAAATAACATATACAAACAAACAGTAATTCAAAGCACATCACAATAATTAGTTGCCAGACAGATTTCAGAGTTTGGTATGGTTTACAGTTCTGTAATAATTTTAAGTTTCTACTTCTAGTTGCTCTAAGGTACTGTTGCTCTAAGGTACTGGAGACTAAAAGAATATCAGTATAATGAATCAATCCTCATACTCATTTGTTAAACCCTACCTTCTTTGTGTAACCCCACCATCATCTTTGATCTCTCTCCTACTCTTTAGGGGTATTTGAGGTATGCCCATTCTAACTTATTCATATTGGAAGGGGCTGTCAGTAATATGGGATGGGGGCTAGAACTAGTTGATGTTCTGGAGAGACTGGCCCTTCTAGGTTTCAGGACTTATCTGGTCCAGGGACCCACCTGGAGGTTTTAGGTTCTGGAAAGTTGTCCTAGTGCATGGAACTTTTCTAGAGTCTTATATAATGCTCTAGGTATTCTTTAGGATTGGCAGCAATGGTTTTCATTGCGGTTTGTGAAGTTATAATAGGTAGCAATGTTTAACTGAAACTTGTATAAGAGTGACCTCCAGAGTAGCCTCTCGACTCTAATCCCAACCACTGATAGCTTACTAACAAAAGACTTCTTTTCCCCCTTTTGGTCAGGATGGCATTGTTGATCTCATGGTGTCAGGGCCAGGCTCATCCCTGGGGGACATCTCCCGCACCACCAGAGAGACTTTCATTCCTGGATGTCATGTCCCCCATAGGAGGAAGGGCAATGGTTTCACTTGCAGAGTTGGGCTTAGAGAGAGAGAGGCCACATCTGAGCAACAAAAGAGGTCATGCAGGCTATTAAAATAAATATATTTATGTATGTATCCGTGCCTTGTGGCTATGGTAAAACAAACATATTTAAAAGGTAGTTTTAATCTTTTAAATCTCTAGAGTCTCCTAGAGAAACTCACCGACATACTGATGTTCTAGAAAGGCTGGCCCCTCTAGGTTGCAGAATTTATCTGGTCCAGGGACCCATCTAGAAGTTGTAGGTTTCTGGGAAGTTACCCTTGTGCATGGAACTTTTATAGAATCTGATATAATGCCCCAGGTGTTCTTTAGAATTGGCAGGAGTGGTTTTGGTTGGGGTTTGGCAAGTCCCTTTCCTTTTTTTGGGGGGTGGGGTGCATGGTCTGGGAATTGAACCTGGGTCTCCCATATGCAAGGCAAGCATTCTACCACTGAACCACCCATGCACCTCCCCTTTCCTTTTTGATAGACATGACAGTCTTAGATTTTAGAAATAGGGTTTGCAGTTAATTTTTCTGTTCATGTCTTCTCGTGTATGTTGGTGAGTTTCTCTAGGAGACTCTAGGATATTAACCTAGAAGAGAGTTGATAGTTGATAGAATTGTAAATTTTTTGTTTCATTAGGTAACTGAAAAATTGTAGCCTACAGTGATTGTACCAATTTACACTCCCACTAGCAGCCTTGCAAGTTCTCTTTTCCTTTCTTCCATGATACTTGTTATTGAGTAAGATTTTAGTACTTAGGGATATCTCTTAGGTGAAAAGTGGTAAGTTTTAACTTGCATTTTACTGGTTACTTAATTCACCGATCTTCCTTGTTTGTTGCCCATTTAGTCTTTTCCTGGGAATTACCTGTGCCACTTTCTTTGTCTATTTTTCTCTTGGATTGTTAAATTTTCATTTTACTGATTAGTAAAAGAGTTCTACCTGCATTCTGGGTACTAATCCTTTGTTAGATGATGCTATAGTTTTTCTTATTTAAAACTACTTATAGATTTATAGATCATAGGCTGTTAAGGCATTTTTCTATTTTGATTTATTAGAGAAGGCTCTACTCTTAAAAATTCAGATGGAGTGTGGTCTGCCTTCATCATGCTTTCCTGCCCATTGGTCTGTTAAAGTTGGAGCATAAGTGCTCAGCTCTTTAGACTCGAAAGAAATTAGAAAATGAGTCTTAAATTTCTCTGTGAACTTAAGCAAAGTTACAGAAGGGGAATTTCTTTAAAGTTAATATTCAGTCTGTAAACTGGGATACAGGTGGAAAATTTGAAGGTAATGGAGTATTTCACAATTTAAAAATCTGGGTCATTCCAACAAAATTAAAGCACATCATTGTTACTAATCTGTGCATTGTCTGTCATTGATAGCATCTCCGTATCTTATGTTTTTTTTAGAATAGTACTTGGTGAAGGTGCTATGTGCTTTTCAAATTAGGTTAGAATAATGGTAAGTATGACGTTCTTTGGAAAAGCTAATAATCAATTCTCAAATCTTTTCTCCTGTACAGTAAGCTACCTTAAATCCATATCATGCTTTAATTGTTGCTTTGAAGTATTCTAAAGTCAAAATAACATACTGTTGGAAAAATTAGTGTTACAAGTCAAAGTGAATTCCTTTCTAAAATTAGAAAACTTAGAAACTATTCGGATATGTTAACTTTCAAAAAGCAGAATTTAAATCAAATTTAAAGGTGAAACCCACTTTTTATTTTTAGGAGGATGTTGAGCTCTAAGCTTAGACTTAGTCCTAATAGTTGGAACAACCAGGCATAGAAAACTTTCTGCAACCTTGAAAGAGTTGAAATTGCACCAACCGCATCTGTTAAGAGATGGTCTGTGGATCTGTTTGTTAAGTACTCTGCTTGTACTAATTAAAATCTCACAGAGCAGGGTTGGTTCATGAAAATTACACATAAAAAGGGATTTCAGGATTTCAAGAGAGCTAAAATTATTTTATAGCACTAGCTTAGCTATTGCATGTTAGTTCTCTTTGTGTTTTTTCCTTTTTGTGTATTTTATTCAAAATGTAATGCATGTTCTTCTTAGGATCTTTGGTACGATTCTTCCAGACATTTTTCTAGTAATAGTTAATCGAAATTTATGTATCTTTTTCTTATAAAAAAGTGAGCTCTTAATATATATTGTTCTGCAACTTATCCCTACTTCATTGCATTTTTTTGTGTCTTTGTAATTAAATTACTCTTTTTAAATTAGTTACATAGTACTCTGTTGTATAATGTTCCATATACATTATCTGGGAACATTATATAATTTTCTGTATTACAAATACAGCAACAGTGAATATTTTTATGCCTTGTATATATTTTTATGCTTGTATATATATAGGTTGTGTTTTTTATATATATTGTTTTTGTAAGAAATATTCCATAATACAAAATCACCCTCCCCACAAAACAACAAAATCAACAAAGTGGTCAATTCCTATTGGTTAGTTTCAGTTTTCCAGTTCCTGTTGTTTGGAATAAAGTTAGTCAGACATTGGAGATTTTGTTTGCTTTTCCCAAATATGTTATAACTAGTAAAAACTGCTTCAGAACAATTTACTTCAATTCAGCAAACTTAGATTTGCCTGGCATAAAAATGAAATAAATATATCGTTTAGCAGTGTTTAATAGAAAAGTAAAACTTTATGCTTTGGTTTTTTTTTGTTGTTTTTTTTTTAACAGTGAAGAAACTTTTATACAGACAGAGAGCATAAACTATTGTAGCTCCGTGATGCATCTGTTTTAAGTACTAATATGTTTAAATGTGCACTCCAGGATTTGGTTTTTAGTTTGAGGCAGGAGACTCCTATGTATTATTTACATGGGTGGGCTGTTACAGTTGTGAAGTCAACCTGGAAGTTGTGTAAAAAGGTGAAAGTTTTATGTTAAGTCCCTGTGCTTCTGTAAAAGGTACTCTGCTAGTTTTCTTAATCAGGAAATAATCATCCATTTTTATTTTGTTAGCAAAATAAATATTCTTCTGAGTGACAGAAAAGGGTGGGCTATGGAAATATTTTTTTTCATTATATTTAGTAATTTTAATATTAATGGTAATAAAAACAGCCTTTTTAAATTAAGTGCTTACTGTTTATCAGGCACTTAACTCTTTTTTCTTTAGTATTTTTATTATAAGCAACGAACAAACATACAGACATTCTTGATATATAAACATTCTTGTCATGGTTACAATTAATGGCTCACAATATCACATAGTTGTGTATTTATCACCATGATCATTTTTTTGAACATTTGCATCTCTCCAGCTAAAGAAAGAAAAAAGAAAAAAACTTAATACATGCCATACCCCTTACCACTCCCTTTTATTGACCACTAATATTTCAACATACTCAATTTATTTTAACCTTTGTTTCCCATATTATTTATTTCTTGCCCATATTCTTTGCTCATCTGTCCATACTGTAGTATAAAAGAAGCATCAGACACAAGGTTTTCACAATCACACAGTCACATTGCGAGAGCTATATCATTATACAGTCATCTTCAAGAAACCTGGCTACTGGAATGCAGCTCTACAATTTCAGATACTTCCCTCTAGCCACTCTATTGCACCTTAAACTAAAAAGGGGATATCTGTATAATGCGTAAGAATAACCTCCAGGATAACTTCTCGACTTTGTTTGAAATCTGTCAGCCACTGACACTTTATTTTGTCTCATTTCTCCCTTCCTCCTTTTGGTCAAGAAGGTTTTCTCCATCACTCGATGCTGAGTCCCAGCTCATTCTAGGATTTCTGTCCCATGTTGTCAGGGAGGTTTACACCCCTGGGAGTCATGTCCCATGTAGAGAGGGGGAGGGCGGTGAGTTTGCTTACCATGTTGGCTGAGTGAGAGAGGCCACATCTGAGCAACAAAAGAGATTCTTTGGGGGTGACTCTTAGGCCTAATTTTAAGTAAGCTAGCCTATTCTTTGCAGGGATAAATTTCATAGAGGCAACCCCCAAGATTGAGGGCTATTGATTTGGTTGCCCCCACTGCTTGGGAGAATATCAGGAATTCTCCAAATGGGAAAGTTGAGTTTTTCCCCTCTTTCTCTCCATTACCCCAAAGGGACTTGGCAAATACTTTTTTATCCATTGTTCAAATCACTCTGGGATTTATCAGGGCATCACACCCTAGCCTGGACAGACCTACAAAATCTCATACCTTTTTCAAGGTTCCATGTACTTACGGTGTTCAATTAAACTATATAAGTCATATTAGGAAATACACTAGTCAAAATATAAGTTTTGTACCAAATAAACACTTCTTGCTTTAGTCTCACACAGAAAAGCACTTAATTCTTGTAACAATAATGATTTTAATTTTACACATAAAAAGCTAAGTTCACAGAGAGATTTAAGTTACTAGTCCAAGGTCACAGCTAGTGAATGGTATCAGAGAATTTTCCTTAGTGGGAATTGGCTAAGGAAATTTTTTGGGTTTCCTTTTGTTGCATTTCAAATATTCATGGTTTTAAAATGGAGCATTCACTTTCAGAGTCCATCTGTTATATTTTACTTGTCCTAAAGGTAGCCTGGTTTGTCTTAGATTTGGTTGGAACTGCTAAAACTGAAGATTGTGTTTAATACCCTCTCCTCAAGGATGTCTAACTGGCTGATTTTTTTCTGCTTTTCTTCAAAAACTGTTCTGCCCTAACCTAGCATGTGTTAGTTTTTTACTATCTCTTGAAAAAATGTTAGGGAAATGATTTTCAGGTGTCATTTTTCCTCTTCCTTTCATCGAGTATCATTTTGGGACATTCTCAGATATTGGGAATATCAAAACTTGGCTATAAGATTATTCAGAGGTAAACAGTTTTCAGTAACGAGTGAATTTTTCCTTCCTGTTGCTTCCAGGTCCTGTTTCTTTCTAGTCCATTTCTTTCTAGACCATAATGATTTCAGTGTGTATTATTCTTGGGGATCTTATTTTTGAGTTCTTTCTAATATTCTTCCAAAAAGGTTTGTTCTTCTTGACCTGAAAGCAGTGGAGGGGAGGGAGTGCTCTCCAAATTGAAGTTATTTGTAGTACTTGTTTGCTTTTATTAGTTGATAAACTTGCTTTGGAAGGGTAGTCTTGGGAAAGTGGCATTTATCTTTTAGGAAGTCCTTCATTCACATCAGCATGAAAGGAAGGTGAAGTTGCTATTGACAGTTGAAATAATAAAACTAATTTCTTTCCTGTTCCTGATATTGGTACATACTTTTTATACTAACCAACAATGTATCTGTTGGCATGAGCTGTTATATTAGGAATTTTGAAAACCTCTTAAAAGGACACTGTTCCAGGAGCACTTGATAACTGAGGGAGAATCTTAGAACTTTTTTTTAGCATGTTTTTATTGATATGCAGTTTACAAAACTTTTGTCATATTGAGTCAGTAATAGGCAAAACACCAACCTTTCTGAGATGAAATCATTTGAATTTGCTTACTTATGTTTTTCAGATTTGATAGAATTGAGAGTTCTGATGAACACGAGTGAAGTTAAAGGCTATTCTCAGGAGATATTATGTTCATGTTTATAGCATATGTTCTATATTTGGACCAAAAACATGAAGATTTCAAAGACATGATTCAGTAAACAATTTCTCTGATGAGGACTGGTTTTTAGAATCTAACCTATTTATATAATTTTGAATATTCTAGGCCAAATTTGTAACATTTTTTCTATTTTCCTTTTTATTGAGGTGGTTATCAAATAAATAAATGTTTAGCATATGGTCTTAGATCACCAGAGAGCCTGTCTTACATATTCTGTCATTGTTGGTATTATAGGTGGGTGGTTTAATACTCTTAGTTATTCTGATACATTGCTGTGATATCTTCAGGATTTTTTAAAATGTGGAAACATTTTTTATTTAGGATTTTTTAGACGTAGTTTACATACAGTAAAATATACAGAAGTTAATGGTTCAGTTAGATAAGTTTTTAACTTAATATATTTATATAAACATCTCAGATACATTTCTATCACCCAAGTTTTATGTGTTCCTTTCTTGTCATTTCCTGTGTAGGAAACCACTTTCTGATTTCTGTCACCTTAGGATAATTTTCTTCTTGGATTTTCTTAATCATCAAAAGAGGAATGTTATGTCTGCTATTTTAATCTAAAGTCTGGAAATCCCCAAAATTCAATTTTAATAGTTAGATAATTAGAAATCTGTGAGCTCTTTAGATACTGTTTATTACAGGATAGCTTAAAGGAGAGTTTAGGAGCCAGAGCTGCCACTTACATGTAACTTTGTAGTGCTTGATTGGTATGTAGGAGGCTGAAGTGGTATTGAAGACAACCCTGATGACTCATTTTGAAACTGCAGTATTGAAAATTTGTTCTGGTTAATGATTATTGTATGTTTCTGAAATTGACAGTTTCAACTAAAAATATCCAAGTTGTCTGTTTGGATAGTTCAGAAATGCTAATTGAGACCCTACTTTGCAAAATTTTAAATTAATGTAAGCCATACTTTGTTAAACTATGGAAGAAGATGCTACAAAACTTGGTGAATCATACTGATTTCTCTGATAAACTTCAGAATTATAGCAGATGGTTATGAAGAATACACAAAGGAGATGAAGATGGTTTAAGCATATAGATATGTTTATATTTACTTTTCTGGTTTTATCAAGATGACCTGAAATAGAATATTGATGATAATGGTATGAGCAAACCAGTAATGCACTTATTTAAGTTATTTTCATTTGAATTATCTAGGTACTCTCGAAGGAGAAAAGAGCAGTTCTAGAAATTGTACACTGACAAAAAAACATTTTGTTTTGTGAACTTGTTAATTTTCAGATTACTTTTGGTACTGTCATAAAATTAGCTCAGTGTGTTTAGAATTTTTAGTTTTATGGTTTCTTTTTAAAAGAGGTTAAAAATTTCTCTGATTCAGTTTTACTAAAAAAGCATTTTCATGTTCTTGCATATCAAAGCTGTAGTTAAGATTCATTACACTTGAATCTAATATTGTCATCAATAAGAATGTGTTTGTAATCCTTACAACAAGAACTCTTAATTTTGTTTAGTATTTTCAGAAAATGATAGGGGTTATTGATGAACTCTTCATAGTGAATTTTTACCTATATATTCATTCATCTGATCACAATAAATTTGTATAAAATCTTACCTGGTCCATGTGGATTTTGTTTGTTCTTGCAATGTTTATTTTTACTTGAAACTGTGCTAGAGTGGATGTCTTTGAGTTAGGTTCAGTTAAATGATTCAGATCCCCTCCACCGCCCAATCTTCACCCCATGTGTTATCTTGGGTTGGTTATGATTGACCTTTTTTTTTTTTTTTTCAGGTTGAATTGACCAAAGCAATGGTTATGGAGAAGCCTAGTCCCCTGCTGGTCGGGCGGGAATTTGTGCGACAGTATTATACACTGCTGAACCAGGCCCCAGACATGCTACACAGGTAAGACAGTTTTTTCCCTGCATCATTAAATGCTGCTTTTTGCTATGAGGGTATTTATCTTTCTGTTCTTCCATTCTTTTATTTTAAATGTAAATTTTGTTATTAGAAAAGCCGTAGGTCTACAGAACAATCATGCAAAGTTCCCATATACCCTCCCTGTTATTAACACCTTGTATTAGTGTGGTACGTTTGTTACATTTTCTGAAAAAATATTATTATAATTGTATTATATATCATAATTCATAGTTTAAATTAGGGTTCACTGTGTTGTACAGTCCTGTTTTTTTTTAATTTTTTGAATTTTTATTCTAACAACATAGAACCTATTAATTTGTCCTTTTAGTCACATTCAAATATATAATTAAGTACTGTTAATTATGTTTTCAATGTTGTGTTACCATCATCTCCTTCCATTGCCCATGATAGAAATTCTGTACCAATTAAGCATTACATCTCCATTCTCTACCTGCACCCTGTCCCCAAGTAACTATTCTATTTTCTGACTGAATTTGCTTATTCTAATTATTTCATATCATTTCATAGTGAGATCATATGATATTTTTCCTTTTGTGTCTGGCTTGTTTCACTCAAACTTATTTTAATCACATGCCTTTTAGGATTGTTGTATATTAGCATTTTGCACATAAGTACCAAGAAAGATAATGCTACTGTTATATAATAATTTAAAGACTATACAACTATTATAAAAAGTTAGACTTGTTACCTAAACATTATCAGAAAACAATATCTGAAAGTTTGAAGGTATAATATACATCTATGGTAGTTAGATTCGGGTAGACTTGGCCAGGTAAAGGTGCCTAGTTCTGTTGCTGTGGACATGAGCCAATGGCACCTGAATCTCATCTGTTACTGATTATATCTGCAGTCGGCTAGGAGGTGTGCCTGCTGCAGTGAATGATGTTTGATTTAATTGGCTGGGTCTTAAACGAGAGCTTAACTAGCACAGCCCAGGCAGCTCAGCATACCTCATGTCAGCACTTGCAGCTCAGCCCAGGCCTTTGGAGATGCAGAAAGAAATCACCCCAGGGAAAGTTGTTGGAACCCAGAGGCCCCTGTGCCTTCCCAAGTAAGAAAGAACCTCAGTTGAAAGTTAGCTGCCTTTCCTCTGAAGAACAGTGCATTAACTAAATAAATCCCGTTTTGATTGAAAGCCAGTCCATCTCTGGTATGTTGCATTCCGGCAGCTAGTAAACTAGAACAACATCCTTTAATTTTTGCTGTTGTTTTTAGTGAAGTATGCATTATTTAGTAAGAACGTTTTGAAGTAAATTTAGGTCTGTTCCTATACATTGTACTTTTGTGTTGATGTGCTTAAAAAATTTAAGTATCTTTTTAATAGAAATTATGCATGCTTATTATAAATTAAAATTCAGATTTAAAAGGCAAATTATGGACTGGAAGTCTAATACCACTCTACCAAATGTTTTTGGTATATGCAAATATGTTTTTAATATACTCTCCTCTGGCTTTTTTACCCAATAATGTGGAATCATCTTTCAAGAATAGTACATGTACCATATATATATATATGGTGTGTGTGTATATGTATTTTTTGTTTTAATTTTTTAAAGCAGTTTTATTGAGATATAGTCACATACCATACTGTCTGTACAGGGTGTACTGCCAGTGACTTTTAGTATAACCTCAGTTATGGATTCATTAACACAATCGATCTTAGAACATTTTCAGTACTCCAAAAACAAAAACCCATACCCGTTAGCAGTCGCTTGTTAATCCCTCTCTCCTTCTTCAGCCTTACATAACCACTAATCTAATTCTGTCTCTATAGATGTATTTATATTTACATTTTATATAAATGTAATTGTGCAATATGTGATATTTTATATTTGGTTTTTTTCCCTTCACATGTGTCTTTGTTATTTCTTTTTCTGTTTTTTAGAGAGGTTGTAGTTTTACAGAAAAAAATCATATAAAAAGTAGAGCATTCCCACAAATTCCCCCAGTATTGACTCTTTGCATTAGTGTGATATCTTTGTTAACAATTGCTGAAAACATACTAAAATATTACTGTTAACTGTAGACCAAAGTTTATATATACCACCCTTTTATTAACACCTTATAATTGTGTCTTACATTTACCATAATTGATGAAAGAGCATTCTTTTATATTTATAGTATTAACCACAGTCTCTTGTTCACCACAAGGCCATGTTTTATCTTCTAACTTTCCTTCTGGTAACTTACACGACCCAAAACTTACCGTTTCAATCATAATCACCAATGTAATTCAGTGCTGTTAATTACTCTTAGAATAATGTGCTAGTATAATCACTGTCCATTTCCAATCAACCTCAATAGAAATTCTGCACAAATTAAGGATCAGCTCCTTTTTTTCTACCCCGATAACATCCTCTGATAACCTATATTCTAGGTGAGTTTATTATAATTAGTTCATATCAGTGAGATGAGACTATATTTGTCCTTTTGTATGTGGCTTATTTCACTCAACATAATGCTCTCAAGGTGCATCCCATGTTGTCACATGCATCAAAGGCTTCATACTTAAAGCTGAATAATATTCCCTCATATCTATATCCCACATTTTATTTATCCATTCATTAGTTGATAGACGCTTGGGTTGCTTCCATCTTTTGGCAATTGTGAATAATGCCACTCTGAACGTTGGTGTGTCTGTTTATGTCCTAGCTTTCAGTTCTCCTGGGTATGTACCTAGCAATGGGATGACCGGCTCATAAGACAGTTCTATACTTAGCTTCCTGAGGAACTGCAAGACTGTCTCCCACAGTGGCTGTACCATTTTAATTCCTGCCAGCAGTGAATGGATGCATCTGTTTTTCCACATCCTCTCCAACATTGTAGTTTTCTGTTTTTTTTTTTTCTTTTTAACAGTGACCATTTTAGTAGGTATGAATTCTATCTCATTGTGGATTTGATTTCCAGTTCCCTAATAGCTAGTGATGTTGGGCATCTTTTCATTTGCTTTTTAGCCATTTATATTTCCTCTTCAGAAAAATATTCAAATCTTTTGTCTATTTCCTAATTTGGTTGTCTTTTTATTGTTGAACTGTAGGATTTCTTTTTATTTTGTGGATATTAAAGCCTTATTGGATATGTGATTTCCAAATATTTTCCCCTGCTAAGTAGGTTGATTGCCTTTTCACTTTTTTAACAAAGTCCTTTGAAGTACAAATTTTTTAATTTTAAGGAGGTCTCATTTATCAGTTTCTTCTTCTGTTGCTTGTGCTTTGGGTCTAAAGTCTAAGCACCTATTGCCTACCACAAGATCCTGAAGTTGCTTCCCTATTTTTTCTTCTAGGAACTTTATGGCCTTGCTTCATATAGTTATATCTTTGATCCGTTTTGAGTTAATTTTTGTGTAAGATGTGAGATAGGGGTCATCCCTCATTCCTAGACTACCACATTCAGTGTACTTGGAAGTCCTGCTCAGTATCTGTTAGTGGTAGATGTTAGGGTCTATTTCCGAGCTATCAATTCAGTTCTATTGGTATTTATCTTTATGTCAGCACCATGCTCTCTTGACCACTGTAATTTTGTAACATGAATTAGATTAAAAAAGCATGAGTCCTCCAGCTTTCGTAGTCTTTTTTCAAGCTGTTTTTGGCTGTTCAGAGCCCTTTACACTTCCATATATATTGATAATTGGCTCTTCCATTTATGCAAAGAAGGCTGTTGGTATGAATAGCATTGAATCTGTAATTATTTTGAGTAGAATTGACATCTTAATGATATTTGGTCCTCCAATCCATGAACGCAAATGTCCTTCCATTTATTCAAGTCTTTTAGCAATGTCTTGTAGTTTTCTGTGTACAAGTCCTTTACATTTAATTTAATCCTAGATATTTGATTCTTTGAATTTCTTTCTTGATTTCCTCCTCAGATTGCTCATTATTAATGTATAGAAACACTACTGTTTTTGCATGTTGATCCTGTATCCCACCACTTTGCTGAACTTGTTTCTTAGCTCCAGTAGCTTTTGTTGTTGATTTTTCAGCATTGTGTGTGTGTGTGTGTGTGTGTGTATTTCTATATATAGGATTTTGTCTTCCTTCCCAATTTGGATGCCGTTTTTTCCTTTTCTTGCCTAACAGTTCTAGCTAAAACTTCTATTACAGTGTTGAATAACAGAAATCTCAGTGGGCATCTTTGTCTTATTCCCAATCTTAAAGGGAACGCTTTCAGTCTTCTATATTGAGTACTATGCTAGTTGTAGGGTTTTCATAATATGCCTTTTAATCATGTTGAGAAAGTTTCCTTCTATTCCTAGCTCTCTTTTTTTTTAGCTTTTATTTCTTTAGTCCTTGAAAGGGTTTTTTTTTTTTTTTGCCATGGGCAGGCACTGGGAACCGAACCCAGGTCTCCGGCATGGCAGGTAAGAATTCTGCCACTGAAACCACTGTCACATTGCCCTCTCCCTCTTTTTTGAAGGACAGTTTTGCTGAGTAAAGAATTCTTTGGATGACAGTTTCTGTTTTTTTGATACCATAAATATATTACACCACTACCACTGCCTCTGGTGTTTTTTTCCTGATTGTGTTTCCTTTTATTTTTTTCCTTCTTTTTACTGAAAAAAAGGCAGTTCAGAAGTTTTACATTGTAATAGGGAAGTGAATAAATACCAGCCCTTATGGTTCTTATAAATTAATGTTTTCAAGACAGCATAGCACTCAAGAGGGATTTGATGGTTAAGGTTGGTGAAAACTTGTTCAATGTCTTCCTAATACATGAACTTCCATTTCAGTACTTTTAAACTCATTGAGCTCCTTGTGAATGGCAGCTTTGTCGGCTGTGGGGAGACGGTCCATGGCTTGCTTGTCTGCCCTTTGGCTGTTCTGAGCGTCAACCACTGCCACATAGTCGCTGAAGTGGATGAGGATCTTCCTTTCCTGAACTTCTTCCACCATGGGCCTTTGACTGAGCTTTTGAGTTAGCCTCTTCTTGATCTCCCTTTTCTCTTCTTGTTCTCTTGTTCATTTGGAGGTTTCAAAATGTTCCTTGTTCTAGTTCCTTTGTAGTTGGCCTCTGGCTCAGCTGCCTATGAAAAAATCGGGGAACAGTTTTTGAACCATATATTTCCTCTGGGTCATTAATCACTCCAGCTCTTGAAGAAACATGAGACAAAAGTCAAAAGCTGGTGCTCTTGTTCCATCCTAGACTCTGAAAGAGTGACTCTCACCAACCTTCCATGGTTTCTGATGAAGAATCGGCACTTAGTCTTTTTGGCGATCCCTTGAATGTGATGATTTACTTTTCTCTTGCTACTTTCAGGATTCTCTCTTTATCTGTGGCATTTGACATTCTGATTGGTATGAGTTTCAGAATAGGTCTATTAGGATTTATTCTGTTTGAAGCACTTTTTGCTTGACGTGTATTTATGGCTTTCATAAGATTTGGAAATTTTTCAATCATTATTTTCTCAAATACTCCTTCTGTCCCCTTTTCCCTGTTTACTCTTTCTGGAATACCCATGATGCGTATATTTGTGCTCTTTGTGCTGTCATTTAATTCCCTCATGTCCTGTTTAATTTTTTCCATTCTTTTCTCTATCCGTTCTGTGAGATTTTGATTATCTTCTCTTCAGGTTTGCTGATTTTCTTCTGCATGTTCCAAATCTGCTGTTATATTTTTTAATCTCTTCTGTTGTGCCTTTCATTTCCAAAAGTTCTGTTATTTTTCTGTTCGTACTATCAAACTCTTCTTTATACTCTCCAAGTGTTTTCTTAACATCCTTTATTTCTTTAGCCATATCTTCCTTTATCTCCTTGAATTGAGTTAGGATTTTTTTGAACATATTTGATTAGTTATAAATTGTCTCTGAAATTTTAATTCGTTCCTTTGACTAGGCCATATCTTCCTGTTCTTAGTATTGCTTGTAACTTTTTGCTGATGTCTAGGTATCTGATTATCTTCATGAGTTTACTCTGAAGGTCAGCTCCTCTCTCTTGCCTAGAGTTTTATTGTTGAGGCTCTGATACTTGGTTCAACTTATTCTAGACCTTTAGAATTGCTTGTATTTGATCACAGTTTTCCACCTCTTCATCTGATTCTTGCCCTGGGTATATGGTACAATTTTTAGGATTGCACTATTTGTTTTTGTTTTTGTATGTCTGTTCACTGTTTATTAAAACAAACATTCTTGACATGGTAAGATTGCACTATTTGTGCATTTGTTTTACCCCCAGGGAAAAGTTAACCTTCCTTTGTTCCTCCTCTGGGAATCTCTATCTGTTCTGTTTGTCTTTGCTTTGTCTCTATACTTTTTTTTTTTTTTTAACTTTCATTGCCTCTACCCACTTTTGCCTGGAGAGCAGTCTCAAGGAGGGTTGCCCTGGAGAGAACTTTCCCAAGTCACTATTTCCCAGCCAAAACAGGGCCAGGGACCCATAAAGTGGTGCTTATCAGTTCTGAAGAGCCCTAGGTAAAAGATCAAGAAATACACCAAAAATCCTTTTTGATGGCTACTTGAAGCTGTGCTTTCCCAGCAGATGGCATACTTTGACCATCTTTTCCCTGCAGCTCTACATGGACCCTTCTTTGAGTCTCTACTTTTTTTTTTTTTTGCCCCTGTCGGGGGTGGGGTTGAAACAGTGGTGTGGTTATCCTTGTCTGGGGCACTGAAAGAGCAGCTCTGTGCTGGTATGCAGCGATCTAAGAGGTGATTAAGAGCCATGATCAGTACTCAGCCTTGCCCTTTCCTGTTCTTGGGGAAAAGAGCTTCTAAGTTCCTCTCTGTCCCCAGGAGCCGGCTAGGAACCATACCCTAGGTGGCTAGCCTTGAGAGTGGGGCCTGGATGCCAGCAGTAGCCACTGAGTGATCTACTTACTCACTTTTTGACTGCATTGTCTCAACTTCTTCGTCCCTGTCTTGCCTGGGTTCTGTACAGCGCTCCCTGGCCTGAAACAGTTGTTTCAAATAGTTTCTGCTCATATACTAGCTGTTTTTAGAGGAATGAGTAGGAGCTCCCTACTCTCTCATTTTCCCCAGAAGTCCTACCAATACCAGATTAATTTTAGTGACTTCAAAGTTTTTTATTGTATAGTGATATATATAGCAGGTTTTTTATTGTATAGTGATATAGCATACTTTAATCCTCTAACGATGAATATGTATTTGCTCCTCTATTACGAATAATGCTGTATCGTACAAAGCTATATTTATATGGACTTGTTAGGATAATTCCAAGGAAGTTGAAAAATGTGCAATTTCTGGATCATAACTAATTTTTCCTTTGTACTTTGACCATATTGCATATTGGGTACCACATGATTATTAGATGTAAAGAAAATTTATAAATTGTTTTTGAGTTCAGTATTTGGCCTTGCTCTGAAAATGGAAAACATCTCTTGTGTTTTTTTAAAAGGCTTTATAATTTCCAAAGTACTTTTGTATCTGTTTCTCCTCTCTACAAAACTGTTTTGCAAGATACTGAAGGAGAGTTACCTTCATTTTACAGATCAAGAAGCTCAGAAATTAAAAATTTGCTGGTATTCACATGGCTATTAAGTAATTGAATAAGTCTGGTCTCCCCCCCATACACAGGTTTTGTTTTTTATGTCTAGAGTTTTATTCTTTGCCTTTAGAAGTTAAATCAATTTGGAAATTTAAAAGGAACAAGAGTAGAAAATACATTAATGTATTTCTTGTCAGTGTTATTATTCACTGATTCTAAGACATCTTTTTTTATATTTTACCATCTCTGCAGTTGAGGTGCACCTTAGATATAATGAAAAATTACTTAGCCAACAATAAACTGAATCTGGCTGACATACAGCCTTTTAATAACTTTAAATAGAAAGGTGGACTCAGGTTTCTTGTGTACCACTCTTTTTTGAGTGCAGTAGAATCAGCATACAAAATAACATATATGGTCTCATTTGTGAAAACAATGTTTCTCTGGAGGACAGATTATTAAAAAATCTGAATAGTGCTTATCCCTGGGTTGGACATTTTGTATGTTTATCTGAGTGTTGATTTCGTGATCTAATATTGTTTAAATACAAACAAAATAATTGAAACTATAAATGAATTAAAACTAAGGGGAATTAAGCTGTAACTGCACCAGCAGAAATTATTAAAACCTGCTCCATGAGTTACTGGGTTTTTAATGAAAACTGTTCACATGCATTCTCTGATATAAAAGAATTTTTCACATCTGTGGAAAACATAGATGTCTACCTGTTTTCTTCCTCAGTAGAAACAGGATCTTTTGTTTTATTTTAAGTGGTATTCCTGACACAATACTGTAAGCTCCTTCCCAATATATAGTCATCCTATCCTCAAACTTAGATTTTGCAACTTATAATGTGGTGTTCTCCCTCACTGGCCAAATTCAATCCCATTCTACAAATATTGACTTGAGTGCTATGTACGGAATGGGTAGTTTATGGAATACAGAGAAAACACTTCTGTTTTTAAAGAGTCTATGTAGTAAGTGAGATAGCACCAAACATGAAAAATAGATACCTGGTCTTAGAATTCTTGAAGATGACAAGTAAATTATTTTCCTGTTGCACAGATTTTATGGAAAAAACTCTTCTTATGTCCATGGGGGATTGGATTCAAATGGAAAACCAGCAGATGCGGTCTATGGACAGAAAGTAAGCATACTAAACTTTTAGGTCATTAAGCAGCTAGACAATAACCCATAAATTTGAGATGGATGCATGTTTTTAATTTTTAACTTCTTTGTGGAATTTTAGGTATATAATCACTGTGTGGTTAAGATAAAATATTTATTGAAAAGCATATGTGGTGTCACTCTTAAGTTTGCATGCTATGTTTTGAAGTTTTGTATGTTAGGAGATAACTGGTTTTAGATTGGGATCATCTATTTTGTCTCATTTCTCTCTTTCCCCTTTTGGTTGTTTTCTCAATCACTTGATGCTGAGTCCCAGCTCATTCTGGGATTTTTGTCCCACATTACCAAGAAGGTCCACACCCCTGGAAGTCATGTTCCACGTAGAAAGGGGAAGGGCGGTGAGTTTGCTTGTTGTGTTGGCTGAGAGATAGAAGTCACATCTGAGCAACAAAAGAGGTTCTCTAGGGGTGACCCTTAGGCCTAATTTTAAGTAGGCTTAATTTATTCTTTGTGGGGTAGGTTTCATATGAACAAACCCTAAGTGTGAGGGCTCGGCCTATTGCTTTGGTTGTCCCCACTGCTTGTGAGAATATCAGGAATTCTCCACATGGGGAAGTTGAATTTTTCCCTTTCTTGCCATTCCCCCAAGAGGACTTCCAAAAAGATTTCTAAGTGTGTTAATTCAGTTGAATTATTTTATAAGGCTCAGTCAAATGAAGACACTGGGAATAGAATATATTAAGACAGATTAAAGTAGGGTCTGTGTAATTTGTAAGTTAAGTGTGCACATTCATTTTCTGTACTTGTGTTTGAAGAATTTTTTTCTTGGAGGTTATATAAATTTTAAGGTAGTGATAACTCTTGCCTCGATTCCTTAGGAAATCCATAGGAAAGTGATGTCACAGAATTTTACCAACTGCCACACTAAGATCCGCCATGTTGATGCTCATGCTACTCTAAATGATGGTGTAGTAGTCCAGGTGATGGGACTACTCTCTAATAACAACCAGGCTTTGAGGAGATTCATGCAGACTTTTGTCCTTGCTCCAGAGGTATGTGTGAAAATAATACTTGGTGCTATAATAATCAAATATAGGAAGAAAAAATCAATGAAGGATTGATGCATGTCTTTTAAAATAGTTTTATTTTGAAATTTTTACAGAAAAGTTACAAGAATAGTGCAAATAACTCACTCTCCACCCCTGGGTTAGAGCCACTGCCAGTATTTGCCCACATGCTTATAATTCTTTATTATATTTTCTTCTAAAAGATTTGAAAATGATTTGGAAACCTCATGCCCAATTATCCTCAGATACTTTAATGGGCATTTCCTAAGGAATTCTCTTATAACCATAGTACATTTGTCAAATTTAAGTGTTATTGATACATCTTTCAATTTTAATAATTGTTCCAGTAATGCTAATAAACATTTCCCAGTCCAAGATTCAATCCAGGATTACACATTGCATTTTTAGCTATTATGTCTCTTTGTTTTTTGTTTTTTTTTTTTTAATCTGCAGTAGTTCCTCATTTGTTTTTCTTTATCATTGACATTTTGGAGAGCACAGTTACCTTGTAGAATACCTTAGTTTGAGGTGTCTTGGTTCCTTTTGATTAGGTTAAGATTATGCCTGCATAAATGTCTTTACCTCATGTTAGGGAGGCATATGATGCCATTTAGTCCCCTTATTAGCCAAGTTATTTTTTGATTACTTAGTTAAGGTGATGTTAACCAGGTTTTACCACCCCTTCCTTTGATTAAATTTTGGTATGTTCATTCAGTTTATGCAAAATACTCTGTTCTTGATCGAACTCATGCACTGGTTTTAGTATTCATTGATTGTTGTTGGAAGCACTTGCCACTCTGTCACCTTAACCATTTATATATATATTTTAATAAACAGTTTTAGGCACACCATTCTTTCCATTTTAAATGTTTTAATCCAGACTTTTTTTTTTTAAGGGTTTTGTGTTTTAAATAAGTTGACAAAGTGTGTTCTCCACAGTGATTTCTATCATAGGTATGTTTGTGTTTAGGGCTTTGCCAGGAACAGCAGGGATATTAGTGTCTGACTGCAGGGAGAGAACAGACTCCATTGTGTAAATGTAGGAAGTGCCTACATTTCTTCCTCTAATTGTGCTTTGCAATTAGTTCATATTAGTGAGAAGATACAGTATTTGTCTTCTTGTGTCCAACTGATCATTCTATATTTTATTGACATTTTACTGTAAAGGATTTTCTTATTTATTTATTACCACTATGGATTCTTAGTTTATTTAATGGATTATGACACATAACTGATAATTTGAATATCTGAAATATCCAAGATATGGCCAGCATGAACACCTTCAAGGTGGCTTCAGATGTCTTTTTCATGTGTCCTTGTTTGTCTTTTTTTGATCACTGACACAAAATATTTCAGGCTCTTCCCTGCTTCAATTCTGGAATCAGCCGTTTCTTCAATGAGCCCTGGTTCTTTTTTGTTCGTTATGCATAGCAATAGTATTGTAGGTTTATGACGAATCATTGCATTTGTATTGCCTTCCAAACTGGTCTAGACTGTAACAATAGGGTCAGGAAGCTTATCTGCTCTAGTGGCTCAGTATGGACTTTCTGAATAAATGAGTTTTCTTATCTTCTGTTTAAGATACTTTTCAATTTAAAATATTGGACCCTGTGTTTTTACTGTTTGAATATAAAGTAACTTGATTGTCTATTTAAAAAATTACATGAAGTCATTTTAATCGATTTTAGAGAAGGGAGGCTTAGATTTTCTGCATTGTGAAATTACATGCTGTATGATGGTCAGCTGTTATATGTTTATTTATAGTTCCTTTTTTCCTTCAGAGGGAAGGATCTAACGTCCTCTTAGTATAATTCATTGTTACATAAATGGTTTCATTTAATATTCAGAGCTCTGTGGTATATGTTGGTACCCCCCCCCCCCCTTTTTTTTCACCTGAGGAAACTGAACTTCAGGAATTTAATAACAGAAATCGTGTAGTTAGATTTGGACTCAGATGTGTCTTGTACCTAACATGAATAAGCATTTTCTGCTGCACCTAACACTTGTATCAATGTCTTAGATGCAGATTTAGGGAATTTTAAATATAGGTTGAGTTAGGAATATATATTTATTGTCAAGAATCAGTCTGTTAATGATTTGAGGTTTGGGCCTCTGTCATCTTACATACCTACAGATTTATCAATTGTTGAATATCAGTCTTGTGGTAAGGTTAAATGTCTTGAACATAAAAAATATATATGAGTGTAGTTTTTTGTTTTTTTTTTTTTGAGTGTAGTTTTTTTATAACCATACTGTGGAGCAGGGTTTTCCAACCTTAGCGCTATTGACATTTTGGGCCAAATAATTATCACAGGGAGCTGTCTTATGCCTTGTAGGATATTTAGCAGCATCCCTGTTTCTACTCACTAGTACACCTATTCCCTCCAAGTTGTGAAAACTGAAATATCTTCAGATATTTGTAGTTGTCCCCCTAGGGGGTGGGGGAGCAGAATTGCCCATGGTTGAGAACCGCTGGTTTAGAATGATTTGGCTTTTTAAAAGTGCTGAATAAATGAAAACTTTTTGTTGGCATTGCAGGGCTCTGTTGCAAATAAGTTCTATGTTCACAATGATATCTTCAGATACCAAGATGAGGTATTTGGTGGCTTTGTCACTGAGCCTCAGGAGGGTGAGTAGTGAAAAGAACACTCTTAAGCTACTTGTCTACATTTTTAAAAAAATATCAGGCTGCCTCTAAGAATCTGGATTTCTTGAATGTTTTTGTTATACTCTATATTCACTATAATTTTTAATTGTCAAGATTTGTGAAGATTTTACTCTACTTGCAAGGTTATGCCACAGTTTCATGGATGTTGGTAGAAGGCACAAGTCTCTGGAGTCAAAAATGGTCAGGCTATTACAGTAATTAAAGTAGCATTTTTGCCCCAATTCTCACAGGGCACCATGAAGAAGTCCATATGATACCGGCACATGCAGTGGGTTGCATTGTAGATATGGATGGAACCCTGAGTTAGGGAACCAGAATCTTTCATAAAAGGTAGTAAACATGCCTGGCCTTTGCTTTTGAGGGAAACCCTGTATTCCAGGGCTGTTTGTTATACAAATGTTCTTGTAAAGATAGTCTGGAACAAAGGGTAGCTCTTGCCTAATTGTAAGCTATGCAGAAACACTGATGAAAAATTGTCTTCCAGTATTAATAATGGTTATTTGGCAGAGACTGTTCTAAGTGCTCTTTGCCTTGTAGATAGGTACTTTCAGTACTGTTGTCATCTAGATTGGGGTGCTGAGCTGCAGGAAAGTAATTTGTCTAGTATCATATAGCTAGTTAGGTGGTAGAGCCCAGATTGGATTACTAACAATAGGATTTTAGAATCCATGTTCTTAACCAGAATACCATTACCTTAATTCTATCTTTCAGACTTGTGCCATGACTTTACTAGATTGCTTTGTTTTTATTACTTTTATGTGTGTGTTTTCTTCTGGTTTCATTGTCTTTTTGTTCAAGGTGAACATTGTAAAATTGAATATATTTGTGAATTAAATAAGCAAAAGTACTTTGAACTTTTTTCCCCTTATTTAGAGTCTGAGGAAGAAGTGGAGGAACCTGAAGAAAGACAGCAGACACCAGAGGTGGTACCTGATGATCCTGGAACTTTCTATGATCAGACTGTTAGGTAAGGAAAATGTGGGGTCTTAGGTTGTCTACTCTTTTCACTTTGTTGAAGGACAGTTACATATTCTCAGAATTATCTCAGAAAATAATAATTTTCCAGAAACAAGATTTTCCCTTTGGAATCTCTAAGCTAACAAAAATATATAACTTGTTTAACAGCAGATTGATTATATTACGGGAGCTATTTAAATAGTATCTATCAGTTGTGGTTTGGTTTAGTTTTATCCTTTTGGTAAGTGAAAAATAGATTTGATTGGATTTCTGTGTTTTGAGGGAATATGAAGTATACTGAGACTTAATTTTATTAAATTATATACCAAGCTGTAAATTGTTAGAAATTCATACAAGTAGCAATAAAGAATTTTATTAATTACCTCAGACAGTGAGAGATTGTATCTTAGGTGGTTTTTTTTTTTTTCCTATTGGAATAGAAATGAATCCATACTATTCCCACGTGGCATCCTTAATGTTTGTATTTTCAGTAGTGTTTCTCAGGGTGAGCTGATGGACTACCCACGTCACTCACCTGGGTTGCTGTTTGAAAATGAAGAGTCCTGATTTCACCACAGAGCTACTGAATTAGAATTTCAGGGGGTGGGAGTGTGGAGAGGACATCTGCAGTCTTAAGTGTTCCTAGTGTTTTATGAGGAAGTTTAAGAACCATTGAATTAGAACCACTGATTCTATTTAAAAGACCATTAAACTGTGAATATTGTCTTGTTTTTTTTTTTTTTTTTTTTTACATGGGCAGGCACCGGAAATCGAACCCGGTCTCTGGCATGGCAGGGAAGAATTCTGCCACCATCGCATTGCCCTGAATATTGCCTTTTTTCCTCCAAAAATGTTTATATTTTTATTATAAAAGATTTTTTTGTGTGGTGGAGTATAATAGGTAATCGCTGGGATTCCAACTATAGTGTGGTTCATTTTGATCTATTTGGTTTATGTGGCTATCAGAATTTAGTGACGAATCTCATTCCTTTTGCGATTAGAACAGAGTCCTTTTTTAAAAAGTTGCTTGATTTAATACTCAGATATATGAGTATAATTCTTAGATGTTTTATAAAGAGAGGGAGCTATTTTGGGGTCCAGATCTCTACAGTTATAAACAGGTGAAAATTTCTTGCTAAATCAGTGGAGGCAGAATGATACTTATCAAATTTTTCTGTAAAAGTAATGACTTGGAAGAACATTTAGAGGAAACTGTTGCTGAACCAGAGCCTGATCCTGAACCAGAACCAGAACAGGAACCTGTATCTGAAATCCAAGAGGAAAAGTCTGAACCAGTATTAGAAGAAACTGCTCCTGAGGATGTTCAGAAGAATTCTTCTCCAGCACCTACAGACATAGCTCAGACTGTACAAGAAGATTTGAGGGTATGAAACATGTCTTCATTTTTATTTTATTTCTACTTTGTTTAGTTGAAGTTTGTAAGTACATTTTTATATGGGTGGTTCAGGGAAATTGCTTGCGTGTTAAGCCATGCCTCAGATAAGAAGTAAGGGGAATGTTGTCTTAGAAAATCAAAAGTAACTTTTTCTCCCCAAGGAAATTTGAATACCTCTTAGAGAAGAAATTTTATGTTATTTTATCACCATATCAAATGCCTCTTGTCTTTTTAATACTTCAGCTTTTAAATTGCAGATTATTAACTTGCTTGTTAGACAGTACAAATGAGTAACGGCCTTTGGAAAAAATAAAGAAAATGCCAAAACAGGTTTTTTCCACTTCTGTGAAATCTTGAAGATAATTTCACAGTAGAAATGAATCTGAATGCTGAAGTATGACTGCTTTTCCTGGGTCACGTCAGGTTGTTGTGATAATTGAACTCATAGTACCTTTATATCCAGTGCTCTAGGTAGAAATTTTTTTAGTGCTGTATTTATGAAGTCAAGCATCTAGTAATGTTATTTGTTTGTCTATTCAACAATTAATTCAAGAGCCTGTTATGTGCCAGGTGTTGTCCTAAGTGTGGGGACTAAATTGATAAAACAGAAAGGGTTTTTGCTCTTGAAGAGCTAATAGAATAATTGAGTAGGAAAGAGAGATGGTATGTTAGTTAGATTCAGTTGTCAACTTGGCCAGGTGAGCGTACCTAGTCTTGTTGCTGTGGACATAAGCCAACAGTACATGAACCTCATCTGTTGCCAGTTACATCTGCAGTCAGCTAGGAGGCGTGTCTGCTGCAGTGAGTGACGTTTGACTTAATTGGCTGGTGTTTAAATGAGAGATTGCAATGTAGCACTGCTAAGCAGCTTGGCATTCCTCATCTCAGCACTAGCAGCTCAGCCCAGGCCTTTGGAGATGCAGAAAGAAGTTACCCCGGGGAAAGTTATTGGAACCCAGGGGCCTGGAGAGAAGACCAGCAGAGACCATCTTGTGCCTTCCACGTAAGAAAGAATCTCAGTGGAAAGTAAGCTGCCTTTCCTCTGAAGAACCAACAAAATAAATCCCCTTTTATTAAAAGCCAATCCGTCTCTGGTGTGTTGCATTCCAGCAGCTAGCAAACTAGAACAGATGGTAAACAAATAATCATTCATTTGCCAATGTGTTAAGCGCCTTTTATAAATGATAATTGTCATGAGAACATATAATAGAGTATATTATCTGACTTCTCTGTCCAGAAAAGGTATACAGAAAAAGGTTGTGAGATGGGGAAAAAAGAAAAGATACTGAAGGAAAACCTATGTGATTGAGTGAAAATTGAGAGGGAGGTAGGGTCATAGAGATGAGGCAAAGGTAGGTGAAGGTTAGGCCATTGTGGGCCATCAATATTACAGAATTTGGGCTTTATTCCCAGAGAAGGAGGAGACCATTATACGGTGTGACCATTAAAATATTTGTACTATAAAGAGGTGATTAGCTTCTAGGCAAACCAGCAGAGTGGTTTGGCTGGGTCCAGGATGGATAACCAGAAATGCAGCTACTATGTTAGTCTTTTTGAGATGTGATGGCTTAGATTAGTTTGGTGACGGTGGAGATGGAGAGGAACTAATTCAGAGGTAGAATATCAGGAGCTGATGATTTTTTTTTTTAACTTTTTTTTATTAATTAAAAAAAATTTAACAAAACATTTAGATATCATTCCATTCTACATATACAATCAGTAATTCTTAATATCATTACATAGTTGCATATTCATCATTTCTTAGTACATTTGCATCGATTTAGAAAAAGAAACAAAAAGACAACAGAAAAAGAAATAAAATGATAATAGAGAAGAAAAACTATACGTATCATACCCCTTACCCCTCGCTTTCATTTACCACTATTTCAAACTGAATATATTTTAACATTTCTTCCCCCTATTATTTATTTTTATTCCATATGTTCTACTCTTCTGATGATATAGTAGCTAAAAGGAGCATCAGACATAAGGTTTTCACATTCACAGAGTCTCATTGTGAAAGCTATATCATTGTTCATTCATCATCAAGAAACATGGCTACTGGAACACAGCACTACATTTTCAGGCAATTCCCTCCAGCCTCTCCACTACATCTTGAACAATAAGGTGATATCTACTTAATGCGTAAGAATAACCTCCAGGATAACCTCTCAACTCTGTGTGGAATCTCTCAGCCATTGACACTTTGTCTCATTTTACTCTTCCGCCTTTTGGTCGAGAAGATTCTCTCAATCCCTTGATGTTAATTCTCAGCTCATTCTAGGGTTTTTCTCAGTCCTTTGATGCTGAGTCTCAGCTCCTTCCAGGATCTTTGTCCCACGTTGCCAGGAAGGTCCACACCCCTGGGAGTCATGTCCCACGCAGAGAAGGGGAGGGTGGTGAGACTGCTCATCATATTGGCTGGAGAGAGAGGCCACATCTGAGCAACAAAAGAGGCTCTCTTGGGGGTGACTCTTAGGCCTAAGTTTTAGGTAGACTTGACCTATCCTTTGTGGGGTTAAGTTTCATATGAACAAACCCCAAGACCGGGTGCTCAGCCAGTAGCTTTGGTTGTCCACACTGCTTGTGAGAATATCAAGAATTCAACTTGGGGAAGGTGAATTTCTCCCCACTCTCACCATTCCCCGAAGGGGGCTTGCAAATACTTTTCCAGTCACTGATCAAATCATTCTGGGATTCATCGGGGAATCACTCTGGACAAACCAACAAAATCTCATGTGCTACCTGTGATTTTAAGTACTTATGACATTCAATCAAACTATCTACATGAGTTATATTAGGAAATGCTCTAGTCAAAATCTAAATTTTGTAACAAATAAACATTTTTTGCTTAGTCTCACACATAAGGTGACATTTTAAAGTATTAATTATCATCTATTTTCAGCACCCTGCAGTAATGACATTCCTTTGTTCTTCCTTATCCCAAAACATTTTTAAAATTTTGTACATTGTACATTTCACTATTATTATATACTCTAGGCATTCCTAGATTATACCATCTCAATCTTTAACATCTGTCTTTCTTTCTGATTTCGTTTATGTGCCCAAGGAGCTGGTGATTTTAATAAGGATTGGAGAAGATGTTCAAAATCTTTCTAAAGTTGCTCTAATTGGGCTAATGTTTGTACGGTGAATGGAGAGATCATAGAAGTAAAAGCTGGTTTTAGAGAAGAGAGTTTTTGTTGTTGTTGTTGTTGGGGGAAGTTGTGGTGCATGGTCCGGGAAACGAAGGAAGTATTTTTTTGATGCACAAATTTGAAATTGGCTCAGAGTAGCTTCCTTGATCCTAAGTTTATGTTTCTTTTGCTTGAATATGGCATAACTTGATAATCACATGAAATTTAGAACACAGTTTGTGAATGGAATTGGAGAGGAGAGGGGTGAGAATCTCAAGATACTTTAAAATTCCATCCTGCCTTTGAGAACTTGATTCATATTTTATGCATCAGGTTAATAGATTTTATATTGTTTTTGACATATAGTAAAATCACATACAATGTTGGTATTGTTCCTTAGACATTTTCTTGGGCATCTGTGACTAGTAAGAATCTTCCACCCAGTGGGGCTGTTCCAGTTACAGGGATACCACCTCATGTTGTCAAGATACCAGCTTCACAGGTGAGGTTCTAATTAAACTTGTACATTGGGCAAATTTACTTGCAATTCATGGAATATGGTTTCACAGAACTTTAGAGATTGTGGGACTTGGTATAGGCAAAGGAGAAAGATGATGTGGGTGGCTTTCATGACTTGGAATAGACTTGTCATTTTCTAGTTTCAACCTTATTAGCTGAGAAGTTTCACAAGAAAAAAAAGTCTGTTTTTTTTTTTTTTAACACGGGCAGGCACCAGTCTGTTTTGTTTTTTACACAGAATTAACTTACACATTTTTCAGCCCCGTCCAGAGTCTAAGCCTGAATCTCAGATTCCACCACAGAGGCCTCAGAGGGATCAAAGAGTGCGAGAACAACGAATAAATATTCCTCCACAGAGGGGACCTAGACCAAGTAAGAGCTCATAAGTGCATTTTCTCTAGTTTGAGGGATTTTGAGGTGAATTTGTTTTATTGAGGAGAGGGATTGATACTTGTCTACTTAAATTTTTTTTATTGTTAGGCTAGAGAGGAAATTATTGAGTGGAACAGTTAATGAAAGATGTCTTCTTTTTCTCATTCAGTGCTATTTTTGTGTCTTCTTTAGTACGTGAGGCCGGTGAACAAGGGGATGTTGAACCCCGAAGAATTGTGAGACATCCTGACAGTCACCAGCTCTTCATTGGCAATCTCCCTCATGAGGTGGACAAATCAGAACTTAAAGATTTCTTTCAAAGTAGGTTATTGATTGTTTAGAAGTAGGTTGTCTAGTGTCCGGCTGTCCAAGAGAAATAGAAGGGGACCTACATATGTAATTTTAAGTTTTCAGTAGTCATATAAAAAAAAAGTGAAAAACTGGAGAATTTAATTTTAATAACAATTTATTTAGCCAAGTATATTGAAAAATCATCTCAACGTGTGAAAATATTAGATATTTAATTTTTTAAATACTAAATCTTTGAAATCCATTGTGTATTTTATACTTTTGGCACATCTAATTTTGGACTAGCCACAGTTTAAGTGTTCAGTAGCTACTTGTGGTTAGTGGCTACTACTGCATTGGGTGGCCAGTGCACATGTAATGTTTAAAGGAAACATTGTAATAGGTTATCTGAAAAATCTGTGTTTTACTTGCAGATTATGGGAATGTGGTGGAGCTGCGCATTAACAGCGGTGGGAAATTACCTAATTTTGGTTTCGTTGTGTTTGATGACTCTGAACCTGTTCAGAAGGTCCTTAGCAACAGGGTAAGCATTTTTTTCATATTGATTTTTTTTTTTCATGAGGGTGTATCTTGGCTCTTTAGAATGTATTTATTCTTATAGCTAGGTCTTATATGTAAAATGTAATTTATTTCAACATCTTTGGATAAGTTAGTCCATCATGTTGAGCCATTATTATTAAAATACCTGCCTGGAAGTTTAGAAAATCAAAACTAAATCACTTGTGATTTTTGAATAAGTAAGTGAAAAAACTAATAGCTAGTGCACGGAATTTATGCAAATTTCTTTCCTTGGTGGTAGCTGCAGTGTAGAGATAAAATACAATGTAACTTTTGTCTATGAAACAAAAATCCAGTTTGCATCACCCCATGGGGAAGCCCAATATCCTTTAAGCAGTCATTCCCAATACCCTCTCCACCAGCCCCTGGCAATCCCTAATTTACTTTCTCTCTCTATGCATTAAAGTTACACATTTTAAACTATGTAACAGAAATGTAGTAAATCATATTTCATAGGGCAGGATTATGATGTTCTCCAGAATATTAATGGGCATACTACAGAGTTTAGGTTGTGACCATAACTATGTAAAACTTAATCTGCAGATGTTCATTATGAATTTCTCAAATGGTTTGACCACCTGTTATCTTGAGAAATGAGAAGGGAATGGTGGCTCACCTACCAGGGCCATAGAATTTTGGACCCAGTAATATCCAATAGGCTTTATGGACAAATGGATTATTCATCATTCATGATACCATAGGTCTAGTGATAGGTCTAGTGGCTAAATTTTTTTGTGTGGCTTTGAATTCACATTTCCTTAGAGAGTATGTGATGTTCCCAGTGGGCCAAAGAAGATCAAACGTTCGGACTGGCTTCCCAGTCAATTGACCACGGAGAGGGTATTTGTTTCATTTAATGCACCTGACTAAGCCATGGTATTTTTATGTAATAGGATTTTTTGAAGTAAATTTCCTCAGAAAGGGTCTGTGAGTATGTCTGCTACCTTCTTTCCTGTTCTTGTGATAACTCCGCAGAAATGCCTTTTGTAACCATCTTATTTTTGAGAGCCAAGTTTTTTATTTGTTCATTTCTTGCATTTGAAATATTCTTATCCTTGGCCTGTGATTCTTTCCTATAGTCCTTAACAGCCACACAACTGCAACCAGCCAGTCTATAAGGTTTTCCCTCTCTTGCCTCCACAGCCCTGAATTTCTTGTTTGGCAAAAAGGGCTTCTACCAACCAGATATACATAAGCTCATGACAGTTGGATGCAAACACACAAAGATGGGCTTGACACTTGTCTAAGGTTTGGGCAGCTTCCTGGCTTACATGTGGATAAGGGTAGTCTTCAGCACCTCTTATAAGCAGTGTTAAGAACTTCACACCTCCAGCAGCAATGTCTTCGTTGGCCATGGTAGTGGGTTACTAGTAGAGCCAAATCTTGAAAGTGCCCAAGCCTCCACTTCTGTGCTACTCAGCACTGGCAGGAAAAGAGCTGTAACCACTTTTTATTTTTTTAATAAATGTAATTTTATTGAGATGTAGTCACACACCATTTACTCCATCCAAAGTATACACTCATGGTTCACAGTATCATCACATAGTTGAGCATTCATCACTGTGATCATTTTTTGAACATTTGCATTACTCCAGAAAAAGGAAGAAGTTAGAAAAAAGAAAACCTCAAACATCACGTACTTCTTTCCCTACTCTCTTATTGACTTCTAGTATTGGACTCTGCTCTTAGGCTTGTCGCAAAGATTAAGCCATGCATGTCTAAGTAGAGATAGGTTAAATAAGAAAGTATGGTATTGTCAGAAATTTATCAGTGGAATAGAACAGAACACTCAGTAGTAGATCCAAACAAACATGGGCAACCAACTTTTTGTTTTTGCTGTGTGGTTTTAAAAGTTATTATCAAAACCAGTGCTACTGTATTACAGTTCAGCAACTCCAGGTAATTCCTTTTGGATAGTCGAAAACATTAAACACTAAAAAGAAGTTTCTATATAATGAGTCAGTAGTCACAGTCACTTGTAACATCCTAATTTCTCAGTTACAACTTCTCCCTCTCATTTGTCTTCCTCTCGATCTTCAGGGAAAAATAAGCTTACTAAGAAAAACTTTTTTCGATAGAGCCTAGAGCACTCCCTGGGATTTTCAGGAATACTGTTGATTGGAGTGTGCCATACTCCAATACTGTGGTAGTTTGCAATCTGACTGAAGCTTGCATGAGAGTAATCTCCAGAATGACCTTTCAACTCTATTTCAAATCTCTTAGCCCCTGCAACTTTATTTTGTTCCATTTATTTTTCCCTTTTTGGTCAAGAAGGCATTCTCCATCCCATGGTGCCAGGGCCAGGGCCAGGCTTTTCCCTGGGAGTCATGTCCCATGTTACCAGGGAGACTTGTACCCCTGGGAGTCATGTCCTATGTAAGGGGGCTGGCAATGAGTTTATTTGCAGAATTGGCTTAAAGAGAGGCCAAGTTGAGCATCAAAAGAGGCTCTCTGGGGGTGACTCCTAGGCATATTTACCAGCAGGCCTAGCTTTGCCGTTACAGAAATAAGTTCCATAAAGGCTAGCTTCAAGATCACAGGGGCTTCACTTATTTAATTGGGAGTCCCAAATGCTTTAGTATCAGGAATTCCTCAGTTGGGAAAGTTAAATAGTTTCTCATTTTTCTTCAGTCCCTGAAGGGGACTTTGCAAATACTTTTTTATTTTCTGCCCACACTACTCTGGAATGTATCTGGATATTACATTAACCTGTGAAGAATAATGGTATCTGATTTCCTATATTCTAGGTTCCATGTGATTAGGTTGTTTAAATAAACTGACCAGATAAGTTTAATTAGTGTGCCACAGAAAGTTTAAATTTTGGACCAAATTAACATCTCTTCCTTTGGTCTCGTATAGAAGTTGAAGTTTTACGAAACAGACAGTATTATCCTTTACTCTGTGTTCTGATTCACCCTAGTCCTAACCACATCCGTTTCATTCTGATCTCTAATTGGGCTCAGTTCTTCAACCTCTTCAGTGGTTGCTGTGTGAAACAAGGCTAACTTTTAGAGCTGTGGAACTCCAACTCTGAATCTCAGGTGTCACACAGATAACCAGTGTTTGAGGGAAACACAAGGTCACATACCAGGAACACAGCATCTCAGAATTTAGAAATAACAGCTCAGGAACAGATGTGACTGCTGTAAGAGCCCCCAGTCCAGGAACCCTTACATTGAGCCCTACGGAACATTCTATACTCCTTAATCGAATCCACTCTGCATCCCATGACACCCTATGCACTCAAATTCATCTTAGTGTTTTTACGTATAGTTAGTTCACACAAGTGAAACCATCCATTAATTGTACTTTTGTTTCTGGCCTACTTCAGTTAATATAATGTCCCAGGGTTCATTCACCTAGTTGCATTCCACATGATTTCATTCCTTCCCATAGCCGCTCAATATTCCATTGTTTGTTTACACCACAGTCTGCCCCTCCCATCATCAGTTGAAGTACTTCTAGGCTACCTCCATCCATTGCAAGTTATGAATAATGCCACCATAAACACCAGTGTACAAATATCCATTTGTGTCCCTGCTTTCAGTTCTTCCAAGTCTTTTTCTAATAATGGGGTTGTCCAATAACGGGGTGGCAACCCTATGTCTAATCTTCTGTGAAATCACCACACTGCTCTCCAGAAGAGCTGTACCATTCTACTTCGCTACTATTAGTGAATAGGTATCTCTCTTCTCATCTTCTCCAGCACTTGTATCCTTTTGTTTATTTTTTAAACTGTTTTATTCAAACACAGATACATATATTTCATCCCAAGTGTACATTCAGTAGTTCCCAGTATAATCACGTAGTTATGTATTCACCACCACAATCTATATGAGAATATTTCCATTTCTTCCGCAAAGAAGAAAATAAAAAAAAAGAGAAACAGTAACAAGAATCCCATACCCCTCTCTTAAATCCCCCTGTTATTGATATTTAGCTTTGGTATATTGCCTTTGTTACAATTAATGAAAAAGTATTACAGTGTTACTGTTAACTATAGGCCCTAGTTTGTAATAATTGTATTTTTTCCACATCCCATCCCATTTTTAATACTGTGCAATGGTGACATTCAGTTTTTCTCCCTCAAGTAAAAACTTTCTTATATTTGTGCGTTTAATCACCACCATTGCCAACTCTACATTTCGCTGTGTTGTACAGTCCCAGTTTTTATCCTCTAACTTCCTTTCTGCTGTCATAAATGTCCCTAGCCTTCCTTTTTCAACCATACTCAGATTCATCTTTGTTCATTATACTCCATTTCTGGATCTTTACGATCAATCCTTTTGAACTTTCTGTACTCCTTCAGCATCGAATGCTCTAACTCTACTCTCTATCTCCTGATAAACCTGTGTTCTCAACTTTAACTCTCAAAGTCACTCATTAATGTTAGTTCATATTAGTGAGACCATACAATGTTTGTCCTTTTGTTTCTGGCTTATTTCACTGAGCAGACTGTCCTCAGGGTTCATCCACGTTGTTGGCTGCTTCATGGCTTTATTCTTCCAGCTGCTTAGTCCTCCATCGCATCGCCGCATGTGTATGCCACACTTTGTTCGTCCATTTGTTCTTTGATGGACATTCGTAACCACCTTTTAAAGCGTTCTCAGCCTCAGCCCCTATCCCCTCATTTTTTAGACTTTAACATGCTTTTCTTTTTTTTAAAAGTGCTTCACATTATATTGTATCTTTGTTTACTTGTGTGTTGTGTCTCTCCGCCTCTAGAGTAATAAGGCCTTGTTGTTTCCATTTCCCATTGTATCTGGAGCATCACATCTGAAATGGCTCTTCAAATTAGTATCTCTAATGGTCCATGCAAAATAATACATTCATGTATATTTTTAAATCAAAACTTAAAGTAGATTTAAGAATTAGGAAGTCAGAAGAGTCTTTATGGAGGTTTCCTTATCTATACTTTCAAATCACTCCTTTGTGCTTTGGGAACTTGTATTTTCCCCTTTCTTGCTGTATTGGCAAGTCTTTCATACACCCTTTAGTA
The DNA here is from genome assembly GCF_023851605.1 of Tamandua tetradactyla. Classification (NCBI taxonomy): domain Eukaryota; kingdom Metazoa; phylum Chordata; class Mammalia; order Pilosa; family Myrmecophagidae; genus Tamandua; species Tamandua tetradactyla. Next base: position 32,648,995 of record NC_135346.1, read on the forward strand.
TTTTTTTAATGAACACAGAAATAGCTTATCTAAGAATGATGACCAAGATGCAAGAGATTGTCTAGCATATCAAGGTATGAAAGCTCATACCTTGCAGTCAGGATGCTTTGTTTTACAAATCCTCTTCTACAGCTCTTTGGCTTTGTGACCCATGGCAAGTTTCTTAACCTTCCTGGTCCTCAGTTTTATTTACCTTCACAATTTACCTCAGGATTATTGTGAAGATCAAGTGAATTAATGTGAAATATTTAGGATACTTTACTGGTACATAGTGGTAAGTATTGTTAGCTGTTCATTAAAAAAAGAATAATAATACAGTTAAGAAACAACACTGCCAGTGAGGAACATAAATTTAATTCATAGCTCTGTTAAAAGTGTGGATACATTTGTTTTTTTTTTTTTCTTCACTAAGATCTGATGTCTTGATTATCTTCAGTATTTTCTGAAATTTTAATAATTCTGACAAGGTGAACAGCATTTAGTTATATTTAGATCAAATTTAGATACTTTTGTTTGACATATATGTGTTCTTTGTATAAAACTTGTACAATGGAGTCTTTCCATATTAGGTGATTATGGGGTTTTATTTTAAGCCTTCACATCCATGGAGAAGGTTGGCAATTCTTAGGTGTATAATTCTATGGGAAATAATATTTACTTTATGTTGGTATTTCTGTGAGAGTGTTATATTTACAACGAGTGTGACTTGTGTTGCTGTGCTGTTTAAATTGGTATTTTTTTTTTAATTGGTATTTTTTAACTAGCTTGCACACATCACAGTCTTTCCACATATTTGTTAATGGGAAAATATGTGTTTTGAGTTTAAAACAAAAACTGAACTATGAGAATGTAGCAGATTTGTAAGCTGCTGATTCTTTGTAATAACTTTATTTTACCTTTGATAGCTTATCCCATAAGCATTTAGTAAGTCTGGTCACCTTGATTCTTACAGCCCATCATGTTCAGAGGTGAGGTTCGTCTGAATGTGGAAGAGAAGAAGACTCGAGCAGCCAGGGAAGGGGACCGTCGAGATAACCGCCTGAGGGGACCTGGAGGCCCTCGAGGTGGGCTGGGTGGTGGAATGAGAGGCCCTCCCCGTGGAGGCATGGTGCAGAAACCAGGATTTGGAGTGGGAAGGGGGATCGCTCCAAGGCAGTGAATTGCTCTTCGCTGATCTTCACACAGCAGTACAAACCCTAGATCCTGCAGAACGGTGAATTTCTTCAACCAGCCTTTGGTATCTTGGAGTATGACCCTAGTCTGTTATAAACTGCTTAAGTTTGTACAACTTTACTCCTTTTTGTGTTAATGGTGTGTGCTCCCTCTCCTCCCTTTCCTTTCCTGACCTTTTAGTCCTTCACTTCCAATTTTGTGGAATGATATTTTAGGAAAAATGGATTTTTAAAGAAGAAAAAAAAAATGACTGAATTTCCTTGTTTATTTTGCATATACAGACTGGACTTTTTCTTTTTTTTTAACAGCCATTTCCCCCAAAGGAATGTGTCTTGCTTATTACTGACATTTGGTATGTTTCATTCATTGGAATATTTCTTATTTTCTACATGTTTCAAAAGCCTGTGAAAAATACAGGATTTGATAAGTATTTCGAAGGCAGGAAAAACCAAATTGTTTCTTTGAGTCATGCCTACCTTTTGGTATGGAGAAAATTCCCTTTGGAAAAATTAACAGTTTGATTGTTGCTGGTATGGTATAAAACTGAATAAAAGGTGTTAAGAGTTTTTTCCTTCTAGTATAGGATCACAAAACAATTCGAAAACCTACTGTTTTTAGCACTGAAATTTAAATTGTGATAGGTTTTAAATGTCTAGAGTGCAATTGATGCTTTTCTTGAACTGTTAGAGTTTTTGGTAGTAGTTTTTTCACATTTAATTTGAATTTGTAAAAAACAACAAAAAACAAAATCTCCCAAATCCAAGAAAAAAATAATAAGCAAAACTGGTGTGCCTTCTATTTATCTTTGATTTCCTTCTTGGCAAATGTTTAAAGAAAAATAAAAAAAAATCTAGATTTGTTTTATCAGGTTCGGAGTATATTGGGAACTTAGGGTCCCTTTTTTACCTTTTATGTCTTCTATTAACATTTGTTATGCCTTATTTAGAAATTGAGTCTCAAACTGGAATGCCTTTGAGGTCAGACGCTTCTATAGATGGGCTTTGACCTTAACATTTGTAATAAGTTTTATTTCGGTCTGTATTCAGATTCCTAATCATAGTCCATAAGAAGGAATGTGATTTTGATAATGAATTTTGTTGATGTGCTTAAGTGTCTGCTAGTTTTTTCCCCTTTAAATCATAGCCACATGGTAAATTTTCTATTTTGTTATGGTTCTCTTTTATTTGATGGGCATGCAGTGGGTGTTTCTTGGAATGGCCAATTTTTATTAAAATATTTCTGGAAGAAAACTTAATCTGGCAATATAGACTAATACTCGCTTTTATAATATGTTATTTCTTGAATGCTGTGTGCGATGTGGATGAAGGCTTTGTTTACACATTTGTGAAGCAAGCCTTTGTGTGGTAACTTGTCATTAATAATTGAAGGGCAACCATGTTGTCAAATATAATTTATTTATTTTATTCTTAACAGGGTTCATCTTTAGGACTGTTGTTTGAGGATAATATAAGAATAGGAAAGTTTTGTTTTGCTGTTACCAAGAAACTATTTGCTGAATGGCATAGTCTAAAACTAAAGACTAAAATGAAGTTTGTTTTCAGTTTGGTCCTCAATTTCAAATATTTAAAAATTGTTAGTATCTCCTTCACGTAAAGAAATTTATGTAACTGAGTCATATAGCTGTTCTTTGAATCAGTTGATATAACTACTTGGTAACTGCTACATTTGACCCATTGCAGTGATATTGGATGAAATTCAGCTTGTACTTTTATAGCTTATATTAAGCTTTTGTTGGAAAGAAAAATAATTAGCTTGTTAATTTTGAAAAAAAAAGTTTAAGTTTTGGGAACTTTAAATTGTAAATTATGAATGGCTTAGAAATTATTTTTCACAGGTGAATCCTAAGCTGTCTATTTCAAAACAGGAATTCTTATTGTCACCTCCTAGAGGACATTTGGAAATGTGTGAGTTTTGGGGGTTTGAGATGAGACACCACATTTGATGGTTGAGGGGCCAAGGATGCCAAATCTTCTGTAAAATTAAGCAACCCCATTGAGGACACCGATAGTCCCTGTTTTTGTTATGTGTGGTGGAGAGAGTAGTAGAATTAGGAAAACTTGAGTGAAGACTGATTCTTTTGAAATACAGCTTCAGATAAGTAAAATGAACTATTAAGGAAATGGAAATCTCTTTCAGGAATAATAGTAACGTTTACTGTCAATAGTTATTAATCTGAATTTCCATTATTTGCACCAAATGTGTCTTTTTAAGTGTGGGGAGGTAGTACGCTAGATGCTGCTTGTTACACTTTGCAGGAAATCACTGCAGTCTCAGAAACCAAAAGGATTCCCCAATAATTTCAGATAATCAGAATTGGACCTGAGAAATAGGATTTACCATCATGTTTAAGACTGTTAAGAATCCTGATAGACCACTGTTTACATTATTGCTGATGGAATAAACATGAGACCCTAAAATTCTGTACATTCACACGGCTAGAAAGTGAAAATAATTGTGAATACATTTAGTATAATAGTCTTGCTTTCAGCTAATCATTTTTAGCTTCTTTTTTTTTCCTTTGAGAACTGTGTCTCATGGATTTACTTAAATTTTAAGTTAATATTAGCTTTTAAAAATAGTTTAGGGAAGATTTTCTATAGGCAGCACCAGCTCATCATATTCAACATTTTCAGGGTTAATATAATACTTTCTCATTTCTGGGAATGGCCCGCAGTGTACATTTATACACAGTCTTGTGTACACAAGTCTTGACTTACACGGTCTTGACTATTAAACTTAAAACTGACTCCTGACTATTGTAGCTAGGTAATTTTAGCTTGGTTCAATGTATCTCAAGTCTTTTAAGACTTGCTGGAAATAATAGATCTTGGGCCTTATAAAAATAATTTTGTATACTTTTATGGCGAAGTTGACTTGTGTATTCCTGTGTTCTAAACTTTTTTGAGCTATTGCTGGGGAGTAATAAAATGGATAATTCAAGAAAATATTTAGGTGTTGGATGAGTAGGTTACTGCCACAGCGTTAGTTGAATTGCACTTTAGTTTTAAGTTAGAAAACTATTTAAATTCTCATAACTACCCTGTGGATTAGGTAATATTCCCCCCCACTCCCCCCCCCCCCCCGGAAATATACTAAGAAGGAACAGATGAGAGCAGTTAAAAAAATTTGGCCTCCAGGTCACAAATATAGTAAGTAGCCGATTGGTCTCCTAAACTGTTGCTTTTTCTGAGGAACCATAATGTCTACCTATTAACATTTGAATGACTTACTTAGAGAATTGGACATAACAGTAATGTAACTACTACTATGGAGACTTTGTGTGGAAAACATTCAAAACAGGTTTAGCATTACTGTTCTCCATTTCCTGTAGTTTAAACAAGATGTTTAAACATAGGCTTTTTGGTTAGATTTTCTATGGCAGTACAATAATTTGTTCGATTCTTTTCTCATCTGTGAAAATACATTTAGTATGAATTTAATCTGGATGTGGATAACAATAATTTTTATTATAGCATAATCCAGGTGAGTTTATAGCAATTGATTTATGCTGTTAATTGCCATCTCCTGATAATTTATCCGTTTGTTTGAAAATCCTTTTAATGATTTAGTGGAAAATGTGGCACTTTATAGAAAGCATTTGTTAGAATCTATATGGAAATAGTCTTAAGAAGTTTAAATTTGTAGACCATTGTTTATGCTAAGTGGCTTATTTCTTTTAAGTAAATGATTGCATTTGTCAAATCTACTGATCTAAAGGTGTGTTGAAGTTTTATTTTTGTGCTACTTAAAAGAATCTCTGTGTAGGTACTGCATACAAATGAGATAATTGTTGACCTTTTAGTTCTGCAGTTTTCAACCCTGTGAAAGAAACAACTTCTAAATTTATTTGAATATTGTGTTCTAGCTATAACTGCCTAATGTATCAAAAATGGACAGTGAATAATCAGAGGTAGCCTTCCACACATGTTAATAGGAACCTAAAGAATGTTTTAGAGACTTAGAAATTCTCTTGTGTGGGATGAGGGAGGGTGGATACCGCACTGGATGATGACTGAATTAAGGATTTCTGGTTTTAAGGTGGTAATGTTTTTTTTTGAGGTTTGTATTTGTTTACTGTGATGTTGGGGTTTGGGGAACCATAGGTAAGTTTGTGAACTTTTCCTAGACTACAGTAAAGGAGAAATGGTGGCACACATGAGATAAAACTTATTTCTATTTTACATTCTTCATAGTGGATATGTGTCTACTTCAGGATAATACTGAAATTAGACTTCATTGGTCAGACTTTCATGTAACAGTCTCAGTAATGACCTAAGTGAGTAGGAACGTGATTAGAGGTAGCCTGAAACCTTTAACCAGTTGTGGTTTTCATATGCTTGTCTTTTGGTTTAGGATCAGTGTTGTTCAAGTTTTGTTTATATGACTTGTTTGTAAACTTGGACAGTCTCCCATATTCCCCAGTCTTGAATCTGTTAGATTATTTTAGTTTCCTGTAGGTAAGAGGGGAAAAGTATTGGGAATCAGTCCACTGTTATTTCCTTAGACTGTGACCTGGCTGATTACAGAAGTTCCCACATTCAGTACTTGGAAATGTGGCTACTGTCATAGCTTCTCAAGGGAAAAGCATGGCAGTATGTCTTAGCTTTTTTAAAAAACAGCAAATTAAGGAATGTTCACCAAAAATTCACCACTGAATTAGTTTAACAATTACTTCTTTTTTAGGAGCCTACTTATGAAAATTTTGTCTTTATGTTACGTAGTAATTAGAGGAAAGATTATATTCTGTTTGATCTGGATAGAAACAGTTTTACCTATTGCTATAACTAACCACTTCGGTTATTGTACTTGCTCCATGTTATGTTGTGTTTCAGCTTTGGATTTCATTTAAATTCTTGTGTTTTTAATGAAGAGTATATATACTAATTTGGCTCTTTTAAATGAAGATCTTATAACAAGAAGCTGGCATAAGGAAGCAGGAGAGACTAGGACTTCCTTTTATGTGTGGTTCAGTGCACAATTTAGATTGTAGAACACATCATGTTAGCAATGAATTTGTTTAGGTAAATGTTTAGATTTAGAAGAAGGGTGGGGTGGAAGTGGAATTTAACTCTTGGAATCATTTATGAATTATATGGAAAAAATAATTTTGAGAGACATTAGAACATTCTTGCTTCCCATTCTGGGTATTGCCACAACGGGGAGGAGAAACTCCTAGAATTCTTTGACTCATAGAACATTGGTGCTGGAAAAGACTTATGAGATAATGTGTACAACCCCTTCATTTTGCAAAAGAAAAATAGCTCAAAATTGATTAGTTCAGGGTCTCAAATTGACTTATTGAAGCAGTTTGGAGGAGCATCTTCAGGGATCACCAGTTTGACCAAGGTTTGCTGTAGAAAGTTTAGAGCTCAGGATATGGGAAAAAAGGACAGTTGCCACATTTATATGTTTAACCATAAATACTTATCCAGAGCTCAGTTTTCCTACCCAGATTTTCTTTATAACTATCTTAATGCCCAGTTCTATCAGGGCTGTTTAAGGACATTAACTTGTATTCCCCTCAGGGATGGGTTTACTACTAGCTGTCAGAAAGCTATTGGGTATCCTCATGTGTTAATGGCTGAAACTCAGCTGTAATTTTTCTTCTAAATCCTTTAGCAATTTGCATTCTGTACATTGTGGTGCTTATTCCACCTTGTATTTTAACTGTAAGCTCCTAGGGAGCAGCAATTTGGTTTTAGGCATATATCCTCTTTAGTGCCTGTCAGCGCCATGTATGTATCAGGATCCTAATATATATATGCCTTTCCAGCTATCATGGAAGTTATACTCCAGCCGCTGAACCACTTAGTCTCCCTAATAAGCCAGATATTGTTGATCCTTCAGCTTCAAGTGCCTTCTCTCTTCCTTGAAGATACACTTGAATCTGCACAACATTCCCCCTTTCCCCCAATTTCTTGTCATCGAAGTAAATTTTTTTAAGACCCAATGTAAGAGCTACCCCCCACTCCCTTAAGATTTATAACAGAAATGGAGAGTTTTGGTTAGTTCTGCTTCCAAGGGGCTGATCTGGCCAGAATTTCAAGTGGGGAACAAAGTCATTCTCATCTGTCATCCCTTCCTTATGTTGTCTCTCATGTTTGAGGGTCTGACCCAACCCTCATTTTTCAAAATGTGTATTCCTAAAACACTTCATACCTTTCTCATAGAACATAACTTACGTCGTCAACCTACAATTGGAATTACCTGTATCTGTTTTACTACATTAGACTGTCAGCTCCTAGAAGATAAGGACTAGGATTAATTCCTATGTTCCACCAAAAGGATCAGTGAATTACATGGAAGAGGCCCTAAATGATGACTTTTTGAGTTGAATAATTTTCACTTGTTTTGTTTTCATTCTTAGAACGGAGGCAAGCTAGAGATAAGCCTTAATTCAATAAATTTTAGGCAGTACGATATTTCAGTAGGGGGAATTTGGGGAAATTTTTGGAGGGTTAGGCAGAGGTGGGAGGGAGTCACTCTCATTTTGAGGTAATTCCATTCCTGGTCTAAGTAATTAGCCATTTCTTTTTGATCATATCTCCTGTATCCCAGGCACTTTGTTTCTGTGCAGAAGAAATTATACATTGCTGATTTTCATTTCACAAACCTAGCTCCTGCATTATTTGCTCTTTCAGTTCATGACATCTCCTATACAATTCTGAGTCATTTGTCTTCTCTTTGTATTACTTCCTATGTCAAAACTTCAGCTAAGTTGTGCCATTTCTACCTCAGCAGCCTTTCACATCTCTTTTTCTTTTCTCCCACATCTAGATAATTTCAGTAGCCTCTCAGCTTCACTTCACTTCTTCTCATGCCCAGCCTACACAATATTAGATTCATCTTACTGAAACATAGTTCTGACCATGTACCCCATGTATGTGTCTATCTCGCCTACTAGACTGTAAGCTCCTTATGGGCAGGATCTGTGTCTGAGTCATCTTTGTATCTCCCATAGCACCTATCAATAAATATTTCTTGAATAAACAAATGAATTCTCATTTCTCAACATAAAGCCTTGTCTCAAGTGAAATATTTTGCAGGTAGGTTTCTCTCTGGAGTAATTTGAAGACTTCAGATATTCTTTTAGATGCAAAGGAGAGTAAATAGTAACAATTACGTGTTCACAACAGAGAAAATTTCAGAAAACTTTAATTTTTTTCCATTGGAATCAGCATGGATATGTGGATATGGATGGTTCAATAAATATACTTTTATATATACATGTATCACAGAAATTATACATTCCATCTTCAAACTGCAGAAATAGATTTTTTTTTACAAGCCAAAAAATAACTGCCATAACTTTTATGATTTCATGCAAAGAAAGGGAGAAGGGCAAGGGGCCAAAGGAAATTTCTTGTTCAAGGTTGAGTTCATTAAGGAGTAAAAATGTTACATTAAGGAAGCAACTGCGTAACACGCTGCTCAAGGTGATAGCCAAACAAATCCTTAACTGCAGCATTAAGGCCATACCAAGTTTATACATATATACAAAGAAATTTCCATATAAAAGACATACTATCACATTTTCTCCTGGGAAAGGATGAGGAACTTTGAGTAACTTTGACCCAAATTTCCAGGCCAATTAGTTGTTTTAAGATGTCCACAGGCTGCTGCTTAGAAGTCTCTTTTACTTTGGCTAGCTGTCAGAGTTGCTGCTATGTGAGCTTGTGACTTTTCTGGTCTTTCACATGGAAGTATGAATTATCTTGAGCCTCTCCTTCCATCATGAGAGATCAAGCATTTTGTAGCTTAACTAATTCACTGCCCAACCAAGCATATTTGGAGTTACAGTCAGAGTTACTACCACAGTTAAAAATAAGACTCCACTGTCTATGCTGGCATTGTGACCTGAAGAATTAAATAGTGCCCTTTCTATGTTCTTTGGATTAAAACAATTTCTTGTACTGTTCAAATTAACGAACGTGAGGATTCAGGAAGCATTCCCTAGTTGTTGAAAGTTAATATCTGATTTTTACCCTACACGTATCATGACACCTTTTTGGAAAGAAGGAAATGTGAAATTATTGGCTGAAGAATTCATGATCTAGACTTTGCTCTTCTACCCAAACATCAAACCAGTCAGCTGTTTGACAAGATCTTTTGTTCAAATATTTAAATTAGAGAAGATAAGAAGGGCAAGACCTTTGGAGGCAACTTCCAGTTATGCAGAAGTTATTTGTTTTGGTACAGTTGGGGTGAGATTGCACTCTGGACCTACTGGCAGAAACCGATCTATCTTAAATTAGTGAATGAATCATGAATCAAAAAAAAGAATAAAATAACCCCTTTCCCCAATGACTGATTTTGATCATTTTATGTTTTAATCTAATACAGCTTTTTCATTAATATTATTTTAGCTATGAATTGGTTATCTATGTTCATCCCGTTTTCTTATGAGCCAGTTTCCAAGTATGGCTCCAGCTTGTTTGCAACAACTATGTCTGCACGGTAATCCGGCCTCCTTTCATAGACTGCCTGGGACAGTCAGGTTTGAGATGGGGTGTCTGTAAATGACCTGCCTTGGGGAGTGAGGTCCAAATAATTGGGAAGTACTTTAGTATGTTCAAACACTTGGAAAGTTAGCAACCGCTGTCCACTCCAGAATGTGTATCAAGCATTCTTCTTTTTACCCAAAATGATACTAATTCTTTGCATCACAGTAATTTGCATTAGTTTTGGATAGAGTGATGTTAGCCTACAGGTCAGTTTGTAAAGCTGATCCATACAGACATTTGACAAAGTTAGTGAGAGGGATAAAAAATATTAAGGATTTTGTTTTGGACACCTTGTAGTTCATTTTGTCCATTTCAGCTCTAATTACAGCATCAGAAGACAAGTCTTACATTCAGATTTTTTTAACTATTAGAGGTCCCTGCTATGTTTGTCTTGAAAGTAGAGCTTGATTGTTTATTTTTTTGTTTGATTTTTGAGAAAATTGCATTATCCTTTTGGCACAAGAATTACACTGGGTAGACTTTATTTATGTCTGAAATATTCAATGGCAGGACTTCCCCTTTGGGATTTAGTCCCTTCATCTTGTTAACTATCAATGGTGAAAATGTTATAATGATTTAAGTATTAAGAGATTGAACATTAAGAGAAGAAATGCTATGAATTAAAGTGCACTGAGAGCATCTAATTTTGTAACCTCATACCATTCTGACTAAATGTTATGTTGAGCATGATGCACTTTTAAGTGAGGTAGAAAGATATCTAATATGGAAAATGCTGAATTTAGCAAGTTACTTAATTTGATCCATAAGCACCACTTTTAAAATAGATTGGCCAACCTTATATTTACTTTCCCCACAATATTCTTTTTAAAATTATCTAAGATGAATCACTCTGTAACTATTCCTTTTATATCCTTATACTAACAGTGACTTGATAAAATAGAAAAGAAATTAGCTTCATTTTTGTCTGTTTTCTATTTATACTTGGCTTTTTTCCCTGCCTCCATCCCTTTATTCTTATGGACATGATTTCATAATTTAAATAGAAAGGTGGTCTCTAGGTTGCAAGAAGTCATTTCAGATATAGCTGTGAGCATATAAAATGACACACTAGAGTATCCTTTTCCTCTAGGTCTTTTTAAAATATTTTTTTAATCAACAAAAGGTAGTTTTTGGGACAAAAGCCTTTGAAAATGCCTTCATTTTACTAAGTGTTTAGGCATAATAGTTGACAAAAGAACTCTAGGAGGAACTTTTTCAGTCAATGTAGGATATTGAACTCAATGTCAAACTTCACGGGAGTTCTGTACTCCATTTCCAGAGCCTACCTCACATAAAGTAAATGACTTAATACTTGGGCTGAATTTGTACCCTTTATTTATGCAAGGATAGTTGAGTTCCTGTTGAGATTTATTTTGACACAATCAGTTTTCTCCTGAGGATTTTTTTGCCAGAAACCTAAATCCCTGTCATTTTATCATGTAACATTTGCTCGATTACTTTTCAGTGTCAGGGAGTTCACTCTCACTGTTATTGCCTCTACTTTCCATCTGGAAAATTGAAATCCTCTGCTTTCTGTCATGGAGAGTAAAAAATATTTTCCTTTTTGAAGATGTGAATTTCTAGTATGTACATACTTACATCTGAGATGAAGGAAAAGGTAAGTTCCTCCAAGATAAAACAAACAGGAAAATCTGAGCCAGGGTGTAGGTTTCACCTAATAGAATAGAAAGAATAAGCTGCTCTGCCCATGAAGGAATACCCTATTTGTCTTTGAGAACTGTCACGGTCCTGACCCCTTTTGCATTAAAGGTGTTGATACATTCCCAATCCATCTTTCCAAACACAATCCCCATTCTATGTCTTGAATATGCACCTTGTTTTTTTTCCCTCTGGTTTTTTGCCCATGCTGTTCTCTCTGTCTGGAATGCCCTTCTATCAAAATTTCATCTAAGGTCCTGCCCAAATGGCATACACCATGAAACTTTCCCCAATTCATCTTAAGCCCTTTCTGTGGCACTCTTTTTCCTATGTTATACTTCTTTCATTCCACTTCAGTAATTATTTTAATGCTATTGTTATATATTCCATACTGTAAATGTCTTGAAGAAAAGGCAATGTTTTATTCTGATGCTCTGCTTCATTAGTACACTACCTTACTATATTTCATTAATAGTAGGCAGAAGGATGACAGGGAGGTTTAAAAGATATGCTGGAAGGAATACTGGAGCTTAATATTCTAGTCTTGACTATGTTACTAGCTTTTGAGATGTCCTCCCTTAGCCCCTGTATCCAACTCAAATTTTAAAAGGCCAAGCTGCTGTCACCAGGCAGTAGGAGGCATTTTGAAAAACCATCCAAAGGTAAGTACATAGCAGTTATCTGGCTACTCCCTAAACTAGTCTTAGAAGTCACCAAATAAGATACCTCCTTACTGGAACATTGATCAGGCTGCTACTTTAGTATTCCTCTTTTAGTGATATCATGAAGTGATGCTCTCTATCGGAACACCTGATTGGGGAATTGGTTACCTGTATACACTTTTTTTTTTTTGGATGCTGTATGGTGGGGGTCATATTTCATTCTTTTTCCATGTGGATGTCCTCTTATTGCAGCACCATTTGTTGAAAAGAAAAATTTTTTTTTAAGTGAATGGGTCGGGAATCGAACCTGGATTTCCCGCATGGCAGACAAGAATTCTACCACTGAACTACCCTTGCACATATGCCCCTCCTCCTATATACACTTTTTAAAGATGATTGAGACCACAAGTATAAACTGCTACAGTGGAAAATAAACTTTTGTTTTGAGTCTGAATTCATGTGCCATCCTTCAAGAGAACTTGGATTGTTCCTGTGAGACATGATTTCTCCTCTGAACTCATTCTGCCTCCCCTGATGTTACTACATCTCCTCTTGAACTAGATTTATGTCCATATCACATCTTATTTCATCAGATTGTAAGCTATCTGGTTAGGATTAGTGTTCATCTTTGATTCTTGTGACCTGTATTGTTTGTGTAGGTTCTTGAGCCATTTTAGTTGGATGAATGCTTAGAAAAGACTTTCAGAAAAAGTCTAGTCCTTATCTTTGATTCCAGCTAAATCGTAGGCATTCCAGGAACACAATAAGCTTTCGTGCAGGACTACAGACAAGGAGTATTCTTAACATCTTCTAAATAACATGTATTCCCATCCTGCCCTGCTGCTTACTTATTTAGCCCTTCTATTCCATAATTCTTTAGCTGGAAAATGGCCCCAGATACCAACTCCAAATATTTTGTGCATCAAACTCTGAGTTAAGTTCTTAATCCTTGAAGACATGCTGATAGATTCAGATTGTTTATGATCAGATTTTGAGAAAAGGAAGCCACGGACTTGTCTTGTTTGTTCCTGGTCAGAAGATGTTTGATTTCCAGTCTTGTACAAGATGGTATTCTTTGGCATTTGACAGATTGCTAGGATATTAAATTTTTGTGTATTGGAAAGTATCTAGACAAGTGGTCCATACTTTGAATCAGCAATTAGTAAGATTCATTTAAATTACAGTAAACAAAGTCATCTATATACTGGTTTTTAGTGGATAGAAAGTAAACTGACTTCAATTACTTGATTTTATACTTAGAATTTGGGAAGATACGGCATTTATAGATGGTTCATAGGGGGTGAAATAATTTAAAGATAAACATGTGGAAAAGGTCAACTTGTTATGCCTATTTTCAAAACTTAATAGCTTCCCATTGCCTGTATATATTGTTCAAACCTTTTGGCAAAGCTTTGTCTTGGGCTAGTAACACACTTTCTGAACCTAAGTTTTCTCATCTATAAAATGGGAAATAAGACCAGGACTTTTGTGGGAATTTTATAATTTAAAGAACTTGGCATACAGCAGATGCTTACTAAGCAACAGTATTATTGTGACATTCAAGGTTTATTCAGTCTCTTACTAGCTTACATTTGAGTGACAACTATTCTATTTGCAGAACTTAATATGGTGCCTTCCACTTAGTTGATGGTCTGATGGTATCTGTGGGGAAAAAAGGATGTAGGTGCTTGATGGAGAAATCAAGTTTAGAATTTAGGTTTCCCAATGTCAGTGCAAATTCTGAGGCAGGCATAGAGTAATTTACCAGTGAGGGACTCCTTGGGGCTGATCATGAAATGTCACTGAATTGGCTGCTCTGTAGAGCTAGATGGATTTGGCCATTTGGGAGTAGACCTCATTTCTGAAAGAAAGCTCTTTGATAGCCTCTTCTGGCAAACAGAGGAAAAAGTGATAGGATTTCAGAGAGTAATGAGAATGCTTTACAGTTTTTAGTGGAAGGGATTAGATAACTTTCATTATGTCACCTAGACAGTAGACCTGTGATATGGATATTTTCCCCAAATACAAAGAAACTGAAAGTCATGTGTCTTGCTCACGGCCACATGCGTAAGGTAGTTGCTTCTCAGCCTTCTAACCTAAAGCTATGTCCTTTTCAAGCTGCTAGGAAAACCACTCATGGATTTAGAGGTAGTGAAACTGAGAGGAAAAGATGAAAAGTGGTACTGCCTTAGGGTTTGAGGGAAATCCTCTTGCTTTATTCTGCTGTTAAAAGACAACTAGAGGGTGGGCCATGGTGGCTCAGTGGCAGAGTTCTCACCTGCTATACCGGATGGTGCCTGCCCATGTAATAATAAAAAAAGAAAACTGGAGAAATGGCCTTTAAAAGGACTTTATGTCTGGGAATGCCCTTCAAGATCAACTAATTTAATATGCCATGCTATACATGGGTAACTGAGACTCTGAAAGGGACAAAAATATGAAAGCATTTTACAGTACTTCTATACTCACCACCTAGATTTTATCATTACCATTTTACTGTGCTTATTTTATCATGGATCTAGCTGCCTATCCTAGAGATCTTTTTAGTATTTATGATTTGAATTGGGAAAGAAGGAATTTGCTATATGATGGTGGGGGATAGGGGTAGGAAATAGTTCCATGTTATTATCTTAGGGGGAAATATAAAATTGGAGATTAAAAAATGTACTTTTATTAATTAATTTTTTTAACTTGTGAAGAAAGAAAGTTTCCACTTGAAATATTTTCCAGGGACAGATGAAGGGCAAGTGAAGATCATTTGTTATAATCTCCCCTCATAAACATTCGAAGAGATTCCATTGACATAAAACATAAACATGTCCTTTTTGAGAAAGACAGAAGTGTTTTCTTATTGTAAGGAGAATTTGTTGGAGTTAAGGAGTGTGGAAGCCATTTCAGAAATATTGCCAAGATGTGGTTTTGTCTGGGATGAAGTAGGGAGATCTGGCCCAACTCCAGCCTCACCTACTATAATATTTCTTCTTTTTATTAGTGCAGCTTAGCTGACGGTATGAATTCAGATGAACCTCCCAGTTGTCTGGAGTGTTCCCATTTTTTCTGCCTGTAACTGTAACTAGAGGCACACAGGGACAAACAGGAAAATACTAAATCAAGCTGGAAGTTTCCTGCTGTGATTAAATTATGTGTGTGGGAGGAGGAGGGAGGAGGAAAGTAGGTTAGGAGGGACTTGAGTCCTTGCAGTTACTCCCCTAGGGGTATTTCACAAGTCTTCTCTAATACTTTTCTCTTCAGTTCTTCCAGAGAGGTTCTGGAAGAGATTTCACACAACTACCATGGGAAATGGGTTTCAGTGATACACATGATAAAATGCCAGATTAGAATTTTGTCCTGATATTTGATGGAGTTCTCATGTGAGAAGCTAGTCTTAAGAGGCAAGTCCATCAGTGCTGTGAAATACACTGATCTTCATGGAAAAGCGCTTAAGATTGTGATCTCCTTGAGGGTTTAAATGTGTTCTTTCTTACTCCCTCCATGCCTACCTGGAAGGCCTTGAAATGGAGAAACAATGAAACCTTTTATAGCACACTGTATGCCCTTTCTTCTTTTCTTTAGCCTTTCAAAACATACAAAGTTGTTCCTTGAAAAATTTCCTTCAACTCCCTCCCCCACCTTTTTTTTTTTTTTACAGGAGAGTAAAAGGCCAAGCAAGTCTAGCTTACCTATGTTCCCATGGTTAGCCTGACATAGCACCAGAACAAGGACCTACCACCCACTGACCTCTGTTTCCACTTCACAAGGCAGGTGAGTTTAAACAGGATACTGGAGAACATGAAGTTGCATAAGAAAACAGTTGAATCTGAAGAAAGGCAGGACAAAAACAAGGCAATGTAGTGAATTGTAGAGCAGGGGGCTGGAATGGAGATATCCATTATGCTTGGAATCTGTATGCAGTAAACAAATGTCTGTCATCCCCAGATTAGTTATCTGGTACTGCTCTGTAGCTGGTTAATGTGGCCTTATGTAGAATATAATTTCAATCACTGGGCTCTCTGAAGGGTATATTTTTGGCTTGCCATACTCTATACTCTGACTTTTTGACCCAATGTTCCAATGGCACTTTTCCAGTACAATGAAATTCAAAATGCATGGGCAAGAGGAGGAACAGAAATTGCAGTCTGAGACTGGAGCTACCGTGTCTATTCTAGCCCCATCCCACCCTCGTGAACAAATCAGCATCTTCTGGCAGTTTGTTTTCATGAAATGAGATACACAAACGGATGAAACAGGAAAAGCCAACAGAGAGGGAAGCAAAGGGAAGAGACGAAGCCTTCATGGTCCTAAAAATTATTGGGCAATACTTTCTACTTTGCAAACTCATTTTGCTATTCCCATGAATGATAAAACATCTTAATAATTGCTTTAAATAAACCCATAGCTCCATCAAAACAACATGAAATAGCACCCATGTATTTGCAAACCTATCTCCTGCCATTCCTGTCACTACATTTTAAAAAAATCAAGGAACAGGATAAATGGTAGAGGTATCATCTAGTCCAGGCCCTCAGGATTCTAAATTACTCAGGCCTAGAAGAGATGTTTGTGGAGTAATTTTGTCTTCCTTGATATTCTAGGATCCTCAGCTGGGACAATCAGGAAGAAGTCATCTCTTTCATTCTCTTATTACTGGGCCGGGTTGGTGAGGGCATTGGTTCAGGATTTTTAAAAAGTTATTTATACCTATAGACATTTCAGCTTCCCCAAGGATGTTCTTCCTATCCGTTGAGATTTTAGGATACTTTTGAGACCAAGGCCTTACAAATAAATATTTTCTTATACTGATACAAGTAGTTAGGAGAAAGTCAGCTCACTTAAAACAATGTATTTCTTCTATTCCTTTTGGTTAGAGTAAGTGCCTGTTTTTGGCTTCAGGAAAGCTGCAGATAAACAGGAGGGTTCTTTTTTTTTTTTTTTTTTCAATTAGGGAAGTAGGTTTAAAGAAAAATCATGCAGTAAGCAGAGTTCCCTTATATCCTACCCCCCACTCTGGTGGGTTCTTAATTTAGAGTTTGCTTCGAGAGAAGAGACTTAGTTGAGGGAATAAAGCTAAATTATATTTTTAGAACATGCTTCCTGCTTAGACTAGTTAGTTCATGAGTTAAAGATGCTATCAGTTAGTGGTCCATTCACCCTTTCTCAGCAGACCTTACCTGGCCCTCAGAGAGCAAGCTTTTTAGCCAAACCACAGGGAAACACAGCCCACAGAGAAAGCCCAATCTTCCTGCCTGCCTCTAGAGAGCTGGGGTGAAGGATAGAATGTGCAGAAGAAACTTGTTGAATAAATATGATGGCTTCTAGAGAGGTATTGTCCCTGGGCTGGACTTCCGGCTAGACTGGGAAACAGCTACAAGGTTCAGATCTCAACCCTAATCTGAAAGCTGATTTAGAGTACACCACTACTAAGCCGTCTGCTTGCCAGCTGCTTCTAGGAAGGAGGCACTCTTGACATATATCACCTCTCAATTTCAGTGTACTGCAATTAACTAATAAATCTAATTTTCACAGAAGATTGTTATCAGTGATGGTAACAGCTCAGCTGGACTGCAAGCTATTCTATAATATCATGCTGCCTCACAAAACACCATCTCTTCTTTTTTTAATGGTACGTATTTTGAAGGGAAGGAACTATCTGTATCATATTTTCTCCCCATTATGAAAATAAAATATGAAAGATATCAGGGAGCTTCCTAGAAGGATTCATTCTTAATTTATTAACAGCTGCGAAGGGGAGAAAATTTGGGTCAGATGACTGTTGTCTTTAGCTGTGAACTAAAAATAGAGTTAAATCAAGATAAAAAACACACATACACATCCTTTCTATTTATATCTACCCTTGGTCATTCCCTGTTGTCTTGGCCAAGATTGGTCTCTTGGATGTTTGAAAGGTCTGGAGGGTAACAGAGCTGAACTATTTATTCTTGCTGTTCTTGAAACAAATGTAAACATTGTGACTACTAGGTAAGAAGTTATTGGTATTATTATCTCTCTGCCTAATTGATACCTCCTAAATTTGGCTCCTGGGATTAACTGTAGTTTTGGATGTGGGTGAAATCACCAAATTTTCTGTCCATATCCAATTCTCCCTCCATGCATAAAATATTGGACTACATATGTAAAGAGTTTGAAATCCAGTAAACCATTTATTGTTTCTAAATCAGTTTATCTCTTTTTGCACCATTTGACATGTGTAGTCCCAAGGCATGGTATTTTCTGGTTCACCCTGAAGAGGTTATTAGAAAGTATTGCCCTGTTCATTGAAATCACCTAAACATGTTTAGCCAAAATTATCTGATTTGATTTTCTAGAATGATGAAATCCATGTAATTCATTGTTAAATCCTTTGTACATTCTGTATTAATGATAGTCTTCTCCTTGAGCATGTTTCCATTCCTAATTCATGATAGTATTTTTGACTATATGATGGTTGATGTCCTTTCCCCACTACCGTTCACCTCTGTAAAAAGGGACAAAAGGAAAAATGAGTCTACAAATTTTCCAAAGGAGAAAGGCAATAAAATTGTGTGGGTCTATGTATATGTGCACATAAATGCATACACACACACACACACAAATGGGTTTAGAAGTCAAAGTGACATTAAGTTTTATGTTGTATGAACTTGTTATCGACCAGTTCAAGCACAGATTCATAGGGCAGTTACACTAGGTGGGATTTTAGAGATTACCTATACCATTCTCCCTGTTGTGTATTTAATGAAACTAAAGCTTAGTAATTTACCAAGATTACTCAGTATATTGACAGCAAGGCTAAAAATCAAATCCTCCTTTTTACTGCTATATGTGCTTCCATTCATATTTATTTTCCTAAAGAGCCTCTACGTTTGAAGTAGTCTGAGACAAGATTCCAGTGACAACCCCTTTCTTTGTCTCAAAGAGATTCCATTGTCTTCTGGGTGCCGTCAACTAAACCTGGCCATTCCCAGTGGGCTTGGAAGTTGAGTATAGTAGCAGAAGTTTAAGGACGCAACAGAGGCTGGACAAATGGCCCAGTGACTTCTGTGTCTCAGAGGGATTCCAGATGCCTCATAAGGAAGCCGGTTTGGAATCTGCAAATTTTGCTGTTCAAGTGGAAGCAGAATATCTTAGAATAATTGGCACTGTCTTTAGTCCCTGATGGAGGCCTAGCACTTCTGTTGCCTGAGTTACTTAGACTTCAGACTTTCTGCATTTAGTCCAGAAATGAATAAAAGAAAGAGTTTCTATAATTTTTAAAAAATAATAATAAAAGAGGTTTTCCACTTATAAAGTGCTAGTGAAATGGGCTAATGGCAACTCCAAAGACCCATGTACCACTTTAGGATTGAGGGTTTTTCCTCCCTTAATTAAAGTGATTATAGTGCTAATGAAAGGTGCTTAATAACAGTTAAAAAACTGATGCTCCATTTTTGAACTGGTTGGTTGAAGATGTTCAAGTCTGCCCCTCTTTTTAACTTTTTCTCCTTTATAATGGGGTAAAAAGGATGATTTTAGATGAGACACTACTACCTACTTGGACCCCACCCTTAAAGATTCGTAGGAAAAAGGATTCCAGAGTCTATCCAAAGCTGGAAAGCAACTTAGCTTTCTGGTCTACACAGGCCAAGAGAAAGGAAGACAATGATTTATTGACTTTTGAATCTGGATGTAAACAGATTTTTTTATTCAAGCCTCAAAGCAAATCTTTTACTGGCTGTATTGTGCGTTTTCTTTGACTAATCACTCTAGACCCTTATCTTGGCCTGCTTTTTCGGGCTTGTACAGGCATTAGCTATTTTGCTCCATAAAATGGGAGAAAGTTCTCTAGCTAGGTTCCCACTGTCTCATCTCTTCACACCACTCCCCCTCCATTCTATCCTAAGCCAGGGATCCTCTAAAGACACAAGTGAAACTCCAAATTTCAGTATGAAGTGATTGTCAGCCGTCTCACCATTCTACCTACTGTTTTGACATAAAAGCCAAGACACTAAAGTGCAAAGAAAGAAATGCACCCCAGCATGCTGGCGAGGGAACCAAAGGAAGGATTTTGCAGAGAGTGGTGCCATTTTTCAGCATACCTATATTTCAGGTGTAGTAGTTTTGGTGGAGCATGAAAAGAGGCCTGCTGGAGACAGCTCCCCTCTTCAATAAATTCTACTACCCTGGCTCACCTTGCAGATCACAAATATATGAATATCCATGTCTTTCAGTAGGACCCCCCCCGACTCTCACAATTCCTCTCCTAGTCCCTTTCCTTTCATATTGGAGTATCCTAGCTATCTTGGAACACATAGTCCTGGCTCTTCAGAGTTAGAAGGAAAGAAAATATATTTATCTAGCTTTCCTAAATATTAAAGCTAAACTAAGCACCAAAAAAGGGAAAAAAGACTTATAAAAATATAATGGGATCTTCCCTCTAAGCTTCCCACATTATTTGTGATATATGAAATGTCAAAATATCATGAACATACTTGCTGAACATTACTCTTTTTCCACCCAACATATATCCAAACTGCAGCAACTTCATTACTCTTTCACTTCTTAAAACTTTGCTATGGAGAATCATTATATAATAAATCTATTTCATTCTTCTGACCCCATCTTCCCAAACATACACTTGCGATTCCCCAAAAATAGACATTTAAAAAATGTATCTTTATATAGCCTATCTGCATATTATTTCTTGAGATTATTACTCTTTCTTAATCATAAAAAAGATTGCATATTGACATTATAATGAGAAAACCATGACGGCCATTTTTTGATGGGGGTGGGGGATGGGTATTGAAGCAAGAAATGAGAAGGCGCAGAGAGGGGCCAGTGTGGTTCTTAGCTTTGAGACAGGAGGATTGAGGTGGGGCGACTTTGATTCTCAATCCTTGGGTCTCAGAAATGTCCCATTTCTTTAGTCACTCCTTTCTTTCCAACGTTTCCCATTTCTGCCACCCATGCCCCATGCCACACAACCCTCTTGAAGCGAGGTGGAATGGCTTTTTGGCATGTGTCCGTCTGGGCTAGTTTGAAGAAAGATACGGCATTTGGAGGGATGTGATGTGGGACAGCTTATTGTGACTGTATCCACTCTGAGAAAAGATTGTCCTTCACTTCTGTGACTTTAAAAACTGAAGCAGTTACTAGGCTGAAAGGTTAGAAACAGATATTTTGTTCTTGTGGTTTTGCATTAATATTAAGCATGAAAAAAAATCATATATTACATTACTTTCCTTCTGCTCTGGGGCAGACTGCATCTTCCTTTGAAACAGGAAAACTGCATAGCCCATGGACTGAAATTTTTGAAAGCTGTTATCCCCCCACCCTTAACCCACCCCCTCTTCCCAGACCTCAGTTCTTTTACTAGAAAAGTCCCTCCCTCCCCACCTCCCACCAACCCACCCAAGGTTAAATAGATATTGCCACATTCTAAAATCATGCATCACTGCATTTTGCTATTGCACATTTTGCAGAGAAAGAGAGAGTTGTGTATATGTGGCCCCTCCCTCTCTTCCCCTTCTCTTTCTTAGGCTCAGATTCCTGTGCTATTTCCACTCTTCCCTCTCCCAGTCTCCCCCCACTTCCCAGACACTTCACTGGTTGTGGACATCCTCCCTACGGACGATCTTGTAGATGATCCAGTAGAACATGTTGAAGATGAGGAAGGCCATTGGGAAACCAATGCGGGATATTTTGTCAATCTTCTTGGCCCTCTGGATGAAGAGTTTTCGCATCTCCTCCGGAGACTTAGATGGCACAGGAGGGGGGTTGGTGGTGGTGGTGTTATTGGCACCCTTGACTGAGATGCCATCCTTGGCCTGCAGACAGGCTGGTCCCATCCCATAGGCAGAGAAGTTGAAGCGGCCCTCACCAGCCTCATCCTCCTGGAATAGATTCAACATGGGGCTCTACTTAAAATAAGACAGGGGCTGGGCACCCTCCCTGCAAGGCACTCCCCTAGGGACCAGGCCATGCCCTTCTGGCTCTCCTTGCCACCCAGACCGCACCATTCCAGGTTCCTGAAGGCTGTGGCTGGCTGGGGAGTTCTGCCTTATAGAGGGGCGCCACTTACATGCTGAAACAGATGCAAACCAGGGGATGGGAATGTGGTTTAGAGTCTAGAAACCTGTGCTGCTCAAGTTTTGGCTCACTTGCTGGTTATATCATCTTAGGCAATTCACTTCCTTCTCTGAGTCTCAGAGTTTTTTCCCCTGCAAGTATGGGATAAGATTCACTCACAAACTTCTTTTGACCATATGAGGAGGTAATAGATGAGTGATACTCTGAATGCTGTACTGGATTTTTATTAGAAATTCAGAGGACAATTTGGAGAGATCCCCTGCTTTGCCTCTGTTACCTCCATGCCCCTCCCCCCACCCCATACCCCAATTAATGTCACCCCATGGGTGAAGGGAAGGTGAATAGCCCAAGAAGAAGCAGGAGCTCTGGGCCTCACCTCCATCTCTCAAGCCAGAAGCCCAAACTTCAGCCTCTGTTTTCCCATATCCCTGGCAGTTGTGGCCTCAGACAGACCTCTGGACGTTCAGACAAGTAATCATTTAAGACCCTTCATTGTTGTGCTCTAACTTACCTTTCTAGGCTTTTTCTCCTCCCTGCACCAATGCTTTGCATCTTTGCCTTCTTTGCTGCACCTTCTCAATCATCCCTTGGACGTTTCCACCTCCCTATCTTATGTCTACTTTACCAAAATGCCTTCTAGTTCATCCTTTTCCTAACTCACGGTGACCTTGCCACCTGATCTGAATCATGGAGGCATTATTGTCTGGTCTCCTCATGTCCAGTTTTGTTATCTTCCCATGTGAGCTCTGAGGAGGCACCAAAAGTCCAGTGTTTTGGTCTCAGCTGAGCTGTTGACTCATTGTTTGGCCCTGGGGAAGTTTCGTCAGCTGATTTTGCTGATGAGAATCTATCTAGGAGGCTAGATAGAACTTTATTAGGATAGGAATGTACATGTTCCTCTGAAGGACAAGGCCAACAGAAAACAAGAAACTCAGCATAGGAGCCACTGATGCCTCCTCTTCTGCATTCTTGTCACCCTAGCTTGGACCACCATCCCACTTGGTCTCACAGTGAAGCTCCTAGGTTTTCTGCTGCCTCCAACCCATTTGAGTTGTTATAGTACCGATCTTACTGGTCATCTCCTGCCCAGAACCTTTTAATAAGCTGCTGTTGTCTTCAGGGTAATTAATATCCTTCACATGGTAAACAGACCTTGGATGGCCAGACCCTGTCTACCTCGTTTTACACCACTCTCTGCCTGGTGCTCCAGTCACCCTGAAATATTTCCACTCCTTGAAAGTGCCATGTTCTTTTTTTTTTTTTTTTTTTAACTCTGGGCCTCTGTTCAAATTGTTCTCTCTGCCTGGAACATTCTCCCAAACCCTTGCCTACAACTCCTTTCTCCTAGGTTTTACTCAAGAAACCTTCCCTGAGCTCCTGAGTATAGGCTCAGTGTAGTGTCCTTGCTGTGTGCTCTAGAAATTCCCTGTATCTTTTGCCTTCTTTTTATTTTAATACTCTCTTCTCTCCTATTAGACTCAAGCTCCATGAAGGCAGAAGCAACATGTTATGTGTACCACATCTCAGCACTGAACATATGAACACAGTGCTTGTCAGATAAGCTCAAAACTCAGTAAATATTTGTTGAATAAATAAATGTTTACTTTCTACCTTTACCAGTGCCAGCCTCGTCATCCTTTTTTTTTTTTAAAGGCTTGTATCCCTTGCACCAAGAAAGTGTGAGATATATGATAAATGCTCAAGAAATATTTGGCAAATGAATGAATTTGATTCAACACTCTCATTGCAGAAGTCGAGGGAAGAGGATGTGCTATAGTGCCTGGCAAATAGATGCTCAATAAATATTTGCATGTAAGAAGGGGAGTGGTAGCAGGTTTGTGGCAGGGCCAAAGAGAGAAGTGGGGAAACTGGCCATATCACTAGACCTAGTATCTGGAAGGGGGCCTGAATCCATCTATCAATATAAATCTCCCCTTGTTGGGGTACAGGGGCGGGCGCCTGAAAATGTTTTTACACTGTGCCCTAGTTATGCAGGGGGAAGCATAATATTAAATTTCTCTATGGCTTTGAGCAAATTGTTCTCTGACCCCCTCATCTTAAACACCAGAGTGGAAGGGGGTGGAGGTGTCGACAGTATAGCTGGGAGAAAAGGAAAAAGCTTGCTATTTGTATTTCAACCAGCAGGTGGCAGGAAATGAAAGCCCAACTGCATTTTGAGTTGTCTTGGGTGGAGTGGGGAAATCTGGTAGTGTATCCTAGAACCCTGGGAGGGCAGTAGAGTTCCTGCTGAGCCTGTGGCTCATAGAGACTTCCTAATGATCTGCCTAATGAGGCTGGCCAGCTGAGGGCCAGATGCTTTCTGCCCAACAAATGAGGTAACATGGGAAAGGTGGTGGGAGTTGGGGAGCCTGGCCAAGATCGCAGGCTCTGAAAAACTCAGGCATCTATCTAGCTGGTTCCTCTCCACTCATCATCTGGGCTTAAAATTCCCTCTGCAACCTTTCTCCCAAGGAGGTTGTGACATCCAGGGTTGTTTACTCCAAAGGAAGTGCTTCTTTATGGTGAGCCCTATTCTGCACTCTTGTAGTTCCTGGCATCTGGGCTAAATTCAGAGCCCATAGGAAAGAGGTCACAAATTCAAATGCACACCAGGGGCCAGGCAGGAGAAATGAGAGTAATGAAGTGAGCTGGAGCTGAAAAAATCTCCAGTTAGAAGAACACCAGGGAATACTGGGGATTGTAGTTTATTGGAAAATGCCTTCTACCTAAAGTCGGTGCCAGGGTACTGATACCCAGTAGAGTTTTTAATTCAACGTGGCCAGATGCTGTGTTTGTTTCAAGTGAAGACAAGTGTGATTTTTAATTGTTGGCACCTTATTCCAGATTTTTAAAACACTGTCCTGACCAAACTAAAGATGTGTACATGCCAAACTTAGCCTCTGACAATAGTTTTTGACTTAGAGATAAAATTTAGTTCTTATTTAAGATCTAATAAATGCAATACTATTTTTTGCCTGCTTTAATATGGAAACTTTGACTAGCAGATAAGCAGTCTGTGGTTTATGTCTGTTATGAGAAGAACTATGGGTCCTGCTTTTGTCGTCAGCACTCTTGGTGACCCAGGTGACTCTCTCCACCTCTGGCATCAGCCTCCCCATCATTTCCATTAGAGGAACAGACAGGATGATCTCTAACATCTTATCCAGCACTAACATGCTGTTGGAGAGTGAGGCAGGAACTGAGCAGGAGAATCTATCTGATCATATGACGGTGGCAAAACTAGACAAATTTGTCCAGAGGCCCTAATGGACTTATTCATACTTTATCTGTCTAGGAAGAAAACTTTTGTTTTCCTCTATTATGTAAAACTGGTGAGGATTTGTGGAAGATGTAAGCAACCCTTTGGAAGTACTAAAGGCCCATCATACTACACAGTATGCAGAGGGCTCCATTTACAATGTTATCTAGCCAGTGATGCCCCCTGGAATTGTAGTGGACAATCTGTCATTATACAGATAGCCTGATAGTCAATTATTTTGAATGTAGCCTTCCCGAAGAAGTGTCTCCCCGACAAATGTATTAACCTTTTTCTAGCAGAGGGAAATGTAAAAAGCAGTTAATGTATGAGGAAAAAAGTAAAAATAAAAAATAAACTCCAGAGATAGTTAAGTTTGGCAGTTTCTTGCTTGGACATTTTTTTTTTAATTTCCAAGAGTCAAAAGCAAGGTATCCAGTGGACAATATGGAAGGACTAAAACTAGGGATCATTTAAGAAATCCAGTCTAGCTTGCTAATGCAAGATAGTTTCTTCTTCCAATGCAGATTTAGAAGGATGATGATGGCTTCTCTTAACCCCCCCATGGACATGCTCTGTCTGGGAAAGTTGGCCTCCTGTCTATGGTAAATTGCTAGAAGGTAAATTAGGTTGCTGCTCCTTAAGAAACATACTGATGGAAATCCATGCATATATGATAATTTTAATTCTTGGCACTTTGTGGCAAGAGCAAAATTTCAAACTACTTTGGTATCCCCTAATTTAATCCTCACTACTGACCCCATTATGCCCATTCAGCCCATATAGATGGTGAAACAGCCCAGAAAACATCTAGCTTGAAGTCACATACCGAAGAGGGCTAAAGAAGCCAACTCCTTTGTCACAACATACTGCAGCTGGATGGACAGCTGTTTTAAATAGATCAATGTAAATCTACAGGGCCTTGGTGTGTGACAGGTGTGTGGTGGTGTGGCCTGACAGGTCATAGTCTCTGGGTCCTTAGTTGCTCTAATCTTACTGGAAAGACTTGAAACCAGGCTCTGCACTGGGAAGATCTCCTCTTTGTTAATTATTTTGTTCATTTTCATGTACGTTTGTTCAACAAATGTCTAATGCATTTTTACCATATGTCAGGCATTGTGTTAGTAGGTATACAGCACTGAGCAGAAATAGACATGGTCTTTGCTTTTATGGAGCTTATAATTCAGTGGAAGGCATGGACATTAAGAAAAATAATAACCACTTAATGTATAATTGTAAATCAGGGCAATTATTCTGATGGAAAGAAACCTAGTTCAATTAGAATATGGCCTTTGCCAGCACACACACACCTTTGTGCAAATTAGGAAAAGGTATTTCCTTCTCTGAGTATATGAATTAGAAAAAAGAACTCATCCTCTGGGCTTATGCAGACCATGCCAGGGCATGGCTTAGTGAGAAGAATGCATACGGACCATGCCAGGGCATGGCTTAATGAGAATAGTGCTCCCTCAGCCAAGTGACCATAGGATATAACCTGCAAAACCACACCTGATATCTTTGCATGAGAAATGGAAAATGGGTGGGTTAGTACTTAGCAAAGAGTACTGGAAGAGCAATCCAGGAAGAGAAAACAAGATATCTAATGTCCAGTGTGTGTTTGAGGAACTATGAAAAAAGCTAATGAGGTTGGTGTTCAGAGAGCAAAGAGGACAGTTGTTTCAGTTTGAAATTGTACCCGAGAGAAGCCATTTTCTTTCAATCCTGATGCAGTCTTGTGGGCCAGACCTATTATATAGGGTAGAACCTTTGATTAGATTGTTTCCATTTTGATTAGATTAATTCCATGGAGTTGTGACACACCTAATTGCGGGTGTGACCTTTTTGATTAGATGGAGATGTGACTTTGCCCATTCAAGGTAGATCTTGATTAGTTTACTGGGGTCCTTTAAACGTGGAAACATTTTGGAGAAAACACTGTTGCTTCAGAGCTGTCAAGAGATGCAGATATTTGGTCATGCTTGAAGTACTGACAAATGTAGTCAAGTGCTAAGCAAGGACTCAAAGGAATAGCTAGAACCTGAAGAGAAGAATCTCCAGCCCTGGGAGTTGCTAACCTAAGAGATGAAACCCAGAGTTTTGCCCAGAGCAGCTAAGTCAGGAATGTTTAGAGAGGAAGCCCTGGAATCAGAAGCTGGAAGCAATGGAACCTTGGAAACTTCACTAGATCATCTCCACGGAGATGTGACTCCATTCATTCCAGGTGGGTCTTGATTAGTTTACTGGAATCCTTCTAAAGAGGAAGCATTTTGGAGAAAGCTTGAGAATGACAAGAGAGCTACAGAACCGCAGCAGAGCCACGAAGCCGAGAGTCTATCAGCCAGAGACCTTTGGAAATGAAGAAGGAAAACACCCCTGGGAGAGCTTCATGAAATAAGAAGCCAGGAGAGACAGTTAGCAGACGTCGCCATGTTCGCCATGTGCCTTTCCAGTTGAGATAGAAACCCTGAACTTCATCGGCCTTTCTTGAGTGAAGATAACCTCTTGTTGGTCCCTTAATTTGGACAATTCACAGCCTTAGAACTGTAAACTTGCAACTTATTAAATCCCCCCCCCCCCCCCTTTCTTTAAAAGCTATTCTGTTTCTGGTATATTGCATTCTGGCAGCTAGCAAACTAGAACAACTTGCAACTTACTGAATTCCCTTTTTAAAAGCCGTTCATTTCTGGTATATTGTATTCCAGCAGCATTTAGCAAACTAGAACAGATTTTGGTGCCAGAGAAGTGGGATATTGTAGTTTGCAAATTCCAAACATGTTGCAAAAGCTTTTTAAGTGGATAAGGGGAAGATTCTGGAAGATTTGTGAGGCTCTTGATAGAGAAGGTCTAGAATGCTTTGAAGAGATTGTTGGTAGAAATGTGGACTCTAAAGATAACTGCCAATGAGGCTTTAGACAGACCTGCTGAATGTGTCATTGAAACTGGAAGGAAGGTGATCCTTGTTTTAAAGTGGCAGAGAATTTGGCTAATTAAGTGCTGGTATTGGATGGGAGGCAGAATTTGAGAGTGATGAACTGGATATTTAGCAGATATCCAAGTTCAAACTAAATGTAAATACAGCTATAGTAAAATGCAACCGGAAAGAGATAAGCTGAGAACTGAACTCTTGGGTACAAAGAAACTAGCACAGTATCTTTTTCTGGATGCCCTAGTTTATGGCTTTAGAACTGGAAACTTATAACTCGATAAATTCCCTTTATAAAAGTCAATCCATTTCTGGTATATTTCATTCTGGCAGAATGAGCATACTAAAACAAAAGTGATGTGAAAATGAGGCTGGAAAGGAAAGTAGGTTCTCTGATCACCAGGAGAAAGATCTTCTGAGCAAGCAGATATGCACCAGGCTGTGGAGCCAGCTGGCTACCATGGGTTGAACACCTCTGATGGCATTTGTTGGTTGGAACACAATCTCTGAGTCAACAGAGGTTGGTCACTTTTCAGAGATGGCTTGGAAAATATTCCTTGCTCAATCCCTCATTAGGTGAGACAGCTGACTCTAGGAGAGGAATCTGCTTGTTGTACCCTTCTTGGAGGCAGGAAGCAAGGAGGCCTGGAACCTGGATTTTTTTGTGGTGAAATTCCTTGTTTTAGTTTCTAAGCTGCCAACACAAATATCATACAATGGGTTGGCTTAATCAATGGGAATTTACTGGCTCATGGTTTTGAGTTTGGGAGAGGTCCAAAATTGAGGTGTTACCCAGGTGATGCTTTCTCCCTGAAGCATTCTGGGGCTGGCTGTCAGAGATCCTTGGTCCTTAGCTTTTCTGTCACATGGCAATGCACATGGCAGCCTCTTCTCTTTTTCCTTCTGGTCTCTTTTGACTTATAGGTTCTGTCTGCTCCCCATGGCTTCTTCTGTGTTCAGTTTGCTTTGCTTGTGAGGACTTCAACCATATTGGATTAAGGCCCACTCTTTTAGTTTGTTAAAGATGCCAGAATGCAATATACCAGAAATGGAATGGCTTTTTTTTTTTTAGACAGAGAGAAGGAAGGAAGGATAGAAGGAAGGAAGGAAGGAAGAAAGGGAAACATTTTTAAACATTTTCTTGTTTTATTGTATTCTGTTTCTCCGTTTTTGTTACATGGGCTGGGGCCGGGAATCGAACCGAGGTCCTCCGGCATAGCAGGCAAGCACTTTGCCCGCTGAGCCACCGCGGCCCGCCAGAAATGGAATGGCTTTTAAAAGGGGAATTTATTAAGTTGCAAGTTAACAGTTCTAAGGCTGTGAAAATGTCCAAACTAAGGCATCTGGGGAAAAAGTCCTTGATTCAAGAAAGGCCGATGGGTCCAGAACACTTCTGTCAGCTGGAAACGTGCATGGGGACATCTGCTAGCTTTTTCTTCTCGTTTCACAAGGCTTCCCTGGGGGTGTTTTCCTTCTACATTTCCAAAAGTTTCTGGCTCTGTGGGTTCTGTAGTCCTAAAGCTTTTTCCAAGATTGTTTCCTCTTAAAGGGCTCCAGTAAGCAACCTCACCTTAAATGGGTGGAGACACAGCTCCATGGAAACCACCTAATCAAAAGTTACCACCCAAAATTGGGTGGGTCACATCTTCACAGAAACAATAACGAAGATCCGACCCAGCAATAGTGAATGAGGATTAAAGAACATGGCTTTTCTTGGGGTACACAACAGTTTCAAACTGGCACACCCACCTTTTTTCAGTTTGGGCACATCTTAACTAATAACAGCCTCAAAGTTCCTATTTACAAATGGGTTCACATTCACAGGACTAGGGGTTGGTATCTGAACACATTCATTCCATCAAAACATTCCAAAAGCCTCAAGTCACTTCAGTAACAATGCTAAATACAAAGTCTCATCAAAATCAGATACTGGCATGATCCATCCTGGGGCAAAATTTTTCTGTCTGATGGATGTGTGAAGCCTAGAAACCCAAGTTATCTGCTTGCAAAACACAAGGGTAGGACAGGAGTAGGATAAATATTGCCATTCCAGAAGGGAGAAGTTAGGAGTGAAATCAGAGTCATGGGCCCTAAACAAGTCTGAAGCCCAGCAGGGTGAATGAACTCCATTAGCTTTCAAGGCCTGGGAGACATTTGTGGCTTGATGCTGCTGGAGGCAGAGCTATTCCTTTCAAATGCTTGTGCCATGGCATTTTCTCCTCGAAAACTAGGGTATAGGTCCCACCTTCTCTGACATTGGAATGGCACTTAAGCTCTCTGCCAATGTCAGGACACAGGACCTACCATCCAAACACAGAGGTGGACCCACCTTTGCTGCACACATGGGTGGGCCTGCTCTCTTGGTCCAAGGAGATCTTTTCAGTCCAGACCTAAGGTTTTGCTTTTGAAATCATTCTTCCTTCAATTTATCCCTCCTCTGTCCCTTTCAGTGCAAATTGGCATTGGTTCTGTTCATACAAGTTTTCAAAGACTCTTGTTCGCTTTGCATATAGTTCAAGTAGGTCCAAACCATCAGATAATAGAATTCCCCAAGATCCTTCTTGGATTACTGTATTTCTAATCCCTTCAAATGGTTGTCTGTATCAATGAGTCATATGCCTGTACTCCTTAGCAGAAGACTGTTTAGGTAAACCCTTGTACAGAGCCACATTCTCTGGGATCTGACATTTTGGAAGCTCGGGGAGGTTACTGATAGCTGCTTCTGGCCCTAGTCTCAGAATTTTCAAAATCATCAATTTGTGGTTCCTTTGTGCTTAAGAGTATAATTCTCAGCTTATCCCTTTCCTCTTGCATTCTATTATAAACTTCAAGGAGAAATACACACACACACATATATGAATATATGTCTTATTCCTTCCATATGTAGCTTGGAAATCACCTC
The DNA here is from genome assembly GCF_023851605.1 of Tamandua tetradactyla. Taxonomy (NCBI): domain Eukaryota; kingdom Metazoa; phylum Chordata; class Mammalia; order Pilosa; family Myrmecophagidae; genus Tamandua; species Tamandua tetradactyla. The sequence goes on from NC_135346.1 coordinate 32,680,157, forward strand.
AGCTAAATATCACCTTCAAGTTCTGCCTTCCATCTGACATCAGAACACAATCTTGCCAAGTTCTCTGCCATCTTGTACAAGGATCAACTTTCCTCCAGTTTCCAATAACACATTCATCATTGCCTTCTGTATTAGTTAGGTTCAGGTGTCAGCTTGGCTAGGTGATAGTGCCCAGTTGTACTGTTGCTGTGGACTTAAATCATCAGCATGTGAATTCATCTATGGCTTATTACATTTGTGGTTGGCTTAGGGAAGTTCTTTCTACAATGAGCAAGGCTTAAAAGAAGGAGTCAGAAGAGACTAGTGCCAAGACAGCTCAAACCCTGACATTTGCAGATGTAGAAAGGACACACCTGAGGAAAAACCATTTGAACTCAGAAGCCAGGAGAGAAGACCTGCAGATATTGCCATATGCCTTCTCAAATTAGTAAATTTGTAGCTAAATAAAATTCATTTATAAAAGCCATTCCATTTCTGATGTATTGCATTCCAGCAGCCCTCACAAACTAAAACAGATTTTGGGACCAGAGGACTGGGGTGCTGCTGCATTTGCAAATATCAAATATGTTGGAATAGCTTTTTAAATGGATAAGAGGAGGATTCTGGAAGGATTGTGAGGCTCTTGAAAGTGAAAGCCTAGATTGCTTTGAGGAGGCTGTGGGTAAAATTATGAACCATAAAGATACTTCTGTTGAAGCCTAAGAGGAATGTGTTTTGCAAATTGGAAGGAAAGTGAATCTTGTTTTAAAATGGCATAGAATTTGGCAAAATTGAATCCTGTTGCTGGATAGAAGGGAGAATTTGAATGTGATGATCTGGGGTACTTGGCTGAGGAAATTTCCAAGCTTAATGTGGAAGATGCAGCCTGGCTTCTCCTTACAGCTTATAGTAAAATGCCACAAGAAAGATATAGGCTGAGGATTGAACTTTTGGGTGGAAAAAAACTAGAAATTGATGGTCTGGAAAAGTCTGGGCTATCAGAAAATGAGACCCCAAAGAATAGCACCCCACACGAGAATTTAACCAAACATGGAACAAGTCAGTCATTACAAGAGAAGACAGGATTGGAGATGGATTTATCCAGAATGGATTTGTGGACGATCCTATTGTCTGATGGCTTTGTTCTCTGTATGTTTCATGCCAAGTCAACAATTGCTTTGCAAGACCTATGTATAAATGGAATCTCTGCCAGTCTGGGCTGGAAGGGATAGAGTGAAGGAAGAGTAACCTCAGAGCAGAACCATAGAAGGTAAGGTTTGAAGCCAAGAAACCTAGGTCTGGGAGAGTGGATCCACCTGTGCATATGGAGGGGTGAGTTTGCTCTGGAGGCAGAGGGTGGGCTTTCCGCTTCGATTTTCAGGAAGAGTTCTGTTGCCCCAGACCTCAGAGAGGGAGGAGAACATTCCTCAGGGATTGGGGGTAGCCTGGCTGCCACTGCATGCTCTGATGTTCAGTATGTACTCCTGAGATGGCAGAGAATCTGGTGCCACCTAGATACTTGAGAGGATGGAGCTGAAAAAAACAGTCTCCTCGATGTTGCAACCCTCTTCCTAGTGTTTTGAGAGAACAAGGCCACTGTTTAGGCCCTTGGAAATGGTGGGACTACCACTTTCTAAAGCCCTGAGGATGAATGATTCTCAGACTTTGAAATTGAATGGAGTTTGCCCTGCAGGTTTTCAGAATTGTTTAGGTCTGATGACCCCTGTTTTCCTTCCAAATTCTCCCAATGGCAATGAGATAGTTTATCCTATGACTATTCCTTCTTTGTATATTGGAAGTAGATAAGTTGTTTTAAGTTCACAGGTCCACAATCAGAGGAGAATTTTGCTTTGGGATGGACTATGCCTGTAACTGACTTTGATGAGATTGTGTACTATTTTTGAGATGGTATTGTATTTGTATTGTTACTGAAATGGTTTGAGTCCTTTGGGATATTGTAATGATATGAACATATTTTGTATATGGAAAGATTTAGTGCATTGTATACAGGACAGAAGAGCATTGTTAGGAAAAAAAAGTGTCTGTTTTTGTTTTCTATTTAGAGATTAAGTATGGTTTAAGGTGATGTGTATAGTTGCCAAGTTGACAAGGGGTGGGCACTTAATAGTTAGGTTCAGGTGTCAATTTAGCCAGGTGATAGTGTCCAGTTGTGTGTTGCTGTGGACTTAAACCATCGGTATGTGAATTTCATCTATGGCCGATTACATCTGAAGTTAGTTAGGGGAGTGCCTTCTGCAATGAGTGAGGCTTAAAAGGAGGAGTCAGAAAAGAGGAGCTCAGAGCCAGCTCAGACCCAGACATTTGAAGATACAGAAAGTACATGCCCCAGGGAAAGCCGTTTGAACCCAGAATCCGGGAGAGAAGCCCAGCAGATGTTGCCATGTGCCTTCCCAAATTAGTAAATTTTTAACTTGAAGCCACTCCATTTCTATGTATTGCCTTCTGGCAGCCTTAGAAAACTAAAACACCTTCTAAGGCCTCACTGGAAGTACCTTTAATGTCCATATTACTCCCAACAGTCTCTTCAAAGCAGTCTAGGGTTTTTCTGTCAAACACCTCAATTCTTTCAGCTTTTACCCACTACCCAATTCCAAGACATTTCTACATTTTTAGGTATTTATAATAGTAGCACCCCACACTCTGGTACCAAAAATTGTTGCAGTTTCTTGACTGCTAAAACAAATAGCATACAATGGATTGGTTTAACCCATGGGAATTTATTGACTCCCAGTTTTGAGGTTAGGAGAAGTCCAAAATTGAGGGATCAGCCAGGTGATGCTTCTCCTTGAAGTCTGTGACATTCTGGGACTGGCTATCAGAAATCCTTGGTCCTTGGCTTTTCCATCACATGGCAATGCATATGGCAGAGTCTTCTCCTTTCTCTTTTGGTTTCCATTGATGTCTAGCTTTGGAATGCTCCCCATGGCTTCTCTTTCATGTCTGGTTTCCTTTGCTTATAGGGACTTCAGCCACATTGGATTAAGGCCCACCCTCATTCAATTTGGGCACACCTTAACTAATAACAGCTTCAAAAGTCCAGTTTACAAATAGGTACACTCCCAGAGGTCCAGGAATTGGAACCCGAACATGACTTCTGTGAGGGACATGATTCAGTCCCTAACATTCCTTTCTGGAATCAAGCCCATTGAAATAGTTTAGCCTTGAAGAAAAAAATGATAGATATCTCTCAGTCTGCCAATTTTGGATTTATCAACTAGTTATTATATTGGTCCCACCAGCATTTACTCCATTAGTTCTGTCTTTAGGTGTAACCTGATAATTTCTGTAGTGGTGGTGTTAATGTTGTTAACAACAACATTAGAATGATGCCCACAGATCCAATCAGGACATTACTTATATATAGGAAGGGGAGTTAGGGGCTTTATTCTCTACTTCTTGTCTGCCTTATCCACTGAGAAGAATGGTCCAGTGAAACAAGTATCACAAGTCAAGCTTTCTTGGAATGCTTTTGATTACCATCAGCTGCCCCTCCTTATGCAGTGACCCATAGGCTTACCTTATGATGTCTCCGCTTCCTCCTGAATCGAAGCAGCTCTTTGTGCTGCCTAGATACAAAGTTGACAGCAGCATACTCAAGCAGAGCTGAGAACACGAAGAGGAGGCACACTGCCATCCAGATATCAATAGCTTTCACATAGGATACCTGAGTTGGGGGTGGGTATGACACAGGGAGGGGAAGGCAGGAAAAGAGTGAAATATTGAGTATGGTGGAATGTTTTCCACTCTTCATTACACCCCCACATCCCCATTATCCTTTGTTGCCCCTCTCCTCAGTTGGGATGTTGAGGTGGAGCAGAGAGAGGGGAGGGAAGAAAAATGCATCAAGCACACTAGACAGAACATTGAAGAAAATAGAATTTTGAACCTGGAAGAATACTAAAGAAAGGAGGAGGAGGATTTGTGTAGCATTATCAGCTAATGGAGTACAATATTGTGAAACACCCAAGACGGCCCTAAAATCTCACCTCTGACTAAACTTGAAGCATTGAGTAAACAGAAAGTGAAGCATGAATTGTAAACTGCCTAGCTGACAGTTGAATGTGCATCCTATCATGTACACAGAGGCCTGTGGCAGATCCTGGAAGACCTTTAGGTTCCATGCATCTAAGGAAACCTCTGTCCAATCATTGACTGACCACTAAGGTAACTAGCAGAGACTTCAGTGGCCCCACACAACAAAGAATACAGAGTCTATATTAGTCCAGAAAAGTCACTACACAAACAGTAACAACAAACCTTGAGATGGAGGTGTGCAGGTGGGGAGAATATGATCTCCAGAGTTGCCAAATTAAACTATGTAACATTTCCAATTTCCAACAAAAAATTATAAGCCATGCAAAAAGACAAAATATGGCCCATACATAGGGGAAAAACAAAAGAAGCTGTCCCTGAGGAAGTTAAGACATTGAACTTACTAGACAAAGACTTTAAACCAACTATTTAAATATGCTCAAAGAGTTAAAGGAAACCATATATGAAAAACTATAGGAAACTTTGAGAATAATATCTCACTATATAGAGACTATTAACAGAGATAGAAATTATAAACAGGAACCAAATACAAATTTTAGAGTCAGAATTATAATAAGTGAAGTGGAAAATTCACTAGAGAGGCTTAACAGCAGTTCTGAGCTGCTAGAAGAAAGAATGGGTGAAAATGAAGAAGAATGCAAACCTGAGGTGATCTAGTCTGAGGAATAGTATGAAGAAAAGTGAACAGAGCTTCAGTGACCTGTGAGAAACCATCAAGTATACCAATATATGCATAATGGGAATTCCAGAAGTAGAAGGGAGAAAGAAAGGGTCAGAAGAAACATTAGAAGAAATAATGGTTAAAACCTTCCCCATGTTAAAATGTTGATGAATAGTATTCATTTACACTGAGAAATACAATGAACTCCTAGTAGGATAAACTAAAAGAAATCCACACGTAGATACATTCTAATCAAGCTGTGGAAAGACAAATACAAAGAGAACTTTGAAAGCAGCAAGAGAGAAGTGACTCATCATGCACAAGGGATCATCAATAAGATTAATAGTTTGGTTCTTACTAGAAACTGTCGGGGCCAGAAGGATGGCATTTTTAAAGGGCTGAAAGAAAGACTATCAACCAAGAATTCTACATTCAGCAAAACTGCACTCTAAAATATGAAGGGTAAATTAAGACATTTCAGATAAACAAAAGCTGAGAGACTTTTCCACTAGCAGACTTCCTTTATAAGAGACACTAAAAGGGAGTACTTCAGGCTGAAATGAAAGAACACTTGACAATAACTCAAATCCACATGAAAAAAATGATACCAGTAAAGATAATTACAGAGGTCAAAATACAAATTTGTTTATAATATATATATATATATTTGTTTGTAACCTTTTTTTATCATTTCAAAAAAGGTTACGTAAAATTATAATTGTAAATCTGTACTGTTTGGCATATAATGAATAAAGTAATTTCTGTTGACAATAACAGCACTAAGAAGGTGGGAAGGAATGTTGCTGCATAAGAGCAAAGTTTTTGTATACAACTGTAATGAAGTTGGTATTAATCCTAATTAGATTATTATAAATTAAATGTTAATTTTAATTCCCAGGGCAACCACTAAAGAAAATAACAAAAATATAGTAAAAGATATAACAAAGGAATAAAAATGGCATACTAGAAAATACCTACTTAATACAAAAGAAGGTATTGGAGAAATAGAGGCATGAAAAGATGTCATAAAAAACAAATAGCAAAATGGCAGACAGAAATTATACCTGGCCGGTAATTAAGTTAAGTATGAATGGACTAAGTAATCTAATCAAAAGGCAGAGATTGTCAGTCTAGGGGGAAAATCAGTCCAACTATGTGCTGCTTACAGAGATATACTTTAGATTCAAAGACACAATTAGGTTCAAGATAAAAAGATGGAAAAAGATGGAGAAAGATACATCAGACAAACAGTAACCAAAAGAGAGAGAGCAGGAGTAACTACACTAATGTCAGACAAAATAACCTTTAGGACAAAAGTAGTTACTAGAGGCACAGAAGGACATTTTATAACAATAAAAGTTATATATAAAGATGATATAACAATTATAGACATATACACAACAACAGAGCCCCAAATACATGAAGGAAAAACTCCAAATTAAAGGGCGAAATAGACAACTCGATAGTTATTGAAGATTTAAATACTCCACTTTCAATAATCGATAGTACAACTATATGGAAGATCAAGGAAACAGAAAACTTGGACAATATTTTTAAGCAACTAGACCTAAAATATATTTATAGAACATTCTACCCAACAATAGCAGAATCCTTATTCTTCTCAAGTGAATACAGAACATTTTCCAGGATAGGCCATATGTTAGTCCATAAAACAAGTCTCAATAAATTTGAAAGAATTGAAATCATATGAAATATGTCTTCCAATCACAATGGACTAAGATTAGAAAAGAATTGTAACAAATAGGTATCAGTGGCTGAGAGAGTTCAAATAGAGCCTAGAGACCATCTGGAGGCTACTCTTATTCACGCTTCAGCTAGATACTGCTATTTAACTTGATTTGTCAAACCTCAACTAAAACCATTCCTACAAACCCTAAAGAATACCTAGGGCTCTATCTCAGGTTCTACAAATGTTCCATGCACTGTGATTACTTTTCAGAAGCCTCCAACCTCCAGATAGGTTCCTAGGCTAGATAAGTCTTGAAATCCAGATGGGCCAGTCTCTCCAATAACATCAACTAGTTCCATCCCCCTGTCCCATATTATTGACTTCCCTTTCCAGCATGATAACAATAGGAATGGCAGATCCCAGATACCCCTAAGGATTGGGAGAAAGATCAAAGGAGAAGGTGTAGTTATAACAGAGAAGATAGGATTTAACAAATGAGTAGGACTTTTGAATCATTATATTGATACTTCTTTTAGTCTCCAGTGTCTTGGAGCAGCTAGAAGTAAATACCTAAAATTGTGGAACTGTAACCCATACCAAACTCTGAAATCTGTTCTACAACTAATTGTTGTGGTGTGCTTTGAAACTTATTGCTTTTTTGTATATATGTTATTTTTCACAATTAAAAAAATGGGCAAAGGATCTGAATATACATTTCTGTAAAGAATATATACAAATGGTCATAAATGCATGAAAATATGTTTTACATCATTAGTCATCATGGAAATGCAAATCAAAATAACAATGAAATACCTCTTCACATATACTAGGATGGCTATGATAAAGTCAAGCAATAACAAGTGTTGGCAAGGATATGGAGAAATTGGAACCCTAGTGGGACTGTAAAATGGTATAGCCACTTCGGAAAACAATTTGGCAGTTCCTCAAATAAAAATATGGTTACCATATGACCCAGAAATTCTACTCATAAGTATATCTAAGAGAACTGAAACATACATCCACAGAAAAAACTTGTGCATGAATGTTCGTAGCAGTGTTATTCATAATAGTCCAAAAGTGGAAACAACCCAAATAGCCATTCATCTGATGAATGGATAAACAAAATGTGATACATCCGTAAAATGGAATATTATTCAGCTATATAAAGGAATGAAGTACTTACACATGCTACATGAGTGAACCTTAAAACAACATGCTAAGTGAAGGAAGCAAGCAAGACACAAAAGGCTACATATTGTATTACTCCAATTATATAAGATGTCAAGAAAAGACAAATCCATAGAGACAAAAAGTAATTTGTGATTGCCTGGGCTGAGGAGATAGGGTGGGGATAGAGGTGAGACTACTGATGGGTATTGGGTTTCTTTCTGAGGTGGTGATAAAAATGTTCTAGAATTAAACAATGGTAATTGTTGAATATACTAAAACACAGAATTGTATACTTAAAAAAAGTGAGTGGAGGAGAGTTTGGAATTGAGTGTTGTATTAATAGGAGGAGGAACAGAATGTTGAATCTAGTGATAAGGGGAGGAGAATGTGGCATCAACTGTTAATACTGTATGGAGCAGAATGTTTAGTTGGTAGTGACTAGAGTAGAATGCAGGGTCTAGTGTAAGGGAAAAAAGCAGAATATTGTATCTTGTTACAATTGAACAGAGCAGAATGCAATGTCAGGAGTCAGCAGTGAACAGAGCAGAATTTGATTTCAAGAGTTTATAGTGAATGTATCAGAATGTGAGGTCGTGTTAATAGAGTAAAGAGAAGACTTGAGCTTTGTCTTAAGAGTGAATACAAGACAGTGTGGTATCTAGGTTTAATGGTAAATGAAACATAATGTCTTTTTTGTCTTACATTAAATGTTAGTGAAATAGTCAATGTCATGAAAAACAAAATACAGAGGAGAGGCTGTTCTACGTTAAAATAAATAAAATAGAGAAACCATATGCAATATGAATCTTGATTGGATCCTAATTTGGATTCTTTCACCATAGCTATAATTTTTTTGGCAACTGGGAAAATTTAAATATGAACTGCATACCAGATAATATTATTCAATTAATATCAGTTTTTTAGATGTGATAATATCGTTGTAGTCATTTCTTTTTTAGGGATGAATTATCATGATGTCTGTAGTCTACATTCACCAAATTACCTACCTTCTCTCTCTCTACCTCTCTCTATATATACATATATAAAGATGGAGTAAATATGGCAAAATGATAAGAACCTAGGGGAAGGTATTAGTGTGTTCTTTGTATTTTCTATATCAAAATACAAATAAATGAAACTGGATGACAAGTGCAGCATTAATTGGAAATGGTGTAGAAATAGCTGTGTTTAGTGTAGAGTGAAGTAGAGTATGGTTTCTGGCATTAATAGAAAATGGAACAGAATGTTGGTTTTAGTTTTGAGTGAATAGAAAAGAATGTGAGTCAAATAATAACATTGAATGTAGTAGAATTCAGTGCCTAGCATTGAAAGGGGCTAAAGCAGAATGAGTTATCAAGCACTAATAGCAAGGCGAACAGAATGTTGTACATCAAATATGGGTGAATGGGGGAGTATGCTGTCTCTGGTATTAATAGTAAGGGAAGCATCTAGTGTTAAAAGTGAATTAAGCAGAATGTAATGTCTAGGAATAGAATGCTGCATTTATTGTAAGGGTGAATGGAGGAGAATTAACACCTAGTTTTAGTAACGAATGAAATGGAATGCCATGGCTGATGTTAGAAGTGAATGGAACAGAACAATGTCTAGTGTAAGGGTAAATGGAGCAGGATGTGGGACCTGGATAATGATGGAGAACAATGCTGTCTCTAGTGTTAATGATAAATGGAGCAGTATGGTTAAGAGTTAATAGTGAAGCTAACATTAAAAGGGAAAGTATCAGATTGAAGTAAAGTACAGAAAAGGGTTAATATAACAGGCAGGAAGCTGCTTATCTTTATAAGGATCTTGTAAGGCTGGCCTTTGGCTGGATACTTAGATTTTGGAGGTGTTCCCACCCTTCCCTAACTGATAAGTGTCACTCACTGTGCCTAGACTGTGCAAACATTATGGTTTATCTGCTTCCCTTCAAGTCTGGAGTTTTGCTCCATGCTAGGGAAAAAGTGCCTATGTGACCACCACCCAGTAAAAACCTTGAGTTCTGAGTCTCTATTGGATACCCTGGGCAGAAACATCATACATATCTGCATTTTTATTGCTGAGGGAAGAATATGCTCTGTGTGGCCCCTCATGGAAGGGAGAGAACAAGGATGCCTGAACGTGGATTGCTCCAGTCTCTGCTGTGTCTTTCCCCCTTATGATCCATTGTATATCCTTAATACGCCACTGAAATCAATCTTAACTATTAGTACAACTATGTGCTGAGTCCTGCAAGTCCTTTTAGTGAGCCTCCAACCATGGGGATGTATTTGGAGACCTCTAACCATTAATGGTTAAAGGAGCAGGATGTTGTACCTAGCATAAAAGTGAACAGAAAAGAATATAGAGTTGAATGTCAACAGTAAATGAAGCAGAACGTATGTCTGGTATTGGTAGATAATGAAGCAGAATGTGGTTTCTGGCAGCCTATAGAAAACAATGTTGAGTCTGGTGGAAGGATTGATGGATCAGAATGCTGAACCTTGCAGAGTATTGTTAAAGAAATAGTGGCTAATTACTTGTTCTACTCTTACCCCAGACAGGGTGGGGAGATGGGTACCCTCCTTATCGTCCAGGTACTCTGTGATCTTGGGCAGTAGGACTTACCTTGGGCAGGGATGCTCGCGAGCCAGAGCTCTGGGTGGTCATGGTGAGCACCGTGGTGATGCCTAGGCCCACACGGGCTGGTGCCGCATCCATGTTGATCCAGAAGGAAATCCAGGAGAGGATGACGATGAGCAGACTGGGAATATACATCTGGATCAAGTAGTAGCCCATCTGCCTCTCCAGGTGGAAACGGGCCTCAATGCAGGTGAATTTACCTGCAACAAATTGCAGTGAGAAGGTGAAGTAGCCTGGTGGGTAGGAGCAAGAGCTTTGAGTTCAGAACAGCTGTGGCTCGAGTACTCATTCAGCCTCATAGTAGCTGTGTCCTTGGGCAAGAGTTTGGATTGCTGTGTGTCTCATTTTCCCCATCTATGTTAAACTGGGGATAAATACCTACCTAGTGTGAGATGATGCCTAGAGAGCACTTAGCAATGTGCCTCACACATAATAAATGCTCAGGAACGTTAGTTCACTATCACTATCATCATCATCTCATCATTATCATCACTATTCTGTTGCCAGGAGTAGGCCTAAATGGATCGTTCTCTACCTTTTTGGCAGTTGTCATCCCAAAGCCTGACTTGATTCTGTAAACTTCTTTTTTTCCTTCTTTGTTCATACAAGGATACCCCCATTACCCATAGGGAAAAGTTCGAACTCTTAGTCTGCCCTTCACAGTTGAGTTCTACTCTATTTTCCCATTCTCTTATCCCTTCTTTCTTCATCCTATTCATGACCCTATTTCCATCAGTGCCCACAATGGTTTCTCTCAATCCCTTTCCCTCATTTCCTCCTTTTCTAGGCTCCTATTGCCAATACATTTCACGCCTCCGCTCATGCTAGGTCTAGACAGCAGCTTCCTACCCACCTTCCAGCTGGTATACGAATTGACCAACTTTCTTCCATAATGCTTCCATGAGCTCTTGCCCAGCCTCAGACAGGGCATGCAAAGCCAGTCTTGATTGGCCCCAGATCATTGATGTTTTAAGTCATCTAACAAATACTATGTGAGGCATGGGAGATATAGTGTTGGGCTAAACAGTTGTGGTTTCTCCAACCTGTAGTTAACAATCTAGTGAATTGTTTTCAACTTTACTATTTGCTAGTGTTTAATGGTATCTCTCAGCAACATCTTGCTGAGGTCTTGCATGAGCATTTTCTCTGTGTTTTTGTCCTTCCAGATATGTCAGTTCCTCTTTGGCAGGGACTGCTGGGTAGATTCCCAGTATCAGTTCTTCCCTTCTGCCTTAGGAATAGGATCCCATTTTAGACTATTGGGCATATTGCTACCTGGAATAAACACTGTAAATTCCCATCTTCCCATATAATTAGTTGTGGTCTAAGCTTGTTACTCACCCCAGGACTCACTGAACAAAGATCAGAGCTATGTTTTGTTTTCTCTGAACCACTGGATAGTAAATACAGAGCTGTGCCCATCCCGGGTACTTCATAAGATCTATTGAATCATTGATTGAATGAATGTTTCAAATGATCTCTGGCTCTGGTTGGGGGCTGAAGGTCCGGGGAGGGGCAGGGTCCATTGTACCTACCTGTGTTGTAATGCTTGGTGCAGTATCTCAAGTCCTTTTCCTCCTTCAGGATAAACTGTGGGAGAGTTAGTCCATCTGCCACCTGCACAGCTCCCTGCTCCTGCCACTCAAAGATGAGGTCATTCATGGTGTATCCAACTGGGATGGGATCAGTAGAAGGAGTAATCAGTATCCAGAGCACTTAGGCAAAGCATGATGGTTAGGGTTAGAGTTTAATTGAAATCATGAGTTAATGTTGTATTCCCTCTTACTCTCCCTCCAAAATGAGATCAGAACTGGTTTAAAATTGCTTAGTTCTCCTATTTGTCCCACCTACCATCTCCGTGGTCAAATGCAGTTGGTATCAGCCTATTTTTGCTGTACATCATCCATGTGACTCTCCTCTTTTGCTTATAGCAGCTGTTCCTCTGGGGAACCACTCTATTGCATGCTATCTTGTTGAGAGTAACAGTTGGTGGTCAAGGTGTGGGACGGTGATTTAAGCTTGGCCAGTCAAACTCTTCCCCAGGACTTTGCCTCTTGAGTGAAGTGGCAAGAGGTCTGGTATTTGTTGATGCTGATTCTCCTTAGAGCTGATGCTCCAAGGGAATAGTATGTTAGTTCCTTCTGCCTAAAGCTACTTCCCTGGTTCCTGTCCTTTCAGCTTTCCCCTCCAGTCCATAAGTAACCCTTAGTCCTTCCATTTAATTCCATTTTTAATTTAGATTGATTTCAGTGTTTGTTGTTAAAAAAACTCAGCTACACCATATATCAAAATCCTATATTATATGTGATCTCTTCTGTAAATCCTTTCCCACTACCCTCCCTCCTTCCCAGCCAGAAGCAAGCAGACCTTTGGCAAGAGAACATAGTGTTTTGTACATCTAACCACACACTCACCACTTGCTGCCTTAGTTCAAGTTATTTGTGCAGTTATCTGTCTCCCTTGCTGAGGTGAACAACAGTGTGAGTTCAAGAACCATGACTTATTGAAGCTATTTCTTACATGATATTGTGGGGACATTCACAGGGAACATAAATAGTGCTTCTTTGGAGAATGCTGCAGGCTCCCGGACAGCTTGGGCCTCAATCTGACAATGTAAGGGGGGTTATATTTCTAATGCATTTTCTAAAAGCAAAGCTCCTCAACTAGTATTTTGGATTAGTACAGTAATCCCCTGGGATCCAGCAGTCAGGAACAGCTGAGTGGGAATTAACCCCAGTCCCATGGATAAATGGGAATTTGGTTCTCTCTCGAAGCCTGATGCAGGGGACTCACAGCTTTCCAGTTGCATGATACATGTCTGGACATCCATGGGAAAATTCTTCAAATCCATAGGGCAAGCCAGTGTCAGAGTGATTCTGAAAAGAGAAAGGAGTTTAATGATGCTAGAGCCACAAACCAGGAAGTCTGCATAGATTCTAATTATTGTCAGAAAATCAATTGTCCAGAAGAGGTCAAGGAAGTCAGGGAACTAGTGTTTATTATATATATATATATATATATATATACACACACAATGAATATTATATATATATATATATGTATATGTATTTTTTTCTATGTTCAGGATATAGAAATGAAGGCTCAGAGAGGCGAAGTAGGTTTCCCAAGGTCACACAGGGCCCTTGGACCTTCTGGGTTTCTTCAGAATCTGGCTTCTAGAGACCTGTCTTGAGCAAGTTGCCTGAAGATCTGAAGGCCTGGAGCTTCCCCTGGCCCCACTCTTCTGCAGAGTGCTCAGGTAGAGCCAGAGCTTGAATGTTCAGTTGAGCAGCACCAGGCCTCAATCCCCAGGTGCTGCAAGTGCTTCTTGGCTGCCTCCCTTCACATAGTACACTTATTAAAAGTTATTTCAAATAGAACCCTTTTGATTCTGGGTATCCAAATACAGCTGATTCCCGTCTGTGCACTCACGCTGGGGTCAGATGGGAAGTGGTGGATACCCCAGTCTTCTGGGCTGACTATTTTGTGTTGCCCAACTTTTGCAGAGGCCATAGACTCAGAACCAAAGGGCACCTCCTTAACAGAAACCAGAGCCTGAAGCTCAGGTGGGATACAGACTTCAGCTTGAAGGGCTTTGCCAACATCTGAATGCCTGTTTCAGGGAAAGGAGAAGAAAGGCTCTCAGAGTCACAAGATCTCAGAACCCAGAGAGCCTTACATCATCAACCTGACTCCTTCATTTGAGAGGTGAGGAAATTGGGGTAAGTAGGAACTTGCTTAAGGTCACACAGCAAGTTGATGGATCAGCAGGGATCAAATCCATGTTTCCCGCCCTTTGGATTCTGACTCCCAAAGGGGTCGGTTCTTGTGCTGGCTGGCTGGCTCTCCAGTGCTGCTACTCTGAAAAGCCAGCCCTGACACCCTAAGTGGCACTGAGCTGCTGGCATCTTGGCTGCACATGGTGAGGCACACAGCCCTATATGAACTTCACTCCTCCAGCTCACACCCACAGCTCTGGATATGGGTCCCTGTAAACCTTTAAGCCATAAGGAAGAAGTAAGAGGTGAAGAAGGGAAGGGATAGGGAGGGCACAGAAGAGGGAAAAGAAGGCAGTGGGAGGAGGAAGAAGTGAAGGGAAAGTGAAGACAGTTGAATTTCTGAAGATAAAAGCTCCAAAGTGGGGCAACTGTCACTTTGGGTTACTTTCCTGAAGTTGAATGACCTTGGGACTTCATTTTCTGCTGTTTTGTCCTTCTCTCATTAGCTTCCTGGATATATGAAACTAGACTGGCAGCAGTAAAATCCAAGCAGGGCAACCTCCCACCTCCAGCCAGATAGAACATTGTTGGCCATTTTCTGAGCCCATCACCATCATCCTGCCACTCTTGATGTGCACTGGGGGGTGGGTGGGTGCTCCAGGGTGAGGAACCATCTCAGTCTGGTTTCTCCATGCCTACCTCTCCATAGTGCCTCCTTTTCCCTGTTGAGCTACCTAAAGCTCACCCCCTACCTGAGTCTGCTCTCAGGAGAGTGCTGAGTTCATTCACACCTGAGAGTCTGGACCTGGCCAGCCTCTCTCATGGGCCTGGGTATTTGAAGTTCATCTCCTAATGGGAAATAAAAAGACTAATTCCCTTGTCTAAGTAATAGAGGGGAGGAGGAATTATTTAGGACTGGTGCTCTATTTTAGCCCTTGAAATAATAACACGCTTATTTATTATTGAATAACTGAGTGCTTGTTGAATGCCATGCACAATGAACAGGCATCGATCCACACTAACATAGATCTAGGTTCAGCAACACACTAGCTGTGGGACTTTGGTAAAATTACTTAAACTTTCAGATCCTCATTTGTATAATCTGCAAAATGGGCCTAATAAAACCTACTTCATGGGGTTGTTAGGAAGATTGGAAATTATATATGTGACATGCCCAGCCTAGTAAGTAAATTCTTAATGAGTGGTAGCAGCTATTATTACATGCGCAAGCCCACTTCTTTACTTTAGGGACATTGGTCATTTCCCCCATGCCACTGGGGAACAGGTGGGGAGGGATGGCTATAGACTCTGAAAGGTTTGCTTCTTGGCTGAGAAAGGGGGACCCAGCCTCCTAGACTCCTGGAGGGCAAGAGTGGGGAATAGAAAGGGCTAATAGAAGAGACTGAGAAACATTGGCTCATTATCTGTGTTAGGACAATCCACCTAGCAGGCCCATTTACTTCCTGAAGTTCTTATGATTTTCCAGGCTCTGACTTTTTCTTCCGCTATTGGTCATCATCTTTGAGTACCCTTTTCTCACTTATTTTCTTGAAATGCTGGGTAACCTTAGGAGCCTTAACTTATACCCCATCTTCTCCAGGAAAAGTCCCTTGTTGTAATGACCCACTCCCTCCTTCAACTTTCTATGGTACTTTATTCTTGCTGAGCACCAGTAACAGGGCTGGGCTTGCCTGAAGGCAAAGGTTTTGGGCTAGGATCCATTTACCTATGTTTGGCTCCCCTCTCAGAGTCTGTTCCCAAAGGCAATGGGGCAAGGACTGTTCTGAGAATGAAGGAGGCAAAACTGCATGGACTCACCTAATGCTGTAGAGGACATTTCCATTTCGAGAAATCCTCAGCAGTTTGTTGTCTGTGGTGATCTCGTGGAAGTGAGCCCCCTTTTCATTGGCAAAGAACAGGTCAGGTTTCCAGATGGAATCCAACATGGATGGGTCCAGATCCAGAGAATCATCCGGGTATTCATTGTATGCCAGCCGGGGGTCGTTCCACTGCTGCCGCAGGAAGATGTTGACCCTATAATCCTACAGCCAGGAGGCAAGAAGGTCGAGACAGTGTGAAGCCCTGAGATGTCAACTTGCTTTTGGTTAGTATTCCCTAAAATCCCTTCTGGAGGATATTATTAGAGTGTGATGCATTTTACATGGGGGATCAGGGTGAGAATCACAGTTACTCTTGAGAATCCCCAAAATGCCACATAAAGTTCATTTAACTCTGAATTGAGGTCATGTAAATGTTTTGAAAAATTAAAAATAGATAAAAGTTCAAGGAAGTAAGAAATACCCGTTTTCACCACCCTGTTAACATGTTGCCACACTTGCTTCATTTTTAAGATAAAAATTTTAAAAAGATAAAACATTACAAGTAAAGTTGAACTCCCCCTTTTTATTATCAACCCCACCTGTGGAGTTGATACTAAGGTACTGAGGCAAGGCCTAGAAGGATTGAAGGAACAAAAGGAAAGACAAAAACTGAGGCTTGAGCATTCAAACTAAAAAAAACAATTAACTTCCTGACAGTGAAGGAAGGGTAGTGGGGGAATTCTATGGATACCTGCTGGTCCTCATAGTCACATATCACATTGTTGTTTTTTTTTAAACATAGGCAGGTACCGGGAATCGAATGTGGGTCTCTGGCATGGCAGGTAAAAACACTGCCACTGAGCCACTGTTGCCCACCCCACATATCACATTGTTTTAATATCAGTCTTCTGTAACCTTCACATGTGTTAATAATTTGTTTGTGGTGGATTAATAGATGTGGTGGAGTCACATCTTACTAGATTCTAAACTTAATGCAAAATTAAATACTTCTCTGACAGGACTATAGTGTAGTCATTCAACTGGAAAAGGATTAATGAATTAAATGAATTAGGGAAATGCTAGATTAAACTAATGTGACAGGTTTCTATTTTGCAGGAATTCTCAGAATCCTTAATTTGCTAGCGAGTTCTGTGTATCTCTAATAAGGTAGTAGGATATGCAGCATTTCCCTGATTTATTTTTATTATGGAACTCTTATTTTGTTCATGATACTCATCTTCTACAGGACATAGACTGGGAATGCTGTCCTAGTTAAAATCCCTCTTCCCTATACCCACCTTTTTTTTCCATCCCCACAGATGGAGAAAATGAAGTCTAGAAAGAATTGAGACTGGCCAGTATTGTTCTGAAAATTGCAACTACTTCATTGGCTGAGCAGATTCTGGACCTAAGTGTCTTGACTCCTAGTAGAGGATTTAACTGCCCCTACCGATCTTAAAGGAACCAAAAGAGTCCGTTCGGTTTCCATTCACAGTTGGAGAAGCAAGATAGTCACGTGGGTGGGTTTCAATGGCAAGAAATTGGGTAATACAGTTGAGAAATATTTCCATTAGAAAAAAATTTCTTTTTAAAATTTTGTTAGAGATAGTAAGCCTGGGGTCGATGAATGTTATGACATTGAAAGTATATTTGTGTTTTTCTGGAAAGAAATGCAGAGCCATCTATGTTGGATTCCCATAAAAAGTCTGTAGTTCTCCAAAAGAATAATTACCTCAGCTCAAGTCCAACCTGAAATGCTTTCCTTCAAGGATCATCTCCACACATGAGAACCTGTTATTGTTATTTTCCTGAAGGTGCTAGATAATTGAGGTCATACTATCTTTCATTTTGGAGTACTACTTTTAAGTCCTAACCAGTCTTGATCTGTCACCAGCAGGGTTGAAGTGAAACAAACAACCTCCCCCCACCCAACCGAGCACCTTCACAGACATGCCTCACCCAGTTTACCTACAAAAACATCAATAGCTTAGTGTAATGTTCCAAGGTATTTTATAGGATTGTTCTATAATTCATTGAAGGGTCTTTTTCTAGCCCTATAGAAAATGACATTTGGTCTCATAATCACATGGCTTATAAATCCCTTGGAGGAGGAAGAATTCAGGCCAGGCCTGGATGTCGACTCTTTGAATTTATTGCTGGCAGTAAGGAATCGCTTCCAGTCTGGCACCATTTAACCATGTATTAGAAACTGCCTCTTTTCCTTCCTTGGATTTTACAGGAAGTGGGATGTGGTGTGTGTGTGTGATGGTGAAGTGCTGGACAAGTCACGTCAGAGTGAACAGAGTATGAATTATTGGACAGAAAAAGACTCCAGTCCCCAAACCCCAGCTGTACTTTTGATGTTCTTGCCAGTGACGTGTCAAGCCCATTCCTCTGGGTAGAAAGAAGAAAAGAAAGTGACATTTCTTAAAAATGGTCTCTTAGGTACCCGGTTGTGTTCTAGATACTGTCACATATATTTAATCCTCACAAAATCCTGTAAGCTAGACATTCAAACTCCCATGGTGAGGTCGAAGAAACTGAGTTTGGAAAGGTTGAGAGACTTGTCCAAGATGCAGAGCTAACCCTCTAGTGAGGGTTAGTTTATTGTAACATGAGTGTGGGTAGCTGATTCTGCGCTGAGACACTCCCTGTCATCTCCTCTTTGCCTAGATAAATTCAGACTAAATATGACAGGTAAGCCTATGCCTTACCTCCTGCAGAAGTCTTGTTGCTCATCAACTTTCCTGATCTTTTCCTTTTTGATCTCCTAGCAAGAGTGAATCCCCAGAAACTTTAATTTAGCACTTCCCCACCACGTGTCAGTCTTCTTTCCTCACCCAGTCAATGTACCTAATGAACTACCCAATAACATGGAGGATGTAAAATCAGAAAAAGATGGAGCAGGAAGGGCTTCCTTATTTTATAGCTGTAAGAGCCCTAGATCTAGGGAGGGGAGGCATTTTTTAAGGGCCCAAAGCAATTCAGTAAAGGACATGGAATTAGAACTGGATTTGCTTCTCTGGGCCTCATGGTTAAAAGAAGAAATTGGTCTAGATGTCCCTAAAAGAACGCTTCAAATCTAATAACTAATTAAAATATTTTTTTCCAACAATATTTAACTGAGCATTTACAAAATGCCAGGGAATCTGCTAAGAACAAGAAAATCATATTTATGCAGTCACAGACCTCACTATGCTGAGGCAAGGGCTTGGAGAGGAGGTAAATATAGGGTGCTCAGGAAACAGGGAATCTATCATCTCTATCTAGACTGGGCATATGGTCAGGGAAGTTTCCAAGAAGAAGTGAGTTTAAGGTGGGGAACAAATCCGGATGAAACTGAGAGGAAAAGCATTTTGGGCAGATGGAATGTCCTATGTGGAAGCCTAGAGGCAAAGTAAGAGTGTGGCAATTTGGGAAGAATTGCAAATGAATGAGTAAGGCAAAGAATGGGAGGAAGCCATCCTGAGGAATTCCGACTTCATCCTAAAGGTAATGTGGAGACTGAATAATTTTATGTAGGGAAGAAACATTATTATATTTGCTTTTCATTACTGGTATTTAAAAAATATTTTTTCTTATTACAGAAGTAAGGGTTGATTGTAAAAAATACAAAAGAACATCATCTGAAAGAGGAAAAACAAAAACTACAGGGTCTAATTATGAAATGGCTAATAAAAAATTAGAACAGGAGACCTGGAGAATGTGGCTTAGTGTCCTCAAGTGCCTGACTCATCACCACAGCCATTGATTTTCTCCTCCCTCATTGGTAAATAGCAGTGGGAAATGCAGATTGAAAGAGATCAATGTAATTGATATAATAGGTGAAACCTAATACTGTTTTGCTTCCTTAGCCCCACACTTACTTCGACTGGTGTTCAGCATGCTGGGAAACCATGTTCAGGCTCAGGGGTTGGACCAACATTTGAACTTCCCTGCCCTAGAACCTCAAGCTCTACCTCTATTGGTTGGCTTCTTGTTTTTAGCCCTCAAGGATGACCCATTTTGCCTGAGGTGGGAGGGATTTTCAGTTTCATTCAGAAGTCTTTAGCATCCACTCACCTCAGCTGCGTCTGAGATTCCCTTATGGTTTCATTTCTGTTAATTGGACAACTGCTTTGCTTAAAAGATCAAGGTAATAGGGGTCCAAGATGGCGGCTTAGTGAGTTGTGGGATTTAGTTCATCCTCCAGAGCAGCTAGTAAATAGCCAGGAACAGTACAGAACAACTGCTGGGGCCATATCAGTGACTGGACACACAGCATACACAGCTGGACTAGCTGTGATCCCACCCAGAACTATGAGTCCCCCAAGCCATGGAGGCTGGCACCCCTCCCCTACAGGCTGATTCCCAGAGGGGAAAGGAAAGAGACTTTACTAACAGCAGGGGGCTGAGCTCAACCAAGCTCCAATTTTGGAATTAATTAACAAATTTGACTACTAAAAATAGGCCCCCAGCTCAGCTGAACCTTGAGTAAAAGCTGAAGTTGCTGTTTTTTGCCCTGGAACAGAGGGCGCAGGGGTGACAGGAAAAAAAATAATAAACAGTTTGTTTTTTTGATTGAATAGCACAAAGTACTTGAAAGGGTCTGGCCCTGAAGGAAAGGAGGGGGCACATAGGACCTGGAGGTACACAGAGCAATGTACCAACTTAAGCTGTTGATTGGCAAACCCGAGGAACAGGGGTCCTGCTCTGAAAAGGATATTTTCTTTTCTTTTCTGTAGCTGTGTTTCTATGGCTTGACTGCGCTTTGGAAACAACTGCAAGGCTTCTCAGGCTCCAACTTCCCCAGGCAAGGGCAGATTTAAGCTGGTCTGAGAGCTTGTCTGGAAGCTGTGCCTTCTCCAGGAGAGGAGTGGGGCCCAGCTCAGGTGGAATCTCTTCCTCAAGGAATTCAGACCCCAGAGACTGGAAAACTGGAGCAATTAAAGCCAGCCTACAAACTCTCCTCTGTCTCAGCCATGCCCCCAGCAGGGAGAGTCTGCTGAAGTTAAAGGTACTGCATAACTTTATGCTGGTGGGATCCACAGGCAGACAAGTGCCACATCCTGGGCAGGATAAGAAAAACACAGAGTCTAGAGGCTTCATAGGAAAGTCTTTCAACCTGCTGGGTCTCACCCTCAGGGAAAACCGATGCAGATGACTCTTTCATCTTGAGAGGAGGCCAGTTTGGCCTGGGAAAATCTGACTGGACTCTATAATACCTAAGTAGACTCTCCTAAGGGAAAATAAAAGGCACCATACAGACAGGGCAAGAAACAAGAAAACAAGAACTGAAAAATTCTAATCTGTTAAACAAAACCTAAGCTAGAGGTCTTGAGTAAGCTGAACTGAATGTCAAAGAACAGATAGACAACAAAGTCATCCAGCAAGAAAATCCTAGGTAAAAAAAGAGAAAGCAATCTCCAGAATAAATTAATTAAGGAAATTGAATGTTTAGATGCCAGCAAAAAATAATGACTCATACAAGGAAAATTGAAGATATGGCTGTTGTAGTTTGCTAGCTGCCAGAATGCAATATACCAGAAATGGAATGGCTTTTAAAAAGGAGAATTTAATAAGTTGGTAGTTTACAGTTCTAAGGTTGAGAAAATGTCCCAGTTAAAGCAAGTCTATAGAAATGTCCAATTTAAGGCATCCAGGGAAAGATACCTTGATTCAAGAAGGCCAATGAAGTTCAGAGCTTCTGTCTCATCTGGAAAGGCACATGGTGAACACAGTCAGAGTTCCTCTGTCATCTGGAAAGGCACACGATGAACATGGTGTCATCTGCTAGTTTCTTCTCCTGGCTTCCTGTTTCATGAAGCTCCCCAGGAGGTGTTTTCCTTCTCCATCTCAAAAGGTTGCTGCTAGTGGGCTCTCTGCTTCTCGTGGCTATATCGTTCTTCTCTGGATCTCTCTGAATCTCTTTCATTCTCCAAAATGTTTCCTTTTTTATAGGACTCCAGAAACTTATCAAGACCCACCCAAATGGTGGAGACATGTCGTCACCTAATCTAGCTTAACAACCACTGTTGATTAAATCACATCTCCAGGGAGATGATCTGATTACAGTTTCAAACATACAGTATTGAATAGGGATTATCCTGCCTTTATGAAATGGCATTTAGATTAAAACATGGCTTTTATAGGGGACATACATCCTTTCAAACCAGCACAATGGCCCAGTCAAAGGAACAAACTAACAATTTAAATGAGATACAGGAGTTGAAACAGTTAATTCAGGATATTCAAACAGACATGGAAAACCTCATCAAAAATCAAATCAGTGGGGCCACAGTGGCTCAGCAGGTAAGAATGCTTGCCTGCCATGCCTGAGGACCCAGGTTCGGTTCCCGGTGCCTGCCCATGTAAAAAAAAAAAAGAAAAAAGAAAAAAAATTGTATAAAAAAAATCAAATCAGTGAATTGAGAGAGGATGTAAAGAAGGCAAGGAATGAACAAAGAAGAAATTGAAAGTCTGAAAAAACAAATCATGGAACTTATGGGAATGAAAGGCATAGTAGAAGAAATGACGAAAAAACTATGGAAACCTGCAATATTAGATTTCAAGAGGCAGGAGATAGGATTAGTGAACTGGAAGATGGGACATCTGAAATCAGACAAACATAAGAAAATATAGGGAAAAGAATGGAAAAATATGAGCAGGGATTCAGGGAACTGAATGACAACATGAAGTTCACAAATTACATGTTGTGGGTATCCCAGAAGGAGAAGAGAAGGGAAAAGGAGGAGAAAAACTAATGGAGGAAATTATCACTGAAAATTTCCCAACTCTTATGAAAAACGTAAAATTACAGAGCCAAGAAGTGCAGTAATCCTTAAACACAATAGATCCAAATAGATGTACTCCAAAACACTTACTAATCAAAATGTCAGATGCCGAGAGAGAGAATTTTGAAAGCAGCAAGAGAAAAGAAATCCATCACATACAAGGAAGCCCAATAAGGCTATGCATAGATGTCTCAGCAGAAACCATGGGGGTGAGAAGACAGTGGTATGATATATTTAAGATACTAAAAGAGAAAAACTGTCAACCAAGAATTCTATATGCAGCAAAACTGTCCTTCAGAAATGAGGGGGAAATTAAAACATTGTCAGACAAAAAATCACTGAAAGAATTTGTGACCAAGAGACCAGCTCTGCAAGAAATACTAAAGGGAGCACTAGAGACAGATAGGAAAAGACAGGAGAGAGAGGCGTGGAGAAGAATGTAGAAATGAAGACTATCAGTAAAGGTAAAAAGAAGAAAAAATAGATATGACATAAAATCCAAGAGGCAAATTGGTTAAAAAAAAAATACTGCCCTTACAGTAATAACACTAAATGTTAATGGATTAAACTCCCCAATCAAAAGACATAGACTGGCAGAATGGATTAAAAAACAGGACCCATCTATCTGCTGTCTACAGAAGATGCATTTTAGACCCAAGGATAAGCATAGGCTGAAAGTGAATGGTTGGGAAAAGATATTTCACACAAACAACAATCAGAAAAGTACAAGAGTAGCTATACTGATACCCAACAAAATAGACTTCAAATGTAAAACAATTAAAAGAGACAAAGAAGGACACTATGTATTAATAAAAGGAACAATTCAACAAGAAGACATAACTATCATAAACATTTATACACCAAGCCAGAGTGCTTCAAAATACATGAGGCAAACATTGAAAAGAGAAATAGACACATCTGCCATAATAGTTGGGAACTTCAATCCCCACTCTCATCAATGGACAGAACATCTAGACAGAGGATCAATAAAGAAACAGAATTTGAATAATATAGTAAAGGAACTAGACTTAACAGATATTTATTGAACATTACACCCCACAACAGCAGGATACACCTTTTTCTCAAGTACTCCTGGATCATTCTCAAGGATAGACCATATGCTAGGTTGCAAAGCAAGTCTCATTAAATTTTAAAAGATTGAAATCATACAAAACACTTTCTCAGATCATAAAAGAATGAACCTGGAAATCAGTAATAGGCAGAGATCCAGAAAATTCACAAAAATATGGAGGTTCAGCAACATACTCTTAAACCAGTGGGTCAAGGAAGAAGTTACAAGAGAAATCAGTAAATATCTGGAGGCAAATGAAAATGAATACACAACATATCAAAATTTATGGGATGCAACAAAGGCAGTACTAGAGGGAAATTTATTGCCCTAAATGCCTATATCAAAAAAGAAGAAGGAGCAAAAATCAAGAATTAACTGTTCATTTGGTAGAACTAGAGAAGGAATGGCAAATTAATCCCAAAGCAAGCAAAAGGAAAGAAATATTAGAGCAGAAATAAATGAAATTGAAAACATGAAAACAATTGAGAAAATCAACAAAGCCAGAAGTTGGTTCTA
Source organism: Tamandua tetradactyla (assembly GCF_023851605.1). Taxonomy (NCBI): domain Eukaryota; kingdom Metazoa; phylum Chordata; class Mammalia; order Pilosa; family Myrmecophagidae; genus Tamandua; species Tamandua tetradactyla. The sequence continues at coordinate 32,704,250 of NC_135346.1, forward strand.
TGAGAAAACCAATAAGATTGATGAACCCTTAGCAAGTTTGACAAAAAGAAGAGAGAGGATGCAAATAAATAAAATCAGAAATGGAAGAGGAGACGTAACCACTGACCCTGCAGAAATAAAACAGGTAATGAGAGGATACTATGAACAACTTTATGCTAATAAACTAGACAACATAGATTAAATGAACAGCTTCCTTGGAAGGCATGAACAATCAACATTGACTCAAGAAGAAATAGATGACAACAAACCAACCACAAGTAAAGAAATTGAATTTGTCATTAACAAGCTCCCAATAGAGAAAATTCTAGAACCAGATGGCTTCACATGTGAATTCTGGCAAACATTCAAGAAAGAATTAGTACCAATTCTGCTCAGACTTCCATAGAATTGAAGAGGAAGGAAGGCTACCTAACTCATTCTATGAAACCAACATCACCCTCATACCAAAGCCAGACGAAGATAGTACAAGAAAAGGAAATTACAGAGCAATTTCTCTAATGAATACATATGCAAAAACCCTCAACAAAATTCTTGCAAATCAAATCCAGCAGCACATTAAAAGAGGTATACACCATGACCAATTAGGATTCATCCCAGGTATGCAAGGATGGTTCAACATAAGAAAATCAATTAATGTAATACACCATATCAATAAATCAAAGCAGAAAAACCACATGATCATCTCTATTGATGCAGAAAAGGCATTGACAAAATGCAACATCCTTTCCTGTTGAAAACACTTCGAAGGATAGGAATAGAAGGGAACTTCCTAAATATGATGAAGGAAATATATATAAAATCCATAGCTAACATCATCCTCAATGGGGAAAATCTGAAAACTTTCCCCTAAGATCAAGAACAAGACAAGGATGTCCACTATCACCACTGTTATTCAACATTGCATTGGAATTTCTAGCCAGAGCAATTAGACAGGAAAAAGAAATACAAGGCATCAAAATTGGAAAGGAAGCAGTAAAACTCTCACTATTTGTAGATGATATGATACTATAATACTATAATACCATATGTTGAAAGCCCTAAAAAATCCACAGCAAAACTACTAGAGCTAAAAAATGAGTACAGCGAAGTGGCAGGTTACAAGATCAACACTCAAAAATCTGTAGTGTTTCCATACACTAGTAATGAACAATCTGAGGGGGAAGAAAAAAATATTTGCAAAGTCCCCTTGAGGAAATGGCGAGAAAGGGGGAAAATTCAACTTCCTTATTTGGAGAATTCCTGATATTCTTGCAAGCAGTGGGGACAACCAAATGAATAGGCCAAGCCCTCAATCTTGGAATTTGTTCATATAAAACTTATCCCTGCAAAGGATAGATTGAGCCTACTTAAAATTAGGCCTAAGAGTCACCCCCAGAGAACTTCTTTTGTTGTTTAGATGTAGCCTATCTCTCTCTCTTAGTCAACATGGCAAGCAAACTGATCGCCCTCCCCCTCTCTGTTTGGGGCATGACTCCCAAGTGTGTAAGCCTCCCTGGAAATGAGGGGCAGAAGTCCTAAGGGGGCTGGGACTCAGCATTGGGAAATTGAGAAAACTTTCTCCACTGAAAGGGGGAGGAGAGAAGTGGGACAAAGTAAAGTGTCAGTGGCTGAGAGATTTCAAACAGAATCAAGAGGTTATCTTAGAGATTGCTCTTACACATTTTATATATATCCCCTTTTGAATTTGGGGTGTATTGGAGAGGCTGGAGGGGGGTGCCTGAGGCTGTGGAGCTGTGTTCCAGTGATCATGTTTCTTGAAGATGGATATATGATAATGCAGCTTTCACAGTGTGACTATGTGAGTGGAGGAGCCTTGTGTCTGATGCTCCTTTTACCTATGATATTGACAGATGAGTAAAAAAATGTGGATTAAAAATAAATACATAGTAGGGTGGAATGAATGTTAAAATAAATTGAGGGGATTGAAATACTAGTGAATAATGAAAGGGAGTGGTAAGGGGTATACAAAAAATAGGGGGAACAAAGGTTAAAATATATTGAGTAGATGGAGATGCTGGTGGTCGATGAGAGGGAGGGGTAGGGTGTATGGTATGTATGAGTTTTTTCTTTGTTCTTTTTATCTATTTTTCTGGAGTGATGCAAATGTTCTGAAAAATGATCATTGTGATGAATGTGCTACTGTGTGATGATATTGTGAGCCATTGACTGTACGCCATGTATGGAACGTTTGTATGTTAAAAATATTCATATTTGTATGTTGTTTTGGTTTGATAATAAAAACTAAATAAAAAAATAAGATGGATAAATGAAAAGAAGGATGAATAGGTGGATAGATATAGGTTAAAGAAGTATAAGCAAAATGTTAATTGTAGAACCTTAGTGGGATATACAAATATTCAATATTTAAATTTTTCAGGTTTTCAGTATGTTTGAAAATTTTCAGAATTAAATGTTGGAAAGAAAAAAAGATCAAGGTAGAGCATCAACTCATTCATTCATTCACTCATTCAAAATTTATTGAGGGCCTCCTGTGTGCCTTATGCAGTTGGATTGGAAATAGCCCCCATGCCCACCCCACTGTGTCTAATTTCAAATTCTAATCTCTCCCAATAAATTCCTCTTAACTCAGTATTATGGTGAAAAAGAAACCATGCTGTGTGTGTGTGTGTGTGTGTGTGTGTGTGTGTGTGTGTGAATGTGTATGTGCATTGGAAAGTGGTGTGGAGGGCAAGAGGTGTCAGACTGTGGAGGGCAGTCAGAACCGAGGAACGTTGCCCAAGAGTCTCAACATTTCAGCTCTCAAAAAGGTATCTGTTCTCTAAAATTGATTCAGTTCTACAAGCATATATTAGGCAGAGCAGAGGTACAGGGATGGTGGAGGCACAAGGTCTTGGTTTCTACTCTTACAGAGCTCAAATTATGTAGCAAACAATGCAAGAGAGGGACATACAGATCTACTGTACAAAACAGTGATAAGGGCCATAACATGTTTTAACAAATAGCTATTAGAGGTCAGAGAGATTACTTCCAGCCAGAGTAGGTGAATCTGGAGAAGATTTTGAAGAGAAGATGGCATATGAGATAGGACCCTTAGTTTGTATCATCCTCCTGAGGTTAGTGTTTCTGGATCTGGTATTGTTCTAAGTTCTGAGTGGTAGGCAATTCCAAATGGAAAGAAGGCTGTGATATGTGAGGACAAAGAAGATAAATGAGCGTGGGCTTCAGGCCAGACATGAGGCCAGGGTTACAGCCCCAGGGTATTTAGGGATAGATTATGTGGAGCTGGGGACAAGAGGAATCTCATGTAGAAGAACTAGCACTAGCAAAGGAATGTAGGCAGAAGCATCAAGTAGTTGAGTTTAGCTTAACCACTAGCAGCGTAAATGTTTAAAGTTCCCTTTTGTTGAGGGCCTACTATATACCAGGCATTGTGCTAAGCACAACACATACTTCTCTTCATTTTGTCTTTAAAATAATCCTATGACCAGTGTTTTCAACTCGATTTTATAGATGAAGACTGCTCAGGGAGATTAAGTTAACCTATCCAAATTCACACAGTGAACAGAGTGGCTGGAATTTGAACCTGGTCTGCCTGATTATAAAGCTCACGTTCCCATCGAAGACCTAAGCAGGGACACAACGTGATCATAGTGTGGTTTCAGGAAGATCAGTGTGGCAGGAGAAACCATGAGGTATTAAAAGTGAGAGAAATCAGGTACGGGTGATATCTTTTGAGACTGCTGCCACAGTCCTATAGAGATGTAAGGAGGATTGGAGCTAAAAATGATAGGAATGGAGAGTAGGGGTAGTTGAGAGAATTGTGGTTCTGTATCATCACTGTCATCATCATTTTCATCATCAAATATTATAGTCTCAGGTTCCTTCTGTCTCAACTCCTTCATTTTACAGATGGCTCAGAGAGGGAAAGGGCCACCTAGGGCCACATGGTAGTTCAATGGCTTTGGTAGGACTTAGATTCAGGAATCTTCACCTCTCCCCCACCTCTTTCCCTACATACATCGTACACCTCTGAGGGCAGCTCCAGAGCCAGGAGGCAGAGAACTTAGTTGGATATGCCACTGGCCACATGACACTGAGGATGCTTAGCTCTCCCTGGAGAAGTTCAGATGTTTGCTTGGCTCTTGGCTCAGCCATAGACAGGCCTTGGGATTAGGATGTACAAGAGCTGGACCAGTTTGCTGAGGGCTTGGGGATTGGGGTCCCATTCAGAGTGAGGGATGCCCAGGCTTGGCTTCTACTTGCTGCCCTTCTTCACAAGCACAATTGCAGACCTCTGAGAAGTACTGGAACCAGTATAGATGTTACCTGCAAACGTGAGGAGTCAGCCCATCTCCTCATTCTCCTATCAGAGTGTGTATCTAGCTCAGCTGGCACATGAACTGTTTACTAAACCCTCACTGAGTGCCAGAAACTGCTATATGCTTCATATGAACCCTTTCATTCATTTCTCACAGGGATACCATTTTACTGACAAACCAAGGCCTGGGGATATTAGGTGCTTTGTCTGAACTTAGTGACAGAACTAAAACTCGAGCCCAGGCCTGTCTGACTCTAAAGTCCTATGCTGTTAGTAGACTGTATTGGCTTCTCCTATTAATGTCTCGCATTTTTATTTTTTGAAGCATCCGTGCATTAAATTTTATCTAAGGCTTCATAGGAGGAAATTACCTCCATTGGACAGATGTGGAAACTCAAGCCTCTGAAGCTCAATTTCCCAACACTAGTTACTGGTAGATCCAGAACTGATAACAGCAGTGCAATAATAATATATTGAGACTTTACCACATGCAAGGAATGATGCCAAGAGCTTTATGTGTGATATTTTATCTTCAGAATAACACAGGTTTGGGCAGGCCACGGTGGCTCAGCAGGCAGGAAATCTTGCCTGCGATGCCAGAGGACCCGGGTTTGATTCCCGGTGCCTGCCCTTGCAAAAAAAAAAAAAAAAAAAGAATAACACAGGTTATATTTTTGTTCTCATTTTACATAGATAAATCAAGGCAAAGAACAATTAAAGTAACTTTCCTAACATTACACAGCTGGTATTTGGCAAAGTTGGGAGGTTAATGCCAGAGCCCAAGCATCTCACTACTATATTATACTACCCAAGCTCTTCCAGAATTGTTCTAAGTGACAGTTTTATGATACCTCAGTGCCATCAGATACTGCCTTTTGGTGCTGCTATGTACCTGTCAATTTGTAGAGGCCCACAGGTACAGAAAGTATTAAATAGGGAAAAGGACAAAAGCTTCAGCCCCAGGTCCAGTAGTCCATTATTGTTCCTACTTCATTCCTGATGTGACCCTTGGATTTGACCTATTGTCTGCCCTATACTCAAGCTCAATGCAGGAAGAGCCCCAACTCCTAGGCCTATTGCCTCCTTGGCTTCAGATATGTGTTTTGTCACAATACTGCCAGGTCCATTTTCATCTGAATAGCACACAATCAGGGCTACACTTGTTGCAAAGAACTTTAGATGGTTTGGACCAGTGGAGCTGAGCATCTTTGTTCGTCTTTAGGGGATCATTAAAGCCCAGCATGAGTTTAATAATTACATTAAAATGGAAATAGCAGCTACTTTTATTGGATGTATAACATTTGTTGGAACTTTATATATATGCATCGCTAAGTCTTTTATCAACCCAACATACTGATTTTTATTATATTCATTTTATAGGAGAGGAGACTGAAATCTGGAGCGGTTAAAGAGAGGTTAAGTGTCTTGCCCAAGGTCACACAGCTAGTAGATGCTAGAGCAGGGATATGAACCCAGGACTGTCAGGCTCCCAATTTCATACTCTTGACAACTGCAGGCTAACTTTCTATTTCCTTTTATTAAAAACAAGTTCCTAGATGGATAGATAAAAGAATTGTAGTAGATATAGTATACTGGGACCCCAATGAGCCTATGTGATAGGGGATGGCTTATAATTATTCTTATAGTCAGTATCAAGTGAACTTTGGAGTGGGATATTAAACAGTGAAATGGATTCATAACTGATTATCAAAGAGTACATATTGAAGGGTGGATGTTAACCTGGTAAAAGAAATGAGGACACTGTTGGCAGTCACAGGGCACAATAGTGAGGCACACCACCAATGAACTTGGAAATATGAGAAATAAGGCTGCCCTACTGGTTTGAAAGAGTTGTGTACCCCAGAAAAGTCATGTTCTTTAATCCTGATTCAATATTGTATGGTGGAGACCTTTGATTAGATTGTTTCCATGGAGACTAAGCCACTCAATTGTATGGCCTTTTGATTAGATTACTTCATGGAGATGTGACATGCCCAGTTGTGGGAGTGACCTTTTGATTAGATGGAGATGTATCTCTGCCCGTTCAAGGTGGGTCTTGATTAGTAGTCCTTTAAAAGGGGAGACGTTTTGGAGAAAACACAGTTGCTTCAGGGCTGACAGAGACACAGACATTTGAAGATGCTTGGAGTGCAGACAGAGAGTAGATGCCTAGACACTGATGTTGAGAGATGCAGATCCCAGCAGATGTTTCCATGTGTCTTCCTATGAGATGCTTAGCAAGCTAGAACCTAGAGTTTTGCCATGGAGTAGCTAAGTGAAAACCCAGAGATGCTTGGAGAGGAAGCCACTGGAATCAGAAGATGGAAGCAAAGGAATAGGAACAAGGACCAGCAGACACCAACCACATGTCTTTCCATGTGACAGACATCAGCCTTCCTTGAGTCAAGGTATCTTTCTCTGGATGCCTCATTTTGGACATTTTTATGGCCTTAGGACTGTAAACTTGTAACTTAATAAATTCCCTTTTTAAAAGCCATCCCATTTCTGGTATATTGCATTCTGGCAGCTTTTAACAAATCAAAACAGTTGCCTTTTGAGAGTTAAATCAACTGTGGTGAATATGCAGTGGAAGAGATTGGAGATTGCCCAGCACCAATCACGATGACCCATCTGTAATCTCAATGATTTAAGACATGCATTGGTTATAATCTAATAAGTGGAACCCTAATTTATTAAATCATACCTTGTTTAGAGAATTGTTTTATAAACATATGGGGGACATTCAGTCTGGGGTATATAAAAGGGCAGTTTGAGAAGCAGGAATTTGGTAGTTAATCTAGGATGATTGAGGGGATGTGATCATTTTACATGGAGAAATTTATTTCTTGTTATTTGGAAGAGTGCTTTTGTGTGGGGAGGCAAAGATATTTCTTTATATCCCTCTCTAGTCTCAAGTCTATCTATCTCCCTTTTCTCCAATTCAAGGTATGTCAAAAGCAACCTTTTAATTGGCTTCTCAGGTATTTGGATAGTGGCAAGAGGATTTTTCATGGGGGATATGAACATTTTTATTCCATGGAAAATCCCATTGCAGTCTGATTTACCCACTTAGTCTTTTGTGGGCTTGACTATCATGAGGCAGCCATCCTGGATCTGATCTGGCCCCGACCCTAAGGGTGTCATAAATTCACTATTGTGATGCCACCTTGGGTAGTGTATTGAGAGAGAGAATACCAGGTATTTTACCAGGACTGCTAAAATCCCATTTTCTGCCTAGAACAGACTCTAATGGTGTTTCTGAGGGCTCTGGGCTGTCTCTTGTTTTTCAGTTTTCCATGTCATTGTGGAGTGTTGAGCCTTATCGGGCTGAAAGACATTCAATCTCCCAAAACACAAGAGTGTAAGAAGTGACCTAATATCTGGATGTTTTGGAAAAGATTGAAGGTATAATGGGAAAAAAAAAATCTCACCCACAACAGCAATAAATCTCACAAAACATCTAGGAATAAACCTAAAAAGAAATGTGTGAGGCCTCTATATTTGAAAAAAAGCTTTGAAACTTTACTTAAAGGCATAAAGGAATACCTTTATAAATGGAGAGCCATACCATGTTTAGAAAAATAATGTAAAGATAATTCTACTCAAATTAATCTATAAACTCAATGCAATTCCAGTCGAAATCTAAAGAGATTTTTTGATAGGCCTCAACAAGCTGATTCTAAGGTCCATATGGAAGAGAAAATGGGTAAGAAAAGTTAAGAAAACCTTGCAAAAGAAGAACAATGACAGAGGGCTTTCTTTACCATAGAAATATAGTATTATGTCATAATAATAAAAACAGTATGATGTGATATTGGTCCAAAAAGAGACAAACAGAGCAGTAGAGACTGGAGACAGACTAGAAACAGAGTTCTAGTCTATAAAGTCTTTGGCTGTGGTTTAACTCAATTTTTTTCTGATTACATATCAGTTATTCCAATATCATTTATTGAATAGTCATTTTTTCTCTACGCGTAAAGTACTATATAAGGTTTAGTTTAAAAATGAGCTGTAGAGGGCGTGGGGGTGGGGCTGCTATTAAAAGCAGTGCCTTAAAACCGAGTGACCCAGAATAAGGAGGGTGCTGGCCCACTCTGCTCTCTGTGCAATCTGGGCTCACTTCTTGGTCTTTCGTCTCAGAATGGAAATCCACACACTGGAATTAATCTCTGAGGGACAACCCCTGGATAATGAAGGCACAGAAAACTAGAGAGAATGGTTGAGAAACCAGGCTTGAGGTGGAGTCAAGAGAGCTGACTCCATTTAGGTGAGTAGTTTGATTCTGTGTGGCACTAGAGTCAGGATTTAAATTACTGGTAAATGGAGGTTTCAGAGTTGTTTGACAATGAAATGGGCTGCCTTAGGAGGTGGTCGGTGCCCTATGCTGGGATGTTTGCAGGCAGAGACTGATTGGCCATATTTGTGGCAGGGATTCTGATAACAGGTTCATCCTTTCTACAAATACTAATTGAGCTCTTAAGACTCAAGTGGTTTGTTGGGCATTGGGAACATAGAAGTGACTGAGAGAAACAAAAGTTTCTTGCACTCAATAAAGGAGAAAATTAAGCAACAAATAAATAAACAAGCGTACTTTTAAATTGTGGAGATCATTCCAAGGACAACAGCACAAGGTGGTGCAGTAGAGTTTGACTGGAAGGTGGGGTGTGCGTTTTTAGATAGGGAGTCGGGGAAGGACCCTCTGAAGAGGTCTCTGAGCTGAAACCTGAAGGATGAGAAGGTACTATTCATGCAAATTTCTTTCTGTGTAGCAGGAACAGAACATGGTAAGAGCCTTGGGAAGGTGTTGGAGGATTTGAAGCAGAGGATGCTGTGATCAGATGTGATTAAATGATCCCCTTGGCTTTTATGGGAAGTGGTGGAAGATGTGGGGAGGGGAGGTAGAGAGACAAGCAAGGAGGTGATTTCAGCCAAGCAGGAGAGAGATGATGTCAGTTTTAACTAGAATTGACAGAAGCAGAGATGGGAGATATATTTAAGTTATGCACTATGACTCAAAATAGCTTAATTCAATCAATTTATCATATAAGTAGGCTGGCATTGTGAAGAGACTGCTTCCTAACCAACATGTTAATATTTATGGCTGGACATAAGGAGCTTTTAATCTCCTTATGTGGCAACTTCTTTTTTGTATGTTGAGGCCTCACTTGCAAATACTCAAGGGGATGGATGGCCAAGGTCTTTTTGTGAGACAAGTTTTTACAGAATTGTCCAAATCCTACTTTGCAACATCAGGCTGTCCTCACATGGCACCATGATCACTTCCATTCTCAAACCCATAGCTCTTTGCTTTCCCTCACCCTCTCTTGCTCCCATGTTTGATAGATTAATTAGGCCAGGGGCTCAGGGAGTCAAGTTGCGTGGGGAAGATAACTGGCCATGTCAATTATTAACTGAAAATGCTTGGCTGAATTTCTCTGACTGTCTCTAAGTCTCAGTTTCCCCATCTATAAAATAGGATTGTTGTATATATGATTGACTAATCATGATGCCTGGCACTCTGGAAGCACTCAATAAATGACACTGCCCCTCCCACCTCCCCTTTACAGCAGAGATTTTAGAAAGACTTCTCTTCATGCTTCATGTCTTTGCTTTAGTTTGTCTTTTTCCCTTTCCACATCCCTAAAATTTTAGCATTTCCTAGTTTTATACATGCTTCCCACCCTCCTTCCCCATTGCCAAATCCACCAGATGCTGTTCTCTTTCCTTTTGACTTCTCCCCTCTTTTGGCACTGTTGACCAGTTTTTTGAAACCTCCTTATCTTTTGGTCATCCTCTGACACTGTTCTTTTCTGAGTTTATTTTCCTTCTCTGGCAAATCTTTGTCTCCTCCCAAAGTCTTTCTTCCTCTGTTGGCCCTCACATTTCCTGAAGCCTCCTTTTCCCTCCACATTATTTCTTCTCATGGGTTTCCCCATCCATATGTATGGCCTTATCTCTTCAAGTTCTCATGACTTCTAAATGTGGATCTCCAGCCCTCAGGCTTGTCAGCTCCAGCATTGGATAAGCATTTACCAAATGGACAGCTTAACTTAAATGTCCTGGAATCAGCTCTTTACTTACATATCAAAAATAGAATTTGTGTATTCCTTCAAAACTTGCTCCTCTGCCCATGTTTCCTTTGCTAGTAAATGGTATCACCTTCCACCCAGTTGTCCATGCCAAGGACCTAGGAGTCATCCCAAATACATCCCTTCAGTCTCCTCCACATCCAAGTTCTATATATTTTATCATTAATATGTTTCTGTTCTCTCCTTTCCTTTTCTAATATCTCAGTTCTGATTTATGTCTGCCTAATATTAATTCATTTAACAGGTATTTACTCAGTGCCTATTATGTGACAGGCTCTTTGAGGATACAGCCATGAATAAAATGTATACAATCCCTGGTCTCATTGCATTTTGCACTTTAGTGTAAACAAAAGTAATACAGAGGCAAATAAGTTAAGAAATGTATAATAGGAATTGTGGTAGAAATTTTAAACCAAATTGTGATAGCAATTATAAATTAAATATATAATGAGGTGAGAAGAGAGAAATGAGGGCTACCTCCATTTCTCCATTAAATGGGAGAGGCCTCTTTGAGGTGGTAATATCTAAGTAGAGAAGCTCACCTGCTGAAAATAAGGGATAGGTGTGCTCCTTGTATAAATAACAAGCCATGTATAGAGCCCTGAAATAGGAGAGAGTTGGTGTGTTTGAGGAATTGAGACAGACTAGTGTGAGTAGAGTGGAGTAAGCAAGTGAGAGAGGCTGGGGGTAGATTAGCAAGGTCAGCAGGGGGTTTATCAAGTAGAGCCTTGTAACCCCTGGGAGAGAGTTTGGATTTTATTCAAAGCATAGTGGGAATCCATTGTCTGGAAGGTTTTAACATGGAGAGTACCATGATCAGATTTCTACTTCCGCAAAATCACTCAAAATCACACAAAATCATTTTTGGAGTGCCTAACATGTAGTATGTATTCAGTAAGTGCTAGCTAATATTATTTTTGGTTATTATTATGGATCCTGTGCATACCTCTGTAATCTCACTCATCATATTGTGGTAAAAGCTTTGGTTTCCTTGTTCACCTTCTCCCAAAGATTATATACTCCTAAAAGCAATAGCCCACTCTTCAATGATGTCTATTCCTGTTTATGTCTGTGAACAACAAAGGACAATACTTTTAGTTGGGCAAACCATGTGAGTTGCTTTGCATAGTGAAATACAAGCAGAAGTGGTATGCATACTTTTGGGTGGAAAAAATTTCCCTGCCAATGTTAAACATTTTAGCACATGTTGATATGGAAACGCAATGTTGAGCCATCACATGGAGCACAGTCCCTCAGATCAGTAGCAGACTTCAGATGCATGAGAAATAAATCTTTGTTACTTTAAGATACAAACATTTTGGTATTGTTTGATACTGCAATTGTTTAACATGACTAAAGCAGACCTCTACCCGTAGAACCTAATGCCTGTCTAGCACATATAGAACCTTTTTAAATGGGGGTGGAAAAATAAATGGAGAACAGTTAACAAATAAGAGGGAAAAAGCCAGAAAGGCATTTCCTTATGTTCCTGTGCCATAGTCCTTAGTTAATTAGTTCAATAGTTAATAATCCTTTACACTTCTGTAGCATTCACAAAGGGCTTTCAGATTTGTTACTCTGTGTGATCCTGCCCACCATTCTGAGAGCTAGATTCCTGGGGGAACCAAGTCTCAGAAGGGTTCATTGGTGGTAGAGCTAGACCTCAAACCCGGGTCACTTGACTCTGGATTAGGGATCTGTCCGTTGTTCTTTAATGTCTGCAAACAAGGCTGGAGTTGTGGCCTGCAGTTGGATTGGGTTCTCCAATCATACAGTGTGCCTTACTCTGTTGTCTCTGTGCCAGGCTAGCTCTACTTTTTTGGCAAGAGAGGCTGGAGCTCATGTCTTAATAATGGAAATACTGTGATTTGTGCCCGAAGGAAGTTAATTCTCTCATGTTTCTCTCCTTTATTTACATGTGTTTCCACATGCATTCCAGCTCTATACATGCCCCACATATGTACACTCACATCTGTATCTGCACTCATGTAAGGACATACTTATGTACACACACATTTTAGTTCTCTTTCACATATTTGTATGTATTTGCATGAACATACACATGCATACATATATATGTCAACACAAATGTTAATACGTATCTAAACATGTCCTTATATGTTCATAAATATCACATACAAATAGTCAAAAACAATATACTCCTTGTTCATGCACACTGAAGTACTGTCACATATTCTGACATATCTTCATAATCTTCATAATCTTCATAGTCACAGATAGATACATATCCACACTTACACATAGCCACATATATGTATTTACATGTGCATTTATAAACACAAAAGACATATATTTATATGCATACCTAGACATGGGCATACGTGTATCTCTTTGAAGTTACACTTCTAAATGATTTCAATCTAGCATGTACATGTAAACATGCCTATGTGCACATTTGACCTTGCACACACATACAATCCCACAAAAGACACATGGACATACTACACAGACACGTAGATGTTCCAGTGCACATTATAAGCACATGGGTCCAGACAAGCTGAATGGTTTCCTCTAGATTCCAGCCCTAGATCTTCTCTTGTCTGCCAAAGGGATTGCTCTGGCCCAGGAGCCCCTTCCTGTTTCTCCCTTGTCCATTCCTATTCTGACTTCCACCTTCCTTTTGCTACAAAGACTCAAAAAGAGTCCCTGAAAGGGGCAGATGAAGGACAAGCAGTCTCAGTCCTCCTCTTTTTGGGAATGGATAGAGACCCCTGTTGCTTTGCTGGCTTCCTCTCTCTGCTCTCAGGACTGTTTTAGCTCTGGCGAATAAAGCCAGGCTCTGGGAGGCAGACAGTCAGACCTTGGGACTCCAGCTGTTTATAGAGATGCTATGCGTTCCCACTGTTTCTGGAGAACAAACAGAGCCTGGAAGGCTTCTGATGCCAGCATTTTGTCTATATTACCATGGACCCAAGGAGTACAACCAGCTGTCTGCATAGTTGAAGAGGCAGAGCCCTGGACTGAACGTCCAAAGGCCTCTGCTGACTAATTATCTGTGCAGCCGTGGACAAGGGCAATCCCCTCCCTGGTCTCCAGTTTCCAAGTCTGTTTCCAATAAGTATCCTTTTCAGCTCTTATTCCCTATGATGCAAGGAAACAAGCAAGGGCTGGATAATCCCAAACATCCAGGAATTAAATATTTATATTTGACTCAGCAGAATATTGGCTTTGGTATGAAATAGATCTGAGCTCAGACCTCATCTTTGCCACTTTTTACGAGCTGTATGTCCTTAGGCAAATAACATAACCTTTCTGACTCTTGGTTTCTTCATCTGTAAAATGGGGATAACATTTCCTACCTCATGGGAGATATTGTGTGGTTTAAATGAAACAATGTATGCGGCAGTTCTCAGCATACTTCCTGGCACATGGTAGCATGTAATGTTTGGTTGCTGCTTTTATTATATTAAGAGGAGTCCAGTCTGGCTCCCTGAGTACATCTGAATGACAAGGAAAGAGGCTTGGATGGCAAAGTGCTCCAAAGGATTTGAGTGGTGGGCTCTAGGGAAGAAGGAAGCTGAAGGGTGGGGAACTCTTCGCCATTGCAGAAAGAAACCTAATTTGACTTAGGTTCCTGTAACACCCATTCCATGCTGTATGGCCTTGTTCAAGTGACTGTATCACTCTAGGCCATAATAGTCCCTCTCTATAAAACAAAAGACTGGATCAGATAATCCTTAAGGTCTCTCCTACTTCTGACATTTAGTTTAGCTTTTTAATTTTAGCCTCTGCAAAGTAAATACAACACAGACAAATAACTGAGGCCAATGGAAGAAGTCAGAGAACTATGGAATATACAAGCTGGAAAATGACAATGCCAACCCTACTTTGAACTGTTGTTCATAAATAAGGAGAAAATTGGGTCGTCTGTGGACCATCACCTGAGGAAGCATGCCATTGCTGATCCTTTGTTTCTTGACTGAAAATTATTTACCTCCACTTCAGGGGATCATCTCCTCTAGGTTTTCCTTCTTGGTTATCTCCATTATCAATATTTATTACTTTCCTCTGAGGTGTGCTGAGTCTGGAATGTTATGGGTGGGATTTTCACTTTTGTTAGCAGGTTGTTGTTCAAGTAGACTCTGTGACTTTCTGGTCCCCAATTTCTTGAGTCTGTTCTCTGGTTTGAGGCGTTTTGGTGCAAAAGGAGCACTTATCTATGTGTTATGAGAATTGAGTTTGAGTCTCTGCTGGTTATTAACTAGCTCTGTGATGCAGTGTTTCCAAATCTCAGTTTTCTCAGCTGCAAAATGGAAAACATAGTATCTGCCATGTCTACTTTACATAGTGGTTGTAAGACCCAAGTATTTGGTGAGAGAATCAAGTGAGAGAATAAATGTGGAAATGTGTTGGGAATTATAAGTGGCATTTAATAATAATAGCTGACATTCATTGCATATGTACTTTTGTCAGGCACTGTGCTTAGCATGTTCCATAATTTAATTCTTCTTCCTAACAACAAGCCATGAGGTGGATGCTCTAGGTATCTCCATTTTATGGATGAGAAAACAGATTTTGTTAGTTATATTGTCCAAGGTTGAGCCTCAAATTTTGTTTGGGTTTTGAATACTGCACCATAATGACTTCCGCTGTCCCTATTGAATGCAGAATGCAGCAGGAGTGAAGGCTGGGAAGGTAGATGGAAGCCTGGGGAGGAGGAAGGATCAGAGAAGTCTAGGAGAGGCTCAAGATCACATAGCTAATCAGTGATAGTGTTGAGGCTTCAGTGTGCAGATTCTCCATCATCATCATCACTGTTGAAAATATTTAGTGAGTATTTGCAAAGCATTTCCAGTGAGGAGCACTTTACTGCACATATCACACATAATAACTTGATGAGGTCAGTACGCTAATCACGACCTGGATTTTACAAATGAGGAAATGGAAGCTTAAAAACATGCAGCGAATCATCTTTTCCCAGAGAGTGAGTAAGCCTAGGTCTGTGAAACTCCAGAGCCTGGGATTTTAACCACCACACCATAAAAGGTATGCTGTTATTCTTTTAGGACGTGTATCAGGGAAATATATCTTTGCTTGGTCATGGTAGGAAACCACAAGGAAGTGTGGATATGCACACCTGTCCTCAAATAACCAGGACGTTCACATAATCAGGTGGTCTTCAACTTGGTTAATAACCATTTATGGTTAAGGAAAAAGAGCTGAAATATCAACACACATTGCACAAAGATTATGAGTAATTAAAATGCTCACATGCTTCTTATTTGGGAGGGAGAAGAAGAAAAGCAGAGGGGCTCGTTAGGAGCTCTTATAAAACATCCATTCAAAGTGTGGGAAAACTTGACTATTTGACCTAGACAGACAGTGAAAAGGAGCCATATTTGTTCCTAGTGGGCAAGTTAGATCATCTCCATTTGAAGATAACAGGCCTGTTAGTTTTAGGAAGTTTGATCAGTTGTCCTTTGGATCTTAGCAAGATCTATGTGAATATACAAAGATAGACCTCTTTGCAAAAGGACAGATTTAGGCCCATTTGCTCTATGTTGTATAAAGGCTAGTCTGGGACTGAAAGCTTGTATCTAATCCCATAAGTGTTTAGGACCAAATAATGGCTTGAATTGACAAACACTATATCTGGTTTTATTTATTTATTTAATAAATTTACTTAAATACCTATTATTAAATCACTGTGCTAGCTACTAAGGTTGCCAAAGGAAATGAAATAAGATCCCTGCCCTCAAAGAACTTATATTATAGAGAGAGGAAGGAGAAGTAAACAGATTGTTACAGTGGTAAGTGTAAGAGGTAAGTGCTGTTATGGTAAATATAAAACATGAAATGAGAATGTATAGAAGGGACTCAGCCCAGACTTGGGTCACACACATACATGAACCCATACACATACGTGCCCATGTGTCTGTTGGGAATGTTTCTTATGGACGTCATTCTAAGCAGGGTGTTGAAGGAGGCCAAGAGTTGGCAGCTGAAAGAAGGCTGGGGCGGATGTTCTGGGCAGAAGCCTAGCTGCATCAACAGAAGCTTTTAAACCAGAGAGAGCACCCCCTGTTCGGGGAACTCTAAGCAATTTGGTATAACTAGAAATGTGAGGTGGGAAAGGGGAGAGATGAAGCTGGGAAGAATCATGAAGAGTCTTCTGAGTTTTGCAAGGGAATCTGGGCTTAATGCTGAAGGTGAGGGGAGTTATGGGAAGGGTTTAAGTCAGGAGAGTGGTGTGGTTAGGTTTGTACTTTTGAAAGACTACTGCACAAGAAAGTGGCCTAGAGGAGGCAAGATGGAAGGCAATAAAGACTCTTTGCAGTAATCTGAACTGAAAGGGCAGATGGATGTCCTGAAATAGATGGTTTAAAGGACTTTAAGGTAGTAAAATCTATGGGGCTTAGTGATTGACTGGGCTGCTTTTCATTCTTTCCATAAAGGAATCACTCTAGGCTACAGCTCCCTGATTATTTTTACACACGTTAGGTCACTCCCTTCACATGGGGTCAATTGATTTTTTTTTGTTTGTTTTCAAGGATTGAGAAAAATTTTAAAGCATTATATTTATTTATAATGAGTAATGTAATGTTTGCTCCTTGCAGAAATTTTAAAAATATGGAAATACTGAAAGAAGAAATAAAAATTATCCATAAATCCACCATCCAGAGATAATCACTATTAACATTTTGGTAGTTTTCCTTCTAATATTTTTTCCTAGTGTAATTGATTAATTTAAAAATTTTTACTATGGAAGTTTTAAATACATGTAAAAGTGGATAAAAAGGTACAATCTACTCCAATATACCCATTTCAGTTTTTACTATTAGTTTGCTTCCTTTGCAATTAAATTATTTTAATTTTTATATTGTTACTGTGGTTGACATATATATATGATATATATATATATATCACAAAGTATTACATTTTAACTATTTTTAAGGGTACAATTCAGAGGTATTAATTACATTTGCAATCTAGTGTTACCATTACCATCATCCATTACCAAAAATTTTTCATCAACCCAAACAGAAGAGTCTTTACCCTTTAAGCAATAACTTCCCATTTCCCACTTCCCTCGCTCCTGGTACCTCTAATCAACTTTATGTTTCTATGTACATTGAATTTTACATTCTTTTAAAATCTAAAAATAGCCTGTTTATGTAATTTGGTTTGAGATGTTCTGGCCTGCAACCTCTTTGGTCTTTTTCAGGTATTAAGTCTTCACCCAAAACATTGATTGAGTAGGACAGTAAAATTGTTGGAGCCTTATGGTATGCCACAGGGGACCTGAGAAAAAAACACCAGATTCCTCATCTCCTTGGGGAAGACTGTTACATAAGGCAGATTTTCAGAAGAGATATCCCCAGCAGGAAATAGCACCTTTTTGTTATCACTCACT
Source organism: Tamandua tetradactyla (assembly GCF_023851605.1). Lineage (NCBI taxonomy): Eukaryota > Metazoa > Chordata > Mammalia > Pilosa > Myrmecophagidae > Tamandua > Tamandua tetradactyla. Next base: position 32,721,993 of record NC_135346.1, read on the forward strand.
CACCATGGTTGTCTCAGCAATGGAACCAAAGCTGTTGATGAAAATATTGCAGCTCACGTTCACCGGAGGACCTGCCAATCAAGAGAGATTTCTCTTTAGCCCTGTGGCCAAAGAATATAGGAGAGGACCTGTTCCTGGGAAAACTGACTTCAGGGATGGATCCTGCTTATTGGAGGAGAAACTTGCTTGCCCTCCACCCTACCCCCAAGCATGTAGGGTTCTCAGCTGCCATTTAACATTGCTATGCCAGACATCCAGGTCCCCAAGTGAACACCAGGTACAGAACACCAGAGGCTGAGCTGAGATGTACTTTCATTAACACAGGATGATTCATCATCCTGCCATATGGTTGAAATCCCTTCCCCGAAACCCATTGGCTGTCTTCTAATTTGTAGCTGAAATGTATTTATGGCTACAACATTTGGAGGCCATCTTGGGAATTGCAAGGAACAGCAAGTTCCTTGCCTTGAACTTATGAACCAAGACTGATTTCCTGAAAGGATGTTGATGGGAGTTACCAGCTGAGGAATCCAAGGGGAACCTCAAGGGAAGTCTGCAAGTCTTTGTTAAATATTTTTCAGGCAAGTTTTTTTTATCCTACTGCAAGAGATAGGAAGAAGTGGAGGAGTGTTCCTGGCTTTGGAATATCATTGCTATAGGGACCCATATCTAGCTGAAGTTCAATCTCCTCATTCTATACTACTAATTTTAGCAGCTACCATTTACTAAGGGACCTGGAGCTGTGCTAGAGTGTTACTAACGTTATCTGATGATAATTCAACAAGAAATTATGGGTATTACCTCCATTTTATGAGGAGATAGAGGCTCAGAGAAATTAAGTTATTTGTCCATGGCCACACAGGTAGTAAATGTTTGAGCCAGAGTTTGAGTTCAGATTTGTCTAATTCAAGAGCTGGTGGTATTGATGACTATACTTGTAGGGAAGAGGTTCAGAGAAAGGAAGGGACATGTTCAAGGTCACATGGACAGTGACAGAATCCAGTCCTTTCCCCCCCCCCCCATTTGTTTAGTTTTTATTCATATTTTTTACTCATCTGTCCATACTGCAGATAAAAGGAGCATCAGACACAAGGTCTTCACAATCACACAGTCATATTGTGAAAACTGTATCTTTATACAATCATCTTCAAGAAACATGGCTACTGGAACCCAGCTCTACAGTTTCAGGCACTTCCCTCTAGCCACTCTAATGCACCTTAACCTAAAAAATAATGCATAAGAATAACCTCCAGGATAACCTCTCTACTCTGAAATCACTCAGCCACTGACACTTTATTTTGTCTCATTTCACTCTTCCCCCTTTCAGTTGAGAAGGTTTTCTCAATCCCTTGATACTGAGTCACAGCTCATTCTAGGATTTCTGTCCCATGTTGTCAGGGAAGTTTACACCCCTAGGAGTCATGTCCCACGTAGAGAGGGAGAGGACAGTGAGTTTGCTTGCTATGTTGGCTGAGAGAGAGAGGCCATATATGAGCAACAAAAGAGGTTCTCTGGGGTGACTCTTAGGCCTAATTTTAAGTAGGCTTAGCCTATCCTTTGTGGGGATAAGTTTCACAGGCCAAACCCGAAATTGAGGGCTCAGCCTATTGATTTGGCTATCCCCACTGCTTGTGAGAATATTAGGAATCCTCCACATGGGGAAGTTGAATTTTCCCCTTTCTCCCCATTCCCCCAAGGAGACTTTGCAAATACTTCTTTATTCACTGTTCAGATCACTCTGGGATTTATCAGGCATCACACTAACCTGGGCAAACCTACAAAATCTCATGCCCTATTCAAGGCTCCATGTACTTATGGTGTTTAATTACACTGTCCGTATAAGTTAAAGTTGGAAATGCACTAGCCAAAATATAAAATTTTGTACCAAATAAACATTTCTTGCTTTAGTCTCACACAGAAGTTGAAGTTTTGAAATATGGATGACCATCTATTTTCAACACCCTGTGATATTGACATTCTGTTGTTCTTCCTCATGCAAAAACATTTTTTAATTTGTACATTTAGTCACTATCTTTGTACACTCTAGACATTCCTATATTATACCATCTCAGTCTTTATCGGCTGTCTTTCCTTCTGGTTTCGTATGTACCCCAGCCCTCCTCCCTCTATCATTCTCCCATTCAGCTTCATTCAGTGTACTTACATTATTGTGCTACTTTCAGGTAGTATTGTGCTATCCATTTCTGAATTTTTGCAATCAGTCTTGTAGCACAATCTGTATCCCTTCAGCTCCAATTACCCAATCTCTACCCTATTTCTATCTCCTGATGACCTCTATTCTTAACTGAAATTCTCTCAAGTTCATTCATTAATGTTAGTTAATATCAGTGAGACCATACAGTATTTGTCCTTTTGTTACTAGCTAATCTCACTCAGCATAATGTCCTCAAGGTCCATCCGCATTGTTATATGCTTCATGACTTTAGAATCCAGTTTCTTTTAAGGCATTGTACCACTATGTGACCTGACAAGAGGACCAGCATAAAACAACCAGAGAAGAATATGAGACCCTGGTAAAAGTAATAAGGAATTGGAGTCCAGATAAGACAGAGGTTCTCGGGAGTGAGGCAGTTAGGGAAAGCCTCATGAAGGTGACCTTGAGCTGATATTGAAGTATAAGACTTGACTAATAGATCATAATCCTTCATATGAAGATTATAATTTATAATTTGTGAACTTTTTCAGATCTACTTTCTTGATGCTCTCTACAAGGTACTATGGTAGACAGGGCAGAATTATTTTCCTCCTTCAGAGATGGAACACAGAGGATTTTAGTGACTCACCTAGGCTCGTTTAGCTAGCAAGTGTAGACCCAGGACTTAAACATGAGTTTTCTGATGGTGGAAACAAGGAAGCTGATATCCTTGTGTCTTCTGGTATCTGCTCCTTCCTGTCCCTCCTGAAAAAAATAGCCCGAGCATTTCACCCAGACTTGGCCAAGATTTCCTTTGCTTTTCAGAAAAATCTTGACATAGAGGAGGCGACTCAGTCTTGGAGTGAGAATCCAGGTTTCCTTCCAAAGAAGTGTTAGGTTCTCTGGGGTTTTGACAAAGCTCCAGCACTCACCAGCTGTTGGACCTGAGGCATGTTCCTTTCCTTTTCTGGGTCTCAATTTCCCCCATCAATCTAGAGATAGGGTAGCTCTTGATCTGAGCAGTCACTCATAGCTAGAGTGGTTTGGGATTTCAACTATAGAAGCTATCCATCTGAATTACAGAGGTATAGGGTTTCTTAACAGTCACCTATTCAATTGATTCCCATACTCAGACCTGTGGTAGAATCACCTGGGGAACTTGTTAAAGTGTGGCTTCCTCAGTCAAATCCCAGACCTAGTGGACTAAATCTCTGGAAATGGGACCAGAATTTATTGTTGAACAAGCTACTTGGGTGAGTCTCATGCATAGCTAGGTTTGGGAACCAGTGCTGTAGACCAACTACCCATTCTAAGCTGAGAGCTTGAACACCCCCAACAGTTGAAAACTAATATTTTGGGCAGCATTTTCCATAGTTGAATAACCCTGTCCTGTCTATTAAAATTATTTCCCTTATGCTGAGCTGACATCTGCTTCTTTGTTACTTCTACCTAAACAAAGAGCCATTCTCATGGTTTTCTTTTCTCATCTAGACTTAGACCCAGATTTTTCTTTACATTTAGTATCATGCTGTTAAGATACCCCAAAGAGTTACTGCTGCACCTTGCAATGCTGTGCTTAGAGTTCCTGCCCAGAGCCTGCAAGTATCTGGTGCTGTGACTCTCATATAAATTAGATCCTGATTTATGTGTGTGAGAGGAAACCAGCCAAGAGGACCCTGTGGGAAGATGCGGTTCATTGAAATAAATCTGAAATTAAATTATCCTCTAGAAAATTACACTCCGCTGCCTTTGGCAGCAGGATAATGTATATATTTCATTAAATATTAAAGTTTAATTTTGCTTTTGTGTATGTGTTTGCATTGGGCTGTGCCCCTGATCCCAGGAGCCATTATAATACAGAGTCTTAGAGAAGAGCCAGAATAGCGGAGCTGGAAAGGCCTCATCTTGCTGGATCATTTTACAGTTGCAGAAACAGAGGCCCAGATACATTTAGTGATTTACTCAGAGTCAGACATATCAAGTCAGCAGAAGGAGGACTGAGGTCCAGTTTTGTTGCTCTTTACTTTCATGTTATGGTTTGCATTGCCATTGTGTTCTGCAGAAATGCCTGCTGTTCCTAGCCTGTACTCTATGTTTGGGAGAATCAGAAACAGGGAAATTTTGTGGTGCTTAAAGGAAGTTGTTAAGTGAGTCATCACTTGGTGGAGTTTTCAAACAATCCTCTTCCTATTATCTTGGGGTCATAGGGGGTCCTAATCTGCAAGACCTTTTCAGGAGCTCTGTGGTTTGTGTGGGGCTTTTGGGAATCTTATCTGTGCCTAAGTGGAAGAGCAGAACCAACAATGGGACCCACTGGCAGGTGGTCCCTTCCTGGTAATCATTTCAGCCCTCATCATAATAGAAGGTAGGGAAGCATGCTTCCCAGCTTCTGGAGAGGGGTCCCACAGAGGAAGTGGTTTGACTTGGGATAGGGTTAAAGGGGATCGAGTCAGTGCAGGGTTGGGAGAAGCTTAAGAAATTATCTAGTCTTAAGAAGTTCAGATCTGAGTGTTCTAAGTTAAATTCTCAGAGTGGGGAGGTGAAGGAGTCTAATTTAACCATTTTATAATCTAGGTGAAATTTTATTCATTAAAAAATTCAACTACTAAGTAAATAAATAGATCAATTGACCAATCAATCAACCACTGATATCTAGAGGAAGAATTGAGTCAGACTAGCTTCGGTTCAAACCTGTAGTCCTGATAGCACGACTTAGGCAAGTCATTGAACCAGTCTAGCCTTAGCACATGTTTGTTCATTTGTTCATTAACTTCTGAGAGGTTTATTGAGGGCCTTCTTTGTGCCAAGCACAGTGGTACACACAAAGGAAAACTAGCATATGAGCCATGTATTAGATCATCAAACAAATCCCTCCTTTCTCAGAAGAAGGGCAAGACAAAGTGGCTGTTCTCCTTAGGCTGGATTTCTGAGAGAGCCCACCAGGGGGCGTGGTGGACTGGAATTCCTGAAAACTACTGGGACCAGAGGATGCAACCTAATAGCCATGGGCCACAACCAGCTCTTGGATGTGTTTGATTTGGCCCAGTGATTTACAAAGATTTGATTTAGTCACAAATTTGGAAGATTTCACATAAAACCCCAGACTTAAGTCTTCTCTTGGAAGGCCCATGTATTCCTGCCTGCAGCCTTTGGCAGGAGATGAGGAGCACTGAACTTAGACATGTACTGTGCTTTCAGATTTTCTTCACTGATACCCATTGTGCTTCTTTCATGTCCAGTGCTGGCCTGTCCCCTCTAGGTATTTGAGGTTTTGACCTTGGTGAAGAGGCTTAGGCCAAGTGTTCTGGACTGTACCTTGGTCCTGACTTACATGTCCTCGGGGGGACCAGGGATATGCTAGTAGTACTGGGAACTCTGGGTTTAGGAACAAGGTGCCAGGGGAGCCAAGGATGCTCAAGGTAATAGGGCTGGGAGTTGGACCCAAGCACTAACCCAACACATTTCTCAAATCCTTTTCTACTTGAAGAGGCTTTTGTGGACACGGTAGTCAGAGGAGGAGGCAGGAGAATAGGGAATAAAGTGAGTAAATATTAGGAAGTTGTTACTAGCTGTCACATTCATCGTTTGGTCTTGGACTTGAGCCAGTGAGGAAGGGCATTTGGAATCAAGAATTGATTTGAAGGCTGGCAGTGAGTCCTTGGAATAAGGTTTTTGCAGGGGTGTTGGGGAAAGGTCCACTGGTACAGGCTTCCAAGGAGGTCCTTAAGACGGGTGCTGCAGAATCCTGCCCAGCAGTTTGAGATGGTCACCACATCCTAAGGCATTACCAATTAAAGAGAACTGTTCACCATTAATTGCAGACATTCAGATCTCACAGAACTGTGAGAGCCAAAAGAACCCTCAGATCACCTGGCCTAGGGTTTATAAGTTGTCTACCCACAGGGCATAGCTGCCTCACAGACTATTCTGTTTGACTCTACATATTTTAAGAATCAGGAAGCTTCACATGCAATCTTGATTTCTAGCTTATCTTGGAAATACTGGGTGACTTGGAAACACAGACTCATATTCTTGTAGGGTAATTACAGAGACCTGTACCTGTATTTCTCCACAGTCTCTACCACTCCCTATTTCTTTACCTTAACTCACCTCACTGATTTAAGTTACCTACTTTACCTCTGTAGTCATTTGAAATTGTGGCTCTGATTTAGGCTAGAATGTTTAAAAAAATTATTCAGTAGTCTATGGAAAACTTTCAGCAGATGAATTTTAGTTTTACATCCCAACTAAAATAAGTACCAGATAAAAGTGAAGTTGCTTGTGGAGAAGTAGGGATGAGCTTGCTTATTCTATCTTTGCTTCTCCCTTTTGGGGTACCTTGTAGAAGCTCTATTATTCCTTAAGTCTACTTTAAGCACAAGTGCAGAAATAGCCAATTCTATCAATGCAGAGATGAGGAAACTCAAACCCAGATTAAGGAAGAGGCTTATCCAAGTTTCAGGGAGTAAATTTGTGCCTGAACATAACTCGAACTCATTTCTCTACATTCCAATGAGGATAGTAATTTGGTTTTAATTCACATACTGACTCCAGGCAACCAGAGGTATCATTGAGTTGGATTCTCTGAGGCTTTGTCTGGGCTCAGTGGGAGAGAAAGCTGAATTGATTAACAACATCTGCCTTGGGTAAAGGAAAGGAGAGTCGAAGTATCCATCCCAGGTATTTGACGTCCACACACAGTACCAGGCTGCTTGCCCTATATTCTAGGAATGTATCTCTCCAGGGGTCTGGAAATAATGTTTCTCTACCTTTAAAATTGGGCCTGATCCTGGCATCATATCCAGAGGTTCTCCCCATTAGCTTATCCAGGAAATCCGAGGGTGACATAGGCTTGGGAGCAGAGCGGGCAGCTTCAGCCTCCTTAGAAGCAGCAAGGCTAGAAGGGAGAGAGGAAAAAAAAGGGTTAATGATGTTCTTCCCCATCTGTGATCAGAGCCAGGCTTGTTTAGTCCCTGTAGAACCACTAGAGTCCTAGTCAGAGAAAAGGATGATATGGGATCTTATTGAGGCAAGGCCAAGGCTAAACACTTAGCCCAAACATCAGCCAATGTGGGATACTCTCAGGTTGCCAAGCATCTGATTGTTGGTGAGAAGCTGCTGACTATTTCAAGTTTGCATGTCTGGGGTTTTGAACAATTGTATTTGGCTCTGGGTCTCCTTGGAAGAGGAGGTTGAAGGTACCCTGTGTTTCAGGTACCTACACTCTCATATGTCCATGGAACATGTTAGCCAGAAAGAACCATAGAGATCAAGTAGTCCTGCCTTTCTTCTAAAGTTCTCTGCAGAATAGGAGTCACTAATTAAAAAACAAAAATTGCCAAAGTCAAATGCATTTTAGAACAAAAATGCAAACAGACTTCTTTACTGCAGGATTTCCCAGAACCTTTAACAAACTTATATTTCTATGGTACTATGCGGCTATTATCTCATGAAACCCACACTTTAGAAAATGCTCAGTTGGGAAAATTGAGGACCAGCTAAGGAAAGGGGCCAACTTAGCTCCCAGAATAACTCAGTCGTAGCCTGCCTCAATGTTATCAAGAATTGGGTGATTTGAAGTCACACTGCTCGGATGCTTCTCACTGTTTCTGTCATTGTCCCCCAACCCCCAAGCAAAGTGGCTTCATGTTCTCATTGAATTACTAATGATTGAGAACAGTGTGATCCTCCCTCCTGCCAAACTCTCAAAGGTATATGGATTTCAATAAGAGTCAAAGTTGGAAGCTCAAGGATTGAAGACATCTGGATTGCCTTTGGCAATGGAATGGAATAGACATGAAATTATACCCAGGAGATAGCTGGGAGCCATGTGTGACCCAGTCATGTGTGCTGGTTGGACTCTTATGTTGGAGGAAATACATGCGAAGAGAGTGGTGTGTTGTGTGGCTGGAAGCTTCTATGATCTAGTCCAATAGGACATAGTATTCCCCAAAGGCTGTATTCTGCCTTTCTTGTTCTTTGCCTCCATCTCCTTTTATCTCATCAGCTGTAACTTTTTAGGTTATCACCTCTAATGCATGACTCTCAAATCTATGTCACTACTCTGGCCTCTTCCCTAAAACCCTTTTCTTCATTTATAAACACCTGCAAGGTGTGTCCATCTAAATGTCCTTCATGTGCCTCAAATTCACCTCCAAAAGTGAAATGTCACTGCTTCCTTCCTGAACTCAGACCTCCGCATCACAGTTTGCTCAGATGAATCAACATTTTTCCATTCTCTAGGACTGGCAGCCTCAGAGCCATCCCATCTTCTTGTTGCGCTCTTCTTTCACATCTCCTAACTCATCAAGTCCCATCAGCTCAGGTCATGGACCATACATCTTGTCATCTAGTTACTTGTGCTTCTGCTTTAAGAGCAGAAATCATGGTGGTCCTATTTATTTTCTACTTGTTTTTTTATTCTAATCTCCTATTGTGTCTACCATGGGTCTCAAGCTTAATTGGTGGTCAGTAATTGCACAGTGAATGAAAGAATGAATGATATGTTATTTTGATTAATCAAAAATCCTTGTAAGTAGGGCGGGCCACGGTGGCTCAACAGGCAAGACTGCTTGCCTACCATGTCAGAGGACCCGGGTTTGATTCCCGGTGCCTGCCCATGTTAAAAAAAAAAACACAAAATCCTTGTAAGTAGAAAGTATTCATTCATATTTTAAATATGAATTAACAATTTAAAAATAATTACTCTTATAAAATACCCAACAATGAAATATATTGAAAGCAGTCTGAAATTCCTTGAAGATTTAGAAAGTATTCTAGCATTATTTAGACACTCTCATTCAGTAATCTGAAGATCCCTTATTCATCATCTAAGAACCAGTTTTGATAGGATGAGGGACAAATGCATTGAGGGACAAATGCATTTTACCGTGGCTATAGGTGTTTGTGAGTTAGTGTGATATGGGTAGGTATCTAGGTGTGATGTGTATACATGTGTTGTATGGATGGATGGCTGGATGTGTGTGGATGTGTGCTAGGATTAAGGTGTGCTTGGGGTGTTTGTAGATGTACTGTGGACTGTGTTACATAGATTTGCATGTGTAGAAATATGATTCCTGTGTTTGAGTAAAAGTGTGTTGGTAAGTATGTTAGTCTGAAATTGTTATGTACTACAGAAAAGCCATGCTTTTTTTCCTCTCATGGACAGGCACCGGGAATTGAATCCAGGTCTCCAGCATGGCAGGCAAGAATTCTGCCACTGAGCAACAGTCAAAAGCCATGCTCTTTTACTCCAATCTTGTGGGTACAGATTTATTATGGGTAAGATCTTTTGATTAGGTTGTTTCTATGGAGATATGACCCCACCGCTTCAAGGTGGGTCTTAATCCACTTACTGGAGTCCTTAAGACTACCAAAAGGGTTCTTTTGTAGAGGACACAGATGTTTGGGCATGCTAAGCTAAGAGATGAGATCCAGAGTTTATACCAGAGAAGCTGAGTGAGGACCCACAGATGCTTAGAGAGAAAGTCACTGGAATCAGAAGCTGAAAGCAACCAACCACGAGCAAGGACCAGCAGATGCTAGCCACATGCCTTCCCAGTTGACAAAGGTGTTTCAGATGCTGGTGGCCTTTCTTCAAAGACAAGGTATTTTTTTCTGGATGCCATAATTTGGACATTTTCACAGGCTTAGAACTGTAACTTTGTAATCTAATAAATCCCCATTGTAAAAGCCAACCCATTTCTTGTACGTTGCATTTGCAGCAGCTATAGCAAACTGAAACATTAAATGTGGCATTTAGTGTGGACAAGTTTGTTTATATATATTCGGGACAGATGTATACATGGGGTTAGGATGTGAATATGTAAAATGCCTTGTGGATACATATATCCAGTATCTAGGGTAGTTCTTGGAACATAACAGTCACTTTATATACTATCTTCCTCTTGCTGTGTGTGTGTGAGCGCATGTTTGAGTTTGAAGCTCTTCACAGCTGGTCTGGAGGGGTTTCTTCTAGTCTCACCGTTAATTCCAGCTGTGAACCCCACGTGGCTGGGAAGTCCTGCCAGATGTCTTCCATGTTCCAAGTTAGCAACAGCCTTTTCTCCACCAACACCAGGCTCATGGCTGCTATGCAGCTCTGGTATGAGCACAGGGCACCACCGGCATGCAATGGTGATATATGATTTCTCTGCTTCTGTAATTCACTTCTAGAACCTCTCTAGGAGTGGCAGTTATGAAGCTTTTATAAGCTCCTGCTCTCTGCAGCCCTCCCCCCGCCCTTTCAGATAATAAGATTTGGGGACATGGTACTCCCTCCCAGCAGTTACCAGACCTTAAGCTATCTCTTGGCCCTTAGGCCTCTTTCATAAGCCTGAATCTTATTACATAGAACAGTGGGAGAATGAATTCACCCGAAATTATCTCATATCATTTGCTATTAGCATAACGTGCCATTTAATACCTGAACTCTCCCTAAAGCCAAAGAGTCCTCTGGCTTTTCTTGCTCTCACAGCTGCAGTCAGGATTTTCAGTCTGGTCACCTGGCCATTGGCTCAGTAAAAATCCTGGCACGGTGAGCTGAACTGGAAGGAATGAAGACTGAGAAGTTAAGGAATTGGCCTCAGGTCACTCAACACTTTAAGGAGGAAGATTAGAACTCAGATTTTCAGGTGTTGCCTCCTCCAAATGCTGTCATGTATGAGAAAGTCTTGTAAATTGTGAAGAGTATAAATCATATTGGTTGCTATTCTAAATATTTGTTTTTGAAGCTTGTTATTTCCTTTTACATCCAAGAGAATCACAACATTTCTCTGATTTCTAGAAATCCTGATATCCACAACTCTGATGTACCACATTAAAAAATGGAGGAGAAAGAGCTGTGAATTACCAAACAAGTCTCTGTTTTGTCAAGTGATTCACAGTTGAATTCTTTGAAATTTTGGAATTCTCTAGTCCAGCCTCTCACATGTACCATATACCAGCAGTATCCTGGGTCTCATTTTCTCAGTTTTTTGCCCTATTTGTGTACCATCTCTACTACTATTGGAAGATAACCATAGTATTGCATACGATGAAAACAAAACAAAAAGAAAGAACTTTAACTTATAGTCATATGCTACTGCTTGCCAACTGTGCCTGATGCCTGCTGTAAGTTAGAAAAGAAGATCAGTAAGTATTGGACAGGTGTTAGAGACAGAGTAGCATCTAACTGAGACTTTCTCCTTGAGACAGTTGAAAAGGATTAAAAGAAAATTGAAAAGATCACTTGCTCTCTCTTGATTCAATGTTATTGATTGCCATTCAGTGTTATTGTGTATGAACGACTTAAAATCATCTCCTATCCCTAATAGTTGCCCTGTTTGTTCCAGAAAGGCTCCATTTTAGTGTTAAAATAGCTATGGCCCTCTTTTGATAATCACTCATAATCCTTTCTATGTGTATTTAGACAGGACATTTTGTGCATTAATTCAGGGGGCCCCCTAGAGTAAATCTGTTCACTGTGAAACTGTGCAGGGTAAATTTGTGTTAAAGGGCACTTCACTGCCTTTGATGAACTTAGGCATTTGTTTATAGGTGGTGAGCTACTGGGCAGAGAAGCTGGAAGTGAATCTGAGAAATGGAACACTCTAATGTTACGATTTGCTGACCCTAGAGAAAAGTATATAAAAGAAGAAAATTATCTCAGGGATTACCAAAATGTATTGGGTGAATCAGATGGGTTGGAACAGAGTGGCATAGTGAACTGGGAGCTGAGTGAACCTGTGTGAAACACTTTCCTTTTTGGCTTTCAATTTTCCAAGCTATAACATGAGGATATTAGAATGATCTCAAAGGATCCTTTCAGCCCTAAACCATTGTTTTATGATACGAGTCCATAATTTTGCCTCTTTGTTTCTTTCTCATACACATGGCGTTTGATATCTGAATTTGACTGGACTCCTTTGGGGGAATTTGAGTGTATTTGTGTCTTGGTTCTTCCCCATTCAGTCTCAAGATTTCTCTTCCATGAGTCGACAAGTTTCTCAGGGATTTGTTGGAGGAAAGAACAGATCAATGTTCAGATTCTCAGTTGCCAGTTGCAGCATCAATTGGAAACGGGGAATCAATATGGAGCTGTCAATCTGAATTTCAGATGAGCTGGGCTTGGCAATGAGATTGAGAAGAAACAATTTCAATTACCGCCCCCCCCCCCCCACACACACACAGGATGACATCCCAAAAGCCACTCTGGGTTAGCAGAGGGTCCCCCAACACTGCAGCTCTCCAGTTCACACAGGCAGAGCAGTATGGGAGGTCAGGAGTGGATGAAGGACAAGAGAAAGGGATGAGAGGAGAAGAGGACTAGGAGGCTGAGAGTAATCAGGGAGGAACTCTCAGGGCTGGAGGAGAAAGTGGGAGGTTCACATTGAGAAGGGAAGGAAAGTGTTTATTATATATATTTTTTGTAGGGGGTGGATAGGAAGAGGAAAGTGTGAAAGTGGAGGTGCTTGAGGAGTGGCTAGCACTATAATCAGGAAATTCAGTGAGCTCTGAGGATGGGCACCAACCACATGGGGGAGGCTGGAGGTTTTCCAAGACGGAAGACTCCACAAAGCTTCCATGATTTAGTGGAGAAAATGGCTTTTATAGTAACATTTCAGGATTAAAGGTTGGGCATTGAATTGACCTGGAGAACTGAAAGAAATTGTGTGTCTATGAGGGATGGCAGGAGAAAGAGAAGGTGGGGAGAAAGCGGCAGAGAGCGAGACAGACATGGGCAATTATAAGAGGTGAGGACTGGACATTGAGTCCATGTGGTTGGGATGAGCAGAAGTTGAACCCCCCAGTCTATGTCCTTGTGGTGGATATGAAAGTTAAGGACAGATGGTTGCTCCCCATTAAAAAAATCCATCCTGATAGCTCAGTTGTTTTCTGGTTAAATTGAATTGTAACCTGACCAATCTTGGGAAATAGGCTCCCCAACTAGGCTCCCTAAATTTCTAAGGAAATTGTCCAATGACTTGAGCCAGAAAATCCCAATTTGAATTGGCAGGGAGGCAACCCACTGAACTGGTATAAGAGGTAACCCCAAGAGGCCCCAAGAGGTGGAATTTGTTCTACATAGAAAGTGCGTGGTTGAATAGTCAGAGCCTGATTCAGGATCTGCCATGGATTTCCATTAGCATTTATTTAATACACAATTATAAAGGTCACCATAAAATACCTTAAGGTGGGAGCTGAGAAACCTGCTTCCTAGTCTTGGCTCTATCTCTAACTCTTTGTGTAATCTTGGGCTAATTACTTTCCCTTGATGGTCCTCAGTTTCTTCACCTGTGAAATGGCAGTTTTGGATTATATAGGGTATCTAAACAGTTTTGAGTGTTGACTCCATTCAACTGGGGATGGTTGCTCAGAGAACAGTTCTGGGGTCTTGTCTGAACCAGTAGGGAAGATTAGCAGGATAGGGGATTATCCGTTTCTGGCAAGGTCCTAGGTTATAGAGTGGGGTCTTGTTTGATCTTTATGATTTATCAAGCAACTACTAATTCATGAGGTGCTCTGGGGGAGGACACAGATAAATTCATCATTGTCTATCAGAAAAAGCACTCCATGTGGGCAAAGTTTGTGTTTGTCTGTTGTTCAGTTCTTAGCATGTAGTATGCAATCAATAATTATTTCTGGATGGATGGCCTTTGCCCTCGGTTATATGTCAGCAGATGGAATTGATCAGGTACATAAACAATTACAGTATGAAGTTTCCACCTGGCTTAGGTGTTATATATAATTGGATTGCTATGGTGGTTCAGAGGAGGGAGGTAGGGGCATCAGATAAATTTGTTGTTTTATTAATTGTAGTCTCTGGGCAAATTTATCATTGTGTCAGTTATATATTTGGGAAATAATATTTTCTTCTGTTCCATTGCCAGTGGCTTGTCCTTGGGAATAGAATGGAGAGGTGGTAGGGAGACTCAGTGTCCTGGGCTCCTGGGAAGAGATGTGGCTGAGTGAAACTGGAGCTCTTTGGCCTTAGGGACTTGTTCTAGTTTGCTAGCTGCCAGAATGCAACACACCAGAGATGGACTGGCTTTTAATAAAAGGGGATTCATTTCATTAGTTCTTCAGAGGAAAGGCAGCTAACTTTCAACTGAAGTTCTTTCCTACATGGGAAGGCACAAGGTGATCTCAGCTAGCCTTCTCTCCAGGCCTCTGGGTTCCAACAACTTTCCCCAGGGTGATTTCTTTCTGCATCTCCAAAGACCTGGGCTGAGCTGCGAGTGCTGAGATGAGGTGTACTGAGCTGCTTAGGCTGTGCTGCATTAAGCTCTCTCATTTAAGCACCAGCCAATTAAATCAAACATTCATTGCAGCAGACACACCTCCTAGACGACTGCAGATGTAATCAGCAACAGATGAGGTTCACACACCATTGGCTTATGTCCACGGCAATAGATCTAGGCACCTTCACCTGGCCAAGTTGACAACTGAATCTAACTACCACAGGATTGAAGCAGTTTTTGACCCTAGCTCTGACCCCAGGGGGTTTGGGGTTATTGTGTATCTTCCTTCCCAAGAGGCTGCTGGTCACCCTGTACTTTGCGTGGGTTGCATCTTCAGGTCAACATCTGGCTTCTGCCAGCTGTGTGATCTCGATTTTATTTGATTGTAGTAAGGGGCTCAGGCTGGCTAGGGAGATGATCACTCCATCATTTACTAAGCACCTGTAGAAGCAGAATGCCACAGTTGGTGAGCAGGCCCTGAGCCCAGTTCTCCTTAGGGTCCTATGGAACTCCTTTCCCCTTCCTGTCCCACCTCCCATAGGGAGCCCTGGTTGAGTTCTGGTCTGGGTAAAGGGATGAGTTTGAATATGATTCTCTTCTGTCAGCAAGATAAATTCCTGGATTCTTGGAGCTGAAAGAAACCTTGAGGGTCTATCTGGTTCTGTCCCTGCCTCAAGGTAAGCCTGCTTCTCTAGGAATGGCTTTTATTCCTTATCAGGGATTCCAATCCACTCTCTGGATAGTCTTCCATTCACTAAATTTCCTGCTTTATTTTATAGATCCCTATAAAGCAGTTCAGCCCTTGGATGAAGCCAGTGAGACACCTAGAAAAATTTAAGGAGTTCTCATTCAAGCACTGACCCTGAAACTGCAGAGTCCTGAGAGTAATGCACTTCCTTAAATTTTGTGCCCTAGGTGCTTCACTTGCCTCCCCGTAGCTCTGTCCCTGCTACAAGTCATAGATACTCAAGTCCAATCTATCTAAGGTAGAATTCCTTGTAAAGTAATCAAGTGTATTCGCCTGAAGAGGGAATGTCCACCTCTCGCAGCAGTCCATGCCACATTCTTCTGACTATGTGTCTCACTCGGGGAAATTTTTCTGTGCCTATGACCTTCAGTTTCATTCTGTCATCATGTCTCATGATGAATGAACTCTTGGATATCAGGTAGTTACAATGTGAAGAATCCAGGGGATGGCTCACCTCACTCCTCAAAGGCAAGAGTGCCTGTGGAAGAGCAGACCTATGGGGTTTACTCTGTCTGAATAAAGCTCTTAGCAGGCCCTGCATAATTTGCATGCATCCCAGGAGCTGGACAAGAGAGCAAATGGCTCTCATTACCTTCAGTGCAGCTTTCTTTTTAATCAGATAAATCTCATTGGAGATGTATGCCTTAGCAGAGAATGAATCTCAGGGCTTCTGGACAAAAGAGTTTTGGTAAAAAAGATTGTATTGATTAGTAGGAATTGGTCATTTGTAGTTGCAGAGGCCTGGGAGTATAAATATAAAGGACAAATAGTATAGTATAAAAACAGATGAAGACACTGATGTTATATTAGCTAATGATAACAATAGCTACCATTCACTTACCAGGTGTCAGTACCTTACATACATTACAATATATAATCTTAACAATCCTATGAAGCTGATATCCATTTTCAGAAATCTGACCAAGTTCATGCAGCTTGTAAGTGGCAAAGTCCACAACTCATTTGGCCTCTAGATTCAGCACTAATAACTACCACACTTTACTGATTCTTTCAAGTGATAATGATGTGCTACATCCTTTGAGGGGTCTACTCTGGTTCATAATATAAATGTTTGCATGACTCTTTGGAACTACATGTGAGAATTCCTGGAGCTTAGGGAATTGGAGAATGTGGTTAAAACAATGTGATAATTCTCACATACTTTTAGTTTTATAACTTTTAGTTTAAATGGCACCTCCAAATTCACCACAGCATTCAATCTCAAACCATTTCCATGACAGCATCTCCATGTACAGATGATGACATTGAGTAACTGAAGGGTTAAAAGACCTGCTCAGGGTCGCAGCTGGTAAAGTTATAAGGTCACTAGGGGCCTCCAGATCTGCTGTGGGGCAGCTTCTGCTTTAATTGGCCATTCCAAAAGAAATGAAGGGGATGGACAAATCCTTCTTGACTATTTAGTTGCCTTTATCAGAACTTCTCTGTAGAAAATGTGACTTTCATTTTACCTTTCTTAATTGCAGTTCACCATCTTTAAAATGTTACCTGCCGTTACCAACTTCAGGTATTATTTGAATGGCAAAAGGTCACTGTGCCTTTACAGGTGTTGCGGAAATAAACTTTTTCCTTTCTCAGATTAGTCAGCCTTTTCCGTCCACTGGGAGCTTTGAGGGAACGATGATTTCATTTGAGATAGCATAAATTAATTAATTCACAATTATTTATGCAGTACCTGTCATTTGTCAGGAATTGTGGTAGGTGTTGGAGAAGGATTTAAATCACAAAATAACAGCAGCTAGCACTTTTTGAGTATCAGGCATTACTTTGTTTACATTATTTCATTTAATCCTCCAAACAACCCTATGAAGTGGGTATCATTACCCCATCTTATTGATGAGGCAACTGTGGTTCATAGGGGTTAAATAACTTGTTCAGATACACCTGACCCCATAGACCTCTCTCTTAACTATATCAGTGATGAATATGCTACAGCCCTTACTTTCCAGGAGCTCCTCAAATAATAGGGGGAAACCTATATATAGACAAGTAAGTGCTTGAATATATGAGCCTGTTCGAAAATCCATATCACTTTTCCCTCCCAAGTCTATAGTTCTTCAAACCTATAGTGGAAAATGAGCCATGTTGCAGTAAACCCACAGAAAATGCATCAGTGAAACAGGGCTATTTATCCCAGAGAAAAGAGGCGTTTTCATAAGAGTGGTGCTTGGATGTGTGTGGTCTTCAGGTATCCAAGGCTATAATTCAAAGGAGGGTAATCTGAAAATAAACAACCCTCGCTGGGCACTGAGGAAGAAATGGTTTTAAATTGCAGAAAGAGCAGTTTGAATTAAAACTGGAAGCTGCCTTTAATGAGCAAAGTGACTGGTCTTCAGAAAGTGAGCACTGAACTGTGAGTTGAGAGGGTTTAGCTGAAGTGGGTATTTGTATGTAAATTCAGGGTTTAATGGACGCTTCAGGGCTCTAATAATGCTATCTAAATAGCTGTTGTTGATTCCCCTGAATCCTTTAAGACAGAGTCAGAGCTGCAGCTATGCTCAGTGGAGTGGAACTTCTTTGTCTCACTCAGCAGGTTCCAAATTCTTTGGGAATAAGTGGGTAGAAGAGTCACAGAATTATGGAACCTGGTCATTTTGTGCATTAAAAAAAAACATTTATTGAGCACTTGCTGTAAATTAACAACTATGCATTACAACCTGCAAGGTCAGTAGGGACTATGATCTCCTTGCTACAGATGAGGAAACGGATTCAGAGATTAAATATTAGTAGTGGCTGCCAACCACCAAGTACTTTCTAAGTGCTATGAACTTTAACATGCATTTTCTCTAATCCTGTCAACAACTGTGAAGTTGTACCATTTTCTTCTCTTTTATTCAAATGAGGAAATTGAGACTTGGAGAGGTTAAATGACTTAATGAAAGTGATTTGATGGAGTTGATATATGAAACTTTAAAAGGTGGAATTTAGGCATAAGCGTTGGAGCAGCTGTTCAAATGTGCGAAAACAGCACAGTCAACTCAACTATGTATTGTTTTAAATTCTTGCTCCTTTGTGGCTTCGTATAAGCGTCTATGGAGAATATTTACTTAGGAAAATTCGGGAGAAGTGCCAGTGACAGCCTGTGGGACTTAATGCAATGGAAGGAAGATTGTTGGGTGATGAGGGGAGGACAAGTGGCTGTAGCCAGTGCTCTTTCCTGGTTTCAGGATAAATGAAAACTAATGGAGAAGGGATCTCAAGGGTGATCACTGAACCTTTTCCTTCTGAGATTTCTTTCCTTTCCATCCTACCCTTTAGGTATTTTTCAACAGTAGCATATCTTTGTAGTTTACAGGGGGATGAGTGGGGGCTGCCTGAATCCATTGCCTCCTGCTCCTTGCTATATGTCTCAGGAGCAAAAAGAAGTAACCTAGGGAATGGGACAAGTTGTGGATGTGGAGTCAGAAATCTTGGGTTTGACTTTTACCTGTTATGATTCTTTCTCCTAGGACCTTGGGCAAGTCCCTTACTTTATTTAAGCATCAATTTCCTCCTGTCCTAACTTACAAACCACTATTTGAAATCATATAGAAGAAAACCTAAGATACTACACATTAAAAAAAAACCCTAATTTTTTGGACTGAAATAGGGCATTCTCCAGGTTCAGTATCTGTACTCTGGCATCAGAGTTCCTGGGTTCAAATCCAGGCTCTGCCATTTACTAGCTTTATGGCCTGGGAGAAGCTATTTAACCTGTTTCAATCTTTGTTTATGCAACTGCCTCTGGGGGTAAGTAGTTGCGTTCATAAGTTTTTTGTGAAGAATAAATAATTCTTTTACAGTGCTTGGCTTGGTGCCTGGCACATTGTAAATATTCAATATACTTTTTTATTCATTCAAAGAGAGTTGCCTGAGCTAGATTTTATGATGGGGGATGGTGCCATTAACACCTAGAAGCTTCTTTGCACCTTATGGCTTGGGTCCATAAGGGCTACATACTCTCATAACTGGTAGAGAAGCATAGCACTCTCAGGTAATTCTTCTGAGCCCCTAGTAATTTATCTGTTAAGTAATAAGTTAATAGCCTTACTCTGGCATTTCAATCAATAGGATTAAGATGATCCGATGGTAACAAAGTAGTAACTGCTGCTGCACAGATGGAAATTGTCCATTGGCAAAAACTGTTCTTCACAAGCTGGCTGGCTGCCTTCAGACCAGATTCTTTAAACTCTTTTAGAAAAAAACATTTTCCTCTGATGATTAAAGCAATAAATGCACATGGAAAAAGTACAAAGAAGCTGAAAGGAAAAAAAAACCCACTTGGAAATCTCATAATCTAGATACCTTCTGTTTACGTATTGGTAAATTTTCTTCTTGTCTTTTTCTTTGTAGATTATAATCAGTTTTGTTTTCTGCTTTGTGATGGAAGATTCCAAATGAGCATTCTCTCTTGTTATTAAATCTTTAAAAACACAATTTTAAATGACTGCATATGCCATTGTGTCATTGTATCCATATTCATTTAGCTATCATATTGATGGGCATTTATCTTATATTGAATTTTTAGCTATTATAAATTATGCTGTGAAAAAGTCCCCTTGTCACAAACCTCTGTTCAAATCCTATAAGCAAAATTGCTAAAGGGTCAGAGTATTTCTAAGGCAGAAAGTCTTTACAAGTTTAAAAGACACCCCCCCCCCCTGCCTCCCAGGAACAACAACTTGACTTCTCATTGAAAGTTAATTTTTCATAAGGCAGAGTCTGAGGAAGCAAGGGATGAAAAGGCTGTGATGAGTTAAACAAAAATTGAAAGAAGAGAGATGGCCACATCTGTCTTTTTCCTTTTACTCCATTGAGTCATATTGCTGAGGAAGTCATAGGCATTGATACATGCTGAAGGGGAGAAAGGGGAGGTCTTTGTGACAGTGTAGCTCAGAAGCCCAGCATTACCTGGTGCAGTCCATTTCCTTTTTTATGAAATTGCCCTGCCTATGTGTTCTGCCTGGGTTGTATTCAATTTTTTTTATCCCTGTAAGTACTTACATATAATAAACATTCCATAAATGCTTGAAATGCAATGGAGGATAGCACAGGGGATTCAAATCTAAATCTGCCACTTCTTAGGTATATGTTCTTGGGCAAGTCATTTAAAGCCTTTAAATCTGTTTCCTTATTCATAAAATAAGGGTAATAATAGAACTACTTCCAACTTGGAGTTCAATGAGAAAATATATGTCAAGCCCTGACCGCAGAGCCAGACACGTAAAAAGCCCTTAATAGTGTTAACTATTATTGAAAATAAAGATAAATATTGAAGCTTCTAAGTAATGGTTCAAATTTTTGTCACTAAAATTTTGTGCCAGTCTAGACTAAACCTTGTAGTAGGAAGAACTTCAGAAACATCTAAAGACTCAAAGAGGCAGCTATGGCAGGAAATATCTGGTATGGGCTGTATGTCAAAACCTTGGCTAATTTATTATATTCAATTGTAGGTCTTGCATTTAAAGAGGATATTAGCAGGCTGGAGCAGGTCCAGAAAGGAACAACCAGTGTGGTAAACAAACTTGAAATTGATCCGTAAGGAGTAATTAAAGACTCTGTTGCTGTTTGGCTCAGAGACGACAGGCAGAAGGGATCATTCTTTACACATCTCTCTTCAGCTGCCATGGGGAAGAGGGATCCAACACCACAAAATAACAGTATCATTACCCATTCTTAAGCCCTTATTATTTTCCAGGCACTGAAATAAGCCCTTTGTATATGATATATACATATATACAATGATGTATATATATATATACAATCTCTAGGAGGCAGGCATTTGTGCTCCTATTCTACACTTGAAGCAATTCAGGCTGGACAGGAGAAGTGACTTCCTTAAAAGTTACTTGGCTTGAAAGTGGCAGGGTAGGAATGGAACCAGATCTGTCCGATTCCTGAAGTTGGGCACTTTCTCCTACCAGGACACTGACTTCTTCCATCACTGTGACCAGGACTGCGAGGTGGGGTTTTCAGAGGGAGGCTGCTGCCTGATGGATGTGAGGAAAGAGTCTTTTGACTATTAGAACTACTCCACAATGGAAGAGGCCACCTAAGTGTGCTTCCTGTCCTTGGAAGTGTCCATGTAGAGGCTGAACTTTATTCACTAGCATGCTGCAAGGATGAGTCAGCTGATGAGTGGGCTAGGATTACTACTTACTTGTGTGACCTTGAAAGTTGCTTGTTCTCTCTGAGCCTCATTTTCTTTACCTGTAAGCCCAGAATACTATCTAATTTTGGAATTGTTGGAAAGAGGTAAAAATATATACAGGTTAATTCTTAGCCACGAACCTGATATACAGAATTTGCTCAGTATATATTGATTAAATGAATAAACAATTACTTTTGGTCTTTCTGTCTGTATCTGTGGTTCTCATTTATATGTTGACACTATCTACTTATTCAGCAGGGTGAATTCCAGATTTGGAAATGTCATCCCCAGAGTGGCTATTCTACTTCACTTCTGCTGAGGCAGGTACTTGCCAGGCTCTGTCCCCTCAGGTAAATGACCAGTTGAACTTAGATTAAAATGGGGACAGTTGAAATAATCAAAAGGAAGGACTTTTAGACTGAGACCTAATGATCTCAGAATAGATGTTATTGGGGGAGAGATCTGAATAGTTTCACTCTATTGATCAATTATCAGAAAAGCTTGAGGAACCCATTGTGTGCCCGTACTGTACCATGTGGAGCAGGGATGTCCAATCAATTGAAATCACTGTCCTTGACTTCAAGGGCCTCATGGCCTTGGGGATCTCAGACAACTGTGAAAAGATTAGATAATAGGATTGAGTGTCATTTTGTGCTATATTCTTTGGTTGGGATATTAGCCCCTGAACAATTAGGGAAGGGATGCGCAGAGGTTGGAGAAGATAACCTTGTAAGATCTCTTTCTGACTTGAAAATGTCTCTGGCAGTTCCCAGGATTGTGTTGCCAGCACAATGCTGTGATGATGCAGTTGTAGCTCCCTTAGGCACATTCTCTAGTCATATTCCCAGATATCCCCCAGATCCTGGGAGTCTGCTAATCCACGAGGGCCATTTGTCAGACCCAGAGGAGGAGAGGCCATGTCTCTGAGGGGCATCTCCACTACCCTCCTCCCATGGCTCCATTCAGGCCCCTGTTCTGCAGATATCAGCCTTGGGTCCCACCAACGTCAGCCATGGGTCTCACCAATGGCGGATATGGAGTTTCCTGCCTTAGGAGGGAGCTTTTATTGCTGGAATTCTTGATGTCTTCTCCTCTTCCAAAAGGATAAGCAGACTCTCCTACTTTGGAGAATGCCTTCCCTCCTTTTCTTCTTTTCTCCTCCTTTCACCAATCCTCCCTACCATTTGCTTCTCTCCTTCTACCTTTCTCTCTCCTTGTGGTCCCTTCTGCTTTTTCCCCTTTTCTTTCATTTGTTTCTGAATCCTAGAAGAGTGGAGCTGAGAGTGTTCATTAAAGTAATTTAGAGCAGTCCGCTCATCCATTTTACAGATAAGAGTACTGTGGCCCAGACAGAGGAAGGGCTTTACACAGTGAGTTATTGGCTCAGAACCCAGGGAAGATCTGAGATAAGTTTTCTTCTCTCTTCTATTACTCTGATTGTCTTCCCTTTTCTCTATCCCTTTTTGTTTTTTATACTTCTTATTTCTTGCACAATATTCTTTCTTACTCTTTTCATAAATTCCATGGTGATAGTTGGAAAGGAAATGAGGACTGTGGGTAGTAGAACTGAGGGAAAATGTGTTGTCAAATTCTCCTTCCCACCAGGAGAGTCTGTGATTTGGGGTGAGCCACTCAGTTTTCTTCTTCAGAGACTCTGTCTATTCCCCCTACCTTATGCCATACATCACAGTGTCTTTCTGCACATGAAGACTTTGATATTGGATTATCAAGGTGGCCTACAGGGATTCTAGTTTAATAAGATCACTGCCTTAGTTTCCTCAGCTGCAAAATGGGTATGATAGAACCTACTTCATAGGTTTGTTATAAAGATTAAATGAGTAAATGCCTATGGAGCTTTTGGAACATGTCCTTTCATGCAGTAAGTTCTAAATACATGTTATCTGCCAATATTATTAAATTATAAATGATGATATTTAGAGGAATTTCTGTCCATAAAGCAAAGGATTGAGAGTCACAGGCATCACTAATATAAGGAAGGAATAGAAAAGTATGAATATAGCTCAAATATATTCTTGTTGGTAATTAGATAAAGAGTGACCTGATCCCACTGTGTTCTACATACTGAACATGCCCACCATTTCTCTAATGTTCCATCTTCTCTCCAAGCATTTGAATTAAAAAAGCCGCCCATATCCATAACCACTGACACCAAGAAGCCTTTTGGGACATACAGTTAGGTGTGGCTCAGAACTGACCCAGTATATTAGTTTCCTGGTTGTTAACACAAATACCATTCAATGGGTTGGTTTAAACAATGGGAGTTTATTGGCTTATGGTTTTGAGGCTAGAAGTTCAATGCAGAATCATCAGAAAGGCTTTCGCCCTAAAGACTGTGGCATTCTGGGGCTAGCTGCCAATGAACCTTGGTCTTTGGCTTTTCTGTCATATGGCAAAGCACAAGGCAGCATCTTTTCCTTTCTCTTCCAGGTGCCACTGACTTCCAACTTTTTCTCCTCCACATGGCTTTTTTTTCTTTGTGGCCTTCTCTATAAAACCTCCAGTATTAGGATTAAGCTCCATTATTTTAGTTTTCTAGGTTGCTCAAGCAAATATAATGAATTGGGTCTGGTTAAACAATGGAAATCTATTTGCTCTTTGTTCAAGGTTGGGAAAAGGTCGAAATCAAGGTGTCCTCAAGGTGATGCTTTCTTCCTGAAGACTGTGGTATTCTGGGGTTGGCTGTTGACAGTCCTTGGCCCCTCAGACTTGGGATTCCTCAGTTCTTATCCAGGCTGGGCACTAGTTCACAAGTCCCTTTCCCCCCTGGCCTTAGTTACTCTCTGGGAATTGAAGGGATTGCGTCAGATAATTATTTCCATCTCTAACTTTTGTTGTTGTTGTTTTATTTATGACTAGGAGGATTTTATGAAATTACACACTAAATTGAGTAGGGCTTCAGTCACCCTCAAAAGGACATGTCTCAACCACCACTTTGTTCTAAATACCCAAGTCTCTAGTATAACTCTGGCCTTCTATTTTTCCATTGACATTTTACTTCTAGCACAGTGACTTCAGTGGGAAAGGCAACTTCAACTTCCTCAGAAAATTCCTCCAAACCTACCAGACGGTCTCAGCCTCTAGGCTCATTTGGAGTTCGAGAAAATGTAGTCAGCTTGGCACTGGTTCACATCGTTCCAAGTGTTTTTTTTCCCTACCTGGTGCAGGCCATCTTTTATTAAAGTGGGCTTCCACTTTGATTATGTGCCCATGCTCTCTGACATTTTGGTTAAAATTATTTTTTTTTCAGTGTTCAAAAGTAATATATATTGCTGTAAGCATTTAAGCATTACAGGAATGGAAAAAGTAAAAGTCCCCCATAGTCTCATTCTCATGAGATAACAACACTATAAACAGTTTTGGGTCCATTTTCCTAGGCATCTTTTCCCATATGAGAATACTAACACAGAAAAAAAAATAGGATCCTACTATACATACTGTTTTGCTACTTGTTTTCCTCCCCACTTAATATTCATCTTGACATTTTTGACTGTTCTTCAGGGAGTGAGGTCACCTGCCTTTGGCACTGACTGGCTGTGTGACTTTGGATGACTCATTGTTCCTCTTAGGGTTTTAGTTTCCTCATCTGTAACAAGGAACAGTCCTCCCCATCCTGCCCATCCCATCTTTTATGATTTAAGGTTCAAGTGATATCAAAAGAGGTAATGGGCACATGTGGAAGAGCAAGTGCCCAGGGCATGAACTCTAATGTACCATTCTCTGTTCCATTATCCTATTTTATGGCATTTCTGGCACTTCTACTCCTAAAATCATATAATTTCCCAAATTTTTGATTTCTTTGTATATCCTCCCATTAGGTGCACGAAAGCAGAGACCATGTCTTGTTCTGTTCATTAATATATCTATCTCTATAACTTAGAACATTTGCTGGCATTTAGCATGAACTTGATAAATATTTGCTGGTTAATGGGCAAATTATCTACTTCTAGGTAGGCTTCCCAGTGCTAGTTTCCATTGGGAGAGAATAAGGCAGAGCAGGACTGGGCTGAGTTTAGGTAATGGGGTGGAGCGCTGGCTCACTCAGTGTCCTTGAGCTCATCAGCATCATTGAGCCTGCCTGCTCTGCAAGCCTTCTCCCCCTGCCTGCATCACATTCTCTTGGCATTCTTTGACACTTGGCGAATTGGTCATTCTTTATGGCCCAGTTTAAATGTCCCAACTCCCAAAATTGTCTCCAACTTTGTATGTCTCCCCATAGAATAAGTTAACCTCCTTTTATGCTCCTATAACACTACATTTCCAAGGGAATTTAGGAAGGAGAGACCATTCTCAGTCTCTCTCACTCTCAGTTGAAGATCAAACAACTGGAGAGGGAAGTTTCTTGTTTTAATAATAGTTATAATGGTTATTCTTGTTTGCACAATTAATTTGTGTCCTGTGCAGTACTAGCGCTCTCTGGGTCTTCTCCCATTTAATCTTTCTGGTGGTTTTTCAGGAAGGAATAGTTTTCACTGCCACTTTATGGGTGAGGAAAACTGAGGCTAGGAAATCTTAAAAACAATCTTGTTCCAAGGCATATAGTCAGAAAACAGTAGAACCAGGATTCCAGGATATGTTTGACTAATTACTTAGCTAGAGCTTTTACCTGGTGGGTCTTCTAGGGGCCAACTTAGTTTAAGAATTTAACATTTTTTTTCACTAAGTTTAAGCAATAACAACTGGAAGGACCCATAGGTTTACATAGTCCAAACTCATTTCAGGGATAGGAAAACTGAAGCTCAGTTATAAAGCCAGAGCAGGACTTTCAGGAGAAGAAAGTCTTGCTCCAATCCAATTTTGAGGCTTCATGGAGAGTTACATCTTTTTATTGAGCCATGTCATCCTTTTTTGTAGGAGGTGTAGTCTTTTATAGTCCAAGGAATATTTGATGAATTCCTTCAAGTCCCCTCTCTGAGCATGGTGTAATTCTTTTATTGCCTCCTGTGAAGAATTTTTCTTTTTTACCAGATTTTTTAGGTTTCATCTAGAAAACTACCTCCAAAGAGGTACATGGTTTCTGTACAATTAAGCCATTTTATAATGTTTGCCTTGTCCTGGGTAAGGGACCTCTTTGCAGGCCTGGGCCATGGTGGAGATGCAAACAGTCTTAAATGCAAAGGCTCAGATGCTCTTAGAGGCCCAAAGTTTGGATATGCCCTGCCAGATAGGAAGGATAAGGCTGAGTAACTTAGTACAACAGCTAAGAACCAGGGCTTAGTGCCATGTTCACCTCACACAGTCACTGTGACTCACTTCTTGGAGCAAAAATGGGTCACAGCAGTGTTTTGGGTTTGGCTGGTCAGAAGTCTTCAGATTGTGTGTTCTGCAGAGCCCAACAGGAGATGGGAGCAGGAATGTGGGAACAAAGCAATTCAATTCAGCAAATTCCAGTGTCTAACAGACATGTTCCACTGCATGACACTATTTATGAGTGGAAATGGAACAAGGTGAGAACTCTGAGGAGCACCAAGAGATGTGTCTCATCTTCCTGTTATTTCACTTGCAGCAGGAAATTCACTAGGTTCCTAGCCTTTGAAGGGCTTACAATCCAGAGGGAAAATCCAGAGGGAAAATAAGTTGCACCCAAACTTATGCAAGGCCATGTAGAACAAATGGAGTGCTAAGAAGAATGTTTACATTTCCCAGGGGATTTAGGCAGGAGAGACAATTTCCAGTTGAAAGTAAGAATGGTGGCAATCCAGGAGATGCTTCATGGAGGAAATGATGCTAGAGAAGGGTCTTGAAGTAGATAAGATTTCAGAGAACTGGAGAGGGAATTACCATCTATTAAGATTATTTTTGGCTCTACCAAGAAAAGTGCTTGAAATATGATTTTGTTGATCTATTGGTGAAGTTGTTATACCTAGTTTTTAAGATGAGGAATTTGCAGCCCAGAGAGCTTGAGCAAACTACCCAAGATCCTACAGCCAGGAAGTGACAGAGGCAGGATTCAAAATCAGAGCAGTTTGCTGTGCCATTCAGGCTAGAAATGAGGCAGGGTTTCCCCCAGTTTATGGAGGGAAAAAGGAACAGCATGAGTAAGAGTACAGAAGTAAGAATAGTGGGCATATTACAGGGACTAAAGGAAAATCCAGTTTGGGCTGAAATTGGATTTGTATGAAGTAAAGGAGCTGGAAATGGAGATAGGGGGTATATTGTAACAAGCTGAGAGTTTCATGCTACCCCAAAACTTGTGTTTTCAGTGCAGGACAGCATAACCTAAAAATTGATAAGATATATCTGTGTATTCACTGAAAAGGTATTGATGAGAGAAAAAAGCAAGTTACAGAACCTAGTATTCATTGTAATCCCAGTTTGTAAAACAGAAACAGTCTATTGTTGTGTCATAGTGATTAAATGCTTTTTGAATCCCAGTCTGCCTGGATTCCAATGTGCAGATTCCAAGCTGTGTGACCCAAAAAAATTATTTAAACTCTCTGTTTTATAGTTTCCTCATCTGTAAAATGGTATGGATAATAGTATGTACTTTATAATATTCTTCTGAGGGTTAAATGTGTTAATGCAAATTTGGCTCTTAGAAAGGTGCCAGTCACAAAGTAAGTGCTTGTGTTTTTGTTATTATTGTGTAAATAAAATCATTTGGAAGGATGTATATCAAACTATTAAGTGATTTAACCTAGGGAGATTTCTGAATATTTTAGTTTTGAACATTGTATTGCTCCATGTCATTTAAATGTTTTCAGCAAATATTGTGAAACAAAATGAAAACCAACACGTCTATTTTAAAAGTTGATATTAGGAGACTCTATTTCTATTGGATTTTTTTTCTGTTGGCAACAGGCCTGCTAGAGACAGATTTGGAGATGTCTGTGGCATCACTTAGAGAGCTATTGGGAACAGGTGTCTAAGGAAGAACTGTTTGGGTCTCACAGACCACTTATGGAGAAATGCCTTCCCAGTTCTCTCTACCCTTGCCTGGACTGGAGATGGTTTCCCCGTCTAAAGATGCTCTCAGGAACCCTTAGGTCTGCTTTGGGAGTGAAAAATCTGGGGCCTGTGGTGAGACCTCCGACTCTGGAATCGGTGCTGCTTCTCTAACGTCCCTAAGGAGAGAGATCCCTAACTAAGTATAAAGGGAGGCTGGCTAGACATCAGGTCTGTGTGTGTGATGGTCAGAGAGTAAGGCTAGAAAGATCTGTGGTCTGAGTACTAAGGGCTATCAATTCTTAAAATTCTGTTTTTGTTTTGGGTTAGAGATTATTCTGCCCTTTTTTCTGACCTCCCAACTCAGAAATTCTCCCCTAGACAGCTCTTTCAAATAAGCACTTTTGGTCACAAGACAGGTGGGACAAAGAAGAAGGGTGATTTGCAGTAACCCATCTCTTCCCTTAGACACAGCTTAAGTCATTTGCCTTCATGCCGGGGCTGGGATGCAATATCCCTCCTAGGTGAAGGATGGAGATTGAATACTCATATCTACTTATAGATGTATGTTAATTTTATTTTTATCTGAAACCACCTGCAAGAGATTAAGTCTTGATTAAATGGAAAGGCAAATTTGTCTTTTCTCTACCTCCATCTCCATGGTTCAGTTCTGTCTCCTTCCTCTACCCTGGTTCATTCTTGGAATAACAATGGCAGTGCAGTTGTTAAAAGAGCATTATGTTTGAATCTTAGCCCTGCCTCTTGTCTGGCTTTGGCAAATTCTATAACCTCAATAGGTCTCAGTTTTGTCACCTGTGAAAAGGGGATATAAGTGTACTTACCTCAGGATTTTTGTGAGGATTATGAGATGAAGCATATGATGCTGCTTGTACAGTACCTGGTATTCAATAAATACTCAATAAGGGCTGATGATCATCATTTGGGAGTTGTGGCAGTCAAGGCTGAGATGGAACATCAAGAGACAGCAAAAGGGAAGGTTCAAGAAGAAAGGACTGTCTGCCTGCGGTAGTATCTATTAACATAAAAGATGCACATGCTCTGTGCCCCAGCAATTCCATTTCTTGTTATCTGCCTAGAGAAACGTCACATGTATCACAAAGATGTAGGTATGCTGTGATTATTGCAGCGCTTATGGCTAGAAAGCCATTGGTACATCTGTATCATAAAACACTCTGCAGTAGATAAAACAATGAGATGGAGCTGTATGCCTCAACAGGTAAAGATCCCAGACATGCTGATATGTGAGCAAAACAAACTGTTGAATTATATAGGTAGTATGAGTCCATGAAACATTAGTATATATATTTCAATAAATATGTGTGTGTATATGTACAAATAAAAAATTATCAAGAAGGATACCTCGTAAGACAATACATTTAGGAGGGACCTGGGACTGGAGGTGGGTATCAAATGGAATTTTAGGCATGAACCTGGTATTAGGATTTCTTAAAAAGAGAGTATATGCAGATATTGTACAGTTAAAAATGATCAAAAGGAGAAAAAGAAATGCCTATTTGGCCAAGAATGGGGAAAAATATGACTCTGGCAAACCAGAGTCCTTATGAGAAATTCCCTCCTCATCTAGCCTTCCTCCTGTCCCTGTGCCCCCTGACAGAGGGCAAGACCAGTTATCCCGGTATCTGCACCGGATCACAGGGGCTGCAGCTTTAAGAGCAATAAAGATTGTGGCGAGGCAGTGTGGTGAGCTAAGAATAAGGAGGTCTGTGTTTGAATCCTGACTTTACCCTGAGATTAACAATATGGCTTTAGGTAAATTGCTTTTCCCCTTCAAACCTCAGTTTCCTCAATTCTAAAATGGAGAAAGTAGCCACTGTCGTGTGTCTATTTTTAAAAGTGATTGGGAGGCTCATATGAAATGTTGGATATGAAATGCTCTATAAACTGCAAAGTACTTTTGTAAGAGTTCTGCAATTCTGCCTGGCAGCCAGGTTTACAGTGGCTGTGCCGCATTCCTTCGGAGCTGGGGAGTGTTGCAGAACTGAGAACACTGCAATAAACACGCAGCTCTCAAAAGGCTGAAGATCATAGCAGCTTCTTTTCTTTATGTTTAAGATACTGAAATGCTTTGCAGAAAGACTGATAGATCAAACACATGGAGAAGAAGGGTCCTGAGGTCAGAGAGGTGGTAGGATGGGGCAATAGTCTCTGAACATCTGGGAGTCCTAAGCAAGCTTCTAGTCATGTGAAGCTTGGTAGTACAGGACATCTGGTAAGCGAGATCAACTTTGGAGAAAGATACTCCAGATTACCTCCTCTGATCATTTGATTCAGCCCTCTGTCAATCCTGACTGACTTTCACTACTGTGTCTCAGGGCCTAATGGTGCCAGGACTCAAAGCTCATTCCTTGGGTGCTCCTTCCCTTTCATCCAGCATCACACAGTGGGATTTCCCAGCTGCGTAAGTGAAAGCTTTGGGTGCACCAGGACTTCAGGGACCAGACCATTAGTTCAGGGACAGAGATGGCTCCCTGAGGAACACTTCTTGAGGCAAAAGGGTGTGTTTATAAGGAGGACAGTATATGAGAACATTGATAAAAGAGAGTACAGTGGTAATGTCCAAGACATGTAGACTTTAGAAAGGTCACACAGTGGAATAAGTTTGGCATATGTGTGTGGTTGTGTATGGTTTGGGGAGCCCTGCAACTCACCCCATAACCTTGAGCAAGTCACTTATCCTCTCTGGGCCTCAGTCTCCTCATCTACAAAATAAATGGGTTGGTCTTTATCAAGGATCCCCAGTCAGAATCGCTTTTTAGAGCCTCACTACTGAAACCTTAGGTCCATGGAAACATCAGCATCATCAGGGGGCTGTTGGAAATGCGGATCCTGAGGTTCTACCTCAGATATCCTGAGTTAGAATCTCCATTTTTAATGAATCCCCAGCTGGTACACATGCACATTGATGTTTGAAAAGCCCTGAGTTGGAGAATTTTGTTAAAAATACAAGTTTCTGTGTCCCCATCCTGGGAAATTCTGTTTGAGAAGTCTCTTATGATGTTTGGGAATCTGTATTTTGACACATCTCACCCAGCTAGATTTGATTTGTTGTACTAATAAGGGCCCTTCCTACCCTAAAACTATGATTCTGAAGTTGTGAGGCATGCGACTAGGTGAATGAACCATGAGAACAGTATGTTGAGTGAAATGTCTGAAAGAAAAAGACAAATATTATCATGCCTCACTCATATGGATTAACTATAATTTACAATTACAGAGAATTGAAGTTGAAAGCATGGCTTATTAGGTTGGGGCCTATTGTAAAGGTTCCTAGATTGTAAGCTCTTACAGCAGTCACGTATATGTAGATATTGTAACTGATATTTCTAAATTCTAAGATTCTGAGCTATTTGTATATAACCTGGTCATTCCCTGAAACTTTGGATATTTACATCACATCTGAGACTCAGAATTAGAGCTCTGAAGCTATGAAAGTCAGCATTACTCCATTCAATAACTGTTTAAAAGTTGAAAAAGTGATCAGACTTCATCTAGAGATATGAATGAACCTGATCTGGATAGGACCAAGGTAAATCAGAATACTGGGTAAAGGATGATATGGCCCATATTTTCAAACTTCGACCTTGGTGTGAGACCAAAGGGGGAGATGTTTATATGGAGCAAAATTTCTATTTTGGGTATCACATTATCTAATTTAACTTGTATGGTCAGTTTACTTGAACACCATAATTGCATGGACTTTTGAATAGGGTATGAGATCCTGTTGGTTTGTACAGGTTAGTGTGATGCCCAGAGTAATTTGGGCAGAGAATAAAAAAAGTGTTTGCAAAGTTCCCTTGTGGGACTGGGGAGAAAGGATAAAATATTCAATTTCCCTATCTGGGGAATTCCTGATATTCTTGCAAGCAGTGGGGACAACCAAATCAAAAGACCAAGAAGCCCTTGATCTTGGGTTTTACCCATATGAAAGTTATTCCTGCAAAGGATAGGCTAAGCCTACTTATAATTATGCCTAAGAGTTAACCCCAGAGAATTTCTTTTGTTGCTCAGATGTGACCTCTCTCTCTAAGCCAACTTGGCAGGTGAACTCACTGCCCTCTCCCCCATGTGGGATATGACTCCCAGGGGTGTAGATCTCCCTGGCAATGCGGGACCTGACTCCTGGGGATGAGCTGGGACCTGGCAACATGGAAATGACAAGGCCTTCTTGACCAAAATGGGGAACAGAGATATAAGGCAAAATAAAGTCTCAGTGTCTGAGAGAGTTCAGACAGAGTTGAGAGGTTATCCTGGAGGTTATTCTTTCATATTATATAGATATCCCTTTTTAGTTTCTGTCATATTGGAGTGGCTAGAGGGAAATACCTAAAACTATTGAACTGTATTCCAGTAGCCTTGATTTTTGAAGAAGACTGTATAATTATATAGCTTTTACAAGGTGACTGTGTGATTGTGAATAACTGTGTCTGATACTCTTTTAGCCAAGGGTATGGACAGATGAGTGAAGAAAAAAAATAAGGATAATAAATAAATAAATAATAGGGTGAGATAACAGGATAAAAATTGGATAGATTGAAATACTGTGGGTCAGTGAGAGGGAGGAGTAAGGAGTATGGGATGTATGAGTTATTTTTTCTTCTTTTTATTTCTTTTCCTGGAGCAAAGTTCTAGAAATGATCATGGTGAAGAATACACAGCTATGTGATGATATTGTGAGTGGTTGATTATATAATACGGTTGGACTGTATGCGAGTGGATATTTCTCAATAAAAATATTTTAAAAATAGTTGTGTGAGCAAAAAAGAACAACTATGATTCTGTGACACTTAAGAGTCTCTGGAGGAAAGTGTGATTCTCTCAGGGTGATGGGTGGGGGAGCTGAAGATGGATCTTGCGAGGTAGGAAGCAGAAGCTTGTTCTCTCTCTGTCCCTGTGGGCTGCCCAGTGTATGAGGCAAGAGAGAACGCTGCCTAGAGGCTGCTGCCTATTTCACACCTGGGATTAATGACTGGCTGCATCTCCCTGTTAAGATGGTAAACTCATTTAGCTCCGCACACTGAAAAACAGCCGAATTCAAAGGCAGAGAGTGGTAATCTAATTGCACTGAATGAGCCTCGGGGGACTCAACTTCAGAAAACCACAAAGGGTCCTTTATGAGGGGTTTCAAAAGCTTTGGGGCCTCAGCACCCCTCATAAGGGTTTGCATTACAAAGCGAAGGCACTTTGTGAGGAAGCCCCTCTCCCAGGCTTCTCAGGCATTGTTCTGTTCTGCTGTGCTTTCTGAATGAATTTTCTGGTCAGGCCTAAGGTGTTTTCACTTGTGGGTTAGAATTGAACAGAGGGCAGCTCAGAGCTGAGAGGCCCTCAGTAATAGCGGCCATCAGTCCTGTGGAATCCGCAGTGCTGGTGGCCTTGTCTGTGGTCCAGTGCATTTCTGGCAGGTCCTCTGGCTCCGACATTCCCTTATTCTCAGGACCTCATTTCTTAAAACCTGCATCTTATATAACCAAGATTTCCTTTTAATAATCCTTTGTCGCATTGTGCGTGTGTGTGTTTCTCGCTCAATTTATGCATCATCCAAGTCATAAAGAAGGAAAAGAAAAGTACAAGTGAGTGTGCATTTATGACATGCTCCAGAGAGCTTACAAAGATCGGGTGGTAATTTGGGAATCAGGAGAGGAGGAAACATAAGTATTGTGAGGATTTGTCTCTGACCTGCATTTCATCTACTCTTCTGCAGTAAATTACACATTTCAATTCACAAAAGAAACTTGCATTTCTTCTACAGTCCTCCTGGGAGATGGATTTGCAGTGTCTGCTTGCACACCTCCATTGCCAGGGAGCCTCACTATCTCTGATGCAGCCCGAGGTACCATTTGTCAGAGCTGCCAGAAAGTTTGGAATTACATTAAGCCAGAATTTGTGTTTTTATAAAAACAATTATCTATCAATTTACTTGAATTCTTCCCTTGGAGCTATATAAAATAAATAGAATCTAATGTTCCTCCTATATGGGGTCCCTAGATACCCAGGGGGTTCATGAAATAGTGATGAGGACTGAGCATCTATTTTAAACATTTTAAAGACTCTGACAAATCGCATATTTACTTCTGTCAAAACTCTGTGGACTAACTAAAAAGTATCACATTTTGTTTTTTTTGTGTCTTTTGCTTTTTCTTATGTCTACTCAGGATGGTGACATTTGTTATCCCATGATGCCCAGTATTTCTGGCAGTTACGTATGTCTTTGATTAGCAAAGATGGAGAAAATAAGGTAAAGATTAATGGGGTTTGGTAGACAAAATTTTAAAAACATAGGTTTTATGAGGGAGAAGAAACAGAATCATTGGTAAAAAGTTTAGAAACCTTTGGTCTCTCTTTCTCATGCCATTCTTCAGATTTAGGAGAACAGTGATCAGTTGTGCTTTTGCATCATACTAAGCACTTCCTGAGGGAAATGGCATATTTATGGGTTTTGTCAGTAGATTGTACCTCAGTTGGGATAATTCTCCAAAGAGTGAAGTTGCTTAGTGAGGTCCTCAATTCTTTCAGACTTTTGAGCCTGAATATAATTCTATGTTGCTATTTCTTATAATAATTGAAATATGCTACAATAGCTGTAACCAAAACCATACTGTCAGGGAAGAACTTGGGAGAGAAAATCCTGGACTGGCACAGCTAACAACGATTTTAGAGTGATTTGTCAAATCTCTTCATTTTACACCTGGGAAAACTGAGGCCCAGAAAGGTCATGGAACCCTCTCAAGGTCATTCCACTAGCTAAATTCTGGATCCCTGTTCTGGTTTCCTGTTCTTTGGGTCAGGGCCGCTTTGCTTGAAAAGCATGTTTCAAAACCTGCAGAATAGCGTCAAGATGGTAAGGTTTGGAGACAGTGCCATCCGTCTTAAAAATCATTCTGGCTTCTGCCAGCTGATGGAAGAAATAAAGTTAATGAGGCCCACATAAATGTGATGCTGCCGCAGGATGCACACCCAGGCTGCCTGGAGGGGAGCTCTGCAGGCCCTCAGAAGAAGGGGGGAGGTTTTAATGTACCTTGAAATGGAGGACTGTGTCTCCTTTTTGTAAGAACAGGGATGGTGGCATTCACTACTTCTGTCTTCCCTGCAGTGACTCGTTTTGAACTGGATATATAATCATGTAATAAATAACCATCTGGTGAAAAAATGAAGGCAGAGTCACCACTGAAACACATTCATTCTGAGTCTTTGTGGGTATGGGTCCCTGTCTTTGACGAAGAACTTATCAGAGGCCAACGGGGAGTTGAAGGTGTCTAGTTCAGTCATTTGGTGTTGATTGGGGAGAAAACTGACTCCCCACAAGGGGAAGAGACTTGTCAAGATCCTAGTGAAGGATGGGAGCAGAGCTGACTCCAGAGGCACAGGCTCTTAGATCATAGCCCAATTGTTCTTTCCAGTGCAACCTCTTTTACAAGGTGGTCTCAAAAATAAATTTCCTAAATATTACCTGATAGGTCATTTGCAGGTTTGCAAATATGCAGAAGTTTTCTGCTGATTCATAACACCATTTACCAGCCCAAGGTCTGTGTTGAAGTTGTTCCTTGGGAATAAAAACATGAAGTTTTATTTTCTCTCCTTTATGGCTTCTGAGCCCCAAAAGGGGAGTGGACTGACTGATGTTTTAATTAAGCCTTCTGTAAACTTGCCCTAGGGGGCTTCTTTCATAGGAAACAGTCCTTGGTCTGTTCCTAAAGCTCCTGGACTCTTTCCATGGTGCCCAAAATGCAGCTTAAGGTTGGAGACTGAATGCAGCTATGCCACAGAGAAAAGACCAACGTGGTTGTCTGTCCTCTTGACAAGCTTGGGGATCCAAAAGCCAGAAGCAACATCTCAAGAGAAAGCTCATTTATCTTTCAACTGGGTGGTTTTTCAGGATCTGGATATGAAATAATTTATTTGCCACATTCCTTTTGACCCTACTGTGAACAGAAACATCTTCCCTTCAAGGTTTTGTTGACCTCTCTTGCAAATGATTGCCATATTCAGTACAAAACCCTGTGCAAGGAAGCGTGTATTAGAATAGGGACTGGAAGTGGTGCATAAAGAAAGCCAATCATCTTTTGGAAAAACCTCCCACTAATTAGCCCTAGTTTATCTCCTCTGCCTTTATTCCCCCTTTGAAGCATATGCAGGTATTTCTTTTGCTTTACTGGGGTGCTTTGTGTATTTCATGAGGGATATTTTCTCAAGGAAGCTGGAATTTTCGTTATAATTAGTCATCAGAGCATCTGATTAAAACCTTGGTCATTCTATATTAGCGGTTCTCAACTGTGGGTAATTTGTTTGCCCAAGACTATTTGACAATGGCTGGATACATTTTTAATTGTGGCTGGGGTGTGGAGGTGTTGTTGGCATCTTGTAGGTAGAGGCCAGGAATGCTGCTAAATATCCTACAATGTATAGAACAGCCCCCATGACAAATAACTTTAGAGTTCAAAATGTTAATAGTGCTGAGGTTGAGAAACAATGCTATATATCATGGGTTCATTTGAGTTACTTAGAAGGTGAGATAATTTGGGGGTCACTCTGGACCCTTTCAGTCATAAGCTTCTATATGGGCTCTGGTAATCAAAGCCAAGTTCCCTTTGGCTTGAAAGGAGGTTTGAAAGGAATGTGTTTCTATCATGAAAACATATCTTTCCTTACTGTTTTTGACCAATCTGATATAAACCCCATCCCCAGTTGAAAATAAAGAAGCAAAGTTTAGATTATTGAAGCTTAGAATGTTACTCGTGGAATTTTCAAACCATAGGCTTCTAAAATACTGAAGCAGAAACTTCAGCCAAATCCCCTCATTTTACTTATGGAGACAATTAATCAGCACTGCAGTGCTATTTCTCTTCTAGGACCCCTGGGAGGTCTTTTCCCCTCAGCACCATTCCACTTCAATTGTTGTTTTGTTGTCATTATTGCTATTTCTCTGGTTACGTGCTGATGCTGCAGCACTTCTGTTAATGAGAGGCTTTCTCTTCTTAGCCCCCAGATTTCTCCAAGGTGAGCAGCTAGCATTATTTAATAAAAGCAGTACCTGTGCACCTGAGATGATTGGATTGGCTCATTTCAATACGGTGCCTGCCCCCTGGGGAAGAAGGGGTTATATCCACAGAACCTACCAAGGGGCTGCCCATCTCCACTGACCCCCTCATATATTCTGATGCACCTCTAGATTTTAATGCTTTTTTATTTCATCCAAAATTTTTAAAAAAGTGAGAGTAAGAAATGAAAATACCAACTGAACAAAGACGACATACTCACTTTATCTCCTTTAGATTTCTCTTTTTCATCTCTCTGAAAAATTGTTGAAGTATTTCCCTAGTTAAATTACTATTTTGATTATTTTCATGTTTTAGGAATAAATATTTCTGAAACATTTTCTCCTCAAATGGAGTAACTATCCCTATATTTTGAAAGTGTAATCGTACCACCCACTTTTCTAGCTCTCCATAGTCTTGACTCTTCTTTCCTTAAAACGTGTGGAATGATATCCATATCCATCATAGCTTGTGTATGTTTTAACATGTGTAGGGGAGAGAGATAGAAATGATGCTTCCTAATAGGCCACTGCCAGTTTACTTAAAGAATTAACACGGTGGATTCACAATCTTATCAAAATAAGATTACAATGCAAATCTTTTAGACTTGTCTCCTTTTTTTGTGTGTATGTGAAAAACAGTGTCTGGGAGAGGAAAATCAGGCATTAGAAACTGTTCATCAAGAAAAATGAATTGGGGGGTGGGAGGCTATGAGGATCTTGGTACTATTAATTTGCTCCTTAGTCTCTTTGGTTCAATTCTGTCTCTGGTAAACCAAATAGAGAATCAATTTGCATATAAATGTTACCAAATCCCCCATCTTCACAGGATTTTTTTTTTTTTTTTAACATGGGCAGGCACCGGAAATCAAACCCAAGTCCTCGGGGTTGGCAGGCAAGCATTCTTACCTGCTGAGCCACTGTGGCCCACCCTTTCACAGCATTTTGAGCTACTACTTCTTAGCAGGGGAGAAAAGATCTAATTTTATTAAGTTAAAAGGATATTTCCTGCTCTTTCCCTCATAAACTAGGTACATTTTGCTACATTTCACCAGGCCTTGATTTGCTGCACTTTTTCCTTCTGTTTCACTCTGACTATTTGTGTTCTGAGCTGTGGACAGGACTGTGGCCTATCAAAGAATTATTTGAACTGGAGATTAGAAGATTTAGCATTGGTAATCTCAGAGAAAGGGCATCTTTTTCCACCTGAAAAGAAAGACATGAAGAGAGGCTCACATGTAGAATCTTATGATGGGTGTGTGTATGTATGTGGCATTCATGTTATAAACCAACCAATGGATTAGTCGAACCAACAATTCATATGCAGAGTTCTCTACAATGTAACATAAATCATTATTTGCTGGTTTATGATAAGAAATGATAAGATCTAGTGGTTACTTATTTAAAAACAACCTGGAGTTGAGTTTTCAAATGATTGCTAATCCAATACCCATGGTAAAATGTGAGAGGCAGTCATCTAAAATGAGGAAGATTAATGATCCCTGCAGGTCATGAAAGAAGAATAATAATTATTTTTTAATTCAGGTAAATGGAATTTATCAGAACCATCTCAGAATACAGCATGATCCACCCACTTACAAAAGATTATCTATCTCAAAGCTTCATGTGGAGGTTATGTTTCACTTGTCACTTGTACTAACATATGCAAGCCTGTAGGCAGAAAATTTTAACCTGGGAGACAACTAATGAGGAAACTCAGCTACTGGGTCAGGGATAGGCATAAATTAAGAAACAAAGCAAACCAGAATTGTCCATCGGTTCAGGATCTGCAGCTGCTGGGTTAACAAAGTAGAGTTTGGAAAGCTGAGTGGGGAAGAGGAAGGAGTCAAAGTTTCAGAAGAGAAATATTCCTTAATATCTGTACTTAAATAGATTAACTCTGCACCTAAATTCAGGGCTTTACTGAGGTCATTAACACTGTTCATTTCCAAGCACTAAACCTCAGCCACCACCACCCCTGCGGAAAAAGAAACAACAACAACAAAAAAGAGAGAAAATGAAATGTTCTGTGTCCAGCGAGTTCGAGTGCAACCTTTTCCGTCACCGCTAGTTGTCACTTGGCTCCCAAACAGGAGAGCTGAGGTTTTCGGCACTGCGGTTAGAGAGAATGCAGTCCTAATTAAACTGAGTAAC
Organism: Tamandua tetradactyla; assembly: GCF_023851605.1. NCBI lineage: Eukaryota > Metazoa > Chordata > Mammalia > Pilosa > Myrmecophagidae > Tamandua > Tamandua tetradactyla. The sequence continues at coordinate 32,761,392 of NC_135346.1, forward strand.
TCCTAAAGCTTCCCCTTAAAGTCCTCAGCCGAGTGTGAGCCAATATTCAGGAGGCCTGGGGACCACTGATGGGGGTGCAGTGGGCAGAAGAACAAACAAACAGCACGAAACAAACAGCTGCCAGAGCAGCGACTGTCTCAGACCTCCACGCACAAGCCAGACACCCTGCGGGCGGGGGGGTGGGGGGGCGACGGGGGATGAGGACCCGATTGCAGCAGTATACAGCACCCCCTCCCCCCAAATGTGGGGACCGCAGACAGAGTCATCCTCCCTGCTTCTTCACCCCATTTCCATCACAGCGATGTGGTCAGTAGAAAATAGCATACCTGAAGAATACAATGATCTCCCAAAGGTAGAGTCGAAGAGTATTGAAGCTGTACATTTTCAGGTCCTTGTGCTTTGTAGTCCACGAGTTATGGGGGCAAAAAAGTGTTTCAAATTGGCACTTACAAAACAAGCGGACGCTATTGAAAAAATAATCCAGATGTTAAGGGGAGGTGGGAACAGGGATGAGGGGGAAGAGCCCCAGGGGAAATTGGAGCGAGGGATTATAAGGTACCACGGACAGTGGCGGCTGAGAAGCTTTTCAGCACCACGGAGAGCTCCAGCCCTGCTTTTCAGGAGCGCGTAGAGTATCGCTGTTTGTTAAACTCCAGCGTGTCTGTTGGCTCCCTGCGGCGCTGGGGAGGCACGTTTGAGGGTGGGTATATTTTCTTTTTTTTTCTTACCCCCCCTCTTTTTTGTTTAAACGGCCAGTTCCATGCAAGAAAAAAAAATTCTGTGGAGATCAGAGCGCTGGCCTTGGACCGTTAGCTGTGGCGAGCATCGTAGGTAGAGAGCGCAGGGCTTTAAAGCCCTGGGCTGGCCTGAGGAGGGGTTGGGGCCAGGGGAAAGCCGTTGACGGCCTGCCTTCAGTTAAATCCCAGGGAGAGTGCCAGTCTGGCGCATCGCGACTGAGTCCCGGAATCTCGTTGCCCTGCTTCTGCCGTACGGGTCTGCTGTCGCCTTGCGATTCCTGTTCTCTGGTCCCAGCCGGATAAGTTATGATTGCTGCAGGAAAGGTGTCCCATCGCTCGGGGCTGCAGGCGTGAGAGAGCGCAGGACAAGTTTCATGGGCTGTCGGGGTCCATGGCGACCCTGCGGGGCTCAGGAGCCCAAGATTTCAGACGCATCTCGGTTTTCTGAGCCCGCCCATCTTCCTTTGGCCAGGACTCCTTCAGCTCTTCAGACTTTCTTACTGCATTAATTTAACAAACTGGTACGTGGGGGATGGCGGGGAGATGGTCGATGGGAGGGGGTGGAGAAAAAAAAAGGGGGGGAAAACTCCTTAGTATCTTCAAACCCTTCCCACTCGCGGTGCTCATTGGCCATCGGCTGGGAAAACCAGATCCTCTCCCAGTATTCCACCAATCGCCTGTTCGACTCTGGAATGAATTTAACGCTTAGAGCGCTGGAGGAGATCTGCACCCCTTCTGCTTTGCATGTGAATGGCGAGGAGGGAAGGTTATGAAGTTAATCTCTCCAGCTCTCTCAAAATATTGCCTTGAATTTTAAAGAATGTAGTTGTATGTGAGTAAAACACCATGCCCCCCAGTTCAGATGTGCTTTTTGGCTTAGTTTCTCATTTTAAATGGAAAGAGTTGAACCAGATCCCTGAGTTTCTCTTGAGCTCTGAAGTTACAATATTGGCCCTGTAAAGAAGGGAAAGGTTTTCAAAGAGAAGACTGGTTAATGGTAGGGGAAGACCACCTCCAAATCCACTGTAGCAGGAAAATACAGGAGAAATTCCAGGATCAAGAGAGAGCAGCCCTGGCCTCACCACTGGCACTCTTTCTGGAGATAAGGAAGATATGCTGCACTCTTGCAACTGGTCTGGAGGTAGTTTCACTTACAATTCATAATCTGGGGAAAATTTAGCCCAAGTACTTGTGGCTTGCTCCAAATTAATGGTAGAGTCAAATTGTACACACAGGTGGCCAGTACTTACCACTCTTTCTCTGTTTTTTCTACCTTCTGCCTTCCTCTGTTTTTCCGTCTTGTTTAAGTCTCAGATATCAGCTATATAGTCTACTATAGAGCCCAGCTGGTGAGATGAAGTTAATCAGATTTCCTCTAAGCTAAAGGACCTTACTGGATTAATAGCCTCTGCAGGATTTTCTGGCTGATTTGAACTCTTTGAAATTCTGGGTGGGGGTAGATCCCCCACACAAATACACATTACTCTCTGTCTTTTACTGGCTCTCAATAAAGGAGAGGCTCTCAATTAAGGGAGGCTAGCTTGGGGTGGGCTGCTTAGAATTTCTGTGAGGTACTGAGTGGTGACTAAAAAGAAAGTTTTGCTTTGAAGGGTGGGGTATTCATATGAATCCTATTATCTTTCTATTTATCTTTCATCTATCTGTCTGTCTGTCTATCTATCTATCTGTCTGAGCTAACCTTTGTTATCATGCCTTTTATGTCCTAGAAACACTATGCACTTCACTCTCATTTAATTCTTATAGGTACACTTTGAGTAAACACTATTATTTTAGCATTGTGCTTGTGTACATGTATGTGTGTACATTTGTGAGCATATTTGAACAAGACCAGTCTGTGTATCTCTCTGTAATATATATTGATTTGTGATTTTTACCCTACCTAATTCTGAAGTAGATTTTAGGTGAGTATATATATTTTTACATTTGTATTTGTAAATGGGCCTCTGACCACATAGGCATATTTGTATGCTTCTGTGTGTGTCATTGTGTTGCTCCTAGAGGTCTAGAAACCAGTGATGAGCTGGCAACTTTGTCCTTGCTCCTGACCTCACTAGAAAGCACCTATTCAGGGAGGTATGGATTCAGTTCATAGAAGTTTCTTTTTTCTTCTCCTTCAAGGGATGCTGTGTGTGTGTGTGTGTGTGTGTGTGGTGTATTGCTGTTTGTGGGTATGAATGTCTCCAAGGATGTGGCTTGTGCAGAAGATAAGAGTAATTATTACCTGAGGATATCTGCTTTCTAGTAGGCTTCTGTCTACTATGAGGGTGATGTTTTCCTTTCATCAGTGCACACAAATTAAGTATGTGCTAAGCACTGGGCATATGACAATATGTAAGATAAGCAGTACTTATTCAATATCCTCAGGAGTTCAGTGGGAAAAGTCCTTTGTGATTGCTAATCTACATTTTTTACCTTACACTTCATGTATTCCTTATTCCTATAAGCAGTATACCCAAACTTCCGTTCTCGTATAGGTCACTATTTGAAATAAACAACTGTGGGCTTGGAGGCCAGAGATTTGTATTCTTATTTTTAGCTCTGCTTCAAAATGTCTGGGTGATGTTGACAAATGACCAAACCTCTCTGGGCCCAAGTCAAATGAGGACAGAAATGTCCATTCTTCTCACCATAAGAAGCTGCAAAGAAGAAATGACATTCGGGTCTTTCTTATTGTGACCCATCGTTGTTATGGAACAAAAATTTTCATGGTGTAAAGGATTGGCTGAAGCTGATAGTCCGTTTCTACTGTTAAGTATTCTATGTAGCTTATTTCCAGTGTAATTTCAATACTTGACTGATCCCTTATAGTTCCCAGTGGCCAGATATGGACCCTACTAAGTATGAATAAATTTTGACCCTCACTGAGGCTTATTTTTTTCAAATGGGCAGGCACCGGGAATCGAACCCAGGTCCTCTGGCATGGCAGGCAAGCATTCTTGCCTACTGAGCCACCGTGGCCCACCCGAGGCTTATTTTATTATTAGAAAAGATTCATTCAACAAACATTTATTAAGCATATACTGTATATCAGGCACTATTACAGACATGGGGGATTCAGCAAGGAACAAAACAGGCAAAGATCCCTATTCCAATGGAATGTATCATATATTGTAGTGAGACAGATGGTAAACAAGTAAAATATGATGTGTCAGGCAATCATAAGGATTAAAAACAGTAAAAAAAAAAAAAAGTAGGGTAAGGGGAAAGAGTGAAGAGGAAGTGCCACTTTATATAAGGTGGTGAGGTCAGGGGATGCCTTTTGAAAAGATAACATTTAAGCAAATAATTGAAGGAAATGAAGGAATGGTCCATGGAAACCTCAGTGAGTGGAGGGAGAGCATTCCAAATAGTGGGATGGGTATAGCAAATGCAGAGGTCCTGAGAAGAGAGTATGCATGGAATGTAAAAGAAACACCCAGGAAGCCAGTGTGAATAGAATGAAATGAGTGATGGGAAAAGTGAGAGAAGAGGCTAGAGAAGTAGTGAGGAGCTACGTCACTTTGGGTTCTATGTCGAGTGAGACAGGAAGCCTTTGGGGGGTTTTGAGTAAAGGGATAAGATCTGACTAAATGTTTTAACAAGATTAGAATGGCTACTGTGTTTGTAATAAAATGGGCAGGACATTTTCATTAAACTGGAAGCAGGAAGACTAGTTATGGGGCAACTGCAAAAACTCATGTAAGAGGTTCTTGGAGGCTGGTCTTGTTGAACACTTTAATTTACAGAAGAGGAAGGACAATTATGTCTAGAGAAGTCAAACTCCCTGGTACCAGGTAGCTAAAGAGTCTTTCCACTATTTTTTTTGCTCCAAAAAAAGTTGTCACATACTCATGAAAAAGAGAAAGGCAACCTATGAGAGAAGAGACTTTATCTGGCTTCTTATCAATATATACCCATCACTTGACAGTGTATGGCACATTGTAGGTACTCATTAAGTAGTTCTTGCAAGAATGAATGAGTGAATAAATGAAATAAGAATACAATGATTCACTTGAAGGCAAGGGAGGGAAAGAAGAGAAAGAAACAGTGTTAATCAATTGAGATTATGTATGTTGTCCTGATCCTGCTAATACAATTAACACAATGCCGAGCCTCTGTCCATACAACATTTGACATTCGTAGAGGAGAGTGCTGGATGCTTCAACATTGCTTTGACAGGTTTCAGTGATACATTGTAAAGAGAGATGGATATTTGGAGCAGCTGAGCAGCTTGCCTAATTGTGCTGAAGTATTATGATGAATATGGGTCTGAAAATGGGCTATGGAAGAGGCTTCCTCCAAGGAGTTGGAAGCATAGAGCCAATCTTTCTTAATCCAACTCAGAGAATGCATTTGCCACCTTTTTCATTGCAAAGCAATTTTCTGTTCTTTGTACTTTATAGAAGGGACCTCAGAATCACTGGGGGCAATCTGAATGGCACCAGGAGAATTTTTAGTCATGAGGGGAAGATGCATAAAATGTCATGAGACCATCCCTCCATTTTACTGGTTAGGCACCCAGAGCCCTGAAATGAGGAATGACTGATTTAAGGTACTTCTACAAAACTGAAACTAGAACCCAGGACTCCTGTCTTTCCACCCCAACTCTTCATTCTAAGACCTAAAGTAGAAGAAAAAAGGTAAGATCAGTAAGATAGAAATGCCTCTTAGGAAGGCTAATCAGACCCTGGCTTTTTGCCCAGGGACTCCCCAATTTTCTTTTGCAGTCAAGTCTAAACTTATACTCTTCATCATCAACTTGTGCTTCATTTCCATAGTTACCTCAAAGTTTCTCTGCCTTTTTTTCCCCTACTTTCATTAACTCTTTTTTTTAATGTTTATTCAGCTGGTTCTTTATTGGGTCTCTCATCTCCTACTACTTCCCTGAGAACTTTTTAGATTAAAAAGGCATGGTAGAAGATACAGTTTTTCTGAGCTTGTTCATTAAATTATTTAAAAATATATTGAATACCTGCTGTGTGTCTGTCTCTATGTTGAGGTTTTACGTGTTTAACAAAAGATTTGTTCATTCAGTTTTCGATAAATATTTATTTGCTACTTTCTGTGTGCCAGGAACTATGGAAGATGGCAGCACAAGAGCATAATCTGTGTTGGTTGAGAGAGAGGTTGTGAGGAAAAGAAATTATTGTACTGCATTTTAAAACCATTTAAATTGAAGCCCACACACAACACATATATAGTGCATAATTTTTTTGTAAATTACTTACAAAATGGACAATACCTATATCAGGACATAGAGCACTACAATCACCCTACATTCCTTACTCAGCATTATATATCTTGACCTTTGTTACTGCTATTTTGCTTGTTTTTGGCTAAATGACATTGTCTTTATTCATGACAGGTGTTGACCTGTAATTTTCATTTTTTAAAATCTCTTTTTTCAAGTTTTGGTGTAAAGACTGTGGTGGCATCAAAAAGAATTTGTGTTTCCTTTTTTTTTCTTCTATTTTTTAGAAATGTCTGTGCAAATTGGTGTTATTTTTTCTTTAAATGTTTGGCAGTGTTCATGCATGAAGATATATGAGCCTGGAAGTTTCTTGGAAAGATTTTATTTACAGATTCAATTTATTTAACAGATATATGACTATTCTGATTTTATATTTCTTCTTGTACTAGTTTTAGCAGTTGTACTTTTCTAGGCATTTGTCCATTTCATTTAAACTTTTGCATTTATTTGCATGAATTTGTTTTAATAGACTCTTATCTTGATAATATCCATAACTCTGTAGTGATGTCTGCTCTTAGTAGTCACATTAAGGATGTACACTTTCTCTCCTTTCATTTGATTATTCTTTCTAGGAGATTAGCTATTTTATTGCTCACTTCAAATTACCAATTAATTTTTTTATATATTATAAATTTTGTTTCTATTTCATGGTTTTTTCCCCTCAATTTATGCATTGTTTTGCATTTAGTTTGCTCATCATTTTCCTGGCTTCTTGAAATGGATGTAAAGACTTCTTATTTTCTAATATATAAAACTGAAAACTTTGTGTTTTCCCCTAAGCTTTGCTTTAGCTGCATCACATGTTCTGCTTAATTGTAATTTCAATATTATTCATTCAAAATATTTTCTAATATCCTCTGTGCTTTATTCTTTGATTCTTAGAATTATTGAGAAGTATACTGTTCAATGATGTCATTCCATTGCCTCCTGGCTTCCATCATATTTTTGAAAAGTCAGATAAAAGTCTTATTTTTGATCCTTTAAAGGCAATACTTCTTTTTTATCTGGTGTTTTTTGTTTTGTTTTTTAAGATTTTTCTGTTCTTGGTTTCCATCAGTTTTTTATGATATGCCTAGATTTGATTTTCTTTATGGATATCCTGCTTGGAGTGCATAGAGCTTTTTGAATTTGTTGCTTCTTCCTCACTCTCTTATCCTTCTAGAACTCCAATAATACATATGTTAGATCTTTTCACCATGTCCCTTATATCTCTTATGCTCCTTTCTGTATTTTCTATTCTTTTTACCTCTTCCTGCATTAATCTGGATCTTTTTTACTCTTTTCACTAATCGTTCCTTCTGTGGTGGTTTAATGCTCTTTTTTTTTTTTTTTTTTTTACCTATCTATTTAGTTAATTTCAATTGCTTTAATTTTCAGCTTTAGAATTTCCACTTTTTTTTTTCTTTTTAAAATAGGTTCCAGTTCTCTGGTGAAATTCTCTATCCTTTCATCTATTTTCTGGAACATATTAATGATTATTGTTTCAGAGTTCCTGTTTGATAATTCTAAAATTTGATTCAAGTATAGGTATGACACTATTGCCTGATTTTTGTCTTGGATTTTGGACATTTGTGCCTTTTTACCAGCATGCCTGGTATTTTTGGAGTGAATATTTTAAATTACTTATGAAAAATTATAATGGCTCTGGATCATGCTATCTTCTTCTGGAGAGTATTAAATTTTCTTCTGGTGGCAGATAGAGCAAGAAGAAATACCTGGGTTCAATCATGGATTGAGATGATAAGGAAGCTATGTTTCAGACTTTTAAAAGGGTGTCTATTTCTGATTTGCTTTGATTCTTGAACATAGCCATCAGGGTCTCAACTGAAAGTCAGCATCTCCATTTGATTGACCCTGGACTCCAATTTTTATTTCCCCAAATATTGTGAGCCTGCCAAAATCTTTGCTAAGCAGATGCTTTTAAAAAGTAATCTTTTTATTTTGTTATAATTTTAGATTTACAGAAAAATTCCCATATACCCTTCACCCAGTTTCCCCTAATGTTAATATTTTGTATAACATGGTACATTTGTCAAAACTAGGAAATCAATATTTGGCACATTACTATTGACTGAACTATAGACTCTATTTGAATTTGTCCAGTTTTTTCCCTTAATTTTCCTACTGTTCCAGGATCTACTCCAGGGTACCACTTTACATTTAGCCACCATGCCTCTTTACTTTTCTCTGAACTGTGACAAATTTTTAGTCTTTCCTTGTTTTTCATAACCTTGGCAGTTTTGAAGAGTACTGAACAGGTATTTTGTAGATTATCACTCAGTTTGGGTTTGTCTGATGTTTTCCTCATGATTAGACTGAGGTTATGAGTTTGGGGAAAAATATGAAGTATCTTCATCATATGATATCGGGGGTATATCATATCAACAAATCTTAATACTACTGATGTCAACCTTGACCATTTGCTTACGGTAATATCTTCCAGGTTTCTCCATTGTAAAGTTACTATTTCCTCAATTCTGTACTCTGTTCTCTGGAAATGAGTAACTAAGATCAGGCTGCACTCAAGGGGAGAGAAATTTGTTCTACCTTCTGGAGGAGGTCATCAGCTACCATTAAATGGGTTTTTCAACTTCTCATTACATACATGTGCACCCTAAGATTTGACAGATTCATTGATGAAAAATTGCATTCAGAATGCTAGTTTCACTTTTCTGTGGTTCCTTTTTCCCTGGGATTTTGGCTTCTAATTTCTGACTGCTTTTAACTCAGGTTTTTGTCTTTCCATACCAGATAAGCTGCTGTAAGCTCTAGGACACTGCTTTCTGTTTTGAAAAATGGAAAACTTCCCATTTAGTGCCCTGCAATGGGAAGCAGAAAATGCCCCAAGTGGGAAAATCATCAATTTTGTGACCCACCTCTATGTTCTTTCTCTCTGACCCTTTAGGCCACAGCTGTCTGGTTGATCTCCATTGGCTTCAAATACCTGGCTTTATTTTTAATCCATATTTTGTAGTTGCTTTTAGAAGGAAGGCTTGTTTCATACAAATTATTCCTTCATAGCCAGGAGACCATAGAGAGCCACTAAAAGAGTGACTGAAGGGCTCTCTGCTCTGCGATATTCCCATGGCTTCCCTCTACTGGTTCACTTTTGATCCATTTTTATGTCTATCTCACCTTATGCTTTCTTCAGGTACTAGCCGTTACTTTTTTCACTTCTTTTCTTTATCAAGCATTTTTTTCTCTAGCTTTCAGTTCTCCTTTTACTTCCCAATCCTTAGTCTATTGTTCATGTAGCAGCCAGAGTAATCTTTAAAATATTAAGTCATTTCATTGAATTTCCTTTGCACTTAGAGTGAAATACAATTTCTCATGATGGGTTATGTGATCAGCTCTGACCTCCCTCTCTGACAATAACTCATGCCACTCTACCCTTCTTTCATCAAGCTACAGACATTTGTTCACTCTTGTTCCCATGTGAGGGTGTTTGGGCCCAGATCATCACATGGTCAGTCCTTCTTGTCTTTCAGATCTCGGTTAAAATAGTACCTCCTCTGTGATCATGCCCTCTAAAGCCCCCATTACTGTTGTTCATTCTGTTTTATTTTTTTTCACAGAAATTATCCTCCTCTAGAAATTTCCTGTTCATTTCTGTATTTACTGACTCATTTCAAAGTATAAACAGCACAACATTAGGGACTTCCTTCTTCTCCATTGTATTGCCAATGGCTATGGTAGTTCTTGACACATGATAGGCATTGAATGAATGAATGAAATCCTAACTCATAAAGATTGATTTAGTATGTGACATGTACTGTGTTTCAGGCTTCTGATACATTCTCTCATTAAGTTATCACAATAACTATGTGGTGTAGATCCTATTATTGTCTGTGTTTAACCAAATATTAATGTTTATGGCACAGAGAGATCAAGTGTCTTGTTCTGTTATGGCAGGTGATTGGTGATACTGGGATGTAACCCCAAGCCTGTGCTTCTAATGCCTAAGATCCTTTTTTGAATTTATGATCTTAGTGTACACTTTAGCCCTATGCTATAGTCAATTAGGTTTTCTATTAATTTTACTTGTGACAACTTTCTCTCAATTAAATAATAGTTTCCTTAATAAAAATAATGACCTTATTATGGACTTCCTTTTTCAGTTTCTACCAAGGTGGTTGTGAGAATAGAGATCTGTTGTTTTTGCACACCCACCCACTATGCTGGTTTAAAACTGTTATCTACCCCAGAAAAGTCATGTTCTTTTAATTCAATCTTGTGGGGGCAGACCTATTATAGGCAGGAACTCTTGATTCAGTAGGTTCCATGGAGATGCGTCCCCACCCCTTCAAGGTGGGTCTTAATCTGCTTATTGGAATCTTTGACGAGCGAAACATTTAGAAGAAAACACAGATGCTTGGAGAGCCAATACAGAGAACAGGTGCTTGCAGACAGAATGCTGTGGTAGACCTAAGGAAGGACTCACCTGAGCTAAGAGATCTGTTTTGAAACCAATCCAGGAGGGAAGGACAGTAGTCATCACCATGTGCTTTCCCATGTGACAGAGAAACCCTGACACGATCAGCCTTTCTTCAGAGTTGAGTTACCATTTTATTGATAACTTAAATTCAGACATTTTCAAGGCCCTAGAACTGTAAATTTGTAACTTAATAAATACCCTTTGTAAAAGGTGGTCCATTTCTGATATATTGCATTCTGGCAGCATTAGCAAACCCAAATGTTCACCATCCATTCTTTATTCTTCTGTTGACAGCACATGGATTTTCCTTCAGAAACACCCCTCCTTCACCCACCTTCAGTCCAAGTATTTTGGAAAGGGTCAGCCCAAGACCCAGGGGTGGGAAGGCCTGGCACAGGACTGGCAAATCAATATACTCCAGCTCACGAATAAACATGTGAACGAGGTCTACTCAGTCTCAGTTAATTCTGAGTTTTTGCTTGAAAGAGATTCACTTTTTTTTCCTATGAGGATTAGTGCTTTGAGGATGCAAATAGGAGAGCTGACTACATCTCTCCCTCTACCACCAAAACAAAACAGATGAAGTGAATATTGAGGAAATAAGACCTTAGAGAGGCAGATTTTCAATGATATTGTTTAAGCACCTTCATCCAGCCAGCCTGAAACCATGATCTACTCCAGCCTTCTGAGTTAAATAGACCAATTAATTTTTCTTGTGCTTAGCCAATTTTATTTGTGTTTCTTTCTTCCTTGCAATTTAAAGGGCCCTGATTCATATAAGGGTTCATAATGCCCATTAATAATTGATTGACTATATAGTCATGCACAGTATCCAATCCAAGAGCATATCCATGATTAGAAGCAAAATGGTGTCTGGCATGATCTTGCAGAAAATCTCACCATACACCTCCCTCAGGTCTTTGCTTTGGACCTTTGACTGTACGTGAGACACTCTCTCATTTCTTAGGTAGTAAGCCAGAGGGAGTGGTTGATGATGCTTTGTAACCAATTAATGAAGCTGTAACTGCAGGAGAACCTTTCAGACATGTCTTAAGTGTCTTTATATTTCAGTGGGCCTTCCCCTGTAAAGGCTTAGGAGGCTGGTAATGTGTTTGAGCTGTTGATCCTTTCATTGATCATGTCTTATGGGATTATTCTGTAATGGGATGGTGCCAAGGAATTGGAGCTGTTATTTGGTTGCATTGGCTCCCAATAAGGCTGTGTTTCTTGGCATTTTAGTTTTCCTTCTTCTCCTCCCTCTGATTAAATAGAAGCCTCTCAACAGGACATAATCAAAGCATGTGTCTTCTGATTCCTTTAGCTCTCACTAGATTGTAGATGTGTCAGGGTAGTCTCCAAATCTAGGAAAATAGGGTTTAACAATTTCCTGCACACCTGGAGTCAATTCCTTCTTATTGTTAGCTTACTTCAAAATAGGTACACCTGGTCTGTATGGCGCCTTGCGAGTATTCAGGACAGGTGTTATTAGTTCCATTTTACAGACAAGGAAAATGAAGTGCAGAGAGATACAACTGCACTATAGCAGAGCCATTTCAAATCCAGTGCTCTCATTATTACTACACCCCATAACCCTCTGACCATCCAGTTATTTGGAGGAGAGATGGTCAGTAATATTTCCCATTCTTTGAAACAAGGCTCAAACATCACCTCATTTATGTCTTCACTTATCACCCACTGGAACAGATTGCCTGCACAGCATTCTTTCAGGTAGTCTCAGTTTCATAATTTTCTATCTTGTAATATAATCATTTGTGTGTTTTCCAATCTTTTCTCCTGGATTTTAAGCTCCTCAGTACCCTCTACACATAGATAACCAGGGTGTTTGAACTGTGGTAGATATTTAGGCAGTGTTGATTGAGAGTATAAGCAAGTGAATAAATGCCTTAATGTTGTTTTTTCCCTTTATTTGGGGGGGGGGTGTGTTTGGGGAGCTGGGTGTCAAATGGGAGTGCTATGTATGAAGGGACCAGAATTGCTGTTTTCATACTACTTGGAGGGCTGTTATGTGGAAGAAGGATTGAATCTGTTCTGTGTTATCCCAGAGGAAAGAAATAAGACCAAGGGGTAGAAATTTCAGGGAGATGTGTTTTAGCTCAATACAAGATTTCATATAGTCAGGAGTGTCCAACAGTGAAGGGAATGCCATACAAGATAATTACCGTCTGTCATTGAAGGTAGGAAAGCTGAGCTGGGAGATCCCTTGGCCAGAACAGTGCAGGAGAGATTCAAGCATCTTAGGAAGAATTGAGATTCCAGGCTCCCCTCTTATTCATACAGTATTATTTAAGTGATCTATCAGTGGATTTGGCTTTTGAGGACTCTGAGGAGCAGTGCTTATGCTCAAGAGATAAATTCTCACTAATTTACTATAACCCTCTAAGAATGTGGGTTCTGGCTACTCTACTTGCTGGTGTATAACTTTAAAAAGTTCCTCATTATCCCTGAACCTCCTAATCTGTAAAATGGTGGTGATGACAATGATACCTATCACGTAGGCATGTGGCAAAATCATGCCCAAAGAACTCTGAGCATGGTGCCTGGCCCAGAGAAAGCACCAATTAGACTGTGATTGTGGTGGTCATTCCTAGTATCTGATCCCTTGTCTGAGTCTTGCACTTCTTAGGGACTGTCTTCCATCCTTTCCTCCTGGGAGCCTGTCAGGCCCTGGGCAGAAGAGTTAGAGGCAGATACTTCTGAGACCCCAGAACTTGCTCCTCTGAGCAGATATCTGATTGTGAGACTGGAGATCTGAGCCTTTGGGGCCTCTGGCTATTTTCCAAAGCCAACAATGCAAGATAAAAACACAATATCATTTCTCCAATCTCTTCTGGGATCCTGGCTGCCGGCACTCATTAAAGGCAGTTTTCTCCTGGATTTCAGAAGCAAAGGGTCTTTTTGTTTTGTTTTGTTTTAAAAGCTTAGAGTCTAACATTGGGTTCCCAAAAGGCTGAGAACAGTTTTTCTCAGTTTCCCCCCAAATCCCTGACCTGAATTTTCAGTGGTTGGATTATTAGTGCATCAACAAAACATGTGCCCAGGGAATAAAATGTTCATTTTGTCCTTCGGTCATTTAGAGAATAGCAAGAGGGAAACTCGATTCTCCAGCCCACCCCTTGGTTGAGGGCAAAGTTGCTCCCTGCTCTGTTCTACAAGGTTTGAGATTTCATAAGAGTGGGGCAAAACTTGCCCAAAGACTCTCAAAAAAATTATTCTTTTATTTAAGCTCCTTGTAAGAAGTTATTACACATGGTAGGTACTTAATAAATGTATGTTTTGCCTACTTAATATCCTTTCCATTTGAAAGAAGAGAAATGAGGTAGTGTTATCATCCCTGCTTTAAAGTAAAGGAACCAAAGATGTGATAACTCACCCCAAACAGCTAGTATGAGATAGAGATGTGATTCTGGGGCAGATCTGATTCCAAAACTTGAACCCTTTACTGTAAATCATACTGCCTTCTATTAGGGGTACTAAAGCAATTTAATACAACACAGTTGAAAACATCTCAGACAAGATAGCATACATGTTCAAAGAGCTAATGTATTCATTTTCACATTTGGATTCAGGCCAACCCTGAGAGGTTGATGTCCATATCTCTGTTTTATAGATAGGGAAATAGACCCTAGATGCTTAAGGAGCTTGCCCGTAATAGCTCAAGGAAGAAAGCTAGGGCACACATCCTGCTTCTTGAACATCTGGGTGATGCATTCCCCCCCATCCCAGCTGTATCCCCATAAGAAATAAATTTGAAAAATAATTTTTTTGAAGTTCTTTAAGAAAACTTCTTGGAGTTTCTTTGTAATAGAACAAGGTAGGTAGGGCAGGCTTTAAGTACCTTGTTTTAGAGATTGAGAGAACTGAGGCTAGAAGGTTTGCCTAATGTCAAACAATGAGAAGTGAGCAAGATGAATCAGAACCAGCTCTGTTCACTTATGTGAAGCTTTGGTCCTTTTTCATTTTATTTTTTTCTTGCCTTGCCTTCCCTATTCCTTGGGTCATTAAGTTGCTTTTGACCATTCAGGGTCTCTGATCTGGTACTTCTTGTATCTATCTTCCCCAGCCTTCATTCAGTTAACACATTAGATGCCAGGCATTATGGTAGTTACTGAGGAACAGTTGACCTGAAAATAACTTAATGATTTCTAACTCCTCTCCTCCTCATTTCTTATCTCACTACCCAACCTCATTTGCCGAAACTTATCCTACTCTCATGGGTACTTATAGATCTAAACACTAATTTCAATATCAATCATGTTTTATAGATGGTTATTACTAACTTCATGTGTTATCCTGGTATAACAGAGGTCAAATAGAGGGTGGGACAGGACACATGATAGGTTCTTGGAGTCAAGAAGAGAACTTGATGTTGATTAAGAGATGAGTCTTTGTAGTCAGTGTACACTCAAGTGTCTGCTTGGCCCTTAACTAGCTGCCTAAACTTGGGCAAGTTAATGAAACCTTTTCTATCTTAGTTTCCTAATCTGTTAAACGAAGATAATAAAAGTATCCCATTTATAGGGTTATTGTGATGAGCACAGGAGAAAATATGAATCATTTAATCCTATGCATGCCTTCTTTTATTATTATAGTAGGTACCAAATAAATGATAGCACCATTAAATGGGATGATAAGACATGCACACAATAAAATAACAAAAATATAAAACATGGACTATATTTTAATGACAGCAGAATCCTTAGTGCCTATCTCAGTGCTTGAAATATAGTTGAGATTCTAGATCCATGGCTCTGGATACCATCTATTGAGTACTTTTCATGTGGAGGCGTGTGCTAAGAGCTTAGCGTGCATTATGCCATTTACTCCTACAACCTCTGAGGATAGTATTCAAGCTCTCATAGAGATGTTACAGGTGATGGAGTTGTGGCTTCAAGAGTCCAAGTCACTCCACCAAAGTCACAAGCTATAGAGTAGTAGGTTCTGACTCCCAAGTCTGTGCTCACTTGCTTAATTGATCTGTGACTCATGCTTCAAGCAATATTTTTTTAGTATCTCCTCTGTGGGAGGAACTAGAACAAGTGCTGAGAATGCAGTGGGGAAGACAACACAATTGCTACTGGCAAGGAATTCAACATCTGGGAAAATGGACTCCTATTACATAGAGGGGGAATGGAGCACAATAAAGTGGGCAATACAAGGGCCATGGGTACACTCTAGGGGGACCTGCTACCTCCTCAGTATTTCTGTGGAGAGGAAATTGCCACCTTGGCCTGGATGTCAGGGAAAGCTTCCTGGAGGAGGTAGAATTTAAGCTTTGGCTATGAGTAAGTAGTGGATCATAGAAAGGCAGCCATTTTGGAGAGTAAGCTGAGCAGGTGCAAAGGAAGTGATGGATGGAGGGGATGGTGGTGGTGTTGTAGTTTGCTAAAGCCACCAGAATGCAATATACCAGAAATGGAATAGCTTTTATAAAGGGAATTTCTTAAGGTGCAAGTTTACAGTTCTAAGGCCATAAAAATGTCCAAATGAAGACACCGACAAGATGCTACCTTCACTCAAGAAAGACTGATACCATCCGGAACACCTCTGTCAGCTGGGAAGGCAACTGGCTGGCATCTGCTGGGATCTTTGGCTTCTGGACACTTCTGTTGTTGGGAAGGTACATGGTGATGTCTGTTAGCTTTCTCTCCTGGCTTCTTCAATGGCTTCCTGGGGGCATGTTCTTTCATCTCCTAAGGTCTCTGGCTATGCATGCTCTAAAGCTTTTTCCAAAATGGTTCCTTCTTCAAGGGCTCCAATAAGCAACCCCATCTTGAATGGGTGGAGACACAGTTTCATGGAAACCACCTAATCAGAAGGTACCACCCACAATTGGGTGGGTCACATCTTCATGGAAACAATTAAAATGATCCTACCCAGCAATATTGACTCAGGGTTAAAGAACATGGCTTTTTTAGGGTACATAGTAGTTTCAAATCAGCACAGGGGGAGTGCCCAGAACTCCCTTGGGGAGATGGCCTTTGGGTCTCAGCAGAGGGTATGCAGAAGAACAGCAGGGATAAAGCTACAGATGCAAGTAAAGCCTGAACTGCAGAAGGTGCTGGAGAACAGTTTAAGGAAGTTGAATGTAAAATAGGAAATGTGCAGTTAGAAATGAACACAGGTATGTGGGTGCTCATATAACATGAGAAGCCCATGAAGAATTTGTAGCATTTTGGTTTTGATGAGACAATCTTCCATGCCAGAGGAGGCAGCTATAAATTTCAGGTGTGTGTACAGGGTCAGGAGAGGTCTCTTTAGGCAATGAGGGATTTGGTGGCCCCTTAAACAATATGCTGAGACTCAGCTGTCTCATCCTACTTCTCCTAGGCAGATTGTAAGACTCAAATGAGGTAAGGTGAGTCCTTTGTAAGCTTCAAAGCCCTGTGCACATCACTGGCATGGAAAAATAGACCTTGTTTCTCTGATGACTCTTCCAGGGTCCAGTCCTGGTGCTTCTGTGGGAGCTCCTTGGAGAGGCCCTGCTGGGAATTTTCAGCAGTTGCATTGCAGTCACATTTCCTTATATTGTTATTCCACCAACCAGTTTTGAGGTTATTGAGTTATCGAACACTCTGGGAGCACTGCAGGTGGGAGACAGATCCTGCAAACTGCATTTGCTTCTCTGTGATTATATTGCAGTCTATAAAGGAAGGGCAATCTCCATATTTATGTATGGGCTTCCAAATGAAGTTGAGAGCAGGCAGTTGAGAGTATAATGTTATTTCCTTATTTTTGAGAACTACCATCATGGCTGCTCTGTTCCACTCTTTGTGGTGTACTATAGTCCATGGCCTGGAGAACCAGCCCCAAATTCATACTCTGTCTTTGGGGTTGGGGGTAGGAGTTGCATGGGCAGTGAGATCTAGTGTTGAGAGCACTTGATTTGGAGTCAGGTTTCCTCATTACACAGTTGCCCAATGAGGCCACTCAGATTAATTAACCTGTCAAAGCTCCTCCTGAGCTTTTGGCTGGACTTAGAGAAACTGTATGGTGAATACTAGTCTCTCGTGATGACTAGGGAGAAAGTATGCCTTTGGTTAAGAAAGAGAGAGGTTAATGTATTTCTGTGGATTGAAATCTATTGATGCCAGAAATGCATGGGGGTAAATGCAAAATGGATCCTCAGTGGAGGATCCCATGATCTTCTTCTAGAAACACTGGTCCACATCTCCTTATCTTCTTCACATAGGAGAGCCTACCAATATGAACTTATGCATCCATTAATTTGGTGAACATTTGAGAGAACAAGAAGGGTTGGATCTAAAGCCCATGGCATGGTGTTTCAGACTGTTCACAAGTTAGAAGCCACCTCTCTCTCATTCACCCTTTATTCAGTCAGCCTACAGTACTCTTCCAGAATTTCCTAATGAAATCCTAGACATTATTCAAAGTCCCATGGAAAGGCCATGTCCTCCCTAAAGTCTTCCCTGTGCTCTGTCTGGATATTTTTCTTCAGCTTGTACAAATTCATGGTGCTTTGCTTATATAACAGTTCTCAGAGTATGGGTTTCATGGGACTGGAAGTCCACACAATAGTTTTACATAGACAAAGACACGGTATTGAATAGAATTGAAGTACATGGTGAGAAAGTTATTCCCTCTTCAGTTTTGCTGATTACAGTAAGTAGAAGGTCTCATATTGAGGCATATGATTTTAACACCTTTTTGCCACTTGTCAGTCACTTTTGTGAAATAAAGGCTGAGTTAAATAGTCTTAGGCAGGTAGTGGTCAGTAGCTAGAATTTAATAATACTGTTTTGATTATATATATTGTTTTTATTTATGTTCATCTATTTTTGGCAGCTAGTATTGGTATTTCATTTATAAGAGTGTAATAAACTTAAAGAGATACTTATTTAAATAAAAAAGCGAGTCAAAGGGAAAAGAAAGGATTAAATAATAGGAGAGGTTTCCCAAAGATATGGTTAGTATCATGGAAGTTGTACTACAGTGATTAAAATTTGATTGAAACCAATTCTCTAGGGGTAGAATTGGTTATGCCTCCTTTTCTCTTCAAGTCTGAGGGCAAGGCTGTGCTTCACTCATCTTGGAGACATTTTGGAACAGGGGTTGGCAAACTACCAGCCACGGGCCAAATCCAGTCTACTGCCTGTTTTTGTATGCCCTGTGAGCTAAGAATGGATTTTACATATTTAGATGATTTAAAAAAAATCGAAAGAATGCTAATTCTTGACACATGAAAAATATAAGAAATTCAAATTTCTGTGACCTTAAAGTTTTATTGGAACATAGCCATGCCCATGTTTATCTTTTCTATGGCATAAAATAGTCGAACAGTTGTGACAGAGATTACAAGGCCCGCAAAGTCTAAATCATTTACTATCTTTCCCTTTACAGAAAACATCTGTTGGCCCCTGCTATAGAATTTCTCCAGGCTGGGGGTCAGGCAGCCTGAGGTTGAGCCCTGGCATTCCTACTTGGTCACTGGATGACTCTGGACAATTCAAGTCCTCTCTCCAAGCCTCAGTTTTCTATTTATAAAATAGAACTAATTATAGTATCTACTACATGGAGCTGTTGTGAAGATTCAAAGCATGTGAATCTACTTCATACATGTGAAAACATTATAAAATTATGAGGTATTTCTCTTTCCTTCAATCGTTCTAAGTTTCATTTTGTGAAAGCCACTGGGTACTCATAAATACCAGTTCTTCACATTTTCCAGTGGAATTTGGAGATCTCTTCTATTTTTAAATGAGGAGAGATTAGTCTTTCCTTTTTTTTTTTTTTTTTTTTGCTTTTAACATTTTTATCTCATTATTTTTTTCTATTTTAGTCCTTTTTTTCTTCCTTCCTGGTAATTAAGAAATTCTCTCTTTTTTTTTACTTTTGAACTACCCATCTTGGCTGCTGTAACCAACCCTACTCCAACCCCAAGATTCTTCCTCAAGACCAAATTGTACTTAAGGAACCACTGTCATATCAGAAGCCAGAAAAATATTTCAATTCAGTGTTGTCCTAAATTTTCTGTGTGCTGTAAGAACATACTTAGGTTCTCTTTGCCTTCATCAAATAGAATTGAATCAGGTCAGATAGGGAATCTGTGCTAAATTTCAAGTGCGTATATGTTTGTGTATGTATGTGTTGTGTTTAGAGGGGGAGAGGGAGAGATGGTCCTTGGATAAAGGATGCTGAAAAAAGTTATTTGGCATTTATTGAGCACTTACTATGTGCTGGGCACTGTATTAAAACATTTTATACCTCTTGCCTAATTTAGCTCCCAATAACGTTAGCAGAGAGATCAAGTTATTATCCCCACTTAATGAACTTAGAAACCGAGGCTGAAGGGTGAAGTCACTTGCCCAAGATCTCCCAACAGGAAACTGAAGTTCTTTGGATTTGTTTGCATGTCTGGCTCTGCTTGAAATGTAGGCTTAACCATAATGATTTCATGCTGCACATCTCTGGGAAGAGTTTTCAGACCCCTGACAGGGTGGATTTGTTGCCTCTTATTTGTGTTCCCAGAGCCATGAGGTCCCCGCATCCCACTCCTCCTGACACTACACTGCAGTGGCCTTTGTAGTCTGTCTCTAAGCTATAAGCCTGAGGAAGGCAGAGACCTTGTCCTTCCTGTTCATTGCTGTGGCATCGACACCTGCACAGGATTAATACCAAGTGAGTGCCCCAAAATGTCTATTAAATGAATAAATGAGTAGATGACTATAGTGAGTATTTTTAAAGCTCAAGGTATTCAGTTTGTATCTAAGGGGAAGGAAGATGATATACTCAGACTTCTTGCCAGCCACAAATTCCTTTAATGCTCAAGGAAGCCTCTGGAAAATAAAGAAAAAGGGAAGTGGGGGAGCCTGAGCATTCATTTCAATTAGAAAAACCAGGTAACAATATACATTATTTAATTTGTGAACATAAAGAAAGAAAAACACGGAACGCTATGTATTTCTTTCCAATTAATCCAGCATTTCCTCAACTTTATTCTTCCTGTGTTCTATCTTCGTGATTTTTGCCGTACCTGTAAACCAGCTGTACTATTATTTCCTTGATATTTTTCTTAAAATTAGCTCACTTTTAAAAACAAAGTCATATTTATTTTCAAAGGAATCCTCTTTTGCACTACAATAAATGGAAAGCCAGTGTCACTGGCTTTAAAAAGTAGGTTACATGCAAGTCAATAAAATAAAAATAGAAAAGTTAATTACATTCTAGCCAGGTACTGTTACCTACTATTGGGCCTGAGCTAGGGCCTGATTTTTTTGTTTAAAAGGATGATTAGGAAGTGTTGGAACAGTGTTAAAAACACACTAGTGCCAAACCGAGGCTTCCTTTTTCATAAGGAGAAGAATTTAAGAGAACTGGAAAGGAAATAGCTTCTTCAATTAATAACTCAAGGTGATTGAACAATGTTTCTATGTCCTACCAAAAGTCATCGCCTGTCCCATGTAAGGTTGGTTTTATGCCGATCAGAAAATGCTGAATCAGTGGAATGAGGTAGACCTGCTCTCTTCTTGGGTATGGTATCGTAGATCATTCTGCTGAAAGCTATTTCCCTCCTGAAAAGAAACAGGATGGTTTATGTCTTCTCATCTCTACCTTACAGCGCTGCTCCCAGGGGAGGAGGGAAGAGGACAGAAGGCCAACTGCCCCATGCTCAGTGTCCTCTGACCTGCGGGCCAGGTCTTAGGGGGCTCCCCGCAGGCCAAGGGGAAACACCAGAGGTGAGCAGTGGTACCAAGCTTGAGGAGTTAAATCAAGGTGGTCCAGCAACCTCTACAAACAAAGAAAATCTATTTGAAGTCACCTCTTCAGTCTAGAACATTTTATTCTAGCGAAATCTCTTTCCTGCCCCAATTCACTCACTGCAAAAACCAACATAATTTATCTTCTGGAGGGAAGGGCACAGACTTCAGCTCAGGCTTTCTTTCTTTTTTTTTTTTTTTTTTTTAATTTTTTTGGCTCAAGCAACAGCTCAGCCCAAATCACTTGAAGAAAAAGAGAAAAAAGGCCTAGAGTAGGTTGCCAAATTGCAACTTTGGAAATAAAAATCAACATCGGCATCATCCCAAAGGTTGGGAAAAAGATCACCTTAGTGTTTTTGAGAGGCAGGAAAGGAGGTTTCCACATCAGTGTTTTGTTTGCCCTATTTCTGTTGGAATCACAGAATTTTTTAAAATGGGTCTTAGGATCAGGGGAATTTGGAATTCTGGACACTCCTTTATAAGGAAGGCAGAAATGAACATTCACTGGACACCTATGTGGCTGGCAGGTACAGGGCACATGCCGTTGCTATTTCATCCCTGCAATAACCCAAGGGAGGAAGGAAGGGCCAGCCTCCTTTTACAGATCAAGAATACTTTTCCCAATTCCCACAGCCTCTAAATAGCAGAGGCAGGACTGGTCTGCATTCTCCCTGATTCCAAAACTGATGCTGTTTTACTGCTGTCCTCTCAGAATCACAGCAGTAGAACCTGGGATTTGGATGGCCCATTGAGTCCTTTATTTAATGTTCTATCCACTGTGGGCTCTGCTACAAGATCCACAACAGGACTTATTGTCCTATTGAGGCACCCCATTCCATTGACAAAGGACATTAGTTATTTGTGTGCTTTGGCTGAAATGAGAGTCCTCTCTTTTTTCTTATTCCCTAAGGATCTCCTTTTTCTCCAGTGAACATCTTATCAAAGACCCTTCAGGTGGGGTTGTCATTCTAGTTTCCATAGCAAAGGGACCCCAGGAGGCTGGACATTCAAGAATCTCTTTTTGTGTGAAGACAGGCCAAGGTATGGTTGCTTTCCTTTCAAACACATAAATCCTACAGGATTTATTCTGTTCCTTTCCTGTGGCCAGAATTAAAAAAAAAAAAAGAGTTTCCTGTACCAAGGAGGCTATTCATTACTCAGCAGATGAGAAGAATCTAAGGTGAAATATTAGGCTGTGCAGGGGCTAAAGGCCTCTGTTAGGTCAGGGCAAAGTTGTTCACTCCCTGAGACAGGCAAACAGCTTGGCGAGACACTGAGACATCACAGCCCTCTCATTAAGGCTCTGTGCAGATGGTGGCATCCAACCTTCCCACATGCGTCATACTCGTCTGCAGAGGCTGGGGACGTGCTGGGGCAGAGGCCAGATGGCTGGGATTTCCCAGGCTGCCTGTCCAGCGAGTGATGGCCCCTCAGTTGGGGAAGCTGGGTGTTGCAGAGGATGTTTTGGTGAAGAGAACCTCTTCCCAGGGAGGGACATGAGTTTGGTTCTTTGCAGTAATTTACTCCATTATCTTGATCAAGACATTTCTCTCTTAGGGTCTTTGTATCATTTTATCTAAGAAGAGGTTGATTGTACTAGCTCTTTAGATCATACTGTCCCTGAAAAAGAGAAATACACACATGCACGTGTGTGCGTGCACACACACACCCACAAAGTCTCCATTCTTTGTCAGATGCTTACATTGTGCAGCCCTGGGTTAAGGATGTAGGCGCGTGCCTTCTACTCTAGTGAACAGAAATGACCTCACTTCCCTGGATCCTGGTTATTGGCTTCAATTTCAGGCCCTCTCTGGTCTCCTTGCTGGTCCCTGGTAATGTCCCATAAATATAGTTGGTTGGTACTGGCTGTGCCGCCTCTGGGAGATGTTCCAGATGCGGGTTATTAAGCCCTGGCCTGGGGGTCTATTAGACCTGGAGTCCCAGAGCCACCATTCAACTTGCTTTGGCAAGTTCCATAACTTAAAGTTTTGTTTCCCTCTTTTAAGATTCTTCCCCTTTTACATCTCAGGATTGTTATGAGCCTGAACATGAGATGAAAAATGAGGAGGCCATTTGCAAAATGGCATGGAAATCTGAGGCAGTGCAGTGGGGCAGTTAAGAATATGGGATCTGGCCGGGGCAGACCCCCTGGGTTTGTATCCTGCCCTGGTTGCTTCTGAGTCTGTGACCTTGGACAATTGCCTAACCTTTCTGTCAGAGGAAGAAAGTGACAGTCCCTACTTCATAGGGTTGTTGTGAGGATTAAATGCGTTTACATATATTAAGCATTAAGAAGAGTCTGACATAGAGCGAGAACTCAATAAATACTCTTATTACTGTACTAATATTATTACTGGTTATGTGATGCAGATTGTGTAGAGAGGGAATTCCAAGGAAGGGCAGAGAGGGATGAATCAGGCAAGGCTTCCTGTGGGAAGGAGGCTTTAACTGGTTTGGGGAGCTCGGGTAGGAGGAAATTCTAGGTAAAGGGAAGGATGCGGCAAATTCCAAAAGATGGAAATGTTTGTTATAGTCAGAGGGAGGGGGGGAAAGATGCCCTAGAAAGAAATTTAGCTCTGAAATTCTGAATTATTAAATGTATCTTTCCTTCCTGAGTTCGTATGTGCATATATGTGGGGTGACTTTGGTTTTATTCATACAGGGCCAGGCTCTCCCTGACCATATTTGGGGGTGGGGGTGGGGGGATACGGAGGAGGACAAGAGCGACGGCTTTGTGTGCAAACAGACCTGGGTTTGAATCTTCTGCTCCTCACTGGCAGAGTGACTGAGCAAATTATTTAAATTATTTAACCTGTTAGTTTTCTCACTTGTAGAGATGAAATAAAAATATTTAAACGAAACAATCTCTCTTTTCCCTCTCCTTCCCCCTCCCTCCCTCTCTCCATTCCTCTCTTTGTGGCCCACCCTCAACTTCCAGTCTCCCTCTTTCTCTATCTCACCTCCCCTCATTCCCCCTCTGGGACAGGGGATCCTCTTGGTCTATTCCCACACTGTCACCCATGAATACATCTGGTTGGTGACTTGCGCAGGGTGCCAAGGAGTTGCTGTCATGGTAGAAAACTGCAGATTCCATTGAAACATGGAGAAAGCAAATTCCTTCAAATTGGAAAGGCCCGAAGTGACTCTTTGGTTTGGGTCACAAACCGGTACACTCATGAGAGTTGTTTTGCTGGATTTTTTGTTATGCCCTCACAGAGTTTTAGTAAGGACAAACGTATAAGCAGCTTAGCACCATTGCCATCTGCCCACTCATTGTGTAAGTGTATGTCAACTGCACCAAAGTCATTTAAATTTGTGTACCTGGATCTAGTTCATGCTCTTCTTCTTAAAGACCAGGAAGCCAACGTCAAGAGACCAGAAGTGACTTGCACGAAGTCACACAGTACCTGGGCAAGACCACATGGATACCAAACCTGGGCTCTTTTCCTCCTCTAGAAAATGGTGTCTAAAGCATCAGGATAAGTGTTGGGAGGGAGGAAAAGGAAATTTTCTTGAAGGGAAAAGGAAATTTGTCTTGGAGGTGAGGGCTATTTTTCTTAGATTGTTTTGACTGTTCAGACTGGAACAAGCATTGCCTTTTTGGCTCATGCTCATAGCATCCTGCAGATTGGACATTTCTCACCATCCTTTTAGGCTTGGTGAGAAAAGAAAAAAAAATAATTACAAGCCCTGCCTTTCCCTGAGAACCTGCTGCTTGGGTTCCCCTGCCTCCCTTTAGGGCCCCTCCTGTGGGCGAGTTTTTAAACATGATGAATTTTGTGGTCAGCAGCGGCAGTGCACGGTGCCCAGGGGAGTGCCCTCAGCTCCTTGGCTAGCCTGCATCTCCCTGCATAGACACTGTCACTGCTGCTGTCGCTGCTGCTGTATTCCCTCTGTCTGAACAGAGGCATCACAAATTACGGAGGAGAGTGTGTCCACTCCCTGGCCTCGCATGGTGGAGAATGGAGGTGGGTGTTGCAGAGAGCTGGAAGAAACTGCTTCTGGGCAGCTGGGCCTTGAATGATTCCATTCCCTGGATTTTTGGTTAGATTTTCTGTTTCGTGTGGGAATGAACTCAATTGGAGCTGTGTTAATAGACAGGCCTGTGACTCTGGTCAATCTGTCCCAAAGACATGGTCAATCCTTGACTATTCATTTAGGCATTTCAGTAAGCATTTGTTGAGCCTCTAATCTCATGTTGCATGCTATGGAAGCACAGAATTGAAAGACAAGTTCCTGCCTTCTGTACTTACATTCTTGTGGAGAAGCACATATAAAAGTTAGATAATATTAAAAGCCAGTGGGAGGGACATACAGTTACTGTATGTTATTCCATACAGTAAACCTTTATTGATGGCCTACTGTGTGCTCCAGGCACTGGGTCACCATGGTTGAGATTCACTCGTCAGTGAGCTGAAGGGGATGGGAAGAAGGAATAATCCCAGTGGTGTGCAGAGTTTCAAGAACTAAAATCATCATTGTCATAATAGCAACTAACATCAATCAAACCCACTATGGGTAAATTTCATGATCAGCCTATGCAGGAGGAACAAGCATAATCCCACTTTATGGATAGACCCATGGCTCAGAAAGTCTAAGAACCCTGGCTTACAAATGGGGGCCTGGATTGAAACCCACATATATTTGATTCCAAGGCCCCAATCCCTAAAGTAGCTTTTCTTGTAAGAATTGAGCTGGAATTTGAAGAACTGTCAAGGCCATGGAGGAAAGATTCTCATGGGTTGAGCATCTCTAATACTTACTTAAAGCTTCCCTCCCATTCCAAAGACAAAAGAAAACTTGTCCCAATGGAAGCTTCGTTTCCTTGGGCCTTTCATGCTGCCCCACCTGCCCAAAGCAAGGATGTTAGCTTCTCTATCATTAAACTTATTCCTACAGCCGAGCAATCAAGAAATGATTCCATCTTCCCAAACACATTTTCTACATGAGCCATATTATGACCCTTCAGCTGCATAACTTTAGGTAAGTTACTTGATCTTGTTGACACTTGGTTTCTTTATAAATGGGGATATAGTAGTCACCTTCTAGGCTGTTGAAAGGATTAAGTGAGATAATATTAAATGCATAGTTCCTAGAAGATAGTAAATGTTCAAAAATTAAGCTTTTCTTAATTATCCTGAACACTATAGTTACTTGTATTTGGATTCTCTTTCCAGATTCTAATTTCCCCAATCTGTTTTTTCACTTCACAGATATAGGGTCTGAGATATAGCATGAGGCAGTAAACAAATGAATATCTAAGGAAATGCTTTCATATTTATGTTGGGCCTTGTTGAGCAGGACCTAAGCTGAGCATTAGCTGCTCTTGCTTTAATCAATTATGTTTTTTTGTTGGTTTATTTTTCATTCTTACCCATCTACTCACAAATTATTGACTCATTTCTTACTATTTCAGTAATAGTGCTGGACATTTACAAAATTAAAATAGAGAGAATGGTATAAGAAATACTGTTTTAGTAATTATCAAAATTTGCTCATGTTGTTCTACCTATCTCCCTCCTTTATTTAAAATCTGGAGTACTTTAAAGAAAATGTCAGAATCATGACATTTTTACCTGTAAATACTTAATATCTAGCTTTAACTGATAAGGGTTTAAAATTATCATGGCTAACAACATTTACGGTAACTCCTTAACACATCTAATGATGAGTCATATTCAAATTTCCCAGATTGTCTCAAAAATTGGTTTTATTATTGTTAATTTGTTGAAATCAGGATCTCAACAAGGTTTACACATCATATTTGGTAATGATGCCTCAGATAGTTTCTAATAATATCCCCTTCCCTACACATTTTTTTTTTAAATTTAGATATATTGTATATTTACATACCATATAATCATCCAAAGTGTACAATCAGTGGCTTACAGTATCATCATACAGCTATGTATTCATCATTACAATCAATCTTTGAACATTTTCATTTCTCCAAAGATAAAATAAAAGAAAAAAAGAATACCCAAAACATCCCATATCACCCATGCCCCCCCCCTTTATTATTTATTTACTTTTGTCCTTTTTCCCCCTCACTCATCTATCCATACATTGGATAAAGGGAATGTCAGTCACAAGGTTTTTACAATCTCATGAACACACCTTTAAAGGTCTGTAGTTACTCAATCATCTTCAAGAATCAAGGCTTTTGGATTATAGTTCAACAGTTTCAGGTGCTTCCCTCTAGCTACTCCAATACACCAAAAACTGAAAAGGCATATCTATATACTGTAAAAAAATAACCTCCAAAATGACTTCTCAACTCTATTTGAAATCTCTCAACCACTGAAACTTTATTTTGTTTCATTTCTCTTCCCCCTTTTCGTCCTGAAGACTTTCTCACTACCCACATTGCCTGGGAGATTAACACTCCTAGGAGTCATGTCCTGTTTAGGGGGGAGGGCAGTGAGGTTACCTGTGGAGCTGGCTTAGAGAGAGAGGCCACATCTGAGCAACAAAAGAGGTTCTATGGGGGTGACTCTTAGCCATAATCAGAAGTACGTTTAGTTTTTCTTCTGCAGGAATAAGTTTCATAAGGGCATACCCCAAGATTGAGGTCCTGGCCCATCAAATTGGTAGTCCCCAGTGCTTGTGAGAATATCAGGTCTTCCCCAAGTGGGGAAGTTTTTCCCCAGTCCCTCAAGGGGACTTTGCAAATGCTTTTTAATCTTCTACCCAGATTACTCTGGGATGTATCAGGGCATCACACCAACCTGCATAATCAACAAGATTTCACTCCTATTCAAGGTTCCATGTAATTATGGTGTTCAAATAAGCTGACCATTTAAGTTAAATTAAAGAGTGTGCCCCTGAAATATAAATTTTGCACCAAAGAAACATCTCTTCCCTCTACACCTTTTAATGACCTTGACGTGCTTGAGAATTTGGATCTTTTGTCTAGATTGCCTCACAATATGAATTTAGTTGACTAATTCTTCCCAGTGTTAAGTTGTTCTTCTATGTCCAGTATCTCCTGTAAAGTGGCATTAAATGTTGAGGTGTGACTATCCATCAGGTCCAGTTTTGCGGGGCTAGATAATTTTGTAGGTGTGGTGAGTCTATACTTCCTTTTATGCCACATGTTGGGCATGTAATGAAAGATTGTCCTAATTTCCATGTTGTCAGCCTGGTCCCACCATGATAAAGCTTCTCATCAACATTTCATCTAGTGGATTTCGCATTCCCTGATCACTTTGTCTAGATCCATCTTTTCATTAGTGACTGCACAATGGTGATTTTATAATTCTTTACTCTTTCCAGGCTGTCTTTGAATCCCTGTCCTGTCCCACTCTTCTTCAAGGGTGGCCATGTATGGGGCTCCCTAATTTAGTTCATAGATTGAAGGTGGGTTGGCTGCATAAAATTTAATAGGTATCTTTTAAAAAAATTCAGATCCCAGGGTTCTTCTATGGATTCTGACTCAAGAGGTCTGGAGAAGGATCAGGAAGAGTTCTTAGTTTTTAAATCAAATTGCTATAATGCAACCAGTCTAGCTTTTTTATCCATTATCACTTAACATTTATGAGAGATGAGGCTTGCCACCGTGTGCGCATGTTCTTTCTTGATGGGACAACAAATTTGGGAGAGTAGCTGAAATGAATTGGGAATATTCCATTACTGCCTCCTCCCCCCCATACAGTACTTCCCTTGGAATCTGTGGCTGCACTTCCTTTGCTGATTCTGGACTCTCTCATTTCATGAACCTCAGAAGCTTCAAACTGTATTAATGTATTATTTTGTGCCTTTCCCAGTCTAGATCTAATTATCATGAACTGTTGGGACTTGAGCATGATGACAGAGGATTTTCTAGGATTATACACAACATGTGACATTCAATTACCACTCCCCAGGAGGGCAGGAGTTAGCCAGGCAGGGAGCTGGAGGGGACTGATAGGATTTCAAGATAAGGATGGCGAGGGAGTGGCTCAATTTCTGAAGACTGTACAGTAGTGCCAGTTTGTTAAAAAGCAAATTCTGAAACCCCAGTCCTGAGGATAGGTTTCAACAGGGCTGGGGCAAAGCCCAGGAGTTAGCATTTTTAATGAGCTCCCAGGTAATTCTGATATCTGAAGCCCATGGATCATAATTGGAGAATCTCTATAATGAGTCTGCAAAAAACTTTGGACACGGAAGACTCAAAGGAAACTAGGGAGGGATGTGGAGCATGTACTGACCTGAAGGTTAGGAGACTCCAATTCTACTCTGTCAGTGATTCCTGAGGGATCTTTAGTGAGGCCTCATCTCCAGGCTTTACTTTTCCCTTGTGTAAAATGAAGGGATGGGATTAGATCCGTGGTTTTCTTTTCTTATTTAAGGACTGTATTGTTCTTTTGTAATCTCAATATTTAAACAGATTAAATAAATGGGGACTGTTCTGGTGGAAACAGAGGCATGAAGTTAGCAGGCCTGCTTGCATACCATAACTCAACATATCTATTTGTTCCTCTCAGCAGTCTTTGACATGCCTGTCTCCTGACATTCATGCACAGCCTTAGGCCTTTGTAAAACCAATTTGAAAATCACTGGACTGGGTGATGATGGAGGTTTCTTCTCACTCCACCACTCACTGACTTTAGGTTTGATTCCTCTATAGATGAGCACAGAACCAATTCCAGGCAGCTCTTTCTAATGAATTTAATGAGAGAGAGTGAGAGAGAATGCTGTAAGGCAACTCATCCCCGTCAATGGAAATCTAATCTAAATGCATGTCTGCTAGGGACGGACAGATGGGTGGGGCGGGGTGTTCCAAGTTCCTGCTTTGAACAATGCATAGAGCTAGGCACCAGGGAGTAATGTTGGACACAGCCCCTTCTTTTAAGGAATTAGCCTATTAATTGGGGAGTTTCTAACATATGAAAAATGAACTAATTAACCATACAGGGGAGTCTGGATTAGAAAATGGGTGCTATAAAGAGAGACAAGAATGCTTTGAGGAATACATTTATTGCTTAAAGAATGAACTGGACTTATCACTTTCATAAAAAGCGATTTCTATCTATCTATCATCTATCTATCTATTGATATTTGCTCATTAGAAAACACATGTTAGATCTATTACAGAAGTCCAGTACACATTAATTTAAGAGGGACCTGTTAGATTACATAACTGGGAATTTTAAGGATCACCAGCTCTCTAAGCATGGCTGGATCCAGAAACTCAACTCAGGTCACTAGGGCTCTCTCTCCATTTCCTGGCTCTACTTTCCTCTCTGTCTTGCCTACATTTTAGGACAGATTTTTGTTTGTAGAAGCAGCAGCATAATAATTCTTCCAACAATTCCTGGCTTATTGTTGTCTTTCCAGCTTGAATTCCCAGAGGCAGAGCAAGTCCCTCTCTCTTCCAATGTTCAGATACTGAGTCATAGAGGAGACTCAGGCCCATATTGGGCAATGAGCTCTCCTCGAACCATTCACTATGTGCAGGGGACAAGAGAACTCTTATTGGCTGGCCTGAGTCATGAGATGGGGGCTAGGTAGAGCACTGGCATTTGCCCCGCCAGGACTGCTCTGCAATGGGCATGTCCCATAGGAGAAGTGGGACATGGGGATGAAAAATCATCAGCTGTCCACCAAAAATAAAGAAATGGGAAAGAACAAAATCACTGGTGATCTAACACTGAAGGGATGCATATATACACACACTGTGCAGAAAGATGTTCATGTTACTTTAAGTGATAACCATTAAAGAAAACAGTTCATACAATAATATCCCATCTGAAAAAAGTTTGAAGTATATATATTCTGTTTATATATGCATAAATATATACACTTTGAAAACATAAAAATGAGATTTGCTATTTTATTGTACAAGGTTTTCTACTTGGCAAGCACAATCACTCCTTGTCACTAAGTACCTCCTACATTATGCTTCTCAGCACTGTAGTTTGTTTTATGGTTATAGAATGACTCAGCTGATGCTGGGTTCGTTTTTGATAATTGGATGGCATGGATACAGTGGGCATTGGGATCTGCTGTCCCTGCAAACTTGCATTTCAGGTAAGAGGATGTCCAACCAGCTACTCTCTTTGTTTTTACTCCTTTCCAATGGGACCCAACCACTCCTGTACCAGATAATTTTGGGGAGTAGAGTACGACCTTTAAACAGTAGTGTATCGACTACTTCTGAAATAGGAAACTCAAGGCCCAGGCATGTATATATAGCTTTTGTCTCAGCAGTCTTCCACATAGCAGACATTTTTGGGGTCAAGGCTGAAAAGATCAGGGACTAGTAAAAGCTGCAAGAATTGGTTGGTGGAAAGTAGGTTGTTCTAAAACTGAGGTTTGGGTTTGAGCTTGACAGTCA
Organism: Tamandua tetradactyla; assembly: GCF_023851605.1. Lineage (NCBI taxonomy): Eukaryota > Metazoa > Chordata > Mammalia > Pilosa > Myrmecophagidae > Tamandua > Tamandua tetradactyla. Next base: position 32,792,869 of record NC_135346.1, read on the forward strand.
CTTACTCTGAGACTCCAGAGAAGTCTGATGTGCCCTAAGAGTTCAGGTTTCTTATCTACCTCATAAAACTGCTGCAAATGAAACAGTTGTGGATGAAATGGGTAAGGGGAATTTGGTTTATTGGAAGATAAATAGTACAAGCTGAACTAAGTGCTGCTTGTTTTGGGCACTGAGGAGGCCCGACTGGACTTTGCTGAGGCTTTCTGTAATAGTACTGTGGGCCAGTGGAGGACATTTTAGGTGCTGGGCCAGGCTGGAGGAGGGCACAGTTTTGGTGATCTCCACTGATGGCCATGCACAGGCACCCAATTCATTTCTGGGAGAAGGTTAATCTGGAGCTGAGTGACCCATCTAAAGGACAGGGCTAGATGCAGAGAGCTCCTCCCTTTCACCGCAGGGCATTTCAAACAAACCAAGACAAAATGATGGTTGGCTGTGGACCCCTTTCTTCAAAGGATATTATACTTTGGCAGGAGAGCATGGGAGTTGTGGATAGAGGGCCTGTGGAGTCAGGTTACTTAGATTTGAGCTACTTCATCTTTCTAAGCCTCTAGTTCCTCAGCTCTAAAATGGGAATTTAAAAAAAAAAAAAAGGCTACCTCACAGGCTTATTGGAAGTATTAGATAAGAAAGTATACATAAAAATTCTTAGTGTAGTGCCTGAATTAGTAAGTGCTCAATAAATACTAGCAGATGCTATTAATAAATCTTAGAGACAAGCACAGACTTGCCTTGATTGAAGAGAGGTAAGAGTCTCCCCTTTTCTAGTAATCTGGTCTATCACTGGCCACCTTGTCAAACTTTCAGGGCTCTAAGGAGCACAGTTTCAAAGTCACTTTCTAGAATATTGTATTTACATTATACATATATAGTTGTACATTAATTGTTGAAAAATAATGAAGAATCCCAGCAGGTTGTAGTAGAAAGAACAATCAACTGGAGCTTGTGAGTCTTGCTTTCTAGTTGGGATTCTGCCCCAAACCCTGAGACTTTGAGAAAGTCACTCAATTCTTTGGACCTTAGTTACCCCATTTGTAAAATGAGTTAAATAGCCCATTTTTAGACAGTTCTATGGTTCACTCAGGTTTCACAAAAGTACAACTGGTAACTGTGAGGGTATCAAAATCCCCAACTCTATTAAAACCAGATTAGATCAGATTGTATCAGTTTGAGATGTAGGGTTTCTAAGTAAGATTCCTTTTAGGAAAGAATTTTGCTTATCATAACCTGCTTGGTAGTTACTTTCTAATGTTCTTGTACCTTTAGCATTGTATGGCATGAGATCGGAAATCTGAGGGGCAACTCCTGTCTTCTCATCAGTGTTGTTATGATGGTGGGACCCACGAGAGCAGTCTCGTATGCTCTTCTCATTTTGCAAAGTAAAACACAAAGAGCTCAAGCAACCTGTCTAAAGACCAGCAGCCAAGGCCAAGGTTCAGTATATATTCTGGGTCCCCTGACTCTTATTCCAGTGCTCATTTTACTTCCTTGCTCTGTCATTCGTAACTCCTGGACACTGCGTTTTACAAAATGGGGCCACCACAGGCTGAGGTAATTTAGGGTTCTGCCTCCCGATAAGCCACCAATCTTAAAATATCACCATTTCCACTCTAAGCTTGCATCTCAGACACATTTGTCATTTAAGAAAGGCTGATAGACATCCAGACTTCACTTGACCTTTAAATTACCTTGCTCTTATCAGCTGTGGTTGGTCAGCTGCTCTTTTAGAGAGCAGGTAGGTCACCATGAGATTAATCAGTTTTATCTCCAGGAGCCTACTCCAATCCTGTGACTTGCAGAGGCCCTCTCATCTCTGAGAGCCTCAACCAGGACAAAAGCACTGGTTAATAAGGCAGGGTGCAGGGGCTTCTATGCCCAGATCCAGAACAGAGACAGAATACTTGATGAAGATTCATAAATAGGATCAGGATTTGAGACCTTGGACAAGTCCCTTGGTCTCTGCCTTCTCAGGATCCTAGAGACAATTAAATGAAAATTAGATAAGTTGACAGAAACTCACCAGCTCAGGATGGGTTAGTGCTGGAAATTTTGGGCTGGGCAGCCATTGTGTTATGGTGGAAAAAGTGCAGGTGTTGTATCGAGCAGACCTGAATTTGAATCTCAGCCCTGGTACTTATAGGAGAGAAGGTGTTAAGGTAATTGTGAAACTTTGGGTAGGTAATGATCTCCTCTGTGTCTTGGTTTCTTCATCTGGAAAAAGGAAATAATCATGCCAAACTTTCAGGATTATCATAAGGATAAGGTTAGTCAATTTGCCTAGTGGATATGACATAGTAGGTGCTCAAAATGGCAGTTTTGTTATTGGTGCAAATTGTTTTCTAAAACAAAGGCCTGGGGATTTATGAGGCACGGTGATTATTTTATGTGTTAATAGGATGGACTATTCTTGTTGGACCAACTGAAAATCGTTTCACAAAGACAAAAGGCTGTTTGAGTGGGAATGAATACTGGCATCTTTTTGGTTGTTTTGTCCGGTGGGATCTGTTTACTTGCATTCTGCTAAGAACCAACTGATTGTTGAACAGTAGAACTGAGGCATGCACTGGCTAAAGAAGGTCACATGTGAAAGAGACTTAGAGGTATGAGCTGTTGGGAAGCAAACCTACATAAGCCAATACATGATCTGGCTGCCAAGACAGATAACCATCATGGAGTGTGTTAATACAGAAGTAACAAACTTAGAACAAGGGAGGAGATGGTCCTTCTTTATTTTCTTTTGGATGAGATACTTAGAAATCTGGGTTCAGTTCTCTAAGAGTCTCATTGTCAAACCTGAGTGTGTTCTGGTGAAGGTGATTGAGGTAGGAAGGGTCTAGAGACCTTACCCAATGGGGAATGAAGAAAAGAATGGGAGATTTTTATCCTGGAGAAAAGTGTCGGGGTGATATGATGTCTTTAAGTCTCTGAAGGACAATAATAGGGAAGATGGAGAGGTCTGGTTTGGTGGGACACCGGGGCTGGGAGATGGGGCAGGAAGCAGTTATTGCCTTTTGGAGCAAGTCACAGGGGGTATACTAGGCTCAATTTAAGAAGATTCCTTCTAGCAAAGAGCTACCTTATGATGTAGTAAGTACACAGACAATGGAGATATTCAAATGGAGGACAAAGAAAAGCAGTATGATGTGGAGGTGGTGAACACAAGAATTGGTGTAAAATCTCAGTCCAAGTCCTAACTCTGCCAAATACTAATTGTGTGGGCAAGGAAGTAAGCCTCTCTAAGCATAGTTTATTTAGCAATAAAATGGAGATAGTACTTATGCTACTGGATTGTTGCATTAAATGAGTATGTATATATATATCAAAAACCCTTAAAAGTTGCTGATACTATTATTTTGATTAGTATATTGTGCTTAACAGGATTTCTCTCCCTTTCCACTGTTCTGGGATTTTGTGATTAAACAGATGCTTTTCCCCTTGGTTGTTCTCCTTTGTTCTCTACTTTGAACCAATTGCTGTTTCATTGCATTTTGTTAATAATATAATTCTAGAGAAAGCCAGCCTGATGTGATTGTTTTTTAGTGTTTCTTCCTCATTAATTTAGATCTTCTTTCCCAGCTGATGAACATTTTTACTTAGTACAAGTTCATTAATTTTCCCCTCACCCCCTCATTCCAGCAATGAGAGTTAAACAACATCAGTCTGGTATTTAGTAAGAAAATGGAGTTTTATGATAGGAAACACTCTGTTCGAAAGCTCTTTTTTTTCATTTTAAAAGAAAATGTTTATCCCAATTTAATGAAAAATTGCCATCACTTGTCTGGGAGAAAGATTTAAGAAGAGGAGATAATAGATGATGGTTAAGGAATTTTAGAGCCAGAAGAACTCTCATACAGCTTCCTTGTTTTAGAGATGAGGAATTTGGGCCTCAGGGAGTTCCAATTACTGGCTCCAGGCTACCAGAGAGTAAATGGCAGCAAGCTGCTGGAATACGAATCTCTTCTTGCTATACAAATGCTTTTTTTTTGCACTCTTGAATCCTGTTTTTTCTACTCTCTAACCTGAGCTTGGCAAGTCTTTTTTTTTTTTTTAACTTCACCGAAGCTCAGTTTTTTGATCTGTGAAATGTCCATGATGATAGAAACTTCTTCCTTGTAAGTAATAAGGGTAGGATAAATTAAGCAGTTACAAAACATCTGGTATCTGGTAGGTATAAGAGGAATATTTGTTGAGTAAAGTAATAATAATGTAAGGTTGTTATTTTTCATAGTTATAATTTACCTGTGTGCCTTTCCTACGTCAGCCCTGTACTGTGCACTTTACTAGCTGACTACTTTTCCAATATATTGTGGGTATCACAATATATTGCCACTGAATCTCAGGAACTTCATGGAGCAGGAGGGGAAGGGGCTGGGGTGGGGATGTTGACTGAAGAAAGGAATAGGTTGAATGAGTTCTAAATTTATGAACAAAAGAAAACAAAGAAAAAGAGGCAATGCCTTTGAGAAATCATATAGAGAGATTCTGAAACACTTATTTTCCCATTTCTGACTTGTTTGTTACTTTCCTAAACTTTATCCATTTCCTATAGGACAACAGTGAAACCCTCGAAACAGAAAATTTTTGCAAGTCTGTTTTAGAACAGCAGAAAGGTGTTTTGGGGAGATGCCTCTTATTCCATAGTCAGGAGTAGAGGCACCTCACAATATTGGGTGGCACTTGGCAGCTGTGAGAAGCAAAGAAAAGCAGAAGGAATGACTGGGTCCAAGATGGGAAATTGGATTCATCATACCTGATATCAATGGTCCTCAATCGGGAACAGTTTTGCATCCCCTCACCCTAGGGGACATTTAACAATGTCGAGAGACATATTTGGTTGTCACGACTGGGGCTCAGGTGTGCATCTCGTGGGTAGATAGCAGGAATGCCACTTAGCAGCCTATAATGCACAAGACAGCTTCCCCATAACAAAGGATTATCTGGCACCACACGTCAGTGGTGCTGAGGTTTAAGTACCCTGCCTTACACCCATCCTGTGATTTGATGTTTACAACAAAGTGTGAAGTAAGAGGAGGGAGCTAATATTTAATAAGGCTGATGAACCTCTTTTGTGCCAGGCATTATAATGGCCTAAGAGTTGGAAATAGATTTTAAGCTGCATGCTAACAATCAGTTGGCAGGGGATTCTTGGATCACTCTGCTGAAGAGGATCTTGAGGCTTAGCAGGAAAGAAGGTTGTAATCAATTGGTTCCTAGCGCTTTCTTTTTATATTCTTTTTAGTATATACATTTTATACTTTTTAAATATGTCTTTTTAGCAGTATAATGTTGAACGTTACTTAATCTTTCTGTGCCTTTGTTTCTCTATCTTAAAATGCTGCTGATAATAGAATTTCCCCCATTAGTTACCATGAGGATTAAATTAATTAATATACCCAGAGTTTAGAATAGTGTGTGACATGCAGTTAGGTATCGTCACCGCCATCATTATTAGGGACACAAAATCTTGCCATGCATTTACCACCCTTGTTTCATTTAAATTATGTACAATATCTTATTTAATAGGCAAGACATGTATAATTGGCCCCCTTGTTTAGGTGAGGAAATTGTGCTTCAGGTTATTTAGAGAGGACCAAGAAATGATCCAGAGGGTTAAACTAGTGGGGGAGCCTTTACAGAGTATCATCCTCATTCATAAAGTGTTTTCTCAGACAGATTTATCCCTTAACTTTGAAATGTGTATACAGATGCTGAGGGGTTGGTCTTTACTGCACATTTGTATTGAACAGTTCAAGTTTGTCTCGAGCTGTGTTATTGTCATCAGCCAATAAAAGGCACTTTGGCACTTCTATTTTTTTCTGTGAAATTTATTGTTTCTACATTAAAAGGTTATTTTGAGGGAAGTAGTCTTTATTTTTTTTTAACCACATGATGATCCTATACAGCTGCCCAGAGTAGGATACCATCATAAGACATTAACATGCCATATGAGTTCTGAATAAATAAAAGCTACAAAGCCTAAATATTACAAATATCTTAGGCAATGTTTACAAACCCATGTACAATAAACCAAATGTAAACAGTAAATGCAGTGTGAGAATAATCAAAGAATGCACAGGATCACCACTTACAGTCAGCCTGCCCCCCAGGAGCCAGCCAGCCCCTAGAATCATGCCATTCAACCTTTCCTAATACAACTGGGCTGGCCCTCAGAAACAAAACAAAAGTGCTCTGAAGATATCATTTTAACTGAAGGACTGGACAGCTGGTAAAGAGGCTGCCAACCTCCCACCCCCTGGGTCTGAAGCACATGGAGGAGACAAACAGAGGCATAGCCCAGTATGTGCCCAGGCCCCTGGGGCCCCTGCTATCTGGGCCTCAGATGGGAATTTTGCTGCTGTGGGAGGCAAGTCTAAGGAATAAATGCTTAAGTAAAATTGGAGGGTACAGAAAACCTAATTCAGTGAGCTTCCTGACTCTGTCAGAAACAGGCCCTAACTGTGGAGGGTGGAGTTGGGGGGCACATGATCATAAGCACTGAAGATACCTGGGTGGGAGCTCAGGAGGACACACATCAACATGATTTTGGGGAAAACTTGTAGAAGATTTGCAGTGTTCTAAATACAGCCAAATCTTATCAGTACAGCAGGGTAGGGCTCTGGGGCAGGTGTGATGAGTAAGTACTTCTGCATCCAGTGACCAAGTCATTCAGGGATAGTGACCCGCAAAAGTGCAATCATGTGAAACTAAAGCCACTACAGCGAGAAGAGAAAATAGCCAATATTGATAGTTGTGCAGAATCCTGGGTCTGGGTAGGGCCCAGCAGCCACCATCATGTGCAGCCTGCCACCTGCCCACTGTGGCAGGGCAGAGGAGGGGCATGGGGTGGGGCCCAGGCAGTAGGGTGAGGCATGAGTATCCTGGGGGGTTGGGGGAGGGCAGGAGCTGCCAGCTGGAGGCGGCGCACTGGTACATGGAGAGCAGTATACCCTGTGCTGATGACAGGGAGAGCAGCCAAGCCAGAAGAAAGAGCTGGGTCAAAGACTTTGGCACTTCTGATATGTCCTGCCCATGGAGATTTTAGAAAAGGAGACAAGTAGAATCATTGAGAGCAGAGTTTCACATACAGGTAGGCTACATAGAGCACATTCTGTTTTTTAAAAAATTTAAAACAATTTTAAAGTTTGAATTTGTGGTCAACATTTAAACATCAAGATAGTGCTTAGAAATTTAAAGCCCTACCTCCCTGAAAATGAGATTCACTGCATTAGGCCCATATTACCACGTGTTAATAATTGGCTGCAGAGCCACTGTCTTCCATTCAGATGCCAAATTTGCTAATTTGCCTCACTCCTCACCATGCCTTATTACATTCTCAGCACTGAGACTGAGTGGCAGCTGCTGTCTCTGCACTCTTCACACTTGGCCTGCTTCACTGGTTTCCATTGCCAGTCTGCTTTGCAGACATCAGAGTTTGCAGTTGCCTATACAGTACTGATTATGGTAAACTTTTACATTCGAAGCACTTTCACATCTGTTGGTCTTTCACTGTCTGTGAGGAAGGCAGTATAAGGATTACTGTGTCCATTTTCCAGATGAGGAAGTAGAAGTTCAGAGTTAAGCAACTACCCAGCTTCACATAGCAAATAATTTTGTGGACTCTTGAGTTTTAGATTTGATTTTTAATAGATTAATGGGACATGGAAACATTCTATTTTTTTTTTTCAGGGTCCTCTGATCCCACGACTATAAAAAGAGAAGGCTGGTTTAGATTACTAGTTTCCAGACTTAATGACATTCTAAAATTTCTCAAAAATCAGGGGAACCAAACACAGGGTCGTCAACTTTATTGTCAACTTTTCATTTTTCCAGGTAAGAATAGTAAACACAAAAATAAAACCAACTATCTGTCACCATCACTTTATATAAAAAGGATATATTATGACTATAAAAGGAGGAGAAACATAATCTCCTTATTTTCTCATTGCACCATGGCAAATCCAAAGACTAATATTTGGGAACATACTGGGTTGTTGGATGGCTAAGGTTATTTTTAGTTTATTTTTAGATGTTTTTTTTCTTTTCCATGCTATCGTGAGGGCCGGTTCGCTGATCCACACATCAGAATGCCAGTAGTGTCACAGGGAGTTTATTAGGCACATTCCCTTCTCGTCTCCATTCACTCCTATCTGTGCAACCCCTAGCTTGGATCAGAGGAAAGAAATTGATTGGTTCTTGCGAACACACTGCCCAACGTTTGAGTTAATTGCTGGTACAAATGAAGCCTATACCAAGTGGTGCCATCCTAAGGGCTCTCCTCCATGGGGGCCTAAAAAAGAAACTGGATTATGTCCTTTTTGGTCATTCAAGTGGGGCAAAGGAAAGACCCTTTTAAAACTCAGGCAAACTTGGTGTTTGTCTTGTATCCTGTCAGAGGAAACAAACTGAAATATATTTAGTGGAAACTTTTAATCTTATCTATGGGTAAAAAGTCTCCTAGTTTAATAAATAAAATTTATTGAATTTTTTATACTCACTTTTAAAAAAAAAAAAAGAAACTGGACACACAGGGCCTGCCCAACCTTGGAAGGAGTGACTCTAAGAAAACACTTTGGAGAATGGGATAAACAAAGGTCGTTAATTAGAGGTTGGGAGAGAGTAATTGAGTTTCAGTTTTGCTGCCAATTTACTGTGCAACCTTGGTCACATTGCCTTCCCTCTCTGTGCATGAGTTTCCTTCTCTATAAGGCAAAGTAATTGGATTGCATGATCTTTAAGTTCCCTCCTAGTTCTCACATGCTGTGTTTCAACTTAATTCATAAAATCAAGATGTAAGTGGGGAAGGCTCTTATAGGGCACCTACTAGAAGCACCCTTCTGTCACCTGCTCTTTTCAAATAAATGCAAATGAAAATTACTCAGCCAGAAGAGTCAAGGAACAGCAGATTGTCCCTTTTGACCCTCAGAGCAGCTCTTTGTTCTGAGAGAGGCAGCGCAGCTGGTCTTGGAAGAATCAGGCTGAGGTTTTGGTAGGTTAGGAGATGGCCTCTTTGTTTCATCTGAAGGAACTTTTCTCCTTAACTGGGCTACAAGGCTCTCATGTAGGGGAAGGCTCTTCTTTTCTATAGTATTTGTCACTCTAGTCCTTCTTTTCCTTTTCAGCTAGGAGTGAATTATATTCTTGCTAGGTTTATTTCCCTGCTGAGATTTATTTGGAGCCTCTGAGAATTGTGGGTGGGTGCGAGGGAGTGGGACTCACTGGTTCATGAAACTTAGTCCATCAGGGTTGGAGGAACTCGGAAATAATCAGTTTGGATCCCCATCTGAAGCTTGAATCTCTCTAGGTACATATATCCTTAAAAGATGCTTGTCCAGCTACTTGCTGTGATCGGTTACTTCCTACCCAGGAAGCATGCTTGATACTTTGGCATAACAACGAGTGATAGTTTTTCCAGTGAAATGAAATCTCCTTTCTGTGATTTTTTTTTTTAACCCATTGTTTCTGGCTCTATCCTCTGCAACCACTCAGAAGAAGTCTGTTTCCTTCTCAATTTTCAGATCTGCCCTAAATATTTCCTCTGGGCTAAGCATTCCCTCCCCCATCAGCCATTTCTCTTGTGACATAATTTCTAGACCACACACCACCCAGGTGAGGGACCCACCATAGGAATCACCCTAAGTTACTCATTCTCTTCCTCATTCAACAAATGTCTATTAAGTACCTACCATGTGCCAGGCATGTGCAAGGAGCTGGTGATGGAGAGGTAAATGAGACCTGCTCCTTGGCTTCTGGAGTAGGATGGTAAAAACAGACATTGAGTAAATAATTCTGAAGTCAAGCTGAACTCCACCTCTACCTCTTACCACTTGGTAAGTTGGGCAAGTTGTTTGACCTTTCTGAGCTATAGTTTCCTGATTTTTTTTTTTTTTTTTAACACGGGCAGGCACGAGGAAGTCAACCCGGGTCTCTGACATGGCAGGTGAGAACTCTGCCTGCTGAGCCACTGTGGCCTGCCCAGTTTCCTGATCTTTTGAATGGAGGGAGAAGATATTAGCTATTAGGGTTATTATTAGGAGTTAATAAATGAAAGGTGCTTAGAACTAAGCTAGGCATAGTAAACACTGAAGAAATGCCAGCTATCATTATTGCTACCAAAGAGCAGAAGAAGATGCTCAGGTGAGTAGATTGTGGTATTGTGGAATCATCGAAAGTTTCCCCAAGGAAGTAGCCTTTAAACTGCAATGTGCAGGGTGAGCAGGAGCTGGGCGAAGAGGGAGAGCAGTTCAAGTAGGGGAAATAACATGTGCAAAGACTCCAAGGAGAGGCAGGTGCTGAGCATGTAGTGGGAATGGAAAGAAAGCCAGCATGGATGGAGTTTAGTGAGGGAAAGAGCAGCAGGAGATATGGGGCTAGACTGGTGAATAGGGCTCCACAGGTCCTTTGATGGACTTGGGTCTTTTAAGAGCAATAGGTAGTCACTAAAGTTTTTTACATGGTCAAGAGGCATGATATCAATTTGTGTTTAAAGAGCACTTTGGCTGCTCTGTGGATTTCGAATACATGGTATTCTTTGGGATCATCATTTCCTTTAATTTGTACCCTCCACTCTTATTACTACAACCTAGGATTTTGCTCTTTTTTTTTTTTTTTTACATGGCAGTCTCCGGGAATCAAACCCTGGTCCTCTGGCATTGCAGGCAAGCATTTCTGCCTGCTGAGCCACTGTAGTCCGCTGGTAGGGTTTTGCTCTTAAGGTGGTTTTTACAAAACTGGTAGCTCATATCAAGAGTCTCATTCCATAAGACCTTGCTTTCACTTACTGGTTTTCAAACTCCCAAAAGAATTAGATGATAAAAGCTTAAAGTATTATCTCACACACAAGATTGGAAATCCTTTAGGCTATGAATCTTTAGATTTCAAGAGTGCAAGTACCAATAGTGTGGTTTCAGGCATTGTGACGGGTGGTGGAGTTGATAGCTTTGGGCAGGGGGATTGTCAAATAGCCTTGAAATCCCAAGGCAGCCCTAGCTCTCTGCTCTCCACTTATGGGCATCCTACATTATGTGCCATTTGAGGGGTATCCGTAGGGTAAAGTGAGACCTTCAAACCAAGACTTGGGTAAAAAGGCAATTTTCTGATGAGGCACCATGCCCTCACCCATTTCCAGAAAACTGAACCTACCCTTGGAGTATTTCTTCCTCACTTTTCATCAGTGGGACTGAAATAACAGGGCCAGCGTTGGGTGGATTGTAAGTGACAGATCAAATAATTTAGTTTCTTCTAAATCCGGATTATGCTGCTATAACTCCCAGGAACTATCCTTAGTATCCATCAGTCTTTGTTCTAGTTGTGAACTTTTGTTGAGGTGTGCATATGTGCACACATACACACTGCTCAAGGAAATACATGCTCACACATACATACTGCTCAAGGAATCACACATATACAAATGGCAGCAGGTCTGAGCATGAGGCGCACAATCAACCTCGATTACAAGATGCCCTGGCTCCCAAACTCATGGTGTCCCTGACTATCCCACAGACACACATACTCACTCATTGCCCGTGTGGATTCACTTTCCCCATGCAGCCTGCTTTCAGGACTGAAAGCAGCCCCTGTTTTCTCTTGGACCCTAATTAACTGCCTGATAAGTGTTTAGGATCCAGGTGCCCAAACAAGGCGGGTGGATGTTATGGATGGAGTCATGTCCCCCGAAGGATATGCTCAAGTCTTAACCCCAAGTCCTGTGGCTGTGAACTTGTTTGTAAATGGGATTTCTGAAGATTCTAATAAGATGATGCCAAAGTGAATCAGGGTGGGCCTTAATCTAATACGAATGGAGTCTTTATAAGCAGAAGAAATTTGGACAAGGTAGTAGAAGGAGATCGAAGGAGACAGACAGAAGGAGACAGATGGCCAGTGACAGAGGTCAGGATTAAGTTATGGATTGCTGGCAAGCCACCAAAGGAATGCTACAGATTCCAGAGAAAGCCTGATCTTGCTAACATCTTGATTTCAGACTTTTAGCCTCCAAAACTGTGAGAAAACAAACTCCCATTGTTTATGCCAAGCAATCTGTGATATTTGTTATAGCAGCTCTGGCAAACTAAGACCATGGACCAACAGCATTGGCATCATTGGAGGCTGCTAGAAATGCAAAACCCAGTAGCCCAAACCTACTGAGTCAGACCTACTGACTCAGAATCTGTCTTTAAACAAGATCCCCAGGTGATTTGTACAGACATTAAAGTTTGAGAAGCTCTGGACTAAAATATTTGCCTTTCTTGGCAAACATAGCAGTGGTTCCAACTTGAGCAGCTCTACTTTGATCTGTTTTATATTAATGGCTTCCACAGAGGATTTTACTGGATGAAAGGACTCCACTGCTAGGGCAAGTGTGAAACAGCTGCCTCACACTGTGCTAGCTCTCAGGCTTTGAGAAGCCTGGTTTCCTCTCTCAGACTCCTGAGTGGCCTGTAGTTTTCCATCTAGGACTTTCTCTCCGACCTCCTCTCTCCTTGTCTGGCTAAAGCCCTCACAACTTTCAGAGCTCTCAGCTTTAACCTACCTCTCTTGTAGGCTCCCATTCACTCTGAACATCTGTTTCCTAATGCTAAGCTCGCTTGGAATTATGTGCTCAATATCTCCCTTCTCCAAGAGATTGTAAACTTGATGAAGTGAGATGAGGAATCATATCTGTCTTGTTCTGTGGCACTTAATGGGCACACTATAAATGTGCTGAAAGAGCGAATGATGTAGGAAGAAGCTTGCTTGATAAAGAGGGTGAGTAAAGGTCATTCACTCATTCATTCGTACAGAAAACATTTCTTGAGCATCTACTATGTACCAGGTAGTGTTTCAAGCCTTAGGGATGTTCACAGATCAGGCCTGGGCCCTGGCTTCAGTTGCTCATAGTCTAGCTAGTGGAGATGGACAAGAAAACCCTTAGGTCCAGGTGGCAATCCATGAGCTACAAAGGAAGGAGGGGCAACGTGAACTTTTCCCTAAAATTAATCCCTAATACCTCAACTAGGGCTTTGGGCTTCTCTGTTTCTCTCTCTCTTGAGGAATTACTCTTCCAGGGAGCTTTCCCGAAAGGAACCTTTGGCACAGAGAACATTCTGGATCTCTATTTTGAATTTTTCCTCTTATTTCCCATGGATAAATTTCTTAGGCACAGATACTTTCAGGGAGTAAGTCTTTAAGCTTTATCTTCTCTTTTAACAATACTTCTCTATTTCAGTTTGTTGGGGGGAGGTTTCCTATCCTCCATTTCTTCCCAGAGGCCAAATGAAGAACAAACCCAAATATAAAGACAAGGCAAGGACCCGACTAGAAGAACTTTGGAGACCTAAGGCAGTTTATTCTTTCTTCCCCCTCTTATCCTCCTCCTATCCTTTCCTTCCTCCCTTCCTTCCCTCCCTCCCTTCTTCTGTTTCTTCCTTTCCTGCCTCCCCTTTCTTAGGTTCTGGGGATCTTAGGCTCATTCACGAGCTCCTCACCTGGCTTATCATCTAGTGTAGTGTGAGTAATTAAATGAACAATTACAGCAAAGTGTGAAATACACTATTCTGGGAAAGGCAAGCAGAGGGATATACTTCAGGCTGGAGTCGGGAAAGGCTTCCTGGAGGAAGTGATATTTAAGTTGAAATCTGGGGGATCAATAAGGGTTAGGGGAAGTACCAAGGTTTGTGGTCAGTAAGGGGGAGGGAATGGGGAGTGGTCAGAGTGGTGGGAGTGTGCCAGGTGGTACACAGCACCTGTGAAAACCCAGAAACAAGAGGATGCACAGCTTGTTTGGGGAACTGAGAGAAGGACAGTAGTGGCTAGAATAGAGAGAGCTTGGAGAGAAGTGGTCTGCGGGTGGAGAAATGAGGCAGTGCTATACAAGCCACTACAAATTGTGTGACTTAATCCTGGGGAAATGGGGAACTAATTATGGTTTTTAAGCTGAGAAATGACATGATCAAATTTGAGTTTTTGTAAGACAATTAGCATAAAGAAGCATCTTCATGGGATGTCTGAAGGCTGGGAAAAGAGTTAGGGTGCCGTTGCAGGTGCTCAGGTAAAAGATGAGGGTGTTCTTGACCCAGCAAAGTAAGGTGTATACCACACTAGTCCTGGAGACGAGACTTCATTGTGCCAGGGGTCCTCTTGGTCCTGCCCACTGTTCATGGAGCCCTGCTTCCTGCAATGCCTGCAACATATGCTTCATGATTTTGATTTCACTCAGTTCTTGTGCAATCCTTCAAAATGTGTTACCTCCACATGTCAAAAGGGGATAAGGATCCATGTCTCATATTTCTCTCAGGGGGTCTTCCGACTACCAAAATAAGATGCTTTTCAGAACAGGGCTTTGAAAAAATGTAAGCTGTACTGCAAAAGATCTTTGTAACTGGAAAGTGAATTAATGATGTACTATGACTCTTGGCCACTGTAGAAGAGGTCTTGACATCAGGCCAATTGGAAATGAGTTATGTGGAGGGATTTCAGAGACTTCAGAATGGTCCTTTGCCCAAAACTACTTTCCCTGCTGCTACTTGCAGATGTCTAAAATTCAACCATGTAGTCTTTGGCTAAAACACAAGTCTAAACTAGACTCCACTATGAACTCAAGGGGTCTTGAGTGTATTTACCTTGCAGAGGTATAAAAACACTGCTGACGCATGACATTAGTGCTGATTTCTGGCCCTGGCGTAAATGTCTTTGCCCATTTTCTTCCATTGATCCAAAGTCTGGGAAAAACCCACAAGAGGTAGGTGGAGAGGACTGGAATAATTAATCTCATTTAACAGATGAGAAAATGGAGGAAGACTCTGGAAAGGAAGTGATGACTTGCTTGAGGTAAATAGAGGAAAGACAAGGGCTGGGAACCTTTGTCCTGCAGGGGACTCCTCTGCTGTTAAGCTCAGGCCAGGCCCAGAGTTAGCAGACCCAACCTGAGTCTGGAGGTGGTGTGAGCAGAGAGCAGGAAAAAGGACGAGGAGAAAAGGGTGCAGGCATCCACCTGGATGACACTTCTGACAAATCCTCTGGCTTCAGTCTCTTTGGGTTGATGGATTGTCCTTCTCCCAACCTAGGAATTTTCCCATAGACTCATTCATCATATTTACTTTTTGCTCTGCCAATGGGATAGAAATGTTGAGAAGCATTTTCTATAGGTTTTGTTTTATTTATTTATTTATTTTTAGATGAGTGAGGAATGGAAAAGGATCAAGGGTGAAATAGTTAGGCCAGGAGTGGGGAAGGCAGGGTGCATCACTGAGATAGTACCAGCAAAATCTCTTTAGGAGGCCTGTAAATGAAACAAGACTAATAATGGTGACACTAAAAATCTTTTGTGGCAGGAAAGCTCTTCATGGCTTACAGAATACTCTCTTCTCCATTATCTCACTTAATCCCCTTCTGGTTCTTTCCTGATAGTTTTGTCAAAGGCTAAAATAAGATAGTGATATAAAGTATGGAATATAAGCGGCCAACTATTGTGAGCTCCTCTTGTCCTTCTCTTCCTCCTTCATTCCTCCATTGCACTAGGTCCAATTTTTAGTGATCACCCTAAAAAATTTTCCAATTTTGATCACTTACTATAATCTACACACTATGCTGAACTTTTTTCATGTCTCATCCCATTTAATCTTCATAACTATCCTTTAAGGAAGAGGATATGGCTCCTCTCTGATGGATGAGACATGGAGGCTTAGAGAATTAAATTTACTCATTAAATAAACATAGTTAGTATGTTGTTTTAGTTTGCTGAAACTGATGAAATGCAATATACCAGAATGGGTTGGCTTTTACAATGGGGATTTACTGACTTACAAGTTTACGATTCTGAGGCTGTAAAAAATGTCCAACTCAAGGCATCAATAGGCAATGCCTTCTCCCTGAAAACCAGCCACTGGAGAGCTTGGATTCCTCTGTCAGATAGCAAGGCACATGGCTATGTCTGTTGGTCCTTCTCTTCCAGGTTTCATTGCTTTCAGCTTCTGGTTTCAGTGGCTTCCTCTCAGCTTCTCTGGGCTTTTTTCTGTGTTTTTTATCCTCTTAAAAAGGACTCTAGTAAGAGAATTAAGACCCAACTTGAATGAGGTGGGTCATGTCTCAATTGAAATAACCTAATCAATAGGTCCTACTTACAATAGGTCTGCATCCACAGGAGTGGGTTTAAAATAATCATCTTTTCTGGGAAACATACAGCTTCAAACCATCACATATGTGAAAAAGCTAGATTTTTAATCCAAGTTGTCTCCAAACTCTTTGACAGTAATTACTCAGCCTCCCCAAACTATTGTTTCCTTTTCCAGCTTCAACTCTGGCTGGGTTTCCCTCCCTGCACTTTTTCTGCTGAAACTATGACTCTCAACTTTGGCTGCACATTAGAATCACTGGTGAGCTTTCATAACGCTGATGCCTGGGGCCCACTTGGAGACTCTGATTTGATTGGCCTGGGGTGTGGCCAGGGCCTTGCAATTTTTAAAACCTCACCAGGTGACTTGCTTAAGTGTGCGGGCAGGGTTGAGAAGTCAGCAGTGGCATTCACCTCCCCATCTTTTCACAGATTGACTAAGTTTTTGCTTAATGCATGGATCTTACATTCAAATGCCTATAGAGATTAGGTAGGTAATGTAAAGGCAGTTTAGTGGTTTAAAAAACAACAGAAAAGGTGTGATGATAAAGGCAATTGGTTTTGACTGCAATATTGGGAAGGAGCTAAGGGATGGTGGGGTCAATAGGGAACTCAAAAGCCATCACCCACATAAACAGGAGTCACTCTAGTCCAGTTGGTTCTTGCCATCTGGGCCAATGATGGCCAGATTTTACTTTTTTCAAGAGAAGTTGGAAGTCAGTATTTACTACAGGAAATCTTCCATTTTAAAAATGTGAACAATCATTGACATTTTTAAAATATTGAAAGACTATCTGGATTAAAGTTGTTTAGGATTCAGATGTACTTTATGGGCTGCTGGCTTACGTTCTCTGCCTTTTTTATAAACTACTTAGTATCATGGTCCTTAGGATTTATTTATCTAATCTACACAAAACTCCTTGTGTAGCTAATTTACATTATGCAACATAACTTTAAAAATGATAAATGTAATTCATGAAATCATTATAGAAAATGCAAAGCATGCACATAAAGAAGCAAATAAAAATTATCTGTATATGCTTATTACCCAAAGATAAATGTGTTGTATATATTTTAGCCTTTATTTCTCTCTCACATACAGATCTTTATATAAGGGGTGTTCTAAAAATAGTTTCCTGGGTTTTACCTGTGGGCTGATTTGGTAGGTCTAGGTTGAGACCTGAGAATCTAAACATATAAAATGCCTGGAGTTGATATTGAGTACAATCAGGATTGAGATGAGCTTTTTGTAAAGAAAAAAATAGACTTAAAAAACTTAAATTGTCATGCAACTTTTCTCAGGACATTTATTTAGGAGTCTATATAATTAATGTTTGTTTAATTAATGCTCATCATTTGAACGTAGCACAATTAAATTTTTATTTTAAATTAAAATTGTAAATTGTAAATTGGTTAGTATAATCAATAATACAGAAATGAACATCCTTCTAAATGAATTGTTTTGTATACCCATTTCATTAGGGTATGTTCCTACAAGAGGAATTACTGAGTCACAGAATACGTACACATTCAAGTTTTTGATGTACGTGACCAAATTGCCTTGCAGAAAGGATTTTAAAAAATTAATTTATATGTTTGCCTTCTGTAGAGGGTATAAATTCTTCATATCTGGGTTAAAATTAGGAACTATTATCTGAAATATCAATTTTTTTATATTTCAAAATATCAAAAGGGGAGGGAATATATCGTATTGCATTTTTAATTGTTTAATGCATATTGGAGAGGTTGAAGATTTTTCATATTTTTTTTAGTATTTACAATTCTGTTAGTAATCCTTTCTCATTTTAAGTTAGTTTTTGTTTTTATCAAGGGTATTATACCTTTTTTCTATAGTATGTTGCAAGCATTTCTTCCAATTTTTAATATTAAAATTTTAAAGATGTTTTTAATATTGAAGTTCTAATTCAGTATAGTTAAATCTGTAGATTTTTTTTTCCCTTTATGGATTCTGCATTTACTGTATGGGGGTTATCCAACCTCAAGTTAAAAATATTCATGCACAATTTCTTCTATTTGTTTTAAAACTTACACTTTTTATTTAATTCTTTAGCCATTGCAAATCAATTTTGGTATATGATGAAAGCTAGGGAACAAACTTTTGTTTCTTCTTTGTCTATTGGAATAATAAAGTCTTCTATGTCTTTTTGAGTGAGTTTTGCTAATTTTTCTTTTCCTAGAAAATAATCTATTTCAGGGATATTTTTTCAAATTTACTTATTCTATACTTGTAAATAGTGTTCTTTATAGTAAAAAAGAAAATCTTTTTCATTTCTAATAGTTTGCATTTGCTTTAGCTTTTTTCTCAGACTTTCTATAAGTACTTTTGTGTTTAATGATCTCGGATTAATTTATCAAATCAGTTTATTATTTGATTAAATTCATTAATTTTTGTTTTGGATTTATTATTTTTGCTTACCTTAGTTTATTTGTTCTTTTTCTAACATTATAAATAATTCTATATGCAGCGGTCTCAAATTTTGTCGTTCTTGAAATAATTTGTAATAATGGTTTTGATTTCCACTTTGACTCAATTTAGGGGACTGTTAATAATTTCTAAGGATTTGGAATTTTAAACATTTGATACTCTTACTAATAATTTCTAGTTTATTACATAATTCTTTGAAATGTGATCTATACATTTATTTTTGTAGTATATTGAAGTATTGGGCCCAATAAATGATGACGCTTTCATGAGTGCTAGAAGGAAGCTGTATACCCTGATTACAGATACCCAGTTTGTTAAATCAACTTAATTAATTGATATTATTTACATCCTTCATGCCTAAATCTTGTCCCCTTTTTAAGCCTAAGACTTAGGTGTATTTTAACCATCTCACTATTATTTTTTCTCATCAATATCTAAATAATTTATACATTTCAAAGCAAATGTTTGGTGCATGTAAAACTAATATTTTTCTTCATGCATTATATCCTTTATAATAGGATTTGTCATGTCTTCTTTTTTGAACTTTTCTACTTTGCTTAATAATATTGTGATCCTGAGTTCATGTTGTTTGGAGTTGCCTGCAATATCTTTTTCCATTTCTTTAATTTTTAAACTGTTTTTGGATGTGTTTTATTTGGCTTTAAACCATCACTTTCTATGCCATGAAATTTAGTTGTATGGGGTGGGCTTTATTCACCTTGAGAATTTTTGTCATTTAATTGAGTTATTACATTCATTTACCTTTATTTTTGATTTCTTTGTTTATTCTTCTGCTTTATTTTTATATTATTTATGTTTTCTTTTTGCTCTATTATTTTCTGTATTTTAGAGGGAATATATATGTTTTTTGACTAATTTTTTTCTGGTGATTTTAAATAGTTATATTCTACTTGTGATTATTTCATGTGATTTGGAAAGTAATGTTTAATCTATATTTATCTAATTTTAAGCCAGGAATGAAAATTAGCATGTTTTTACTTAACTTCTGCTATCCCATATGTACATTTCACTCTTTGTTAATACAATCTTGGGCTTTAGTTGCAGATTACTTATGATAAATTAGTAATTTTTATATTCTATACATTCTATTTAAATAATAACTTTTTAGATTATTTTATCCAGAGTTATAATTATTGAGATTCATCTCTAAGTTAGCTGATTAATTGTTTACCATCACTCTTTTTGAATATCAATTCTCTATTTCTGAGGGTTTCCTTTTTTTTTAAAATTTCTTTGCTGTTTGGGGTATATATTTAAATAATATTTGAAGACATGAATGTGGAAAGCATATATTTTAAGCCCTTGCCTGCCTAGTACAAATGGGTTGAGTATATGATTTTTAGGTTAGAACTCATTTCAAAGCATAAATATGAGACCAATCCAAGGTGGAATAAAAAAGTGTTTATTCTTTTGTAGGAATTCCATTTCTTTCTCCCTTTTTTAAATCCCCGGATACATGTAGCAGTTCCCCTTTTATTTGTATAATTTTTACAAAGAGCACACTTATTTTTATCTGAGTGGATTTCAATCGGATTTATCTGGAGACCAATGGACCCTTTCAAACTCTGTATATGTAAGTCTTTTCCATCTGAGTAAACTTTATTATTATTTTATCTTCGGTTATTGCTTGTATTTTTTTGTTCTAAAGCCATTTTCAGAAATATTATCTATATATTAGCCTTTTATTTTCTTTCTTCCAGTGGTCTCTTACGGTTTTTATCCTTTATCTTTTCCCTTGCAGTCTGGAAAAGCTTCTTGTATCACTTATGCAATTTTCTGCTCTGTTAATTCTGTTTATTTATTGCTGCTACTGTGTATTTTGATTCTATGATTATATTTTTAGTTTTCTTTTAATCTTTTAAAAATCACGGGCATTTGTTTTAATTCTATCCTCCTATCTCATTGGGTCACATGATATTTGTTATCTTTTTACCTTAGACATCTGCCTTAATGGCTTCCTGTCCCTTTCATGGATACTCGGTCTTCTTGCTCTTTGTTGATAATACAAAACAGGTTTTTGAATTTTTCTTCTGTATCTTATAGTAGATTATTTCTGGAGATAAATAATTTTTAGAGTCTTTAAGCTGTTGTTCCCTTTCTTTTGTTCTGTATTGTGTTTTTCCTAAAGCCCATGATTATTTGTCCCAACTACTTATCCTTGTCAGCCTCTCAAAACCTACAGTTTGTCAATATTCAGGATGTGGCCTCCCCTTGGCTTTCTCCCATGTGTTTTTTAGTGCGGTGATGGGTTAGCTTTACAGTGAGAGGGAATGTGATATGAATGAATCACCATCTCATTTCCAGCTTCTTAAGCATTCATATATGACAGTGGTGCTGGTCCAGGGGCAATTTTGTCCCTCAAGGGATATTGGCGATGTCTGGAGACATTTTTGTTTGTTACAACTGTCTGAGGGATATTTGCTACTGGCATTAAGAGGATGGAGGCTGAGAATGCTGCTAAATGTCCTAAAATGCACTGGACAGTCCCCAGTAAAAAAATGACTTATCTGGCCCCAAATGTTAATAGTGCCAAAGTTGAAAAACCCTGCTCTATGACACTCTGTGCTGCTTAGGTGACGTAGCTTTCATCCTAGCCTCTCTACCTTTCTCTCTGATATTCTGAATCAATGAACATATGTAAAATTCAATTTTCACCATGTATTGCTACCAGAGATCTTGTATTTTCTTTCCCAGATCTCAATGCTTTATATATAAGAACGACATGTCCCAGGATGCAACTGACCATTTCCAGTCTTTCCTGCTTCATGCCCAGGAAGTTGTGGTTTCTCAAAGGATACAGAATTATGGCATTAGGAGCAGTGGTTTGAGAGGAGTTGGATTGTGAAATCTTTTAATCATTTATTCAGTCATTAGCAGATATTTAATTACTGCCCACCATGTGCCAGGTAATTTAACCTTCCCATAGAGCAGCAATCATGTATCAGAGAGGTGGCTATTTGGTGATTTGTTTGGTTCTCTGTATCAGGGCAGACAGTGGGGAGATGCTTTCTTAGGGTCTCATGAGATGAAGCCTGGATATCTCGAGGCAAGGCTTTGGTAAGTTTTTCCCTCGCAACACCACATGCCTCACATTTAGCAAACATGTCTACTAGATTGTCTTTTTGTTTTTCTTTTCCATTGAGCTTTGTGTGTTTTTCTGTTTTCTGCTTATTTTAGTAGAAAGTCGACAAAGACTGTACCAGGGGCTCCTAAGCAGATGCATTTTTAAAAGTTCTGCTTGATTTTTAATAAATACACATTATAGTCCTCCTACCAAACTCTTAGCTCTTTAAGAGAAGGCACTGTATTTTGTTTTTGCACTGCTCTTGGAATTCTGCACGTAGTGATGTTTGGCAATGATTTGGTGAGGTCCAGATACAATTAACCATAGATCTCTGGAATTTATAATTTGCCTGCAGTAAGAGTTAATGATCTGGGTCCAGAAATAGAGTTTATGGAGAAATCTAGGCAGTGTTGCCTATAGATTAAACAAGGACATTTTGGTAGTTGTCTCTGCAGAACATTTTAAGCTGCTTTCCCCAACATCTGCAGAAAAGCCTGGAGGGGGACCAGCAACAGCAGTTACAGCTATTTCTTTTTTGCATTTCATTGGTTAGAAATGAAGTAACTCCAGAACCCTCTGGCCAATAAGAAGAAGCCAAGGTAAACATCATAAATATGGGGATAAGTTATCTTCGGAAAGCCACAGAGTACCCTCCCTCTTAGCATGTCTGGGGTTCCCTCTCTTCCAAGTGAGTCCTGCAGCTTTTATGTCAATCACATCAACATCTTGGGCACTTCAGAGATGCGTGGCATGGAGACATTATGTAATGCAACAGGTTAAACAATCTCTGGAGCGTGTTTGCAAAGCAACCAGGCATAGAAGCTAGGAAAAACAGTGGGGATTGTGAAGAGCAGATAAACATCTCTCACTGAACTGAAGGGGAGAGGATATGAGTGCACACCTGGACATTTCAAGCACTACTCCCCTGTGCATTTCCTTCTGAAACGACCTGTTTTAGGGCTTGCTGGGCTACCTTTCTGTGCTATAATCTCCAGATACCGAGCCTAGTGGATATGATTTTGGACTTGCAGTTAGAAGTTCTAGTTCTAGTCTTGTCTGCCACTTATTTAGCTGTGTGACCTTGGGTAAACCCCTTTCCCTCTCTGGCCCTCATTTGTCTGCTGGTAAGGAAAGAGTTAGAGAATCCATAGAATTCTGACCCTGTGATGCAGAGAGGCATTTTTTTCTCCCTTGTAGGAAGGAGTTGCTGGTCAGCAACTTTGGCAGGGTTGTCGGAGGCTTTGACACACTGGTGAGTAGATGCAGGCAGAGGGTCACATGAGCCACAGTCCATGTGCAAGAACAAAACTGCTGCTCTTGCTCTCTGTTTCTCTCTCTTCAAACCACTCCTTTCTCTCTATCTCCCGCACATTGAGTATGTAACTGATTCCACCCACTGCCTCTTAAAGACTGGCTTAAGGACCCTCACATGGTGTGGTTCAGGGGCTATACTACAAGGATGACACCATTATATATTTGGGCATTACAGGAATGCCCATTATTTATTGAGTACTTTCTATACATCAGGTACTGAGGTATAGGTACAACAGTACTAAGGGCTTTACTCAAATAGCAACAATAATAATAGCTAATACTATTATTGCTTATTATGTGCCAGGTACTATCGCAAACATTTTGTCCATATATTACATCACTGAATCTTCGCAACTGCCATTTTGCAGTAGCTACCATTATTACAGCATTTTACAGATGCTGAAACAGAAGCTCAGAGAAGTGAAGTGACTTTCCAAGGTGAAATCACTAATAAAGAGGAGAGCTGGGTTTAAATCCACTTGGTCTGACTACTGATCCATGCTTTTAACCACTGCATTATATTGGCCCCATTTTTCTTTTCTTTTTTAGTTCTCCCAACCCTATGAAGACATTTAAAAATTTAATTATCTTGGGATTACAGATGAAGAAATGGAGTCTGAGAGAGGGTAGTCAGCTTGACTTAGTTCACACAGGTCTCTGGATTTCCTTCTCCAGTCTCTGTCCATTCACCCATCCATACTTCAACCTTTGGTCCCAAGAATGACCACCTTCCCTTCCACAATGAGACATGAGGCTAGACATAGAAATCTTTTATAGCAAAAGAAACAGTGACTGACATGTTCACTCAGGTTTAAAGGACAGCTATGAGCTGCCTTTTCTGAAGCAGCTTTTTGTTTAAGTGGACTGGCACTGGGAATCGAACCTGGGTCCCTGGAATGGTGGCTCAGTGCCTGCAAGATTTCTGCCACTGAGCCACCATTGCCCACCATTGCCCACCCCTTAAGGCAGTTTTTGATAAAGGGAGGAGGATAATACGGAGACAAAGCCCCCTAGTGGGAGGAAACCGGTGATGGATCGCCCAGAGTTTGCGCAGAAAGGGGAGACTGAGGTGGTTGACGTCAAACCTCCAGCTGTACAATTTTAAGGCTTGGTTTAATGCACACCTTTTCTGCATTGAATCAATTTTCTCTCTGTAAATTCGGGCTTCCTGCAGCACAAATACATTTTCCAAGCACACCTCATTGCCAAGTGTCCAGTTTCTATCCAAAGAAGGGGGAGGGGTGGATCTCAACACATCTCACTGAGGGCGGTCGAGCAGCCCCCATCCCAATGCTGAGACAGGCGCGCACGTGTGCGGGAGG
This sequence comes from Tamandua tetradactyla, assembly GCF_023851605.1. Lineage (NCBI taxonomy): Eukaryota > Metazoa > Chordata > Mammalia > Pilosa > Myrmecophagidae > Tamandua > Tamandua tetradactyla. The sequence continues at coordinate 32,817,120 of NC_135346.1, forward strand.
ACACCGATGGGTTGGTGGCTGCCGGCATGCTGCCGATGGAGTTCTGGGCTGCCCTTGGGGCTGATGAAGGGTTGTGTCCCCTCAACCGCTTTCTGCCCACCCTTACTGCCTCCCCCAGCCTTGCCTGGCAGCCCTGTATCCTTTGGTCCAGGCAGAAGAGTGTGCTTGGCACTGATGTTCTAAGCCATGGAAGTGAACGCGTGGATTGGGGCGGGGGGTGGGGTGGAGGCGAGATGGGACAGACGCAATGCGGAGGCGGCGGAGGTGGTCCTCTGGGCTCGGATGCTGGGGGCGGAGGAAGGCAGAACAGAGAGGGTGGGTGACCTTTCAGGAGCTGGACGACTGGTCGGCGATGGCGCGCTTTCAACCCATTTTCTTTCACGGGGCAGGAGGCTGGTGGGGGGTTGGGCAGAGCCGTTGTTCCCATGGATGTGAGTGCGGCAGAGGTCAGGGATCAGGCAAGAGCTGGGGATGTCAGGAATGGGTGACCTCCCTGACTTGGGTTATTAGAGCATTTTTCAATTACCATGGAGACCTGAGGTATTTTGGGGGGGGGGGGGCAGGGAGAGGATGGGTGGGAAGGGAACATGGATGAGTTATGTTTGGTGGCCAGGAAAATAAAATAAGAGCTAAATTTGGAGTTGAGAGAATGGGGTTTGCTTTCTTGCTGCTGCATTAATTTGCTCTGTGACTGGTGTGAATCACGTCTCATCCCTGAGCCATCTGCGACAGGAGGATGCTAGCAGCCCAGGGCTGATAACAGGGATCAAACAAAGCACATCACAAAGATTGCCATAACATCCCAAATGTGGCAGACCCACCCTCCACCCTACAGTGGAGAGCTGTAGAGTGCCTAAGAGTGAGGGCTGAGGGATCAGAGACATCTGCCCCCCACCCCACCTTGGACTTCATCTGTGCCCCTCATAAGCCATGACATGGGAGGTAAACTAGTCTTCTTATAGGTAACTCACCAGAGCCTGGGCGAGTTGTTCAGGATCAGACATTGTGATCAGAATCCAAACCTCCTTCTAGGTAGTGGGCTGTATCCACTGGACAAATTGCCTTCTTAAGCTGGCAAATAACTGGGGCTTTCTGCATAGGGGCACATATTTCCTGCTGGCCCTGGCGCACTCTGTGTATTCCCCTGGACTCCAGAACATTTATTCCAGCAGCCTGAGCAAGTGACCCTTGATGCTGATCCATGGTTGACAAACATGAGTGACCAGAGAGCAGACCCAGGGAAGAGTGGCACTGGAGACCTGGAGGGGTCACCTCAGCCAACTCTCTCATTTTGTTATAAAATTCATCGCTTACTACATGCCCATGCTGTTTGAAACCTTCACATGAATCATCTCATGCAATTTTATGAGGTCTGGGCCTTCTAAGGGCCTCTCACAGATGAGGAGACTGAGTCAGAAAAAAGTTAAGTAAGGTAGGAAGAGGCAGAGCCAGAATTGAGCCCAGGCGGGGGAAGCTAGTAGATAAGGTTATACAGCTATCAGCAGAGCTGGGCCTATAGGTGCAGAACTTCAGAACTGGAAGGAAATACAGGGTTCCTCTGCGTTAACCTCTTCCTTGCGTAGGTGGGGATACTGAGCCTGCCCTGCCCACCCCACCCCGCGCCCAGAAGAACTGGTATGAGAACTAGAGTCTAGAAATTACTGCCAATGCCCTTTCTTTTATTTAGGCTCCCTAAATCCTGGTAGAATCCAGATTCAGTGAATTCACTATTCACTTACTTCTCTAAGAAACTAGAAAGGAAAAGAGAACTGATAAATTCTTGCTTCTGAGGACCCACATGAGACATCACATGAAGCTGGCTTTGAAAAGCAGGTGAGTCTTTTTGTTCTAATGATAGTTATGTGGGGAGAAACTCCCAACCCACTCTATCAATGTAGAATTGCATCAGAGACATAGTTTACAGATCCAGAAATATGCCTAGCAAAAAAAAAGAAAAGAAAACAGCAACAAAAGAGGCATACATGAGAAAATAGCATGAGCAAACAACAATTCAAATTACTAGAGGCAATTTGGCCTACCATTCCATTCCTAGGATGGAATGTTCCAGAGAAAATGGGAGATGGGCTACGTGAATGACATGAATTGAATTGGTTTTGTTTCCATGGTTTCTTGTAGTGTGAACATTTCATCATAATGAATGATATGCTAGTTTTAAAATATTTGAATTTTTATATGTAGCCTGGTTTCTAACTATCTATATTGTCATCAGTGTTAATATTCAAGCTCATGCTTAATATATTCTACTTACGAGAAGTTTATAGGATTTACAAAGATACTTTTGATTAGGCATTTTCACTGTCTACTCTTGACTTTGGAATTTAACTCTTATGTGTGAACATCCCTGAAAGGTTTCATTTGTGACACAAATGGCTGCTAAACCAGATTGCCATGGGGTCTGATATTCCACCATCACTCACTTGTTTGAGTTAAAGCAATGAAGACTCATGAGAAGAAAAACCTTAGTAAGTCATTAATGCTTTAGCATGAACTGGTTTTTTAAAGAAATTGACACCCGAGAGGATGGACTGTGACACATTTTGATGATAGGGGATGAATGAAGAAAGGGATGAGGAATATGGGAGACTAGATTAATGCTAGCAACCTAATAGAGGAGATGGAACGATGTGAAACCAATATCTGTTATCTCATAATTTTCCCCAGGAAAGTCCTACCAATGTCCACCCCCTCAGTAAATTTGTTGTTTTTCCTTCTGTCTCTAAAATTAGTACCTGTCATTTCTGCTGCTTTGGCCTCTGAATTACACCCTGGTGGGGCTAATGATTCTTAACTTTCATTATCAACTCCCTTGAATATGTAATGAAAACTGTAGAACCTTTTCCCAGAAGTATGCACATCTGAAGTTTTGTCTACAAATTCAGGGGCCCTGCAACCCTATGTTAGAAGCTTCTATTCATTGTAGTAGAATTTATAAATGGATCTGAAATTAGGAGGCTTAGGTCCTAGTTCTGGCTTTTATTAACCCCCTGTGTGGCTCTGGGGGAAGTCTCTTCTTTAAGCATGAATTTTTTCCATTTATAGAATAGGGGGGCTGACCCAAGAAGATATGGGATAGTGCATTTTATAACCTAATCTTCAGAGAAGGCCTGGGGAAAGAAATTAGGAGGGCATGACCAGCTCTTAGCTGACAGAGGCTCCTAGGTCTCCTCTTGACTCCGAGCAACCTCAAAACACTGGGGTCCAAGCTAATTAATACTGAATTCTGAAAAGCTCAGTGTTATCTGGCTGGCCCTTTTGGTGCTTTGTGATGTGGGAAGGGAATGGTCAGGTTTCCCTTTGGGTAAGTAGTCATCAGGCCTCTCAAGCCCCTGAACATGCTTGAATATTCATGCTGTTTTCTTTTGTCCACTGTATTGTTCAGTCTTTCCAGCAGGCCAATATCCTGGGTCTGAGCCTCCAGCTCCTTCAGGAGAAGGTCACCCTCTATCATTGCTCTGTATAAGACAGCTTGGTTTTGTTGAGCTCTTCAAGAAAAATGGTGCCCAGGTTGAAGAGGCAGGAGGTGGGGGAGGGTACCCTAGCTCAGCTGTGGCCTTTTGAGAGGTGAAGGGAAGATTTATGGTTCCATTTGTCAACTGAAAGATGGATGGATATGCCCAGTCTGTGAACTCTATGTTTGAAGTGGGAGGTTGTGGTAATAAATGGAGCCCCTGGAGATGTAGCTGTACGTGATGGGGATTACAACTCCTAACAGAGACACTTCTCAAGACCCCTCCTTTCTCTCTTCCCCCTAATGGGCATTTTTTGTCCCTCTGCTGAGTCTGTCACTTTGTTTTGAGCACAGCCAACCTCTGATTGATTATCTGTGCTTATGAAGGGGCCTGCCATCATGCTGAGAAGAAATCTTTCACATTAGTGTCCTGGATAAATGAAACAATGATCAATGCAGAGTTGACGCTTTTCCTGAAAAATTGGGATCAGCCCCTGTGCCCATGTTTGCCCTTTCTTTTGTGTCTGCCCTTGAACTCCTTTCATTTAGCACTACCCAGCCAGGACTGGAGGGCAGAGAGGAACCTGGAGATGCTCACAAAGAATCATCCAAAGACATCTGGGTGGGATACTGCTATGGAGAAAAGGTCTATGAAAACAAATACAGGGGATGGGGAAGGAGGGAGGCAGCAGAGAATGGAAGGAGTAGAAAGAAGGGGTTACAAAGGGACCCAATTTCCTTCTTATAATGTCTTTATATGGATTTGGTACAGAAGTTAACTCTGGCTGCACAGAACGAGAGGAGAAATACTCCCTCTTCTTTAGTTTTCTGAAAGAATTCATATAGAATTGGTATTTTTTCTCTCTTAAATGTTAGGCAGAATTTACCAGCAAAGTCATTTAGGCCTGGAATTTTCTTTATGGAAAGGTTTCTAACTATAAATTTAATTTGTTTAATAGATACAAGGAAATTCAGGTTATCTATTCCTTCTTGGATGAGCTTTGGTAGTTTGTGTCTCCCAATGAATTTGTGCATTTCATCTAAATTGTCAAATTTTTGGCATAAAGTTGTTAAAAAATCCCCGTTTTCCTTTTACTATCTTAAAATGAATCTATAATGATGTCACCTCTTTCATTCCTGATTTTTGTAATTTGTGTCTTCCATCTTCATTTCATCAACCTGGCAAAAGATTTATCATTTTTGTTGAACTTTTTCCAACTTTGGTTACATTATTTTTCTCTCTTGTTTTTCTCCTATTTCATTTATTTCAGCTCTGATCTGTATTTATTTTACAGTTTCTTAGAGCAAAACTGAAATAATTGATTTTCTACTTTTCTAATACATGTATTTAGGATTATACATTTTCTTCTAAATTTTGCCTTGTGTCACCCTAAAGGTTTTGATATATTTTGTCTTCAATCTCATTCAGTTCAAATATTCATGACAGTTTTATAAGTCATAATTATTTTTTCTTTTGATTTTTTTGACCTATGAGTTAGTTGGAAGTATATTAGTTTACAAATATTTACATATTCTTCACATATTTTCTATTATTGATTTCTAATTTAGTTCCACTCTGGTCAGGAAAACACTTGGTATGACTTGAATCCTTTTACATTTATTAAGACTTGTTTTATGGCTCAGCATATGCCTTATCTTGAGAAATGTTATGTCTGTAACTGTTATGTAGTACAGAAAAGCTATTTTATTTCAATACTGATCCAGTCTTGTGGGGCCAGACCTATTCTTTAGGGTAGAACCTTTGATTAGATTGTTTGCATGGAAATTGACCCACTCAAGTGTGTGTTTGGCCTTTTGATTAGATTATCTCCATGGAGATGTGATGCACCCAACTGTGGGTATGATTTTTAGATTAGATGGCAATGTGACTCTGCCCATTTATGGTGGGTCTTGAGCCATTAAAAGAGCTGACACAGACAGAGACATTTGGAAATGTAGAAGCCCCAGGAGATGCCAGGAACTGAGAGAAGGGCCATAGATGCTGACATTTGGAGATGCTTGAAGTGCCAACAGAGAGAGAGCGGACACTGAGACATGGATGTTTGGAGATGCAGAGCCCAGCAGATGTTGTCACATGCCTTCCCTTGAGATGCTAAGTAAGTCAGAAGCCAGAAGGATCCTGAGGAGCTAGGAGAGCTATTTGAAACTGGGTGAGGATGCAGATGCCAGCCACATGCCTTCCCCCATGATAGACACTGGCTTTATTTCTCTTGAGCTGAGTTATCTTTCTCTGGATGCCTGAATTTGGACATTTTTATGGTCTTAGAACTGTAAACTTGTAACTTAATAAATCCTCTTTATAAAAGCCATTCCATTTCTGGTATATTGTGTTATGGCAGCATTAGCAAACTGAAACAAATGTTGTGTATGCACTTGAAGAAAATAAGTATTGTGCCATCGAGTTGTTTGATAGTGTGTTCAAGTTTTCTATACTGATTTTCTTTTTATTTGTTCATTCAATTATTGGGAAAAATCTCTGACTGTAATTGTGGATTTGTCAAATTCTCCTTTAAGTTCTAACAATTGTTTGCTTCATGCATTTAGAAGTTTTGTTCCTAAATGCACACATATTTAGGATTGTTATGTTTTCTTTATGAAACAGTCCTTTTATCATTATGAAATGAAGTTCTTTATCCCTGGTAATATTCTTTGCCCTAGAATATATATTTTTCCAAATTTCTTTTGATTAATGTTAGCATGTGTTTCAGTTTGCTAATGCTGCCAGAAGATAATATACCAGGAATGGATTGGCTTTTGCAAAGAGCGTTTATTAGATTACCAATTTTATAGTTTTATGGCCATGAACATGTCCAAATTAATGCATTAATGAGAGGATACCTTTACTGAAGAAAGGTTGATCATGTTCGGGGTTTCTTTGTCCCCTTTTCTGCCTTCTTTGGAATTAATTATTTTTTATGATAACTTGTTGGCTTATTGGCCATAACTCTTTGTTTTGTTGTTTTAGTAGTTGCTTTAGGGATTATAGCATACATTATTAATTTATCATAGTTTACTTTCCAGTTGAGGTTATGCTACTTCACGTATAGCATAAGAAATTTACAGTTCTTCCATTTCTCCCCATTAAGCTTTTGTTGTCATACATTTTACTTTTTTGTGTTATAAACCCTATAATTATTTTTTTGTTTAAAAAGTAAATTATCTCTTAAGGAGTTTTGAATAATAAGAAAAATATCTCATATTTATGCTTAAAGTTAAACATTTACAGTGCTCTTCATTCTTTTGTGTAGAGCCCTATTTCCATTTGCTATTATTTTCATTCTACCTGAGGGCTTCCTTTAACATGTCTTATAGTGCAGGTCTGCTGGTGATAAATCTTTTTAGATTCTGTATACCTGGAAATGCCATTATTTCACCTTTATTTTTTAAAAGATGTTTTTGCTGGACATAGAATTCTGGATGGACAGTTTTATTTTTTCACTTCTTGCTTGCTTTGTTTCTGATGAGAAATCTGCTATCATCTTTGTTCTGTTATTTATGATGTTTATTTTTTTCTTTGGCTCCTTTAGAGGTTTTCTTGTCACTGGTTTTGGGAAATTTGATCAATAATGTGCCTCAGTATAGTTTTCATAATTTTTCTTGTGTTTGGGGTTTGTTAAATATCTTGGATTTGTGAGTTTTTAGTTTTCATCGAATATGGATACATTTTGCCTAGGTTTTCAGATATATTTTTCTGCCCCTCCCCTTTCAATAATCTGTAATACAAGAATATTGGGCCATCTTATTTTTGTTTTGTTTTGTTTGTATCTCTTTCTCTCTGTTTAATTTTTTATACTTCCTACTGCTATATCTGCATTTACTAATATTTTCTGCTGCAATGTCTGATCTGTCATTAGTCTCATTCAGTATATTTTTTAAAATTGGATATTATAGTTTAATTTCTAGAAATTTAAGTTTGGTCTTTTAAAACTTCTTCCATGTCATTAATTAACATATTTAATCTTTCCTCTAGTTTTGTGAACATATGAAATTTACTTTATAATGTTTTAATCTGCTAATTCTAATATATGCATCAGTTCTGGGTCAGTTTTTTTTTTTTCACTGGGTCAGTTTTGTTTGATTGGTTTTTCTCCTCATTTAAGGCCATATTTTCCTGCTTCTTTGCCTGCCTTGCCATTTTTGATTGGATGATAGACACTGTGAGTTTTGCTTTGTTAGGCGCTGAATATTTTTGCATTCCTTTAAATATTCTTAACTTTGTTTTGGGATATAGTTTGGTTACTTGGAAACAGTTTGGTTCTGTAGGTCTTGATTTTAGCTTTGCTGGATGGGACCAGAGCAATGTTTATTATACAGCTAATTATTTCCTACTACTGAGGCAAGAGCCTTCTGAGTAATCTACTCAATACTCCATAAATTATGAGGTTTCCCAGTCTGGCTGGTAGAAGAAGGTCATATTCCAAGACTTCTGTAGCACTTCTTCCTCTAATCCTTTCAGGTGTCCCTTGGAAGTTTTCATCACACACATGTGCTGATCAGTACTCTGATAATATTTGAAAAGGTCTCTCTTTTGATTTCTGAAATTCTCTCTCTTCAGCTTTCTCCTTTCTGGTTCTCTGCCTATGAACACTAGGCACTTTGCTATCTTCTGCCTCTCAAATAAGTCTCAATCAAGGAGTCTATTAGGCTCTGCATGGGTTGCCTGTGACCTGGCCTGGAAACTCTTTCAAGGAAGTAAGCAGGGGCAGTTACAGGGCTCACATTTGTTTTCCATCTCTCAGAGATCAATGTCTTTGTTGACTGCTGTCCAGTGTTTTGAAGACTATTAATTTTATGTTTTGTCTGTCTGTTAGTTGTTTTAGATGGCAGAATAAATCTAGTCATTAGAATTCCATCTTGGATGAAAGCAGAAATTACTGTCTTTCAGTGGATTGAGGTAAAATCCACACTACGTACAATTAACTATTTTAAAGTTAACAATTCACTAACAGTACATTCACAATTTTGTGCAGCTACACCTCTATCTAGTTCCAATATATTTTCATCACCCTAAAATGAAATCCTATATTGATTTAATAGTTACTCTCCCAATACCCCTTCCCCAAGCCCCTGGGAACCACCAGTCTGCTTTTTGTCTCTGGATTTCCCTATCTGTATGTCTCATATGAATGGAATCATAGAATATATGACCTGTAGTCATATGCATGATGCATAATGTTTTCGAGCTTCATGCATATTGTAGTATGGATCAGTACTTCATTCCTTTCTCATAGCTGAATAAAATTCCGTTGTAGGTATATGCCATGATTTATTTATCCATCCATTCATTGATGGATATTCAGTTTGTTTCTACTTTTAGGATCTTGTGAATGGTGCTGCCATGAATATATAAAGATGTGTATATGTATTTCTTTGAGTACCTGTTTTCAATTCTTTAGGGTATATATCTAGGGCTGGATCTTATGGAAATTCTGTGTTTAACTTTTTTAGGAGTTACAAACTGTTTTCCACAGAATTTGAACATCTTTATATTTAAACCAGAAAAGTATAAGGATTACAGTTTCTCCATGTTTTTGTTGACATTGGTTATTTATTTTGTATTACAGCTAGGCTAGTAAATGTGAAATGGTATCTTGTGATTTTGATTTGCATTTCCCTAGCAATTAATGATGTTGAACATCTTTTTTTGGTGTTTGTTTTGACCATTTGTATATCTTCTTTGGAGAAATGTCTGTTTAAACCTTTGCTAATTTTTAAAATTGGGTTTGTCCTTTCGTCATTGTGATAAGAGTTCTTTATATATTCTAGGTACTAGATCCTTTTCAGATATATGATCTCTAGATATTTTTTCCCATCCTATAGACTCTTTTCACTTTCTTAATGATGTCCATTTATGTACATTTTTAATTTTGATGAAATTTATCTATTTTTTATTTTCTGACTAATGCTTTTGATATTACCTCTAAGATTCATTGCCAAGTCCAAAGTAATGAATGAAGGTATAACCCTATGTTCTCTTATTTTTAGGTTTTATATTCATTTTGAATTGTTGTATGTGGTATGAGATAGGGGTCCAACTCCATTGTTTTGCATGTGGATGTGTGGTTCTATCAACAGCCATACTTGAAGGATCATTATGATCTAGAACCTTGTCACTGCACCAAACTCATGATAGAAGTGGATTTCCTAAAAAAAAAAAAAAAAAAAAAAAAAAAAGGTTGCAGTAATTCTGGATTAAAGACCTCCTACTGGCACATAGTTATTAAAAAAGAGACCATAGATCTTGGAGTTGATCTTTGAATTGACTTAATAGGGATGGCCAACATGATCAGCAATTTGGGCATGAAAGATAAGTGAATAAGGTTATGAATTGAAGCCCTGTATAGAAGATTTAGTTTTCTCTCTTCATGAAAGTAAACTTCAACCTTGACCATATTTATGGCTATCTCATAAAATGCAATTGAGTGGATTAGAGCAAACCAGTCTGATGTATTAGAAATAGAAAAAGGTAAAGAATTGTGCATCAGAAGACATGATTTTGAGTCCCAACTCAACTATTTACTAGCTTTGTGACTTTAAGTAAGTCCCTTACCATTGCTGAACTGTTTGTTTGTCTGTCAGTGGGAATACTAATCTCAACTCCTGTTTCTCAGTTGATATGAGCATCCTGTGAGATGATGGATGTGAAAGTGATTTGCTTTCCATAAGCTACTAGAACATATGGTTGTCATTAAAAAGCAAATATCTCAGTGTCTTCTATTTTCACTGTACAGCTAAAAGGCACAATCATGAATCATCTTTGAATCCCTCCATTGCATTCAGCATGATGCTTTGCACACAGCACATTTCCTCAGTGAAGGATCAGATAGGCTCATTTGCATGGTACAGTGTTGTATAAGAATAGGAATTTTAGCACTGCTGACAGCAGAATAAACATGTATGATACTTACCCTTACCCTGCGTCATGGTCAGGTTCTTGTGTCAACTTGGCCAGGTGACGGTACCTGTTTGTCTGGTTGGGCAAGTGCTGACTTGTCTGTTGCTATGAGCACATTTCATAGAATTAAATCATGATCATGTCAGCTACATCCAGAGCTAATTCCATTTGTAATCAGTCAAGGGGAGTGTCTTCTGCAATGAGTGATGGTTAGTCTAATCATTGGAGGCCTTTTAAGAAGGATTCAGAAGACACAGTTTCTCTTCCTGCTTCAGTTGGTGAGCCTCTCCTGTGGAGTTCGTCCAGACCCTCCATCAAAATTGTCAGCTTCAGGGCAGACCACAGTGGCTCAGCAGGCAAGAATGCTTGCCTGCCATGCCAGAGGACCTGGGTTCGATTCCTGGTGCCTGCCCATGTAAAAGTAAAAGAAAAAAAAATTGTCAGCTTCACAGCCTGCCCTACAGATTTTGGACTCTACATTCCCATGGTTACATGAGAAACTTTTATAAATTTTATATTTATGAATATTTCCTGTTGATTCTGTTTCTCTAGAGAACCCTAACTAATACAGCTTCATGCCAGGAGTGGTTCTTAAGAAACAGAATCTTAAAAATGGGTTTTTATGAATGGTTTTCTACTCTGACTGGACTCAAAGGCACTAAGTCCAGTGCCTCACTAATCACTCTGATTCCCATAATCAGAATGATACTGCCAATCCATGGGATGAACTGGCAAAAGAGACAGTCGAAATATCAGCATTCGATTCTTCTAATGCTTCGCTTGTATGAAGCCAGGCTCTGGGGGATAATGTTTTTACACCTTTATGAAGTTTTTGGAAATAGAAGGTATAGAGATGTTGGCTGGTTGTTGTTAGATACACTGTATACATTAATGAGTAAAACGGATGGGCTTAAGGCTTCAAATGAGAAGCTTAAGCACCCTCTGACAGATGTAAATGTTTCTATGAGTGGCCTGAGGAAAATCTTATTTCTTGTAGCCAGAGACTTAAGATCTCCGAAAATGAGACTCTGAATCTTATTATTAGAGTAGCAATTTTACAACATAAACTGAAATCTCAGTCTTGCATGGTGTTAGCCATTAAAGTGAGGGCATTGATTGAAAAGGAGTGGGACCCTGAAAAGTGGGATGGTGACATATAGATTGACAATGATGTCGATGGTGAGGTTGAAACCCTAGGTCTCTGAGTCTTCTCTAGATAACCCTGTAATAGTCTGCCCTGAGGACATAGCCACCCCACCTCAGCCTTCCTTGAGGAGTTGGCCATCCAACCTCCACCTGAAGAGATTAGCCCTAGAATGAGTAATCCTGTTTTATCAGATGAAACTGCAAATGAATGCCCTGAAGCAAATGGCTTGGAAGATACTTCTAATTCTTTTCATGACCCACCCCCACCACCCCTCATTTCTTCCAGACCTGTAACTGGACTAAAATCCCAACAGGCCCCTAAAGGTGAGGTTCAAAATATCACACATGAGGAGGTATGTTATACTCCAAGAGACCTGTGTGTGAATTTTCCAATTTATATAGACAGAAATCAGGGGAATATGTGTGGCAATGGATTTTAAGGGTGTGGGTTAATGGTAGGAGGAATATAAGGCTGAATCAGACTGGATTTATTGATATGGGCCCACTAGGCAGAGATTCTGCATTCAATGTTATAGCCTGAGGGGTTAGAAAAGGCATTAACAGTTTGTTTGGATGGTTGGCTGAAATATGGATCAAAAGGTAACCAACATTATCTCAGGTTGAAATGCCAGAACTGCCCTGGTAAAGAGTAGATGAGGGGATCCAGAAGCTTAGAGAGATTGGAATGTTAGAGTGGATTAATCATGCAAAGCCTGCTCTTATACCTCAGGAATGTCCAGAGGATGCACCTTTTACCAGAACAGTGAGAAATAAATTTGTGAGATTAGCACCATAATCCCTGAAGCGCTCTTAGTTGCACTTCTCTGTAGGCCAGATATTACTGTGGAAACTGCTCTCACTGAGGTGGAATCCGTATACACAATGGGGATGAAGGGATCCAGAGTTTGCAGAAGCCAGGTGGCAGCACTTAATCACCAAAGACAGGGTAGGCGTGGCTATTATAATAGACAGCAAACTCAAACAAGAGTCAAAATAGTCTGACTCACAGAGATTTGTGGCATTGACTAGTTAATCATGGGGTACCTAGAAATACAACAGATGGGCAGTCTAATAAATTTTTGTTTGAATTGTATAAACAAAAGGGTTCTAGGTCAAGTGAACAGAAGTCTAACCTGAATTACAAAAACACAGAATCATGGCCCCTTAATCAATTTCCAGTCTTGAGATAGTTTACAGACCCAGAGCCCCTTGAATGAAGGGGAGGCCAGGTCCCTTTGGGAGAGAACCCTGTTACACTGCCACGAATTTATACTGTTAATCTTCCTCCAAGCCTTCCCCAAGGAGACTGACAGCCTTTTCCCAGGGTAACTGTGCATTGGGGAAAAGGAAATGATCAGATATTTCAGGGATTATTAGACACTGGTTCAGAAGTGACATTAATTCCAGGGGACCCAAAACGTCTCTTTGGTCCACCAGTGAGAATGGGGGCTTATGGAGGTCAGATGATTGATGGAGTTCTAGCTCAGGCCCATCTCACAGCAGGCCTAGTGGTCCTCTCGTCCCATTCTGTAGTTGTTTCCCCAGTTCCAGAATGCATTTTTGGAATAGACATAGTGAGCAACTGGCAGAATCTCCACAATGGCAGTGAGGGCTATTATGGTGGGAAAGGCCTAGTGGAAGCCATTAGAACTGTCTCTACCTAGCAAAATAGTAAATCAGAAGCAATACCATATTCCTGGAGGGATTGCAGAGATTACTGTCACTCTTTAGGACTTCAAGGATACAGGGGTGGTGATTCCCATGACATCCCCATTCAACTCTCCTATTTGGCCTGTGTAGAAAACAGATGGGTCTTGGAGGATGACAGTAAGCTCAACTTATATAGTAAGCTCAACCAGGTGGTAACTCCAATTGCAGCCGCTGTTACAGATATGGTATCATTGCTTGAGTAAATTAGTACATCCCCTGGTATCTGGTATGTAGTTATTGATCTGGCAAATGCTTTGTTCTTAATAGCTGATAGTAAGGACCACCAGAAACAGTTTGCTTTCAGCTGGCAAGGTCAGCAATATACTTTCACTGTCCCTACCTCAGGGATAGATAAATTCTCCAGCCCTATGTCATGATCTTCTCCACAGGGAACTTGATAATTTCTCCGTCTCACAAGACATTACACTGGTCCATTATATTGATGATATCATGTTGATTGGATCTAGCAAGCAAGAAGTAGCAACTACTCTAGACTTACTGGTAAGGCATTTGTGTGTCAGAGGATGGGAGATAAATCCAACAAAAATACAGGGATCTTCCACCTCAGTGAAATTTCTAGGTGCTCAGTGGTGGGGGCATGTTGAGATATCCCTTCTAAGGTGAAGGATAAGTTTCTGCATCTGGCCCCTCCTACAACCAAAAAAGAGGTACAATGCCTAGTTGGTCTCTTTGGATTTTGGTGACAACATATTCCTCATTTGGATATGTTACTCCAGCCCATTTATAGGGTGACCAGAAAAGCTGCTAATTTTGAGTGGGGACCTGAACAAGAGGAGGCTCTGCGACAGGTCCAGGCTGCTGTACAAGCTGCTCTGCCACTTGGACCAAATGATCCAGCAGATCCAATGGTGCTGAAAGTGTCAGTGGCAAATAGAGATGCTGTTTGGAGCCTTTGGTAGGCCCCAGTAGGAGAATCACAACGCAGACCCTTAGGATTTTGGAGCAAAGCCTTATCATCTGCTGCAGATAACTACTCTCCTTTTGAGAAACAGATTTTGGCCTGCTACTGGGCCTTAGTAGAGACTGAACACTTAATCTTGGGCCACCAAGTTACCATGAGACCTCAGTTGCTTATCATGAGCTAGGTGTTGTCTGACCCATCTAGCCATAAAGTTGGGCATGTGTGGTAGCACTCCATCATAAAATGGAAATGGTATATACGAGATTGGGCCAGAGCATGTCCTGAAGGCACAAGTAAGTTACGTGAGGAAGTGGCCCAAATGCCCATGGTCTCCACTCCTGCCACATTACCTTCTCTTTCCCAGACCAGAGTTATAGCCTCTTGGAGAGTTCCTTACAGTGAATTGACTGAGGAAGAGAAAACTCGGGCCTGGTTTTCAGATGGTTCAGCACAATATGCAGGTACCACCCAAAAGTGGGCAGCTGCAGCACTATAACCCCTTTCTGGGGTGTCCTTGAAGGACAGTGGTGAGGGGAAATCCTCCCAGTGGGCAGAACTTCGAGCAGTGCACCTGGTTGTTCATTTTGCTTGGAAGGAGAACTGGCCAGAGGTCTGTTTGTATACTGACTCATGGGCTGTTGCTAATGATTTGACTGGATAACCAGGGACTTGGAAAGACCATGATTAGAAAATTGGTGACAAAGAAGTCTGGGGAAGAGGTATGAGGATAGACCTTTCCAAATGGGCTAAACACATTAAGATATTTGAGTCCCATGTGTCTGTATACCAGAGGGTGACTTCAGCAGAGGAAGGTTTTAATAATCAAGTAGAGAAGATGACCCATTCTTTGGATACCAGTCAGCCTCTTTCCCTAACAACTCCTGTCATTGCCCAATAGGCTCATGAACAAAGTGGTCATGGTGGTAGGGACAGAGGTTATGCATGGGCTCAGCAACATGGACTTCTCACCAAGGCTGACCTGGCTACAGTCACTGCTGAGTGCCCAATCTGCCAGCAGCAGAGACCCACACTCAGCCCCTGATATGGTACCATTCCCTGAGGTGACTAGCGAGCTGCAGTGATTACATTGGACCACTCCCTTCATGGAAAGGGCAGCAATTTGTTCTAACTAGAACAGATGCATACTCTGGATATGGATTTGCTTTCCCTGTTTGCAATGCTTCTGCCAAAACTACCATCTATGGGCTTACAGAATGCCTTATCCATCATCATGGTATTCCACCCAGTATTGCTTCTGATCAAGAAACAAACTTCACAGCAAATGAAGTGTGGAAATGGGTACATGCTCATGGAATTCTCTGGTCTTACCATGTTCCCCATCATCCAGAAGCAGCTGGATTGCTAGAATGGTGGAATGGCCTTTTGAAAACTCAATTACAATGCCAACTAGTTGGCAATACCTTGAAGGGCTAGGGTAATGTTCTCCAGAAAGCTGTGTATACTCTAAATCAGTGTCTGCTGTGTAGTACTGTTTCTCCCACAGCCAGGATCACTATTATCCCTAATGATCCACTCACTATTAGCCCTGGTGATCCACTAGGAAAATTTTTGCTTCCTATCCCTGTGACCCTGAGCTCTGGTGGTCTACAGGTATAGTTCCAAAAGGGGAAGTGCTTCCACCAGGAGAAACAACAATGATTCTATTGAACTGGAATCTAAGGCTGCCACCTGGTCACTTTGGGCTACTCATGCCCCTAGATCCACAAGCCAAGAAGAATATTACATTACTGGCTGGGGTGATTGACCCTGACTTTCAGGGGAAAATAGGACTGCAACTACACAATGGAGGTAAAGAAGAATTTTCCTAGAATATTCCCCTAGGGCGTCTTTTAGTACTACCATGCCCTGTGATTAAAATCAATGGAAAACTTCAACAACCCAATCCCGGCAGAACTACGAAATGGCTCTGAAACTTCAGGAATGAAGGTTTGGGTCACCCCACTAGGCAAAGAACGACGGCAAGCTGAAGTGCTTGCTGAGGGTAAAGGGAACATGGAATGGGTTGTGGAAGAAGGTAGTGATAAATATGAACTACGACCACGTGATCAGTTACAGAAACGAGGATTGTCATGCTGTTTTGTTCATGTTATACTATTTAAGTTGTAAGATATCAAGTTTAAGAATGAATATTAACCAAGGACATGTACACTATTCTGGAGACATTTAATGTGTTTCCAGTTACATGCAGGGCAGTTGAGTATTGTTAAGTGAGGAAAAAAATATGTCTTTTATTTTCTATTTAGAAATTAGGTATAGTTTAAGGTGATGAGTATAGCTGCCAAGTTGACAAGGGGTGGACTGTCATGGCCAGGTTCATGTGTCAACTTTGACACATCTGTTGGTATGAGAATGTTTCATAGAATTAAATCATGATTATGTCGGCTACATCCACAGCTGGTTCCATTTGTAATTAGCCAAGGGAGTGTCTTCTGCAATGAGTGATGCTTAATCTAATCACTGGAAACCTTTTAAGGAGGATTCAGAAGAGACTGGTTCTCTTCCTGCTTTGGCCAAGAAGCTTCTCCTGCAGAGTTCATCCAGACCCTTCATTGGAATTGTCAGCTTCACAGTCTGCCCTACAGATTTTGGATGCTACGTTACCATGGTTACGTGAGACACTTTTGTAAATTTTGTATTTACGAATATTTCCTGTTGATTCTGTTTTTCTAGAGAACCCTAACTAATACATCCTGTGTGGTGGTTTGAAGCTATGTATCCCAGAAAAGGCAATGTTCTTTTAATCCATTCTTGTGAGTACAGCTCTATTGTGAGTGGAAACTTTTGATTAGGGTGTTTCAATTGATATGTGACTCTACCCAATTCAAGGTAGGTCTTAATTCTTTATAAGTGGATAAAAGGCAGAAAATATCTTAAGGAGGAGCTCAGAGAGAAACACCCAGAAAAATTTGGCATGAGTTTCAAGAGAAAAAAACCTCTTGAGGAGCTAGAGAGGAGGCCTTGCCAAAATTTTCATTCAGTGGCAGTGTCATTTATCATTTTCCCTCTGCTGTTATATATTTTTTTGCCACAAAATTAAAAAGTAAATGATATATGTCATATAAATATTTCTTTGTCAAAGTGAGAAAATGAAAGATGGACTGAAAGGGACTTACTTTCCAAGAAAAGTGAAAGAACACACATTATTTGCTGGAAATGAGAAGTTAATTTGTGTGGAGAAAATATGCTGTTTTAGCTAGGGTTCTCTAGAGAAACAGAATCAGCAGGAAATATCTGTAAATATAAAATTCATAAAAGTGTCTCATATAACTGTGGGAATGTAGAGTCCAAGGTTTGTAGGGAAGGCCACAAATTGGTAACTCTGATGAAGGTCCTCAATGAACTCTCAGGAGAGGCTGGCTGGGCAACCGTGGGAATGTGAGGGTCCAAGGCCTGAAGGGCAGGTCGCAAGCTGGCAACTCCCATGAAGGTCCTCAGCAAACTCTCAGGAGAGGATGGCTGGAGAATTGTGGGAATGGAAGAGTCCGAAATCCATAGGGCAGGCTGTGAAGCTGGTGACTCCGATGAAGGGTCTAGATGAACTCCACAGGAAAGACTCACTGGCTAAAGAAGGAAGAATGACCATCTCTTTTGAATCCTCCTTAAAAGCCTCCCAGTGATTAGATTAAGTGTCACTCATTGCAGAAGACACCCCCCTCAGCTGATGACAAATGCAATCAGCTGTGGGTGCAGCCAACATAATCATGATTTAAGTCCATGAAATGTCCTCGTAGCAACAGATAGGCCAGCACTTGCCCAGCCAGACAACTGGACACCACCACCTGGCCAAGTTGACATATGAATGGGATCATGACAGAGGCCATTGTAATGAAACTTGGATCCACTCCATCCATATATACTATATAGGCATTTAAGTTTAAACCATGTACTTTAGTGACCATCTGTAGTGTTATTCCTTTATTTTACAAAGGAAAAAACTGGAGTTTGAGGTCTATAAAGATCTGAGACTGCCTCAGATATGGACCCTTACCTTTTAAAAATATATTTAATCTTTGTAGAGTATGCTATTCATAGTATTTGCGATGTAAACATTCATAAGTAGTAGTAGTACATCACCTTGTAGGAGGAAACAGAATCACAAAGTGGTAAATAGTTGCTAATAAAGGCAGGAATAGAAGCTATATTATCTTACTAAGTGCCCCTTGCTGGTCTATACCTGTACTCAGGTGTGTCTCAGTGACTTTAAGTTGTATGCCATTGGAAGTTCTAGACAATTCACTCAGTGCTGAAAAGCTATAGGTCCACAGTGAATGGAACTGATCACATATTCCACTGAATGGGGAGCTATCAGTGAGCTTAAGTGGTCAGGTGGGGCTTCTGTAGAAAGAAATTAAGACTAACTGGCATAGGTTTGTATAGGCAGAAAATAGAAAGTCGCATGAATAAGTTATAGGGGGAAATTTTGGAGATGGTGAAGTCATCTCATATATGACCTAGTTTAATATGTTCAATTTAGAAATAAACTAAGGTCTGGAGAAAGTAAGTACTATCATTGATAATAATGAGTCAGGTCTCCTAATTCTTGCTTCCTGATATAGCCATGTATTCTCTCCACATCTATTTCTTTTTCCTCCTTTCTCTCTCATTCACCATGCACACTTTCTGAAAAAAAAGGGGCCTTGTCTGTCTCAGTTACTACTGCATGCCCAGGGCCTAAAATAACCCCTTTCCCTTGACCCTAAGACAAAGACACTTCTTTTACCTTGAAGCGAAAATTCAGTTCTCATTTTCCAAATTCTGGGATTAATACGTGGAAAGTTTTACATGTGGATGAGAATTTTGAGAATGGGAAGAGCAAGACTTAAGGATTAGGTCTCTTTAGTCACCTCAGTTAAAGCAGAGATATGCCAGTCAAGCTGTCCTTTGGGTATAAAGGCAACACACAGACAATCTCACTGTATCAAGTATGTAAGAATTAATGGAATCAGGATTTGTGAGCCACTGAGTCAAAATGAAGGAAGTGGGTTTAGGGAAGTTATAATTAAAGGATAGGTAGTGAGCATAAATATAGAAGCAGACTAAGTAACTGTGGGGATTGATTATAGAATAGAAAGGAAATTTGAAAATAACAAAACTAACTAAATTTGAATGTGGAGGGTATGGAGTAAAGTGGAAGAATGTGAATTCTGACATTTTTATCATAGTGAAACATGAGGCCATCCAAAATTGAAACGCAGTAATGAAAGAAATGACTTTATTTTTAATTTTTTTTTTGGCTTTTTAGAAGGGGAATTTAATAAGTTGCTAGTTTACAGTTCTAAGGCCAAGAAAATGTCCCAATTAAAACAAGTCTATGGAAATGTCCAATCAAAGGCATCCAGGGAAAGATACCTTGGTTCAAGAAGGCCAATGAAGTTCAGGGTTTCTCTCTCAAGTGGAATGGCACATGGCAAGCACAGTCAGGGCTTCTCTCTCTCTCATCTGGGAGGGCACATGGCAAACATGGCATCATCTGCTAGTTTCTTCTCCTGGCTTCCGGTTTCATGAAGCTCCCCGGGAGGCGTTTTCCTTCTTCATCTCCAAAGGTCGCTGGCTGGTGGACTCTCTGCTTCATAGTGTTGCTCTCTCTGAATCTCTCATTCTCCAAAATATTTCCTGTTTTATAGGACTCCAATAAACCAATCAAGACTGACCCAAATGGGTGGAGACATGTCGTCCCTTAATCCAGTTTAACAACCACTCTTGATTAAATCACATCATCCAGGGAGATGATCTGATTACAATTTCAAACATACAGTATTGAATAGAGATTATTCTACCTTTATGAAATGGGACTTATATTAAAACATGGCTTTTCTTAGGGGGCATACTTCCTTTCAAACCAGCACATTCCACCCTCTGGCCCCTAAAAAAAGACATGTTTTATCCGTATATAAAATACGTTAATTTCACAACAACATCAGAAACCTTAAACCTTTCGGTAGCAATACAATGAAGTACAAAATTAGAGACAGTATAAAATCTCATCAAGTCAGTTACAGGCATGGTCTGTCCTAAGGCAAAAGTCTCTCCATTTGTTCTGGACCTTTGAAAACTCATAACAAATTATTTGCTGCCAACATACAAAGGAGGAACATTCATAGGATACATATACACATTTCCATAGGGAGGAAGGAACACAGGGGTCACCGGACCCATACAGTTTCGAAAACCTGCAGGGCAAAGTCCATTAGATTTCAAAGTCTGAGAGTCATTTATCCTCAGGGCTTTAGAAAAAGGCAGTCCCACCCTTTCCAAGGACCTACACAGGGCCTGCCTCTCTGCGAATACAACCTTGGGGGATATTGGGGAGACTACCTTTTTCTCGACTCCACCCTCTCCAAGCATCAGGGTGGCACCGGGCTCTCTGCTATCTCTGGGGCACACGCTCAACCCCTCCATGTGGTGGCAGCCAGGCTCTCCCTATACCCCAAGGAACGTGCTTCACTCTCTCCAAGGCCTGAGGCGGCATGACTCTTCCACTGCAAAGAGCTGGAAGGCCCATCCTCTGCCTTTGGGGCAAACTCACCCTCTCCATGGTCTTGGGTGGTTCCTTTCTCCTGGCCCAAGGCTTCTTGACTTCAGACCTCAGCCTCCATGGTTTTGCCTCTGAAGTTATTTTTCATGCAATGGGTCCCTTCTCTGAACCCCCCAGTCCAGACTGGCAGCACCTCTGTTTATACAGGTCCCACAGCACTCTTGTTGGCTTTCTATACAGTAGCCTTGGGGATCATGCCCATCAGACATAAGGCATTTCCACAAATCCTTCCTGGATAACTCCATGTCTGATCCTGACTTTCTCTGAAATGGCTGACTGGTTCCACATTTGGTTAAATTCTCATACAGGGCTATATTCTCTGGGGTCTCCCTTTCTGAAGGCCCAGAATTTTCCAGGACCTCAATTTCTGGTTTCTTTTTACTCAAGAGTCAGTTTTCAACTTATCTCTTTCCTGTCGTGTTTCGCTATAAGCTGTGAGGAGAAACCAGGCTGCACTTTCAACATTTAATTTGGAGATATCTTCTGCTAAATATCCAAGTTCATGACTTTTAAAATCTGCCTTCCAGCCAAAACCACTAGTCAATTTTGCCAGATTATCTGCCATTTTAAAACAAGGATCACCTTCCTTCAAGTTTGCAATAACACGTGCCTCATTTCTGTCTAAGGCCTCATCAGAGGTATCTTTATGGTCCACATTTCTACCAACAGTCTCTTCAAAACATTCTAGGCCTTCTCTATCAAGCTTCTCACAACTCTTCCAGAATCTTCCCCATATCCATTTAAAAAGCCATTCCAACATGTTTGGTATTTGCAAACTGCAGCAGCAGCACCCCACTCTCCAGTACCAAAATCTGTTCTAGTTTGCTAGCTGCCAGAATGCAATATACCAGGAACAGAATGGCTTTTAGAATGGGGAATTTAATGAGTTTCTAGTTTACAGTTCTAAGGCCGAGAAAATGTCCCAATTAAAACAAATCTATAGAAATGTCCAATCACAGTCATCCAGGGAAAGATACCTTGGTTCAAGAAGGCCGATGAAGTTCAGGGTTTCTCTCTCAAGTGAGAAGGCACATGGCTAACATGGCATCATCTGCTACCTTCTTCTCCTGGCTTCCTGTTTCATGAAGCTCCCCAGGAGGTGTTTTCCTTCTTCATCTCCAAAGGTCTGGCTGATGGACTCTCTGCTTTGTGGTGCTGCAGTGTTCTCTGCTCTCTCTGAATGACTTTATTTTCTTAATGGTCTTTCATACCTCCCCCCTTAGGAATAAAAGATTTTTCACTCCAAACTTTCTTGGAGTGAAAAACATATTTACTATATACTATAGTGTTTTGGTTTGCTAAAGCTGCCAAAATGCAATATACCACAAATGGATGGGTTTTTACAAAGGGGATTTATTAGGTTACCAGTTTATAGTTTTAAGGCCATGAAAATGCTCAAGCTAAGGTATCAACAAGAGGATGCCTTCACTGAAGAAAGGACAGTGGCATCCCAGGAAGCTCTGTCACATGGGAAGGTACATGGCTACATCTCTGGCCCTTCTCTCCTGGGTTTCTTTCAATATGGCTCTCTCAGCTCCTGTGGATCCTTCTGGCTTCTGCTGGGGTGATTTCTTTCTTTAAGTGTCTGCTCTTAAAGGATTCCAGCAAGTGCATTAAGACCCATCTTGAATGGGTAAGGTCACATCTCCATGGAAACAACCTAATAGAAAGGTCCCACCCAACAATAGGCCTGTCCCTAGAAGATTGGATTCAAAGAACATGGCTTTTCTGGGCTACATAACAGTTTTAAACCAGCACATATAGCTTCTATTTGCTTATTTTTTTCTGTTAGATTCAAGGATAACTACATTTATCACATTTAATTTTAGAGGTATAACCATTTTTATTTATTTATTTATTTATTTATTTATTTATTTATTTATTTATTTATTTATTTATTTTTACATGGGCAGGCACCTGGAATCGAACCCAGGTCCTTGGGCTTGGCAGGCAAGCATTCTTACCTGCTGAGCCACCGTGGCCCACCCTAAAGGTATAACTATTTTTAGAAAGTTAAATATATATGCATATTTACACAAAGCCTTCATCTTTAGGCAGTTACTCTCTAGGTCCACTTCTTTACTCAGTGGTAATTGAAGAAACAAACAAACCATGTATAGAATATCTAGAACAATGTTTTTCAAACTACAGGTTATGGCTATAGAGTACAAACTTTTTTGGTTAGACATCTCTACCTGAAAAAACATATTTTAAGTCAGTATTCCAGTCTCAGGGTTGTAAAGTTGTTTTGCTAACACTTTTTGTATAGGTGAGGGTTGCTTTTAACTACAAGTAATAGGCTGCGTAACGAATGTTGCTTAACCAATAACGACACTTGACTGTCTAACTTACTGAAATAGGAAGCAGTTCAGAGGTAGG
Source organism: Tamandua tetradactyla (assembly GCF_023851605.1). Classification (NCBI taxonomy): domain Eukaryota; kingdom Metazoa; phylum Chordata; class Mammalia; order Pilosa; family Myrmecophagidae; genus Tamandua; species Tamandua tetradactyla. Next base: position 32,840,218 of record NC_135346.1, read on the forward strand.
TGGTACAGAACTAGTGCAGAGGCTTAATTATGTCATAAAAGATCCAGACATTTTTGTTTTTCCCTTCCCCACCCCTTCTGTTTTAGTTTCCTAGCTGCTTAAAGCAAAAGACCATGAAATGGTATGGCTGAGACCATAAGAACTTATTTGCTATAGTTTTGAGGTCAAGAAAATGTCCAAATCGAGGTATCATCAAGGTGATGCTTTCTTCCCAAAGACTAATAGCTGGTGTTCCTTGGCTCCTCTGCCACATGCAAAGCACACGGTGGCATCTGCTGTTCTCTCCCTTCTCCTCTGGGTTTGTTGATTTCAGCTTTTTGCTTCCTGTGGCTTTCTCTTTCTGTCTGAATTTCATTCTGCTTATAAAGGATCCAGCAAAAGGATTAAGACCCAACCTGTATGAGGTGGTTCACATTTTAACTGAAGTAATTTCATCAAAATATCCTACTTACAATGGGTTTACCCCCATAGGAATGAATTAGATTTAAGAATTTTTTTCTGGTTTATATACAGCTTCACCTACCACATTCTACATTCTTGGACCCCTAGAAGACATATTCTTTCCATATACAAAATACATTAATTCCATTACAATATCCAAAAAGCCCTAAGTTATTCAGTAACAATACTAATTGCAGAATCTTATCAAGATCAGTTAAAGGTGTGGTCTGCCCTCAGGCACAATTCCCCTCTGTCTTGGACCCATGAAATGTAAAGAACAAGTTATATGCTTCTAATACACAAAGGAGGTACAGGCATAGGATAAACACTCTGTTCTAGTTTGTTAGCTTCCAAAAATGCAATATACCGGAATCAAATAGCTTTTAAAAAGGGAAATTTATTAAGTTGCTAGTTTACAGTTCTAGGACTGTGAATGTGCCCCAATTAAAGCAAGTCTATACAAAAGTCCAAATTAAGGCACCAACAAGAGGTTACCTTCACTCAAGAAAGGCTGATGGAGTTCAGGGTTTCTCTCTCAACTGGAAAGGTACGTGGTGAACTTGGTGAAGTCTGCTAGCTTCTCCAAGCTTCTTGGTTCATGAAGCTCCCCTGGGGGCATTTTCCTTTTTCATCTCCAAAGATCTCTGGCTATGTGTGCTCTGGTGGTTCTTATGGCTCTGTCATGGCTCTCCTCTCTTGGAATCTCAAACCTTTTCCAAAATGCTTCCTCTTTTAAAGGATTCCAGTAAACTAATCAGGACACACCTGGAATGAGTAAGTCACATCTCTGTGGAGACAATCTAATTAAATTTCGCCTACAGTACTGAAGAGGGATTTTAAAAAGCTGCCTCCATAAGATTGGATCAGGATGAAAACATGGCTTTTCTAGGGCACATAATCCTGTCAAACCAAAACATGCTCCTATTCCTATAGGGAAAAGTTGAAAGGAAAACAGGGATTAAAGTTTCCAAAACCCTGCAGAGCATACTCCACTAGATTTCAAGGTCTGGGAGTCATCTATGGCACAATGCTTTGTTCTCTAGACCTGATGGAGTGGCACATTCCAAGTGCTTACTCAGTGGTTGTGCTCTCTCAAACAATAGGTGAAGGCTTCATATTCTTCAGGCATGGGGATGGCGCCCAGGCTGTCCTGGTAAGTCGGAGCACAGGTTCAAGCCTCTAAAAAGAGTGGGATGGCAGTACTTCCTAAACAGGGTGGAAGGTCTGCCCTCTCCAAGTGCTGGAGCAGGATTATTTTTCACACACATGGGTGAGCCTGCTCTCTTTGCCTGAGAAAATGTCTTTGATTTAGTCCTCAGCTTCCATGGCTCTGCCCTTAAAGTGATTTTTCCTTCATTATGTCCCTTTTCTGTCCCTTTTAGTCCAGCTGGAAATATTTCCATTCATACAGATCTCACCTAAAACTTGTTGATTTTGCATGTAGTACACAGGGATCCAAATCATAAGACAGTAGGACTTCTCACAAATTATTTCTGGATAGCTGAATTTCCAATCCTGACTGGCACTGAAATGACTTACTGGGTCCATGTTCAGTTAAATCCTCACATGGAGCATTATTTCCTGGGGACTTGCTTTCTGGAAGCTCAAAATTTTCCAGACCATCAATTTCTGGTTTCTTTATGTCCAGGAGTTCAGTTCTCAACTTATCCCTTTCCTTTCACATTTTACTGTAAGTTGCAAGGAGAAACAAGGTTGCATTTTCAACACTTAGCTTATAAATCTTATTAGCTAAATAACCAACCTTTTTGCTCTCAAATTCTGCTTTCCATCTGACATCAGAACTCAATTTTGCCAGGTTCTCTGCTACTTTAAAACAAGGATCACCTTTCTTCCAGTTTCCAATAACACATTTGTCATTTTCTTGTAAGGCTTCATCAGAAGTACTTTTAGCACTTTCTATGAACAATCTCTTCAAAGCATTTTAGGCTCCTTCTATCAAGCACCTCACAATTCTTTCAGCCACCAGCCATTATCCAATTCCAAAGCCATTTAATTTTTTTTTTTTTTGTATTTGCAGTAGCAGCACTCCGTTCTCCCAGTACCAAAATCTATTTTAGTTTTCTAGGCTGCTCCAAGTAAATAGCATGAAATGGGTTGGCTTAAACAGTGTGAATTTATTATTTTAGTTTTGAGGTCAAGAGTATATCCAAATCAAGGCATCATCAAGGTGATGCTTTTTCCATAAGACGAGCTGCTGGCAATCCTTGGCTCCTCTGTCACATGGTAAGGCACATGGCATTGTCTACTGGTCTCTCCCTTCTGGGTATCATTGATTTCAATTTCTTACTTTCGTGGTTTTCTCTCTTTGTATTCATCCCATTTATAAAAGACTCCAGTAATAGGATTAAGTCCCACCCTGAATAGGGTGGATCAACATCTTAACGGAAGTAGCCTTATCGGAAGATCCTCTTTGCAATAGGTTTACACACACACAGGGATGGATAGATTTAAGAACATGTTTTTCTGGGGTGTGTACAGCTTCAAACCACTTAGAGCCTTTGGGTAGTGTGAATCAGGTGAGCAGTATTATGGGGTGAATATTATGAGGTGAATAGGCCTTACAGAGGGATCAATTGTGTATACCTAAAGTATATTTATTGGGGAATAAAATTTTGATGGCAGAATGAAGCCAGACATGCATGAGTCAAATGATAACTTCTAGGATTACTTATGTGTTTTTAACCTGAGTAAAACTGATCAATCAACGGGTTTGTATTAAATTCTTTTCACTCAGGATGTTATGTACCTTCTGACTTTGGATGTTATGTTAGTCCCACTGGACCCAGATTATCCATACATGCCTTCTTTGGCTGCATTTAATTTTACATTATTTTTTTTACAAATAAATTGTGTGTTCTGTATTCTCTGAGTTTTCTATATTAAAAAAAGTTTTTTTGCCATTATACTTAAAAAACAGTTTGGTAGAATGTAATATTCTTTTGTCACACTTTGTTTCTCTTTGAACTTTGTATGCATCCCTTTATTATCTTCTGGCAATAGATATTGTTATGGAAAAGCTATTAGATAAGCTTCATTTTTTTTTTTTGCCCTATAGAAGAAAACAAATATAAAATAGGCACACACGCGTGTGTTTGTGAATAAACACCTGGGTATTGATATTTATGCATCAGTATTTGCTTTAATATGATGTGCCTTTTCGTTGTGTAAATTTAGTTCTTGCTTTGTTTCAGGAATAATTTCTATTTTTACTGCTTTTATGTGGTTGAATTCCTTTTCAAGGATACCAGTGAACCTTATGTTGGATCATCTTTGTCCTCCATGTTGATTATCTTGTAATTGTATTTTGTTCTTTGTTATTTCATCGTGATTATGATAAACTTTTGTTCCATGTCAAAAATTTGTTTTTCAGCTGTGATTACATAGTTTCTTTTGTTACTAAATTATTTATCAGTTTTATAATAATGGTATCTTGGTTCTTTGTTTCCTTAGGTATACAGCCAGTCATTTCATCACTGTTTTATCATTTTTGCACCTGAGTTTTTGTTTTATTAAATCTATACCCTTGCTAAAATTTTAAGTGGAGTGAAGTACTGGTAGGAATGTTCTTCTGATTCATAGATCATGTTTTCTTTCATTTGGGGTTCTGTAAATGTCTTTTGCATACCACCTTCCATTCTTTTAATTTTTTTTTTCCTATAGCATGTTTGCACACCTGCTGTTGCTTTCTTTTTAATTTTTAATTTTTTGCTTACATTTATTGTGAGCAGTTCTAGTAATTCTTCTGTTTGCTCTGATATAATATAGAAGAATTCTCCACAACTCTTCATAGTCTCCTTGCTTATTTAAGTGATAATATGTCCTATATCTCAAATTAAATTGGTTTAAATGTGCCAGAAGATTGGAAGCTGGGATTAGGAGAGCTGCTATACTTACATTTTATGTTAAATGCAGTAAAAGTGGATATTAAAGATAGAAATATGAAATAAATATTGCCACAACACTGGAAAATGCAAGTATTTCCCTGATATACATAATGTGATCAAATGACTACTATGGATGAGCAGAGAATGAAAATGTATCCTAATCTCTTTTCTGATATTTTATCAAACTCATCTGTGGCAGTGTTAATCTAATGATAGAGTGGAGGTGGAAGAATAAACTCTTGAAATGGAAGTTGTTTTTCCATTTCCTCATGGAATCTTGAATCTTCTGACAGGGAAAAGTCAATTCAGTTTCCACTCTCACTTTCCATCATAAATTCCTTTCACATTGTTCAAATTAGAAGGTGGGATAATAAGATTAACTCGACCACAGCTTATTGCTCTCTAAATCTGGAGATCCTTAGAATGCTGTTAACTCATCATTAAGCCTTCTGGGATTGGGGAGTTAGAGCTTTCTAATTTCCCTTTCTACCACCTTATACAATTTAAAGTATAAGGATGTTCCTTTTCCCCTGCCTGATTGCTACTTGTGTCTTTTGTATTTTTATTGGTTTTTATAATTTGGGAGTATTATAAATATATAGGGGAGAGTAAATAAATATCTTTTTCAACTATATTCACAGATTTATCATATTCCTGAATAATTTAAGCACTGGAAAACACTCTTACATATCCAATTGTTGCAAAATAAACTTATATTACTTTTTTTTTCAATTTTTCAAGTTTCTTTTATCTTATATTACTTTTATAAGATAAAAGTCATTTAAAATTTTTATTTTCTATGTCTTTTTCAAGGTGTATTTCAATTGCTACTTTTTCTAAGAAACTGTCTCTGATATTCTAGCCAAAATAATTTCTCATTCCACTGAATTTTCATAGTATTTTTCTATTCATTGAAATATGTGTAAAATATGATTTCTGGATTTACAGTGCTATCATTTTAGTGAATGGAGGTAGGGGGATTGGTAGACTTCTCATCATCCATTTTCACTATATGGTTCTATACATTTTAGCTTATTGAGAATCTCACCCAAAATCTCGTACAATGTAGAGGGGAAGCTAATACATACCTGTTGAATTAATGAAGCCAAAGTGAATGTATTTTTAGCTGGAATGTGGAAGGATAGCGCTTAACAGCAAGAGTGGCAAGAAGGGACTTGTCATAGCTTCCAGGTTAAGGTTTCAGACATATTTGGCCAGGAGAATGCTTACATAGGAATTGTAACAGCCTCTCAGTGGAGCAGGTATATAAAAATAAAGCCAATCTCAATTGGATAGTCCAGGCTAAAACTTGATGGGCACAGAGAATCTTACTAATTCTTGGAGAAGGAAAAATCAGCCCAGGAAGCATTGAAAGAGCCTCTATGATTTAGAATGGGAAGGTTAAGTCATATTTCATTGTTCTACCCTTCCTCAGCCTCTGAATTTTTGCCCACATTACCCAGCACATAAAGTGCAAAATCACTTATAAGTAACTTCAAGGGGAAGGGCACAAGTGCCCAGAGACTTAGGAAGAGTTGGATACTCATAATTAGTTTTATTCTGGAAAGGCTAAGCTGGGAACTTTTTCCTTTACTTATGATAAGGCTGCCACATGGCTAGCTTTTGGCAAGATGAGGTTGACATTTTTCCAAAATAGGGTTCTTCACAAGCATCTCATTTAAGTAACGAAACATCATTCTTTGCAATTATGTGACCAAGAGCTAAAAGGAACCAGAACGGGAACTAGAGAAACCCATGAAGCCAGGTTACAATTATAATTTGCTTTTAAAAATAATAATAATAAATAATCATATCTAGGCCACATGTTAAACACTTCATATGGGGCTGAGCACATAGTGTTCAATTAATGTGTTGTTCTTATTATGATTATTGTAAAGGAATCTGAGGATTTCAATTAATTTTTCAATATAGAGAAAAAGAGAAAATTGTGGGGATGAAGAAAAGAACATGAGCAAACCTTGAAATAAATTGTGAAAGGTAACTCAGACCTTTGGAATGAAAGCAATTTTGAATTAGCTAATATATTTTGAAGACTATTTAACCACAGATACTTAGAATTGCTGGGTTATGTAGGCAAGAGTCAACAAATATGGTTATTTTATTTAGTCAACAATTGAATATAATTTTAATAATGGTGTTTATACTTTGGAGTATACTATAAGAAAAAAACCCCAAATATATCAAAACTATGATGATGAAGATTTTATTGTTAGGGTAAGACCATGTTCATTTTTCAAGAAAAAGGAAGCTAATGTAAAAGAAAATATTAAATAAATAATGTTACTGGCAAAAATTTAAAGGTGGGTCTTGAAAAAAGTATAAAAAATTCTCATCTAGACCAAAATCATGTTTAATGTAGGAAATTGGTTGGCAAGGGGTGAGATAGAGTGGATGAATAGACTCTCACCTCCTTACAACATAGCTCATTTCATCATTGAGCAATTCCAGTACCTGTTAGAGAATCTGAGTTGTGTTTTTTCTCCTCTAGATCAAGCAGTTCTGATTCTCATCATCGTTTTTCTTTTGACATTGTCTTTTATTTTTTAACTTTTTTTATTGTGAAATATATATGCAAAACAGCAATAAATTTCTAAATACATTTTTAACAAGTAGTGTAGAGCAGATTTTAAAGTTTGATAAGAGTTACAGTTCTATGATTTTTGTTTTTTTCTTCTAGCTGCTCAAAGACACTGGAGACCAACAAAAATATCAATATAATTATTCAACAGTCACACTCTTTGTTAAATCCTATCTTTTCTGTTATACTCCTTCTTCTCTTTAAGTAAATATATACATAAAAGCAATACTTTTCAAAGTATATCAAAACAATTAGTTGTAGAACAGATTTCAGAGTTTGGTATGGGTTACAATTCCACAATTTTATGTCATTATCAATATAATGATTCAGCACCCATGCTCATTTGTTAAACCCAATTTTCTCTGTATAACTCCACCATATGTTTGCTCTTTCTCTCACTTTTTAGAGGTATTTGGGCTATGGCCATTTTAACTTTTTCATATTGGAAGTAGCTGTCGAGAATAGGGATAGGAGGATGGAACTAGCGGATGTTATGGAATGGCTCGCTACCCTGCATTTCAGGACTTATCTGGTCCAGGGACCCATCTGGAGGTTGTAGGTTTTGGAAAGTTACCCTAGTGCATGGAACCTTTGTAGAATCTTATGTAATACCCTAGGTATTTTTAGGATTGGCAGGAATGGTTTTATGGTTTGGCAGGTTAGGATAGGTAGCCATGTCCAACTGAAGCATGCACAAGAGTGACCTCCAGTGTAACCTGTCAATTCTATTTGAACTCTCTCAGCACTGATACTTTGTTACAATTCCTTTCCCCCTTTTTGTCAGGATGGCATTGTTGATCAGCTCCCACACTGCCAGGGAGACTTGCATCCCTGGATGTCAAGTCCCATGTAGACGGCAGGGCAATGGTGTCACTTGTAGAGTTGGGCTTAAAGAGAGAAAGGCCACATCTGAGCAGCAAAAGAAATCCTCTGGAGGTGACTCTTAGGCATACCTTTGGCAGGCTAAGTTTTGCCACTACATACATAAGCTTCACAAGAGCAAGCCTCAATATCAAGGGCTTGGCCTACTGATTTAGGTGTCCCTAATGTTTGGCACAGTATCTGGAGTTTCCCCAGTGGTAAAGTTTAGTAGTTCCATAATTTTTCTCCCATCCCTGAAGGAATTTTGCCAATACTTTTTTATTATCTGCTTAATATACTCTGGTATGTATCCAGGCATTATATTAAGCTATACAGGATTAAAGGTTCTCATTCTTATTCTGGGCTCTGTGTTTGGATTGTTTAAATGATCTATCCAGACAGGTTGAATTAGATTATGTGCTACAGAAAATTTAGGTTCTGGACATAATAAAACTTTCTTCCTTTGGTCTCAAAGAGTAGGTGACATTCTAAAATACAGGCAATGTCTTCCTTACCCCTGTATTCTGAATTTCCTTAATCACGACTTCATCAGTTTCATTCGTATCTTTTGACATTATCTTAATTCCCTTTTCTTTTAATGATATCTAGTGGTATCACCATAGAAAGTTAATGATGCAAGGAAACGCACAGATGGATCTGTTGGTCCAGGGTTTATCAGACTTATAGCTCTAGAACTCCCTTTTTTTCTCTTCTTCCTCCTCTTTCTCTCACTGTTTAAGTTTTTTTAAGGAAATTATTTGTAGTACTCCAATTATACAAAATAAGAAAGGAGCCTCCCTGCTTGAAGGGAGGTGATCAGGAAAGCCTAGAGCCCAGCAAATAAATCTCTGTTCTCCAATAGGTGTTTTTCTGGGAATTCACACTTTTCTGGGAGTATAACAGAGAAGATAGGATTTAACATGGGGTCTTGCACCATTAGTTTCAATTAACTAGTGTTTCTGATGTCTATTAGTACGTAAGACATTCAGATGAGTGGCTTAAAACAAGAACTTACTATTATCTCTCATGGTTTTGTGTGTTGACTGGGCTCAATAGAGTCAGTGCATTTACAATGAAAATTTCAACAAAGGTTTTTCATAGAACTTGATTAAGATGATTCTAAAATCTTTATGAAAGAGTAAAAGTCCAACAATAGCCAGGACACTTCTGTAGAAGAACAGAGAGAGATGTAAAACAATGTCCACAGCAGGCGCTGTTCACAATGGCAAAAATCTGGAAATGACCCAAATACATATCACAAGGAGAGTGAATGAAGAACTGTGGTCTATTCATAGTCTTGAGTCTTATACAGTAGTCAAAGAATGAATTAGACATGAAACGGTATAGATGAATCTTAGCAATTTTATGTAAAGGGAAAAATCAAGTACCAAAATTTCCATCCAGCATGATAACCATTTTATAAAATAAAAACTATAATAAAATTACTTACAGTAAATGCATATAGATGTAGTAAAATATATAAAAATGAAAAGAAAGGGACTTACAACATAGGATTTAGGATGATGCTTATCTGAGATGGAGGATGACAGGGTAATTGGATGGCGTTTTATGTGGTTAGATGTAAATTATTGTTAAAGGTGTAGCATTTGTTTCAGGTTGTGGGTTTTTGGGTACTAAATATATGATTAAAAATAACTAACCAGCCACATGAAAGCAGGCCATGCAAGGACCAATGATGAGAGCAGGGGTTCTGATTAATCTAATTCTGTGCACTTATGGTCCAACAGACAAGCATACCCAACCTTGGTAGGTATCGTTGAACCATGAATGTGGTATATCTCTACTGAAGGTACTCTGCTGCCTTAGCAGAGGATAATCAGCTGACCATTGACAATATTATTTGGCTAGGCAGGTTTATCTTTGTTGCCTGCCCATCATCTGAACTTATTTTTCTTTTATATCTCTCACTCGGTACAGAATGATTAACATTGGGAGCTGGAAAGGTCCTGTTCTGACAATTGCACTCTGATAATAAAGAGGAAACAGAGGATCAGAGATGTTGTGCAGCGATGAGATAAGTCAAGCCAGAGCAAGAGCTTATATTATTTGATTCCTTTTCTGACTTCCTTTTTAAAATTAAGTTTTAAAACATTGATATACCATTGTCCAATTAACCCTATCCATTCCATGTCCTGTCTTTAATAGTTAATGCTTTCACATGATACTATACTTTTCTTAGGGTCAAATTCCTATATATCTTTAAGGATGCAATTGGAATTACTCAATTCCCTATCACTTTCTCTCTCCACGTGCACATACTACACACATATATACCCATACACATACATATGTAAAGGCTAATTATGTATGCAAACATTTTAAGATAAGCCCTGTAAAATTTGGTAGGATCCATAATTATTAACTCCATCCTGTGAAATAAGATCTAAGAGCATAAATGTTCTGTGGGGATGGAGATGTTACCTTTTCTTGGTGATGTTCATTAAAGCATGATAGCCATCATCTAAAAAGGAGGCTGATGCGGCATTTTTAGTTATTGATTTCTACTTCCCCTCAGATTGACAGGAGAGGAGTCAGGTTTACATTCAGTGGAAGGGACCTGAGAAATAATTTTTCTCATCGTATAAGCAGCTGACAGAAGGAGGCGATATCTTGGGAATAGTTTAGGTACAACTCTATTTAACTATAGGAAGGAGGGTAGATGACCTGCCTAGTGATATGAAATAATACTGGGAAACTGGAGATGTCCTGAGTTTGCCACTTACCATTTAGAGGAACTTGGGCAGGCATATAAAACTCCTTGAAGGTAGGGATTTCATTTTACTTACTGATGTATCCCTGGCACCTGTGCCATGCTTGGCATACAGAAGGTACTCTGTATTTGATGGGTAAATGGATGAATGTATGAATAAAGGGTCTGGCCTTTTGGGGGGCTCAGTTGTCATTTCTATAAAACTAGGAGATTGGTCTAATTAAGATCTCTGGTGCTTCTTCCAGAAATATAGCAATTGAGAGTTTGCTGGTCTGGATTCAAGAAAAGTGGGTTTGAGCCCAGCTATGACTTGTAGTAACTGTATAACCTTGAATAAGTCACTTTAACCATTCTGGGCTTCAAGTTCCTCATCTGTAAAATAGGAGTTTTAAAGATGTATATCTCATTAGATTGGTGGTGAAGATTAAATGGGGATAATGTTTAGTGCTTAGTATCATGCTTGGCATAGAGAAAGCATCACTCACTTTTAGCTGCTGTTATAATCATCATCATCGTCATCATCTACTCATGTGGTTCATTATCTTTCAGGCATCTTTCTCTAGGGCTGTGATTTTTTGTAGAATGTTATGACTAGGAAGCAAAGATCGCAGAGTGCATATACAATTACCAAAACTTATAAAATGAGTCAGAGGACTGATATGCAGGCTGAGGAGCACACAGCAGCCCAGGGAACTTAAAGCTTGTCTCCGAAACCCAGACTTGTAAACCTCCTGCTGTGGAGGGAATTCAACTTCCTGTGTGATTGGCCTTGAACACGCAGGTGCATGGACCCCTTCTGAAAGAGGAGTCAGAGGAATCCTGGTGGTTTGCAGTAGAGGTTGGTGTGACTGAATAGAATGAACAGAATATGTACAACTAGATCTTATAATCCGAGGTCAAATTTTATCATCTCTAGGCATTTCTACGTGAGGTAGGGAGTCTGGGCATAGAGGAGCATCATTGCCAGTCATAAGCCACACAGGAAATTGATGGAACAGCTGGAACTTGACTTTGCAAACTTCTGATTGCTTTATTCAACCTGTGGTGCTACAGCCAGGAGCTGTAAGGCTGGAACCTTTGTGGATGAGCCCCAGGAAGGCAGCCTGACAGTAGGAGCCAATGACTGAGGAGTTTTTTTGGCTTTGCCCCTGCTTAGCTTTGCATAAATCACTTCTCATCTCTCAGCCCCAGTTCTCCTCATTTGTTCAGAGGTCATGAGACTAAGTAATGTGTAATTTTCCCTTCTGGTTCCAAAATTCTAAGCTTCGAGTGACATGTGTGCCCTGACCCAGTGCTAAGTGTTTTAGACATACTAATTTATTCTGTGCTCACAATAGAGTTTTAAAAAATGTTCTTATTGAGAACTCTTCACACACACACATTTCATGCATGGTATATAATTGGTGGCTCACAATAACATCATATAGTTGTGTATTCACCACCATGATCATTTTTGGAACATTTGCATCACCCCAGAAAAAGAAATAAAAAGAAAAAACTCATACATTTCATGCCCCTTACTCCTCCCTCCCATTGACTGCTAGTATTGCAACCTATCCAATTTATTTTACCCACTGTCTTCCCTATAATTTATTTATTTTTTACTCATCACCTTTTGGTCAAGAATGCTTTTTCAATCCCATGATGCCAGTCCACACCCTGGTTAAAAGGAACACCAGACACAAGGTTTTCACAATTACACAGTCACATTGTGGAGGTTCTATCTTTATACAGTCTTCTTCAAGAATCAAGGCTACTTGGACACAGCTCAACAGTTTCAGGTACTTCCCTCTGATCACTCCAAAACGCATAAACTGAAAAGGGATATCTATATAATGCATAAGAAAAACCTCCAGGATAACCTCTCGACTCTGCTTGAAATCTCTCAGCAACTGAAACTTTATTTTATCTCATTTCTGTCTTCCCTCTTTAATTCAAGAATGCTTTTTCAATCCCATGATGCTGGGCCCCAGCTTGTCCGGGGAGTTCTGTCCCACATTACCAGGGAGATCTACACTCCTCGGAGTCTTGTCCCATGTAAGGGGGAGGGCAGTGAGCTCACCTGTCAAGTTGGCTTAGAGAGAGAGGACACATCTGAGCAATAAAAAAGGTTCTCTGGGGGTGACTCTTAGGTATAATTATAGGTAGGCTTAGCTTCTCCTTTGCAGGAATATGTTTCAAAGGGGTGAACCCCAAGATTGAGGGCTCAGCCTATTGATTTCATTGTCCTCCCTGCTTGTGAGAGAACAGGAATTCCCCAGATGGGGAAGTTTAATATTTCCTCCTTTCTCCCCAGGCCCCCAAGGGGACTTCACAAATACATTTTTATTCTCTACCCAAATTACTCTGGGATATATCGGGGGATCACACTAACCTACAAGCCAACAAGATCTAACAACTTATTCAGGATGCCATGTACTTATGGCATCTAATTGACCATACAAGTCAAATTAGGTAATGTGCTATCCAAAACATAAATTTTGCACCAACTAAATACCTCTCCCTTTGGTCTCATATAGAAGTTGAAGTTTTAAAATATGGACAATATCATCCTTTACCCTGTATTCCAATTTACCTTAGTCCTATCCAGATCAGCTTCACTCATATCTGTAGTCAAAGTCTGATCACTTTTTCAAATTTTTAAACAGTTGCTGTATGGAGCTTCAGAGCTCTCTGAGTCTCAGGTGTCACATAAATACCCAAAATTTCTGGGAATGACCAGGTTATATACAAACAGCTCCAGTATCTCAGAATTTAGAAATAATAGTTTTAGCTCCTGAGTAGATGTGATGGCTGTAAGAGCTTATAATTTAGGACTCCTTAGAACAGGCTTCAACCTGATAACCCATGCTCTTGACTTCAATTAATTGGGTTTGTACATTATAGTCAGTCCACATGAGTGAGGCATGATAATATTTGTCTTTTTGTTTCTGCCATTTCATTCAACACACAGTCCTTAAGGTTCATCTACCTAGTTGCATGCCTCGCCACTTCATTCCTTCCTGTGGCCTCTCAGTAGTCCCCTGTATGTATACACTACAGTTTCCCCTTCCTTCCCTTAGTCTTTGTATCCTTAGGGCACTTTCATCCATTGTGAATCACAAACAGTGCTGACTTAAACAGCAGTGTGCAAATAAATGTCCATTCATGTCCCCACTCTCAACAACCAACTTTTTTTTGTCTGCTGTATGGCAGGGTCACATTTCACTATTTTTTCATGTAAGTATCTCATTATTGCATCACCATTTGTCGAATTTTTTCTTTGTCAGCAATAAACTTTTGATGACGATTTATGCATTATTCCATTGCACAGTTCAAAAATTGAAGTTTAAAAGAATTAAATGACTTGCTTGTGGTTGAAGAGCTGACTGATGGCAGGACTGGGTTTCAGACCCAGACCTGTATGATGCCCAAGTCAATGTTTATAAATATACTCTCCCCCAAAGGGGTAGGAAGGGTGAGACAATCTTTGGATCAGGGTTGCCTGAGTTGTTCAGGGGTATAACACTATTAGTTGTGTTTATTTTCCCTGGAGCCCATACCAATATACTCCAACCCTTCTTCTCTTGGCAAAGCAGATGGAAAGGTGGGGGCATGTGTGATTCTGTTCAACACAGCAGAGATATCAATGCCTCCTCCTGTTCTCCCCACTGGTCTGGGTCACAGCCAAGTGTGCTGCAACTGGCAGACTAATCTTAGGTTCAGTTAGGTGTGCAAAGAGAAAGTCAATATCATGATGGGCCAACATAACAAGGTCAAGCATGTGGACTCAGTCCTGATGTATATTGCACCCTGAGCCAATGGGATTTGACATAAATGGAGCTGAGAATATGCTGGTTCACAAACAGGAGCTGTACCAGAGGCTTGATTTCAGCCCATAAAGTAGAATCAGGTTGAGCAAAGGGGATCCCACGGATTGCCGGTGGGAAAGTACTGAGCACTATTCCAAGGAGAGAACCTTAACACCAGTGTAGATTTCATGTTAAATTAGAAACTAGAGAGGCGATCACATATCTAAAATTCATCTGAAGACTGCTGCTTTCTCAGCGAACTGCATACTCTGGATCATGTTTTCCTTTTTTATTCTTTTCACAGCATCCAACGTTGTCTGATGCTATTTTGTCCACTTACTCTCTTATGTATTTATTGTCTGTCCTTCTGACTGGAATGTAAGCATTTGAGAGAAAATATTTTATCTGTTTTGTTCATGTTGATCATCAGCTTCTAGAATAATTGGCTCAATATTCATCAATGAGTGAACAAATGAAAAACAATCCTTTCTCTAGGGGACATCTGAAAGGCACCAGGAAACTGGCAGAGGGGTAGATTAATTTTGTTCTTTTCCTTGGTCTCTAATCAAATACCTTTCAAGATCATGAGATTATGGGGGACTGTGAAAGCTGGATTAAAAATGACTGTGGGCCCTCCCTGACCTCGGTTTCAATGTACTATGATTTGTCTTCTCCTGTTTCCTTCTAGTGTTAGTCAGTGATTTTGCATGCTTAAAGTTAGAGTTGTGAGAGTGCCAGGGAAAAGAGGGTTGCATTGGTCAACCGATAACTTAATATGAGTGTGGATAGTTTTATTCAGCCTATCTATTCCTCCCCCTCTGATAGCTGGGATGCAAATCCATTCGGCCTTGAGTTGAGGGTTAAAAAATCTGAGTTCTCACCTTGGTTGCAGCATTAGGTCTCTGGATGACCTTGGGGAGATTACTGTCCCTCTCTGGATCTCATTTTTATTCATCCTGTAAACATATGTTGAGCTCTTGCTATATGCTGGGTGTCATTCTAGATCATGGGGAAACCTCTGTGTGTATGGGTGGGGGGAACCAAAGTTTTTACTCTCATGG
The DNA here is from genome assembly GCF_023851605.1 of Tamandua tetradactyla. Lineage (NCBI taxonomy): Eukaryota > Metazoa > Chordata > Mammalia > Pilosa > Myrmecophagidae > Tamandua > Tamandua tetradactyla. The sequence continues at coordinate 32,855,607 of NC_135346.1, forward strand.
AGCTACCTGGCCCTGAGTTGTGGGTTTGAGGAGAGATATAGTAAAAATGTAAGTAAAGAAATAATAAAATTTAAGATAGTGATAAGTGCTATAAAACAAATAAACAAGCAAATAAAAAATAAGGTAAAGGAATACATGAGCTGAGTAGGAAGTGTTTAGGGAGCGGGATAGGAAAGGCTCTCTATAGGAGCAATATAGTGGCAAGAAGGAGTTAACCACAAGATCTGGAAGATTTAAAAAATTTTTTTATTGTGAAATATAACATGAACAAAGCAAAGAAAGAAAAAACAATAATTTTCAAAGCACATTTCAACGAGTAGTTACAGAACAGATCCCAGAGTTTGTCATGGGTGATCATTCCACCATCTCAGATTTTTCCTTCTAGCTGTTCGCAAACACTGGAGGCTAGAAGGAATATTAATATAGTGATTCAGCAGTCATGCTTGTTTGTTTAATCTCAAATTCTCCATTACACCCCCTCCTTCTCCTTTAATCCTTCTCCTAATCTATAGTCATTTTTGGTAATGCCTGATCTGACTTTTTTCATGTTGAGAAGGGGTGTCCATACTAAAGGATAGAGGGTTGAAATTAATTGATAATCCTGGAGAGGCTGGTCCCTCTGAGTTTCAGGATTTATCTGACCTAGGAACACTCCAGGAATTATATGTTACAGGAAGGGAAATCTAGTGCGTGAAACTTTTAGAGTCTTAGTTAGAGCCCCAGGTGTTCTTAAGAGTCAACAGGAATGATGTTGATTGGGATTTAGCATACCATGGCAATTAGCACCAACGGAAGCTTGCATAAGTGTAGCCTCCAAAATAGTCTCTTGACTCTATTTGATCCCTCTTAGTGACTGCTGCTTTATTTTATTGCACATCTTTTCCCTCTTTTGGGTCAGAAAGTGTTGTTAGTCCCATGATGCCAGGGCCAGGCTCATCCCAGGGAGTCATGCCCCATGTTGCCAGGGAGACTTTCACTCCTGGATGTCATGTCCCATATAGGTGGGAGGATAATGATTTTCCTTGCAGAGTTGGGCTTAGAGAGAGGCCACATCTGAGCAACAAAAGAGGTTTCTGAAAGCAACTCTTAGGCCTTGTTATAGTAGTCTTAGCTTTTCCACTGCAAAAATAAGTTTCATAAGGGCAGGCCTCAAAATGAAGGACTTGAACTATTCTCTTCGGAGTCCTCGATGGTTGAGTACCTGAGGTTTCCAGCTGAGAAAGTTTAATAGTTATAGTATTAAATATATATATATATATATATATATATATATATATATATATATATATATATATATATTCCCTTTGGACCTTAAGGGACTCAACCAATACTCTTTAATTATCAGCCCATAATAGACTGGGCTATATCCAGGTATTACATTATATACTGGAATATATCCAGGTATTACATTAAGCTATACAGAATTACAAGGCCTCATTCCCATTCTGGACTTTAGGAGTTTGGGTTGTTTAAATGAGCTATCCAGATAGGTTGATTTAGATTGTGTGTTACAGAAAATTTAAGTTCCAGATATAATAAACTTCTCTGCCTTTGTTTGCATATTGTAGGTGAAGGTCTAAAGTACATACACTGTCATTTGTTACCCTACATTCTAATTTACTTTAGACCCAGCCAGGTTGGCTTCCTTTCAAACTCTAATTGAGGCCTGATCTCTTTTTCAATTATTTAACTGTTTCAGTGTATAGCTATGTTAACTTTTTAGGGCTGTAGCACTCCATTTCTGGGTCTTAGGTGTCACAGAGTTACTCATAGTTCCAGGGAAATACCAGCTGATACACGTATAGCTCAGTGTCTCAGAATCTAGAAATACACTTACAACTTCAGACTGTAGTGTAAGCTATAAGGGCTTACAATCAAGATCTGGACAGTAGAATAAATTTTGCTTTCATGAGGGATGAAATGAAGCCCAGTATGGCTGATGTTAGTGAGCAGGAGAGAAGTCAGGGGATGTAGGTAGAGGGAGAGACTGGGTCAATTCACACAGGCCTATAGACAATGTGTTTGAATTGTGTTTTTTAGTGGAATGGAAAGCTACCTATCTTCTTTGCTGATTGATTCCTCCTTTTCTCCTTCTTTCATCCTTGTGGATGATTTCACTCGGTGTCCTGACTTTAAATACCATCCTATGCAATGATCCCCAAATTTATACCTCCAGAGTAGCTGTATCTTCTGTATTCCAGACTTGTATACATAGTTGCCATACTTAATGTCTCTACTCTGATACCTTAAAAAATGCAAACTTAATTCCTGGTCTTCCTTTCCTTTTCGTTAATTTTGTTCTTTTCCTTGGTCAGTAACCAAACACCTTTCAAGACCATGAGATATGGGGGAAAGTGAGACCTGGATTAAAAATGACTGTGGGCACTCTCTGACCTCAGTTTCAACGTACTATGACTTGTCTTCTCCAATTTCAAATATAAAACTGAATTCCTGGTCTTCCTTTCTGCCCTACAAATCTGCTTTAACCATGTCTCCCCTTTCTCTGTAAAGAGAGAATCCATCTATTCAGCTTTTCAGCCCAAAGTGTGTAGAATCATCCTGACTCCCCAACCCCCATATATCTGCTCTGTCAGCAAACTGCTGGTTCTGACTTTGAATTGTATCTAGGGTCTGATTTCTTGTCACTACTTGCAGAGCTACCCCTTAGTTCAAGTCCTGTCATCTTTTGCTCAGTTTTTTTTTTTTCATTTCAAACTAAATTTATTTTAACATTTGTTCCCCCTATTCCTTTTTTTTCCTTTGTTACTATTTTATTATGGTAAACTTCAAACATATATAAAATAGAGAAAATAATATAATTCGCAACAATGTCCCCAACACCCAGGTTCAACAGTTAACATACAACCAAACTTGTTTCATGTGTATTCCTGCCACCTATTCCCCTCATCATGCACTGAACTATTTTAAAGCTTATATCATTCCATCCAGAAACTCTTCAGACTATGTTGCTACAAGTTAAAGGCTCTTTTTTAAAAAATGTAAGTGCAATATCATTATCACCCCTAAAATAAGTTAACTAAAATTCCTTAATATCAGCGAGTATCCAATCAGGATACAGAATAACCTAGTTGTCTCCCAAGTGTTTTTTTTTTTAAATTAATTAATTAAGTAATTAATTAATTTTAATACTAATTAAAAATAAACCAAATAAAACAACATACATAATCAGTAATTCACAATATCATCACTTAGTTGCATATTCATCATTTCTTAGAACATTTGCATTAATTCAGAAGAAGAAATAAAAGACAATAGAAAAAGAGATAAAATGAACACAGGAAAGAAAAAAAAAGATTATACCTACTATACCCCTTACCCCTCGCTTTCATTGATCACTAGCATTTCAAACTAAATTTATTTTAGCATTTGTTCCCCCTATTATTTATTTTTATTCCATATGTTCTACTCCTTTGTTGACAAGGTAGATAAAAGGAGCATCAGACACAAGGTTTTCACAATCAGACAGTCACATTGTGACAGCTGTATCATTATTTAATCATCCTCAAGAAACATGGCTACTGGAACACAGCTCTATATTTTCAGGCAGTTTCCTCCAGCCTTTCCATCACATCTTGAATAACAAGATGATATCTACTTGATGCATAAGAATAACCTCCAGGATAACTTCTTGACTCTGTTTGAAATCTCTCAGCCATTGACACTTTGTCTCATTTTCCTCTTCCCCCTTTTGGTCAAGAAGGTTTTCTCAATACCTCAATGCTAAGTCTCAGCTCATTCTAGGGTTTTTCTCAATCCCTTGATGCTGAGTCTCCACTCATTCCAAGATCTCTGTCCCACGCTGCCAGGAAGGTCCACACCTCTGGGAGTCATGTCCCACGTAGAGAGGAGGAGGGTGGTGAGACTGCTAGTTGTGTTGGCTGGAGAGAGGGGCCACATCTGAGCAACAAAAGAGGCTCTCTTGGGGGTGACTCTTAGGCCTAAATTTTAAGTAGACTTGACCTATCCTTTGCGGGGTTAAGTTTCATATGAACAAACCCCAAGACTGGGGGCTCAGCCTATAGCTTTGGTTGTCTACACTGCTTGTGAGAATATCAAGAATTCAACTTGGGGAAGTTGAATTTCTCCCCACTTTCCCCACTCCCCGAAGGGGGCTTTGCAGATACTTTCCCACTCACTGATCGAATCACTCTGGGATTCATCGGGGCATCACTCTGGACAAACCAGCAAAATCTCATGTCCTACCTGAGATTCCAAGTACTTATGGCGTTCAGTCAAACTATCTACATAAGTTATATTAGGAAATGCACTAGTCAAAATATAAATTTTGTAACAAATAAACATTTTTTGCTTTAGTCTCACACAGAAGGTGACAGTTTAAAATATTAATTACCATCTATTTTCAGTACCCTGCAATAGTGACATTCCTTTGTTCTTCCTCATGCAAAAACATTTTTAAAATTGTACCTTGTACATTTCACTATTATACACTCTAGGCATTCCTAGATTATACCATCTCAATCTTTAACATCTATCTTTCTTTCTGATTTCATTTATGTCCCCAGCCTCCCTCCCTCTATCATTCTCACATGCAGCTTCATTCAGTGTTTTAACATAATTGTATTACAGTTAGGTAGTATTGTGCTGTCCATTTCTGAGTTTTTGTATCCAGTCCTGTTGCACAGTCTGTATCCCTTCAGCTCCAATTACCCAATATCTTACCCTATTTCTATCTCCTGATGGTCTCTGTTACCAACGAAATATTCCAAGTTTATTCACTAATGTCAGTTCGTATCAGTGAGACCATACAGTATTCATCCTTTAGTTTTTGGCTAGTTTCACTCAGCATAATGTTCTCAAGGTCCACCCATGTTGTTACATACTTCATAAGTTTATTCTGTCTTAAAGCTGCATAATATTCCATCGTATGTATATACCACAGTTTGTTTAGCCACTCATCTGTTGATGGACATTTTGGCTGTTTCCATCTCCTTGCAATTGTAAATAATGCTGCTATAAACATCGGTGTGCAAATGTCCGTTTGTGTCTTTGCCCTTATGTCCTCTGAGTAGATACCTAGCAATGGTATTGCTGGGTCATATGGCAATTCTCTATTCAGCTTTTTGAGGAACCGCCAAACTGCCTTCCACAGTGGTTGCACCATTTGACATTCCTACCAACAGTGGATAAGTGTGCCTCTTTCTTTGCAACCTCTCCAGCACTTGTCATTTTCTGTCTTGTTGATAATGGCCATTCTGGTGGGTGTGAGATAATATCTCATTGTGGTTCTGATTTGCATTTCTGTAATGGCCAGGGATGTTGAGCATCTCTCCATGTGCCTTTTGGCCATTTGTATTTCCTCTTCTGAGAATGTATGTTCAAGTCTTTTTCCCATTTTGTAATTGGATTGGCTGTCTTTTTGTTGTTGAGTTGAACAACTTCTTTATAAATTCTGGATACTAGACCTTTATCTGATATGTCGTTTCCAAATATTGTCTCCCATTGTGTAGGCTGTCTTTCTACTTTCTTGATGAAGTTCTTTGATGCACAAAACTGTTCATTTTGAGGAGTTCCCATTTCTTTCTTTCTTTCTTCAGTGCTCTTGCTTTAGGTGTAAGGTCTATAAAACCACCTCCAATTATAAGATTTATAAGATATCTCCCTACATTTTCCTCTAACTGTTTTATGGTCTTTGACCTGATGTTTAGATCTTTGATCCATTTTGAGTTAACTTTTGTATAGGGTGTGAGATATGGGTCCTCTTTCATTCTTTTGCATGTGGATATCCAGTTCTCTAGGCACCATTTATTGAAGAGACTGTTCTGTCCCAGGTGAGTTGGCTTGACTGTCTTATCAAAGATCAAATGTCCATAGATGAGAGGGTCTGTATCTGAACGCTCTATTCGATTCCATTGGTCAATATATCTATCTTTATGCCGGTACCATGCTGTTTTGCTCAGATTATTCCACTCACTTCTTACATGATTTCCCTGCTTAAACTTCCTTCACATGGCAACCAGAGCAATCCTTCAAAAATGTAAGTCAGGTCATGTCACTCTTTTAATTGATACACTCCTGGGATTCGACATCTCCTTCACAGTAAAGGCCAAAGTCTTCACAATGGCCCACAAGGTCCTATGTGACCTGGTCTCTCATTACCTTCCCAGCTCACCTCCTACTCTTCTCTCCCTTGCTCACTCTGCTCCAGACAACCTGGCTTCTCCTTGCTGTGTCCTGGACATGCCAGGCATGCTCTTACTTCCAAGTCTTTGCCCTGGCTGTGCCCTCAGTCTGAAAAGCCCCAGACATCCACATGGCTCGCTTCCTCAAATCCTCGCTTAGCGATGCCACCTTCTCCTTGAGTCTGTACCTTACTGTCACTTAAAAAATACCTTCTCTCCCTAAACCCTTCCCAAGCTCATTTTTTTCACTGTCTGCTCCCCATAAATAAGATGTAAGATCTCTGGGAGCAGGAATTTTTGTTGGTTTGCTCACTACTCGATTCCTAATGGAACTGGGCCTCCCATATAATAGGGGCTCAATAGTGTTGAATGTTTGATGAATGAGAGGGCTTTAAGCAGGGGAGTGACATGACATGTTTTGCGGATTGTTTGGCTGTTGTGTGAGGAGTGGGCTGTAGGGGAGAATGGAAGGAAGCAGAGCTATCATCCCAGTAGTTAGGAAGAGAGATGATGATGCCTTATTCTAGGTTGCTAAAGAGAGCTGCTGAGAAATGGGCAGGTTTGGAATCAATTTAGAAGAGCTGACAGAATTTGGCTGATGGATTGAATGTAGATTGATGGTGAGGAATCAAGGATGGCCCAACAGTTTTAAATGAAATAACTGGATGAGGAAAATTGGGGAAAGGATTGGCTTTTATTCTGTATTCATCTTTTTGAGAGTTTTTGAATTTTTATGCAGGCATACTAAGTGTTCCTTTTATTTATTTTTTATTTTTAAGTTTTTTTGGATTTAACACCCAGATAAAAATATTGAGTAGGCTGTGTGACTTACAAATCTAGAGCTCATCAGTGAGATCCAGGCTGGAGATACAAATTTAGGGCATTTACATTTGTAAAATAAAGAAAATTGAATGAGTATGTCATCTCCTACCCTAGAGGAGTTTCTGCTCTTGGGGGAGAAGATTAAGAGGTGGGGAGAAAACATAACCAAGTAAAAAAGTAAAGTAAATGACCCAGAAGTGGAACCATCAGTTGGTCGGTTAGGGAGAGCCAGGTGCTGGTATTCCTGGGGTAAATAACTTGGATAAGATCCCTGCACTCAGGGAATTTATTGTCTATAAATATGGTCTATAAATTGGAGAGCTCCTAGTTCAGGAGCTATCAGGATATAAGAACAGGAAGAATTCCATTTTTTGTTATTGTCAGGGTGAATGAATGTTTCCCCCCACCGTCTTAGACTAGGGAATCTTGATAATTAAGTTGGGAGTTTGTCTAAAATTGACCTGGGCATAGCTGGTGTAGATATACAGTGATTATAGCTAGGATAAGGGTTGTGTTCAGATAACGTGATGAATTCCTTGAGCTATCAAGGTTTCTCTTTGATTAAGGTCATGGTACAGAGTAATTGTCCTTTATTCTCAGTTTTCTGTGGATAAAAGAAAGATCTAACATTTACTACGCTCATGTATGTGTTGTATATTTAATACACTTTACCTTTATCAGTTGAATCCTCCCTGCAATATATGAGGTCGGTGGCATTATTCCCATTTTGCAGGTGAGAAAACTAAGACTTAGAGGCTAAGTAAATCTTCCAGTGTCAAAGAAAAAGGCCCTGGCAGATCCAGCACCCACCCTGCCATCTGACATGAAATACTATGCTCTTGAAACTCAAAAGCCCAAAGGAACACAAAATAAAGTTAGTATTTCTTTTACATTAGAGTAAATGTTTAAATTCAGCTTACTTTTCTTTCCAGCTCCCTTCCCTTAGGTTAAAGATCTTCTGTTCTTTCAATTAATCTGTGTGTGACATACTATTAAAGTGCTTATTACACTGTTCAGCATACAGTAGAAGCCTAACCATTGCTAGCTAATATGATAATGCTATTTATCAGATGAGGAAAGTGAGTCTCAGATAAAGGAAGGGACCTGTCCAGTGTCTCATACCTAGTTATCTGTTCTACTTCCATTCTTTTAGGAACTTTCTAGTTTTATCATTGTTTATTTCTTGAATGGATGGCCTCTTTCCTCCTTTATTCTGCCCTGTGCTTCTTTTAATATGGTCCCAGTTGTCTTGGCTCTCAGAGAACTCTCCCTGTACCCCAGGCTCATGTAGCTTCATTTGGTTTCGTGCAGCAGGTTATTCATTCATTCACTTTCTGAAACTGGAGCTGTCTGGCAAATTTAATCAGAAGATTGTGTAACCATGGCAAGAGGCTGTCCAGACCCATAGCTATAATGAGACAATGGGAAGGGGAGAATTGGATTAAAAGGTGGCTCACTTTGCAAAGGGGGAAACTCCAACTCCCACTCCCATCTACCTCTTGCTACCCACTTGTGATAAGAACCAAAACTAAAGGTGAAAATGTAGAGTGAGATTAACCTTGAGTGACCCCAGGGAATTTCTGAAATAGCACGTATGCTGGTTTGAAACTATTATATACCCCAGAAGATCCATGTTTTAATCCTGACCCAATCTTGGGGGGCAACTGTTAAATTTAATCCTCATTCGGTATTGTCCGGTGGAAATATTTTTATTTTCTCTATGGAGATGTGTTGTGCCCTTTTGATTAGATGAAGATGTGATGGAGATGTGATTCCACCCATTCCATGTGGGTCTTGGTCAGTTTACTAGAATCTTTTAAAACGGGAAACATTTTGGAGAATTCTCAGATGTAGACACTTGGAGAACAGTTGCTTCACAGCTGATAGAGACATGGATATTTGGAAACACTTGGAGGGCTGGCAGAGAGAGCAGATGCCTAGACAGAGGCAGGGCCAAATAGACATCACTATGTGTCTACCTATGCGAGGCTAAGCAAGCCAGAACCCAGAGTTGTGTCCTGGAGGAACTGAGTGAAGGCCCACAGATGCTTAGAGAGGAAACCACTGGCATCAGAAGTTGGAAGCAACTGAACCAGGAATAAGGATGAGCAGATGCAAGCCACATGCCTTCCCAGTTGACAGAGGTGTTCCAAATGGCATCAGCTTTTCTTTTCTTTTTTTTATTTATTAATCATGCCAACATACAAACACAAGCAATCTTACCTTATGATCATTCCATTCTACATATATAATCAGTAACTCACAATATCATCACATAGTTGTATATTCATCATCATGATCATTTCTTAGAACATTTGCATCAATTCAGAAAAAGAAATAAAAAGAAAACAGAAAAAATATTCATACATACCATACACCTTACCCCTCCCTTTCATTGATCACTAGCATTTCAACCTACTAAATTTATTTTAACATTTGTTCCCCCTATTATTTATTTATTTTTAATCCATATGTGTTACTCATCTGTTGATAAGGTAGATAAAAGGAGTATCAGACACAGTTTTCACGATCATACAGTCACATTGCAAGAGTTATATCATTATACAATCATATTCAAGAAACATGGCTACTGGAACACAGCTCTACATTTTCAAGCAGTTCCCTCCAGCCTCTCCATTTCACCTTAACTAAAAAGGTGGTATCTATATAATGCCTAAGAATAACCTCCAGGATAACCTCTCTACTCTGTTTGGAATTTCTCAGCCACTGACACTGTATTTTGTCTTATTTTGCTCTTCCCCTTTTTGGTCGAGAAGATTTTCTCAATCTCTTGATGCTGAGTCCCAGCTCATTCTAGGATTTCTGTTCCACATTGCCAGGAAGGTCCACACCCCTGGGAGTCATGTCCCATGTAGAGACAGGGAGAGCAGTGAGTTTGCTTGTCGTGTTGGCTGAGAGAGAGAGAGAGGCCACATCTGAGCAACAGAAGAGGCTCTCTTGGGGGTGACTCTTGGGCCTAATTTTAAGTAGGCTTAGCCTATCCTTTGTGGGGTTAAGTTTCATATGAACTACCCCCCAAATTGAGGGCTCAGCCTATTGCTTTAGTTGTCCCCACTTCTTGTGAGAATATCAAGAATTCTCCACTTGAGGAAGTTGAATTTTCACCCTTTCTCACCGTTCCACCAAGGGGACTTTGCAAATACTTCTTTTTTTTTTTTTTTTTTTTTTTTACATGGGCAGGCACCGGGAATCGAACCCGGGTCCTCGGGCATGGCAGGCAAGCACTCTTACCTGCTGAGCCACCGTGGCCCACCCTGCAAATACTTCTTTATTCACTATTCAAATCACTCTGGGATTTATTGGGGCATCACTCTGGACAAACCTACAAAATCCCATGCCCTACTCAAGTTCCATGTACTATGATGTTCAATTAAGCTGTGCATATGAAGTAGGTTTCCTAAAATTAGGAAATGCACTAATCAAAATATAAATTTTGTATCAAGTAAACGTTTTTTTGCTTTAGTCTTACACATAAGTTAAAGTTTTAAAACATTAATTACCATCTATTTTCAACACCCTGCAGTATTGACATTCCTTTGTTCTTCCTCATGCAAAAGCATTTTTAAATTTGTAGATTTAGCCACTAAGATTATACACGCTAGGCATTCCTAGATTATACCATCTCAGTCTTTATCATCTATCTTTCCTTCTGATTTCATTTGTGCCCCCAGGCCTCCTCCCTCTGTCATTCTCACTTTCAGCTTCATTCAGTGTTCTGACATTATTGTATTACAGTTAGGTAGTATTGTGCTATCCATTTCTGAATTTTTACAACCAGTTCTGTTATACAATCTGTATCCCTTCAGCTCCAATTACCCAGTCTCTACCCTATTTCTATCTCCTGATGGTCTCTGTTACCAACTGAAGTTTTCCAAGTTCATTCACTAATGTCAGTTCATAGCAGTGAGACCATACAGCAATTGTCCTTTTGTTTCTGGCTAATCTCACTCAGTACAATGTCCTTAAGGTCCATCCATGTTGTTACATACTTCATAACTTTATTCTGTCTTATAGCTGCATAATATTCCGTCGTATGTGTATACCATAGCTTGTTTTGCCACTCATCTGTTGATGGACACGTAGGCTGTTTCCGTCTCTTGGCAATTGTAAATAATGTTGCTGTATACATTGGGGCATCAGCTTTTCTTGAGTGAAGGTAACCTCTTGTTGGCAACTTAATTTGGACAGTTCATTACTTAGAACTATAAACCTGCAACTTAATAAATGCCATTCCATTTCTGGTATGTTTCATTCCGGTAGCTTAACAAACCAATACAACAGCGTTATTGGACATGTTGTTTATATCCTGTTTGAGTTGTGGGGATCTCTAAAAAAAATAAAAAAGAGCCGAGTGTTACGATCAGACTACAGAGAAGTAGAATCAAGATCTTAAATCAAGACTCTTCAAGGAACCCAATTCTTCCCTGCATATGCCCATTAACTCTGGTGCCCAGAATTTATCCATTTGACATTCATTACTTTAGCTTAAAAAACACAACAATATGTATATGACACATAAGAGCATGAAGTGATTTTTACCACTTGCATTCTTATTTGAACCTTACATAAATTCTGTGATGGGTACAGGGCAAGGAGAGGTGGTCTTGCGCAGTGGTTATAAGCAAAAAGTTTGGAATCAAGAGGGCTGACTTGTTTGGAGTCCTTATCATGGTATTATACCTCTACAAGCTTTGATCCTATCTGTAAACTAGGCATAATTATGATACACATTACTTGGGGCTTGTAAATTGAATAAAAATACTAAATTTTCTTTACTTGAGAATTAAATAATATAATACAGTAATGGTATCTGACACATATTAAGTTCTAAGTACATGCTTGCTATTATTATGTTCCCCATTTGACAAAGTAGAAAATTGAGAATCAGATTTGGAAAGTGACTTGTCCAAGGCTGCCAAGGCTGGGCTAGAGCCCAGTTCTCCTGACTTCAGCAGGCTCTGTCTGCTTTAGCACGTTGAATCGGCATCCACAGTGTCCGCTCTCACAGTAAGAACAGTGCCATTCTGGTGAAGATGCTTTCAGGTTAGAAAGGGAAAGGCCTTTTTTGTTTTTGTTTTTTTTTCTTAGACAGGGATGTACTTCAGGGCCATTAAAATGCTTCTGTGGTTTGTAGGACTTGTTGCAGTTTCTGAGCATCTTTTAATTGCTAAGCATTCTTGAGGCTTCAGGGCAAAGGTATTTGGATTTCTTTGTTTTAAACAAGACAAATAAATAAGAAGGAGCTTGATGCTCAATGAAGAGGTTAGGCTGACTGGGTGTTGAGAGCCTCTGGGGTAGTCCTTCTGTGAATCTTATTACTTTTCTGTCATGGCTCACCACTGTTCTGGTTGGGAAATGGCTAAGTACCCACAGACTCCTTTGTGCTTTCTAATTTTGTGACCTGAAACTACAGGGAAGAAGGCAGAGATCTGGGTAAACTTCGTGAGAAGCTGTTAGACTGTACCAGCTTCTGAGTAGGGTCTTATGAGAAGGATACAGACAAACTGGAGTGGTTTGGCCAAGATCACAGAGAGAGAGAAAGTTGTAAAGGCAAGGCTAGAACTCGGGTCTCCCAATTCCCAGGTTAGTGTGCTATCCTCTATACCACATGGAACCCTCAGAAGAGTCTCTGAATGTGTGTATGTACATGTGTGATAGTACAGTTTAGGGAGAAGAAAATCACACTACCTATCCTCTCTTTCTGATAAATTTGTGTTCAAGAGAATCCAGTGCATTATAAGCATCAACAATAGCCTTGCGAAGTGGGAATTGATATTCCCAAGAAGCACCCTGCAGTTTGAAGGTTGCACACAGCAGAGAGGTAGGGCATCTCCATCACACTATCTAGGACTTTGCCACCCAAAGTATGGTTCCTAGACCAGCAGCATCTGGGATCTTGTTAGTAATTCAGCCACCCAAGAACTACTGACTGAGAATATGCACTTAAAAAGATGCCATAGTGATTTGTAGGCATGCTGAAGGTTGTGAATCAGGAGATGATAGGGGCTCATACGTTGGTGATATATGCTTGGGTTGTATTTTGCTGACCTCTGGTCTATGTGGGAGAAGATGGTGAGTTTTGCACAGTGTGCAGCTTTGGTTGAGAGTTAAGGACTTCTTGGAGTATTGTATTGAGTATTTACAGACTCAGTACCATGATCAATTAGGGATACCTACCATAAGTGTAGATGGGGAAGTGGGGACCTGTGGGCTAGGGAGTTACCATCATTGATCTAGACAACTTCCGAAGACTCTTTCAACTCGGACATTCTCTAACTTTAATGCTAGCAGCAAACCACTCTTAGATCAGAGATCGGGTAGTGTCTTCTGGAAGTCAAGAACTGGGTTTGAGTCTTGGTTCTGTCATTAGCTAGCACTGGGACCTTAAGAAAGTTACGTACATACTTGGTACCTCAGATTCCACATCTGGCTCTGCCTACCTCCAAGTTTATTGAGCTTAAAGTTTAAATGAGTGTATTAGTCTGTATTCTTCAGAGAAACAGAACTGACTATATATATTTAAATATTAAGAGATTTACTATAGAAATTGGCTCACATGACTGTGGGGATTGGCAAGTCCTGTAGGGCAGGTTGTAAGTTGGAAACATGGATTCCCCAGGAGAAACCACAAGTTGGGAATTCCAATGAAGTTTATGTTGAATTCCTCAGGAGAAGTAGGCTGGCTGAAGTATAGATAGAAATTCTTTCTGAATGCTGAAACCCTTAGTTTACTTTAAGACCGCCAACTGATTAGATGAGGAGACTCCTCTCAATGCTGAAAGCAATCTCTTTTGTTGACTAGAGATGTAATCAGCTGTAGATGCAATAACCTGAGTAGTGATTTAAGGCCATCTGTGAAATAACCTCACAGTAAGGATCAGACCAGTGCTTGCTTGACCAAACAACTAGACCCTATAACTAGCCAAGTTGACACATGAAATTAACCATCACATTGAGATAGGGAATAGCAAAAAATTTTGTAACCCCAAATATGCTGTGGAAATGTAATGATAATGAGGATAATGAGGACAATTAAATAGGTCCAAAGTATATCAGTAACATTTCTAAAAACGCAGTGAGTCAATGGCCAAATCAGGGTCAGAATTCAAGTTTCCTGATTCCCAGTTGCCTCTTGGAATCAGTCCAAGATTCCATTCTAAGTCCTTGAACTAAGAAATCAGATAAACAATCACATCTAAATTAGTATTCATGGTAAGGCTATGGCAACTGCTAATGTTTATTGAGGGTTTATTTTGTGCCAGCACTCCAAATCCCCTACATGCAGTATCTCTTTAATTTCTCATGTCAATTCTTTGAAGTGGTGCTCTGCTTACCCTTCTCTATATGAAGAACTAAGGTTAGTCTGTTACTTTCACTGAACATTTTACTTTTTAGCTGGGAATAATGCTTTATGTCAAAGGGAGACATTTATAATGGTAGAAATCCAGGCCTCCTGATAGACCATTTGGTGGTGGAGGAGATGCATTTTTGGATAGAGAGCAGATTGGGATATTCCAGTGCCCCTGAAATTGAACTGCAAAGGTGGTGGTTGGTCCTGCCAAGAAGGCTTGGCATGAACTGAGTTTGTCACCTTGTAGCAGTGCCTGCTGCTCTGGCCCCTCTCAGACTGAAGATATTTCAGCTGGCAGCTGGGGGCAGGAAAGTGTCCAGCCAAGTGGGAAGGCAAGACTTTGAGATGAGATGACTGGCAAAAGGGGAGGGGAGGCGCAGAGCCCGGCACGACCAGGCTGCTGACTCCGTGTTTACAGCACAGCGTCCATCTCCAAATTAAATCTCCTGGATTTCTCACTTAGGGAGAGGTGAGGGAGAGCAAATCAACAGAACACAAAGGTGAGAAAATACGAGCCATTTTTCCACCCTCAATAGCTGGAGGCCCAAGTAATCCTGGGAACAGTGTATTAGTTCTGAGTTTAAATCTAATAAGAAAGGGTTCATGAACAGATTTTCTGCCACCATTAAGCAAAGTAGCTTAGTGGATAAATGCTTGGGCTCTAAATCGTTAGACCCTGCTTCAAGTACCTTTGCCATCATTTGCTAGTTGTGTGATGGTGGGCCTGATTTTAATCAGTACCTCAGTTTTCTTGCCTGTAATGTAGAGATAACAATAGAATCTGTCTGAGAGATGTATCAGGAAGATCCAGTAAGCTAATGCATTCAAATTTTCATCACACTGCTAACGCAGTAAATATTCAATACATGATAGATTTTTTTAAAATTGCCATTATTGTTGAAATTTTCATTATCACGATTGTTGGGATATGAGGGTGTCCTATAAATAGCAGACCTCTCCTTGCTTCAGTTCTGCACCAATTAAGAAATAAGGCAAAGGAGGAAATCAGATGTGTGATCAAAACATCACCTGTATCAGTGGTGAGCTAACACTGGAGGATGTGGCACGAGTGGATAGACTAATAAGCCCACTCAGGTCTCTTTTTCTGGGGAATCTACTTTTGTACAACTCACTGCTTGAAGGATGAGTGTGAGGTCTCTGCAGGCCAGCCAGCTCCAGAGGAGCAAGGGAGAAAAGCTTCGAGCTCTGCACATCTAATTCCTTTTTTCAAATCATTATTCTGATCAATCCCTCCTCCTGTTGGAGGAGGAAGAAGAAATGGATAGAGACAGCCTGGGATTCTTCAATAATGAAATCTGCTCCACATAGAAGGAAATAGTAGTAGGGAGAAAGGATTTGCCCCAGACTTCACCATGTGACAAACACAGTGGCACATTTGACATATTGGACTTCTTAAGACTATTTAACATCCCCTGCCCCCATTACACAACAAAATTATTTTCAATAATGATCATATAATAATCAGAAATGACCATCTTCTTTGTTTAATATTTGGTTTTAAAACAATTAACAAACAAAACAGAAGAATTTATTTTGAAGGTGTTATTCAGATTCAGTAAAACACTTCATATCTAAACTTGAAGTTTCCCCTTACCAAACAAAAACATTACACTTTGCATTTTGCACTGTTTCATGGATTTAAATTTTAAACCCAAATACCAACTTTATGTGGTCCTATAGAATGCCATGAGCAAAATTATCTCAAGTTTTTTTTTTTCCTTCTTTACATCACTGTGCTTTCATTGCTGTTTAAACACAGGAAAATGCAGTAAAACAGGAATTGGAGACATGACTTCAAATGAGCATGAATTTACTCTTGAAATTAATGTATGAAGCTTAGTTCACATGTTTGAAACTTACATGTATATTATTAAAATTCAACTTTAACCTCATAAAGTTTAAAATTTAGACCAACTAAAAAAAGAAAAACTAAAAAAAAATTTAGATCAACTAAAGATTTTTTTGGGGGGTGGTTGAAGTGAGATATGTTATTATTGGTGTTGTTTAGAATTGTTCAGGCACAGTATAACAATAAAAAGCAGACTGATTTTTGGCCATTTAAAAAATGAAGATTTTAAATTCTCTACAGATAATGTAATTACTTTTTGCCCACACCCAGGACAAATTGCTTCCACTGTCTTACTCTTGTTATGCCACTGAGTTTATGGAATGGGGTCAAGATTTCTGGGTCCTAGATTTGTCTCTGCCCATAACCCCTAATACTCTGTTCCCCACTGGACAGTTTTTTTCTTCCCTGGCCCTCAGTTTTTCTCACTGTAAACTAAGAGGGTGGGTCTGGGTCATCTCTAACATTTCTTTTCTGCTCCAAACTCTGGTTCAAGAAGTCATCCTTCACCAGGGAGACATGGAGTGGGAACATATTTAAAATCTGAATTTGCTTCTGTTGAGGGAACTACACAGATTTATGGGGATGAGTCAGTGAAGAGAGATTACCTGCTTTTGATTTATGTCAAAGAAGCGATATACTCTGGATTCCTCCACACTTGAGAAGTTAGGAATAAAGTAGAAGTTTTCAGGATTGGAGGAGGAAGCTATGACCTGGTTGGGGTGGTGGGGCAGTGACAGTGATGGGACAAGGAAACATTTATTGAGCACTTATTATGCTCTCAGCACTATGCTGTGTTCTATGTGGAACCTTCATAGCATTATCATGTTGAAGGTGCTGTTATCGATTTCCCCTAGTTAACAGATAAGGAAATTGAACTGTGATAAATAGTGACTGGTAAATGGTGGTTTTGGGTTTGAATCCAGGTTGTCTGACTCTGGACTCTGTACTTGAACCACTCTGGCACAGGGTGTGAGTTGCTCTTCTCTGCAAAGGCTCTGTGCCTCTGCTCTGGCTCTCATATCAGGGAAGCTTGCTACTGGATCCAGTTTTACAGAAAGGGCATTAGCATCTTTGTCCAAGACTGGATTTGGCTTTGTTTCAGGTCTTGTTCTGGAACATTGTAAATCTATTCATTGTTAATGTTCAGAGGGAACTTTGACTCTCCATTCTACCTACCCCTATTTCAGGTTAGAGAAACTAAGGCTCCAAGCAGGAGAAGTGACTTAAGGTCATTTAGATTTAAGGGCAGAGATGCAAGCAGCATTCCATCTACTTGCACCACTTTGAAAAACAAACTAGTTGGTGTGTACTGAGGGTCTGGCCTGGCTTCTCATAATCTCCAGCACTGGCCTTGGAGTCCCTGAGTATTCTTGGTCTTTCTCAGAATTATCCAGGCCTGCACCCTGTTGTGGTAGTTGGGTGCCCTCACTATTAAGTGCTGACTTAGACTGAGATATGTCATTCATATAACTCTGTTGCGCTGATTTTTAAAATGAGGTTAATAATGATTTTTAAATTTATCTACTTTACAAAGCATTATTTCTTTCTATAAAGCATTTGAAAGTTTTAAATTATAAGTCATTCTGTTCATTGAGCAAATATTTGAGCGCTTAATGTATGTTTTCTGGGCACTGGAGTCATAGACAGACACAGTCCCTGCTTTCATGGAGCTTATACTTTAGAGAGGCACAGATAGTAAATAAGCCACAAAATCATGATTTAATTACATTTATCATTATTTAATTTACATTTTCATGCACATATATGAAGACTTGTTTTCCTAAGTATTATGGGCAATCCAGAAAGAACTATGAGTTCTTTTCTAATCTTAGCTGTTTCTGAAAACTTATATTTCATTTCTATATCTCACTTTGTTTAAAAAATATGGTATATTTTACAGTACATTTTCAAAAATGTCACATTGTTATTTTTCCAAAACAAATGAAATTTACCTTGTATCCAAGTCACTCTTTCTGAAATAGCTACAGATCTAAGTAAAGAACAGTGGAAGGTAACACATCTTCCACTGTGATTGTCTTAACGTAAATCATTTTTCTCATATATATATTTATATATTTTCAATTAAAAACTATAGGTTAGAAAGCCCATCTTGTCTGTATTTCAGTCAAAGTTTGTTGGTGATTGCAACCTGCCAGTGCTCCCTGGATCTACAAAGAATAAGTTGTAATAAATGGTGTTTATTATGGACCTTTTTGTTTTCTTCTGGATGTTTCCACTTTGTCACACCAGTTTTCTGATTCAGCTTCATGATATGCTATAGGAGTCCCATTTTATAGAGAAAACAAGCAAAGTGATATTTCTTATGTAATGTGATGAAGAATAGAATTGCTAATTGTAAGTTTGGGGATCTTCTTACAAGTGATATTTATTTTTCTGTAACCTAGATAGACCTGAGTTAGAAACTCACCTTTTCCATTTTCATTCATCCATTCATTCAACAAATATTTATTGTGCATCCCCCACAATTATGGCATCTTATTTGATGCAGAGAATTCTTGGGGTGGGGAGGACAAAATAGATCAAGTCTTAGCTTTCGTGGAGCTTACGTTCTAGTGGGGATGACTACTGTAAGCAAATAAATAAATAAGCAAGGTCACTTTAGATTGTGATAAGGTAATTGAAACAAAAAAAATAGGGTTATAGGAATGAAACAAATTAATTTGTTGATGGTAGAGGTGAGAATCAAGGTTCTTTTGAGGAGAGGACATTTGAGCTGAGTCCCAAAAGAAAAAGAAGAAACTGACCCATTGAGTACTGTAGTGAGTGTGCTATAGCACATATAAGAGCTCTAAGGCAGGAAATGCTTGGTATGCTGGAAAACCTGGAGGAAGGTGAGGGTGTTTGGAGTGCAGGGAGCAGGGGTGGTAGTGGGAAGTGTGATGGGCAGTGAGACTGGAGAGGAAGCAGAGTCAGATCATGTAGGTCCTGTAGACTATGCTAGAGAGAGATTGGACTTTGTTCTAAATAAAGGTGGGAAGTCAAGGAAAGGTTTAAAACAAAGGAATGGTGTTAGCAATTTAGGAAGATGATTCTGTGGAGTAATTTACTCTGGGGAGAGCAGAGGTGAGAGAAGGGATACTAGTTTGGAGGCCATTGTAATGGTTGAGGCAAGAGATGATGATAGCCTAGCTTAAGGTGATGGAATGGAAACAGAGACACAGAAAGCTTCAAGATAAATTGGGTAGGAGTGGCAAGGGGAGGAGAAGAATTAAGGCAGTCTCTTTTATGTCTGGCTTGAGCAATTAATTAGATGTGTGATCTTGAGAGAGATTATTTTCTTTGAAGCTGAGCATTGGCTGGGGCATGGCATGAGACCCTGGGTGGAAAGTGATGACCTAGGTGAGAGAAGCCCAGGGGACATTGAAGGAAAGATGGTGCTGCCCTCTGTGGAGTGGATTGTATAACTTCTTCCACTAAGAATCATAAGATATCACCACCACCTGAAGAAACCTTTAAGTACCAATAGTGTAAATTATTCAAGGTAAATGACCATGATACTATTGCTTCTGTTTAGCCTCGTAATACTTCGAGCATAATAGAAATTTAATTGCCTTTTGTTTTCTGACTAAAAGATTATTTAGTCAAGACGTTTTTAGTATTAAATAAAAGAAATACAGCTTGAACTGGCCAGAGCAAAAAAGAAAAATTATTGGCTGATAAAATGAAAAGGAAAGAGATTAGACCTGAATTTCAGGTGTGCTAAGATCTAGATGCTCACATAGTGTTATCAGTAATATGGTTTTCTTCAAGTCTGGGTTCTGCCTTCCTTCATATTGGCTTCTTTCTCAGACAGGTTTTCCGAAGAAGTAGCAGAGATGGCAATTCCTTACATCCAGGTTTATATCCTAGCAGCTCTATCTGAATTTAACAGCCTGTTTTCCAATGCTTACAACAAAACCTGAGGCAGGTTCTCTTTGACCTGGCTTGGACTGCATATCTATCCCTAAAACAACCTCAGTGGTTAGAAGGGGATTATGTGGATAAGGCAAGGCCTGGTTAGTGGGTAGGATTGCCCCCATCTAAAGCATCTGGACAGAGAGTAGATGATTCCCAAAGGAAAACTGGGATGCTGTTACTAGAAGGGATAATGTATGCTGGGAAGGTCAAAACAATAGATATCCACCTAGAAGGGGCCCCATGAATTCCAGTTCAGAATCTTACCTGCTATACAGGTAACCCTTTATGTTGCCTAATTCCTTGGAGGTGGTCAGTGAGGGAAAGCATACAGTCCGGTAGTTCTCAGACAGCAGAAATGGAACTTTCCATGTTACCTGTGCTTTCAAACTTGCAGAGCAAGTGGGTGACTATTTGGAATCAATGGATAGGTGGCTCAGCTTTTATAGGCAGGGAAGTGGTGACAAATGGTACTGAGGCAAGTTTCCTCAGCACTTCTTCAAAGCAGACATCTCTTAAATCTTCCAAAAGCTTGACAGTTTCCTTGGAGAGCATTCTATCACAGTCTTACAGGCTGTTAGAGATAGAAAGCAACTTAGAAAACTTCCAGCTCAAATCTGTCACTATTCATATAAGAAAACCGAATCTCAGAGTACTGAATCTAGAGAAAAATCTTGAATCCAGGCCTTTGAATAGTGTGTTGGGTTTCTTATTACTTCCCTTGGTGAAATGGTTTCTCTCATGATCTATCATGTCTCTATTTTCCTACCAAGAAAATCTATCTAGTTTCCTGTGGGAAAGGATCTTGGCCCAGATTTTACTTTATTTTCTAATTCTTGAGTTTAAATCCCTCTGAGAATCGAAGGTTCTTTGAAAGATTGTGTGGCACAAGTCTCCTACGAGTCACTTGTGCCCAGAGAACAGGATCGTGAATAGCCCTTTTGGTTCAGTGACAAATTCAGTCTCTGTTTGATTCTACAGGCCCCCAGAATTCACTTTCATCTGAACTTCTGAAAATGTCTTCTAAGAGGCATCCCACACTCATGGCTCATGATGGCTGTATCCCCTCCTGAATGAGGACTTGCCAGGTTGGATGAGGAACCTGACAGGTAAGTGTCTTGATTAAGATGGCAAATGCTGGGCTCAAATGAACTTGCATGCAATCCAGGTTCCAACACTTAGAAGTTGTGTGACTTTGACCACGTTGCTAATCTTTGCTAAGCCTCAATTTCTTAATATTAAAATGGCCAAACTCATACAAACATACTTCATTAGATTGTTGAGAGGATGGAATAAAACTAATGCATCAAAATACCTTGCAGGCTTCCTGGATGATTCTAAGTACTTGATATGCACATGATCTGGGTACTGGTTGTTATTGTTGTTCCTGTTAATGCTGTAGGAAAGCTTGAAATACCTTATAACTCATTCCACATAGGTGGCAATGCAGAGGAGGAGTGTGTGCAGTGCGGATTTATTGAAACCTTAACCCTACTTGGTCCAACTTCCATTCTGTCTATAGTTCTTTGGTGTCCCCAAAATATTGACTTTCTGTGGTCTCAGGGACTTGTACATTTTCCCCTGAATTCATGGACTGACTAACCTGAGACCTTCCCCTTCTTCAATACAACAAATTTCTATTCTGATCAATACCTCTCCATCACATAAAAATACTTGGTCTACAATGGTTGGCACACAGTAATTGGTCAATAAAATATTAGCTACTGATATTACTCTTACCACTATTCCTGGCACGATGTTAGCGATGAGATTGAGAATGATGATGATAAAGGATATCTAGAGATTCTAAGACATACTTCCCAGTTTTCTTAAAGGGTAAACCTTATTCAAATTTATCATCCTATTTTTTTTTTTCTGGTAGGAGAAATCATTTTTGTCAGCTTCTTCTCATCTCTCTTTTTAAGGTCAACTAATGTCAGTGTTTAAAAAAAAATGTTTCCCGTAGATCCCATTCACTATCTTTTGTTCCCAATTATTTCCTCTTCGCTGCTCTGGTTTGGTGCTGGAAATAGAGAGGCCAGAGTCATCCTTAGAGAGATAAGACTTCCCCCATATAAGTTTGATTTCATCATCGTCAGTTTGCTGGGCCTTTTCTCAAACACCCTTTCATTTGAACCTCAAAGTAACCCAAATGAAAGCGTATTACTGTTCCTGTTTTCCAGGAATCATGTCAGTGAGCAGCTTGTCCAGTGCTGAAGAGGAGTAAGTGTTCCATCTCTGGATTGACATTTGTTCAACTGTATCACAGGGGACCTCGTGGGGTTTGGTGTAAATCGTCTCTTATAATAGGTCAGCACAGGGATGAAGTCATGATATCCATTCTTCGTATTGGCCTGGTGACTGATGTGAGGAGGAAATAGGGCACAGCAGAGACAGTGTATTCATAGGCACCAAGCTTGTGTGTTAGACTGTTAACTGGGAGAATTTAGCTGGCATCTTTACTTTCACCTTCATGGGTCCTTCCACTGGAAGAACTCCCTTGCATTTCTTGAGTTTAGTACTAATTGTTACTCTATATTACGTCTGTGATGAGTACAGCAAAGGCAAACCGCAAGGAGTATTTTTGAAATCAGATATACCTAGGCTTGAAACCAGCCATTTACTAACTATTTGACTTTAGACAAATCAAATATTTTCTAAGGCTCTGTTTCTACAACTGTAAGATGGAGACAAGAATGCTTAGGTATATCTTCTATGAAAGAATATCTTCTACTGAAGAGTAAATTAAGTTAGCTGATTTATGCAAAGTGCCTGGAACATAATAAGGTTGAAGAAATGCAGCTATCTTTGCTGCCATTATTTTAAAAAAGGAGAGGCCTTCAAAGCCTGAGAGTTGAACAGGGAAACTTGAGTTCTTTTGAAAGGCCCAATTTTCGGCTCACGTTGCTTCTTGACTCTTTGTGACTCTTTTCCTTGCCCTTTGATTCACTTACTCATTACACACTAATAATTTCCAGTTGCTTGTTTGGAGTACCAGAAATGCATATGTAACTGCCTAATTGATATTTCTTCTTAGATGCTTCTAATGCACCTCAAATTCTGCATGTATAAAGCAGTACTTGTAATCTAGTCCCAAACCTGATCTTCTTCTGGAGTCTCTATCCGTAGTGAATGGCTTCTCTATCTGGCCGGTTTTCTGGCTCAGAAGCCTGGGGGAGGCCCTTGAAACCCCTCCTTCACTTCAGGTCTATCAGAAATTCCCATCAGTTGCACTTCTTCCAAAAACATCGAATCTGTCTATTTCTTGCCATGCCCAGCACCATCCTCGTCAAAGCTACCCTTGCCCCTTTCCTGGATTGCCACAGTAGCATCCCAGCTGGTTACCCTGCATATATTGTAGCCTCTTCCAGGCTAGCAAGAGTGACTTTATTTTGGAATGCAATGATTTTGTGCTCGGACTCACCCCTCTTTCTCTGCTAATCTAGGTTTGTCTTCCTTGACTAGGGTCTTCCTTGGTTTTGCTCATCACTGTTTTACCACCATCCAGCACAGTGCCTGACACACAACTTGTAGCTAGTGAATATTTGCCCAATGACTGAGAAACTTAAAGGAGGAGAGATGTTCTCTTCGTGGACCTTTAGGCAGTAATTTGTATATTGCTAGCTAATTTGATCAGTACTTCACTGCTAGTAAGCATCAAAACTGGGATTTGAACCCAGGTCTTCTACATGAAAAGTACACATCTTAAGGGTCTAACTGAAGTCCTCCTGCTCAAGATGCTCCTTAGTGAATTTTATGCACAGAGGAAGGGGAAGGGCAGTCAGGTGGCCTGCCCAGGGAGCAATCCTACTCCATAGTCAATGATCTGGAACTATAGATTTAGAGAAATGGATGAGTAAATGATTCATTGGGAAATGGTTCAGAGCCACCATAGAAAACATATTCCTTTTTTACTTCTGGCTGGTCATGCATAGGGCTCAGAAACAAATGGAATGATAATGGAATATATCTACTATCCTTCAACATCACCTAAGTTTTAGTGAAATCTAATTTTCTATGAAGGGATGAAATAGATTTTACAGATCCAGGCCAAGTCTGATCTCCTCCTATCCCCTACCTTCACCCGTATTTATGTCCCTATCCACTTATTAACTTCAGATGAAAAATACCCTGCATCCCTATATGTTTCCTTGATTCATCAGGTTCTTCCTTGGCTGATCTATTTCTCACTTCAGTATAATTAGTCTTCCTTATACAGACAAGCCCAAGGACCTACAGTGACTTCCTATTGTCTGTAATAGAACATGAAACTCTTCTCCTTGGGTTCAAGTAACTCTTAGTATTATTACATTTATCTTCTTTTCCATTACTCCTTAGCATATGCCATCAGAATGCTTTTTACTCTATCACCTGCCAATTAATTAACTCCTTAATCAATTCACGCATTTAGCTAATACTTCTGGAATCCTTACTATGTGCTAGGCACTGTGCCACACTCTGGGATTTAGCAGTGGCAAGATAGAGATCTTATGTTCCAGATAAAGAACAATTACTTTTATCATTGGTTGTTTACAGTGGTAACAAGTGCTACAAAGAAGGGAGAGGTGCTAGAAGTGTGTGTTACAAGGGAACCTGACTTAGTAAGGAGAAGTAGGCAAGACTTCCTTGACAGGAATGGCCCTTCACTTTTCCAACCCCCAGGAAAAGCATCCTTTCTTCCCTTTCCCTCTCAAATATTTTCCATTCCTTTAATTGCAACTTTTTAGGTGAGCCGACTGAAAAACATGGTTAAGAGCTCAGGCACTTGAATGAGAAAGACTTGGAGTCAAATCCCAGCTCTACTACGTGGCATGATGTCTTTGTGCAAACTTCTCTATTCCATAATTTGCTCAACTGTCAGAGGCAGGTTACACATTCCTTTCAAAATTTTTCTGTGTGTGAAATATTTAATACAGTGCTGGAACCTAGTAAATGTTCAGTTAATAATGGTCAAGATTATTATAATGATGAACTCCTGGCTTGACTGCTAGGACTTGCTTCCTTTTTTTTTTTTTTTTCTTTAATCATTCTACAAATACGAGCCAGATATTATGCCAGATATTAGGAATACATCAATAAATAATATAACCCTGCCCTCAACCACAGAAAAATCTCCTTGGATATCAGCTCCACCCCTGTCCTGAGGCCCAGCCACTCTCAAGCTTGGGTATGAGAGAGGCCCAGGCCCCAGAATGGTGAGATTTTGCATCTCCTCCTACATGTCATCTGGAGATGTGGTTCTGCAAAGTCATGTTCTTCCTGTGCCTGGGACCCTGCCAGGTTTACCTGCCTACTTCCTAGGTTTCCCCAGGCCTCTGGGAAAACCTTTTGCTTTCTGGCCACCTCCTTGTATCACACTCAACACATGGCAGGACTTAGATAGAGAAGGTGCTCAGGAAAGGCCTATTTGCTGATGGTGCTGAGAGCTCCAAGAGTGACCAGGTTTTTTCTCATTAATGTTACACAGCACAAGGATCTCTCCAGTGCGTGTGATTTTTACTATGCAGAGCACGTTGGCTTTGTAGTTCTCACTTCCCAGAACGGGCAGCTCCAAGTGGATGCCAGGAGGGCTGGCTTCTTGATTATGCAGAACACACAAAACTCTCTGCTGTCCCCAGCTGAAGCCCACAGCTCTTGTCCTTAGGCTTCCCGTTAGTCCATTGATGAGAGCTAGCTCTGTGCAAACAGCCCTGAAATCTCCTTCTGTCAGGGGGAAACTCCCTTATAGCCTGAATGGCTGAGACACTGGTGGAATTTGGGGCTGAGATGTGTGTGTGAAGTGGTGGGTATGGAATGGGTGATGGATTCCATAAGAGAACCAGCTTGGCATAGGGCAGAAGGTTGAAATCTTATTGAACAGATGAACCTCTTCTTTCTGGGGTTGAACTCCTGGTTGGAGAGTCAAAATATACAATAGATAAACTGATGCAGTTCTGAGGGAGCCAGGAGGGCTGGGAAGCTTGGCATGCACACTGTGGTTCACTGGCCTTCCTTCATCTCCCGTCCCAACCCTCAGCCTGGATTTGAGACCCTTCTCTGATAATTGCTAACTTAGTACTTGGATGAGAAAGTTACCTCATCTGTGACACGGAGATTTATTCATTCATCCAGCACATCTTCATTGTCACTCTGCAGCAGGCACTGTGTTGAGTGCTGGGAATGCTGTGATGAGCGAAATAGATGTGGTCCTTGCCTCCCGGGGCTTACTCAGTTGAGAAAGGTGTGGAATGTGAAAAATTAAACCTGTGACAAATGCAGCTAAGGGGAGATACTCCTCCTGAGAGAGGCTTGGTGAGGCTGGGGCTAGGGAATAAGGTGGGGCCAGGCGGCTTTGCAGCCTACAAGCCAGTCTTTATCCTAACCATTTGAAAAGGGACTCTTGGGTGGGCCCTGGTCGCTCAGCAGGCAGAGTTCTTGCCTGCCATGCTGGAGACCCAGGTTTGATTCCCGGTGCCTGCCCTAAAAAAAAAAGAAAAGGAAAAGACAAAAAGGGAGTAAAAATATGTGCCCTTCTAACCTTACAGGGATGGTGTAGTTAAATGAGATAATTTGGGGCCTATTTGGCCTCAGAAAGTTGTAGAGACTGTTTTTCAGCTCAACGGTCACTTTTGCCAGTGGCTGTCCCTAATGCAACATACTGAAATGGGTATGTGCTCTCCTGAGCCCACACTTTTTCCTTTATCACCTTAATTAACGTAGCCAGGAAGCAGTTAGTCAGTTAATTATTTATTTAGCATCTGCTTCCTCTCCTACGTCCAAAGGGCCGGGATTGTGTCTGTCCTCCGCATCCTTCTGACCCCAGTACTGGATGTGTCTTAGTGGATGCTCAATAGATATCTGTTGAATGGATCAATAAAATAATTAGAGAAAACACTGAGATCTAGGATGTGGTTTCGAGAAATCTTAGTACTCCGAATATTTGTGGACTGTCTCAGATGGGGCTTTTAGGGACCATCAAGCCAACCTCATTTTATGGAGAAGGAAAACAAGGCCCAGAGAGGGGATGTAAATGGCCCTGCCACTCAGTAAATCACTGGTAAGTCCACAGTTCTTCTAATTCAAGGTTGCTTTCTTCCCCCCCAGAGCCAGAGCTGCTTTATCTGAAGCAAGATGAGCTCTTAGAGGCAGTGTCTCTCCATGTATGTAGTTTTTACCCCTGTGTTAAAATGCAAGGCAAGCAAAGAAGCCAGCTTTCGATCTCTATCTCCACAACTTGCCGTTAGAGCCTGGGCCCTCACCTTTAGGGATTCATCCCACTGCACTTGGTTTTGCCCTCTACAACTGCCTGCCTGAAAAGGCACATGTGATGGGGAGATGTGGCCAAAACCTCATTTGACAAAACATGTATCTAAATGATCTGCTGCTGGGAATGCCCAGTTAATATTCATGTGAATATCTGTTTAGAGAATGGTAGCACTGTAAAGGCAACAGCATACAGAACAGATCCCCAGCAGGCAGTGCTGAGCTCCGTGTGAGCTCCATGGGCTGCAGAGAGGGTATCAAACACACAGGAAGAACCAGGAGGAAATGTTTGTGGCAAGGAAATCTTGGTGAGCAACATCAGTTGCTTCAGGTTGGAGGAGAGGCACTGTGTGGAAGAAAAAGAGGGCATTGATAAATGAGAGGCAACTCAGTCATTTCATTTCTACATTCAGCAAATTGTTATTGAATTTGTGCTAACTGCTGGGAGTACAGGGTGAACAAAGTGAGATATGGCCCCTTCTCATATGGTGCTTAGAGTGGAGGGAGAGACAGACATTAAGCTAATGGTGACTCTAGTGAATGAATAAATATAAACAGGTACTTGAACTGAATGAATGGAATGTGGTCCTGTGAGCAAATACTAAGAGAAACTGATACAGACTGTGGAGTAGGCAGGGGGTCAGGGGCGAGCAGAGCTTTCCAGAAGAAATGATATGTGAGCTAAGAAAAGAAGGATGAGGGACATGAGGAAAAGGAAGGGATTCCAGATAGTGGGAACAGCATGTGAAAAAGCCATGAGGCAGGAGAAACAGGTAACAGGCACCAGGAGGTGTGTATGATGGCCATAGAGGGAGTGAATGAAGGGGAGATGCCTGTGAAATGAGGCTGCAGAGCTCAGGAGACAGATGTTGCTGACCCTAGGAGCCCAGTCTATTCAGAGTGGCACTGGGAAGGTCCTTAAAGTGTTAGTTATGGGACCATGATGAAACAGGTACAGAAATAGTGTTAGCTTTTATTGCAATTTGAGAGTAATTTTTGGTTTGTTGACTCTTGTGTTTTGTATGTCTTTTTAATGTATTTTCCAAGTAATTCAGTTTTCAAACATCATATTTTACAAGAACTTCAGTCCTCAGTGAATTTGGAGTAGGGGATGGGAAACTCTGATTATTTATTACAGGATTTTGGTTTTTATCTGAAAGCAATGGGAAGCCATGGAAAGGTTTATAATAGGGGAATGATAAAATCAGATGTTAAGCTTGGCTGCTGTGAGGGGAGAATGCAGTGGAGAGAGGCAGAGGTGGATGTGGGGGGCAGACAGGGGGCTGGCACACAGGGGCTCAGGCCAGGGCAGTGGTTGTGAAAATGGAGCAATGCAGATGGATTGGGCAACCAAGACTTGAAATTTGTTGGCAGGAATTTTTCAAGGCAGACAAAAGAGAACAGCAAAGAGGGCTTTGTTGAGAGAGTTTGGTAAGTTGGTAGCAAGGAGGTATCACTGCAAGGAGTAGAGTGACCTGGATATCACAGAAAGGCCCTCCCTCACTCAACGACCAAGAGTTGCAAGAACATGTCTGGGCTGGGGTAGAAGTAGATGATCCTAGGACCCATGCTCTCAAGCTATACCCTGGATCAAACCTGGGCACCAGGGAGGTTTTAATGCTAACAGTATATGAGCTCCACACCCCTGTAGCTTCATTTCTTGATGAGGTTTGGCATCCTAGGACATGCTGGTTGTATTAGTTAGGGTTCTTTAGAGAAACAGAATCAACAGGGAACACTGGCAAATATAAAATTTATAAAAGTGTCTCACATGACCATATGAACGCAGAGTCCAAAATCCGCAGGGCAGGCTGTGAAACTGATGATTCCAAAGGAGGGTCTGGACAAACTCCGCAGGAGAGGCTTTCCAGCCAAAGCAGGAAGAGAGCCTGTCTCTTCTGAATCCTCCTTAAAAGGCTTCCTGTGATTAGATTGAGCATCACTCATTATGAGAAGACACTCCCCTTGGCTGATTACAAATGGAATCAACTGTGGATGCAGCTGACGTGATCATGATCTAATTCTATGAAATGTCCTCATTGCAACAGACAGGCCAGCATTTGCCCAAACAGACAGACAGGTACCACCACTTGGCGAAGTTGACACATGAACCTGACCATGACAGTGGTGAATGGAGAACTCTGCGGATTGTACCGTGAGGTGGGGACCTTCCGGGTGAAGGGGCATTCTGTTCAAACCTTGCCTCCAAAGGTTTGAACACTTAGACCCTTCTTTTGGGTCCCAGATATTGGTTAGCCATGCAGAGTATCAGGAATTGTTGAGCCCAGAATGGGCAGTTAACTGTGGGGTGCATCAGAGTGAATGTCGCTGGCCTGATCTGGGTCCCCAAAAGGCTCCAGGAGACTGGCTTCTCTGTGCTCTTCCCAGGGAAGCATGACACCTATGATTTCCACTGCAGTCAGGATATTTCATTAATAAACCATGTCACTGCAATAAATCAAGTTCCTTTCTAGTCATAATCCTCCCTTAGTGGCAGTTGGGAAACCGATTAAGGTCTTTGTCAATTTGATCTCAGATCAGTTCCAGTGAAGGCAAAGCTGAGATGGTGAAAGGATCACAAGGCCGTCTACAGGGCACAGGAGGGTTGGTTCTATCTGGGAGTTGCTGAAAGTGATGGTTTGGGAAAGGCATGGTTCTCTGCCCAAGCCTCCTCTGTTCATTATGCTTCCATTTCTGGAGGGACATTTAAAATTATAGAATCATGTACAATCATAGCACAGAGGTGTCTTAATGACCATATCATTTAGGGGAGGAATAAATATGATATACCTGCCAGTACACCATTATCTCCATAGGGCAGATGTCATGAATTAATCTCTAGATTCTATGCAGTCTCAGAATCTTTCTCAATACACCATGCCAGGGAGCTACTACCAATTGGTTGGTGCCAACATGGAGTTAGAGGAGGAGTCATAATACCATCCAGATTCCTGTTTTGCAGATGGAAAAGCTGAGGATTAGAGAGGGGAAGGGTCTGGTTAAAAATCACAAAACTATTGACAATATGTCCAAGATGAGGTTCTGGATTTCTGTACTCTCAGCCCAATGCTTCTTTTTATTTTTTTTGGATGCTGTTTTGTGGGGTCACATTTCGTTACTTTTCCATGTGAATATCCTGTTATTGCAGCACCATTTGTTGAATATTTGTTTGTTTGATTGTTTTTTTTTTTTGCTTGTTTTTTGAAAAGTACGTGGACTGGGAATCAAACCTGGGTCTCTCGCATGGCAGACGAGCATTCTACCTCTGAACGAACTTTGCACCCCCAGCCCAGTGCTTTTCTGTTGTATATTTGAATGAAGCATTAAAATCTATATCTCTCCTCTTTCCTGGGAAAGACTTAAATCTAATATCATGGCTTGATTCTGTGACTCTGTATCCTCAAAGTAACCAGGCTGAGCACATGGAAATGGTGATTCTTTCTTTTAAGTTATGATGCATGCCATGAGGGATTGCTGTTGGGTCAAGTTCTGACTCTGCATGTGCTAACCATTCCTAGCCTGGTTCCCAGCACCACTCTGGACATATAGGAATAGAGGCTCAACAGATACTTGGTGAATCTTGTGTATAACAAATGTTTGAATAAATGAAAAATCCAAAGCATCTGTTGCTTTTTTCTGTTTGGACACAAGCAGCGACTTTGGAATGATGAAGTTGGTGTTAGGGAAAGGTAGAGAAAACTGGAAGTCTTTCTGAACACTGTTGAATGAGCAAATCAGGGGGAAATGTGGAGTGGTTAAATTATGGACTGCTTCTATTTGTTTCATTCACTTTGTGCTCATTATGACTCCAGTTTCCAGAGGAGGAGGGAGTAGAGTAAATAACAGAGTACGTTCTGTAATATTTCAGGGGCTTACTTTTCACTGAGTGCTTCATAACACTAATTTAACTTTCTCAACTCAATGAGATCATTGTCATTATGCCTGTTTTATAGGTTAGGAAAAGATAAATAATTTGTCCAAAGACCCAGTTTTTAAAAAATTTGCACCCAACTGAGATATGGATCTTGCTTCCATTTCATGTGCAAGGCATGAAGGAGCTCTGAGTTCACCAAGAATCTGGTTTGTATGAAGCTGCTCTTCTTGGCCACTTGAAGAAGTACCATCTAAATATGATTTTTAATTTGATTTCTCTGTATGCATTAGGAATTTTCATAAGATACTTCCATCATGTGGCCTTTCACTTTCATTAGACAGTATTATCTTCAAAATAACCTGGTGGGGTAGCAAAACAGGGGTGATATCTTCATTTGCATATGGGACAATGGAGATTCAAAAAATGAAAATGACTTGGCTGAGGTCACTCTTGGAGATGGTGATAAAGTGGGGGCTCTACAAGGTCATTTGATTCCCAGTCCAGGGTGCTCTCACATAATCAGTATTGTGACACTATACTCAGATTTTTGCAATGGAATTATGTTCCCCTGACCCACTAGAGTTGGAAATGCAGTGGGACTGGCATTCATATTTTAGAATAAATGACTCCCTTCAGGCCTGTCTTCCTTCTTTTACGTATTTTTTTAGCTATCCGTTCATTTATCCAACCATCATTCATATATCCATCTTCCATTTAAACAATGATCCATCCAATTAATCTGTCCATTTATCCATTATCCTACAGCTGCCCATTTATCCATTTATGCATCTTTTTTTTTTTTTTTTTTTTTTTTACGATGTGGCCAGTTTATTTTAAAAATCTTATTGCTCAGACCTCCCTCTATGGGTAACAGTGGGAACTTTGGAAACCAGTCCTTGGGGATAGGGCCAGAGGCAGGCACTAGGGTGGAGGAAAGAATGGCACATTTGGTTCATTGTCCTGGAGGTGGGGTATAGTGGATTGGGTCTCAGGGCCTTTTAGGGACCTCTCTCATGGAACTATATGAGAGAGAGAGAAAGAGAGAGAGAGAGAGAGAGAGAGAGAGAGAGAGAGAGAGAGAGAGCAAGAGCTCTAATCATTTGTGGAATGAACTAAGGTATAAATTAACAAAGGGTATCAAGGATCTGTGAGATATCAAAATATAAGGAAGACATGTTCCTGACTCTTAAATTATTGGTAAAAAAGCTTAGTAGGAAAGAGAGATCTGTCTGCAGGAAGCTATAACACAAGGCAGACTAGGTTCAATTCATTGAA
Source organism: Tamandua tetradactyla (assembly GCF_023851605.1). Taxonomy (NCBI): domain Eukaryota; kingdom Metazoa; phylum Chordata; class Mammalia; order Pilosa; family Myrmecophagidae; genus Tamandua; species Tamandua tetradactyla. Next base: position 32,888,138 of record NC_135346.1, read on the forward strand.
ACAGATGTCATGAGGTTAGAATAGGGCAAAATTACTCAGTTGCTCTTGTCTGGCGGGGCTTTAGGGAGGAAATGCCATTTGGTCTGGATTTCCATGCAGACCAGGATTTCCCAGAGTGTCCATAGGCAATAGGCAGGAGAATCACATGGGCTGATTATTAGAAATACCGATTCCTTCTTCCACCTTTATTAATCAGAATTTCTAGGGGTTGGAACTAGAAATCTGCATTTCTAATAAGCACCCCTTAGGTGAGGTATATAATGAATGAAAAAATAAGTTTAAAATAAAAATAAAGCTTTCTTGAGATAAAATGTACTCATCTTAAAATTCACTGTTTTAAGAACAAGTCAATGATTATTAGTTTATTTCCTGAGTTGTCCAACTACTGCCACAATCTAATTCCTGAAGTACTTTGCATACGTAAGCAAATCAGTCATCCAAGAGGATGTAGAGGTCATTCCAGTTACAAGGAACAACATGAATAAAGGTACAGGGGCTAAATGTAGAGATTTTATGGAGAGGCGTGAGTAGGCCCCATTGGGCAGGGTCTAAAATGAGTAAAAAATAAATATCAGGAGGATAATGATGGAGATAAGAGTGGGTTGGGTGGGGAGAGGCATTGAGTACCTGTTGTCTAAGGTGAAGTTGGTGGGGAGAGGAAGGAAGAGGGGTTAAAGATACAGTTCCCCACTGCTCTCTCTACTGCAGAAGGGACCCCCATACAACATCAGCTTAGTGGGATGAAAGGCCGTTCACTGAATGATCAATTTGCCACATGACCAATTCATTGATTTGCTGATGGTATTTTATCTTGGCCATCTGATGACTTTATCTGTGACTAAGTGGACTTTTTCTCTGGTGGGAATTTTATTTACTCTTCTGGTTTTGTCACATAGGTCCCATTCCTGGCTCCTGGTCCTCCGCCCCATGTCCCCGCTCTTGTTTTTTTTTTTTTTTTTTTTGCCTTAATCTTTTCCTGCTGCCACCACCCTGGAGTTAAAATGACTGTGGCCAATTCTCCTAGAGCAAGCTTAAGGTACTTATCTTACAGTTTTATGAAATCAATCATTTGACTCCTTGATTTTCAGTGAATTGCCTTTGTTAACAATTTTTAAGTCCAGACCGTTGGCTTTGGTAGATACTTTGCTGCTCTGTGATTTCTGCACTGACCTCTTGGTATTTCCCTTTTCCCAGTGTAAAGTGACAAATCCTATAGCCAGCTTCAGCAGGTCACAGGCCTCCAGAAGGAAGAATTGTAGTAACAATTGTGAGTTCTTTGGCCTCCTCTGAAGAAAAAGGTGAAGTAATGGAAGGCGTTGCTACAGTTATTATGTGATACTGCCTATATTGGTTTTTCTCTCCAAATCATTGCCTGGGGCTCTGTTTTGAAATTGGTTTTTGCCCTCCTTGCTCTTAGTGCAGTCTTCGATGCTCCCATTCCATATTTAACTTTTCTGCAATTCAGCACCTGCTCTGTTAGCATACTTCCCTTCCAGGCTTTTAGCACGAGGCACCTGCATTTAGATCAGCCTCAGCTGTGGCAGTTCAGGGCACATGCACAGCTAAACTTTCTCAGAACTCCTCTCACTCCAAAGAGTGTAGAGGCTAAGGCACCTGGACCTCAGAGACAGCACTTCTTCCACCTACTCAATGGAGTAATTAAGAGAGTGGACTCTGGTACCAAACTCCTGGTTTCAACCCTGGCTCTGCCACTTACCTTCTGTGTAATCTTTGGGCATCTTAACCTCTCTGTGCCTCAACATCCTCATCTGTAAAATGGGAACAACAATAGTCCTAATCTCATATGTTTGTAAGAAGGATTTAATGTGTTCATATATGTAAAACGTTTAGGGCAGAGTCTGGCTTATAATAAGCACCATAAAGTGTTAGTTCCTACAAGTTTTCTTGGCCATCTAGTCTTATTTCCTTGGTGTTTTGGAGCCCTGGGCTAGTATTGGGAGGCTTTGACCCTGCTCCAGGCACAGTTGCTAGACTGCTCTGTGACTTGGGTGTGTCACTTCTCCAAAATTTGGCTTCCTTCTCAATTAAATGAGATGAATAGTTTCAGACCTGCTGTTTCCACTGCCCAGAGTTACTAAAAGGATGAAATGGAATAATGTGAATGAAAGGGATTTCTAAATGTTTAGGAGCTACCTGTGGCAGAGGCAACAGGGTACTTGATATTCTGTGAAGGGCCAACTTCATTAAAATCATTTCTTGGAAGAGGTGACTTATTCTCAGGAAACAAGAGTCCAACATGAAAACAGTGAGCTCCTGATTACTCTGAGCCCTGATACCTTGGTTTAGTATCCACATGCAGTACCATTTTTGGATATCTTCTTTGTGGTGTTCCTGGGAGGACAGAGGTGGCACTACCTGCCCAGCATCAGGGGTTTTGGTTGCAAACAACAGAAACTCATGCTTGCTCATTTAAGCAGTAAAGGAATTTATTAAACTGTATTGCATAGCTCACAGAGTGTCTTGGAAGATCAGAGGACCAGGTTTTGAGGCTGTGTAGCTAGGATCAATGTCCAAAGTCACACAGCAGAACTGGTCTGGAGGTGGCATTGCAGTAGCCACTGCTGAGAATGGACTCAGCAGCTCACACTCACACAGGGTAGGGGTGTAGCAGGGCACCTGGAACTGGAACTCATCCTTGGGCCAGGGATTTCCTATCACTGCTTTCTGCAGAGTAGCTTCACTCTCTTCATTCTCTCCAACCCTTGATTAGCTTTTCTCTTGGGCAGGGAATATAGCCCCGGAGGACTCTCTTCCCAGCTCTACCACCAGAGAGCAAAGGACCACCTTCTTGTAGTTCCCATATAAAGAAACAGAAGTTCCAGAAAAAGGACTGACTCTGCCTGAGCATTGGGCCATTGCACATTCTTGGACCAACAGATGGGGGCAGTGGTCATGGAATACCATGATTGGCCCTGCTTGCTTCATGTGCCCACTGTTGTGACTGGAGGAGGTTGGAAAGGAAGCTGTGATTGTCATCCCTCAATGGAAGTGCACGGTTGGAATGGGGATAGGAAGATGATGACGTTCTGAAGCTGGGATGGGGTAGGGGAAGGACCAGTCTCAGTTGTACTTCCACCATTCAGGCACTGCAGGGTTCTGGCCTCTTGCCTTCTGTTCACACTGTGCTATTGTACTAGACCAGGCTTTCATTATTCCACACCATATTATCTCCCTGCCTGCACAGGGATGTCTGATCATACCTCTCCCCTGCCAAGAAACCTTTACTGTTTTCAGATTAAAAGTTCGGACTCCTTACTCTAACACTTGATATTTTACCATTCTTTTTCAAAACATATTTTTAAAAACGATCTTTTCAAACAACAAGAATAACAATGCATTATGAGCCTGCGTGTACCCAATCCAGCTTTAACAGATCTTAACGTCTTGCCATATTTGCTTCAGATTTTTTTAAAAAGAAGCATTACAAACAGATTTGAACCATCCCAGGGACCATTTCTCAATCCTATTCCCCCTTTGTTTTCCCTGGAGTTTACCACCATCCTAAATATAGTGGTTATCCTTTTCACACACGACTTTAGGAATTCTCTACATGTTTGAATCACTATTCAATATATAATGTTGCTTTGCATGTTTTTAAACTTTATGGAAGTACGCCATGCTACAGATATCCTTTCGCAGTTTGCTTTTTTCACTGAAAATATTTTTGAGATTTATTCATATTGGTATGTTGTAGCTCTACCACATCCATTTTAACTGAAATACCATGTTTGTGGATCTCTGGTTGACGGATTTTTTCTTTTGCCACTATGAGTATTGTTACAGGGAGCACCTTTGTGCAAATTTGTCAAAATGACTCTAGGGAATGTGCCTGGGAGTGGAATTACACCAGGGAAGAAGGACAGGCAAAAACAAAGTCACAGCCTAGCAACTTCCCCACTGTCCAGAGCCAGCAGGTGATTAAGCCCAGGAAATCCCCGGCAAGGCTGGTCAAATAGGATTTAGAGGCTTGTGAAATGGGGCTTTATTTATTTAACTAATCCTTTGCTGGGGCGAGGGGCGGGGGGAGGGGGGAGGGAGGTCTGAGATCTGATGTCAGTTTGCTCTGGACTGGAATGGGCAGGCAAGCCCAGGTGATTTAAAATATCTGCTGGTTACTGGGATGGACCTTTTTGATAGCAGGAGGTTGGGTAGAGTATGTCTTTCTTCCTCCTTCTTTGAGTGATGCCGCAAGTGCCTCTCTTTACTCTGCTTGGGATAAGTGCAGCGGTGAGGAAAAGCATCGCGTTTGGAGTCAGCATTTGATCCCTGGCTCTGCCAGTTACTGCTGTGTGATGTGCAGATTACGTAAATTCTCTGAACCTCCATTTTCCTAACTGGGAAATGAATCACACTGATGTCCTCTGCCTTCGAACTCCATATAGCCAACACTCCTGAAATGTGGTTGGTAACCCCAGGTCCACCTTCCCGTGATTCCCCAATTTAAAGTCTTGTTGGCTCCAGACACTTGAGTGGACGCTGAGTACTGGTATTCCCTCTTCACTCAGTTCTCACCCCATCTGCCATGCACTCCAATTGCCTGCCAGGCCCTGAGTCTTGGCATGGGACTGTATGCATGATGAGAGTCCAGCCTCTCCTTGGTGAACGCTAATTCTTACAAAGCCCTTTTTTCTTGGTCCTGCAACTGGGGTGGGAGCTGCTTAGGAACCGGTGGTACATCCTCACCATCATAGTCCCAATATGGCAGCCACATGTGTAGAGTCCTTGCTCCTGAGCTGGCTCAGAACCAAGTCCTCTGCGTGTGTTTGTACCAAAGCTGTATAGGAAGTGGTTGACAGCACTTTTTTTTAGCCTTTTTAAATTGTATAATATAACATATATACAAAGCAAAGAAAAAAAAGCATTATTTTTCAAAACACTCTTCAACAGGTAGTTACAAGACAGATCCGAGTTTGTCATGAGCTACCATACCATCCTCTCAGATTTTTCCTTCTAGCTGCTCCAGGACATTGGAGGTCAGCACAGTTTTTAGAGCCAGAAAGATTCAGGTACAGAGTTCCAGTTTCTGTACCTTTAGAAGGTAGTAATAACGAACTTTTCTGCTGGGGTTATTATAAGATGTACGAACATGATAGGAATAAAGCTTTTAGCATAGTGTTGAGCTCACAGCACTCAGTGAATTCTTTTTTTTTTTTTTTTTTTTTTAACATGGGCAGGCACCAGGGATCGAACCCAGGTCCTCTGGCATGGCAGGCAAGTGTTCTTGCCTGCTGAGCCACCGTGGCCCACGCTGCACTCAGTGAATTACAAGTAAACGTACTGTGATGTAATGAAGGCTAAATATGGAGGCAAGGTAGAAACATGATTAAGAACATAGGCTCTGGAGCCAGGGGGCCTGAGTGTAAATTCTGGACTCTCCACTTCAATGGTGGAACTTTGAGAATTATCTAACCTGTCTGTGCACCAGTTTACCCTTCTCACAAAAGAGGATGATAATGACTAAGCCCATAGGTCAGCTCGTGTGACACAATCTATATAAAGCCCTGGCAGCAGTGCCTGGCACGTGGGGAGGACTCAATAAATGTAGTTGCTATCACTTTAATTGATATTATTACTTTTTATATACATATTTATATAAATGTATAGGTATATAGATATCATGAATTCAGGTTGCAAAAACATAACTTTATTTTTCTAAAACTAAGTCTATATTCCTTCTTGGGCCACCATTCCACCAGAAGACAGAAAAAAAAATTCTAACTTCTGAGAACTTGGCTATTTCAGCAATTTTTTTAGATTTATGGGTTTAAATTCAGACAAATTCAGGACTTCCCTCTTTCCTTCCTTTTCCCTGCAGTTGATTCTAATCTTTGGGGACCTTATGCAAGGTGGCAGCTACCCAGAGAGGCCCACTTGCCCTGTCCTCATCTTTGGTCATCAGCACTCGTGTTGCTTGGCTGCTGGCCCTCTCTCGGTTGTCGTTTGGCTGTCTCTGTCCTCTACCCCATGCGGCCCTCCCATTTCTACTGCGCTCAGAGTGGGGGGTGATCTAAGGGTTTGAGATCTTCCCAGAACTCCAGAAAGGTATTAGGAAATCAGGAGAGGATATTTGGAGTGTGTGTAGGGTGCGATGGCACAGGAGCTCCCGTTGGCATCTTCCTCCACCTTGCCTCACACGTTGCCCCTTCCATATGGCCTACAATGGAACTCAGAATGAGACTGTATCGATTTCATAGGATGCTGGGCTTGCATTTTTCTTCCATTCTGGGTTTGTTGGCTCCTGCCCGGGAGATGGCTGAAGGCCATCATCTTTGTGTGGAGGATTAATTAGAATAGATTCCTTTGACTCAGGATGCCGATAAAACCTGCGGTTCTCAGCTATCAATTTATAATGCTGAGCAGGAAAATGTGGGTCCCAGAACAGGCCCCAGGAAAGTTGTGGTGACAAGCATTCTGACACCCAGGTGGTTAATTGTGGCAAACTGGAAAAAGAACAAGGCAGCATAAGGAGATCTGCAGAGTAGGGTGGGAATGGAGACAGTACAAGGGCCACCTTCATTTAGTGAATGAGAAGAGAATCTCATTTCCTATGAACGATGTTGCTGAGAGATTGAAAGGGATGTTTGTGAACTTTGGAGGCCGAGATGATTGTGGGCAAATTAATAGCTAGATATCTGAGATGTTTGTTCTTATACAGATAATTGAGTTCTGAAGCGAGAGGTCACTGGTCCTTCAACTTCTTCCTCATCTTGGAGCCCGAATTATGATAAAGTTCCAGCTCTTATCCCCCAGATGACCTTGCAATTTAATTCAATTCAACAAGCATTTATTAGTACCTACCATGTTGGTGGGAGGGAATGGAGTGTAAAGAAGCAGAAGGCATGCTCCATTTTTTTAAGGAGTTTATCATGCAGAGGGCAGACACATTCACATGCTGTTAGAATACAGAGTAGAAGACCTTTAGGGGCTGGGGATAGCATAAAAAGAGAGATTTGGACTGAGAGAGTGAATGAGAGAAGTTTTCACACTGGGGTGGCATTTGAGCAGTTGTGAGTATAGTGGTGTTTGCGTACAGCCTTAAAAAGGCAAGGCATTCCAGGCAAGGGACTCACAGGAAGGGAGACATAGGGTTTCTTGGGCTGTTTACCTGGGCTCTGCCATGACCGCAGCTTAGGTATGTGTAGTAAAGATAAGGCCCCAAATATAGGTTGCAGCCAAAGCATGAAGGGACTGGGGGGTAGGCTAGGGAGTTGGGATTTGATTCTGTAACTAGTAGGGAGCTATTGAAAGTCTTTGAACAGGAGAGGACCACAATAAAAAAAGTGAAAAGCAATGCAGGGAGCATAACCCTGCATCATGTGCAGATGGAATTGGAGTATCAAGGGAGGGGCAAAGATGTCAGAAGAGAACAAGATGGATGTGAGAGACAGTGCTAAAGCAAGGGAGGTTCATTTCCCAGCCCATGCACCAAAAAACAAAAACAGGCGAGGCAGGACACTGAGGAGACCAAGGGCATAGACTTTGGTATCTGCCCCACCTGAGTCTTGGTGTGTGACTATGAGCAAGTTGCTTGACCTCTAAACCTCAGTATTCTCATAAGTAAAATGGGGATTTGTTATTATTATTTCTAGGCTCAGAGAACTTGTGGGTTTAGAAGTGGAAGGGAAGGATGTGTGAGAGGTGTCTTCTTGGTTGCAGCTCAAGCATCATCTTTCTTTCTGCCTTTGGCTTATTCTTTCTGTAGGCAATGGGGGCTATAAGTAGATTGTGCCCTGGGACCTATGATGTATGGGCTGAGTAGCCAGTTGGCAGACAAGGGATCAAGGAGGTGCTAGTTTTTCCTGTCTATAGAACCATGCTGGGAGCTACAGAGTTGGTGGACAGTGTGGGGGCAGGAAGGGGACATGTGGGCAGAGTGCCAAGGGGATCTCTGCTGACTGCTGGGAGATAGTCACTCCGCCCCTGGCCCTCTGTTCCCCACTTGTCACTTAGTGATAACTTTCTGGTGTCAGGAGTCTTCAATAAGCCTGAAAAGAGATTGTGCTCTCATTTTAGCCTATAAAATGCTAAAAATGCAAAGGTTTTTGCAACCCTTTTGGGAGGCACTGTGATGGAGCCAGTTAAGACCACTGGCTCTGGAGCCAGACAACTGGATCAGTCTTGCCTCTGCTGCTTGCCAACTTTGTGTGATGATTAGTAACCTAGCTTCTCTGGGCCTCGGTTTTCTCCTCTGCAATATGGGGTTAATGATAGTCACTATCTATTAGGGCTGTTTTGAGGCTCTCCTGGCACACTTTAGGAGCTGGATCAATGTTTGTGGTGATGATATTGATGCCACTGTGGTATTGCCAATCATGGGATATGGAAATACTCCAATGTACTTTTTGGCACCAGGCATGCCCAGCAAAACTATGCTGTTTCCCTGCCTCCACCTATCTTTCACCCAAATTCATGCTCAAGCTTGACATGTCAATGCATCACAGACTGTCATAGTGTTCAGCAAGGTCGTTCCTTTGGGGAGATCTAGCCCAATACTTCATCTGGTGCTTCCATTTTTGACCTGTAGTAATCTTACCTCTTAGTTACAGGGAATGCATTATCCATGTGTAGATAGCTTTGATGATTGCTGGTATCCAAATCTATTTACTAACATCTCTTTGGTTTTTATACATGTGCGTGCATAAATGTGCGTCTTAAACACATACAAGAGAATTACTTCTGGAGCTATTTCTTGGTATCTTCACTATTATAGAAAGTGAGTCTTTAATAAAACATTTATTGTTAAGGAGAGAACAGTGATCGAGAAAAATAGTGAGATAAATATCCAAGATTTGGAAATTTAAATGAGGGAGTGAAACCAATTGAGAACAATTATATCCATAACAAACAACTTCTTTTATTGTCATTTAGCTAGGGGATTTCCAAAGTCAGTAAGACAAACTGTTCATGCAGCAGGAATGATTTGGACTAGACAAATCCTAAGAAGTGATTAGAGCCAAAGTCTGCTTTTCCTGATTGCTCACGTGTCTTCCCTGGATGTGCCAGACTCTCTCTAGCCTGGAGATAAAGGTGAAATTAAGGAAATCTAGCAGGTACATTTGTCCTAGGGATTTAATAACTATAGGAAGGGAAGAAAGGAGAGAAAGTCTATTAAAATCCATTGTGTTATGGAGAGGTTCAATAGAGAGGCTGGTTTCTCTGAATGACTCATGCCCTATCTGACTTCTTGATAGCTAGAGATGCTTGGCTGGCTTGGGGTTTCTGGATCCCATTTGCTCAGATATCCTCAGCAGAGGCCTCAGATTGACTTTGAGACTGTCCTGATTATAACCAAGATCACCCACTATGGTTTGGGAGAACTCTTTGGTAATAAAAATAATAATAATGCGTTAAAAATCTTGGGTATCTAAAATGCCTCGGGAAATGAAGCATTTCAGATAGTGGAATTTTCCATAAAGATAAGTATTTTTCCATTTAAGTATTGAATCTTATTTTTGCATTTTAGGAGGATTGAATCAATATAACATAACATTTCTTGTTCACTTGGAGATGACAAGTGAACAATGATGTTCTATGCCATTAATATAGTAATTCCCTATTGGGCTTATGAACTACACTCTTTGCCCCAAAGCTGAATGTTCAAATCCCTGTGCTTGTTGAGCTCATCTGCTTTCTTTGTACTTTTTCCAGCCCTCCCTTGTGCAAGACATTTTTGCTTCTCAATTCTTGCTGGTGTCAGTGCATCTGCCTCTAGTGGTTTCCCTTTCCTCTTCTAATTTGCCTCTCTTGTCTTCAATTTTATACTGTAAGCTACTGTAGATCTTGCATATATTTGTCCAGTAATCAGTACCAGACCATTCAGAATAGAGGCTCAATACTCATACTTATATTAACTTATTTGTTTAATAAACAAATATTGAGTATCTACTCTGTACCAGGCAACATGCTAAGTGCTGAGGAAACAATTATGAAAAACTCACATGGACTGACTTGCTTATTGTGATCTGCCAACTGACTTCTAAAAGGCGCTGTATTAGATTCCTAGGTTTGGCTTAACAAGTTACTACAAACTTGGGGGCTTAAAACAACAAAAATTTATTGTTTCACAGTTCTGGAGAATAGACGTCCAAAATCAAAGTGTTGGCAGGGCCATGTGCACGTTGAAGGCTTTAGGGAAAAATCCTTTCTTGTCTCCCTCCTTCCTTGCCTATGGTGGGTTGTGGCAATCCTTGGCGTTCCTTGGCTTGGGGAAGCATAACTTCAATCTCTGCCTCTCTCTTCATGTGGCCATCATCCCTCTGTGTGTCTCTGTCTCTGTGTCCAGATTTCACTCTTTTCATAAGGATACTAGTCATATTGTATTTAGGCCCCACCCCCCTAATCCAGCATGACCTCATCTGAACTTGATTACATCTGCAAGACCCTATTTCCACATCAGGTCCCATCCACAGATTCCTGGTATATGTGAATTTTGCAGGGAAACTATTGAGCCAAGTACAGGTGAATTGCCTCATTCCTCACTGTCTTCTAGCCCAGTGGCTCTCAAACTTGAGCATGCCTCAGTTGCCTGGAGGGTTTGTCAAAGCACACGTTGTTGGGCTCCACTCACAGAGTTTCTGATTCTTGAGTGAGACCCATGAATTTTCATTTCTAGCATGTTCCCAGGGGATGCTGCTGTGGGGCTCACATATGGAGAACTACTTCTTTAGCCTATGACCTTGTCTTTGTTCCTCAATGTCTCATCTTGCATCTACTTCAAGGCGTTTTTGTCCACTGCACCCTCTGTCAATCTCGCTATGTCTGTTGTCACCTCGTCAGAGAGCCCTTCCCTGAGCTAGTTAGAGGCTGTTCTCTTCTCAGTTGCTCAGTGTCACATGACTTGGCTTTGTTTCCTTCTTAGGCTTTGGTCAGATCATTCTCTAAAATTATCTCTGTACTGTTGTCTCAAGGGTGGCTGTAATTGGTGAACTGATATGAAAGACTGAGTTTCTTTAATGTAATTAAAAGAAATAAGAATTTAAGTGCATGAAGACAGAAATGCAAAGCAAGAGACAGAGCAGTATGCTTTGGCTGGAGGTCCAGACTTTCAAGTCCCTGTGGTTAGTCATATCTGCTGACTAAGGTGAAGATACCCTCGGGTCTTCCCAGAAATTCCAACTCTTCCATTCTAAGTGTCTTTGCACTTTCCACACTCCTGTTCACAGATCTGTAGACTTTCTGTAAAGGTCCGTTTCCCTGATACAACATCTCCCAAGCAGGAGGGAATTTGAGACCCACCTGGGTCTGTTCCTGCAGACTTCTATTTTATTTGTTTGCCATCTGTCTCTCTCCCCATTAGTATCTAAGCACCATGAGATCAGGGACCTTGATTGTCTCCGCCAATACTTTCTCAGCACCCAGAGCAGAGCCTGGCAAAGAGTGAACACTTAAAATATATAAGGTTTTTTCTCTTTCCCTCACCGAATAGGGAACTAAGTATATGCCTCTTGAATGAAATTTAATTCTTTCAAGAGAACTGTTCTGTTTCCCAAAGAGAACTGTTTCTGTTACCCTGCAGCATCATTTCAGAGCATGCCACGGAAGGAGAAAAGCAAATACCAGTGAGAGGAAATGTTCCTCTCTCTATCTTAATGTGGCAAGAACTCTCAGGCAAGAGGCCGTCTGTTCACGCTCCCCTTTCTCCTCCCTTCCGCTTATTTCCCCGCTCTCATGTCACTTTGACTTCAGAGCCATAATAACAAACCTATTACTGCAATAAGATGCCAGAAGGGGAAAATGAGACTTAGTTACAGAGGAAGAAAGAGACACAGCACTCAACCCCCAGACTCGCCAGAGAGCCTGCAGGCTGTTGAATAAGGGATGTCAGTTTAATTGCAGCTTTTTCCCCTTGGTGTGGTATAGAAGTATTTGTTCTTTTCCTCTCTGTGTTCTCTATTAGAGTCACAAATTATTTGGCCATAACATGCTAATGATGTCTGCAAAGATGCTGCATAATTTGGAATTGCTGTTCTTGTAGTTTTTCCCTCTATCCTCACTGCTCCTTATTTTCATTTTCTCCAGCCACTTTGATGCTGTTTGAAGACAGGGACCAAATCTTGTAGTGGGTTACCTGATAATTTTGTTTTACTTCCAGAAGCCTGCGCGGGGTTGGCATGTTAGAGGCATCTGAAAATTCCTGAGAGCAAATTCTCCATTTCTTCTCCTGGGCCCTTCACCTTCCTCTTTGTCAGTTGATTCAGTGAGGGATGGAATGAGTAGACACTGACTTCCCCTCTTTGCTTTTCACAGGGAGGACTGGCAGGTAAGTAGCTGCATTGCTGTGATATGTTTGTTTACACAAATGTATTTATTGAAAAGGGTGCTAGATGTCAGGCTCTGTGCTGGGCATGGGGAAGGGAATGGTGATCAAGACAGACTTAGAACTTATGTTCTACAGGAGAGGCAGAGAGAAGCAAGTTAGGAAACAAATAATTAAAGTGTATTAAAAACTATGAAGGATAAAACAAAGTGACCAAAATAATGGATAATAGGAAAGATAGACTTACTTTCTTTTGGGTGGTCAGGGAAGGATGTGCTGAGAGGTAATCTGGGGTCTAAAAACTGAGACTCAGTCAGTTAGTTGAAAAATGAGAGGATGAACACATGCAAATGCCTTGAAGTGGGCAATAACCTACTGGAGGAACTAATGGGAAGCCAGGGTGGGAGAGGGAGAAAATGACATGCATAGAAGCTAGAGGGGTAGGCAAGGGCTAGATCATAAGTTGGATCTTCATTTTGTTTAAATCTGGGGTCCTCTTCTTTGCCTTCTTCTGTCAAGTGGATTCTGAAGAAGCTATAGATTAATTCTTATACTTTAGTGTATGTAAGATTCTATCAGGGGCTGTAAAAGTGAAACAGATTCTCAGAACTTCTGATTCAGCAAGAATATTAATGCTCTTTTACTTACAAGTAATAGAAGCCCACCTTGAGCCAACTTAAGGAAAAACGAAATTACTGGCTCTTTTACTTGGGAAATGAAGATGTGGTATTGGCTTCAGGCATGGCTAGATCTAGCAGTTAAAATGATGTAATCAAAACTCTCTCTTTACCTTTCTAAGTTCTTCAAATGTATGCATTGATTTCACCCTTAGGAATGCTTTCTCTACATGGTGGTAAATATTGGTATTGTCAAATTCAGGCTTGTGTCATCCTCACAGGTAGTGATTCCAGTAAAAAAAGTGCCACTCTCACTCTCAGTTCCATATTCACCTCTAAAATGTACTCTTATTGGCTATATGCCCACAACAGAGGAGTCCAAAGAGATGGGGGAAACAAGTTGGCTACCTCAGTGGACCACTGGAGTGAGAGTGTCAGAATCACTTGCGGTGAGAAAGGAATATTTTCCATGAAGAAGAAATGCAGAAACAGGGGAGACTGACAGAATCAGTTATTACCTACAGAAGGCCTGGACAGGGCAGAATTCTGGCTATCTAACACCAACCCCATGACACTTACATTGTTGAATTGCAGGCAGTGGTTTGAAAAACAATGCCAGAGATCACTTTTCAGATTGAAAAACGGAGGCCATAGAGATTGCAGAGTCTCAACAATAATGACAGACATGAGTATTATGAATATTGTCAAAAGTCTGGCAAAAGTCTCATAGTCATCGTTCTGGACTCTAGGTCTCCTTTCTTAAACACTAGTATGGCATACTTGTTTTTTTTTTTTCCCCTCTTGGTTGTAAGAAACAGGAACCGACTTATTTATTTTAGAAATGGAGGAGGATTCATTTGAAAGACATGATATGTTTAGTTTCTCAGGAAATTCTGCTGAAATGTTAATTAAATAAAATAAATAAGAGGAAAATCAACAACATTACAAATGTGAAGTCACCATCTATAAACATAACACTATGTCTTCAAGCCTTCCTTTATGCCATTAAATATATTTTAAAGTTATGTTGGTATAAATTCTTCCCTTATAATTCCTATCTATTTTATAATTTTTGTTGCTATTATGAATGCATTTCTATTTTCTATTGGTTATTGCTGGTATAGACACATGCTACTGAATTTTACAAGTTTATCTCAAATCTGGTTCCTTACTGAATTCTTCTATTAGTTCTATTAGTTTGTTTCTTGTTTTCATTTGGGTTTTTACAGGCATGCAAGTTACATACAGCTAGCCAAGTTGTGAATGCAAAGGAAGAATTCTTGAAGGAAATAAAAAGCACTAATCCAGTGAATACATAAATGATAAGAAAATGATAAGAAAGTGAAATATTGCTAATTTCGGGAAAGTTTTAGTGGTCTAGGTAGAAGATAAAACCAGCTACAATATTCCCTTAAACCAAAGCCTAATCCAGAGGAAAGCCTTAACTCTTTTCAGTTCTCTAAAGGCTGAGGGAGGTGAGGAAGCTGCAGAAGAAAACTTTGAAGCTGTGGCAGAGATTAGTTCGTGAGGTTTAAGGAAAGAAGTTATCTCCATAACACAAAATTGCAAAGTATTGATGTAGAAGCTGTGGTAAGTTATCCAGAAGATCTAGCTAAGATCACCAACAACCCACCAAAGAACAGATTTTCAATGTAGTCTTATTCTGGAAGAAGATGATATCTAGGGCTTTCATAGCTAGAGAGGAGCAGTCAATGCATAGCTTCAAAGCATCCAAGAACGACTGACTCTCTTCTTGGAGATAAAGCATCTGGTGACTTTAAGTTGAAGCCAATGCTCATTTACCATTTTGAAAATCCGAGGGCCCTTAAGAATTGTGCTAAATGTACTCTGTCTGTGCTCTATAAATGGAACAACAAAGCCTGAATGATAGCACCTCTTTTTACAACATGGTTTACTGGATATTTTAAGGCCACTGTTGAGACCTACAGCTCAGGAAAATAAAGATTCCTTTCTAAGTATTACTGCTCATTAACAATGCACCTGGTCACGGAGAACCCTGATGGAGATGTACAATGAGATAAATGTTTTCATGCCTGCTAACACAACATCCATTCTGAAGCCTATCCAGGAATCATTTCAATGCTGACGTCTCACTATTTAAGAAATAAGTTTCATAAGACTATAGCAGCCACAGATAGTGATTTCTCTAATGGATCTGGGCAAAGCCAATTGAGAGCCTTCTAGAAATGCTTCACTATTCTAGATGCCATTGAGAACATTCATGATTCCTGAAAGGTGGTCAAAATGTTAACATCAACAGAGGTTTGGAAGAAGTCAATTTCATCTCTCTTTGAAGGGTTCAAGACTTCAGTAATAATAAGAGTACTAGAATTAGGAGTGGAAACTGATGATATGACTAAATGCTACAATCTCATGATCAACCTTGAATGGATGAGGAATTGCTTCTTATGGGTGAGCAAAGACAGTGGTTTCTTAAGAAGGAATCTACTCTTAGTGAAGATGCTGTGAACATAGTTGAAATGACAACACAAGATTTAGAATATTACAACAACTTAGTTGATAAAGCAGCCATAGAGTTTCAGAGGAATGACTCCTATTTTGAAAGAAGTTCTACTGTGGGGAGCTCTGTACTTTGTGCAGGAGGTTTTTTGCAGACCTACAAGTTCTCTAATAAAACAAAAATGTTATCAAACAGCTACAGAGAAGTTATTAATGAAAGGAAGAGTCAATTGAAGCTGCAAACTTTACTGTTGTCTTATTTTTGGATATTGCCACAGCTACTCCAACCATCAGCAACCACTACCCTGATTACTCAGCAGCCATCAACATTGACATCTTGTTGAAGGCTCAGATGATGGTTAGCATTTTTTAGGAAATAAAGTCTTTTTAAATAAAGGTATCTGGGTTTTTTTAGACATAAAATTATTGTGTACTTAATATAATGACTACAGCACAATGTAAACATAACTTTTATATGTGCTGGGAAACCAGAACATTTGTGTGACTCACATTATCATTATATTCGCTTCGTTTGGATAGTCTGGAACAGAACCCACAATATCTCCAAGGTATACCTGCATATAGATGGTTATTTCGTCTGCTAACAACAACGATTTTGTCTCTTCACTCCTAATATTTTACTGTCTTTTTCTTGTCTGATTACATTGGCCAGATTTTCCAGTGAAGATGCTGTGAACATAATTGAAATTACAACACAAGATTTAGAATATTTAGAATGACAACACAAGATTATTTTTGATGGTACTGATGGTAGATGGAATCCTTGACTTATTCTTGATTTGAAGAGAATGTAGCTAATAAGTTTCCGTTAAGAAGAATATTTGATGTTGGTCTTTAAAATATAAGTTTTATCAAGTTAAAACTTATTTTTTCAACTCTCAGTTCTGTTGGAGTTTTTCATAATTAGATATTGAATTATATGAAATTATTTTTCTTCAACTACTGAGATAACATGATTTTCTCCTTGATTTTAGATAATTACATTTATAGTTTTATTGTGATGTGAGACCATACTTGCCTTTCTTGAATATATCCTATTTGAGCAAGATAGATTGCTTGACAAAATAGTAGGAAGCTAATATGTTACTTAGAATATACAAATATGAGTTTGAATGAATGGACATATATTTTAACTTTTCTTGAAAGGTTCTTACCCAATTTTTGTAAGAACTCAAAACACAAGTCTCATAATGATTGATTGGAAATATTTATCTTTTGGTTTTTGAACAAGATGTATAAGAGAGTAATTATTTGTTTTTTGAAAATTTGTTAGAACTGTTCTGTAGAATCATCTGAGTGCCAGGCTTTTTAAAATTTTTTTGGAGTCAAATTTATTCTAAAAATTAATATGGAAAGGCAAAGTAGCTATAGTAGTTAAATTAATTCTGAGAAAGAAGAATAAAGTTAGAGAAATGATTTCTCAGTTTTGAGCCTTACTATGTAGATACAATAATCAAGATATTGTAGTAGTTAGCAAAGGATTAGAAACATAGGTTAATGGAAGGTAAGAAAGAATCCAAAATTATACCCACTGAAGTAAGGGTAATTGATTGGTACAAAGGTGGGAAAGCAACTCAATGGAAAAAGGACAGTGTTTTCAACAACAGTGTTGGAACAATTGCACTTTCATAGACAAAGAAAATAAAACTTAACTAGAACTCACACCACAAACAAAATGAACTAAAAATGGATCATGGTATTAAACATAAAAGGCAAAACTATAATATTTTTCTAAGAATACATGGGTGAAAAATCTCTTGCCCTAAAGTAGGTGAAGAATTCTTAGACTTGACACCAAAATCATAATCGTGTAGAGAGGTTTTCCTATTTCCATTAAATTTAGCAGGGTTCCTTTTTCATATCTTCTGTTCTGGTTGAATAAACTTAAATTTGATTTCAAAGTTTTTCCATATAAGTCCAACATATGACTTTGTATTTAGAGGAAAATGTATTTTTATCAGGTGCGTGATATTTCTAAATGCATTCTGTTTGTGGCATCATTACATTCTCTTGAGAAATCTTTGGTTTTGAGAGGTGCTTATAGACGGGTGTCAGTTGTCCTGATATATGGGCAGGTTCTATTATGGATTCCATCTTCTATTGTCCATGATTCTTCTCCTTGTTCCAACATGGAGAATGTATCTGGCTTGTTAGCTTGCAACTCCATTGATACCAGGGTGTTATATCCACCATCATATCCAGTCCGGGTCCTTCTGTGCAGGGTCAAGTCACTCCACAGTTATGTCCCCCAAGGTCAGCAATTCCTGGACCTTCATCACTTTCTTCTGTGGCCAGGAAATAGTGAGTAACATGGGCGATCTATCTTTTGTCTCTTCTGTATCTCTCACAAAGTTCTTATGGTAGGAAATCTTAGTGTCCATTTCTTTGTCCCCAGAAATGATGATATCCAGGTGATGGCACCACTTGTGACTTCTTTCACCCGATCTGTCTTTTTCTTGGAAGCCAGGAACTGTGGGCATATGACCCAGCAATTGTACTCATAAGTAGTTATTGGGTTCAAAGGGTGGAAGGTTTGCTTCTTCCAAGGGTTGGTATCTTTTTACTGGCCAATAAACTTTGGGGTTCCTTGGCTTTTCCATCACATAGCAATGCAATAGCAGTGTCTTCTTTTTCTTTTGGATTCATTGGCTTCTAGCTTCTGGCTGCTCCCCATGACCTCTCTCTCTCTCTGAATTTCATTCTCTGTATCAGGCTTTTTTGGGAGGAGATGAAGGAAGAAAGGACTTTATCATCTTACTTTCTTTAATGGCTAATTAAGTTATTTAAGTGTTATAATTTATATTATGCCAATTTTGAGATTATAAATATTTTAAGTAATTTAGTTATTTTATTTACATTTTCTTGTTTACATACAGTTTATGATTTTTAAATTAAGGATTCTACTATGCTATTATCAATCTGTGGTTTTAAAAGCTAGCAAAACCTTTTACATTTTTCATCTGTTATTCCAGAGGTTTAGCCATCTTACTACTATTTTCAAAGATCCATATTTTGGAATTTTTCATTTTGTAAATTATTTTTGTTTCATTTCATTGCTTTCTGTACTTTATTTTTTTCAGCCTATTTTATTTTGTTTATCTAATATTCTTTTTTATTTTATTGAGTTGAAAACTTAGGTCAATTATTTTTTATTTTTCTTATTTTCTGTTAATTATATTTAAAGCTGTAATTTTCCTCCTTGTACTGCTTTAGACATTTTATACAAATTCCAATATATGTTGCTTTCATTGTTTTCAGTTATAAGTGTTTCGTCATTTCACGTATTGATTTCTCTTTAACCCAATGATTATTCAGTAGCCGGTTTTGTTTTAGTTTATAGATATATGGATTTTAAGTTGTACTTAAAAATTATTAATTTTATTTTATTATGATCAAAGAATGTAGTGTTAAAATGTTAATCCTTTAGGATTTTTTGAGACTTCTTTTGTGTCCTGTATTTTTGTACATGTTCCATGAATGCTTGAAAATGTGGATAGTCTTCATTTGACGGGTACGAAATTTCTCTCACACACACATTTACTATACCTAGCATTAAATTATTAATTACATTAAACGAGTCTTTTAATCTGTTTACTTTTCATGTACTTTATCAGTTTTGAGAGGGACATGTAAAATTTCTAATATTTCTCTTCATAATTCGTATGATCCAACAAAGAAAATGTAATATCCAGTTTTCAAACATTTTTTAAGCAGAAGAATGTCACAATGAAATCTTATAGAGAATCCAGTATCAAAACAGACAAAAGCCGAGCTATCCTGGTTGAAGAGCGGTAGTGAGAGACTATAGGGACTCCAAAAAACTCTGTACTGGAGGGAAAAGCATCTTAAAACCACTGGGGAGTAGTAGGGAGAAACAGATTTGAACTCAACCTCACTTCTATTTTTTGTGTTTTGTCCTCTTAACCAAAAGTTATCCTTTGCATAAATGAGAGGGTTAAGAGATGTTTTCTGCAGTCCTCTCCAGATAGAAAGTTCTATCATTCCACATACTTATAAGCATCTACTAATGGCTCAGCATTATCATCAAATTAGTCTATGCTTTAACACCAAGAACCCTTACACTATGACAGGTGCTTTTCCCCCATTATCTCATTTAATCCTCATGTCAGACATATATGGTATGCTGGTACAGTAGGAAATAAATTGGGTAGGTCCCTGCCCAGAGTACTCTGACTCCAATTCAATTAGAATGCTTAACTGAGGAGAGTCCAAAATTTAGTGGATAAGACTAAGTCAGGGCTCCAATCTCAGATCTGCTACTTCCTAGCTGTGTGTCCTTAAGCAAGCTGTTTAACCACTCTGAGGCTGAGACTCATTTCCTTCATCTGTAAGATGATGACAGTGATTGTGTCTGGGTGTGCCTGACTCATAGTAGGCGGTTATTAAATTTTAATGTGTCCTCCCTTAAGAAGTAGAGATTCTAGCTTAGAAGAGAGAAATGACAGATGGAAACAAACTGTGGAAGAATGTGACTCTCAAGCATCAAGAGAAATGAGAGTTGGGGCTTTCTGACTTCCAGGCTGGATGTGTAAATCTCAGACTTATTTCCCCTGGGACCTTTGGCCCTTATGTGTGTGAAATCCCCCAGCTTTGAGACCTGAGTTTTGATAGTCAAGAGAAAAGGCAGAGAAACCCCAGAGGGCCTGGCTCCAGGTGTCCCTGTGTGCCTGCTCACAGCGCACCACTGCACAAGTTCATTATGCAGTCGATGAGGAGACGTTGGGTGATATGCTGACCTTGTTATAATTAATGGATAGAAGGGTAATGGGTCTGCGTGACTCATTAGATGGAGAAAAGGGATCCAGCTCTTCTACATTTAGTTTAATTGAAGCTCTAAAACATTTATTACTTTGGGCACATGACAGTAACTTGGGTTTTAAAATATCAAGCTGATGATTTCAGATACTTCCAAAAGGGAAAGGGGAGAGGTATGAAGGCAAGATAAAGGAAGGAAATTCTGCTTTGATTCCTTTTAGGTGGGTGACTTGGGCAAGTCCTTTCAACTCTTAATGCCACAATTTTTTTTTATGGTGGTGTAGAGAGATTGGAAAGGCCCCCATCCCTACCACCACTTCCCCATAGTCAGTGTAGCTGAGAACTTGTCCATGCAGTCACACAGCCAAGTTCTTCACATGTGTGTTAGTTTCCTATGGCTGCTGCAACCAGTTACTGCAGATTGGGTGGCTTTAAACAACAAAAATATATTCTCTTACTGTTCTGGAGTCCAGAAGTCTGAAATCAAGGAGTCAGCAGGGGTTGTTCCTTCTGGAGGCACGAGGGAGAATGTGTTCCATTCCTCTCTCCTAGCTTCTGGTGGCTGCCAACAATTCTTGGCATTCCTTGTCTTGTAGACAAATTACCTCAATCTCCTGCCTCTTTACATTGCCTTCTACTCCATATGTGTCACCTTCTGTTGTTATAAAGAAATTTGTCATTGGGTTTAGGGCCCACCTCGATGATTCAGGATCACCTCAGCTTGAGATCCATTTTATATTTGCAGGTACTTTTTTCCAAATAAGGTCAAATTCACAGGTTCCAGGTGGACGTATGTTTTCAGGGGTCACTGTTTCACCCGCTGCAACATGCTTTGCTTCATGTAATCTTCACATATGATATATATACTCTGCTTTCCACCAATTTACTGAAGAAAAAATAGAGACTTAAAGAGATTGTATCACTTGCTGAGGCCACCCAGGGAGGAAAGAGTGAAGTTGGAATTTGAACCTGTTTGTTTTTGCCAGAACTCTTACTCTTCCCTCCTTGGACCACCATCTCCTTTAATTCCTCACACTGCTTTAATATCCCCTGCAGTCTGCTGGCATTGGGTTTTTCTGAGCCCACTGTTTTAGGAAACTACCTACTTATTTATGTATCTTGGAATTCATCCTTTTGAGGAACTGAGATTTAGGAATAGAAAGAAGGTATTAGCTAATATTTTATTAGTTTCTTCTAGGCTCATGTTCCCCTTTTTTTTTTTTTGGCACAATTGAGAATGTGTGTATCTGATCTGATATTCTTTTTTCCCTTCAAATTTAGGAATATTAACACTTCTCCAAGTTATTAAAATTCCTCAGGTTTGTCATTTTTAATTTCTGCAAAGTTTTCAATCATATGGCAGCACCAGCATTTACCTAATCAATCTATTCATGTTCTGTATTGGAGTTATTTCCAATGTGTCACTGTTATAGATGATATTAGGAATGTCTTAGGGCATAAAGTGTTTTCATTACTTGAGATTATTTCTTTAGGATTAATGTCTGTATTTAAAAATATTTCTCTCTGGTTATAAATATAAAAGTTCTGACAAGCAATGGAAGTTTAAGGAGGGAAAATAATAACAATAGTATTATTAAATTAACAGTCATTTAGTGCTTTACAGGTACTGGAACTGTTCAAACACTTTATATGAATTAACTCATTAATTCCCACAGCAATCATGTGAGGTAGGTATATAAATAATTTTATTTCTGATCATTTCCTTAGGCGGAGCATTTGTTTAAAGAATATAAATATTTTTAAGGCTCTTCATGCGTTTTATCAAACTGCTATTCAGAGATATGGTAGCTGTTTATCTTCTTCACCAGTTAAGTATATCAGTCTGTTCTTCTCTCTACAGTCTCACCAGGACAGAGTTTTATCGTTTTAAAACATGTGTGAGTCTTGAGTGCTTTCCACTGCATCATACTACCTCGCAAGGACTTTTTTATACTGCTGTCATAAATTTCCAACTGGTAAAAGTTCAACAGTAGATTGTGGTAAATACTAAAATTTTTGCTCTCTGTTGGTGTATGATCTGGGACCTGGTAGAGGAAAGGAAAGGGAGCCAGGAACCAGTGGGAGTAAACACATTTCTTATATCACTCTGCCAAAGACTCAAATAGGCAGGCTCTTCCCTGTGTTGGCTTCCTCTAGATGGAAACCCCCAGAAGCTCAAGGGGCATGAGAAACTCCTATGTCAGGCAGAAAAAAGGGGAAGATGATAGTAAAAGGATTTTCATAGTTGAGATTCAAGGGAAATACCATAGACATTTAATTCAGAAAATAAAAGTTCCTACTGAATTGTAATAGAGAAAACGTCCTTTTGTTGGTACTACCTGAATCTTGGCAGACTCCGACAGGAGGAGGGGACAGGTGATTCAAAGAGGCATGGCCTATTAGATCAGTGCCACAGGTGATTCAAAGGGGGGTAGTCTGTTAGGTCAGTGCCACACCCTAGATTTCCTAGAATCCATAAAGCACGAGCATCATCTGTGAGACCTTGACAGTGTACGAGTACTTCCCTCTACTTTGGTTAAATATATACAGATCTTTCTCCTTCTTTCCCTCCCTCCCTCCCTTCCTCCTACTTTACTGATTTTTCAAATGATGAAAGTCTCATCCTTCCCGGTTACCAGTGTTAGTATCTTGAGATGTATTTTTTCCACACATTTTTTTGTTCTCCTACAAATACGAAAGTCCCCACCCCCTTTTAAAAAATAAAACAATATACCCCAAACTCTATATATTTTCTGACTTAAAATATATGTAAGGGAATGTATTCTAGGTCAGGATATATAAATCTAACTCATTAAGAGCTTCATAATATTCCATAGTATGGATGTACCATAAATTTATTTGACCAGTCTCCTGTTGAGAAACATTCAAATAATTTTCATTTTTTTCTCTTCCCTCCTTCCCTTCCTCCCTCTCTCCTTCCCTGCTTCCCTTCTTGTACCACCTGACCTACAATAAACATCCTCATAGAGAAAGCCTTCCGTATAGGTGCTTTTCTTTCTGTAGGCAAGAGTCCCCAAACATGGGGTTACTGGAACAAAGGAAATGCAAATTTAAATTTTTAATAACTTGTCTCATCTCTTAAATTATTCATTTTTTATTGTGGTAAAATACACAAAACACGAAGTTTACCCTTTTTAAAATGCAGTTTTATTGTGGTATATTCACACACACCATACAAACCATCAGAAGTATACCATCACTGGCTCATAGTATCAAGATTCATCCATATGCTAGCCTGTTTCAGAACTTTATTCCTTTTATGGCCAATTGGTAGTTCATTGTATGGATATACCATATTTTGTTTATCCATTTATCAATCGGTAGACATTTGGTTGTTTCCACTGCTTTTATGAACACTGGTGTACAATTTTTTGTTTAAATATCTGTTTTCAGTTCTTTTTGGTATATATTTAGGAGTAGAATTGCTGGGTGATGTGGTAAAAATTCTGTGTCTAACTTTTTAGAAACTGCCAAGTTGTGCTGCACAGTGACTGTACCACTTTACATTCCTACCAGCAATGCAATGAGGCTTCCAATTTCTCCACATCCATGTCAATACTTATTTTCCTTTTTTAAAATTATAGTCATCCTAGTGGGTATGAAATGGTTTCTCACTATGGTCTGATTTACATTTCTCTAATGACTAATGACAGAATTTCATTACATGCTTATTGGTCATATGTACATCTTCTTTGGAGAAAATGTCTATTCAAATCCTCTGTCCATTTTTAAATTTGGTGTTTGTTTTTTGTTGTTGAATTGCAGGAGTTCTTTATATATTCCTGATTCTATGCCCTTACCACAAACATGATTTGCAAGTATTTTCTCTCTAATTTATTTATTTTTCTTGCACACTTTTTTTTTTGCACACTTTCACATACATTGACTAACTTGAAATTTATGGCAATGCCTTGCAATAGGCAAGGTAAAGGGCATTACTTCCATTTTGCAGATGAGTCTCAGTAAGAGTAAGTGACTTGTCCAAGGTCATGCTGCTAGTAAGTGGCTGAGCCTGTTCTTAAAGGCTCTCAGACTTGTGCTTGACCATTAAACATTTCTTTTCCCCTCCACTCTGGTTGTATTTTTGGAAGATTCCTAAGGAGAAGAATATGAGGCACTACCAGAAGAAAATGACTGCATTTAATTACGAAGGGTGATGATAATGATGAAGGTGATTCTGGCATATGACTAATCAGTTGTTAAAGGGAAGGGAGAAGAGATTTACCAACAGTTCAAGGTTGGCTTTTTAAGTTTAAGAACTTTCAGTGGCTCACTCATTACTCCGGTAGTTCCCTGACTCTTGTCTCTTTGCTTTTGAATATACAGCAGAATGAGGAGAGAAAAGGTGGGCTCAGACCTCCTTCCATCTCCTGTGTCTAGGCCCCTCTCAGTCCTGTGCCTTTCCAATGTCCAGTTCCGAAAGATCTCACATTCAAGGCGCTTGCAAATCCCTGATGCCTTATTAAGGGCTGTAGCCTCCTAAGGATGTTCAGTTTTTAAGCACAGAGTAATATGTGACTCTCAGGGGAAACAAACCTGGATTCAACACTGAGAAAAGTGGTGAGGAAATGAATCTTCTCTGGCCTCATCTCTCTGAGCTTTGCTTCCCTAAATGAGGCTCAGTTTCTTTCTCAGTCTTCATATACCATGTGTGCTTCTGTGGTGTCAAAATCTGCCCTCCAGAGAGGATCTTTTATCAATTTTTGTATGTGAATATGGCTGTAAGTCTACGGTCTTCCCTCTATAAAGAATTTGCATTTTAAGACTTATATCTTTGAATTGTTAAATTAAGTATTAATAAGTAGGTGACAAGAGAATGGGCTTCTGTGGCTTAGCAGGCAGAGTGCTCACCTGCCATGCCAGAGACCTGGGTTCAATTCCCGGTGCCTGCCCATGCAGAAAAAAAAGGAGGTGACAAGGGGATTGGGAAGAAGGAGACCTTTTTGGTGTTCCTAAAATAATAACCAGCATGGCAAACACTTACTAAACATGTAATTGTGCCAGGCATGATTTGTTCCTCACAACCCTATGAGGTAGTTGATAGCCCCAGCTTACTAAGGAGGAAACTGATGCTCTGAGTGGCTAAGTCACTAGCTCAAGGTCTCATACCATATTTTTTCAAGTCTAAGTCCCCTTAAATTATAAAATGGATGATTTTTCTATTTACCACTAAGAAGGGAAAAATATCACCAGCGAAATTAAGACATGTCACTGATAAGAAATATTAAATGTGAAAAAATATGTATATTGACTACCAATTTATTACATGTGCTTTTTCCAGAGTGTTTTGAAAGTTCGTGGCTATTAGGAGGGAAATTTTTCTGTGAACAAGTAAATTTGGGAAAGCTTGATTAAACAAAATATAATAGTTTTCACTATTGTAGGAGTTCTCAGAGCCTTTAATATCAACATGCATTTTGTATTTCCAAAGGGGAAGATGGAATATGCATCATTTCTCATCTTCTTTTTGGTGGCAGGGCGTTTTATAGAACTCCTGTTCTTTGGAACACATTTTGGAGTACTCAGTCACAGGTAATTTCTTTAATCCAGCAACAGATGTCAGGTCAGATTTCATTCTTCTTAATTAATCTGGTTTTAGGGGGCAATTATTTTGCATTAGGTACTATGAATCTATGAAACTAGGCCTACATCTTTAGACAGTCTTTTCTAGGTCTACCTCTTTCATTCAATGGTATTTCAAAAACAAAACAAAACAAGGCATGTATTGAATACCTAGAACAGTGTTTTTCAAAATGTAGTTTATGGCAATAGAGTTCAGACTTCTTTGGTCAGACATCCCTACCTGAAAAAAAAATTGTTAAGTCAGCATCCCAGCTTCAAGGTCACTCTGAGCACTAATTGTATTCATGTATCTGAAAGTGCTTTGCATACTAGGAGATACCAGTTCTACAGCTTGTGTTTTAAGAAATTATTTTGTATAGTTTAGGATTGCTTTCATTTTCTAACTTACTAAAATAAGAAGTTCAGAGGGAAGTGGTCCAGGACTACAGTAGAGGCTCAATTATGTCAGGAAAAAACCCAGACTCCTCTGCTTTTCCCTTTTCTACCCTTCTGTACAGTGTTGACCTGATGCCTTATGAGCACAGGATGTCTCCTGCAGTTCCAGGCATTGCCTCTCTGTCTCAAACAGAATGAAGGGGATGGGGTGAACAAACCATATTTGGCCCCTTGATTAAGAAAATAAAATGTTATTGAATATCCTCAGCAGCTTTCTTGTTAACGTCTCATTGGCTAGAACTGTTATGTCCATGGCCACGTCTGGCTTCTAGGGAGGCAGTGACCACGAAATAGTGATTAGTCTAGGCCGGGCATTCTCAAAGTATGGTCCCCGGGCCTGCAGCATCACCACCACCTGGGGACTGGTTAAACATGCAAACTCTCAACCCCACCCCAGACCTACTGAGTCAGAAACTGTTAGAGTGGGAAGGAGTGATTTGGATTTTAATGAGCTCTCTGGGTGATTCGCATGTACTCAAGTTTGAGAATGACGGGCTTAGACCAATTACTTATTGTCTGGGACTGGGCTCATTGTTGCCTGAACAAAGCTGAGCTTGCATTTCTAACACGAAAGTTAGGGATGGCTTGGGAAAGGCAGCTATCAGAGTGGGACACAGGGATATTAACCTTTGGTTGTTACATATATGGCAAACATGGATTATGAGTATTCATGTCGAAGACCTTACCAGAAGTAAGCATCCTTATGTTAAGAACTGGTACTTTGTACCTATTTTCTGTGCCATGTTGGGCCAATCAATGAACCTTTCTGAGACTGCTTCCTGCTCTGTCAGGGAGAAACATACTTACCGAGTGCTCCTATAAGAATCACCCAACATGATGAGTAAGAAAGGACTCTGAAAATCTCAGGCTCTGTGTGGAGTCTGTTTTCATGCATGAGTCAATTGCTGTCCTGCTCCTTAAGCCTCTGGCTTTGCTACTTCTCTCCTGGCTCAGGCAGTCCCAAAGCAATGCTAACAGGAGTCCTGCAGACACAGCACACCAGCCTCCATCAACCAAGCCCATCTTTCCTGCTTGCTTGAGGCAGGGGGTGGTGTCTTGGTGGGAGGTGAGGGGATAGAGAGTAGGGAGAAGGATGGAGAAGAAAAGAGATGCTATCCTGCTCATGTAAGAAAATGTCTGTTTTATGCCAGGGTATGCCTAGGTTTATTGTTGTAGTTTTTGTTTTTCTCTTGGCTTCTTGCATGAATTCCTTGAATTTAACAATGTGGGGCTTTCAAAACAGCTTGCCAGATAACTTGCAGCCAAATAATGACAATAAAAAGAGAGATGTGAGGTTCAAGTTCAGATGTAGACAGTGGACATGGGTAGGTAATTTTCCTTTACCTTCCAGCACTGGCACTGGCATGGTAAGAGGAGGCAGATGGGATTTCTTTAGGATGCACGAAGCATTTAAATGTCTGGAAGCTGTTTCTCCCAGTCTGTATGTGTAAAACATCATCTACTGTATTGTAATCTCAAGTTTGTTTCGAGCTTTGAATGTATTATAACCATAAAGACCAGCTGAGCATAGCTCTTCATGATTCAATAAATTTACCAATAAGGATTTACGTAGTGCCTAGGAGAGGACACACGCCAGCATCCCAGCCAAAAGGGACCAGAGGATGATATTTTTGTTCGTTGTTTGTTTGCTGCTATATCAGTGGTTGCCTTCCCACTGGTTGTAAGAGCCATCTCTGTCTACCAGCTATAAGTCGTAGGCAGTGGCAGATGAATGGCAAAGTCCTAGAGAACTGGGAGTTCCACTGTAAAAGGAAGCCCTTGGAAATAGAAGGCACCAACTTGAGAAAACGATGGCATTATTGGTCCGCATGCGATTGTTTCAGATTGTAAGAAACCGCTGGTGAGTTGAATTCTCATAGCAGGAAGAGGCTCCATAAAGTCCCCAGTTATCATCTAATGAAGGAATAAGAAATTATGGACCAGCAGCCATGATCATGGATCTTTGTAAAATTCTGGAATTCTTATAAATTTTGTTAACTCCTGAATGTGTCCATGTAGGAACTAGCAGTCAATCTTTAAAAGAAACTCTACTGGATTTTGTTGCCAGGAAAAGCCAGAGAAGTAGCAAGGAATTAGGAAGTGGTGAATTAAGGATGGTGACAGCTATTGATAGAAAATCATAAGGAGGGGACCATCTGGGAAGAACTGAAGAAGGGGGTGGAAACTAATCTGCATTTAAGGGTTAAATACAAAGTCCAGAGTGGAATCCCCTGAGAATGAGTTTTGTACATACTATTTAATATCTTAAGCTTCAACTGAGTCAGGGTCACTGTGGGATCAGTGGCCCTTTCTTCTCCTGATAGCTCAGAGGTACAGAGATTAGAGATTTGTCTAATTTGTAACCTACCAAGTATTGGACTGATAATTTATTTAATCAGCACGGTTCACGTTTATTGAGAATATATAAGTGCTGAATGCCATTCCCAGCTTTGGGTATTAAATGGTGGACAACCATACAATATTTCTGCCTCTTGGAGATTGCATTCTAATGAAGAAGACACATAAACACTAAGCAAATAGAACAATTATAAATCATCAAAAGTGATATGAAAGAAATAGAGTGATGAATGTGAGGGTTACCAGTGAGGCCTTCTTGGATAGTGTGATCAGTAAGGTCCTTTTGGAAGATGTGGTATTTGAGCTGAGGATTGGAGGATGAGAATGAGCCAGCCACATGAAGAGGCTTGCGGACAGTGTTCCAGCAGGGGAGCAATCAACACAAAGGTCTGGAGATGGGAGAGAGCTTGGCATGTTCTAGGAATACAAATGAGGCCAGTATACCTGCAGCATGATGAGCAAAGGCAGGGTGGAGGGAGTGGTATGAAATGGGGTAAAATTTTAAGTTTACTAAAGATTTCATGAAGGACTTTGTAGACCATGGTAAGGAATCAGGAATTTAGTCTATGAGAATGAAAAATCATTGAAGAGTTTTAAGCAATGTGTTGACAAAGGTTATTGATAAAGGTCATTCTTGCTGCTAAGCAAAGAGTAGATCGAGAGGTTCCACAAGAAGTGGAGAGACTAGTCAAGAAGCTATTGTTCTAGTGTCATGAGAGAGTATGTGGTTTGGAATGAGTGGGGCAATGAAGGTTATCTGCACGTCATGTGACAGTGACTGATGGAGAATTATAGGGAGAGGCTCCTCTGGAAGGAAACAAAGGAGGATGTGGGAAACGTCTGCATTTGAGAAGGATCCTTGAATCTGAGCCTAGAAAGTTCAGGATAAATGCCCTGACAATGAATCTTATGCCCACTCCCTCTTATCCTCATGCTTCTACTGTGTCAGGTGTCACTGTGGAGTCAGCGATGGGTTAAATATATATATACAAAATAATGGTATTTGCTGATCAATTACTATATGTCAGCCATTGTGCTAACTTCCTAAATTCTCACGTTGAGATTCTGAAGTAGATCTGTTACTAATCCCCATTTTATAGATGCAGAAACTAAGACTCAGAAAGGTTAACACACTTGTTGCTAGAAAGTGGCAGAGCAAGAACTGAACCCCATGGGTATCTAATTATAAGTTCATCTTTTTTATTATTATACTCTCAGTTTTAAAGGCTACACATGGCATCAAATTAACTCAACAAATGTTTCCTGCCAGCACCTACTGTGTGTGGTACCAAAATGAGACAGATGACCTTCAATAAGATACAGTTCCTATTTTTAGAGTTGACACAGAGGGATAAAAGGTGACTGTGGCTAACTCTCATACAAACTAGAGCGTAGTGTGTAACATATGAGAGGTGAAAACAAAGTACCTTAAGGGATCCAAGAAGGCAGAGAATTTTCCTGCTCATGGGTAGAGGAAAGCAGAATCAGAGAACGCTTCAAGAAAGAAATATCGGTAAAGATGGGCCTGGCTCCAACATATGGAAACGAGCCTGAGGGGACAGTGTGAACAACAGGAGAGAGGCAGGGAAGCACACAGTTTATTTGCTCTCCAAACTGATTGGTTTAGTGCAGAAGTTCTGAAAGTATGATCTGGGGACCTCCTTAGATGCGTGAACTCAAAACTATCTTGTAATTTGCCCTTTCACTCTCGTTTCCTCACGAGTGTACAGCTGAGTTTTCCAGGGGCTACATGACTCGTGATACTGCAACAGACTGAATGCAGAAGCAGATATGAGACTCCAGCTGTCTTCTAATAAGCCAGGAAGTAAACAGATTTGAGAAAAAATTTAAAATCCCCTGCTTCTCAGCAATTTTTCTTTCTTTTTTTTTTCCTTTGGAAAATATAATTCCTTTTTATCAAAATATGTTATTTATGTCAATGGGTTTATTGCTTATTTCAAAAAATAAATGTTTAAAGAGCTCTTTTAGTTTCTAATTTTTAATGCAGTAAATATTGATAGAAATAACCCACTTTAACGAAGGCTTTTTGGGGTCTCCTAATAGCTTTTTAAAATGTAGTTTTATTGAGATTTATTCACATAGCGTAGAAACCATTCAAAGTATATAATCACTGGTTCACAGTATCATCACATAGTTGTGCATGCAATCCCATCATCAAATTTAGAACATTTTCATTACAACAGAAAAGAAATAAAGATCAGAAAGAAAACCCAAATCTTCTCATACACCATATGCCCTCTATTATTGACCCACAGTATTGTTGTACATTTGTTATTGTTGATGAATATTAAGATGTTACTGTTAATGGTAGTCCATAGTTTGCAATAGGTAAATTTTCCCCCACAAGCTCCTCTATCATTAACTCCTTGTAATAGTGCCATACATTTGTTCTAGTTCATGAAAGAACTTTTTAATATTTATACAATATTAGTTAATCACAGGCATTGTCCACCACAAGATTCACTGTTATACGTTTCCACATTTTAACCTCCAGCTATCCTTCTGGTGACATACATGGCTCTAAACTTCCCCTTTCCACCACACTCACACACCGTTCAGCACTGTTAATTATTCTAACGATGTGTTACCATCACCTCTGTCCATTTCCAAACATTTAAGTCAACCTAGTTAAACCTTCTGCACATATTAAGCAACTGCTTCCCATTTTTTAGCCTCATTCTATATCCTGGTAACCTATATTCCATGTTTTATGAGTTTGCATATTATAATTAGTTCATATCAGCAAGATCAGACAATATTTGTCCGTTTGTGTCTGAGTTATTTTACTTAACATAATGTCCCCAAGGTTCATCCATGTTGTTGCATGCTTCAGGACTTCATTCCTTCTTACTGAAGAATAATATTCCATCATACATATATACCACATTTTGTTTATCCATTCATCTGTTGTTGGACACTTGAGTTGTTTCCAGTTTTTGGCATTTGTGAATAATGCTGCAATGAACATTGATGTGCAGATGCCTGTTTGCATCCCTGCTCACTGATCTTCTGGGTATATCCTGAGTAGCCTGATTGCTAGGTTGTAAGGCAATTCTGTGCTTAGCTTCTTGAGGAACTTCCAAACAATCCTCCACAGCGGCTGTACTATTTTACATTCCCACAGCAGTGAATAAGTGCTCCAATTTCTCCACATCCTCTCCAACATTTGTAGTTTCCTGTTTGTTTAATAGCGGCCATTCTTATAGGTGTGAGCTGATATCTCATCATGGTTTTGATTTGTTTTCTCTAATAGCTAGTGGGGCTGGGAATCTTCTCATGTACTTTTTAGTCATTTGCATTTCCTCTTTGGAAAAATGTCTATTCATGTCTTTTGTCCATTTATAAATTGGGTTGTTTGTCTTTTTATTATTGAGCTGCAGGGTTTTTTTTTTTTTTTTTAAATATATTCCGGCTATCAAACCCTTATCCAATATGTAGTTTCCAAATATTTTCTCCCATTGAGTTAGTTGCCTTTTCACCCTTTTGGCAAAATCCTTTGAAGCACTGGAGTATTTGATTTTGAGGAGTTCTCATTTATCTGTTTTTTCTTTTGTTGCTTCTGCTTTTGGTGTTAAGTCTAAAAAATTACCACCTACCACTATATCTTGGAGATATTTCCATATTTTTTCTTATAGGATTTTTGTGGTATTGGTTGTTATATTTAGATCTTTGATCTGTTTTGAGCTATTTATGTATAGGGTGTGAGATAGGGGTCTTCTTTCATTTTCTTGGTTACAGATATCCAGTTCTTCCAACACCATTTATTGAAGAGACTGTTCTCTCCCAGTTGAGTGGGATTGTGAGACTTGTCAAAAATCAATTGACCATAGTTCTGAGGATTTAGTTCTGAACTCTCAATTCTGTTCTATTGATCAATATATCTATCTTTATGCCAGTGCCATGCTGTTCTGACCATTGTGGCTTTATAATATGCTTTAAAGTCAGGAAGCATAATACCTCCAACATCATTCTTCTTTTTCAAAATGGTTTTAGCTATTCATGGCCCCTTACCCTTCCAAATAAAATTGATAATTAGCTTTTCCACATCTGCAAATAGTCTGTTGAAAGTCTGATTGGGATTGCGTTGAATCTGTAGCTCAATTTGGGCAGACTTTACATCTTAATGATATTTAACTTTATGATTCATAAACATGGAATGTTTTTCCATTTATTCAGGTAGTCTTTGATTTCTTTTAGCAATGTTTTGTAGTTTTCTGTGTACAGGTCCTTTACATCCTTGGTGAAGTTTATTCCTAAATATTTGATTCTTTTAATTGCTATTGTAAATGGACTATTTTTCTTGATTACCTCCTTGAGTAGCTCATTACTAGTGTATACAAATGCCATTGATTTTTGTGTATTGATCTTGTGTCCTGCCACTTTGTTGAACTGTTTATTAGTTCAAGTAGCTTTGATGTGATTTTTTTATGATTTTCTAAATATAGGAACATGTCATCTGCAAATAGTGGCAGCTTTACTCCTTCCTTTCCAATTTGAATGCCTTTTATTTCTTTTTCTTGCCTAATTACACCCTCTAGAACTTCTAGCACAATGTTGAATAGCAGTGGTGATGGGGCATTCATATCTTGTTCCTGATTTTAAAGGGTAAACTTTCAGTCTCTCATCATTGAGTATGATGTTTGCTGTGGGTTTTCATATATGCTCTTTATCAAGTGAGGAAATTTCCTACTTTCTGAAGTGTTTTTCTCATGAAAGGATGCTGAATTTTGTCAACTACCTTTCCTGCATCAACTGAGATCATCATGTGGTTTTTTTCCTTTTTGATTTGTTAATGTGGTACATTACATTAATTGCTCTTCTTGTGTTGAATCACCCTTGCATATCTGGGATAAAACCCACTTGGTCATGGTGTATAATTCTTTTAATATGCTGTTGAATTTGATTTGCAAATATGTTGTTGAGAATTTTTGCATTTATATTCACTAGAGATTGTGGTGAAGTTTTCTTTTCTTGTGATAGCTTCATCTGGTTGGCTTCATAGAATGAGTAAGATAGTTTTCCCTCTTCTTCAATTTTTGGAAGAGTTTGAGCAGAAATGATATTAATTCTTCTCAAAATGCTTGGTAAAATTCACCTGTGAAGCCATCCAGTTCTGGGCTTTTCTTTGTTGTAGGTTTTTGATAACAGATTCAATCTCTTTACTTGTGATTGGTTTGTTGAGATCTTCTGTTTTTCTTGAGTCAGTGTAGCTGTTCATGTGTTTCTGGGAAGTTGTCCATTTATTCTAAGTTGTCTAGTTTGTTGGCATACAGTTGTTCATAGGAACCTCTTACGATCTTTTTTATTTTTTCAGGGTCTGTGGTAATGCCCTCCTTCTCATTTCTGATTTTATTTATTTTCAGCTTCTCTGTTTTTGTTTTTGTCAGTCTAGTTAAGGATTTTTTTATTTTATTGATCTCAAAAAACCAACTTTTGGTTTTATTGATTCTCTCATTGTTTTTTATTCTCCATCTTATTAATTTCTGCCCTAATCTTTGTATTTCTTTCCTTCTGCTTATTTTGAGGATAGTTTTCTGTTCTTCAGTTGTTCAGTTATGTTATTGGTTTTAGCTCTTTCTTTCTTTTTAATGTATGTGTTCAGGACTATAAATTTCTTTGTCAGCACTGCCTTCACTGTATCCCATAAGTTTTGATATGTTGTGTTCTTATTTTCATTCATCTCAAAATATTTACTGATTTCTCTTAAAAATTCTTCTTTGACCCACTGACAGTTTAAGAGGGTGTAGCATAACATCCACACATTTGTGTATTTTCTGGTTCTCTGTTTTTGATTTCCAATTTCATTCCATTATGGTCAGAGAAAGTGATTTGTATAATTTCAATCTTTTAAAATTTATTAAGGCCTGTTTTGTGCCCCAGTATGTGGTCTATTCTGGAGAATATTTATGAGCACTTGAGAAGAATATATATCCTACTGTTTTGGGGTGCAATGATCTCTATATGTCTGTTAGGTCTAGTTCATTTATCATATTATTTAGGTTTCTCTGTTTCTTTATTGATCCTCTGTTTAGATGTTCTATCCATTGGAGATAGTGGTGTATTGAAGTCTCCCATTATTATGGTAGAGTCAGCTATTATTTCCTTTAATTTTGCCAATGTTTGCCTCGTGTACTTTGGGGCTACTTTATTTGGAGCATAGATATTCATGATTGTTATTCCTTCTTGGTGAATTGCCCTTTATTAATATACAATGTGCTTTATCTCTTAAAATACATTTTTGCATTTAAAGTGTGCTTTGTCTGCTATTAGTATAGCAACCTCAGGTATAGATGGATCATGTTTTTTAATTCATTCTTCCAAGCTGCCTTTTGATTGGGAAGTTTAATCCGTGAACATTCAAAGTTATTACTGTAAAGGCCGTTCTTAATTCAACCATCTTATCATCTGGTTTTTATTTGTCAGATCTTTTCTCTCTCTCTCTCTTTTTATCCTTCCAGTTTCCCTTACTAATAATCTTCAATTCTGTACCTTTCCTCAGACCTCTTTCTCTTGTCTTTTCTTTTCAGCCAGTAGCACTTCCTTTAGTAGTTCTCATAGGACCAGTCTCTTATTAATGAAATCTCTCAGCTTCTGTTTGTCTGTGAATATTCTAATATCTCCCTCATTTTTAAAGGACAGCTTTGCTTGAAAGAGAATCCTTGGCTGGCAACTTTTCTCCTTCAGTGTCTTAAATATATTGTACCACTGCCTTCTTGCCTCCATGGTGTCTGATGAGAAATTGGTGCTTAGTCTTATTTGGCTTCCCTTGTATGTGGTGAATTGCTTTTCTTTTGCTGCCTTCAGAATTTTCTTCTCTTCAGCAACTGAAAGTCTGATTTGTATGTGTCTTGGAGTGAGTCTACTTGGATCTATTCTGTTTGGAGTATGTTGGACTTCTTGGATTTGCTTTTTCTTTTGTATGCCGTGTGGCGGGGTCACATTTCATTATTTTTCCATGTGAGTATCCTGTAATTGCAGAACCATTTGTTGAATTTTTGTTTGTTTGTTTGTTTGTTTGGTTTTTTTGGGAAGTGTATGGACTGGGAATCGAACCCAGGTCTCCTGCATGGCAGGTGAGAATTCTACCACTGAAATACCTTTGCAGCCCCTTTGCTGTTTTATGTCATTTATTAGGGTTAAGAAAGTTTCAACTGTTATTTCTTTGAATATTCTTCCTGGTCTTTTTTCCTTCTCTTCTCCCTCTGGGACACCTACAAAACATATGTTTGTGTGCCTTATTTTTGTCAATCAAGTCCCTGAGAGCCTGATCAATTTTTTCCATTTATTATTTTGTCTGTTTGAATTTGATTGATCTGTCTTCTAGCTTGCTGATTCTTTTTTCTGCTTCTTCAAATCTGCTGTTGTGTTTCTTTAGTATATTTTTAATTTTACCTATGGTGTCTTTTATTTCCATATTGTCTATTATTTTTCTCTGTATTCTTTCAGACTCTTCTTTGTGCGCTAGTAGTGTCTTTTAATGTCCCTTTTCTCTTTATACACATTTTCCTTATTTCTTTGAATTGATTCAGGGAATAAGCTTGCACATCTTAGATTAATTGTTCCAGATTATGTGTCTTTTCTGACTTTTTTTATTTGTTCCTTTCACTGGGCCTTTTCTTCTTGAGTTTTAGTATATCTTGTATTCCCCCCCCCCCCCCCCAATATCTGGCATCTGATTATCTTTGTGGGTCCATTCTGAAGGCCAGTTTCACTCTTGTCTGGAATTTAGTTGTTGCTTGGGCTTGTATTAGCGCACTGCTTTGACAGTTGGGTTGTCTGTATTTCTCAGGCCAAACAGGGCTGGGTCCCCATGTAGTAGGCACAGACTAGCTTGGATGGGCCTAGGATAGGGTCTGGAGAGGCTCTGAAAAGCCCTGCAGCTTTTTTCTGCACTTTTCAGCCTGCCCAACAGATGCTGCTGCTCATGACTTAGTTGTCCTCAGAAGCTGTTTACCTCCTAGACCCCTGGAAGCATCTGACTAGGTGAAACCTGAAACCTGGGGTTCCTGTGTTCTTGCTTTGCTGGTCAAAATCTGGCTCAATGTGGAGCTATATCTCTTACTTTTCTTGTGGCAGAGGATTTCCCCCAGCTGCCTCAGTCTGCAGCCATCCTCCAGGCAAGGAACTGACCACCTGCTGCTATTTCTCTCATGGATGGGGCCTGGACATCAGAACTACATTTGGAAATACAGTCTTTGTCGACATTTTCTCAGACTCTTCATCCCTCACTGCCTTGGGGCTTAAAGTGTACTCCCTACTCCCAAAACAGTTGATTCAGACAGCTTCTGCCTGGCTGCTTACTGCTTTTGGGGAAAAAATCTGCCATTCGCTCCCTATTCCTACATTTTTGGAAACTCCTCCTTATTGCCCTTTTATTTTTCACTCTCCCCAGCAGCTTAAGTCCTGCAGTGGGTCTCTGTGGGCTTGGTTCACTGTGTCCAGATATAGGTGTGGATCTGTCTCACTGCTGTGAAAGATTTTATTTGTTTCTGTCCTTGGTGAAAGGTGGGAGGGAGCCTGGCTGGTGCCTCTGGAACCAAGCTGCACAGGACTGAGTGAGGGGGAGGGTAGAGAACCAGCCGGTCCAGGAAGGAAGTTTCCTACCTGATATTTTTCTCTTTCTTTGACTCAGCATTTATGGGATCCTCTTCCAGTTCATACCTTCCTCCAGAGTTCTGAACAAGTGAGAATTGTCCTTTTATTTTGCTGAATCGCTAGGGAGGGGTTTTCAATAGCTGTTTGTATTGTCATGTTGATGACGTCTCTCCCCAATGACTTTTAAGAGTGTAAAGAAAGTCCTAATAGTTTATGATCTGCTGATTTGGTGTTGCTGTTAAATGTAGGGAGAAGTTAATGGATCTTTTGGGCAGGAGTATTTGTTGACTTGACTTTCTCCAGGTAGGAGGAGATTCAGACTCATGTCTCCGGCCCTAGAAAGAGGTGTGGGACTTGGTAGGTTTACATGACCACCATAGTTTAGCCATCTTCTCCTACTTGGCTCTAGGCAGGGTCCTCTTCTGTGATCCCTTTCTGCAGTGATTCTTGGAGGGTGGGCCAGTCTCTAGGGGAGGAGCCAACTGGAGCCCTCAGAGGGTACCTCCAGGCCTGGAGAGTGTTACAAATGAAAAGCTCTTACTATCTTTTCTGTTCTCCACTTTGCTACTGTATCTGAATGTCCTTGTATTCCTTAGTTGGAATCCTTGTTTGGATTCCTCCATTCAAACAAAGTATTATGGCCTTTAGTCACAGGGATGAGCTATTACATTGTGGGTAAAAGCAGAGGTTTTAGCATTAGTGGTCCTGGTTTTAAATCCAGCCACTCTGACTTGGAAATGTACGATTTTCTTTGGACTATTTACTTAACCTCTATTATCCTCAGTTTCTTTAAATGGAGATGATAATGTCTACCTCAGAGGTTTGTTGAAGATACAAATGTGAGAGGCTATGTAAAATATATAGCACAGTGCCAGGCACATAGCAAGGCCTCAAGTAAGTGGCAGTTATTGGAATAGGACTAGGACCAGTGAGTGAAACCATAGATGGCAAATTTCAGCTGGATAAGATAATGTACATTAAGGGATTTGCATGGTACTTGGTACTTTATAATCACTTGATGATTATAACAGCTGTTGCTGTTATTAAAATAATTTTAGGGTGGGCCATGATGTCTCAAAGGCAAAGTTCTTGCCTGCCATGCCGGAGACCTAGGTTCGATTCCTAGTGCCTGCCCATTTGAAAAAAAAAAAAAAGGAAGAAAATTTTGAAGGTGAATTTAAAAATTGATGATCATGTCACTTCCCGGTGCCTGCCCATGCAAAAAAAAAAAAAAAAAAAAGTTGGTTATGTAGGAGGTTCGAGTGTAGTTCAGTGATGGAATTCTCACCTGCCATGTAGTAGACCCGGGCTTGATTCGTGGCCCATGTGCTTCCCCCAAAAACGAAAAAACAAAAAGAAACCAACAAAAACAAACAAACAAAAAATTCAACAAATGGTGCTGCAATAACGGGATACTCACATGGAAAAAGAATGTTATGAGATCCCGCCATATAGCATACAGAAAAAAAAAAGTTGATGTAGAAGTTTCTTATCCTTAACACTGTCTCCTGAATGAGTTTGAGTTCATTCATTCATTCAACAAACATATTCTAAATACCTCTCTAGATATTACTCTATGTGCTGAGTACGCAAAATTGATTGAGTTTTCAGTCTTTAGAAAAATGTAAGCAAAAGACAGGCAGCCATTCATGGGGTGCTATCTAAGAGAGTCCTGCACGGGGACACTGGAAGTTGGACTCAGTGACTTTCTGAGTAACTCCTCTGCCTGGTGACTCATAAAGCTGTGCACCAGCATGACATTAACATTGTAGAATGACATAGCTGAAAATGGCTTTAGAGGTCACTTAGTCCAAGCACTTCCTTG
This sequence comes from Tamandua tetradactyla, assembly GCF_023851605.1. Taxonomy (NCBI): domain Eukaryota; kingdom Metazoa; phylum Chordata; class Mammalia; order Pilosa; family Myrmecophagidae; genus Tamandua; species Tamandua tetradactyla. Next base: position 32,927,148 of record NC_135346.1, read on the forward strand.
CACATGGAGAAATGAGTCGAATAGTCTTATTTTGGGCACCAAGTGTCCAACATAGGCCTGGGTACCGTGAGGGAGAGTATAGCAGCTAAGAATGAGTCTGAGTCCAGCCAGACTGCCTGGCTCAACTCTGGGGTCTTTCATTTGGTAGATGTGTGAGCTTGGACAGTCTTTTTAGTTACCTGAGCTAAAGTGTTCTCATATAGAAAATAGGACGATAGCAGTTAGAAACTATACTGAACTACCAGGAAAAGAAACCCATAAAACCGTGACTTGGACAAATTGTGTTTTTATTTTTCTATCACTTAAAAGAAGCCACTTAATAGGAAGTTCAGGGCTTGAATGGCAATTATAAAATCTCAGAGTGGCTCAGGCTCCTTCTATCTTTCTGCCTTTCTGCTTTGCCATCGTTGGTGCACAGATTCTTTCTTCATTCACAATGCATGGTTCTAGCATGGCTGTTGCAGCTCCAGCCATTGCATCCAAGTTTCTGGCAGGAAAACAGAGGAAACATGGAAAGGTAAAGGCCATCCGTTAATTGAGTCCATCCCCTTTTAAAGAATGTTTCTCAGAAGCTCTGTTCATAAACTTCTACCTACATTTCACTGGCCAGAACTTGATCATGTGACCATCTCTCAGAAACTATGAGAGATGTTGGGGGATATAATGTTTTGTCTGGATACTTTGTGTTTCCTAAAAGAACTGCTGTTTTCCTGGTAAGGAAGAATGAGGGAATGAATATTGAATAGGTAATTAGCAGTTTTGCCATTCAAGCCAGACAATGTTACCTACCCCATTAGATTTTGTAATAAATGAGATAATTCAAGTAATGTACTTAGCTCAGTGTGCCTAAGTATATAGAAATATAAATATTTTAATAGTATTACTATCTAAGAGAAGATGATAATCCCTGTCCTCAATAAAGTTGCCTTTCTGCTTGGGAGTTAGATATACATGTGAAATAATGACATGCTCATCTACTATAAGATGACTGTAAAATTCAGTCATGTCACAGGGTCATCTGTGCCCACAGCTCTTCTTCCCTCCTCATACCCTGGGACCATGTAACACCAACAAAAAAGAAATGCTTTGTTGAGCACTTCTCATAGGTCAGATACTTTTTTACTGCTTTACAAGCATGATCTCATTAGACTCTCCTGACAACCTAATTTGGGTGGGTGCTATGAGGTCGATACTCTGATGGCGAGACGTGAGGCTTCTCAAGTTAAGTAATTTACCTAAACCACACACTCTTTAGGGACCACTAGGATAGGAATCCAGGTTTGTGGGACTCTTCTCTGGTATGCCACACTAGTCCTGACTCTCCTTCTGGCTTTCTCCCTGGGTACTCAGACAAGTTTTCTCTCCTCTCTGGTCTTCAGTTTCCTTATCAGTAAAAGTACAGTGAACTAGACAAACTGAAAGATCATTTCTGACTGTGACTATGCAGGACTCCCTCCTGTGAATTATTAAAAGATAATTAAAACGAAAGATAAAAAACCATGACTCTCATGCTGACATAAAAATGAAAACATGTTAAAGATTTTATTTAGCTCATTTGATGAGGGAACAGTTGTGGTATTATAACTATTTTAAAGGATAATCTAAAGAGTAGACACATTTATAGATCAGGAGTATTGAAATGAATTTGCAAATGGAGACAAAGCTAGTTTTTCCAGAAGATGTGGAGGTTGTTCCTCCACTAGATAGAATTCATTTGCATGTCTATAGACAAGAATTATTTTACACTGCACTTGGTTATCTACAATTTACAGAGTTGTTAAATAGTTCCTATAAATCAGATTCAGATAAGGTGGATGGGTGTGCTACAGACAATGCATGTTTTTCCATTTGACACACAAATTTTTCTTACTGAGCCTTCAATAAAAGTCTATCATCCTAGTCCAGTCAATCTGACTCTGTTTTCTGCCCAGGCCTTGTGTTTCTGCTTCTCTCAAATATGTGCTGTCCCTTTTCCCTGCTACTTCATAGACATGTCTTCCCTTTGGGTTTGGCTTTGGAGTTGGTGCGTCCGGAAAGCGTTTGTGGATTAATCCTATTCTTGTTAATTGGATGCAGTAGAACCTGTTGGAGGCTGAAGCAGAGACAACTCTGTGACATGACTGAATTGGGAAAAGGGGCAATCCAAGAAGCCTCATAACAGGAAGGTTCTCCATCTAGGCTGTTTCCAGAGTTGGGTCCAGTGTTGGCTCAGTCACCAACTGATTGAGTGACCATGGATAAGTCACCTGACTGTTCATTCATCTGGAATGTTCTAGAACTCCCCACAAAGGCTGAGCACTCCTTGAGAGCTTGCAAGAATATTTTTCTCTCTCTCTTTCAGGAGGGCATTTGGGAATCCACTTGTTAATGTTGAAAGGATCCTGAGTTTGATGTTAAGTTTTGATTCCCATGTTGTCTCTTTCACCAGCTGTGTAACTGTGGGCAGCTCCTCCAACTTTAGTTTTCTCCTCTGTAAAATGGTAACAATCATTCAATGACTATTCCAGGTTGTAAAATGGCTCCCAAAAGAGAGTCATTTCAAATCTCTGGAACCTGTGAATGTTACTTTGTTTGATAAAAGGGCCATTGCAGATGTAATGAGTTAAGAATCTTGAGATGAGGGGACTATCCTGGAAAATCCAGCAGGGCCATAATGTTTGACACAGATACACAGAGGAGAAGCCAATGTGAAGACAGCGGTAGAGCTTGGAGTGATGTGGCTACAAGCCCAGGGATGCTGCCGTCTGCCAGAAGTTTGAACAGGCAAAGAATGGAATATCTCTAATCCCTGCAAAGAGCATGGCCCTGCCAAATTTCTGACTTCTGGTCTCTAGAAATGTGGGAGAATAAACTTCTATTGTTTAAAGACACCAAGTTTGTAGTAATTTGTTACGGCAACTACAAAAACTAATGCAGTATCCTACTAGCTTTGCCAGGTTGCTGTGAAGCTCAAAGGGTAAAGAATGCAACAGTGCTTCATAAATGGTAAATGTTTGCTAGGGGTTCAATACAAATAAACAGTTGATGAATACTCTGTATATATTCATATTCATATATTGCACATTCGTCAGAACTTTGATAATCTCATGATAAAAAAATTTCATGAAAAAAATGAAAAATTTTCAAGTGAAAATAATATTTGGAGCTAATGTTGACCTCACTTTAGGTATTGACCTCTCGTTGTCCATTTAAAGGACCAAGGCCCTAGTTGCTCCCTTTTAGCTCTCTTTCCCCTGGAATTAAGGAACAGGCTGTACAGGGATGGATAGTGTATCCCAGGCACCATTTGGTATATTGAAATGGTGTTGTTGCTGACAGGAGACAGGAAGCCTCAGGTAATAGTGGCTGTTGTTTTTTGGGTTCCATCTCAGGGTGAAAGCTCCTGGCTCAGGAGAAAGATAGTTGGACTTGGATGCCTTTGGCTTGCCAGGGCTCAGTGAGGCAGACTGCGGCAGCTGCACTGCAGCCTGGAGGGACTGAAATGCAATGCTGAGGCACTGCCTGCCAATGCCGACTGCATTCCAGAGGTGCAGAAGCCAACCCAAGGTGGGTGCCTTGCCAGGAGCAGGTGGTAGGACTCAGCCTTGCCAGAACATAGCAGCGTCCATCCTCTACCCCCAACACAAATAATGTCCAACTAGGATGCTATGTAAAGGGCACTGACCTAGCTCTTCAAATGTACCCTTATGGATTGTTCTGGGTTCAACTTTGGCTCTTATCATTCTCAATACAGAACAACTTGAGCCAAGTCAGTATTCTTGCAGCACCTCCCCTTTGTGCCCTATGTTAGTGCTGTATTCCATTTCTTCTCCTCAGCATATCCCTGCCTATGTGTTCTAGCAACTTACAATCATCAGACCATTATTATGTCCATTAATTAATTAACCAATTAAACAAATAGATACTTATGGAGGATTGAGCACCTACTATAAATCAAGCAGAGATGCATGCTGGGGATACATGGTAAACAAAGCAGGCATGACCCCAAACTCTGTGGCTTGTGCTAGTAGGGGACAATCTTTAAACAATCACACAAATAAATGTGTAATTACAAACTGATACATTATGGAGGGAAATACAGGGGGCTAAAAGAGAGACTACCAAGGGGAAACTTTTTTTAAATTGGAAGAATTGGCTTTTGCTGGGAGGTCTGAAGCATGAGTAGGAGTTGACCCAGTGGTGAATTTGGGGATGGTGGTTGAGGAGGGGAGCCTTCCAGGAAGAAAGAAGAACAGATTAAAGCCGAAGTTGCTGCATTTGAGGGACTGAAAGGAAATAGTGTGGCTTCCGTAGAGTGAGCCCAGTGAGATGAGGTCAGAGAGTTGGGCAAAGTTCTGATTGTACTGATGCTTCCTTAAAAATCTTTGTCTTCATTAGGATTTAAAGCAGAAAAGTGTCACGGACTGATTTTTTTGGCTACTGTTTGGAGAATGGATTGGAGAGGGCCAGCCTAGAAGTGGAGGCAATCAGGAGGCTATTCCAAAGGAAGGAAACTAGTAATCAATGAGACCAATCTTTTCTCATACAGATAGAGTTGAACTTGTTGGCCCAAGTTCCCCCAGTGAATTGGTCAAAGAATCAAGACTTGAACCCCGATTTAATAATTTCCAGGCAGTATTCTTTCCACTATGCCACACTGTATTTAAATAAATGTTTCCCATTTTATAGGGATGATAATAATTGACGTCTTATTTTTCAAAAGGAACTTAAGAAGTTTTACAGTCTTTTTACAAGTGTTTCATAGAGAGTGAAAAGAAAAATTTAGCAGCTAACTTTCCCATCAGCAGACAAACTTACCACAGGGGTGACCATTGTAGGTAGGTTCCTCATTGTGTTCTAGGCAGGATAATGCGGCAGTTACGCTTCAGTGTTACAGAGTCAGACAGATTTGGGCTCAAATCCCAGCTCCACTGTTTACTAAACTGTTCAACTAGCAACAAGTGACTTAACCTCTCTGAGCCTCAGTCTCTGCAATTGTAAAATGGGTATAACATTAGTACCTTCATACAGGGTTGTTTCATTACAAACAAATAGGTGGCTTGCATTTAGCAAGTGCTGGGTTAATGCTGACCACTAAAATGGGGATGATGAAGATCAGGGTACCAGAAGCTTCACAACACAAATCTTTTCAGAAAACACTTATTTAATGGTACTTTTAATTAAGTTTAGTTCCATAAACATTTATTGAGTATCTAATATGTACAAGGGTCTATCCTAGGTGTGGTTTATGTCCACAAGGTATATGGAAGGGGGAGAATAAGACAAGTCAACAAATACCTCTAATACAATGTAGAAAGAATGTTTTCCAAGAGAGATGCTAAGTGAAATGGGGTTGCAATGACAGAGGAATCTCAGCTAACTGGTGGAATTCTGAAAGTCTGATGGAGAAGGTGGTTCCTGACATATGACTTGGGAGGGGGTTATTCTTTTTGAGATGGGGTAGTTACCACTTTTTTTCCCCCTTTGTACTACAGAAGTAATACCTGATCTCTTTAGAAAATTTAGGGAAAAAAAAACTGCTAAGCAGAAGGAAGAAAATCTCCCATGATCTCACCAGCTGAGATAAACTACTAACTACTATTGCTTTTGGGTTGTGTGATTTTTAAATATTTCATTCTGCAAATATAGACGCACACAGTTATACAAACAGGATTAAACTGCTCTATTACCAGTTTTTTCTTTTTACTTCAGAACACATTTAAAAATATTTTTTCATCCCACTAAATGATCTTAGAGTTTTTAACGGTTGCATGAATTAGACTCTTAGGTGTAGAATATTTAACCAAGTCTCTAGACTTTGACACCTAAGATATTTCCAGGCTGCTTTTGTTTGTTTGTTTGTTTTATTTTGTTTTCTGTTACAAGCACAACACTGCTATCAACACAGTTGTAGCTAAATAATAGTCTCATGCATGATTATTTCCTTAGGCTAATTTCTGAGTGGTGGAATTGCTGGTCCAAAGAGACATGTATTTTTAAAAGACATTTGATGTGTACTGGAATGGGTAGGCTTTTTATCATTCACATTTTTATTAATAACCTCAAAATATTACTAAAGTAAGAATTCCTTACATTTGTAATCCACCTTACAATTTTGAAAGCATGTTCTTACACATGAGTTCACTTGATTGTCACAACTGTGGATGTAAGTGGGTAAGCATTATTTTTCCCCAAATTTCAGTTGAGGAAAGAATCTTTATGGTAACCATAGAGAGTGAATTAGCCTTTTAAGGTAACACAGCTAGTAAATTATGTAGCCAAGACCAGAGCCAGCCTCTGATATGGAGTTCTGCTGCCCTTTTGCCTTTACCATGCTATCTGCATGTCTCCTCTGCACATGTTGATAACCATTTACCTTCTAACATTTATAGCCTGAAGGAGATTATTAGACCTGCCATGTTCCCTAGAACTGTTTCTTGAAGTTTTATACCTCTTTTCTCTCATGTATCATTTATAGAAACGTAACCATGAGATACTCTTCTTGGCACAGTACTATTTTTCTCAGGTCATGGATGGGTAGATTTTTCCTAGGCAGTAGAGTTGGGTTGAAAGTATTTCAAGCAGTAGGAATGAAGTTGTGTAGGCAGATGTTCAAATAAAGCCTTCAAACTGACAACTGTCAAGCCCAATTTGGCCCACGGAAATAGGTTGTTTAACCCGTGGCATGTTTTGAAAAATATGAATTAGTTGTCTGTATTTCATATCAATATCTATAGATTTTTGAATTTCTTGGTTCTCTTCACTCAGACCCTCTGGCAAGCCTGAGCCCACCTTCAAAATGGGCAGAGATTGATTGAAGCTGGGAAATTTTTACCTACCTTAGGGCCAAAATGTCCATTTTGCCATAGGGTTCATCATTCCTGTATTGCTGAGGGTCAGTAACCATTAAACATTTTCCTGGGATGTTATTTTGCTTATACCTTACTGTCTTGATTCCATCACTTTCCCAGCTGGGCCCTTGCGCGTATCTGAGTTTGCAACCCCTTTTCTTAGAATGTGTAGAGGGAAGAATTGTCCATTTTGGTTAGACATTAGAGAACATGCAGGGTAGTAGTGGGAAAGGAAACTGGAGAGGCAGCTTATGATCAAGACAGGGAGAGTCTTAAAGCCAGGTGAGGGGCATTTGGATTGTCTTTTATAGACACAAGGATGCCACCAAGGGACCTGAAACTCTTAACTGACATCCTAGTGCCCTGTCTGCCTCCTGTTCATTTAAATGTTCTCTCCTTTTGCTTTGTTTTCTCTTTGTCATCTCTGCTCCCAGTTGGGAGTGTTTTTAATAGGCTAGACAGCTGTTTACATCTCCTTTTTAATGAAGGTGCTAGTTCTGCCCTCCCTTTGAGGACATCTTGTAAATTGCTCTTTCTCTGTGAAAAGAGCAGAGCTCACTCATTCTTCCCTGCCTCAGCTCACTGGGTGGACACTGGGGCAAATGGTCCAGGAAGCCTTCATTGCCCTGGTGTTTGTTGGGTTTGATGATATTGGGAGGGAAAAGGAAGGTTTCATTAGCTGCTGCCAAGCAATTCCAGGTCAGAATCGACGGGTGGTGACTGGCTTGCTGGAAGACTTGGTTTGCTTCTTGTTGAGGCCCTGGACACATCACTGGATGTGGAGGAGGAAAGCACTGGTACAGAATTTCAAAGCCTGAGTTCTAACCCTGGCTGTGTTCCTCCTGAACTCTCTGACTCTGCATGACTCCACCCTTCTGGGCATTGTCTGGAGACCAGGCTAGTCCTACCCTGTCCAGAGCGCAGTGTCAGTTTTAGGACTGAGTGGGAGATGCGTGGCGGAGCATACCGAAAAGGGCCAAGGTTTACACAAACACTAGGATGGTTACCCTGAAGGAGAGACCGTTGTTTTGGTGGCTGGAAATGGGGCCTGGCTAAGCACTTTTGCAGTGTGATGTGGTGTTTGGACTCAACTCGAAGTGGAGCAGATAATTCAAGGGGCTGAGATAATTCAAGTAGAAGACTTCATGGGCCCAAGAAAGCCCTATTTGCCCACTAACTTACTTGTACATGCTTAAAATCTTGCCATTCTAATTACTTGTTTCTTAATAAGACTGTGGTTGGTTAAAATGCAAACTTGTAACAAAGAGCTTAAAAGCATGGGCCCTGGCTTTGCCTTTGGATCACACTCTTTCTAGCCAGGTGACGTTTGAGCTTTGGTTTTCTGATCTGCAAAGCAAGTATCTTAACAATAGTATCTACATCATAAATTTTCTGTGAGAATTAAATAAGGCAGTGCAGGTTAGGCACTTAGCAAAGTGCCTGGCCTATCGTAGGTGTTTAGTAAAACCAGTTATTATAAGTAGTTCTAGGCTGCTGAGGGTCATGGATGGAGGAGAATGAAAGAGAACTGGAATGCAGGCCTGAAGGGAAGCAGCCCAGCTGGAGAAGCCCAGACCTGGAAGAGGACACGAGCAGAGAAGGTTGTGGGAGCATGAGAAAAGACACAGCATTGGGAAAAGGATGGTGGGGATTCAAATGTCACCATTTCATGATATTGTCTTGGAAACCTTGTAAAGGTGACAAACATTGCAGTTGAGCCTTCCTCCTCTCGTCTCAGCAGGTCTGACCCATCCTTGGTAATCAGGTTCTAGGGACTGGAAGCAGCCTCTTGGGAGCCGGTGATGTGCTCTGCCGCAGCTTGGTGCAGAGTGATGCAGGAGGTGGGTGGGCGGGTCGTGTTGTCGTGCTTGTTCCGGGTTATGGCAGGCACGGCTGTTTTATGGCTGCGGCAGCGCAGGCTCACTAGTGGCTGTTTGTGAAAGCATCCTCACTTGCCTTTTTATTATCTACATCCCAGGCATTCTCCCTGTAGAGTTTGTCCCTTTGCCCAAAATCTCCCTCCCTCTTTCCCTGGTCTACCAGAAGCATAGAGACATCGTGTAGAAACACAGAAACAATCACACGCATGTTTGCATTCAGAGCCCTTGTGGCTCACCTCCCCCTGTACCCCTAGAGCCCCCATACATAGAGCGGGATGCAGGAGGCACGCATTTCAGTATGTCCCCCACCACTCAGCCTGTCCCTGACTTTTAGTCCCCTCTCTTTCCCTTTTCTCTGTTAAAGATGCAGATATAAAAATGAATAGTCATATATTTAGTTTGCAGCTACAAATACACGACCCAGCATGTTTATCACCATAAGAAATATAAATTTCAGTCTCATTGGAGATGCAGAAGTCACGCAGAGGTGCAGGAAGGGGACGTGCTAGACAAGAATCTCTGTCCTTGCTCTGCTTCTTCCTCAGCTGTGTGACCTTGCATCTGTCTCTTCTCCTCACTAGGTTTTACTTTGTCACTTTAGAGAAATAAAGATTTAGTATTGGATGATCCCTAAGGCCCCTTTCAGCCCCAACATTCTTTGATTCTGTTGCAGTTGTCATTGTTTCCCCCAAATCCTCTCCTCTCTCTTTAGAATGAAGCATTAAAGGTCAGAGTCCATACTGCAATGGCTTTCATTTGCATCTGCTAATACAGTATCTCCAGCTACCGCAAAGACCCTTCTAGCTATTTCAGGGGGTCCCCAGGGAGTGTCCCATATGTGCCAACAAATAAATCTGGTCTGCTATTACCTGGCATCTGCCATTTCCCCCTTCCAGACGCCCTCTGATGATGCTCAGAGCCAATGTTCTGCTGAGTTCATTGGCTGGGGGATGCTGCTTCACCAATTCTTCCAGTGCCCAGAGACAGGTTACCTCCTGCCAAGTAACTTCCTCTGTGCCTTGAGGCCAGGAAGGGAGCTCTGAGGTATATCCAGAGGCCACTGCACAGATTGGTTCCACCTTCCTTTAGTTACTAATTCTTCTGTCAGTGTAGTGAATGACAAGGCTCTAAAGGGTCATTCTTTTGTGGGGCTCTGAGGCAATTAGCTGGGGAGGATGTACCCCTTTTTCTTTCACTCTCTGCTAGGATGTGTCCAGTTTGTCTCCCAGCGGCCTAGGGAGTTTTAAGTGAGAGCTCTTTCCATGATTGTTCACTGCCTAGACATGAACCCATGAGCTAGGTTGAGGGAGAATTGGAGTGTAGGATATTGTTCTGGACTCTGAACCACTCTCCTTTCTAATGATAAAGGATTTGGTTAAGGGACAGCACAGAATTTGAGATATTCTTACACAGAATTTCCTTAGGAACACAGGAATGCCCACATTGTATCTTGAACCATATCGTTCACTTCTCATGTTGTGACCCATGAGGGATTGTGAAAAATGGGTAGTGGAACCTATGGAAAATGGAAAATAGCTATCATTTTACCCTACTGCAGAACTCTAACAAACTAAGCTAAAGCACACAGCATGGAGCTGAGATCTGAAGGGAGCCCTTCCTTTCTCTTATTCTTGATCTGACTCTTGAGCTCTGAGTACCTGCCAGGGTCAGGAGAGTGCGGTAATGACAGACACTGAGATGGGGAGAGCCACGCTCACATAGATCATGTTTGCCATGTTGTCTCTTTCTAGAGTCAGAAATTGGTGAGAACCTCTAGTTCTTTTCTCTTAGTCTGTTTCTATTGAATTTTAGACTTTCCTTTAAAGTGACTGCATTTTCAGCATATACACACGAATGGCACGCTCCTCCCCTAATGCTAACAGTGGGAATGTATACTTCTTCTGGAAGCTTCTTCCAGAAGCTTCTTCTGGAAATGCATGTAAGTAAACCCAGAATTAAGAATTGGGCTAATGAGTTTCATGTAAAAAGACATTACCTACACAGCAAATCCTGTTAGCTTGTCTTGTATAGTTAAAGTTTCTATGTCTTTTAAACTTAAGAATTAAATAGGCAGGGACACAGGAAAACATAAAGACGCAGATTTTAAGATAAAGTAGGCTGGCTTTGGAGCAGAGAGTTCCTCATTACTGGAAGTATTCAATCAGAGGCTGGGTAGCTACTTGGTGATAATGTTATATGGGAAATTCAAGCACCAGCAAGAAATTAATGATTTCTAAAATCATTTCTAAATGTAGGAGTCTATGTTTCTTAGTTTGAGATATACAGTATTCTCACTTTAAGTATTTAAGTTATCATCCAGAACCACGGGTTAGACTTTCTCCTTTGGATTGAAACAGGGTTGAAAAGGATAAAGAACTCCTCCTTGGCCAGGAAGCTGTCAAGTGTCATCCCACAAACAGTACAAAATGAGGGTAAGGGGTTTTGACGATTAAATCCAGCTCCCAACCCCAGTTCAAGGATACTTTTTCTTTTCATGTGAACTAAGTTTTTCCCTTAAGGACTCCTTCAATGTTGACTTTTTGTCATCTGTAAGATTGACTTTCTTCACATTAGACTATAAGCTTCACATTGGCAAGTGCCATGTCTGTTCTCTACCTGGGTACATTCTGAGCACCTAGCGCCTAGCGTAGCAGTTGGCTTGTAATATATAATCACCATAGTTTGGTTGATTGAATACCAGTGTACTGAATACCATGAATCCAAGGACAGAAGTCCGTAGACTCATACTAGAGATGAGAGTAATAGTTCCCACTGCATTTTAATCCTTGGCTAGAACATCTATTTCATTTAAAGGCTGATAAAGATCAAGTTAAAGAGAGATGTGGGTATGTTCCTAATATCTCCTGAATTCCCTATTGCATTCGATAGCAATGTAGATAATACATTAGCACATTTGGATTTGTGTGGGTGGCTGGTGGAGAGCTAACATTCCTAAATGATGTACATTTGAAATTATTAATCAGAGAGGAACTGGTTTTCTTGGCCCTGTTAACTAAGGAGGGTAGCAGACTGTGCTGATGGAGCTAAGTTAGAGGGTTCATCCTGCATTAAAAATATTGTAGGAACAATTCCTTTCATAGCCACACATGATTGCCCTAAACCTGGCCAGCTGTCATGCAGATGTATGCCTTTTATTCCTAAGTTATGGGCTGTGAAAATATCAATGATGGACTATAGTCCATCCAAACAAATGCTGAAAACCTAGGACATAATGCAGTGACTATTTATAGAGGCTTTCAATCTCAGATGGGTCCTCCATGCAGCTTGGCTATCCTTCCATAGTTTCCAAATCATATCCCGACTTTGGTTTCTTTCAGCAGCTCTTCTACAATTTTTGCTCTTTGTGAAAATACCCATTTATGTCATGTTTCATTTTACTCTCAGTTGATGACCTTACTTCTCTGAAAAGATGGATTCTATCATTCCAGGTCCATCAGTTGCTTTTCTTGATCTCTACAAACTTATCTCCTCTCATGTAATTTTCCTCCTTCTTCTCTATCTCAAAGAATAAGATTATTTTTTCTCTCCTGGTCAAGGGTAATCTCTTTGCCTGTCTTTAGAGTCTATCTTCCAACCCTCTCTTCCTGTCTTCCAACCCTTTCTTCCTGAACCTCATTCTGCCACTCATCTGCTTTGTGGCCTTCTCCTCCATCATGTTTGCTTTATCTCTTCATATACAATTGTGATAAATTCCACATTGCCCTCTAGAAACAGCCGTATTTTCCCCTTACATTATTGGTCAGTTTTCTTCAAAAATAGACACTTATTTCCAGCATTTTTAACACAGCCAGTTTATCAAAACCCTTTTACTCCCTGCTCTCTACCCCAACACATTGACCTTATTCTTGCTAATTAATAATAACCTCTGCATTTCCAAGTCCTATGGGAACTTCCTGTACTTATCCTTCTCAACCACTTTGTGGCATTTGCCATTAGCCATCTCCCTGGGTTTCTGGGTTTCTTTGACACAGCTGTCTCCATGTTTTCCTCCTGTCTTTGCAGATACTTTTTAAACTAGGGATCCTATGAATTTTTTTTCTTTTCTAAATCATATATCCTTTTTAAAAGTAATTATTCATTAAATCCCTTAGTACTTACTTCCTTAATAACTGTGATTTAAGCTCTTGTTCTGAATTTAATTCCGGTCTTTAATCCCTAGATTTCAACTAGGTAGAAACTTCCCAAGAGTTTCCTTATTTCAAAATGCACTATGCCCTGCCTCCGACCAATAAGCACAGAGTGAGTCATGTAATATTCAAATATGATTATTCCTCTCCCTGCTTAAATATTTTCAAAGTGTTCTCTCCCTCCACAGCTTTAATTTCTCAGAATAAATTTTAAACTCCTTATTTGGCAGAAAAGGCCCCCTATGATTGATCTCTGCCCCATCTGTGGCTTTGTTGCCCCCCTACATACCTTTTATTAGAACCATTGCATATGCTTTTCCTTGAACACACTTTCAGCCTTCTTGCTGCTTCAAGCTTCTATATCTGTGACTCTTCCAAGAAGCCTTCCTTCTCCCCATATCTCATTGAGAGCCTTCTCTGAGCTTTCACCCTACCTGGAAGCACACTCTTAGCACACATCATACTAGAGCTGCTGATGTAATTATTGGTCTCCCCCATTAAACTGTGAACTTATTAGCAGCAGGCACAATGCTTACTCAATTTCTTCTTTCATGCTTGGCACAGTGTTCAACTACAAAGATGGCATTAAATAAATGCTTGTTTAATGAGCAGTAAGTCCTAAATATAATTTTCAAAGACAAATGCTGGATTAGCATTTTAACTAATGGTGAAAAGAGAAGAGCCAGATGTAGAACCAGAGCCCTTGGATCCCATCCCAGAGCAACACCAAGTAGCCATCTGTCCTTGGGCAAGTCACTCAACTTCTCTTAGTTTCACTTTCTTTGTCTCTAAAATGGGGATAATACAAAGTGTCTTCTGAGTTTCAAAGGGTAGGTTAAGGAAGAGCACACTGAAATAAAGGATATAAAAGGGACTATGAAACATGATGGCGTTATCATTCTATTCCCATATTTTGAAGATTTGAAAGTGATCTACATCTTCTGTCCAGGATAAAAGAGTTGTGAACAAAGATATCACCTCTCTGTTCAAGTTTTCATCTCTTGATACTATTCAAAGCCATACCTGTGACTTTTGTGCTCTGGACTTTAAGAATAATCAAGCTAAGTATATTGTCACAAAATAGCATCTAATGTTATGCTGTTATTCTCCAGTAGCCACAATACAAGGAGAGGTTCTATTCATTCTTATAATGTAAATCAGTTCATTCATTCCACTAATATTTATTAAGAAGCCATGTGGAATCAGATACCAGGCAGGTTACCATGAAGAACACAGAAAAGAAATAAACATGGACCATGCCTTCAAAAAGTTTTTGGTCTAGGAAAGAGCTAATAAAAACCACTTTCTACTTTGCTTTGTAGATATTTATGTATAAGTCATAAAAAAGGTATAGGCCAAAAACTAGAGAAAGCATCTGGGGAAGATTCCAGGGGGAAGATGACATTGGCCCAATGATGGAAGGCATGGTGCGGAAATACAGGGTGGGCAATTGGGAAGGGAACTTCACAAATGGCAAGAACTGCACTTCTTTCAGGAGTAGGTCACATTGACTCAACTGAAGATAGAGAGGCATAGGCAAAGCAAATAGGAATGGTAAGTTGGCTCTTTTAGACTTAGACTTGGATAAAATAGATGCAAATAGACGGTGTGGCCTCATAATCCTTAGCTGTTGGGATTTCCCTCATTAGGGGAAAAGTGAAGAGGTAATCCCTGAAATGAGAACCCAATATTTGCTCTCTGACTTTTGTTAGTATGATTCTGAGCCCTTCTTGTTTGATCTGACATTTAGTTTCTTAACCTTCATTTTGGAACTGCTGGGTGAATTTAATAATACTTACCTTGCCTCTCAGGGGTGTCATGGAGTATAAATGAATACATCCTAAGCAAAGCATTAATTGGGATCTTCAGGTAAAAGGTGCTCAGTAAGTGAAAATGCTAATGATGTTATGAGTTTCCCCCCTTCTTTGTCATCTTGGGAAACAGAAAGGATGTTTACACAGCCATGCAAAACCATCTTCTTCAGCAGTCTAACCTTTTGGGAGGATAAAAATATCCACAGTAACAACAATCAAGCTGGGTTTGAAGCACTGAGATAAAGGGCCTGCCCAGGGAATGGTTCCCTGGGGTGGGTAACTTATAAGCCCTATTTTAATCTTCATTAATAGAACAAATGATCCCCTAAGATAATGTTCTTAAAAGGTAGGAAAGTGTTAGTTCTTACATATTGACAGCCACAGGGACTGACCTGTAGAACTAATTGTGTTTGTGTCTTGGCGGTTCACAGTAAAGCAGTTGAGACTCAGCCTTCTCTTCTATTTGGCAGCTTGTAGCCCTGCTGAAGTCTACCTACCTGCTTACTTTCAGATGGAAGCTTTCCGGTCATGTCCAGAGATATGATTCATTTCCATCCGGGAAGACTTTAGACAGTCTCCATGGGGCGCTTGCATTTTGGTCCATCTTCTGAGCATGAAGCCTTGATGACTTTGTTCAGAACTATCTTTTCAAAAATATTTCCACAGCAGACTTGAAAGAGAAACAGTGTCTCTTTCTAGGAAATTTCTTCCTAGACAAGGATAACAGTTAATATTTCACATTGGGTCAAAAGGTGGGTAGCTTTGCTAGCAGACCCCTAATAGGACTAAGAGTTTCCTAAGCTTGAGGTCCTTTAGGTATATCTCAAAGCACATTGTGTTTCTTGTATCCACCAGGACCCAACTCTGCATTGATCAGTGGAATTTGGGAAACAAGGGAAATTGAAGTAAATATGAAGCCTATGCTGACGGCTGTACCTTGAGTAATGAAGCTTTTTTTTTCTCTGACCCAGCCATCTCTTATCTTCTGTCAGCATCTATGAAATGGTGGCAGGCTAACTGGTTAGCTTACAAAGATCTCAGGTCCTTCCCAGTGTTTATCCAAATAAAGAATTCTACATGCTTTCAAGTCTATTTCCTTTCCTCCTTTTTTTCTTGCAACTGTAGGAGCTATATACTGCCTTAAATCAGTGTCTTTTTATAGCACCCTGGGAGAGGTAATGCAATAGCCCCCGACTGCTTTTTTTGCCTCCAGTCTCTCTCCACCCCTCATTCAAATCCTACACAGTTGCCAGACTCAAGTCCCTAAAGCACAGCTTTGATCACGTCTCTCCCTCATTACAAAGTATCTAAAGACTCTCCATTGCCAGAGTGAGTTATAAACTTTTTAGACAAAAGAGATGCCATCTAGGACCAGGTCTCAATGTCTATCTCTGGTCTTCAACTTTTACTTTTCCTCTTTTAGCACTCCATCCTCTAACCAAGCTGAAAAACTCCTGTCTCGCAAGCACAGTCTGCCATTTTTTTTGCTTCATTGCTTTCTTCATGGTCTTTCCTTTACTTGGACCGCTCATTTTATGCTCCATCTCTGCTCCTGAAATTCGATCACATTTTCATCCATGTTTAAATTCTAACTTCTTCAAGAAGTCCTCTCAATTTCCACCTTGACCAAAACTATAATTTTCTCAAAATACTTTTCTCATTGGATTATGTACCACAATCACCAATAATTGTTTTACTTTCACTTGAGGGCAAAGATTGCATTGTATTCATCTCTGTATCATCTCATTTTGCTTATTAGTACCTAGCAAACAGACATTCAATCAATGCTAGTTGAGGTTATATCCTGATTTGAGAGAATAACTTCACTTAAACAAAGAAGTTTGTTCAAGTCTTCACAAGAAAATGCTTGGACCCCAGTCTTAGTTTTCTGGTTTTAAGCCAAATGTGTTACCTGAGAGAAATATTTAGCTTCTTGGAAAGCCCGATTTTGGCATTATTTGCCTTAAGGAGTTGGCAACTTCTTATTAAAGGGGGAGATGTTTCTCACAAAGATTAGGCACTAAAATCTAATCAAACATTTTTCTTCATAGGTAAAGCCACTGAGCACTCACTGAATTGTTATTTTAACACTACCTATACATGAACAAAAGACAACCAGTGGTGTGAGATATTAAATATGCACAACATTGTAGGAGGTATGACTTCCCCAAAGTTCCCCAAACCCTGCTTTGGAAATGGTGGCTTTAGATCTGCCCATGACTGGTAGCCAGATGCTTGGGAAAGTCAAATCCCTATTCTTCCCTACTTGCCTGATGGAGATCAAGATAGGGCAGTTATAAAAAAGTGCCCCAGGCAAATCTATTGACTGTCTGGGTTGTTTCAGAGTGGGAAATGGAGGGTGCCTTTATCATGCTATTCTCTGGGGTGAGAAGTATGGCCCTCCTTCAGGCTGTCTTCCCTGGCAGTTTAAGACTGCCTAGCTTAGGGTGAGCCCTTCACTGCTGTGTGTGCCCGATGGGGAGTTGAGTAGACAATTCTCCTGAAGTGTGACATTTCTGTCCATCAGTATCTTTAGCAGTTGATTGAACACTGAGCTAGTTCTCTGATAGTAATATTCACTGGTCTGTTCATCACAGGATGATCCACAGAATGTTCGAGCAGCAAGAAACCTCTGGGTTTGTCTATCCCAATTCCCCTACTTAAGTGATAGGGAAACAGAGTCCCAGAGAAGTCTCTTGTCTCCCACTCTAGTACACCTTTTCTCTTACTCCCAGGCTATAGTCTTAAGGGTGACCTTGAAGAGGGGTACCTTTGAGTTGAATGATCCGTGGGTAGAGAACGCTACAGAAACACTCTTGGAATTTAGGAGGATGTGCTACAGGTGAGCATACCTCTTGTTAGGCGATATGGACTGTGTTTCCAAATAGCAAAGACAAAGAATGGACCTTAAAACAAAGGTAATTTATGGAATTTGCAACCAAGGGAAGACTTTTCTAAAGAACAGATTAAGAAGCATTTTTTTTGCTCTCCACACAAAAAGCTGTAAAGGGGTGACAGGGAGTCCATGAAGAACTGACTCTGCAGACTTATAAAAATTTAAGCAGTGCTCTCATACAGTATTATATTTCACCAGGGCAAGTGTCAGGGAGCTTTTTCCTGTGCCTAGAATCACAATGGGTGCAGCATAATCTTGGTCATTAAAATTTGAAGGTAGATAAACAGTAAATATTTTCAGGGATAATTTTTTAATGTTGCATAGAGCTCAAAGTATTGGAAGTTCCAGCTCTTTTTGGAAGGGTGCCATACAGCCAGGGGTATTTATCTAAAGCTTATCTGACTCATATGAGCAGCAAAAGTAGATGCAATTTGGCAGATAACTCTTTACACAGTTATATTTGAGAAGTTTAATAAAAACAATTTAAAAAAAAGTTCCCTAATGATACACTTATTATTCCCCCAGTGTCATCACTGGCAGAGGCACTCTTCTAGATGTCCTTTGGCCTCCCGCGTTTATCCTATCAGTCCTCATTTACTCATTCCATCAAAAGTAGCAATACTTTGTCTGCAAGATGATTTTCCCTGGAATTTGTTTTCTGGAAGGTTCTCTACCCATTGGAATTTTACAATTGAACTAGGGATGCAGCTATTTGTTGCTGAATGTTTTCATTCTGAATATATATATTTTGTTCTTATATTTTTATCATAGAGAAAAATGCAAGAAAAGAGAGATCCCTGCCCACCAAGAGGCCCTGGGTTGAGATCCCAGCTATGTCACCATCTTCTGGGGCTTTAACCTTGAGCAAGTCGCTCTAAAACCTGATCCCAAGCATCCTCATCTGTAGGCTAAGAGGGTGGGTCAAAGGATCATTAAGATTTCCAGTTCTAAAATAGTGAATTCACTATCAGAGCTGGAATGGGTGTTCGACATCCTACAGTTTACCTTGCAGATAGGGAACCTGATTGACAGAGATGGTTAACGTTGCCTGTTTAAGTATCAAGCTTATCAAAATAAGAGGAAATCGGCACCTGTAATAGTTATATTACCACTTAGGACAATATATAACACACTTCCTAAATGTGTGGTGTAGAAACAAAACAGACTTCAGCATTAAATGTTTCAGGAGGGCTCCAAGAAGGAGAATTGGGATTTGCTAGAAGAGAGAGAAAGATAATGGGGTTGGACAGCATTAGCTGAGATGCAGATAGGGATGTGGCAGGCATGTCCTGGCCATGACATATGCTAAGGCAGCATTTCCCAAAGTACTGGGTGTGTTTTGCTGCTGGTACTTACACAAGATTTTAGGTGGTGTGGGGACTTGGTAGAATTCATGGGAGATAAGTTATTTCCTTTTCATTTCTCCTTTAAGCCATCTGATTATGCCAGGGAAAAAGACTCATATTTTTGCTGAAATACATTTAGGAGTTCTCCATACTCCCACTTTGGTACCCACCTCGCTTTTTTTAACTAAAAGGACAGCAAATCTTAGGCTCAGAAACATCAAGTAATATTGTCTCCTAAATTGAATAATTTTGATTTGTTCTTGTATTCATCTTGTAGTTTCCTTCTGTTTATGGCAAGTGATACGATTTTTCCAGCAATGTAGTGGTATGAAGTTTTCTTTTAAAGTAATTTTAAATGAAAACATGTCATTTAAAAATACTGAGTAAATGGTGATGCAGACAGTATATGAATAGAGAAAAAAGTCCAGAATGGGATGTAGAAGTAATGATGTTCAGGAAACCCTGAGGTACTTGTTAAGGGTGTGGGCTCTGGAGCAAGACAACTTGGGTTCAAATCCCACCTCTGCTGCTCGCCAGCTTTATGACCTTGACACTGGTATTTGGGATTAAATGGTGAAAGAAGAATGAGGAAGGATGATGATCATTTCAGTAAAGTATTTGCAGTGTTGTTATGAGGTTCACAAAGCCTGCTTCATCCATGGTTCTCTTAGGAAACAGGTGCTTTCTAAAACCAACAGGCTCACCTGCCTTCATATCTGTGTTGTTTTTATTCACTCCTCATTCAATGCTGTTAGCACCTTACTGAACCATCCTCTCCCCCTGCCCCCCCGCCACCCCAGAGTATCTATTGTGTGGAGGGAAAACTTCTGTGACATGGTGGAAGAAATCCTGAAAGTTTGGAAAAGTTACTTAACCTCTCTGATCTTTAACATCAATGTTAATAAAATGGGGATAATTATACTGATTATCTAGGATTATTGGAGAAGGAACATCTGTCCATCAGGACATGCCTGGCACCCAGCTGGTCCTCAATAAGTGGCTGTCATCTTTCCTTAAGCATACGTCATGTAGACCCCAACAGCATATGTCTTTGGAGAATTTGTCTATTTCATTTATGTTGCGATGTCATAAGAGGCAGAAACTTCCCTTTAGATAGCTAAATTTCAGAGAAGCAAACCTTAGACTATTAAAATGCTCAGCATGACCAGACAAAAGGGCATTTTTCAAACAGTTCTGCAGCCAGTCTGGCAGCTTCTTGAAATTGGCATGATCTTGACTCTACAATTTCCCCTTATGATTTCTGATCTATAAAAATAAAACCTGTAGAGACATCTAAACTAGCTTTATATTATTTACTATATGACAATCTCACTTTCCAGTTAGATTATATGTTCTCAGATCTCCTTCAGTTACAAGTGATAGAAATGGAATGCAGCAGGATTAATCAAGGCAGAGAACTTTTCAACCTGTGTAAGTTGAAAGTGGGAGGCAACTTATTCATGTCATTGAAAAATCTGGGATATTTGGCTTCAGGCATGGCTAGATCCAGGTGTTCAAGTGATTCTTAGGATTGGAGAGTAATGCAAATGCCATCTAACCATTGTGCAAGCAGAATAAGCAAATGCTTCAGGAGATGTGTGGAATATGAAAGCACCGACAACTCTTCTGTAATAACTTGCTATGTGGCCACTGTCAGTTCTATTGAATGGTATTGACTGGATCCTCATCATATCTAGAGCTGGTGCAGTGGACATACTCAGAGCTATTAGAGTGTTTACATTCTGAAGGAGAAGCTGAAAATCTAAAACCTTACAGAAACATCAACATATCAAGGTATGGTCCCACATTCATAAGAACCATGAAAATGTCAAAGAGAACCAAGCTTCCTTCTACATTTTATAGATATCATTGAGACTTAGAATTTAAGTGACTTTTCCAAAGTTATTCAGAAATTCAGTGGTAGGTCTGGTTTTATAATCCAGATTCCTGGATCCCAGTTGGGTATATTTTTTCCTGTTCTCCTTGCTACCTCCCACTTTTGGGTGGTTCAGGCTCCAGCTGCTGGGTCTGGCTTTCCCTCTCATTTGATGTAACTGTGTTTTCTGATGCTTTAAACTCCCTTGCCTACCCTCAAGCATGGCTCCACATGGCCCTCTGCCCTGGGACACAAGCCAAGCCAAGACATGAGGAGTCAGTGCAACAGGACAGTGCTGACAGAACATCCCTGGAGAGTGAGAACTATAGGGCACAAGGCACTGAAGTATAACTTGCTTCTGCTTACACTCGCCAACATCTTTCCATCAAGACCTTTCATAAGACCATCTACTGTGAGTCTGTACCCCTGGACGCTGGTTCCTCCTTGTGAAACCCTTAGCAATCCAGATTCTCAGAGGTTTGTTCCCACCTCCTTTTGACTTCCGGCATCAGGATTTGGAGGTTGAACTTCAAGTGATCACTCTGACTATTCTATTCAATTATAACTGGGGGAAATCTAGGCTCAGAGATGTGAAGTGACTTGCTCAAGATCACCAGCAATAAGCTATGGGTCTGCAGCCATTCATTTATCTTTCCACTAGATTCTACTACCTATCACTGTACCTTGGATGATATGATGACTTATTCTGTCTAATCATGGGTCTGCCTCATACTTTGCTGTTTTCTTGGTAGTGCCTGGGAAGGGACTCAGATGTTCCAGTAGGTAATGGAGGGGCAAGTATTTGCATGTGATATACAGTGGAGTTGCATTGTATGTGCAATTAAGGTCTAAAGTCAACCCTCTAAATAAAAAATCTCGCATAATAAGTTACCTTAAAAATGCCTTAAATTGTTCATAAAGCACAAAATAATTCCATCTCTTCCTATGTCTGACACAGCCAGTTTGTCCTTGAGCATTGGTACAGATGGCTATTTCTTCGGTTGAGCCATATGTGAAATGGTTGCCTGGTGTTCAGAAACCAGTTTATGCTAAAATATGTACTGTGTCTTTAAGCAGTACAATCACAAGCGTCTTGCTAAGATGCTCAAACCAAGAGAGTGAGGCAGGGACGGAGACTGCCTCAGGGATCAGCAGGTTCAGGTCTCTCACCTCCGGCTCACTCAGGGGCTCTTACTGGGAGGAATGGCAGGGAGACCTTTCAACTGCTTAAATTTCCTCCCCTCTCTCTCTCACTCTGCCAAATGCATGCCAATGAGCTCAAGTATATTAAATGTGCATACTGCGTAAACTCACTGTACAAATAAGGTAGAAAAATCTAAGCCATGTATGGGACCACAGCCCTTTAATGGTTTAGGCTGATGCCCAAGTAGATATCCATTACCCTAAAAAATTCCTCCTTACTGGTGCTGGTTAGTATACTACTCTCTGTGCCTTTTTTGTTTTTTAACTTCTGTTTAGCTTATCTTTTCTAGTGTTCTATGAAACATTTGTGACTGGACGTGTGCCCAATGTATCTCTCTTATCTCTATGCATGTATCATAATAAACTGTGCCCACTGCGGAAATCCAGCACATACTTATGCTGTGATGACGTCGTAATAGAGTGGAAGGACTGTGGGCTTTGGATTCAGGAATTTCTGGGTCAAACTCCCAGTTCCTCTGCTCATTTAGCTGTGTGATTATCTCCCCAGGATTTTATTTTCTCCACAAATACATTATATAGTAATATCAATCTACAACACTTTGTGACATGCTGCATCAGGATATACCAGGGAATATTTGGCAGATGGTGGTGGTAAGTGATTGGTTGTTGCTCATATTATTGCTATTTGTGTTGGAAGAACCATGGCTCTATCTCTTGGGTTTAGAAATTTTTCTCAGCTTTTGGAAGACTAGAACTCTAGAGCTTTGGGATTCTGGTCCTCATTTAGTCACTTATTACTTTTATTAGCCAAAACCCCACTAATTAGCTAAGGCCCCTTAGATAATTCATTTATCTTCTTGGAGCCTTGGTTTCATCACTTGTCAAGCAGTGCTGATAGTTCTTCCTCTTACTACCTCCAGAATTTTCATGAGAATCACATAAGAAAACATGTGATGTTGGATGGGTTATTTGGTGTGTGGATCAAACTCCTTTAAATAAATAAACCATAGTGTCGACAAAAAAAAAAAAAAAGAGAGAAAGAAATCATGTGAAATGCTTTAAATATGTAAGGAGTGTAGGTCTATGGAAGGGTCTGCATTCGAAGTTCTGTACCCTGACTTCCTAAGTGTCCTTTCCTCACCCCACCCTCCCCTCCAGGCTATTTTGAAATACAAAAGGTAAGTTATAACCTCTAAAGTATTATATTCATGTACGGTGCTATTATGTCATTATTAATAAAAACATTAAATGCTCTAAAATAACAGGAACATTAGTAATATCTTCTCCCAAAGGAAAAATGACAGCAAGGAGCTCACTGAACTGTCCAAAGATCCATTTGGACTAATTTTGTCCTGGGAGGAGAGAGGGATTTAGGAAGATCTCATTTTGGCTCCATCAGGTCTCCCTGGGTTAGGAGTGATGTTTTCATTTTTGTTTGGTTTTGTTTTCTGAGGAGTTGGCACTGGGTCTAATTAATGCCATCAAAAGCATGACATTTAATTAACTAAATAACATGTTGTGCCTAATGATAACATATTTCAGCACCCGGCAGGCGGTGATGGTCTCTTGGGCCATTTCTAAGGAGGCCTGTGATTTGATAAAGAGAAACCCTTCTCCACAAAGGCAGAAATCCCCAGAGAGTCACCAGAGAAGGCTCCACAAGCGTGCTGGCCAGGCACATTCTGTTATCTCCAGGACCTTGTACAAGAGAGAAACCCAGGACGAAAGAAGAGAATGGTGGGAGAGGAAGAGGGAGGCTGAATGGTCTCTTCATCTTTTCAAAATGTTTGTTGGAAATCCAAGGGCATAGAAGAGAGAACTTAGTTTCTAAACTGTCTATTCCCATGCCTGGGTTCATGCCAATTCCTACTGGCAAACGGAGCAGGGGAAACAAAGCAAGACAGCCGAGGACCAAACGGAGCAGGGGAAACAAAGCAAGACAGCCGAGGACCTCATAGGGGGCTGTTTGCAGTTAGATTGCCAAATTAACTGAACAGCTAAGAATGTGGATGTGGGTGCTCTCTGCTGGACGTTAGAGAATCTACAGTGATGCTTATCTAGGCATTCACAGAGGGGGCTGGAGCCTTTCAGTCTGGTTGAAACCCCTTAGTAGAATTCTCTGGGTTTCCTCAATCCATGAGCTCACAACAGATTCCACAAAAGTTGTCCCAAAGAGATTGATTTTTAGATCATTCTGTGTCTTTGTTCGTGCATATCTTTTTCCTTTTGTCACTCTAGTTCTATTATGTTCCTAAAGAAATTCATACCACTTTAAACTCAGTATCCTAATTTCTTTTTCATTTGGCTCTTTTCATAAAAAATCTGGATGACATTACATGTATATGGCATCACAAACTGTGTCCAGCTGGGTTATCTCATTTAAACCCTCATTTTAGAGAGGAGGCAAATAGAGGCTTGAAGAGTGAAGTACCTATATAAAGTCACATAGCACAGTCAACAACAAAGACCCAATTGGGACTAGAACCCAGACTTCTGACTGATGGTTAAGCTCATGTGTCCACTTGTCTAGGTTATGGTGTCCAGTTGATTGGTCAAGTAAGCACTGGTCCTGTTGTTACTGGGAGGGAATTTTGTGGATCTAAGTCATCGGTCAGTCTAGTGCATCTATGGATGATTACATCTACAATCAACAAAGCAGATTGCTTTCAGCAATGAGAGAAGTCCTCTTATCCAATCAGTTGAAGGCCTTCAAAGGAGAACTGATGATTTCAGCTATCAGAAAGAAATTCTATCTCTACTTTAGCCAGCCAGCTTCTCCTGGGGATTTCACCAAAACCTTCATCAGAGTTTCCAACCTGCAGCCTGCCCTGTGGAATTCAGATTTATCAATCTCCATAGTCACATGAGCAATTCCTATAGTAAATCTCAAGATATTTACACACACACACACACACACACACACACACACACACAGATCATAATATACGTATATTCTGTTCTGTTTCTCTGGAGAACGCTGACAAATATACTGATTCTCACTGTTTTTGACTTTCCTTGATATGCTGAGTCCCACTCTGTGTCCCAAAATGTGGTGGATATATTTGAGGTTTCCTCTTGCATAGAAACTCAGTGGGAGACAGCATAGCTTAGTGGTTAGCTCACAAGCTCTGGAAATGGACATCTGGATTTGAATCCTGGCTTGTGTTAGCTGTGTGACATTGGACAGGTTACTTAACCTCTTTATGCCTTAGTGTTCTCATATAAAAGTTGGTTGTGAGGGTTAAATAATTTAAGACTGGTAACGCATTCTGTGTAGTGCCTGGTTTAATAAATGAAATTATCACTATTTCTCCTATGATTGCATAGAAGTATTGTTCAAAGATATTATCAGTAGTTCTATAATAGGACTACTGGAACAGGCACCAAGGAATTGCCTAAATTATTTTTTGTGTTAAAATGAAAATCTGCCTCTCTCCAAATAAAAGGGCATCTTAGGCAGAGCAAGCAGAGTAGAAGTTGGGAGAGTTTAGGGAAATATTTTGGGTGACTGATATATAGGTTTCAAGGAACAGTTTAGTTGGAGATGAGACTGGAAAGGCTGGTGCTAGGTGGCAGGTGGCCTCGAATGCCAGGAGTTTAGCTTTATTCTGCCTGTGGTAGGGAGCCATGGCTGATTCTTGAGCAGGGCAGGTTACCTTTTCCCATGTCTCTTGTATGCCTTGTTTCTCCCACTCCTTTGAGAGGGTTGTCAAGAGCTGAACGATTGCTGCCCCCATCCTATGTGCACATGCACGCACCCACCTTGGGGCTTTCAGAATTCCCTTCACCTTGAGGCTTCCACCAAGGAGCCTGGTGCTGCTGGCAGCCACACCAGAATGAGGAACGAGCCAGGCCATCACAGGTCAGCCTGTGTGTGTGTGGTGGGGGGCTTGGCACTTCTGGATTGAATATCTGCTCCCTCACATGGAAATTGCTGGTGTGGGTGGAAAGAAGTCAAGGATACAGGCAGAGGGGAAGGAAAGGGACAGTAAACCTGCAGTTTCTAGGGGCCAGGAGAGAGAGACTCTTTTCGGTTACCACCTTAGGAATTATCCCTAGGGAAGTGGCAGTCAGTGTTTTTAGCAAAGTCTGCCTCCCCAAGGTGCATCACTTCCTGTTGCCCCACATCACTGAGGTCTGTGCCTTCTCCTTTCTCTTGCTTGGCACTAATAGTTACTGGATTTTGCCAGTTGTCATTTTTTGGAGTAAACAAGAGAGATGTCTGAGAAACAGAAAATAGGTAGGACTCTGATGGATGTTGCAAATGGAAGCTCAATGGAATTTAGCCTTAGGGTGCTATAGTCCTCACCAGTCTCATCAGGGGCTCAATGATGTGTAGCTGGGGGTATCCTTAGAGACCCTCTTGGCCAGAGGAGGCAAACTGGCAGGCGGGCAGGCTACTTGAGGATGGATTTGGTTTGGTTCCAGAGTGGTTGTCTTTTTCTCTGCAATATTAGAATGAGATGGCAAGATTTACAATTGGATTTTTTTTTTTTTTACCTAAAATTATGGATTTCTGGCTTCTCCTGAAGACCAGACCATTTGATGACAATGGTCTTCATTTGCCTTTGGCAACAATCTGTTACTAACAAGTAGGCAGGCTCTGCCTTGCTTTAAATAGGGCAGGAGTCCTCCAATTTCCCCACAGCCCCTACTTGGCTCTCTTAACCCATTTATTGACCTGCCTGGCCCTGTCAACACTGGGTGGTGATGCCTGATCCAGGTCATCCCCCTTATTTGGGAATAAGAGAGTGGAGGCCCAGGGAGGGCTTGTGATTTATCTCACATCACACAGCCTCCCCCATGGGCAGAGTAGGCTCTATTTACATGGTTTGATTTGAGGGACAGTAAGAAAGATCTCCCTTTTCCCACTTCCCAGTGAAAACATTGTCACTCACACTGTTATGGGCCCAAGAAAGAGAAACATTTGGCTGTACCTTTCTGGCCTCCTTCAGATCATATCCTTTATTGTTTGCTGCTTCTGCTTAGTAGAAAAGTCTAATAAGTAGAAACTCTAATCCCTCAGGGCTCCACAGACACTGTCCACATGGGTTCATGGGTCAGCTGGGTGCTTTTCCCACTGGGAACTGAGCTGATGGGGCCAGAGACCTGGAATCCCCTGCTATAGCTCACAAGTCTCTAGGTGTCTGTCTCCTCATCTGGCGAAGAGGAATGTTTTAGTTTCCTTGGCTGCTCAAAAAAGCACCATGCGATTGGTCAGCTTAAACAATGGGAATTTGTTAGCTTACAGTTTTGAGGCTAAGAGAGTCCACATCAAGGTATGGTCAAGATGAGGCTTTCTTCTAGAAGACAGGTGTTGTCTGGCTGGCTGCCAGTGAGCCTTAGTTCTGGGCTCCTCTGTCACATGGTGATGTACACAACAGCCACTCCAAGCCCCTGTGTTCTCTTCTGGGTTCTGTGAATTTTAGCTTCTTGCTTCCAGTGGCTTCTCTCTATTCGAATTTCATTCTGCTAATAAAGGGCTCCAGTAATAGGATTAGGACCTATCCTGGGGCACACCTTAACTGAAGTAAGCTCATCAAAAGGTCCTACTTACTGTGGGTTCACTCCTACAGGAATGGATTAAGTTTAAGAACATGTTGTTTTCTGGGGTACATACAGCTCTAAAGCACCACAGGGATCATAACTTGAGTAGGTTGTTATAAAGATTAAAAGAGATAAAGTGTTGAATGTGCTTAGCATAGTAGTAGTAACACGGGCAAGAAATAGTATCTCAATAATGTTAGAAATTATTCTAGAGAGGGTCAGAGCCAAAGGTGTCCCAAGAGATCGTATTGTCCAGCTGGCTCATTTTTATGGTTAAAGTAGTAACGTGCTCAGGGTAAAAATCAGAGTAGAGAAGAAAATAAAGTAAACTGTAAAAGACTATCTCCTTATCATCACCCTATCTCAGTCTTATTTTCCCAGAGGCAACCACTGTTAAGTGCGTAACCTTCCAGAAATTTTATTTGCATAGCATAAGAAGTAACTTGTTTCCTATATTTTGACATAAATATAATCAGACTTGTGCTGTTCTGATACTTGCATTTTATTTAACAATATGTAGTAGATCTCTTTCCATGTCAGCACCTGTGGCTGTTTGTTTACACATTTTAAATGACTGCTTAGGATTTCACAGGAAAGTTATATTATAGTTTATAGGTGGGCAAACTTTTTCTGTATAAGACCAGATAATCAATAATTTAGGCTTTGTGTATCATATGTTTTCTACCATCATCTTCCTTTTCTTTAACAACACTTTACAGATGTAAAAACCATTTTGCTTGCAGGCCATTCAAATACAGGCTATGGGCCAGATTTGGCCCTTGGCTAAAGCTTTTTTGCCCAATCCCTTAGATATGGACAGTTAGATTGCTATTTACAAACATTGCTGTAATGGATCACTTTGTGCAGCATCTTTCAGTGTTTATTTGGGTTTACCTCTAGGATAAATTACTAGGAGTGAAATCACTGGGGCAATTTTTAAGTTATGATATTTATTGCTCCAAGCCCCTCAGTTTATAGATGGTATAGAAAGGTACCCCCATTTGTGTACATCACATGCTTCAGGAGATCTCAAGACTTAGGAAGCAGCCTGTGTTGAAGAGGAGGCCTAGAGTTTGAGTGAGACGTCTTAGATGGACATCCTGGCTCTGCTACCACCTGAGCTTGATTTCCGGTTTCTGTGCTTGAGTCTGTCCAATGGGGATCATCATGCCTAGAAGCCTGTATCTTGGGCACTTCATAAGGATTTATAAGAATGGTGAAAATAAAGCAAAGTTGGTTACATTGTTATTACCTAAGGGAGGGATGCTGGGGCCACAGTGTCTCCAAACACCAGGAGGAAGGGCTCTCTAGGCTCCATGTGCTTTTAATTCAATGTTTTGGGCCTGGAGTAGACAGAGTAGAGGTGGCTGAGAAGCCAAGGGAACAAGAAATGTTAGAGACACTGATGCAGAGATGGCAGTTCAGAGTGAGGCTTCCCTGATTCTGTCACCATGTCTTCCTTCCTAGGTGCCCTGCAGAGCTGCTCCTGCCTTATTTCTCTGTTTTTTTCTTTCTGACATCTCCTTACTCTATTTGGACAAGACTACCATTTCTCAACAGATTGCACTCTTGTCCTTTCTCTTTAATGACTGCTTTGTTAGCACTAAAAAGATTTATTCAACCAAACCCTGCTTTTGACTGTCTGACTTTCTACTAATGCTTTTTTCTTTTTTAAGCTTAAATGGTTCCTTTTCTTCTGAATCCTTAAAATGTATTTAGAACCTAACTAAATGAGATTTTAAATAGTTTCACTGTGCATTTATCTTATTCATTCACTCCACTCATTCATTCGAATATTTATTGACAATCTGTGCCAGGCTTCAGTCATATAATAGTGAGAAAACAGACTCTGTTCCTAATTGTGGGGTTTATGTTCTAGAGTTATGAGTGGCAGAATGTCGCCTCTGTTTCCTTTCTTCTTTCTGTGGCACTTACTGCTGTACCTGGGGATGTGGACATGCCTTCTGGAACTCAACAGGGGCTCAAAGAAGGAGCAGTGTGAAAATATTAAGGACTTAGGAAACAACTGACAAAAATGCCATTCTTAACCCTTTATCCCCACGTTGGTTTCATGGGAAATAGCAGCAATCCTAATACTACCACTTGCTGACTATGTAACCTTAAGCAAGATATTTACCCTCCCTAGGTCTCAGTTTACCTAGTTGCAAAATGAAGACAACCAAACCTATCTCAAAAGGTCACCCAAGGGAGGTGACCCATCAGGTGGGTAAGTCCATGGGCTCTGGGGTCAGGCTGCCACATTCAAATCCCGGCTCTGCCTCTCTAGTAGTGTGATCTGAGCAATTTAGTCAATTTCTTCATCTTCAAGAGTGGAATAATGATAATTCCTATCTCATAAGATTGTTGTAAGGCTTAAATAAATCATGTAAAGTCTTTGTTCCAGGCCTAGCACCTAGAAGTGTTCAACAAAATTTAACATATCTACCCGTTATGGTTTGCTAGCTGCCAGAATGTGATATACCTGAAACAGAATGACTTTTAAAGGGGGGGATTTATTAAGTTGCAAGTTTGAAGTTCTAAGGCCATGAAAACATCCCAATTAAAGCAAGTCTACAGAAATGTCCAATCTAAGGCATTCAGGGAAAGATACCTTGGTTCAAGGAGGCCAATGATGTTCAGGGTTTCTCTCTCAGCTGGAAAGGCACATGGCAGACATGGCGACATCTACTAGCTTCTCTCCAGACTTCTCATTTCATGAAGCTCCCCCAGGGGAGCTTCGTCTCCAGAGGTCTCTGGCTGCATGGTCTCTCATGGTTCTCATGACTCTGAAGCTTTTTCCAAAATGTCTCCTCTTTTAAAGGATTCCAGTAAACTAAACAAGACACACCTGGAATGGGTGGAGTCACATCTCCCTCTAATCAAAGGTTAATACCCACAATTGGGGTTTACACCTTCCCAGAGATAATCTAATCAATCTCCCAACCTATAATGATAGGGATTAAAAGAAAAGGCTGCCTCCACAAGATGGATCAGGATTAAAACATGGCTTTTCTAGGGTACATAATCCTTTCAAACCAGCACACATCTAAAAGTGTTTTTCCTCAAAATAAGATGTGCCAATGAACATGAAACTATTTTACAAATTATAAAGCATTATCAAAAGGCATCTATTTATTCAGCTCTTTAGGAGAAGGACTCTGGATGGAAGGTTATTGCTCACAGCAGGAGTTTTTTAAGCCCTGCCTTCAGGACATAGATGTGCTGTCAACTTGTGCTCCCTCATTCATTGGGCATGCTGTACTTGTGCCTTCATTTCTCACATACAGCTATGGTTTGTGCAGATAGAAACACAGTGCTAGATGGAACAAGCCATGGGAAGTGGTCCCTAAAGTGCTACCTCATTAGATATGGAGAAAATCCATGCACATATAACACAACAATACACTATCATATACACTATAAAAATACACTATCCACAACAATTTAAGGTATCATGGAATTGCCAAACAGTGGGTAGCAAGAAGCTCCTGAGGAAGGAGAGGAACCTCTGATATGATTTCATCTCAGAAATATTAACCTGTTGTATGACTTTGGGAAAATTACTAGACCTCTCTGTGCTTCTGTTTCCACATGCATTAAAAATAAAATTGAGTATTGTATGATATTAGAAATCCTAAATTGGTACAAACTGGGGGGTTTTATCTGGCCCATAGAGGGTTTTAAAAATTTAAAGTAGTTATCAACATAGAGAACTTCAAATATTTCATAGTTACCCAGTTTTCTTTTCTTCTTTTTTTTTAATTAAAAAAGCTGGCAATAGGTAGCTGGAGTTGTATAGGAACTGCTTACATTTAGGCATTTCTGCTCCAGGGTACGCCGCTTCCACCCATCTCCATTTCCACCCACCCACTTTGTTCATTTAGGTTTGTTGCATCCTGTAAGCATTTGAGCTCATCACACCTGGGCTATGATCTCCTTTACATCTTTTAGCTTTCTCATGAGATTACTAAGTGGGACAAGAGTTTCTATATCATTTCAACTGGAGAGGAAATAGTGAGTCAGAGGGATTGACATTTGGTCCCCACAAAGAGATGGAAAGCAGAGCTGGGCTTGAAAATGGGTCTCAACTTCTTTTCTATTACTTTCTTCTCTGCCTGGTGCTTCACACTTTCTTCTGGACCCAGGGCATTCTATTGCATCTTTTGATGATGATGATATTAATAATAATACAAATAGCTATCATTTAGTGAGCATTTAGTATGTGTTAGATATCTTCTATCCTTAAATTGTTTTTGAAGGATTGGTATTAATATCACCATTTCACAGAAGAGATGGTAGGAGTTCAATGAAGTCAGATAATTTGTGGCTGTACATCTTGTAATCAGTGAAGCCAAAGTTCAAACCTAGGTTTCTCTTGCTCCAGTGACTCCCCCTACTGCCTACCCCTGCCCCATCCTTAACCTCGAGAGCCACACAATTACAGACATAGAGCCCACAACTTGTCCTGTTAAGTAACATTTTGATATATGAATTAAAGAGGAGTTAATTTGCTACCCAGATAGGATACTCATTTCACATACTCTAAGCATGAGACCTTCTGAGTTCACAAATCCACAAATACGATGCTCTTAGCAAGAACACTCCAGAGAGGTCAGGGGTTATCATTGTTATGAGAAAGCATGCTCTGGCTGTCAAGCTGAATTGGGCAACAATGTAATATTGCTTCCAATGTCAGGGAGAGGTGAAGTAGTAGCCTGACGGCATGTCACTGCAGGGTACTGAGGCTCTGCTCCTGGCATGATTTGACTTAGCCATCTCCCCCAAGATCGGCCTGGCCTGGTCTGTCCTAGCATCACCCCTGTATAGGATCTTAGGTTGGAGGACACTGCAGAGGTCATCTGGGCCCATTTTTATAAGGGGAATCTTTTCTATAAAGTCCCTAAATGGCAATCTTCTGCCCTAGGCTTGAAAATTTCTGGTAGTCACTAAGTCAGTACTCTATAAAAAGCAGTCTTTTCTGTATTTGCTCAATCAGCCTCTAATCTATATGCAGCTTTGATCCATTCTTCATTGTTTTGTGGTGAATGTGTTCCCACCAGGTTGTCACTACTTGGTTATAAATATCCTCCGTTGCCTAAGCTGTCCCAAAGTTCCTTATCATCTGTACCGATTATTCTCCATTCATCCCTTCCCTCCACATCTATATCTGTTCTATTCTGTGCTGCCCCCTTGCCTGGGGAGGCTGATTCCTTTGGGTCCATCACCTGGCTCCTTTGCTGGCTGCCACCAGCCTGGGTCAGGCCAATGCAAAGCACAGGCAGGAGACTGGCAGGCAGGGGGCAAGAGAGGACTTTTTCTTCACTCCCTTCCAGGCTCACCACATCCCTCCATCTCTGTAGCTCCTGCTGGGTGTTCCCTCCTGCATGAATCTAGCTCTCACTGGAACCTGGTAACACCTTCCCTTTAACCTTCAGCCTTAGAGTGTCAAGGATTTCCCCCCATCTCTAGTCTCCAAGAGCCTCAGCATTCCTCTTTACCCCTCTTCCCTGCCTGAACTTCTATAAGTAGCCCCTTCGTTGAACTCTCTTTATTTGAACCATTGTGGTTAATTGTATTTCTTGCTGTGACTCTGAACTGACAAACTATCCTGGTTGCCTACTGTTAAATCTGCTCATGTTCTGTCAGTCTTTTTAGTTTATTTCTCAAGTTGTCAGGCCTAGCACCGTTGCCAAGATCATTGCATTTACTGTGTTAGCCACTGACATGCTTTGTTGGCCTATCCTGAGCTTGTGGCTAACTGAAGTTGTTAACCAAAATCATTAGGTCTTTTTTTATGGGATGAGATGTCAAATCACTCTTTGAACCCAGGTTATCTGGATTCAGATCCTGACACAATATTAAATAATGCATGCAATCTCAATGTTTAAATCTGTAAAATGGGATAATATCCTTAAAAGAGTTGTGAGGATTAAGTGAATTCATACACATAAATACTTTGAACAGTGACTGATGCATGGTAAGCCTTCAATAAGTGTTCTCTTCATCTTCAAGATGAGCATTTTTTTATATACACAATAGAATATTTTAGCCTAAATGCAGACCTTTTCCTTTTTGCCTGTTTTTTTGCCTTACTTTTACACTACCTTACTTAGTGTACTCTTGATCCTGTCCCTAAAATTTTGTTACACACAGTGTGGGTCGTAGATCATCAGTGTGAGCGCCACCTGAGAGAGCTTCAGAACCTCAGACTCTGTTCCACATCTCCCAAATCAGACTCTGCATGTCAGCAGGGTCCTCAGGTAATGTTTGTGTACAGTTAATTTTGAGAAGTAGTGAGGACTATCTCACGAGATTCTGAGTCATTGCTTTCAGCTGGGATTTTGGAGGTCATCTCCCCACCTCTGCCAGAGAAGATCTCCATTCTCCTTTTTAGGTCACCAGTGCTGCCTGTTCAGCCAGGCCAGCCAGCGCTTCCAGGAGTAAAACAGCCCTGGGAAGGATATTTGGATCAGCATTTCCACTGCTGGGATTGGAGTCAGATTGCTCAGGTTCTGAATTCTACTCTATCATTTTCTAGCCATAAAATTATTTTTATTATTTATACATATTTATATTT
Source organism: Tamandua tetradactyla (assembly GCF_023851605.1). NCBI lineage: Eukaryota > Metazoa > Chordata > Mammalia > Pilosa > Myrmecophagidae > Tamandua > Tamandua tetradactyla. Next base: position 32,961,226 of record NC_135346.1, read on the forward strand.
TCTTTATTGATAAGTATTATATGATATATAAAGGTATATATATGTGTGTATGTATATGTATATATGTACACACACATATGTACACACACACATTTTCCTTGACAGTTTGTTGTGAGGATTAAATAGAATAACTAATATAAAGCATTTTATGTGCTTTACATTCCTGAATGGTAATCCATTCCTTAAAGGAAAAACTCTATTTGATACAACAGGAAAATGTACTTCAAACAGATTGGGAAGATTGGATTTATTTGAAAGCTTCAGTAAATGCTTCGTAGTGGCACCCATGTCACTGCTCATTTCTCTGGCCAGTATATTTCTGAATTTAAATTGTATTTGACTAGATAACTGTAAATGGAAGCATGGTGTAATTAAGAAGTAAAGAAAAGATTATTGGCATATAAATTTGAATTAGACACCACTGGCATATATTTTATGTGTATAATTGTTGTGTGGTGGCTAAAGTCTAGAAGAGGATAATGTTGAAGTTGCTGATTAATCTTGACATTATCAAAATGCACCAATAATAGAGGAAAGAGATGGCTTTCTGTGATCAATAGCTCAAAAGTTTTCATGTGGGGCTCACCCCAAGGCAGCTCAGAGGACATTGTGAAGCTGGCCTTTCTTTTCTCCAGAAGCATAATAGTGGTTCAGAGCATGGCTCCAAAATCAAACTGTCGGGGTTCAAATTCCAACACTGCCATTACTGTGGGACTCTGGATAAGTTTCCTCACCATTCTCAGGGCCTCAGTATCCTCACTTAAAAATGTGGAAGACAGTGATAAGTTTATTTGAAGGATGCAGTCCTGAAGACCATGCATGCTTCAAAACTCACAATATTCGAAAATTGATTTTCCCATGGGATCGGCAAAGGAAGAAGGAGACCTTTTCTGTCTTTGAGCTAAAATGACACTACTGCACAGAAAAAGCATGAACATAATTTATAAATCCCTCAGTTCATAAACTTTAAAATTATGTGATGTTTGATGTGATCCCCAACATGGGCAGGGGAAGAGATGTTGGAGTGGGGACTGGCATTATATAACATTTTGTGGATAAAGTGAGATTTTATCTTTTTAGCACAGTATCTCAAATTTGCATACAAATTGGCTGTCCTATTCAGAACCGAGAGGCTAGCGAGATGAGATTTAATAGGATCATGAATGTGAAATGCCTTGTGTGGTGTCCTGCCCATGTACTGACCATTTAGTAAGTACAGGGCACTAAATGCTTTGGGTACATTATTTCCTTTACTTTTCACAAGGACATAATGAGGTGTATTAGTTATTAGCTGCTGTGTAACAAATTAGCCCAAAACTAAGAAGCTTAAAGCAACAAAATTTATCATCTCCCATAGTTTCTGGGGGTCAGGAAACTGGGAAGAGCTTAGCTGGTGGTTCTGGATCAGGAGGCTACAATCAGGCTGTTGGCTGGGCCTACAGTCATCTCCAGGGTCGATTGGAGCTGGAAAATCTAATTTACTTCCAAGCTCACTCATGAGGTTGTTGGAAGGCCTCAGTCTTCTCTGGCTGTGACGGGAACTTTCAATTCCTTGCCACATGGGTCTCTCTGTAGAGCTCGTACAATGTGGCAGCTGGCTTCTTCTAGAGCAAGAGAAGAGCTGAGGAGGAAAGAGGGGGAAAGGCAGGGGTTGGTGGGAGGGGGAGGAGAGGGTAAAAAGAGCACACGTGCTCAAGTGAGAGAGTATCTGAGATGGGAGGCACAGACCTGAGAGAAAGAGAGAGAGGAGGTAGAGAGAGAGTGTCCAAGATGGGAACTACGGTCCTTTGTTACCTAATCATGCTGTTGATCACACAAAGCAACCTGGTATGGTGTGGGAAGGAATCACGCAATGGTATGATTACCAGGAGGCAAATATTAGAGGCCATCTTATAGGCTGGCTTCCACAGGTAATCATCTCCCCTTCAAACTGAGAAAACTGAGGCACAGCAAGTTTAAGCAAGTCATCCAGTGTTGCATGTTGCACATTAATATATTTTTTTAAACCTTGGAATTCAAATTTAGGCAGTTTAGTAGCAGCTCCCACATTCTTAAACACAGCATAGAGTAAGTACCATATCAGTGTGAGCTGTAATTACTGTTATTTCACTGCCAACAACCAGTCTGCCAAATAACATGACTCTAGGCTTGCACAGCAGTGATGATACTCCTTTGCTTAAAGACAAGAGTTTATTAATGAGCTTCTTCCCTGGCCTGGTGGTCTGTGCATATAGAGAGAGGCAAACAACAGGGTTCATGTGTGAAGTATACAGCCTTGCTGGAGTAGCAACTTTAGAAGAAATTTCTCAACTCATAGCACTTGTTGCCTTTACTAATATATTTTTTAGCACTTTATATATACTCTTTGTCCTGTCATTTACTGTTCTTACAAATATTTTTGCCTCCCAAGAAAACTGTGGAGTTCTTTTGGTTTGATCTCTGTCTTACACATCTTTGAGGTCCACCTAGTTTCAAGTACCACTATTTTTCACATAATGGGGATCATCAACAAACGTTTATTAGTGATGAGCATGTAAAATTAATGAAGATAATGGAACCAAGGCAGTGTGTAATCAAAAAACAAAGTACATAGCAGAGACCATGAACTCTTTTTAATGACAAAAGAGGGTTTGGATTTTCTTCTTCTTGATAGCCATTTCTTTTTTTGATGGCCCATATTTTGATTTGTTAAAGTTGCTGGAAAGCAATATAGCAGAAATGGAATGGCGTTAAAAAGGGAAATTTATCATGCTTCAAGTTTACAATTCTAAGGCCAGAAAAATGTCTAAATTAAGGTACCCAACAAGAGGTTACTTTCACTCAAGAAAGGCTGATTCTGTCAGAGTACCTCTGTCAGCTGGGAAGGCATATGACAATTTTCTGCTAGCTTTCTCTCCCATCTTCTCATTTCAAAGGACTTCCCCAGGGGCATTTTCCTTCTGCATCTCCAAAGGTTTCTGGCTATGTGGGCTCTGAAGCTTTTTCCAAAATGGTTTCCTCTTAAAGGACTCCAGTAAGCAACCCTCGAATGGATGGAGACACATCACCATGGATGATAATCAAAAGGCCCCATCCACAATTAGATGGTTCACATCTCCATGGAAGCACATCTCCATGGGTGATAATCAAAAGGTCCCACCCATAATTAGGTGGGTCACGTATACATGGAAACAACTTGTTTTAGTTTGTTAAGTTTCCAGAATGCAATATACCAAAAGTGAAATGGCTTTGGAAAAGTAATTTATTAAGTCGCAGGTTTATAGTTCTAAGCCTATAAAAATGTCCCTACTAAGGCATCCAGGGAAAGACACTTTAATTCAGGAAAGGCCAATATGTCTGGAACACCTCTGTCAGCTGAAAAGCCACCTGGCTGGCATCTCTGGTCCCTTGCTCCTGGGCTTCACTGCTTTCAGCTTCTGTTCCTGTGGGGTTCCACACTTTGCTTCTCTGGGGCCAGCTTTCATCTCTTGGCTTCCCTTGGCTCTCTCCAGGTTCTGGCTTGCTTAACATCCCATGGTGATGTCTGCTGAGTTCCAAGCATCTTCAAACATCCATATCTCTGTTCTCCAAGTGTTGGCCATCTGTGTCAGCTCTGCTCTCTCCAAAATGTTTCTTCTTTTAAAGGACTCCAGTAAACTAATGAAGACCCACCTGGAATGGGCAGAGTCACATCTCCATCTAATTAAAAGGTCACATCCACAATTGGGCGCGTCACATCTCTGTGGATATAATGTAATCTAAAATTTTTTCCTGCAGTTTTACCCTATAGTATTGAATTAGGATTAAAGGAAATGGCTACCCCCACAAGATAGGATCAGGATTAAAACATGACTTTCCTGGGGTACATACTAGCTTCAACCAACGCACAACTTAATAAAAAAGATCCCACCCAACAATTTTGAATTGGAATTAAAGAACATGCCTTTTCTGGGGTACATAACAGTTTCAAACCAGCACAGGCTATGTCTGAGCTATCTCTGAATCATGTCCTTTTTTCATCTAAAACATACTCTTCTGTGAAAATGGCCCAATCCTTGACCACCCATACCTCTCATTCCTGTGTTAGATTTCTTGTTCTTTAATATCTGTTTCATTCACATAAAGAAATTTTGAAAGAGGGATCTCCTTATATTTTTCCAGAAGAACCTTCAGCTTTTGAGGTCTGAAATATCATTGAATACTTATCAGTTGCCTTCCCTTGAGGTAGGTGGGCATCTGTGTTAATGAACAAATTGTGTAGATTCTGTTTGCACATTTCTCCACAGAGCTCAGAGCTATAATTTCTCTCTCTCTCTCTCCCCCATTTTAAAGCCAAGCCATGCTCAATTTCTTTCTTCCTTGGTTTGCCTTTGATACAGTATAATGTCCTAAATTCTGATCATTGCTTGTAAAGTCTTGAAAACCATCTGAACTCTCATTTCTTTTCTTTCCAGTCTTCTCTTTTCCCTTGGCTCAGGCAAATTGCACTATTTCAATTGCCACTTTCATTTATTTCTCCTCTAATGTTTCCAGAGGGTAACCACTTCCTATCAAATCACTCTTCAGAAGTGTTTGTTTTGTATCCATTGTCTTCCCTCAGGGGCCAGAGTCTCCTGCAAAGCAAAATGAACAAGGACCTCAGTGATAGTTTCTTGGTATAGTTTCCGTTTTCCCTCATCTGTAAGAACTCACTTTCAGGCACTGATATTCCAAGTAGAGAATTGAGCTCCTTGAATATTTCAGTCTCGTTGTCTAAGATCAGAGAGTGTTAAACTCCTTGTTGCCTGGATTCATGAGGATGAGATTGCCACAACTCAGGGGACCTAGTCCTTAGTCTTTCCAAAGTATTGGTGATGTAATAGATTGAATTGAGAATTAGCAGTCCTGGGCTCTGTTCTTGCTCTGCCACCTACAAATTATGACCTTTTCTGACATCGTTTGTCTCATCCATCAAATGGGCACTCCTTAGCAGCATGAAGATTTACTGAGCCATGACCAAACCTGAGGCATGGTGTTAGGCGCTGTGATCTGGCTCCTGAAATCCTCTCTAACCTCACATCCCTCAGCTTCTTTCTTTGCACTTTCATGCATACCTTTAATTCTCCAAGGCCTGGTCTCTTTCCTCTTGCCTTAGACCTTTGTACTGTTTCCTACTAATCCTTCAGGTCTTCAAGCTTAGACACCACTTGCTCCTGGAAGCATTTTTTACTTCCAAGTTTATGGGAACTTCGTTGCACCCTTTATTTTGCTTCTCACTTAGCACCATTCATTGTTTGTTGTCAGGTCTTTTCTGTGTTCCCCATTACAATGAAAGGCTTGTGGGAATGGAACCAAGCTTTATTCACTTTTATGTCCCCATCCCCTAACATCAGCAACAGCAACAATATTTTCTTGGTTATTCTGTGCCAAGAAGCCCTTTGCTAACCATTTCATATCTATGACCCCAATTAGAACTCAAATAACCCTTTCAAATAGGAACTATTATTGTTCCATTTTACAGATGGGGAGTTGGAGGTTTAGAGAAGTTGTATTACTTATTCAGGTTTAATTAAACTAGAAAGAGATAAAGCAGAGATTCACAAGCTGCCTGTCTGGTGCCAGAGTCTATGTTATTTGGCCTCTTTGTGTTAGATGCTGAATGATTGAATGTTTCAGTCAGATCCAAAGTTGAAATAGAAATGAATTATGTACTTAAGAAATAGGTTATTTAATTGCTATATAAATCATGAACACAAATAATCTCAGTGTCATGAAAGGGTCTGAAAGTCTCCTGTATTGGGGGCTTTGTTAGGGGTGATACTCTCCCCCCACTACTGCCCCAACTGTGTTTTCTGTCCCTGTGTTCTTTCCAGGGGACTTAGAGGAGATGGTCTGTCACAGTCCAGACCAGCAGGAAACAGGACTGACTGGGCAAGGGCAGAGGAGGAACTCACTAGTTCTGAGCAGCTACTGGCTGCTTCTCCGCTTTTGCAATCTCCTTTACTCCTCCCAACACACTTTTGGAGTAGTTGGTAATATCCATAATTTAGAGACAAGGAACTCGAAGCTCATTATAATAACCTAACATGTCTAAGATCTTACATCTGGCAAAGGGAAAGGTCTATTCTTAAATTTAGGTTTCTCTGATTGCAGAGTAGATCTCTATGGGGAGTCATGTGATGGCAGGAAAAGATTGCTGTGGCCATTCACACCACCTGGAGTTCTCACTGTTGGCTCCTGGTTTAAATACTGGGATGTTGTGCTAGTTAGAGTTCTCCAGGGAAACAGAACTGACAGGAAATATGTGTGTGTGAGTACATAACATTTGTAAATATTTTGAGATTTATTGTAGGAATTGGCTCATATGAATGTGGGGGTAGGAAAATCTGGAATTCCATAAGGCAGTCTACAAACTGAGAACTCCAATGATGATTTCAATGAATTCCCCAGGAGAAGCTGACTGGTTAAAGCAGAAATAGCAATTCTCCCTTTTGACTGCTGAAATAATCAGTTCTCCCTTAAAGGCCTTTAAATGATTAGATGAGTCTTCTCTCATTGCTGAAGGTAATCTCCTTAGTGGATTGTAGATGTAATAAACCATAGAAAAAATAAACTGACTAATGATTTCAATCCATGAAATATCCTTATAAGCAGTACCAATCAGTCCATAGCTTGCTGATCAACAACTGGGCACCATTACCTAGCCAAGTTGACACATGAATTTAACCATTATGAATGTCTTATGTGATTTTTTTTTTAAGCTACTGTTCCTTGGGTATGAAACCATGAACCTAGCAGTTTGTCAGAAGAGTAGGATTCTAGTGGGAAGTGACTTGGAACAGATGTGTAGATGTGAGAAGGACTTGCTGGGGCCTTTGGGGAAATTCCTGCAAAAATGATAAGGGCAATACATTCCATCTAGCTGTCCTCCAAACCTGTTTCATCAGAGCTGAGAAATCATACACTAGTTTGTTCCCGGGTTTCAGGTACCAACAAAACAAAAACATCCCCCACCCCAACAACAACCATAAAAAACCAAACCTCAAAAAAGAAATCATACACACTACCCTCCCGGGCCTTCCCCTCTCTCATCCCTGCCCCCACCTCCCACCCCCTCACCAAATTTCCTTGGTTATGGCATTGTATCTTCTCTGAAAAAATGCTGCCCAAAAGCCTTAGATTCAACATGAAAAGGCCTGACCTCAGGCATCTGGGGCCTTCTCCCAGCCCAAGTATGGAGAGGATAGGCAGATTGAAAGAGAAAAGACTATTCTTGCCCTGATCTCTGCATGTTTTAATTACTACTGAAAAGTTACAACTGAGAGAAGAAGTGATTTCTAGCTTGCCAGCAATTAATTGATTTTCTGCCTCTCTGCAAGCACATAACCCCTAAGAACTGGATGAGTCTGATGGGTAGGGGGAATGCTTGGCCAGGACCAGCTGTGTCCCTATCATAATCCCCTCTAGTCCCCAACCTAATCTGGAAGTAGCAGCTCAGCGTTCATGGTTGCAGCAGTTAGAGAAGTTGAAAGAGAAGAGGGAATGAGGGAAAAGAATTAGCAATAGTAATAATGGGGCATCTTTCAGTAAGACTACAAAAAGAACAGAGAATATAGAAAAATCACTCTTGTAATGAATCCTAAAATGCCAATAATCTATGGGATCTTAATGTGGAGCCCATGGATGGGCTTCAGGTTTACAATCCCTTGAAATCATTTGCAAAACTGTATGTGCGTGTCAGCAGGGGGAGGGGGATAATTTTCTGGATATGGTATCTATAGTTTAAATCACAGTTTCAAAATGCCTCATGATTCCAAAATTGAGGACTAGCTATCCAATCTATTTGCTATTCTTTTTAGATGGAGAGACTAAGACTTAGGAAAGACTTATAAGATGCCTAAGATCACACTGTAAAATAGTTACCGAGCTTCCCAAATACAGATGTTTCCCAAATACAGATCCTGCATATTTCCTACTTTAACACACTTGCTTTCTGTCCTGGCTTCCAGATTAGAGCTTGGGTGGTTTGTTTGCTAAAGATTGAGGACATAGCTATGCCTCAAAATATATTTTATATCATTGGTCTTTGGTGTCTGCTCATGCCTCCTACCACCTTTGAAGCTCCTACCATACACTGGAACCCATTTCTATTGCTAGATTTTCCTATACCCGGTGCCTGTTAAGATCCCATTACATCATTTAGTCTGTTCAAAGACGTGGCCACTCTAAGATGGTGAAAGTCTCCAGCAGCAGAGAAGTAGCTTTGGACAGTGGTAGGTCAGAACAAACCTTTCTCCTAGAGAAGTCTTTCCCTTTTGTGTCCCTGGCTCAGTTTAATGTCTTTATCAGCCTTTGGTTTCCTGTATTATTTTAAATTTATCTTTGAGGTACAACTTACTTATAAAATGTATAAATCTTAGGTGTAGTGCTTGATGAACTTTTACATATGTAGAGATTTGTGTGACTACTACTTAGATCAAGGTATAGCACATTTCAAGCTCCCAGGAAGGTTTCTTCATCACCCTTTTCAATCAACACATCCTCCTTCTTGGCAGGCAGTCACCTTTCTCACTTCTATTACCATAAATTAGTCTTGTCAGTTTTTAAACAGTTTATAAATTGAATCATATAGTATGTACTGTTTTTTGTCTGTTTTCATTTGCTTAACATAATGTCAACAAGAGTCATCCAAGTTTTTAAGTGTAGCAGTATTTCATTCTTTTTTATTGCTTCATAGTATTCCATAATATCAATCCATCATGCTTTATCTGTTTTCCTGTCGATTATTAGGATTGTTTCCAGCTTTTGGCAATTATGAAAAAAGCTTCTATGAACATTTTTATATATGCCTTTGATGGACAAATATATCTTTGATGGATAAATATTCATTTCCCTTAACCCAGGTCAATCTGCCTGTATTGCTATCTGAATTCAACCTGTCCTAGTTTCTGCATTAACCCTGGCTTAACTTTAAATTCTTCCTGATTAGACTTATTGGATTATAAAAAGCTTGATCTGGAAGAGCACATAGTAATCATACATTTCAATCTTAGTCTTTCAGAGATGGAGAAAGTGAGACCTGAGTGTAGGTGGGCGAGGTAGCTGTCCAATGATGCTGAGCAAGTTCTGAGTAGACCTGGGACTACAGTGTACCATTGAGAATTCTCTGAAGGCCTTAGAGCATATTCCCTATTCCTCTTTTTGAGCTCCCAAATTTAGTAAAGCATCCTATAAATAAATAAAATTTGTCAAAAGAAGAACAATGAAATTGAAGGACATTAGAGAACATGTAGTTCAGTATTTGCCAAATTATGAGAACATGTAAGCCTAGTGCACAAAAATGATTTTCAGTGGTACCCTGCCAAATAACAGTAAATTCATTGTGAGAGACGTATTTCCCTCCAACTGCCTTTAAATCATTCCATTTACTTCAAGGAGAATGTCTCAAGTTGGTGCTGCATGTCTCCTCACTAATATATGCCAATGTCCCCTCTTAAAAAGTAGTGTGTGAGACAACAAGCAAACTCACCACCCTCCCACTGTCTATGTGGGACATGACCCCCAGGGGTGTGGGCCTTCCTGGCCACGTGGGACAGAAATCCCAGAATGAGCTGAGACTCAGCATCAAGGGTTTGATAAAACTCTAGAATGAGCTGAGCCCCAGCATCAAGGGATTGAGAAAACCTTCTCCACCAAAAGGGGGAAGAGTGAAATGAGACAAGGTGTCAATGGCTGTGAGATTCCAAACAGAGTCAAGAGGTTATCCTGGAGGTTATTCTTATGCATTACATAGATATCACCTTGTTATCCAAGATGTAATGGACAGGCTGGAGGGAACTGCCTGAAAATGTAGAGCTGTGTTCCAGTAGCCATGTTTCTTGATGATGATTGTATAATGATATAGCTTTCACAATGTGACTGATTGTGAAAAAAAAAAAATGTAGTGAGCGAGAAGATCTACCTAAAATGTTTGGACATGGATAGAGGTGATGGTAGCATATTATTGTGAGTGTAACTAACAGGGCTGAATTGTGTGTGTGATTGTGGTCAAAAGAGAAAGTTTAGGGCTGTGTATGTCACTAGAAAGAAAGCTAGAAGATAAAACATGGGCTGTGTGACATGAATCTTGTTGTGGACAATGACTGTGGTTAATAATACAAATATAAGAATGTTCTTTTGTGAACTAGAACAAATGTACGCCACTATTGCAAGGTGTTAACAATAGGATGGTATATGGGAAAAATATACCTACTAAAATCTATGGACTATAGTTAACAGTAATATTTTAATGTTCTTTTATCAGTTGTATCAAAAGTGCCACGCCAATGGTAAGTTTCAATAATAAAGGGGTATGAGGGATATGGGTTTTTCTTTTTGCAATAATGAAAATGTTATAAAATTGATTGTGTTGAGAAAAACAAAACTCTGGGAAAATATACTGTGAGCCATGGATAGTGCACTTTGGATGGATTGTATGATGTATGACTATATCTCAATGAAATTGCTTTTAAAAAATGAGAGAAATGCATGCTAGGAAGAAAAGAAAATACATCGACTTTGCTCAGAAATCCTTTAATATTTTCTAAAGATTTACACTGCTTTTTCCTAAAGAGGAATAAAATAACACAATATCATGAAAATAGTAAGAACATGTTAAATTGATCTACATATCATGCCTCCCAAATAAACTACTCAAGTATGCGTCAAAAAAAAAAAAAAGAGATCTACCTAGAGTTTAATGACTTTGATTTTTGTTGTGTTTTTCTTTACCTTCTTAATGGTGGTTACCTTCTATTTAGAGAAGGTAACATGAGTTTTCTATTCATAGTTGTGTTGGAAAGAGTGAAAGAGTCCTTCTTTTCAAATACATTTATTTAAACAAACAAATGGGTTCACCTGAGAAATGGTTAAATAAATAATAGTAAAGAGGGGATACAGATGTGGAAAAAGGTCATAAAGGCAGCCAGCAAATGACTGAAGACTCAGCAACATTCATCTAGTTCAAAAGCGTTCTTTTCTAGATTGGGAAACCGAGACCCAGGAAGAGCTTTAAATGGCCGTAGAACTTGGTTGCAGGGCTCCTCATACAGTACTCTTTATGCCTGGATCAGTTCACAGCACACATTTGGGGAAGGCATAAGACAGAGCTGTAGCCCTAGGTTTCCCATTTACAATAAAGGAGACTGTAGAGATTACCTGGGGAGTTTTAGAAGCACTTTCACTTAATACACCTTGTCTTTCCACCGAAGCCTCTGTTGGTAGCTTGTGGTCTAGCGTAGAAGAATGGAACTTTCTCATGGGGGTAGGAAAGTTTCCAAAAATACTTTTGTCTTCATTATTTAGCTCCTACAGCCCCTTCTCTCATCTATCCTAAGGTAGATGCTGTCAAATGACTCCTAAAGTGAGGCTCTGCTCATGTTCGACCACAGCTTGAACAGCTTAAATCACTCCAGACCAACTGCCAAATCGTGTTTCACTGCTTTAGCCTGGTGCATAGGGTCCTCACAGCTAATCTTCCTATTCAGCTTCATCTCCCGTCACTTCCCTCCACTGTCCCACGTTCCAGCCATAATGAACTACTCATTTTTCCCCTAATGATGTTTCCTGTTTTCCTTCCCTTGTGCATTCCTTTCTAGTGTTCTCTGTTTCTGGAACGCCCTTCTCTCATCTCTGACCATTCATGTCCCATTGCCCACAAAATGACTACCCTCATTCAAACAGCTTACTCTTGCAAGAAGCCTTTTATGATTCCTCTAACGGGGTATGATCTCTTTCCTGTCTACTGTAAGCAAGAGCCATCCATTGCTGAACAGTTTATCTAAATGTAAACTTCAAAGCCCTTCACAAATGGATTATCTCATTTAAAATCATCACAACAAACCTATGAGCCAGGTACTATTATTAGGATTGCCTTTTTATAGTTTAGGAAACTGAGACATAGAGCAGGTAAATAATTGCCCAAGGCCACACCACTGTCAAGGAGCAGAGCTTGGGTTTGAAGACAGGTTTCAGGAGTCCAGAGCTCACGTTCTTAACGAGTGTTCCACTCTGACCATGCTTATTGCCTGCAGCCCTTGAGTTGGTTGAATGAATTATGGGGAGTTCTCTATTCAACTCTTACTGAGATGCTCCAGCAGCCAGGAACATGTTTTAGTTGAAGATGGAGATAGCAAATGCCTTTTTGCTCACTGTCAGTGGTCTGGGAAACTACATCTGGCAGATATCTGCCTTGCACGAGCCGGGTCATCCATGAAGTACGAACAATGTAGAGTCATGAAAATTCAGGGGAGACCCCAGGGTGCATTCTTTCTACTTTGATGCAGGAAAATCTCCCAGCTCAAAAGAAGAATGGTTCCAGCTTCAAGGAGAGTGAGAGCTTGGCTCCTGTCCCTGGAATGCTGCAGTAACAGCTTTGCACAGGCTCTCCTGCTGAGGGACACCATAAATCGCTGGGCCATGGACCTGACAGCCAGCCAGGATATGATCAGAAAGCCAACAGAAGCCACAGCCGAGGTTTTGGTGCCTGATGGCTTCTCATCCATCATGCCAGATGGAGGAGCCACTGGGATAGTCACCTTTTTTCCAAATGGAGATTTAGGGGACAGATAATCAAGGCCCTGGTAAGCAGAGTGCATTAACTCTTTCAAAGCAGTAATCCTTCATTTTAGCAGAGCACTTTCACATTTACGTAGAGCTTTCACATACATTATCTCACTTAATTCCCATTCATTCATTCATTCATTGACCAAACAAATAGCTATGGTATAATTACCACACATCAGATATTATTTCTGACATGTTCTAAAGAAGAGAGGGGAAAAATGATTGTTCCTATTTTACAGATCAGAGAACTGAGAGAGGCAGCTAAGAAAAGCACTCTAGTCTAGTAGATGAGTCTTAAATTCCAATCCCAGGATTGCTGTTATCATTTGTCAGCAGTTGGGAAAATAATTTTCCTTCTCTGAGCTAGAGTTTACTCTTTACTTTTCATAAAATATTTATTTTTTAAAATTCATTCTTTAAAATAATGAAAGTTATACTTGCATATGGTTGTAATTTAAATCTTATAAAAGCTATAAAACTAAGCAAAGCTCTTCCTTTTCTCTCTTCTTGAGCCCTAATTCCTCTCCCCATATAACTCTGTCCTTCTGGGAAACCATTGTAGTGCCTAAGTGCATGCATGTATGTATAAAACACATGGGACTACACCATGAGAATATACTATGATGAACCTTGCTTTTTTAGCTCAACAGTATACTTGGAAATCTTTCCATATCAACAAGACAGATGTAATTCATTTTTTTTAAAAGTTACTCATTTTTCCTTTTTAAGGAAGTGTGGAAAAATTGTTGATTTGCCCCTTTTGCTGTTGATAGACAGTTGTTTCATTTTTTTCTTCTATTGTTCCTTATGAACAAATGCAACAGATTTCCTTCCATATCAATCTTGTAATACTTTTGGTTAAATTCCTAGCAAGAGACTGTTGAGTTGAAAGATAGGTGAATTTTACTTTTTGGTCATTATTGTCATATTGTCTTCCAAAATTTGCTTCAAGTAACATTCCAACCAATAGTGAATGAGAATGCTTATTTCCTCACAACCTTGCCTTTTATTGTCATTTTTTTGCCAACCTCATAAATCCATTTTTAAATAAGTAAATAGAACCCTGTTACCTCTAAAGCCTGCTTTCAACTTGAATTTTTTTTAGGGGGGTGCTATTTTCTGAGCTATTACTTATGGTCTGTTGATAATTTTTGGTCAGTTTACTTTATTAGATATGAGGTTAGGGAAAACAACTGTTCATGTGTGTAATAGTATAGATTTATTGTTTTTTCATTATCTAGCAGTACAAGAAGATAAAGGCAGATATACATATATAAAAGTTTCTATTAGCTGAAACTGCAATACCAAAACAGGTAAGGATGAAAAAAGAGAGAGTAATGTGCTGGAGTGCTAAGAGTAAGTTTCTAGAGTACTTAATTTTTCTACTATGGTTTGTAGTGTGCTGGCCCTTCTCCTCTGATTACAAGCTCCTGGGAGCAATGTCCATGTGCCCCCTCATAAATTTCATCCCTAAAGAACTTGGTCAGAAAAGGTTGTCCAATAGAAACTGTGATGCTGCAGGGGTTGCTTGGGCAGATGTAGCATATTGGCAGAGTTATATGTAGATTTGTAAGCTGTTAGAAGACTTGATACTTATTACTATCCCTAACTCCCTGTATGATCCTCAGAAAGCCTCTTTAATCTTATGGATCTCAGATATCTCATCTGTAAAATGGAGTTGGGGATCATACTAGATCAGTTCTCATTGTTGAAGTGTTATATATGACCCACTAGTGGAATGTAACATGATTTTCCTTTTAACTTTTTAAATATGGTTTTTATCTTTTAAACAAACTTTACAGAATCAAATAATTCCATCAAGTTATTGTGAAAAGCATGCTCTGTCCCTAATAATTTTAACTTTTTAGATGTTTCTGATCATTTATCTCTAAATCACATGTATCATAGGGCCAATCTGTGATTAGTAAGTGGAGACATACCTTTTGACATTACACTGTGAAAGATGGTAGTTCTCTTCACTCAAAAATTTCCCTCTCAATGCACACATGTACACTTTCCATTCTTATACACTTCATAGTTATTGATATTAATATGAGCCGTGTAGAATGCCATGCTTACTTTTCCTTTCCTCTCCAGATTTCTGCTTTCTGTGAAGTTAGTAATTGTCTCTTGTTTTTAGTGTTTCTTTTAATTGTAGTTCTCCCAAATTTCTCCCCAAGTGCCAAACCCAATGTATCTCAATCTTCTTTCATTACATTCAGACATATTAAGTACTCTATTATTTACACATTCTTGGGAACACTACTTTTAGAGACTTCTGACCTGCTTTAATAGGGACTAGTGACTTTCTGAGTCTGCTAAACCTCCCTTATCTTCATTGTGATGCGTTTTCTCTCTCCTGAATTATATCCTGTGTCTTCCTCTGTCTTTGATTACTTCTGTATATTGGTGGATTTCTTCTATATCTTGGTGGAGCACTTCTTCCAGTAGTTTTCTTAGAAAGGGTTCATAGGAAGAAATGTTTTAAGCAATTTGCATGTCTGAAAATATCTCTGGTTTATCTTTACATGCAAATGACATTTTGGTTGGGTATAGAATTCTAGATTAGAAATTATTTCCCCTTTTAGTATTGCTGTTGGGAAGTCTGAAGCCTTATTGTCCTAATGTGTAACCTGTTTTATTTTCTTCTGTGGAAACTTTTAGGTCTTTCCTTTATTTCAGCATTCTGAAATTTTCAGTGACATGACTTGGTTTAACTCTATTTTCATCCCTTGTACTGGGCTTTTTAATAGGTTTTTCAATCTGGAAATTCAGGTTCTTTGGTTAGGGGACATTCTTTTGAATTATTTCTTTGATGATTTTCTTTTCAGTGTTTCCTCTTTTTTCTCATGCTAGAATGTCTATTATATAGAACCTTTATTGTGTCTTCTGGATGATTCTCTATATTTCTTATATTTTCTTTCCTGTTTCTCATTCCTTTGTATCTTACTTTTCTTTGTTGGGATATGTCTTCAAGTTCGTCTTTCAATCTTTTTTGAGCTTTTAATTTATCCTATCACATTTTTAATTTTAAGAGATATTTCATGCTTTTGAAGTATTGCTTTTTTGAATGGAATCCTCTTCTTATCTTATGGCTACACTATCTCCTGTCCTCTCCCTGGGGATATTAATGACAGGTTCTTTTGAGGTTTTCATCTTCCTGTATAGTGTGTTTCACCATGTTTTTTCCCTTTTGTTTTCTGCCATGTTTGCTGTTACTCATGTTAAAGGCTTTTCTAAGATATCTTTGGCTATCTGCTTAAATTTAAGAGTGGACCAAAAAACTAATCTAAGCTGTGTGCATGTGTATGTGTGTATGTGTGCTGTTTGCATAAGGTGATCAGGTTGAGGATTTTATGGGACTAGTCCTGATGTTATCTTTTCAAAGAGTTTTAATCTTAAACTGATGAGAATCCTCATTGTTTTGATAGTCCAGTTGGAGATACGGATACTATTAATATCCTTGCTTTGAGTATAGTACCATCTTCCTCAACTCTTCCTGTGCCTTCGCATTCAGAGATCTCATTTTTATTCTTTATTCAGAATAAGCATCACATTTTCTTTCAGGGTCAGTTAGGGACAGTTTCCTGACTATGTAAATTGGGGAGGGACATCTGGGAACCTAACTGTTTTTTTTTTTAAAGTTTTGTTATGAAATTCTCACATATACACAAAAATAGAGAAAAGGTTATAATGTGCTTCCATCTTCCTCTCATCCAGCTTTAACACATCAACACTTTGCCATTTTCTATTATATCGTAATTGGACTTGCAACCCATCATATTTTAGCACCAGCACTGCCAGTGTTCAGAGGTCCTGCTACCACTAATCCTTGAGATTTGCAGAATTTCTACAGAATAGTTTCATGTATTCTTAAATACATTAGTTATTAATGTTTTTATTTATGTTATTAGTTACTAGTTAAATAATTTTTAATCCTCAGAATTATTCTGGAATGTGAGCACTATTACAGTCCCCAAGTTATAGAAGAGAAAAATGAGTTACTGTTAGTCATCAAGTTGCCCAAATTTACAGAAATGGAATCTGAAATATCCTCTTCCAGAGCCTTGCAGCTAAACCTTGTTTTCCAGATACAGATATAGAATAAACAAACACCCAAAGTCATGCTTGAACTGATCAAACTTAGGCTCAGGGCACTAAGACGGGTAAAACATCCACTTTCCCAAAGGCATTTCTTCCCTATCCTATGGTGCTAGATATTTTCAGGTGTGACAAAGGATTGAAAGTCATTGTTATTCATAACTGTGGATATTCAGCTGCTGCCTGCCCTCTGGCTGCCTGGAGAAGAGCTCTTCAGAATCATAAACAGTGGTCCCATAGAATCATCTCAAATGCAGGGCCTGAGTTTATTGTCTGGATTCTCTCTTCTCCAGTCTAATAGGACAACTTGCATTGAGTAGGTTCTCAGTATATGTTGAGTGGTTGAAATCAATGCACCAATCAACGAGTCAATCAGTTGGTCTAGTCAAATGTTCAATCCTTCAATCACTAAGTACCACGTTAGAAGGCACTTTGGCCTACCCTTTACCTGGGAAGAGCATTTGAAAAATTGCAAAGTCATAGTTTACCTCTGTCCTTCCATTCCCTTTTAGTACCTCCTCTTCCTGATCCTTGTTATCAATCTCAAATGTCTAGTGCTCAAATGCTACCCATCTCTGTGCCCCACCCATACCCCCAAGTCACCCCACTTAGAATGTCTTCTCTGCATATTAATGAACTCCCTTATTTATTTTTAAATATCTATTGAGTGCTTATTAGATTGAAGGAGTTGAGTAGTAAGAACAAATAGCTGAGCTTCATAGAGATTGTCAAATCCCTAAACTCCTATTATATACCTTGTCCTGGGCTAGGCTTTGCCAGGATACAAAGAGGTTCCATGATAATATCCTTTGCCTTCCAGGAGATAACAGTTTGGTTGGGAAAACAGAACAAGCAAGGAATTTGAGCACAGTTAGAAGCTTAACTATGGAAGTCTTTGCATAATGCAGTAGATTCTCTGAAAATGGATATAGCTGTGTGGCTTAGAGTTGGGCACATACCCCAGGAAGAGTGAGAACTGTGGGGTATCTGGTTAGGCATAGGGGAGAAGTGAGGGCAGTTCTGGTAGGGTAATGTACCTAAGCAAATGCTTGGGGTTTGGAATGTATATATACAAATGCTGAGAATAAGAAATCAAAGACTTACTGATTTGGAATGGATCTTAAAGATGTAAAGAGATTTGTTTCTTTATAACTATCTCTCTTCAACTAGAATATAGGCACCTTGTTTATTTTGGTTACTGCTGTAACACCAGTGCCTATAATAATGCTCAATAAGTAGCTGTAAAATGAATGAATGATAGAGTGAATGTGTTTTAGGAAAAAGGAGAAGATGAAGGTAGATAGATAGGTGAGACAGCACAAACTATTCTTTTTACCCCCTGAGGATTTGTGCTCTGATGTCCCAGGTGTTAGCAACCTATCTAGAAACTAATCTAGAAAAATCCTTTCCTGCCTTGGGAGCCTATGATTCTGATATTCTAAGCCCTATAGAAATGCTAATAGTTGGTAATTGCTTAATATTAGATTCCTCCTAGAGCTATCTGCATTTTAACACTGGGCTTCTTAATATGCCTGTATCCCTAAGAGGGGAATTTCAGGTACTGGGACAGAACCAAGGAGGAAATATTTGTGGGCTGCAAGGGATGGGTGCGTAAGTTTTAGCTAACATGGCTTTCTCTGCCCTGCTTATCCTCAAGGGTGGCCCAGGAGGAATAATTCTGTTAGCCATTCTCTTACCTAAGGAAAGCGGGAGTATTAGAGTTTCTCCCTAGTCTGTTTCCTCCCCCACTCTCTTCTCTCCTATCTCTTTTCTCTGAGTCAAACAACTGGCATCATATCCACTCAGTCCTGTGGCTCTCCAAGTTATATTTGCATAGCTTTTCTGCCAGCTCTGATTTCAGTCAGGGATGATAGGCTTGGGAGGCTGTGCCTTTGCTCTTGGGTGGCAAGTGAGCACCCAGGTTCCTAGGAGAACAATTGGGGGGATAGGCTATTGTGACTGTATGTGTGAGAGATCGCAGGTGCACAGCTGTGGGAGTGAGGGAAGAAAGGGAAGGAAATTGGGATATAAATGTATAAAAAATATATATCAGCTAATTGATTGATTGTTTAATTAGTAGATCTTGGGCCCTATTTAAAAAATATTCATTAACTTTTAGAATGACTTTCCATACCTCACTGGTGTAAGTGTGTCATTTCCGTTGTATCTTCCCATCTTTCCTCTTACCGTGTGGTCTATGAACTGCCACTGTGCTCACAAATGGGGTCTCCACTTCCCTTCCCCAATTTAACTCATGCATTTCTTTTCATTTGAAGTGCTTTTGCCCTGATCTATAAATAACTAAATCCCATCTATTATGAAATCTAACTCATGAAGCTCTTTCAACTCCCTGGCACTCCCATCCCCCCTGTTTGTGTAGACACCTGAATGAAATAAAGGGCCATCAATTCAAGGAACTGAAGGGAACAGTAGTTCTGGGCAGAGAGAGGAACAAGTGGAAAGAGTTTGAGTCAGGGACCTGCTAGGTGAATTTACAGACCAGCATGAAGACCAGCTAGTACTAGAATTTGACTTTTGTATTGTCCTCAGTGATAATAAAATCTGGTTGAATGAATCAGTGTTATGTCTGTGTACTGAGGATTACACCTCTGAGTGGAAAGGGAGACATTTATTGATACTGTTGAGTCTACAAGTATTTTACATGCATTCTCTGTCTTAGTCTCACAATAGCTCAAGAAGGTGGTTGTTATTCCCATTTTAGAGATAAAGAAACTGAGGTTCCATAACTTGCCTGAGATTACAAAGCCAGTAAGTGTTGAGCTTGAATTCTCTTTGGTGGTAAAGGGTCCTTGCCCTTCATTACATCATTTCCTGTGTTTGCTCACATATAGACAAGAGTCATCCCTCAGCTTACAGTAGATATGAGTCTCAACCTGATAATATAATTCTTAAAATCCACAGCTGCTTCTATTAGATGTTATCTAGAAGTATAGAAGGTATTCATCTTTTGATGCATTGCCCAAGTTTTGAATTCTCCTCCCTCACCATCCCATGCTCAGCTTCCGTATCTGCCCTCGATGTTTGTGGGAGGTGAAGAAGCAGTCAACAAGGGGCTAAGATAATTGAGTTTCAATCCCTGATCAACTACTTGATATTTGACTTTTCAGAGCCACTAAAACTCTGGGATCCAGTTTCCTGTCTGCAAAATAGATGCACTATCTAGTAATAATAATAAAAAATATTATAAAAATAATAGTAACCACAATAACCACAAGTACCAATTATCGAGCACTTTCTAGAAACAGGCATGTACTCGTGGCTTTATTCACTAAACCTTATGACCTATTTATAAGGTAGGAATGATCAATACCCACTCTCATTTAACAGATGAGGAGACTGAGACTCAGAGATGTTAACTGACTTATCCAAGGTCACTCAGGTATTAAGCACTGACTCTTAGGATAAAGATTCAAATACCATCACAGGCTATAAAGCCCAGCATGAATTCCCTTCAAACCACTGACTATTCTCTTCTCCCACCTCATTTTCTGTGGCACAGCTACACTAGCTTCTCTTTATTCTCCAATATGCTGTGCTTTCTTCTGCCACTGGGCCTTTCTTTGAACAGGATAGTCCCTGTAGATGTAATGTCCCCCTTCCTTCTCTGCTTCATTGAGGCCTCTTACTAATTTTAAAGATATTAGTTCAACTGTCATCTCCTAAAGGAAGCCTGGGGAAGTTTAAAAATAGGCCCATGATTTCTTTAACATTCTCCCATTGAGACATAGGATCTCTATCCACTCCTCTCGAATCTGGGCAGGCTTATGACTGCTTTGGCCAGTCATACTATGCAACTTCTGGTGCTGGATAATGAAATATTATGTAATTCAATGAAAATGTGTTCATTGAAACAGTTACATTTGGAACCCTGATCTGCCATAAATAAACTCCAACTTTCCTGAGATCCCATGCTGGTGGGACCATGTGTAGATATTTTGGTCAGCAGCCAGATGAGTTCCCAAATGAGAGCCAGCATCATCTGCCAGCCATGAGAGTAAGCTGTCTTGAATATCCAATCTAATTAAACCTTCAGATAATTGCAGCCTCCCCCAATACTTGACTGAAATCTCTGAAGTGATCCCAAGAAAGAACTCCTAAACAATCCTTTCTAGAATAAATAACTCACAAAATCATGAACATAATAAAATGGTTGTTTTAAACTGTAAAATTCTGGAGCAATTTATTATGTGGAAATAGATAACTTTAGCAAAATTCTCCATGACTAGCACCCCAACCTTGCACTGATTTAGGTCAGATCCAATTTTATGTGTTATCATTATTTTTTTTTGTATGCTGTATGGTGGAGGTCACATTTTGTTCTCATGTGACTACCTTATTATTGCAGCACCATTGGTTTATTTTTTGGGGGGGAGGGGGAGTGTGGTCTGGGAATGGAACTGGTCTCCCACGTGGCAGGTGAGAATTCTACCACTAAAGTACCCTTGCACCCCTATATGTTCTTATAGAACCAATTCCTTCTCTTCAGAGTACGTGTCTTAGTTTGAAATTATGTATTCGTTAATGTAATTACTCAACCAAATATCTTCCTCACTAGCTCCATGAAAGAAAAAGAATCATGGCTAGTTTTTGCTTAATAATTGTACCATTTAAGTGTGCATTTGGCTGCACGTAGCAGAATCTTACTAGCAGTGGCTTAAACCCTGGGGGTTTGTTTCACAAAATAAAAGTTTGGAGGTAGGTATTTGTTGGTATTGATTTGGCTGCTCAGTGATGCTGTTAAAGACTCAGGTACTTTTCCTGCTTCTTTCTCGCCATGGTCAGCACGTTGCCTTTTCATCCTTATGCTTATCTCCTCATGGTTGCAAGATTGATACCTCAGTTCCACTTTACAAAAAGCAGGGAATAAAAGGATAGGTAAAAAAGGCTCTTTCGTTTTTGTAGTTCTATTTTTTTCTTAGAAGGGATGTCCCTGCAGATTTTTCTTTATATCTCATTAATCCAAACTGAGTTATGTGTGACTGTATAGAAAAGAATTGACATAGCAGTCATTGAGGCAGCTATCTTTAGAAGAGCGTTCTTGCAAAATTGGCCCTTGGCTAGAATTTGGGAACTTGGCACTTTACCTATATTCTAATATCATGGATGGTTTGTGGTTCTTAAGCTGTACAAACAATGCGACTTATACCGACTACCTGCTTTCATTCATGGAGTATGGAATTTTGGGTATGTTCTAGGCAGAGGATACTTACATGACCATTCCCCAGTAAAAATCTTGGGTATTGAGTTTCCAATGGGCTTTCCTGGGCAGAAACATTGCACACATATTTGTTTGTTTTTTATTTTTTTATTTTTTACATGTGCAGCTACCAGGAATCAAACCCGGGTCTTCAGCTTGACAGGCAAGAGCTCTGTCAGTGAGCCACCATGGCCCGCCCTGCATGCATGTTTGTATACTCTTTGCTATTAGAAAAAGGAATACGTTCACATGTGCCCTCACCAGACAAAGATAGCATAAGGAAGCTGTGGTGGCTTGAAGCTATGTACCCCAGGAAAGCATGTTCTTAAACTTAATCCATTCTTGTGGATATTAACCCTTATAAAAAGGACCTTTCAGTGAGGGTGCTTCAATTAAAGTGTGGCTCAACTAAATCAGGATGGGTCTCAATCTTATTATTGGAGGCCCTATAGAGAAAACTTCAGAGGTGAAAGACACAGACACTGGAAGTCAGTGGTACCCAGAAGAAAAGGAAAAGCCTAGTGAGGCCTCCACTTGCATTGCCATATGACAGAAAAGCCCAACAAGAATTATAGGCAGCCAGCCCAGAACACCAAAGTCTTCTGGGAAAAAGCATTGTCTTGATGATGCCTTGATTTTGGACTTCTCTTAGCCTCAAAACCATGGGCTGATAAAGTCCCATTGTTTAAGTCTACCCTTTGCTTGTTTTTCTTTTAGCAGCCAGGAAATTAAAGCAAAAGCTTATGTTTGGATTCCTTTAGATTATACCTATGTATTTTTCCCTTGCTGATACTATTGCATATCCTTTTGCTGTAATAAGCTTTAACCATGAATCCTTATAGACAATCACTGAATGTGTGTGAGGTCTTAGAGATTCCTAGTGCTAGACCCATTACAATCTAAAGGGGGTGAGATTACCATGACTAGTTTAGGCCAACACCATTCATTCTTTTGACATGGAGAGGAGGTTATTCTGCTACCTGAACACACTTTTGAGGTTCTGGGGATGGTTGGGAGGGGGGATATGTATGTTGAAGAGTGATAGTAATGCCTAGAACAGTTCCTGGCACATAAATTCTAGAGTGCCCCTCTATTTTGAGAGAAAGAGAAATAATGAACTAGATAGACCCTAGTTTTGGTTTCAGGTGTCATTGATTCCAAAACCTAGATCTTAACTAGTATACTCTATCTTCACTCACCTTTGCCTGCTTTCCTTATATTACTGTTAGGAGAACCACATAAGACAGCTTTTAAAAGGACCACATACCATGCAGATGGGAAGGCTGCTGTCTCTGAGTCCACATTCAATGGTACAAAGAAAATTTACTTTGTCCAGCTGGAAAATGGATAAAATAGCATCTAGTTCCATCCCAGTTGGTGTTATGTCAGCAGGGGCCATTTTGGAGTGCTACTGGTTTGGTTTGGATGGGAGTCTTACAGTGTCTTCTTCAACGATTCCTGCATCAAGCCAAAATATTTTCATTTTGAAAATCCTTTCTTTTAGTGTCCTTGTGTTTGCAATAAGTAGTTCATCAAATTAGGATCTTACAGGTAGAGTTTTCTTTGTTGGTTGAGATGCTGGGGATATTGTTCAACAGGATGGCAAGTGGTGAAGCTAGGGCACTGTTAGCCTAATGCAGACAGGATAGTGAATTGGAATACTGCTCAAGGAAGGGACTGTGTGTGATAACTAACCACAACACCCTAAGAATAAATACACAGTGCTCATAGGAGGTTTAAAATGACTTTTCCACAAAATTTGTTGGGATTTTTTGCAGCAACAATGTTTTGGCTATGTAGGAAAGAAAAAAATTATATATATAATCTTGATTTATAGAATATATTCTGGAAAGATCTTAGGTTTAAGCCAGTCCATGACCCCAATTTTATAAGCAGAGAACAAGGGTGTAGAGAGGGCAAGGAACTCAACAATGTCATAAAGAAAATTAGTGTCAGAGCCAGGATTAGGAGCCAGTTCTGCTCACTGTCAGCTACAGTACTTTTCCTTACATATCCCAGAGGCTGCCAATGGCAGAGTGGGCAGGAACAATATTCCTCTTTATACAGATCCTTAGGGCTTTTCAAGGTATTTTCTGAGACTTATCTGTATTTCAATCATAAAGAAACTGATATGCAGGGTGTTAAGGGGTATTATTAGAATTGAACCCAGGTCTTCTAATTCTGTGCTTTTGCTTTTTCACCTTAAGTGAAATTTAAAAAAATATATTTTTATTGATAAATAACATACAAACACAAGCATTCTTAACATACACTCCATACATGGTATATAATCAGTGGCTCACAATATCGTCACATAGTTGTGTATTCATCACCATGATCATTTCTTAGAACATTTATATCACTCTAGAAAATGAAATAAAAAGAAAAAACTCATACATACCATACCCTTACCCCTCCCTCTCATTGCCCACTAGTATTTCCCTCTACTCAATTTAACATTTGTTCCCCCTATTATTTATTTATTTTTAATCTATATATTTTACTCATCTGTCCATACCATAGATAAAAGGAACATCAGACATAAGGTTTTCACAATCACACAGTTACACTGAGAAAGCTATATCATTATACAATCATCTTCAAGAAACATGGCTCTACAGTTTCAGCCACTTCCCTCTAGCCTCTCTAATATACCTTAAACTAAAAAGGGGATATCTGTATAATGCATAAGAATAACCTCCCTACTCTGTTTAAAATCTCTCAACCACTGACACTTTGTTTCAATTCTCTCTTCCCCCTTTTGGTCAAGATTTTCTCAATCCCTTGATGCTGAGTCCCAGCTCATTCTAGGATTTCTCTCCCATGTTGCCAGGGAGGTTTACATCCCCGGGAGTCATGTCCCACGTAGAGAGGGGAAAGCAGTGAGTTTTCTTGCTGTGTTGGCTGAGAGATAAGCCACATCTGAGTGAGAAAAGAGGTTCTCTGGGGGTGACTCTTAGGCCTAATCTTAAATCGGCTTAGCCTATCCTTTGCGGGGATATTTCATATGAACAAATCCCAAGATTGAAGGCTTGGCCTATTGATTTTGTTGTCCTCACTGCTTGCGAGAATATCAGGAATTCTCCAAATGGGGAAGTTGTATTTTCCCCTTTTCTTGCCATTCCCCTAAGGAGACTTTGCAAATACTTCTTTATCCACTGTTGAAATCACTCTGGGATTTACTGGGGCATCACATTGCACAAACCTACAGAATCTCATGCCTTATTCCATTTATTTATGTGTTCAATTAAACTAGGACAGTGGAATTTTAACCACAATAACAGTAATTATTATGATTGCTATTCTAAGTTATAGAAGGCTTTTGGCTACAAGGAACCAAAAGCTCAACAAAAATAGTTTAAATAGTAAGGGGGTTATTTTCTCATTTGACAAGAACAAGCAGTCAGAGAATAGAGCTGCTCTAGGGATGAAGACTTTGATGGCTCAATGACATCATCACAGACCTAGGACCCTTCCATTCCTTTGCTCTGTCATACCCAGTGTGTCAGCATAGGCATCTTTTATGAATACAGAATGGCTTAAATTGCCAAAATGACCAAGAGGTTCACAGGTGCTACTTTTCTCTTAGCTAGGAAAACTTTCTAAGAAATTGCCCAGAACAATTCCTCTCAATGGATGGGATAGGGTCACATGCCCATTCACTGACAAGTTGAAAAGTCTACATGTTAGGCCAATCACAATTCATTCCCTGTATAATGGGGCAAGGGTTCTCAGTTGTTGGGAAACAAATTCAGAGACATAAAGTAATACGCCCAAATTCACACAGCTAGAAAGTGACAGAGAAAGGAATGGAATAGAGATCTTCCTGACTCCAAAACCAGTGATCTTAACTACTATACAGAACTTCCCATTCTTATTTTCCATTCTCTTCCCCTCTCCAGTCCTTTCACCTCTGCGGTACTACTTGCCAAATTCCCAGCCTGCACACCTAAGTTGCTTTGATTTGTGATTGCAGGATCCTCTCCTTGCCAGGTCAGTGCCAGCAATCAATCCCCATCTCGTGGGCATGAAAACTAGCTGATTAGAGCTGTAAGTAGGTGTTTAACAACACAGAGGCAGCCAAAGCGTCTGTCAGCAATTTTTCCCCTGGCGGCTGGGCATCAGCAAATATGCTGAGAGAGGCACCCCTATTCTTCTGCTGTTGGGAGGAGGGAATCTCAGAGCAGATGATTTGAGAAAAATAGAATGACAAGATGTTAGAGATGAAAGGAACCTTAGATGTGTTCTAGTACAGCTCCATTGTCCTGATGTGAAAACGGGAATCCAGATAACAGAAGGAACTACCTAAGATCATAAAGAAAATTATTGTTGGATTCAGGACTAAAAGCCTGGATTTATCTGATATTTTAAGGCACTTTAAAACCTAATCCTCTGTATCATCACCCATCTATGAAATCAGTTTCTTATTAAAATGACACCTGACGAAAAACAAAGCATTTTGGATTCTTTTGTCCTGTCCCAGCTAGATATCTCTTGCCAGCTCCTGAAAAAGTGGTCATTAGCATACATTTGCATGGGTTAATTGTGCCAGGTAAAACCCTGCCAGGCTTCTAGTTACAGACAGGGCAGCCACCTGTAGCAAATGACCTCAGCTCTCCAACTTTGTTTTTCCTTTCTAACCATGTTGGGCTTTCTCAATTGATTGTTCAGAACAAGTTCTGATGGGTTGGAAAGATATAAAGGAATGTAAGCCTTGGAGCCTCAAGGACTTAATTTTCTCAGCTTGAAGAGATAAAATTAATCAGGAAGTCAGAGTGCAAGGATTCCTTGTGACATTATGGGATGGCTTGAGATTCTTCCCATTTCTAAACATATATATATATAAACATATATATATGAACACTATATATATATATGGGGTTGGGAAAGTCAAGAATTTAAACAGCATTTATTGAATGCCAAAGAGAGTGATGGTAGTTCAGCTGCTGTTTGTTGAGCCTTACACCATGCCAAGCACCATGTCAGACCCTTTACATGCATTTTTTTTCTTTTAGTCCTCACAATACATGATGCTTTTAGTATTTATTTGTTAATTGTATAAATCCCAAGATTAGAAAGTCTGTCCCAAGGTGGGAGACAAACTTTTGTTCACGGCTATATCCCAGAACAGTAGGTGGTCATAGTATGTAATATATACTGAATAAATGAAGTGACAATAGACTGATGAGGTAGGTAAGCTTGTTCTTCATTTTACAGATATTATAACTGAAGCTTAGAGAGGCTAATTTGTGCAAGTTAACTATATCAGTTATCTCTGACTCCAAGTAACAAAACCAGCTAGCTGGTTTAATACATTGGGGTGGGATATTTCTTTCAAACAAGAATTCGCATAATAGTGTCATTACTGATACAGCTTCAGTGGTGCTATTGAGGACCTAGATTCCTTCTATCATCCGGCTCTACCTCTGCCATCCTCATTGTGTTGGCTTTTCTTTTTTATGCTAGTATCTTCCTGTTTCAGGAAGTTAAGTGGTTGTTTCAGGCAGAAAGTCTGTGTTCAAGAAAGATGCAGTAGGATGGGGGTTGGTGGGTAGCACAAGCCACATCTATCCTCCCTATCAAAAGAAAAAATAAGATTTCCCAGATGCCCTTGGTTGACTTCTGCTTATATCTCATTGGCCAGGGTTATGTCACGTGATTACTCTAAGCTGCAAGGGAGGCTGGGAAAATGAGTATTTAGCCTTTTCTGCCTCTAGGTAGGAGGCAAGCTAGGGAGGTGGGGATTATCATTAGGTACAAGTTAGCCAACAAATGTGTCTGCTCCAGTCACCCAGATATAATAGTGGAGCCAGAATTGGAACAAAAAAGTCCATGTTCATATAGACCAAGAGTTAGCTGATAGGAGTTATACTTCTAATTTTTCTGAATAGGAAATTATCAGTTTGGGAATATCCTAGTTTCCTTATCTGAAAAATGAAGGAATAGGTTAAATGAAGTTTGTGTGCCATGCTAGCGATAAGGTTGTATGATTTCTTGTCTCAGTCTGGCTAATGGCCGCTTTGAAAAGTCTTATTCAAAATCAAATCAAAATCACCATCTCAGTGGAGTAATATATTTCCAAGGATTCAAGTGCATAAGATGAAATTGATCTTTTAGTGTCCATTTTCATAGATTGTGGTGTATGTGTTTATGTGTGTACCTTTGAGATATCTGATTCAGTTTTAGGTGGTGAACGAAGATTGAATTTTGCCTGTTGTGATCTTTAAAGCCCAAATGTTGTTGAGGCTCCTGCTTAAATACTCCTTCTTCCTTGCTCTCCTTTTTTTGGCTTCCCTAACAGCCTAAGACAGGTGGAATCTGTGTGTTCCAGGGTTTGTTTGATTTTCTACTGCATCTTGCTACCAGTAATTCCTCTGATAGAGTTGAGAGCCAAGGGACCTGAATTCTGGTATTATATCTTAATCAAGATATAATTTATCTAATTAGTCCTTTTACCTTTTTAGCTCTCTGTCTTATTTATAAAATGACTGGATTACATAAGATGGAGTTACCCCCCCCGCCCCAATTCTTGATGTTTATGTATCTATAGGTGTGTAAAAATGAAGCAGACTCTGATTAGTGGTCAGCAGAGCATTTTTCATCTGTAAAATGGATGGATGTAAAGATCAAAAGAAGAAACAGAAAATATCAGATAAAAGTAATAATAGCTAATCTTTTAATAATCATTCTTAAAATTCCAGGTCAAATTTTTTTCCTCTTGAAAATAGACCACACAAGTGGATATGCCAATACACTGCTAACTTTATCAAAACATGATAGCCAATGATGTGGAAAGATGTAGAAGCAGACCAGTCTGGGTTTATATCTTAACAGGTCATGTATTAGCTTTGTGACTTGGGTCATGTTTTATGTTCATGGTCCTCATTTCTTTTCTGTAAAATCAGGAGGAAAAAGTTTTGAAATCACAAGGTTGTGGTGAGGATAAAGTAAGCACATTTGTGAAAAGCACTTGGTACGAAGACTGAGTCTCTTTTCTTGGTATAAATCTTCCTCTCTGCCAATAGAGTCACTTTTGACTGGACTGGGCATAACTCCCCCATGTAGTCTCCCTTCCTATTGACCATCTAAAGTTCTGTTGTTTCAAATGGAGAGCAATGAATGGAACTTTAGCAATCAGGACCTCTAGGTTCTTTTCTATTCTCTTTTGCTTCTGAGGCCTGGGACCTTGGGAACTTCATTTAATTTCTCTAATTTTCAGTTTGCACATCTGTAAAATGTTAATGCACATTTTAGAGGATTTTTATTACGATCAAATGAAATGATGCATTTGAACATGGTTGGAAATTACCTAGAGTGTTGTGGAAATATAAAATATCACTTCTGTTATTAGTTCATGTAGATATCTTTAACGTGGCCTCCTCTTATCTGATAAAATCTTTTCTGAATTTCAGGTGAAAGTCTATCCTATGTATTATAAAAATAGTTCACCAATTCTGCAAAGTCTCCCCAATCTCTAACTTTTTACATCCCTCCCTCACTGCTTGGACTATTCAGTTGTCACTCAGAATAATTGCCATATAGTTTTATTTCCCTATATTTATAAATCATTTCTTCCTGACTTGATATTTGTAATGCCTTTTGCATGACTAACATATCATTCTGAATCTTTTATAGCCCTTAGCTATGCCTCACTCTTATGGGACAGTTAAAAAATACATGTTGGTGATTCGTTCTCTATGTTATTTATTTATTGTTCAGGCTTGTTGATTTTCATTCAGGAGCAGCTTATTTTTATTTAAACATATTTATTTGTTTAGGGCTATAAGTAATATATGCCTATGGCTCAAATCTCAAAAGGTCTAAAAGAGTATACCCCTGTGAAATCTGTCTCTCTTCCCACCTCTGTTCCTTGATTCCCTTCCCTAGAGGCAATCATTGTTAGCAGTTCCTCAGTTGTCCTATCCTGAGCTGGTCTACCTATCCTCTTTTCCTTTAATGGTAGGTCTCATCCATGCACCTTGCTTTTACTTGATATATTGTGGCTAAATTAAGTCAGATAAATATCTGATTTTACTTATTATACAAACAGTGGCTCTTCTGTTTAAGTGTTTTATAGCTTATTTAAAAAATAACTATTTAATTGAAATTTTACTGTGATAATTGTTCATTCACATGCAGTTGTAGGAAATAACACAGAGACATCCTGTGTACACTTTATCTAATTTTCCCCAGCGGTAGCATTTTGTGAAACTATAGTACAATATCACAACCAAAATGTTGACATTGATACAATCCACCAATCTTATTTAGAGTTCCCCAATTGTAGTCATTTGTGTGAATGTGAGAATGTTTTTCTATACACCACCAGTATACTGACCATTCCCATCACCACAAGGATCCCTCATGTGGCCCTTTTATTACCACACCTCCCTTCCTCCCTCATCTCTACTGATGCTAATCCCTAATGTCAATAGTGCTGTCAACCACTAATCTGTCATTCAGGTCTAAAGTTTTGTCATTTGTAAATATTATATAAGTGCCATCATAATGTATGTTAACTTTTGAGATTGGCTTTTTCCCCCTCACTTAGCGTAAATTCCCTGAAGATTCAGCCAAGTTGTATCTATCAATAGTTCTTCTTTTTTTTTTTTTGAGTATCTTTGTATGTTCCACCACAGTTTGTTTTATCATTCATCTTTTGAGGGACATCTGGACTGTTTCCTGTTTTTAGCTATTATGAATAAAGCTGGTATGAATATTGGTATATAGGTTTTTACATGAACATAAGTTTTCAATTTTCTGGGATAAATGTTTAAATGTACAATGGCTGGTTTATGTGGTAGGTACTTGTTTAATTTTATCAGAAACTAGCAAACTGTTTTCCACAGAGACTGTACCATTTTACATTTCCCATCAGCAATGTATGAGTGATGCAATATCTCTGGAAATCCATGCGAGCATTTGGTGATATCACTACTTTTTCTTGTAGCAGTCTGATAAGTATATGATGATAACCCATTGTGATTTTGATTTGCATTTCATTGATGGCTAGTGATGTAAAAAAAAGTCTTTTCAGGTGCCTTCATCGTCTATATCTCCTCTTTGGTAAAATGTCTGTTCATTTCTTTTGCCTATTTTCTAATCGGATCTATTTTTTTAACTGTTGAATTTTGAGACTTCTTTATATATTTAAATCTTAGTCCTTTGTCAGAGGCTTAAAATATTTTCTCCCAGGCCTGGCTAGGCTCTTCACATGGGCTTTTGCAGAATAAGAGTTTAAGTTTTATGAGATTCAATTTATTAGTCTTCCTTTTATGAACCATACTTTGAGTCAAGTCTAAGAACTCTTTGCCTCTAGCTCTAGATGTCTAAGATTTTCTTCTATATTTGTTTTCAAAGTTTTATAGTTGTGCATTTTACATTCAAACCCATGACCCATTTTAAGTTAATTTTTGCATAAAATGTGAGGTTTAGGTTGATATTTACTTATTTATTGCCTATGCATGTCCAATTTTTCCAGCACCATTTGTTGAAGAGTTTGTTTTAGTTTGTTTTAAAGCTGCCAGAATGTAACGTGCCAGAGATGGATCAGCTTTTAATAAGGGAATTTGTTTAGTTGAAAATTTATAGTTCTTCAGAAGAAAGGCAGCTAGCTTTCATCTGATTTCTCTGTTACACAGGGAGACACATGGCAATGTCTGCTGGCTTTGTCTCCTGGCTTCTGGGTTCCAGCGGCTTTTCCCAGGGTGATTCCTTTCTGCATCTCCAAACATCTGGGCTGAGCTGTGATTACTCAGGTGAGGCATGCTGAGCTGCTTGGGCTGTGCTGTGTTGAACTCCCTTCTGACCTCTCTCTTTTATGCCTCCAGCTAGTTAAATTAAAGGTCACACAATGTGTGGAAGGCACGCCCCTTAGCCGACTGCAGGTATAATCAGTCATAGATGAATTTCACATGCTGATGATTTAAAATTCCACAGCAACAGAACTGGGCATCATCACCTGGCCAAGTTGACACCTGAACCTAACTACCACACTATTCTTCCTCAATTGAAATGCTTTTACACCTTTGTCAAAAATCAGTTGATGTGTTTATGTGGGTCTTTAAAGACCACAAAATGATAACTCCCTAATGTGTATTTCCAGCCTGACTGCTGCCCTGAATCCAGGTTCATATATTCATTTGTCCCTTTAATAGCTCCATTTGGATGTCTAAAGTCTTCTCAAAATCAACAAATCTAAAACTGATCTAATTTGCTGCATCATTCCTCAAAACTTGCTATTTCTGAAGTTTTTCCTGGCTTAGTAAATAGCAATTCCACTGTTCCAGTGACTTAAGTAAAAGTTAAGGCAGTTATCCTTGCCTCCTCTCTTTCTCTTATACCCTGCATCCAAACCATCAGCAAATTTAATCAGTAAATCCTGTCCCATTATGACCCCTTCTCTGCACTCTGTGGCTGGATTCAGCTGGTCCAGGCCCCCATTGTATCTTCCTGGGATTATTCCAGTGGCCTTCTAACTAGTCTCCCTGCCTCTGCCTTGTTCCCTTATGATCTATTCTTCATATAGAGGCTACAGTGGTCCTTTAAAACATTACATCATGTACTCCTCTACTCAAAACTTTCCAGTGGCTTCCCATCACTCAAAATAAAAATCAACATCCTTACTTTGGCCTGGAAGGCCCTGTATAATTTGACTGCTCTGCAATGTGGATCGTGGCACATCTCTGAGTTCTCCTGCCTTACTTTCCTCTGGTCATGTTGGCCTCACTCCTGTCTTAGAGCATATACTCTCCCCACACCTGGCATAATCTTCCCAGGTGTCCATACAGCTTACTCCCTCATGCATTTCAGGCATCTACTCAGTTTTCATTTCATCCGAAGGGCCTTCTCTGACTTTATATTCACTCGTTCCCAGAAATCTCCCTTCCTCTTATCCTGATTTATTTTTTTGAATGTCGCTTATCTTCAGTTGAAATAGTGTGTGTATATATGTGTGTGTGTGTGTGTGTGTGTGTGTGTGTGTGTTTATTGTGTGTGTTGTCCCCAGTAGAATGTAACATGAAGGAAGAGACTTTATTTTCTTCACTGTTGTATCTCCAGCACCTCCAATAATGCTCAATAAATATTTTTGAATAAGTTAATAAACTGCTGGCTCAAATGGCATATATTTAAAATTTGACAGATAATGGCAAATTGCTCTGTAAAAAAGGTTGTACTGGCAATATATGGGAGTTTCACTCCCACTAATAAAATACAGGAGCTATTTCCGTTTTGCACGCAAACCATTAAGTGTTTGTCTCAACTCAGTTTTGTGCTTCAAGCAGACACATTAGATTCAACCTCCATATCAAGGGCTCTGAATGTTTGAGAAACATTCCGTATAGTTCTGATTGTTTTAACAATTAAAAAAAAACAAATAAGAGGCTCTCAATGTTTGTGTTTTCATATAATTTTATAGATGAGAATCTGGCAAAATGCTCATAACTTCTGTGTCTTATTTACATTGAAATGTCAATAGAAATAGCATTTTCTTCGTGTTGGGCTTTCTCCCAGACCCCAACTCAGAAAGTATAGGAGAACCCTCTTCCTGGATTACCTTTTTGTTTTTTAAGAAGTGTTCGGCAGTTTTATTCTTTCCTCAGCAAAAAGCCTCCTCCCAACTCCCTCAATCACTGAGGATGTGTTGTGAGGGTGGACGTAGGGATAGCAGGTGTGAAGATCAGACCATCCCAGAAACGAGTCCAGAGGATGGGGGCCTTGTTGCTTACTGGCTATTATATTCTTAGTGCTGGACATCTAGTAGCTGCTAAGTAAATAGTTCTTGAGTATTGATTTACATCATGTTATTGATGTTCCTGCTGTAACAATCTTGTATATTAAGTATCCATGCTTTATGATCCATTAAGTAGTATGTGATTCCCAAACAGCACCCATCTCTTAAGCAGGGAGCAGCAGAACAGAAGTTGGAGGCAAGAGTTAGTCATGGCCATGATTCCCAAAGTAAGTAACTTGGAATATTAATATGTAAAACAGGTTTCTTAGCAGCAAGGGTCTTCTTAAAGCTTCTTCAGAAACTCCAGGCTGTAAATGTGCTTTGTGAATACCTAAGAGAGGAATAAAGTGAGTGGAGGTTGCCAATTGATTTGAACCAGTCTTTTATTCTCTAAAGCATAACATGGGCCCAGGGGTCTAGGGAACAGACTTTCAGAAAGATTGGCCTAGGGCCTTTTTGTTCAGATTGAGCACTTGGTAATAGATGAACTCTTATTCCAGGTCTGATTCTTCACTGTGGTTTCAGTTCAGAGCTTTCTTCTTATAAGAGAAAATTGATGCTTTGCTTCTATTTTCAAAACAAAGAGCAAAGGACCGTCCCTAAAAGGCCCATGATTTATTTAGGATGCTTAGAGCAGTGAAACATCTCCAAAAAGTCTGAATTACTTGGTTATACGAGTTGTTTGATCTTCTAATTAGCTGTCCTTTAAATTCATTTTTCACTGGTTGGCACAGCCAGCCAAGGCACAAGTTTGGCAGAACCTGTTCAGGTGAGCTCAGCAGAAAAAAGAAGGAGCTGGAAGCAGCTAGTGAAACTCTGGGATATTCATTCATTTGCCTTCTCAAACATTTTTCTGTTCAGCTGCTGACACAGGAAAATAATAGAAGTCAACTCAAATGTGGTGCTGCCCCTGAGGAAAATGAAGACTAGGAGAAGTGAATGGATAAGAAGTAGAAATATTCTAAGGATAAGGGCTTATTTTCCATGGAAGAAATCATGGAAAGCTTCATGGAAAAGGTGGCTACTCATTTGGAATGAGTTTAACTTGACTGATATTATTGGGGGGCAATTTGGCTATCAAAAATTTAAAAGTACATACACAACTTTATGATTCCATAGAGTTTCATAGTTATTCCATTTCTAGGAATTTGGTATATCCAAGCATTCATGCAAGAATGAAAATGCATATTTATCTATAGTGAATTATGGTATATCCAAACAATGGAATACTTTGTAGATAGTAAAAATAATGAGTTATCTCTGTATGTACTAATATGAAAATATATGCACTATGCTTCCCAAGTGAAAAATCATATCACAGTATATTTTGTGTAGATTCTACTTTAAAAATATACCCTGCACTCCTTCCACATAGTGTATATATAATAAATAATCTAAACTTTAAAATATAGACTAAGTTGGTAATAGTAATCTCAGGGGGAAAAATCTCAAGCTCTATATTATATTTTTGTAATAGTCAATTTTTAAATAATAGGCCCACGTTATCTTTATAGATAGAAAATAATGATAATGATTTTTGAAGTACAGTTTATAGTTTTTGTGATTGATTCTCTTTTCTAACTTCTCAAGAGACTTAATGCACATAAGAATTCCAAAATACCAAGGAAATTTGCAATTTCCTTTATTTTTTCTTTCCTCACTTCTTTTAGTCCACACCGCACCTTCTAGAGTCTTCATTTCCTCCTAAACTGCATTCTCTCCTGTATACTCTTTGTCTGTACTACTCTCTTAAGCTCCTAGAATCCAGCCAGTTACCCTGGTCCGATGACTGAGTTTTGATTCAGTGTAACTACTCTGAGTTTCAAGTACTTTCTCCAGTGCAGTGACCCCTGCACCCCGCCATAGGATGCTTTATGGATAAACAGAAGGTAAATGGTCTTAGGCAAATTATGCTCTACAAATGCATCTATTTTGTGGCATGAACTTCAAATTTCTTCCATCTGTAAAATGATAGAACTGAGTTGAACGATCATAGAGGTTCTTTCCCAAGCTTACAGTTTATGCTTAGTTAAGGGGGTACATTTATTTACTACTTTAAAATTTTCTGGCTTTCTACCACTCTTATTGGCTTGAGGAAAGAAACTTTTATCACATCTCTTAAAAATTCCCTGACATTGAGGCAGCATTGAAAGTCAGGATATTCTAAGTCTTGACTTGGCCACTACCTTATTTTGTGGCCTTGGGGGATTAACTTTATTTCCTTGGGTGTCAGTTTCCTCAGTTTAACAATGGGGATGCCTATTTTTATCTCTTGTCATTCTAAAGAGAACTTCAGGGTGGTGTTGAATGTGACTCTTGACCTGGCCTTCATCCCAAGGGTGTGATAAGAATCAAATGGGCAAACAGATATGAAAGTGCTTTTATCACTGTAGAGCAGTTTCTCAAGTTTGGCACTACTGACATTTTGGGTTGGATAATCTTTGTTGGAGGCTGTCCTGTCCATTGGAGGATGTGTAGCATTATCCCTCCCCTCTACCTGCTGGATGCCAGCACACTCCCTTTCTCCACTGCAGTTGTAACAACTGATAATATCTCTAGATATTGCCAGATATCCCCTACAGGCAGAAATCAACCTCAGTTGAAAACCTCTGTAGACTCATGTATTGACTTCAGGCATTGTTAATTATATAACCACTGTGAAAGGGAACAAATAAAAAGAAGAAAAAGTCATATAAATGGAATTCCAGAGAGTGCCAGAGATGATTCCAGTGAGGAGGAGAAGATAATACATGAGTGAGGATAGTGCCAAATACAGCATCATTTCTGGGCAATCATATTTCCTGAAGGAACAATCTGTACCCTAAAGAAAGATGAAGAGATCAATCTTGTCAAAAACCCTTTTCCCAAGACACAGGAAAGGAGGGGTTTATAGTTATTGCCAACTTCTAGTTATATATGGTGTTGAGAGATGGAGATCTCAACGAAATATGGAGGATGCATCTTATTTGACAAGGTCAGAGAAGTACAGAATTTCATGGATATTAGAAAACGTTTAGTCAAATCTCCCACTCAGTCCAGCACTGCTCTGTGAAATATTCTTAATTCTATTAGCTATTAAGCTCTCTGAGTTTTCGCTTCCTCCTTTCCTTTGATTCCAGAAGAAAGTCCAATTCCTTAATGATTGTGAGCAGGGCTAATCACTGTATTATACAGATTCCACTGTGCTTTATATATTGCCTTATTTGCTTATAGCAACCCCATGCCTCGTTGTCATTTTATAAATGAGGAAATCAAGGATATGAGAGGCCTTCAATCCACCTCTCCTTGTTTTCAGAGTCCATGCTTTTGCTCACTAATCCAAACATCACTGGTTCAAAGTAGAGAACTTTAACATGGAGCACAATACCCTGGATTACTGTTAGTTGCTTCTCTGTGTCATCTGCTAAATTGTGAGCGTTTGATCCCAAAGTCTATGTTGTATGCTCTGTACTATTTCTCATGCCATCATTCATTAATCTTAAGACGTAAAGGGCAAACAGTGGAGTCTTATACACCAGGGCCCAACAGGGCAGAAGGAAGGGAGGAAAGACCCTGAATAAATCAGGTATTTCAGTCTTTACAAGCAGCAAGTGACTAACAGCTACTCATAGATTTATAAAATAGGATTAGATGGAAAATGAGAAATCATCTTTTCCCAGTGCTTTGGATTTCGAATTAAGAAAATAAAAGCACAAAAAGTTTATGCTCACAAAGGATGTGAGTAGCAGATTTTGGTTAAGAATGGGCTCTGGCTCCGGACACCCTCTCTTGCCATTTTATTAGCAGGATGCAATGTAGGGTAATGGGAAAGAATCAGCACCTGGGGTCCTGCTACCTTGCTGTGAATTTTGAGATGACAGGAAAAATACTTAACCTCCGTGACCCTCCATTTCCTTGTCTGGAAACGGGAATAGGAATACTTGTCACTAGTGGTGGTGAGGACTAATTGGGATAAGGAGCAGAAAGTCCTTCGCACAGTGCCTGCCACGTAGTAAGGACTCAGCAAATGTTGGTGAAATTACTATTATAGTTACTACTACTACTACTACTACTACTACTACTACTACTACTGCTGCTGCTACTACTACTACTGAAGATTTTGTAAGAGATTTCTAGTTATATGGTTTTCTTTGTTTTTTCTTAGAATGCTATATATTCACTTTTTTTTTTTTTGATGCATGGTCAGGGAATCGAACCTGGGTCTCCTTCATGAAAGGCGGGCATTCTAACCACTGAACTACCCATGCATCCTATATATTCACTTTCAAAATTTACATACATAAAATTTGCTCTTTTTTGTCTCTAATTCTATGAGTTTTGGCAAATGCTTACAGTCATATAACTACCACCACAATCAAGTGACAGATCACTTTCATCACACCTCCCCTGAATTCCTGCCTGTTACCCCTTCTAATCAACCCCTGTACCTATGCTCAGACCTGACAGTCACTAATCTTCTTTGTCTACAATTTTGTCTTTTCTCAGAAAGATTTCATTTAGAATCATACAGTATATAGCTTTTTGAATCTGTCTTCTTTTACTTAGTGTAATACACGAGACTCATCCAGGTTGTAACATGGGTCAGTATTCCTTTCATTTATATTGCTGAGCAGTATTCTATTACAGATGTACCACAGTTTGTTTATCCATTCCTCAGCCGAAGAACATGTGTGTTGTTTCCAATTTGGGGAAATTATGAATAAGGCTGCTATAAACATTTGTGTACAAGTTTTGGGGTAGATATGTTTTCATTTCACCTAAGTAAATACCCAGGAGTGCGATTGCTGGATCATATGATAAATATATATTTAACTTTATAAAAAACTGCTAACTCTTTTTTTAATGTCATCTGTATTTATAAAAAGCCTCCCATAACTTAAATACACTCATCTATATGTTCATAAGATATAATATGATATTTATTAAACAGCCATTTCAATTGCAATGAAAACATGCCATTCTGATTACCTAAGAAATCAGAGGGATGGCAGAAAATGGAAAAAAATGACAACCTCCTATGAAAACTTGAATATAAATTTATCATTGGATAATGATATTTATCCAATACCACTTAAAGATATTTCCTGCATCCTATTGCTTGTTGAAAGATACGTTGTCATGGAACTGGATTACCAAAATGTATAGGTATTGATGTAGGCATAGACAGATATCACAGGAACAAGCCCAAGCTTGTTCCTAATCTAATCACTAATTATTGTTAATCGCCGATTATTACTTAGTTAATCATAATTATTGTTAGATAATCACCAATGAATTGTTGATCATTTTTCCATGTGTTGTTTGTCATCAGTATATCTTTGATGAAATATCTGTTCAATTTTTGCCCATATTTTTTAGAAATTTGGTTATTTCTTTCCTTAGTATTAAATTTTGAGGATTCTTTAAATACTCTGGATACAAGTCTTTTGTCAGATAAATGTTTTGCAAATGTTTTCTTCCTGTCTTTAGGTTGTTGTTTAATTTTCTTAATAGTATCTTTTGCAGAGTAGATGTTTCAAATTTTGATGAAGTCGTTTATTAACATTTTCCTTCATATTTCATTCTTTTGGTGTCATATCTAAGAAATCTTTGCCTAACCCAAGATTACAGAGATTTCTCTCATATTTTCTTCTAGGAGTTTTTTAGTTTTAAGCTTGACATTTAGATCTATGATCTATTCTAAGCCAATTTCTGTAAGAGGTGTGTAGTATGGATTGAGGTTTCTTTTTGGCATATGAATTTCCAGTTATTATTCTTATAATACTATTTAGAATGTAAGCAGTGGCTACTGCTGCTGTGGCTGATATATCGATGCCACTTATCAGTGTTTTAAGAATATTGATGATTTCTGAAACCATGATTATGATTGCAATTATAATTATCCTTCTATCTGTCCATCCATTTTCCCTCAACAAAGGAGTGTCTATATAACTGTCACTGTGCTAGGTGAAGAATTGTCAACACTATTGACTATGTCCTCAAACAACCTGTTTTCATTAAGAAGGGCAATTATGGAGGAGCACTAATTTATAATGATGATATCCAGATGCAATATCTATTTGTCAGTCTAATGAGGAGTTAATTTCTTGGGTCTAAGTAGGCGGTGACATGAAACTTCACAAAGTAATTCTCGTAATTTCTAGCTCATTTCAGATCCTAGGGACAAAATAATCAGTTATTATTTTAAAACCACTAATTTAGTTTTAACTGAGACAAAACTATCTCCAGGGACTTTGGAAGTATCTTGTAAACAATTTTGCTAGTGGATCAAGTGCCCAGTGGCAGAGAGAGTTCTAGGAAACAATGTTTATTCATCTCTCTTTTCTCCCTTATTAGCAATACATTGTCTTGTTTTTCTGTTTGAATATCAGTAAACAGAATTTCCCCATAGATTATTTAGAACATTTGAAACCTTCACACCTATGTCTCATCAATTTTTTCCCCATGCATGGAATTGTAGGAAGCATGCAGTAATGAATCCACTGTCTGACCTCTCTCATTATGCAAAACATGTGGGGCATGATTTTGTTTCTCTTTACTACAATTCTCTTATCTGTAAAAAGAAAATATTGTACAAATCCATCAGAGTTTACTGCCTTCCATGGTTATCCATATGGGATGGGGTGAAGAAATTAAGATGGTGAGTCATTTTTTACAGTATCTGCTTTACAAAAATGGTGGGTGGGCTGCTCCCCATGGTATTAATGCATGCAGTGACACATGCACAGTGAGTGATTTCTATGTGTCAAGAACCCTCCTAGGCTTTGGAGATTCAATGCTGAATTCAAAACAAATGTAATCCTTGCCTATATGGAGCAATTATATACTATTTTAAGTCCTAGGAACTTGTCGGATTAATTGATTATGCTGAAATGAACATCCAGATCATCTGACACATACCTAATAAATTGATTCTTAAGCAATGTGGGTCTCCTGATGACTCTGAGTCATCCTCCCAGGCTTTCATATTTTGCTCTGTAGGATTCATTAGGTGAGAAGGACTATGTGTCCCTACTTTGAATGTTCCCTGGCTATAATTTTATGAGTTTTTATATCTGCTTTTATATATTTTTATTTTTTCCCTTGTTGTCAGCTGTTACCTTTTCTTCTTGCTCACAGTGTATTGGCCTATAGTAGCTCCTCATGTTCATTAGAATTGTTTTTGATATAAGAACAAGGCTCTAAGGAAGAAAGAAATCTTCTTTAGAAGAGTATATCAATTTTATGTATGAAGGATTTTGCATGTTCAAATGTCTAATTTTGTGTGGTATTCATAGTTCAGGTCATCACAAAAGTATCTATCAATAAATGAGATGATTAATATAAACATGAGGGAATGGTGGCCAATATTATGTTTGCATGGTACATTTCATTTTTTAAAGTGCTTTGTTTTGCCTTCTAGGTTATGTCATCCTCACTCAATCATGTGGGGAAAGATTAGATGGATATTATGAAGCAGTTCAGGCCCAGAGATGTGAAGTGATTTATCTTAAGTTGCTTGGTGAATTGTTGACATAATTATTACCAGGACATAGGTCTCTTGACTCTCAGCCTAAACAAGTCAGAAGAACAGGAGAAATAAAGAGGATAGCACTTAAGAAGCAGGGATTTCACATTAACTCATGTTGGTCAAATTTAGCAGAGGAAATCTCAAGTGTTTGGGGAACAAATCTAACTTAATTTGGGGCAAATCTGAGTTTCTAGACATGCTTGAGTCACCCATAAATTCACAGTGCTGTCTCTCTTGGCCCTTTAGATACTTTAAATCTAATTTTCTTTGTCAGAGCAAATGCATCAATGACTGCCATGTGGGGATGTTGGTGAAATGTCAAAGGGAGGATGGAGAATGTTCATGAAAGTGAGAGCTTCAAAATTAGTTTGTCGGGTGGGCCATGGTGGCTCAGCAGGCAGAGTTCTCGCCTGCCATGCCAGAGACCCGGGTTCGATTGCTGGAGCCTGCCCATGCAAAAAATAAATAAATAAATAAAAATAAAAAATAAATTAGGTTGCTATATCTGATAAAGAGAATGCAACATGTGATTTTGGCATTAGTTTTTTCCCTTTCATTTGTTTTAATTTGATTTAATACATATTTCTTTGGCAACATATACTATGCTATGTATTGAGGGTCTGAAAATAAACAAAACAGTGTTTCTCTCAAATTGCTTACATTCTAAGAAGAAAGGTGATGGAAACATTCTAAAATTATATTGTGGTGATTGTTCTACAATACTGCAAATTAAAATTTATTAAATTGTATGCTTAAAATGGGCAAATTTTATGATATATAAATGTCTCAGTAAAGCTGTTGAAAAAGGAGTCAATTAAAACACAGAATGATTAGTGCTGTGTTAAGAGTAATTTAAGGTGCAATGGGACTCTTAAGAGAAGCACCACATGC
The DNA here is from genome assembly GCF_023851605.1 of Tamandua tetradactyla. NCBI lineage: Eukaryota > Metazoa > Chordata > Mammalia > Pilosa > Myrmecophagidae > Tamandua > Tamandua tetradactyla. Next base: position 33,003,241 of record NC_135346.1, read on the forward strand.
AAATTCAAGAATGGAGAGGAAGTGATGTTTACACTGAGACCTAAAGAATGGTTAAGAGTTTTCTGGACAAGTGATGGGGAAAGAACCAGGCAACAAAAAGAACATGAGCAAATGTCTGGAGGTTAGTGAAAGCATGTGTGGTGTATAGAGTAGAAGAGGTGGAGCAGTTTAGCCCAATTAGAATTCAGGTTATGAAGGGGAGTGGCAAGAAATGAGCCTAGAGTGGTTAAATAGGAGTTAAGCATGATAGCTTATATATCATGAAGAGGAATAACTTCTAAAGGCTATATGAAACTATCAAAAGTGTCAAGGAATGGGAATATCATGAACAAATTTGCGCTTTGAAAGACTAATCTGGCTTAAGTGAGGACCCTTTTCTTAGGAGGAGTAAGATGTGGTAAGGAGAGCAGCAATGCGACTGATTCTTTAAACTCAGCAAGTGGATTTGAAATAAGTTGATGGGATTTAAGAAAAAGGTAGAATTAGCAGGACTTCATGAAATTTAAGTGTGGGAAGTGAGGACGCTGAAGATTTTGAGGAAGATTCCCAGGTTTCATACAGGGTCTCCTACATAGTTGAAGGTGCTACTCAAGACAAAATGCATGTTACTGAAAGAAGAGAAGGTAGTGAATTCAGCATTGTGCAATTTTAAATTTAGATGTTTGTAGGAAATCTGAAATACAATGAACAGTTGACTAAATAGGGGTCTGGAGTTTGAGAGAGGAAGATCCAGACTGGGATAAAGATTTTCATGGTCAGCAGTATAGACGTGATAATTGAAGCCATGTGATTTATGTAGGAGTCTCAGAAAGAGACTATGCAACAATTAGAGGAGACAACAAGAATAAAATCCTTATGGACATCAAAATTTTCTGTCCATAAAAAATTTTGGATAGAGGAAGAGGAGATTTGAAGGGAGACTTAGAAGAAATAGCTGAAAGAGTGGGAGGAAAACAAGGCGATTATAGTGCCATGGAACTAAAAAAGGCCATTTCATGGATGACCAAGTGTTCAGTGTTGCATAGACATTAAGGACTGATCATAGAAATGGGCTAAAATTGGTGATGGGTATAGTGACAAAGAGACCATTGGTGCCCTTGGCAAGAGGAATTACAATGGAGTAATAGGGAGGAAAATGATATTACAATAGGATGAGGAGTGGAAGAGAGAATGAGAGGTGAAAAAGTAGATAGAGCTAGGATAGAAAATCTGTCAAGCAGCTTGGCTCTTAAGAACAGAGAAGTAGGATGTTGCCTGACATGTGAAGATAGTTTTTAAAAAATATTTTTGTTAGGGAGAATTTCATATGTCTATCTGCTGTAGGAATTGACAGATAAAAGAGAGGCAGAGACTGACAATATAGGTCAGAGAGGAGTTAATCAATGGGCAGGTAGGAGAGGATAGAATCCAGAGTTTTCCATTGTCTTGGTGACACATGATAAATTTATCGCCTTTGAGGGAGAGTCAGGGGAGTAATAGAGTAGGTGACTTGGGGAGGTCAAAGGTTTGGAACATCCATGGTGTTAAATGGGAAAGCACATTGAATAGGAAGCATAGATGAATTGCCAGGCAGCACAAGAGACTGTGGATTTGTAGGAATTCTAAACTCAAAAGTAATTCAGAACATTGATCAAAAATCAAGGTTTCGATGAAAAATCACAGATCTGTTTTGGGTATGTATGGAAGAAGATATAGGAAAAGACTGACAGAGAGGAGGAGGATCCAGGGATCACACATCTCATCAAGGAAGAGGAGCAGGCAGAGTTGGAGCCATGGAAAATTGAAAGGACAGGAAAATCTCGAGAGATGAGGGATGTTTGGATTTAACGCCATAGATAAAGAAGTTACAGGGAACAGAGGTGGTATGCCCAGGAATATGTGGCTGAAAGAGTAGAGATGGAAGTTATTGGAGTTAAGGAGGTAAGCACATCAAAAGGCCAAGGTATTGGGTAACAGTCCAAGTTCTTGCCCTTTATAGCCACGTTGCCTAAAGTGAGGCAGTTAATCAGCAGATATGTATTGATTGCCTTCTCTGTGCCAGGCACTGTGGATACAGTATTGAAGAGGCCAGACAGAAGTCCTGCTCTCAAGAAGCTTACATTTCAGAGAATGAAGATAAAACATATGCATGCAAACAAATAAATAAATGAGAGATACTTCAGCTGTCATAAGTACTATGAAGAATATAAAATCTGTAAATAATAGGAGAGGGGCCACTTTAGCTAAGATATTCAAGGAGGAGTCTCTTTAGAGAAGACACCTTTGCTGAGTCTGATTCCTGTGAATGTGACAGTTATGCAAAGAACTGGGACATGAATATGCTGGACAGAAGAACAGAGAGAGCAAATGTTCTAGAACAAGGGTGGGTTTGGTGTTTGAGTGACAAAATGTAGACGACCATGGTTACAGGTAGTAACTGGCAGGGTGAGTGTTGGAATTTAAGGTCAGAAATAGGTGTGCTAGGTCATTTAGGGCCTTGCATGACCCTAGAAATTAGCAATATTGTTCCACATGTGATGGGGAGGACACTGGAATGTTCTTATGGGACTAGATGAATTGATTCATGCTTCTATTTAAAGAGTAAATTGTAAGGGGCCAAGAATGGAAAGAGGAAGTCCACTGAAGACGCAAATGCCATTTCTAAGGCAAATGATGATGCTGACTTGGATCGGACTGTTAGAAGGGGAGATGCTGGGAAGTGCTGGATTTTAGGATGTATTCTTGGTGTATAGCTGATAAAACCTGCTGATGGATGGGTTAGGGGAATGAGGATAAGAGGACTGAAGAATGACTACTATTCTTTTGGCCTGAGAAATGGGTTGATATGGGAAGCAAAGTCAATAATTCTTTTTGATCATGCTAAATTTGAGATGCTCATTACTTCTCCATGTGAATGTAGAGTCTGGATTACCAGCGAACAGGCAGAGCTAGAGTTATAGATAAGGGCAGTTGGGCATATCAAATAGTGTTTAAAGTTGTGGGACTGGCTAAAATCATGTAGGGAATGAGAACAGGGAGAAATAAAAATGTTCTGGGGACTGAATCCTGGAACACTGCAACATTTAGAACCTAGGAAGAGAAGGAAACTTCATCAGAGGAGACTAAGAAGGAATGGCAAGTGAGTTTGGAAGAAAATGAGGGGCATGTGGTATCTCAAAAGCCAAGGGAAGAAAGTGTTTTGAGACTCTACCAATCAGATTAACTGTTTCCTCTCCTCTGTTGGGCAGAAGTTAGAGGGATGAGTTGAGTACAAAGTGAAGGAAAAGAAATTTGGGGCTTCCTTTCTCTTTTCATTCTCTATGAATCTACTGAACTTAAGAGCTAAGGCTAAGAGCATGCCCCCTCTGTTGCCTTCAGAGGGGAAAGATGAACAACATAACTCAGGAAAATCCTGTATAGAGATGAATAGAAATAATTCAAAGCAGAAAGTTAGGTATTATTAAAGAGCTTTGATAAAATGTCTTGAGAGTTTTCGTAATGTCTCTCAGACAGGAAACTAGGGAAATCTTCTTGGAGAAGAAATCCTATGCATATACACATGCATATACACATCAAATAAAAGCTGGTGCTTGGGCATATGGAAATATGCAGAAAAGGTATCTTAGCCATAGGGACTTGCATGAAAAAGGCACAGAGGGAGAAACAGCCTGTGTGTGGAGAACTCAATCAGTTCAGTTTGGTTGACTCACAGATTGGTTGGTTGATTGATTTTGTGCTGTTCTCATGCCCAGGGTTCACACAAGAGACTTTCAACAATAGTTCTTTGCCACAAATCAAAATGCAAAAAGAGCAAGAAACTCAAGGGTTTAGCTTTGAGTTTTTATACTTTTCTACTGGTGTTGTCAGGTCCCCTTTCCAAGTTTTAATCCAAGTTTAGTAAAATTCCTCAAACTGTCCTGGACTCCCAAGAGGAGAAATAGCAAAGAAGATTGTGTTGAAGTCCTAAATCCCCAATGAACCAGCTTAATTGAATGGACATATTTAATTAAATGAAAGCCTCTGCCATCTGCTTTAGTCCAATTAGGAATGCATGAGGAACGTATTTCTCAATTATGTTGGAGAAGATGTCTGGACTCAGAGGCCCTGGCAACCAGCCTTTCCTCAGGCAGTGCTCAATGGGGAGACCTGCCTCCAACTTGTAGTGACCCTTGTGCTTTTTCTTGTTTTCTCTTAACTCCATAACTCACTTTGTTTTACTGTATTTCCTTTTGGATTAGAACTCATACGACCGAAAACACCAACCAAACATGCTACTTGCTGGTTTAAAATTGTATTTATTATAACAACTAATATTTAATTTTTGTTATGGCCATGTGTTGGGGTAAGCATTTTATCTGGATTATTTCATCTAAACTTAACAGCTTCTCTATATATCTTCAGTTAATAGTGGAACTAACTTTCTACTTTGAATTATTTCTATTCATCTCTATACAGGACTTTCCTGAGTTAATAGATGGTGAAATGGAGGCTTCACAATTGTAAGTAACTTAGCTAAGGGTCCACAGGTTGTGAGTGAAAGAGATGGTATTTGAACATAAGCAATCTGACACCAGAGTCCACATTCTTATCCAATTTGCTTTCACCAGAAATTGGACACAATGACAATGTGCAGAATATGATGTAAGTGGTATGATTATAGCGATGGATGAAATACTGATCCTATTTCAGGGACCTCACAGACTGGTGTAAATAAAACCAGGAAATTAATCGTGATAGATGGAAGCAGAGGAAGTACTGAGCATGGTTTAGGAATGTAGAAGCTATCCCCAGAATTCTAAATCAAAATATTGATGTAGTGTACTCACAGCTTTATATCCTGCTCCAGAAATGGGACGGCAGTGCATCCTACCACATCTCTGACCACCAATACCCTAAACTTCCATGCCTCTTTGACTTGGAAAAAAATTACACAGAGTTGTGATTTTCTAGTTCTATACATTTATGGACACCTACCTCAGCTATCCACCCCACATTGACCAATGATTCTTCTATCTTTCCCTAGTCCACCTTTCATTGCTCAGAAAAGGTTTCCCTACTCTTTTTAACCATTTTCAAATATCCAACTTTGCCATTGCCTTCACTGTTGGAAGTTGACTTTACCATCTGCTTCACAGAGAAATAGAGGCCATTAGATGGTGTTTCCTCCAGCTACCTACACTTCTTAGTAGCTTCTATCTTTAGCTCTTTTGCACTTTGTAGAAAAATAATAAAATTAATTATAGACATTTATTTAGCACATCTATAAGCTAGTCACTACTAAATGTCTACATACATTAGTTCATTCAATCTTCACAACCACACTGTGAGATGGTAACTATTTTTAGTCTTCATTTTACAGACAAGGACATAATCCTGTTCCTCAGAACCTCAGGATTATGTCCTTATAGCTTTTATTTTCTCCTTATAAATACTTTCTCTGTGAAATTGCATCTTCTTATATGGTGTCATTCACCATCTATATGTCTATGATACCCAAATCTGTATTTCTTCCTGAGCTGTAGTTTATCCAGTTGCCAAATGGATGCCCACTGGTTCTCACAATTAAATTTACCTCCATTCCCATCATCACCCATCACTATAATTGCTCATTTTCCTATGATTCTTTCTGGTCTTCCTAAATAATGCCATTGTTAGAAATCATATTGAGATTAAGATAATAATCTCATGTTGTTTGGTTATATGAGAAAATTAGAATTCTGTCCTCAGACTGCCATTAATCCCTACCAGGTCCCCAAAGAAGATTTTTGCAAAGGTAAAGGGAGTAATGTGATTATTAGCTCTGGTTTGGACCCCATGTCTCATATGGAGGCTGGGTTTGTGGAGGATTCCAATTTCTCTTTTCTTGGATTAATTTAAGTGGTCTTGAAACAAGGCAGCTTAAAAGGCCTGCTCAGTTTTTAATTGAATGCCAAAACTGGAATGTTAGGTCTTAACTCTGATGGGACAGAGTGACAAAGGGAGGGGGTGGAGTGGGGGGAGGAGTGGGGAGCGGAGGCGGATAACGTAAAATTTTCAGACACTTACTGTAGGATTTTAGATGTTAGGCTGTAGGTGCTCTAAAGAGAGAGAAAGAGGGAGACTGAAAGAGAAAGACAAAGACATGGATGGACTTTTCACAGAAGAGCAGTCTCCAGTCAGCATTCGCTCCTTTCTAGAATCTTGGGAAAAATAAGGATAGCCAGACTCTGTGTGGGATGAGACAGAAAGGGGAAAGAGCCCACCTATTTGTATTACAGTCTCTTAAGACCCTTTGAAAGCTCTGCACCCTAGGACTTTCCTAGGACTGGGGCTCCATACAATGTCCAAGAATGTAACTGTCTAGGTCGGTTTTCCTCTTCTTTGGGAGAGGAATATCTTTCCTGCCTTTGCTCTCAATCCTTGGAAGGAATAGTAAGGAAACATGTGAGGAGTAGCAAGAGGTTTAGAATTCCTTCTAAAAATCCTCTTATTAGCCTTCCTAAGCCTCATGTTTTTCATCGGTAAGATGGGGATAATGCCTCTTATTAGCACCTAATAAGCCATTGGTAAATGTGGGTGCAGGGGGTTGGGGGAGTGTAGAAACAGAGAGGACTGAGGAACTGGTAACAATGGTAGCAGTTGAGACAGTGGTAATGGTGTTGGCAGGGGAGATCAAAGTGATGGTGGAGGTGGTGGAGGAGGTGCTGGTGGTCCTTGTGGTAGGTCACAATTATCTATTGGTAACTCAAAATAGAAGCTTGAGAATGATCCTCAGTTTTGATTCTTCCCTCTTTCTTATCACATTTAATTCTTCAACAATATCTATCAGTAATTTCTTTTGGGTCTCATCATTAGCCTAGTTGAAACCCTCATTATTTCTCCTGGCCCAAGAGGTGAAGTGACTCTCCCAGGGTTACTTTGCCTCCTACTCCTGGTCTAAGTCATCTGACTTTGTGTCCTTTCTCCTCTATCAGGCACAGCAGAGCAGAGGAACTAAGGGCCAGGAAGATTGGGTTCAAATCATGGCTCCCACAATCCTAACTGCATCTCACCATGTTACTTAATGCCCACCAGCAAAGTGGACAATAAAAGCAGTACCTACCGACATAGGGCTGTTGGGAGGATTAAGTGAGGTAATGGGTTTTAAAAATACATTGCCAAGTGGTGGGGACAGAGGAAATGTTTAATAAATGTTTTTCATCTTACAACAAGCCTCCTCTATCAAAGGAGAGTTCAGCGCCAAGAAACGAGACTGGCAGCTTTGGCTGGGCAAGCGCTCCTGTTACACAATTACACATTCAGCTCTTGAGTCAGGCAGCCTCAGTGCTCTCAGGGAACTTCATCAATATTGTGACACTCCGACATGTGTCAGCCACGGGGTTCTTCTGTGCTGCTTCTCTGGGGAGTCTTCCAAAGACAGAAAATTAGCTTCCAATTCTGGGCCATCTGAGTGACAACCTGCCCAGGGTCTGGAGGATGAGAGAACCAGAGTGTCAGCACTGTCAAGGACCTCAGATGCCACCTCATCTAGTTCCCTCTGTTTAGAGATGAGGAAGCTGAGACCCAGCAAGGGGGAGGCACTTTGAGCAGCGTGAGGCAAATCAAAACCCTTGCTTCCTGGTTTCTACTTGATTTCTTTTATAAACTTTATCCATATCCCACTGCCAGCATTGTTTTTTTTATTTTGTGCAAAGATTATCTCTTTGAATTTCTCCATCTCTACAATGGTAGGGTTGCTCTAGACCAGCAGTGTCCAGTAAAAATTGAAAGTGAGCCTCTTAGGTAACTTAAAATTCCCTAGTAGCTATATTTAAAGTATAAAAACATAAATAGGCAAAGTTAATTTTAATGTTTAATTTAATCTAGTGTAACCATAATATTATTTCAACTTGTAATCAATATGTGATTATTAATGAGATAATTTACTTTTCTTCTCATTAATTCTTTGAAACCCAATGTGTAGCACGTTTTAATTTGTATTGACTATGTTTCAAGAGCTCAACAGCCACACGTGGCTGGTGGCTTCTGTACTGAGCAGCACAAACCTAGGCCAGTGGTTCCTAGGGCTGGCCTAATGTGAGTGCAAACATATAATTTCTACTTTTTGAGAAAAGCCCATCCTTAATTCAGGGTAATTAATATATTAATTATATATATATTATATTATATATTAATATAATTTTTGTTTTATAGTTTTCCTTACTTGATAAAATAAATAGTTGTGATTTATAGTAAATAGGCCCATTCCACATTTAAAACATATGTGTGTGTATGTCTGTTAATGGCCCACAAAATAATAATAATAATATAATATAAATATAACAAATAATCTAAGATCCTTTCCTACTCTTGAGTTTCTGCAATTGTCAGTAAAGGTCAAGAACAGGTAAAATGTCTTTGTGTCTTTGGAAATTGGGAAATGAAAATAAATTAGTAAAAAATTCCCTTGGCTGATGGGTTGTGTAGATTGTGGAGCATCTGTGCTTTGGATCACTGAGTGGATGTGTTTAAAGGCATTTAATGGGTCAAGCCATTGCACTGGCCACTCTGTTTTCCTTTAGTTCCAGGAAAGATAGTGATGGGACCTTGGGAACTTGTTCGTCTAGAGTCTGTCCTTGGGCAGGTGAGCTGCAGGGCCTCTGATTACTCCCCAGGGAGTGCATCTGTAGTGGGCTCAAGACCTGGCCTCTCCAAGTAAATCCACATCAGGTAGGAAGCCTGATGCTCCCTGAGAGGGCAGTCAGTTGTGAAAGCTAACAGTCCTTATCATGCCTTAGTTTTACAAACTTTGCCCCCTGCCTAACTCTTTAGGTTCATTTTGCCTCTCTCTGTACCTCATCCCTTCTCCATCCATAGAGGTCTGCTTTTAATTCCCCATGTGCCATGCTTTTTCAGACTACAGTATCTTTGCTTGTGCTGTTCCGTCTGCCTAGAGAGCTTTTTCTTCCTTCCAGCACATCTTTGTGGTCTCAGCTTAAATGTCACTTCCTCAGGGATGCTTTCACCAGTTCTCCCAACTCAGTCAGGTGCCCCCTGATGCCCTGAGCTCCAGTGCTTTTCCTTCAGGGCATCTGTCCCAATTTTATTTCAATAATTATTTGTGTTATTGTCTGATTGATGTTTGCCTTCTCACTTGATTATCGGCTCCAAGAGGTCAGGCACTGTAATTCTTCATAGTCATTTACCAGGCACCTTACACCATTGCCCGATGCAATGGACACTCAATAAACACTCGTCAAACAAATGCAGAAATGTAGTGCATGCTTATGGAATTTCATTAGGGGGTAGTTATTTCATATACAGAGAAAGGGGCAAGGGGTCTTCATCCTTTGCTAATTGGACATTAGTCCCTATTAGGCCAATGCTGGACTCTGGAATGGGATCCCTTGGTACTTGGAAGCTCTGAGGCTTCACTGGCCAGAAGATTCTGCATACTTCTCAGCATAGCTCCATAGTCACCGCCTGTCGTCAGCAGTGACTAGGAAATCATGAGGTCTGTGTCCCGGCCGCACTCTCCCCACTCATTAGCTAGAAGATCTTGGGAAAGCCACTTCCATTTTAACTAAATAGACTGATCAGTCCCAGTTGGTGCTTTCTGCCTGAAATAGGTTTGTCAGAATCTGTCAAATGTTGGAGGGGCTGGATCACTGACCTCAGGAGGCTTCCTACAGGCTTGTGCACTGGGGAGATCTTGTCAGGAACTATTGTTGCCTGTGACTCTGGATTCTGAGAAATAGAAACTTGTCAGAAGAATAAAGGTTACCTCTTTTTTTATTCAAGGTCGCCTGTGAGTCACTGGCTGTGCCTAGAATAGAAATTGGCATAGGAACACAGTTCTGTCTGTTTTTAAACATCACTCAGATATCTGTTAGACAATGATTTTTTTGTCCTCTTTTTTAATGGATATGGACAATGGGTCCTGAGGGAAGAGGGCTCAAACTATTGCAGAAGAAGAGTTCAAACTACACTGAGGTCCTGCCCAAGGAGTCTCTGGTACCTTGGCCTGGGAAAAATATGGTGGAGTAAAGAGAGCATGGGGCTGGGAGCCAGGACCCTGGGTTTGAATTTTATTCCTAATGACAGCTACAGGAGGCTTAAGCTTTCTGGGCCCCAGTCTCCAACTCCAGGAGGTGGGAAGAGTCAACTTGGACCACTTTAACAGGATGTTGTAAGCTCCAATAAATATTTCAAGTATTTCATAAATACAAAGCCTTCTACAAACAGGAGAATTCTAGTGATTGCTTTTGTTCCCATCACGTTGCTAATGAGGATACCCTGGGATTTAGATATAGCCACTGTGTCATGAGAACCATCAAGACTCAAGTATTCACTATGGAGAGCAAGTCACTTTACTTCTCTGAGACTCAATTTTCCCATCTATGAAATGAGACAAGCAGACCTTACTCTGCTGGCTTATTGAGTTGCTAAGAAGATCAAATGAGCAAAGTTATGTCAAAACACTTTGAAAAGTATAACGTTTTTCTTCCTTTGCTTTTCCTTGCTCCCCTCTAATTCTTTCCCTTTTTCCTCTCTATCCTTTTATCTGTTTTCACTGGGCATATGCTTTGCCCCATCACTGTGTTAGCTATGGAGGATACATGGGTAAGAGAGTTGAAACATGTCATACCTTCAAGGGATGTTAGCATTTACTTGGGGAGATAGACTGGAAATGCATGAATGTTGTAGAATGTTTTATATCAATGTTGGTAAATATTTATGTGCAAGGCTCTGTTTTAAGCATTTATATTAACTCATTTAATTCTTAAAATAGGACATAAAGATTTTTGAAGAGGAGAAACCTGAAACCCAGAGAAGTTAAATAACTTGCCCAAGACACAGAGCTAGTATGAACCTGGGTAGTTTGGCTCCAGAGCCAGTTCTCTTAACCCTCAAGCACAATATATATAAAGTATGGTAGAAACAAGAAAGTGGAGATAGTTATGACTTAGGCAAATCAGGGGAAACTTTATGGGGAAATTAGAATACATGTATTTCCTTTGATTACTGGGTTACTTATGCTGATGGGGTAGAAAGTGCTTTGTGTACTGTAAGATGGTTTATTCACATGTTTAAAACCTATTTTTATTACTATTTGCATGAAAAACATCTCAGCCATGTTCTCACTTGAATCTGACAACTCCTGCTGAGGAGTAGCAGGGCAATAGGGTACATGGGAATTGTATCTGCATGTCTGTCTGTCTATCTCTATCTGACAAGACAGACTCCAAGAAGCTAAGTGATATGCCCAAGTTCATGCAATAAGTGAACAGCAGAGCTAGTACTAAAACTCTCATCTCCTGATCTGCTCCTTGTTTCTATTACTGCCTTATGGATATAATAGTGATAATGATGACAGTATTAGTAATAATGTGTTAGTTTAGTAATTCAGTGCTTTCCATGTATAAGGCAGTGTTGCTTTAGCTTTGTTACCTCATTTAATTTTCACTATTTATGGATGGGTCATCATCTCAATTTATGGATGAGGAAATTGGAGCTCAGAGGGATTAAATAGCTGTCAGAGTCAAAGATGGAGCCTAGGGTGATTTTATGTTGATTTCAGGCAAAGGATGATCTCTTCATGGCTGAGAGAAAAGTGACATTCCTTTTCCTACTCTGTGAGCCCCAACATCTTAAGGTCAACACTTGGACACTCTCTACCCCACCAAAGTGCTCTTTTTTTTTTGCATGGGTGGGCACCAGGAATCGAACCCAGGTTTCCAGCATGGCAGGTGAGAATTCTGCCTGCTGAGCCACCATCACACAGCAAGTGCTTTTGAAGTCTTCTCTGTACCCAGTGCTTTCCTTCAAGCTGAAGGAAGGGAAGGGAAAGGAAGGGACAAGCAAATTGTTAGTATAGAAGAGGACGGGACTGCTGGCTCCCTGAATTCATTTAGTCATAGAGTTATAGATATGATACTGACCTGAGCAATCCAACTCCCCTTTGCAACTCTTTGCAAAATTCCCCAAACTTTATTCCTGACAGGTAGTCATTTTGCCTTAAGTTGAGCATCTCTTCTAATGGATCACACTATCTTCCGAGGAGGTCCTTTCCAAGGTTGAGTATCTCAATTGGTCAGACAGTTCTTCCTACTCCTGAGATGAAATCTTTTCACCTGATTCTGAGGACTTTGATTATGGTTATCTTCTTCATTCATTCGGTGTGTAAAAATGGAATTCTTCCCTATGGGAAACTCTTCAGATATTGAGAATCAGTTCTTAGTTACTCAACCAGAGTTCTTTAATTTTTAGTCTGACTGGTGAATGTTCTTCCAGCCATTTTTAAATCCCATTATCGTCATTCTTTTCACCTCCTGAATACTTTCTTATGAACATATCTGGTCTGTCTATGTCGCTGTTGAGATGAGGAGCTCAGAATGGGATATAATACATTCTGGATGAAGAGACTGAAAATAAGCATTTAAACAAGTACACAAACAGGGAAACAACAGGCAGTGATGATTGCTATGATGAAAATTAACAGGACATGTTGTGAGGGTCACCATTTTAAATGAACGTCACTCATTCAATATAGGTTGACTTTATGGGGTTAGCAGTGGAAGATTATGAGGTTTAGAGAGCAATTTAAATGCTAGTAGGGAAAACATATAAATATATATATTTTTTCATTCACTCTAGGCCTGAGGATAGGTAGAATATGTGCAGTGAATCTTAACATTCATTCATGATTTCAGGAGGCATTTACTGAATGATGAGAGTGCTGGCTATATTAGATGGTGGGAACAGATTGGAGAACAAAGCAGTGTTCCTTCTCCCCCTCTCACCTCTCCCTCTTCCCCCATTTTTCTGAGAGTCTGGTCTCCTTACTGTGTAGGAAATTCCATCATTGGTTAGTGTAGTATCAGACTCAAAGGCTTTTCACCAATTTATTCACCAATTCTTTGTGTTTTACTTTAAATGTCATCAAACGATCAGGGGTTCTTTTTTTTTAAACAGAGGAAAATCTTTTTTTGTCTCAATGGAGCTAGCATTTTGTCATCCTAAGATGTTGGTGGAGGTGGGTTTTGGAGCCAAATGGACCTGCTTTAACCTGGCCCAGCCAATTACTCAAGTATTCCATGTTCTAGAAGACCAGTTTTTCTTATTGGTTAAATGAGGCTGATTTAACCTCAGTTTTGGGTTCTTGGAGAAAGGAATGAGAAGAAACATGTAAGGCTATAGTCCTGTGTCTAACATCAGTAGGGTGACTGGCCAACTCCAGTGTGCTTAGGGCTATCTTGGTTTTGGCACTAAAAGTCCCATATCCTAGAAAATTCCTTAGTCTTAGACAATCTGGAGCAGTTGGTCCACTTAGAGTAATAGTTTAATAAATTGTGGTTATACAGAAGAATAACAGTAATAATTTCCCCCATAGTAATGTTGGATGAAATCTGAGGTCCTTGTTCTATGTTTTATTACCTCCCATGGATGGCTGGTGTTCTTATACTCATTTGGGGTGTATTTCTTTTTTTTACATTTCCCTTCTAAAATTAAGTGATTTCTGATAATATTGTTTAATTGAGCAGAAATCAAATCCCTTCTTATTATGGAGCTCATAGATTTTCCAATTAGGCTAATGATAATATTAGATCTATCTGTCCCATTCCTTTTTTCCAATTTAACCCTCCACAACTTCAGTTTTCTCATTTAGAAAATGAGAATAATTCCTTCTTCCTTGTTGGTCTCAAGAAAAATCATGAGGATCAAACAAGATAGTAGGAGTAAATTTACAGAGTAAATGGAAACGAGTATTATAAAAGTGATTTTTTTAACATAGACTGAACTCCTTGAAGATAGGGATCAAGTGTTTATATTTCTGATCCCAGCAGGTTTCTGGTCCATATGAGGTGCTTAGTATGCTTATTTGAATGAATGAATGAATGAATGAATGAATGAGTGACAGTGAAATAAAGAAGGAGTGAGCCAACAAATCAATCTCCTCTGCTGTCAGTTGGTCAAGGTGAAAAGGAGCAAATATGACTAGCTCCTTCAAGACGTGTGTGCAGCAGTCCTGTAACTGCTCCACGCACCGACCAAGAACAAATGTGCTTCTCTGTGACCTGCCTTGTCGCAGGTATAGGCAGAGGTAAATTCTGCTGAGGGTTAAAGCTGGACTAACGGCCCATGAACATTTTATTTCGCTGCTGGCTGAGCACAGTAAATATAGATGGTAATGTAATGTTCTTTCCCATTGCAGGGAAAGTATGGGACATAGGAGAGGAGGGAATTGACCTTTTAGCTCTGATAGAGAAGATTATTGGAGAGACAATATCTGAATCAAAATAATATACACACGTACACATACCGTTAGTAAAATTTCTGAGATAATCTTCCTTTGGTAGAATAATTTTTTTGAAACTTTTCTGGACTATGGAGAACTTTAAAAGAATCTAATTGAAAACCCTGGATCTGTTCCCCAGGAAAACTTATGCACATGTACCTCAAGTTTGTCACACAATGTTTATGGAACTCAGACACTCTCCCTGCCCCCCCAATAAAGAGTATCTGTGAACTCTGTGGAAGACATACAACAGTGTTTCACATTTTCAATTTAGTTTTCATATGTATCTTGCTTGGCACAAAGTTGATTTAAGTTTATCAAATTAGTTGTCGAGAACTAAAATCAGAAGATTTTCACAAAAAAATCTAAGCATCTAGAGTCTCTTAAAAAATCTTGATATCTGGCATAATTGGGCTCACATAGAAGCCATTAGATGGGGCTGAGCTGTTCTGTCTTTTTCAGATGGGCAAAGGCTCTCAGTTGTCCATAGTCCTCCCCTTGCCTTACTTTTATGCTTTTGAGTTTTTCCCCTGATCTAGGAGGTGTTAAGATAAAGAAACTTTGCCTCTTAAAGACACTTTTGAGTTATTTCTGGAGATAACCAGGGAACCAAACATGAGGTCAAGTGCCCCTGGAACATTGTCTTCAAAGCAACTCTCACATGACAAACCAGTGAGATTCGAGCAGATAATGGGCAATGTACTCTGCTTTACTAGGGCAGATGGGCCAAAAACTGTGCCAACTAGTTTGGCCTTCCCCTCCAAACTTGCTCCACTGTCCCCCATGGCCTCAAGGACTCTGAAAGGCAAGTTTGAAAATTTTTGTTTATTCATTGGAACTCCTTTAGTTGTATATGACAGAAACCTAACTTGTACTAGATTTAGCAGAAGAGATGATTTGTGGGTTTATATAACCTTGGGCATTTATCCTCAGAGAGCAAGGGCTGGAGCCAAGAGGCCAAATAATGTTATCAGGAGTTCTCTATTGCTCTTATTTGCTTTTATCTATGTTGGTTTCATTCTTAAGAAGCCTCTTCTCATGTGGTAGACAGATGGTCACCAAGACTCCAGGTTTGTATCATCTCTATAGCTGGTGATCTTATTAGGGAAAAAACCCTTCTCCTTCCTAATAATTCAGCAGAATCTGGAATATGGTTTCATTGTACCATTTTGAGTAAGTGTCTAACCCTAAATTGATCACTGTGGCCAGGGAAATGGAACCAGCTCATTGATCAGGCCCTGGTCATGTGTTCCAGGGATCACAGAGATCCAGGAAATAGGGTTAGCATCCCAGGAACCTCACAGATGAGGACTGAGCAGGGCTCATTTCCCAGAGAAGTACTGGAGAGCCATTATTGAAGAAGTCATGGACAGTAGACAGGCTTAAACAGCAGAGGTTTGCTGTTCATTGATTTAGCCCAACTTTTCCTTTTTTCAAGAGGATGTGGAAACTCTGAAAAGAGAAGGAACTTGCCTGAGTCCTCAACCCTAGTGAGTGGTGAAGTTGCTGCTCAAACCCAGATCTTCTGGCTCTAATCTTAGTGCTTCTTCCATTTTAGGCACTGCTCCTTTCTTATTATCTATTTTTCTGCAATCCTGACTGATATGTTGTGGGGCAACATAATCATATTTGACAATAAATCAATCCCAGAACCATAGAATTTTAGTGATAAAAGGGGCCTGAGTGGGCTTATTAATCAGATGAGGAAACAGGCCAAGAAGGACTAAATGAGTTGTACAAGATCAACTGACAACTTATATAAGACTATCAGAGTTTGTCGGTAAGAAAAATCCTATGACACATTGAACTTTGGTGTATTTTTTTTCAAAGCATTTTCTCATCAGTGAGATCATTTTATCCCCACAATGACCTTGTATAAGCAGGAGAGGATAGAAGTTATTTTCTTAGGTTTATGGATAAGGAGGTGGGGTCAAGGGGAGTAAGATACTTGCCCAAGGTCTCATAGTATACAAGGGGCAGAGCCAATTCTAGAATTCATCTGTCTGACCCTGGACTTTATATTCAAGGGCCTTCAGTTTAAGTAGTACTCTAAAGCAATTTGATATCCTGCCTCCAAACAAGGTTTTCAAATCTTAACAGTGTATGTTCACATTATATTTGTGCTATACCACAGACTAATGCAGAGCCAGTAGAGCTTTAATCCACAGGGATAAAATTTAAGTCATTGAGTTTTGGCAAAATAATAAAACCCAGCAAGATGAGACTAAATTTAGAGACTTTTAGATCTGGAGGGGATTATATAATAAAAGAAATAATAATTCTCTTCTTAACAGTTGAGGAAATTGAGGTTCAGAATGTTGAGATAATTTGCCTCAGGTCCTATAGCTGTGGTAAAGACAAGACCAAAAATGGTTGTGCCAGCTACCTATAGCCCTATAGACTTTCAACACAGTGTTTGAGAGGCGATGTGATGTGGGGTAAGACTGTATGACTTCTCAAAGGTTCTGCAGCGCTTCTGAGTGTGTGAGGGACACCATCCACTGGTGGTACACAAGGTTAATTTAGGTGTAACCCAAGCATGGAATTAGGTAACATTGATTCAAGTTCGGAAAATTTAATTCTCTTTAATTTTCTTTAGATTCTACGGATTACATCAAAGATAAAGTCCCTGTTTGCTTCTAACCTGACCTTAAGACTTCTCTAACACTTGCTAATTTCCCTTTTTAGTTGAATGCGTGGATCTGAGGCTCAGCCTTTGGCAGGCAAGAGTATCTTGCCAGAATTTAATGACACTGTTTATATTCATCGTATATACTTTCACTTTGACAAGTGATATGAGTTGTGAGTTGTCCATGCATGAAATGATCTAAAGTTTCTTTAAAACTTTGCTTAAGCTTTACTCAAAATCTATTTAATAAAAATGAATTGATTTAAAAACAACCTAAGTACTTAATAGGGCAGACTACTGTAAAAGCACACAGATATGGCAAAAATCAAGGTGACGATGAATGAATTAAGTTAAGGAAATGCTGCCATAGGGATGAGTTCCAAGGTATCTGTCTGGGCATGTTGAAGAAGGCACCACCATGACTTCAGAGGAATGCAGCTTTGACTCTTAGTCCCACCACGAGAAGTACCTATGTGACCCTGGGCTAGATACTTCACATCTGAGTTTCAGAGAGTCGAAGTAAATAATACCACCTTTGCCAAGCTGTTGTGATGATTAAAGATATATAAGACAAGTGCCAGGAACAGTGCTTGAGTGTTGGTGCTAAAGAAATGGCTACTCTGGAGAGAGCTGGACTTCAGATGATTGTGAACAAAAGAAGAGAAAACGAAGGGATAGCACCAGATACAGTCTTGATTTAAATCTCCCATTCCTCTTTTATTCCTCCTGAAATGGCCAGTCAAGATCACAACTGGTTAAGTACATTTTTGCTCTAGGAGCTCTGTTTGTCGTTTTTGGAAAAGGCAAACTATAATCCTTAAGGCTACTTTATCATTGGAAGACTGATTGCAAACTTGCGTGATGGAAAAACAGCCTTCAGGAATGTTAGAAGGTGGATTCATTTGTTATTTCTGCGTAGGAGGCCTTGTCTTCTGGCTTGTTAAAGAACAAACAAAAATATCCCTTAAAAATAGGCTATGATTTGGTGAAGCTTGAAATATAATCCTGTGGTTCAGCCCTAAGAGAAAATCTTCATTAAGTTCTTTGAGGTTACCGCTGGTGGGCTCTAGCTTGCTCTACGGGCTGTTTGTTGGTTTTGTTTCTTAAGATTGCACTAAAATGTTATTTATCTTGATTCCTGCATGTTTTGGCACACCCTTAGATTTTGCCCCTGGGGTGAGTTCCTTACTGGTTTCCTCCTAGTCCCAGCCCTGTTCCACATTGACCAATTGCACCTCTGCCCTGAGAAGAGAGATTGTACGTGCACTGTGTGATCACCTGATAGGCCACATAGTCCACATTAGAGAAAGAGAATTTTTGCTTAACATAAATAAGCTGGACTTAATTAAATAGTTTACTTCAGGAAATAATGATAACCCTGCCATTGTGTGAGTACAAACTGGATTAGGTGACTTCATATAAAGAGGTTTAGGAGGGAATTTATGTATTGAGTGAAAGGTTGGGTGGTAGTTTGGAGTGGTTATGTACTGCAGAAAATGCCATGTTCGTTTGGTTCATTCCTGTGGGTGTAGACCTATTGTGGGTGGGATCCTTTTATTAGATTATTTCAATTGAGATGTAACCCATCCCATTTAAGGTTAGTCTTAACCCCCTTACTGGAGTCCTTTATAAGAGGATAAATGACAAGGAAAGAGCCCAGAGAAATTCCGAGAAGCTCCAGAGAAGCTAAGAGATGAAATTAAGAGAAGTTCATAGAGAAAATCTCCAGAGAAGCTGAGAGAAGACCCACAGAAGCTCAGAGAGGAAGCCACTGGAACTAGAAGCTGAAAGCAATGAAACCTGGGAGTGAAGAACCAGCAGACACTGGACATGTTCCTTCCTATGTGACAAAACTGTTCTGGATGCCAGCAGCCTGTCTTCAGAGACCAGGTATCATCCTGTTGATGCCTTGAGTTGGACATAAGAACTGTAAATTGTAAGTTAATAAATCTTCATTGCAAAAGCCAGCCCATTTCTGGTATACTGCATTCCATCAGCTTTAGCAAACTGAAACAGGTTAGGATGAAGAGACTTCACTTACAATTCTGACTTTACAATAATTAAATCTATTCATTCTTCAATTGGGTCAGGCTAGCATTCATTCAACAAATATCATTTTGAGTGTCAGTATTATGCTAGACACTGAATGGGAATACAAATGTAAGGAGAACATGTCGCTATCCTCAGGGTTTCATATTTTATAGTTGTGCCTGTGGTGGGATAGACTTGAAAAACAGCAATAAAGTAGCTAGCATAAATTGAATGCTTTCACATGTGAGACACTGTTGCTAGTGTCCATATTCAGTGTTGCATATTTTTATTAAAATTAAATGTATCTATAGTGAAATGCCCAAAGTTTAAATATATAATTAATTAAGTTTTGATAAATAGATGAACACATATAAACACCATCCCAATCAAGATCTAGAAAATAGAACGTTTCTATCACTTCAGAAAGCTCCTTCTTGTCCCATTCCAGTAAGTTTCCAATCCATTCTAGTTTATTTTCTAGCCAATAGTTTAGTTTTGCCTGTTCAAAGACTAAGTATATGTGAAATCATACCATGTATAGTTATTTGAGTCTGGCTTCTTTTACTCAACTTTTTTTTCTTTTTGAGATTCATCCATATTATGTGTTTTGGTGTTTTATTTCTTATTGCTGGGTAATATTCTATTGTATGGATATGCAACAGTTTGTTTATCCATTCATCTGTTGATAGGCAATTGTTTCCATTTTCCAGGTTTGTGGTTTATGAATAAAACTACTTTGAACATTTGTTGTACAGGTCTTTTCGTGATACAGGTTTTCTTTTCTGCTGGATCATGAGGTAGATCTATATATAACTTTAAAAGAATAGTTTCCCAAAGTGGTTGGAACATTTTATATTCCCACCAGCAAAATATGAGAGTTTCAGTTTCTCCACAACCTTGCCAATATTTTGTGATATTGGTACTTTTACTTTTAGTAGTTCTAGTGGATATGTGGTGGTATCTCAACGTGTTTTTCTTTTTTAAAAAATTGTATTTTAAATTTACATCCAAAATTGACTTTATGATGCTGTATTGTCTAATGAATTTTAACTTGGTATAGATTTGTGTAACCTCACTAAAACATGATACAGAACTGTTCCATCACTGCTCAAACAGCTTCCTTTTGCTACCTCTTTGCAGTAAACCCTCTTCTGATCCCAGCTGTGGCAACCATTGATTTATTCTTGGTCCTCACAGTTTTGCCTTCTCCATCTATTATGCCATATAAATGGAATCACATAGATTTAACAGTTTGAGACTGGCTTCTTTCACTTAGCATAATGGCTTTGAGATTCATTCACGTCAGTGCATGTATCAAGAATTTATTCCTTTTTGTTGTTGAGAAGCACTCCATTGTGTAGTTGTACCATGTCATTCTAATATGTATATAGGGGAATTTCATTGTAATTTCAATTGAAGGATGTTGATTATCTTTTTATTTGCTTATTTGCCATCCATATATCTTCTTTGATGAATGTTTATTCATGTCTTTAGCCATTTGAAAAAAGTAAACAATTACTTTTGTTGAATTTTTAAAGTTTTTCATATGTTCTGGAAATAAATCCTCTGTCAGCTATGTCTTTTTATTTTTATTTTATTTTTATTTTATTTATTTATTTTATTTTATTATTTTTTGTTTGTTTGTTTGTTTTTTACATGGGCTGGGGCCGGGGATCGAACCGGGGTCCTCCGGCACGGCAGGCAAGCATTCTTGCCCGCTGAGGCACCGCGGCCCGCCCCAGCTATGTCTTTTATAAATATTTTCTCCTACTCTGTGCTCTGCTGTTCATGTCTAAACAGTATTTTTGGCAGACCAAAAGTTTTAATTTTTGAGAAAGTTAAATTTATCAGTTGTTTTATTTAATGGATCATACTTTTCATATTGTATTTAAGAAGATTTTACCTAACCCTAGTGAGAAAGATTTTTCCCTATATTACACTTGTCCATTTAAATCTGTGACCCAGAAATTATCTTCACAGAAATTGAGAGAAGAAAAAAAATCTGGGTTCATATTTATGTACATACATACCATTTCTGGCACTTGGTATTTCTTCTTGTAGATACAAGTTTCACTTAGCATTGTTTCTCTTCAGCCTGAAAAACTCCCTTTGCTATTTGAATGTTCAGGCCTCCTGGCAATTAATTCTTTCAACTTTTACTTATCCCAAATTTTTTATCGTGACTCATTTTTGGTTAAATGCAATTTTCTTTAAATATATTCACACAGCATCCAATCCATCCAAAGTATACAATCGAAGGCTCATAGTGTCATCACATGGTTCATCAGTACGCTAAATTTTTTTTATCATCACTTAGTTGTATATGCATCACCATGATCATTTTTAGAACATTTGCATCACTCCAGAAAAAGAAATAAAAAGAAAACACCATGTAACCCTTACACCTTATACCTCCCTTTCATTGACCATTGGTATTGCAATCTTCCCTGATTTTTTTTTACGCCTTATCCCCCTCCCCCTTATTTAATTATTTTTTCTTCATTTTTTTTTTTTTTACTCATCTAACCATATCCTGGGTAAAAGGAGCATCAGACACAAAGTTTTCACAATCACATGGTCACATTATAAAAGCTGTTATACAGTCATCTTCAAGAATCAAGGAGACTGGAACACAGCCACTCCACTATACCATACACTGAAAAGGGATATCTATATAATGCATAAGAACAACCTCCAGGATATGTGTCTCAGTTTTGAAGGATATTTTTACTGGAATCAGAATTACAGATTGACAATTTTATTTTCTTTAGAGTTTGGAGATTTGTCCCATTGCCTTCTGGAGCCTCTCACAGAGAGGTCAGCCGTCACGGTATTGTTGTCCCTCTACAAAATGTTGTCTGTCTCAGTCTGCTTTTAAGACTTTTCTCTTTATCTTTGACTTCCAGCAGTTTGTCTCTGATACATGGTTTTCTTTATATTAATCCTGCTTGAAGTTTGCCATTACTTTTGTATCTATAATTTCATCTTTGTTTATTATATTTGGGAAAATTTCCATCATTACTTCCTCTGTCATGTACTCTTCTCCGTTTTGCATCTCCTCTCCTTCTGGGACTTCTTAGATTGCCTGATGTTTTCCATATCTCACTGAGTCTCTGCTCACGTTTTCCCAATACTGTCTATTCTTCAGGTTGGATAGTTAATATTGATCCTCTTACAATTTCGTTAATCCTTTGCCTGTGTTTTCAGCCTGTTGTTAATCCCTTCAATGAACATTTTGCATCTGATATTTCAATGCTTTAATTACCACTTGTTTCTTTTTTACACTTTAAATTTCTCTTTTGATAATCCCCTTTCTTCATTCGTATGGCCATTTTTTCCCCTTTAAGTCCTTGAACATATTTATAATAGTTGTGTTAAAGTCCTTCTATGCCAATTTTAACACCAGGACATTCTGGGGTCTGTTTCTATTACCTGATTTTTCTCTTAGCTATGTGTCACATTTTTCTCTTTCTTTTAATATCCACTAATATTGGATAGTGTGGATGGTACTTTGCATTCTATGTATTTTTTGATCTTCCTCTCTCAGGATTTGTTCTAGCAGGTAGTTAAATAATTGGGTGATAAAGTTAAACTCTGGAGGTTTGGTTTTACACATTTTAATAGTGCATCTTTTTCTCTTTTGCTCCTAGTCCTATGGAGAACCCCTTAATTCTAAGACATAGTCTTTACCAAAAGGTGTGGTTATTAATGGGTTCTGAAGATTACTGTATACCTCCATGAATTTACTAAGCCTTTTTAACTTGGTGTGGTTCAATTTCCAACCCCCTGCCACTTCTGAAATAGGCAGCAGCTGAAATCTCAGTTCAGCTCCTTTATTAGACTTCCAGCTGTTAGTTTCTGCTGGGTTCCTTGAGTCTGTCTCACATGCCCTTATCAGGAGTTGGACAAATATTTGAGGGGTATTTAAACTCAGATTTTAGTTATTCCTTCTCCTTTTCCTGGATTTTACCCATCAATTTCCAGCCTTTCTAGTGGCACTGAACTCCATCTTCTGACATGTTTAACCAATAAAATTGCAGCTTTTTGCTTGACCTCTCTCCAGTCTGTATCATATGGACTAGAGATTGCCCTCAGGGGGAAAAAAACACAACAAGGGAGTAAACATGGCTGTCACCCCATGTAGCTTCCTTCATTCATAGGTAGAATCCATTTTAGTTTCTGCTTACTTTTTTTTATTTTCTTAAAATTTAATTTAAATTTTTTTAATTTAAAAATTTGTATTAGAGCAGTTATAGGTTTATAGAAAAATCATGCAGAAATTACTGAGTTCCTATGTACTCGCCCACATGCATAGCTTTCCCTATTGTTAACATTTTGCATTAGTGTGGTACCTTTTTAAGAATTGATGAACCAATATTATTATACTATTAAATATTAAATATACTATTCAATTTTATACAATTAAATCTAGTATGTGATTTATGTTATCATTCACTGTTTGTGTTAAGTCCACGTGTTACATTTACTATTCTGGTAACATATATACAACATAAAATTTCCAAATGTAATCATTTTCAGATATACAACCGCCTGCTTTTGATCACGCTCAGTGCCTTTAAATAGTGGTGTTTTTCTTAAAAAATTATCTACTGTTTAAAATTATCATATAGATATGGGTTAATCCAATACAAGCCATTCTACAATTACTGCAACTAGAACTTTTTATTGTATATGAATTAATGTATTTTTCCATACAACAAAATAAAAATTAGCTGTTACTGGTTCCTCTCTTTTCTTGGTGTGCAAAATGAGACTTAAGGAGAACATTTATTTTAAAGTTATCCAGCCTGTAAGTGGGACAGAGCCTCACTTTAAACCCTGTAATTCTAGCCACAAGTCTTCAGCATTTGGTGCTATAGTAATTCCAAGTAGAGAATGAATAAATCATGTGACCTCTGGGGAAAACTCAATATTGATGGTGGACACTGGTTAGTGTTCATTTAATCTGTATAATAGCCAAAAAGAGCAGTTACTTAAATGACCTGGGTATTTTACGCATGTCAGTGTCAATAAAACATCTGCGGAGCTTGCAGGACTGATGCCTCCCTGGCTTCACTTACTGGGCTGTGTTAAATTACTTGTCCTTTCATCACAGGCAGGACTGCTTACTAGGCAGATGAGGCAGCATTAAATGCCTTATAGATGAAGTGGTATTTTTTCATTCCATCTTAACAGAAAAATCACTCGTGGAAGAAGGGAAGAGAAGTGGAATATTATATAGCTAAATAGAGTCTTCTATGTAATATTTGAAATGACAGATATTACATAGTTAGTGCTAGATCTAAGACAGATGCTTAAGCATCCTCCTTTGTCCAGTGTTTTCTCACTAGAGACTGGCCCTTTGGCTGAGATTGCCAAGGAAGACCCTTCTTTTCTTTACTTATTAGATAGTCAGGAGACTTGTGTAAGAATTACCGTTGTTTATGAGCAGAACAGTTAATTTCCCACCCAGAATAATTTGGCATGTATAACTACTCTGAAATATCCCTGAAACGTCTCCCATGAAAGGGATTTTTTTTTCTCCATGGGTGTATGGCATTTTAAAAGCATAGGTAGACAGGTTGGAGGTAAGACATTTTATATTTTAGTATGAATTAGTTGATATAATCCTTTCTGATATGTCAGCTTTGGTCTTGGTTTGCTAGAGCTGCTATCATAAATACCACAAACTGGTTTTGGATTAATAACAGGAATTTATTGGCTCTTAGTTCTAAGGCTAGAAGAAGTTGAAAATCAAGGCAGGGTTGGCAGGGTTACCTTCTCCCTGAAATCTGTAGCATTCTGCTGCTGGCTCCCATCGATCCTTGGGATTCCTTTGCTTTATCTCTGCCTCCCAACACAAGGTGATATTCTCTTCTTTCTGGCTTCTGAGACCTCCAGGTTTCTCTTTGTCTCCAGAAGTATGGATTAAGACCCACCCTGATTCAGTTGGCCACAACTTGATTAAAAATATCTTCAAAAAGTCCTATTTACAATGGGTTTACACTCACAGGGACATGGATTAAAATTAAGAACGTGTGTTTGTTAGGGTACATAACTCATCCTACCACAGCTTCTATGACTCAACACTAATAGGAAAAGACAAAAAAGAAAATAAAAACTCTCATCATAGGTGCATTCTTCATTGTCACTGAATCTCAGTTTCCTCAGCTGTCAAATGATAGCATGAATTTCTTAGTACTGCTGTAAAGAGAAATTGAGAGAATATATTGAAAGTGCTTATCAGAGTGTCAGAAACATTGTGAGCTTGTAATAGAAGACAGAAGCTAGTAACTGATGATAATGATAAAAGAAAATGATAGCTGATGCTATTAGGAGAACAATTTGGTACCTTCTGGACATTCAGGGACTTGTGTAAATATGCGGTTTATGAGGGCATAGGAGGGCCACATAGAAAGGAGAGGAAGAGAAGGGACATTAAAAATATATCGGAAATAATAAAGTTAAATTTGACTCACACAGTTTTTTCTATGAGTACTAAAGAATTAGCCCAGAATGTGGATAACCATTTAGGAGATGAAATAACAAGAGGCCCCAAAATGACAAAACAGCATATTAGGGTAACCAAGCAGAGAGAGATAGGAGAACAGAGCTCATATACCATGTCTGGTATTATATCCTGGTATCTAAGAAGTTGGTGTTATTAGTAAGTCAATACTGCAGACATTTTTTGAGTGCCTATTCTGTGACAATCCCTGTTCTAGGCACTTCTGGGGATGGTCTTTGGAAATCTAAAGCATAATTCTTAGTATCAAGATGGCTTTTATAATCTGGTTGGGAATAACGGTTTAATTATACAACAGATGACTTGAGAAACACAAGATTACAAATTTAAGTGCTGGGTTGGGTGATGGAGTAGGTGAGATTCAGCAAGGGCTGATGATATCTGGAAAAACTCTGACCTTGAATTGGGTCTTGGTTTGGGCTAATGTGCTGCTGCTTAAAGCCTGACAAGTGTCAGATCTGCTGTTTTATTGATGGATCGCCTCATGAATGCTGAGCTGTTGGAGGCCTGGTCCCAGTAAGAGGCTAAAGGATTTGCCAAAGCTCCCCATGAAAGCGGTACTAACTGGATTAGCTGCTAACATGGATTGAGGCTTTGAGTGGTATTAACCCCAATTGCACTGAATTAGTTCCTCTTTTTATCCTTTTCCTTCATCCCCCTATATTTTGACTCTTTGGCAGAGCCACATGGGACAGGGGCATGATACCTGGCTTTCATTTTTTGGAGTCAAAACGATCTATGGAATCAGTCTGTGGAAAAAGTGACTTTTTCCTGGATTTTACATCTTGAGGAATTTGGTTCAATGGTGAAGAAAAATTAACATCTGAAGCTCTCATCACCAAGATTTCTACCCTCCAACCTCATAAGCTTCAATAATGCTTCAGTAGCCCTGAAAATCTGGGGGAGGACTGGAGGCCGATAAAGCAACTACAGAAAGTCCCAATGTGGAGGCTACAGAATTGTTCATTGTTAGACTAGTTCAAGGTGGTTTAATCAATGAGATCCTTTTCTAGAGAGTTTTCCTAATTCTTTTTTTCTGTTGTAATTTATTTTTGTATTTTTTCATGGGCACCGGGAATTGAACCCAGGTCTCCAGCATGGCAGGCAAGAACTCTGCCTGTGGAGCCACCGTGGCCCTCCTGAGTTTTCCTCATTCTTAATGGTGCTATGATGGAGAATGATCTGGCCAGCTAAACCCTCCTATCTTCTTTCCTTGCCTTTCCCCCTCCTTTCCTTCCTTCTTGTTCTTATTTTTTCCACATTAATTTTGTTAGAAGATGTGTACTAGCTCCTGGGTATAGAAGAATTAATGAAAAGCTCATAGTTTTTTTCTTAATGGAATGGAAATGGAAAAATATTTTGAAATGCAACTTAAAAGCATGTTCTCTTGCATTTGGGGACCTGCTACCTGGCATTTAGGACTGACCATAAAATAATCCTCTAACCAAGAAACATCCATTTAATCTCCTAAACATACATGGGGTATTTCACAGTACAAATTTGACTTTCTGATCTCTCTGTTTGGAACTCCTTTTCTCTGTCCCTGTGTCCTGACCCTACATTTCTCACTCCACTCCAAAACAGTTTTTCAAGCATTACTCTAAATTCTGTGATTTTGTCTGCCCTCTGCCACCATCTCTTTTTCTATTTTCTCCTACAATAATTAATGTGCCCACAGCTGACTTTATCACACATTCGTGGCAATGCTGCTAAACTAGATTGTGTTTCTCTGTGTGTCTGTCTCTGTTTGTGTATCATTGGGAAACTTTATTGCTTTTTTTCCACATCATCACACACTGAATGATTGCTTTTGCAACATATCAGGTCTTTATTGGCTACCTAATGATAGTTTGCCTGAAGTGGTTTTAAGAAGCTCTTTCTGTAATTCCTCCAAGTTTATAGTTGGTGTAGTTACCTGGTCTCAGCTCTGACTCAGTCTGTGACTGGAATTAAGACTCAATCTGTGCCTGGGAATTATAAGTCAATATGTGGCTGAGGTCTGGAGTCAATTTATGTTTGAAGTTAAATAATCACAGTAAATATGAACAAACACTGTAATTGATTCTTTCTAATATATATATTTTTTTAATTTAAAGAAGTGGTAGGTTTACAGAAAAATCATGTGAGAATGTAAGGTTTCCATATACACCCTCTATTGGTGACATTTTGAATTAGAGTGGTACTTTTGTTACAATTGAGAAAAGAATAATAAAATTCTACTAATAATTATAGTCCATAGTTTATATTAGTGTATTCCCCCATTTACCACCTAATATTAACACCTTTTATTATATCATGCATTTGTTATAATTCATAAAAGAACATTCTTGTGCTTGTATGATTAGCTATATTTCATTGTCTACAATAGTGTTTACTTTGCTATACAGTCCTATGTTTTATCTTTTTAATTATTTTAATAGCACATACAACCTAAAATTTCCCCTTTTGACTACATTCAAAATTATAATTCAGTGTTGTTAATTACACTCACAGTAATGTGCTACTATCACCATCGTTCATTCCAAAACTTTCGAAATGAATGGTGGAAATGAAACCAAAGGTAAATTCTGTACGAATTAAACATCAACTCCTCATTCTCTACCTCCAAATCATCCCCTGGTAGCCTATATTCTATATTATAACTCTATGAGTTTACTTATTATAATTAGTTCATATCAGTAAGATCACACAATATTTGTCCTCTTGTGTCTTGTATATTTCACTCAGGACAATGTCCTCAAGTTTCATTCATGTTGTCACATGCATTAGGACTTCATTCCATTTTACAGCTGAATAATATTCCATTGTATAATATACCACATTTAGTTTATCCATTCATCTATTGATGGATACTTGGGTTGCTTCTATCTTTTCACAATTGTTAATAATACCTCTATGAATATCTGTGTGAAAATATTTCTTTGAGTCCTTGCTTTCAGTTCTTCTGGATATATACCTAGCAGTGGGATTGCCAGGTCATATGTTACTTCTTTACTTAGCTTTCTAAGGAACTGCCAAACTGTCTTCCACAGCAGCTGCATCATTTTACATTACTACTAGCAAGGAATGAAGGTTCCTATTTCTCCCATACTCTCCAACACTTGTAGTTTTCCATTTTCCTTAATAGGAGCCATTCTGGTGGGTGTGAAATGATATCTCATTGTGGTTTTGATTTGCATTTCCCTAATAGCTAGTGATGTTGAACATTTTTTATGTACTTTTTGGTCATTTGTACATCCATTTTTGTCAATTTTTAATTTGGATTGTTTGTCTTTTTATTGTAGAGTTGTAGGATTTCTTCATATGGATGTTAAACCCTTACTGGCTATATGGTTTTTAAATATTTTCTCCCATCAAGTAGGTTATCTTTTCACTTTCATGGCAAAGTCCTTTGATACGCAAAAAATTTTAATTCTGAGAAGGTCCTATGTACTATTTTTTCTTTCATTACTTGTGCTTTGGGTATAAAGTCTAAGAAACCAATTTCATACACAAGATCCAGAAGATGCTTCTCTACATTTTCTTCTAGGCGTTTTATTGTCCTGGCTCTTCTATTTAAGTCTTTGGGAGTGGTGCAAGGATAGATCAGTGGTAGAATTCGCACCTGCCTTGCTGGAGACCTGGGTTTGATTCCCAGAGCCTGTGCATGCCAACAAAATAAAACAAAGCAAAAACCTTTCTATTTAAGTCTTTGATCCATTTTGGGTTAACTTTTTTTGTATATAAGTATTTTTTATATACTTATAAAATAGGGGTCCTTTCCTTTTTTTTTACATATGGATATCCAGTTTGCCCAGCACCATTTATTGAAGGGACTATTCTTTCCCTATTTTGACTTGGAAGCCTTGTCAAAAATCAGTGTGATGGTCTACTTCTGAATTCTCAATTCAATTTCATTGGTCAATGTATCTATTCTTGTGATGGTACCATGCTGTTTTGATTAGTGTAGCTTTGTAATGAGTTTTGAAGTCAGGAAGTGTGAGTTCTCCAACTTCATTCTTTTTCAAGATGTTTTTGGGTAATGGGGACTCCTTACACTTCAAAATAAATTTAATAACCTCCTTTTCAGCAAAGTAGGTTGTTAAAATTTTGATTGGCATTACACTTAATAAGTAAATAAATTTGGGTAGAATTAACATCTTAATGATATCAAGTCTTCCAGTCCATGAACCCAGAATATCCTTCCTTTAATTTCAGTCTTCTTTGATTTCTTTTAACTATATTTTGAAGTTTTATGTGTATAAATCCTTTAATCCTTGGTTAAACTAATTCCTGGGTATTTGATTCTTTTAGCTTCTATTGTAAGTGGAATTTTTTTCTTGATTTCTTCCTCAGATTGCTCATTAATAATATATAGAAACATTACTGATTTTTAAATCTTGTTTTTGTACGCTGCCACTTTGCTGAATTTATTAGCTCTGGTAGCTTTTTTTTGTGTAGGATCATGCCATCTGCAAATAGAGACAGTTTTACTTCTTTCCTTCCAATTTGGATGCCCTTTATTTCATTTCCTTGTCTAACTGCTCTGGCTAGGACTTCTAGTACAATGTTTAATGACAGTGTGACAGTGGGATCCCTGTCTAGTTCCAGATTTTAGAGGGAAAGCTTTGTCTTTCACCATTGTGTATGATGTTAACCGTTAGTTTTTACAAATATGCTCTTTATCATGTTGAGGAAGTTTCCTTCTATTTCTTTTTTCTAAGTCTTTTTTATCAAGGAAAAATGCTGGATTTCGTCAAATGTTTTTTATGTATTAACTAAAATGATAATGAGTTTTTTCCTTTCTTTTATTAATGTGGTTATTACTTAATTGATTTTCGTATGCTGAACTACCCTTTCATAACTGGGATAAAACATACTTGATCATGGTGTATATTTCTTTTACCTTTCAATATTATTTTTGAAATATTTTGTTGAGGATTTTTGTATAGCTATTAGGAGAATTAGTCTGTAATTTTCCTTTGTTGTAGTGTCTGTGTTTGGCTTCGGGGTTAGGCTTCATAGAATGAGTTAGGAAGCATTCCCTCTTCTTCAATTTTTAGAAGAGCAGGATTGATATTAATCCTTCCCAGAATTATTGGTAGAATTTACTTGTGAAGCCATCTGGTCCTGGAATTTTCTTTGAAGGGAGGGTTTTGATGACTGATTCAATCTCTTACTTGCAATTGATCTGTTGATGTCTTCTGTTTCTTCCAATGCCAGTGTAGATTGTTCATGTTTTTCTGGAATTTGCACATTTTATGTAGGCTGTCTAATTTGTTGGCATACAATTGCTCATAGTATCCTCTTATGATCCTTTTTATTTCTGTGGGGTCAGTAGTAATGCCCTCCCTCTCATTTATTTATTTGTGTCTTTTCTCTTATTTTTTTGTCAAATTAGCTAAGTGTTTGTCAATTTTATTGACCTTTTCAAATAACCAACTTTTGGTTTTGTTAATTTTCTCTATTTTTCTCAATTTCCTTCATTTCTGCTCTAATCCTTGTTATTTCTTTCCTTCTGCTTGCTTTGGGATTAATTTGCTGTTCTTTTCCTATTTCCTCCAGGTGTGCAGTTAGGTCTTTGAATTTAGCTTTTTCTTCTTTTTTAATGTAAATATTTAGGACTGTAAGTTTCCCTCTCTGCATTGCCTTTGCTGCATCCAATAAGTTTTGATATGTTGTGTTCATGTTTTCATTCGTCTCAAGATAAATACTAATTTCCCTTGCAATTTCTTCTTTGATGCGCTGATTTTAAAGAGTGTATTATTTAACTTCCATATATTTGTGGATTTTCCAGTACTTTGCCTGTTATTGATTTACAGCTTCATTTCATTATGGTCGAAGAACAGTCTTTGTAGAATTTCAATATTTCAAAATGTATTGAGCCCTGTTTTGTTACTCTATCCTGCAGGATGATCCATGGGCACTTGAGAAAAATGAATATTCTCCTGTTTTGGGGTGGAATGCTCTGTATATATCTGTTAGGCCTAGTTCATTTGTCATATTATTCAAGTTCTCTGTGTCCTTTTTGATCTTCTTTCTAGATGTTCTGTCTATTGGTGAGAGTAGTGTATGAAGTCTCC
Organism: Tamandua tetradactyla; assembly: GCF_023851605.1. Taxonomy (NCBI): domain Eukaryota; kingdom Metazoa; phylum Chordata; class Mammalia; order Pilosa; family Myrmecophagidae; genus Tamandua; species Tamandua tetradactyla. The sequence continues at coordinate 33,034,725 of NC_135346.1, forward strand.
AACTAAAATTAAAGAAATGTCTACTACTCTCTTCAGTTTTGCAAGTGTTTGCCTCATGAATTTTGGGGCACCTAGGTTAGGTGCATAAATATTTATGTTTGTTATTTCTTCTTGGTGGAGTGTCCCTTTTATTACCATATACTGTCCTTCTTTGATTCTATAACAGCTTTTGACTTAAAGTCTATTTTGTCAGGTATTAGCATAGCTACCACATCTCTTTTTTGGTTGCCGTTATGGAATTTCTTTTTCCAGCCTTTCATTTTCATTGTATTCGTGTCTTTGGGTTAAGAGTTAATTACATACAGTTGGATCATGCTTTTATTTTTAATCCATTCTACCAATCTGTTTCTTTTTATTGGGGAGTTTAATCCATTAAAATTCAGTGTTATTACTATATAAGCAGGACATTACCCATTTTATCCTTTGGTTTTTATATATCACATCTTTTTTTGATCTTTCTTTTCCTTTATTGCAGCCTCCTTTTCTCTATAGTTGATCTTTTATGATGTATCTAATTGGTTCCTTTACCATATCTGTTTCTGTATAGCTTAAAAATAATTTACTTGCACTTATCCTAGGGTTTATATTGTACGGCCTACATCTCTAACCTATAAATTTGAAAAGTTACCAACTTACTTTCAATAGCATGCATATGTATTTCCCATATCCCTCTGTTTTGCCTCTTTATGTAGTTTTTGTCCCACTTCATCACTTTATATTTTGCATGTCCATTATCAAGAATATGTCTTTTTCTTGTTCAATTGTAGTCTGACTCTTAGAGGAATTGAAGGGTAGAGTAGTATGTTGAAGATATAGTCCTGTTGGGTTTTCCATTTACCCTTTTGATTACCCCTTCTGATGATCTTCATTTCTTCACACTACTCCAGGGTACTCTTTCCTATCTTTTTCTCATTGATTCCTTATCTCTCTGTCTTTCATGAATGTTTTGTTTGTTACCATATCCCCAGTGCCCAGCAGAGACCTGGAACATACTAGGCACTTCAGTATTTGTTGAATTAATGAATTGTCTCACTCTGTGGTCAGGATTAAGCCTGGCATTGATGAGGCTTAAGGCTAATTCTGTGGCCAGGCTTAGACGGTGGTCTACTCATCATTTCAGGAGTAAGAATTACTGTTTGTAGCTGAGGTTTGATTGTAGTCTGTGAATAGGAGCGCAAAGCAGTTTGTGGTTATGGTCAGGGCTGAGTAAGTGGCTAAGGTTAGAAGTCAGTGTCTGATGAAAGTACACAGCAGGATAATATACTTCTAATTATTCCCTCCCATCCTTTGCACTATATTTTACTTTTACATGTCTTATAAATCCCACAATATATTGTTATTATTTTTGCTTTGGACAGTCAATTATCTTTTAAAGGATTAGAATAATATAGTCTTTTATAATTACCTTTAAAAAAGTGCACAGCATGCCTACCCAATCATATGGGATCAAAATCTTGATCTCAGCTCATTGGCACTGAGTCCTGCATCCCATCATTAACTATCCTCTGGGGATGGGAAGTTCAACATAGGGCAAACCTCCTAGAATAAGCTAACTGGTATTGACCCTGAGCAGTGGACTAAACTGACTTTATCACCTACAACGTGATCTTCAAAGGTCATTTTTGTCTAGATTTTAGGTAAGGGAATTGACTTCATCTTCCATTAAAGGCTATACTTTGTACTTTGGAACTGAATGGCCTAATTTCAAGTACTAGATTAGGGATTCTTTTGCAGTGATGGTTGGGCAGCAAAGAAGTTGATGAATTATGATTTTAAGTTGTTTAATGGTCCTATGTGCTCACCTTCTCTCTGGTCTGGATGAAATGCCACTCTCTGGCACCTTTGTTTTTATGTTTCTCTGACTCTGCTGCTGTGTTTTTCTTGAGTTTACCTGGCTGACTTGTATCACTATCCATATCCAGTTTTCCTTGTCTGCTCCTGGTTTTTAGCAGTCACCTTGCTAGGTTCTTGCTGAGGCAGCACTGTTCCCAAATGATTAATAACGTGGAAAATGGCTCTGAGTCTGGTGATGGATGAATCCCAGTGGAGATGTAATAACAGGGAGGCCATATGTCCTGGATAGGAAATAATCACAGGAAACTCTTTAACCTGATCTACGCAAAGTTTCCCCCATCCAGATCATTATTCAGTTATACCAAATGTCCTCATTCACTATCTCACCTTCCTATAGCATTTCATCTTCAAGAATCCTGTTTCTGTTTCATCATAAAACCTTCCAGTGTAGGGCCATATGGTCTGATCTATCCTTAGGATTAATAAATAAAATCAAAACAAAGAACTTGGTATAGTAGGTCTGAGTAGTCAGGAAGCTAAAAAACCTCAGTTTTGATCCTAGATTTGTTATAAACCAGGTGTTGTACTTTGTGCAAAAGATCAAAATTCTTTTGGCTTCAGTTTCACCATCTGTAAAATGGGAAAAATAGTCTTTGTGAGGATAAAAGAAAATAATGAATTTGTCAGTGTTTTATAAAACGGATAGTTCTGTGCAAAGATATGAATCAGTTGTATGGACCCCCTCATGTATTTTTTTTTTTTTCATTTTAGCAGAGGGATTTTAATAAAATCACTTGGAGTCATGAATAATATGGATATTCAGATACCAGGATAGGTCAGAGAGGATATGTATTTGGGTGTGATGGTGGGAAAATTTTAGGGAATTTCGTGGGTGTGATAGTTAGGTGCTGATATTAGCTTCACCAAGTGATTATGCCCTATTGTCTTGTCAGGCAAGCACTGGCCTAGCCTTTGCTGCCAGGATATTGTATGGCCGATTGGTAAACTGGAAGGCTGGTGTATTAAATCGTCAGTCAATTGACTGTACTTGTGGCTGATTAGATCTGTGATCAGCTAAGGTGTGTCTCCCACAATGAGATAATCCAAACAATTGAAGGCTTTTAAGGAAGGAGAGAGACTCTTTCTCTGCTTCTTCAGCCAGTGAGCCTCTCCTGTGGAGTTTGTCCAGATCCTTTTTCATCAGAGTTACCAGCTTCACAGGCTATGGATTTTGGGGTTGTGTGAGGCACCTTTATCTCATATTTACAGATCTCCTCCTGTAGGTTCTGTTTCTCTAGAGAACCCTGACTAACACACAATGGCAAACTGATTTTTGCACTTATGTGTAGACAAATGGAATCACACTTTTTTTAAAATGTATTTTTATTGATATATCTTCACATGTCATGCAATCTGTCTAAAGTATACAATCAGTGGTTCACAGTAACATCACGTAGTTGTGAGTTCATAACTGTGATCATTTTTAAAACAATTTCATGACTCCAGAGGATGAAGTTTAAAGAAAAAAGAAAACCCTAAACATCCTATACCCTTACCCCTCCTTCTTATTGAGCACTAGTATTATAATCTACCTGATTTTAAGTCTTAAAATAGATGTATATTAACTATGACAGTGTAGTATATTGACAAAGATGTGTGTGTATATATATCAGTGGAGCGAAACAAAACATCCCGAAATAGATTTATACAAACACGGACAACTATTTTTTTCTTTTTGTTATATAGTTATACAATCATTATTAAAGATCAGGGCTCATGAATTATATTTCAACAACTTCTGGTATTTCCTTCTGGCTATTCTAAAACACTAGACTCTAAAAAGAAATATATATAAAATAATCACTAGTCACCATCATTTGTTAAATCCTAATTTCTCATTTACACCTCCTTCCTCTCATTTGATCTTCCTCTCAATCTTCATGGCTGTCTGAGCAAAGACCATTTTAACTTCTTATGCTGGAAAGGGGTATTGACTATATGGGATAGAGGAATGAAACTGGTTGCTGTTCTTGGAGAGATGTACCTCAGGGTTATAGGACTTCTCTGGCCCATGAACAATCGGGAAGATTTAAGGTTGTGAGGAAATAAACTTGCTAAGAATAAACTTACTAAGAAAAACTTTTATAGAGACTTAGGTAGAGCCCAGGGCACTCTCTATGGTTTTTAGGAATACTGTTGGTTCAGGCTTGGCATACTGTGGTAGTTTGAAATATCTGGCTAAAGTTTGCGTAAGAATTACCTCCAGAATGAACTCTCAACTCTGTTTGAAATCTCTTAGCTACTGAAACTTAATTTTATTCCATTTCTTTCACCTCTTGAAAGTGGTGGTGAAAGTGGTGAAAATTGGTAATTTTCAATCCTGTGATGCCAGGGCCAGGCTCATTCCTGGAGGTCATGTCCCATGTAGAGGGGAGGGCAGTGAATTTCCCTGCTCAGGTGACTTTGAGAGAGAGGCCACATCTGATCCACAAAAGAGATTCTCTTGGGGTGACTTGTAGACATAATTATAAGTAGGTTTAGCTTCTCCTTTGTTGGAATAATTTTCATAAGGGCAAGCCCCAAGATTGATCGGTAGTCCTCAAAGCTTGCGAGAATATCAGGAATTCCCAGGTGAGGAAGTTAAATATTTCAACATTTCCCCCCAGTCCTTTAAGGGGACTTTGCAAAAACTTTTTTATTTTGTACCCAAATTACTCTAAAATGTATCAGGGAATCACTCTAACCTGTACAAACTGAAAAAATCTCAATCCTTGTTCAAAGTTCCATATTATTATAGTGTTTGAATAAAGTGACCATGTAAGTTAAATTAGGTAGTATGCTACAGAAAATATAAATTTTGCACCAAACAGCTCTTCCTTTAGTCTCACATAGAAGTTGAAGTTTTAAAACACAGTCGATATAACCCTTTACCTTTATTCTGATTTACCTTAGTCCTAACCAGATCAGCTTCATTCATATCTCTAATTGAAGGCAGGTCTCATTTTAAGCTTTTTTTTTTTTAAACAGTTGTTGTATGGGGTAATACTGGCTTTCAGAGCTGCAGAACTCTAGCTCGGAGTCTCAGGTGTCACACAGATGACCGAAGTTCCTTGGAATGACCAAGTTATACACAAAGAGCTTAACATCTCTGAATTTAGAAATAACCATAACTACTCAAGAGTAGACATGACTGCTGCAAAAGCTTACAATCTACCAACCTTTACAGTAAACCTTCCCATGATGACTTAGCTCTCGAATTTAGTTCTGAGTTTGTACATTATAGTTAGTCCATATTAGCGAGGCATTCATTATATTTGTCTTTTCATTTCTGACTTATTTCCCTGATCATACTGTCCTCAAATTTCATTCACCTAGTTGCATGATTCACAACTTCATTCCTTCTTGCAGTTGTTCAATATTCCATTGTATGTATGCACCACATTTTGGGCTTCCTTTCATCAGTTGATGTACCCTTAGGCCACCTCTATCCATTGCAAATCGTGAACAGTGCCACCATAAACACCAGTGTACAAACATCCATTTGTGTCCCTGCTTTCACTTCTTCCAAGCATATACCTAATAATGGGGTTTCAGAATCATAACGCAACCTTAGTGAGCCTCCTGTGGAGCCATCACACTGCCCTCCAGAGAGGCTGCACCATTCTACTTCCCTACCAACAGTGGATAGGTACATCTCTTCCTCCACATTTTCATTTTCTCCATCACTCTTATCTTTCTTTTTATTTTTTAAACAGTTTTATTCACAACCATACAAGTAAGTAAACAGTCAGTGGTTCCAAGTATAATCACACAGTTAAGCATGTACCACCACAACCTATAGGAGGATATTTCTATTCAGCAAAGAAAGAAGGGGGAAAAAAGAATAAAAATAAAAATCAATAAATAATAAAATGAAAAAGAGAAATAAAACCACCACCAAGAATCCTCTACCCCTCCCTTATTTCCACCTCTTTTTGACATTTAGTTTTGCTTTATTGCCTTTGTTACATTTAATAGAAGCATATTATAGTGTTACTGTTAACTATAGACCCTAGTTTGCCTTGATTGTATTTTTACCATATAGGATCACATTTCTAGTATCTTACAATGTTAACATTCGTTTTCCATCATGTAAAAACTTAATTATATTTGTACATTTAATCAGAATTGTTGTCCACTCTAGGTTTTGCTAAAGTATACAGTCCCAGTCTTTATCTTTTATCTTTCCTTTTGATGTCACACATGCCCCTGGCCTTCCTCTTTCAACCACACTCACACTCAGCTTTGTTCAGTGTATATAAAATATTATGCTACCATCAGATAGTATTGTGCTATCCATTTCTGGGTCTTTACAACCAATCCTGTTGAACATTTTGTACTCTTTCAGAATCAAATGCCTGATCTCTACCCTCTTTCTATCTCTTGATGATCTGTGTTCTCAACTTTAATGTCAAAAGTTCACTCATTTATGTCAGTTTATATTAGTGAGTACTTACAGTATTTGTTGTTTGTTTCTGGCTGATTTCACTCAACATAATGTCTTCAAGGTTCATTCATGTTGTTACATGCTTCATGACTTTGTTCTGTCTTTCAGCTGTGTAATATTCCATCGTGCAAATATCACAGTTTGTTTATCCCCTCATCTGTTGTGGACATTTGGTCTGTTCCCATCTCTTGGCAATTGTGAATAATGCTGCTGATAAACATCAGTGTGCATATGTCTGTTTGTGTCCCTGCCTTCAGTTCCTCTGAACATATACCTAGAAATGAGATTGGGGTGGATCATATGGCAATTCTATACTTAGTTTCCTGAAGAACAACCAAACTGCCTTCCAGAGTGGTTGTACCATTCAACATTCCCACCGATAGTGGATAAATTGTGCCTTTTTCTCCACATCTTCTCCAGCACTTGTAGCTTCCTATTTTTTGTTTGCTTGTTTTGTTTTTGATAATGGCCTTTCTAGTGGATGTGAGATGACATCTCATTGCAGTTTGATTTGCATTTCCCTTATAGCCAGTAAGGTTGAGCATCTTGTCATATGCTTTTAAGCTATTTGTATTTCCTCTTCAGAAAAGTGTCTGTCATGTCTTTTGCCTGTTTTCAATTGGGTTGTTTGTCATTCTGTTGTTGAATTGTAAGATCACTTTATATATTCTGTGTATTAAATTCTTGTCTGAAATGTGTATTAAGACTTTGTCTAGACTTGTGCTTTTCTCATCCTGCCCAGCAAGTGATGCATGTTAGCCTGCAGCTCCCTACGGGTATAGAGTGATGTGGTGCTCTAATTCTCAGCAGACCCTCTCCCTGTTAGGGGCATGGATGAGACAGAGACTGAGGTAGAAGGTGGGATTAAGTGTTTCTGTCTTCTAGCCCTTGGGGTCTGAATTCCCTGAATGAGGGCCATCATTAGAACTAGGTCCCTTCCTGCCTTTTCTTGGGAAAAATATGACCTTTAGGGAATTATCTCCTTCACCTGACTTGTTACTTTGTCTCTCAGACCTATCTTAACTGTGTCCTTGCCTGGGTCAGCGCTGACAAGTGATAATGCCTGAGGCTTTCTCCAATGAGCTACATAAAATAGTTTAAAAAATTTTTTGGAAGAAGAAGAAGAAGAAGAAAAAAGAAATCCCTTTTCAGAGCCAGTCCCTAGCCCTCAAGGTTTATGAGTCAAGAGCTATAGTTGGTACCTGTCTCTATGTACCCCTTTTCTTGGGGCACAGCCCTTTCCCTTTCTGAAAGCCTCCATTTTCTTTTTTCATCAGCCCTGCCTCCTCTTCTCCAGGAGAGACCTCAGGGCTCCTTTTCTGCTTACTCTGGGTTTATCTGTGCTGTAGCTGTATTCAGTATTTGTTCATTGAAACCACAAATGAAGCTTGGTTGATCTACTTTCCCTTGCTCCTAGTAGAGACTGCTTCTTTTTCCTATGGGGAAGTGTCTCCAAAAGAGCCTGCCATGACAGTGAGGGAGGGACATCAGCCTCTGCAATTTGGGCAGGGCTTTGCTTACAGTTCTGTGTTGTGATCTTGGCCCTTCCATTCCAGACTGGTGTATGATGTGTGTCTGGTCACAGGGGTCCCCTAGACAGTTGTTCCAGATGGTTCCTGGCTATTTACTAGCTTCCCTAGATGATTAGCTAAATTCCACACCTCCCTACACTGCCATCTTGTCTCACCCCCTGGTCTCAGTGTATTTTAATAATATGTTTACTCATCTGTCTCTTTCTGCTGCCTGTAAACCTATTGAGGTCAGAAGCCCTTTAATTTAAGTACTCCTAGCATTTAGAAAAATGCTTGGTGTAAAGTTTATATGTTGAATGAGTGGATAAATGCATGTATGCATGCATATACATGCATACAATTAGGATCTAAATTATCTTGAAGGTATTTTCCCAAGTAAAAATATTTCACATTTATGTCTGAAATGTATTTATCTTTGTTAACTTTTCCTCTTCAGAACTGAGTTTTAATAACACCAGAGAACAAGAAAATATTTATATTAAAGCCAGCTATACCATTACTGAGTAGTAGTAATTTAAAAGCTTAAAATAGTTTCATTTCACCAAGCTAGGTTATGTGAACTTCATCTTCCATTTTCCTTTTACCCTGTTGAAAGATTTGTTTGTTTTTTTTACTGGCAGCCTAGCTTCTGCTTATGGGTCAGTTGTAAATGACTAAAATTGATTCTCATTGAGAGATAAGGGCAAGTGATCGAGACTGAAAATCTGTGCTGCAAGTTCCATCAGGTTAGACTTTATGCAGTGACTCCTCAGCCTAGAGAACTAAGCTCATTGAAAAGGGAAAGGTATGGAGAAAGAAGCAGTTAAATTGAAGTTGTTTTTCTATATCCTGTGGAAAGCTGCTGATTCATCTTCTAAACTAGGCAAGGACAAAAACAAAGCTGACACAACTTTCTTAAGCATTTGCTCTTGGAGGAAAATGAGGGTCCAGTTTTTCACATAGAAATAAGATGGATCCTAGGTTGCATGCCATTGGGACTACAAAAAAACCCTACTGACTGCCAGTGTCCCTGAAAGAAACCCTGAAATGCCATTTCTTCCTGAGTTAAAGGGCAAAGATTCCCTTGAAGATGCCAATGTTATGATGAAGTTGAATGAAATGATCCCCAAGTCCGTGTCAGATTTTATATTTTAATTATTGGCTCCAGATTAAGAAACTAACTATGGGGTCATAGATTTTTCTCCAAACTAAAGGCATGCATAGACTTTCCAAATATTTCCAGTCCCAGTGACTGCCTTGCTGCTCTCCATGGTCCAGAAATGAAGGACCCAGCCAGAGGGAGCAACCTTGTCTTTCTGAGATGTTGCACCTTGGAGATCAGTGAAGTAGTTTACTCTTTCTGTGTCCGTTAACTCCAATGCTCATTCACAAAGTATCTATTCAACGATTGCTATGGGAATCCAGGCCTAGAGAAAGGAAAGTTTGCCTGAAGAGAGCCATTTGGTATAAAAACCATACAAATTAGATGTAATGATTGTCACCCTTTCTTATCCTTACACCCAGCTAAACATTCCCTTTGTTTAATTTACAATTTTGTCACGATGTAGCCATCTTCCTAATCACAGCACAGGAAATGACAGCAGTACATTTGTGAAAGAGTAGCCGTTTTCTAGACCCGAATTATTGGCTGCATAGAAACGCAAATAATTGAAGATAAATCATCATTATTCACATCTGGTGGGTACAAGAACGTCAGAATAAGATGCAGTTGAGATCATGAATCTGGGGCTTGCTAATTCAAATTGAGATACATTCCAAGGAATTGTGAAGAACGAGTTTTCTAAGCCAGTCAATACCATAGGTTTAATTCTAGGACTCTCCCTTCTCTAAAGCTTCTTAAAATACTTTCATACTAAATGAACAGACTAGCCCAAATTAAAAAATCAAAAGACTTGTGACTTCCTTTTACTTACTAAAACCAATGTAAGTGTTGCCCAGTGCGTACTCTTAATTTAAGTAGCAGATATGATATGGAATTACCATATAATTAAAAATATAAGCACATCCTTCTAATTTGTGTGAGGATATTTAGAAAATAATCGTCTCTAGGATTTCTTTAGCTTTTCCTCTGAATATTTTAAAGTATTAATTTGTTTTACAAACTTTGCCTTCATTCAAGACTCATTTTAGAGTAGTGACTAGTTACACTTGTGATTTAGTCGAACTGAAGTCAGAATGATTTTGTTCCATTGATCACCAGCTATATGACTTTAGGAAGTATACTTAACATTGTGGACCCTCACTTTTTTTTAAAGTAGTAAAATGGGCATATTAATAATTCCAAGTTTTAGGGTTGTTATAAGATTAAAATCAGGGAATGCATGTTAAGTGCTTAGTGGAGTCCCTATATATATCATAATGTATGAAATAGTGCTCACTGAATACAAGTATTATTATATGTATAAATGTTGACATTAGATCTTTCAAATATTGGCTTCACATTCTCAAATGATTACAAGCTTTAAATTAGTAGATGACAATAAAAGCTAAGTCAGCTGAGGATGCTGTCACTGTAAATATTGCTGATGGGTGAGCCCTGCTGAACTTGGCAGTCTCAAACCTTGACTTTTTAAAAGAGAGACCAGATACTTATTCCCAGTGATGCTGCTGTGACTTCTGAGCTATTTAAAAATACCCACTTGAAAGGAAATGTGTCCCACTTTGATATCTTAGGCCATTATTTTGATTATGACTCCTTCCAAAGTTCTATCTCAGTGTAACCTGTATCCCAGCCAGGCTCCCGGCTAGTCACACTTTTACTCTATTGACTTGCCAAAGGAATTTATTTATTTGGCACCAATAATATGCCCTGTATTATATGGCACTTGGTGATAATAACAGCTTGGGCTTATTTGGTGCTATTCCTCTAAGGAATTGAGAGGACATTCAGACACACAAGGAAGGATAAGCTATCCCATTGCTCCTCCTAATTCATAGCACTGGATCTCTTGCAAACCACCTTGAGATGTAACTGGGCAAAATGGCGGTGAGAATGGAAATGAAGAAGAGCAGGAGAATAGGAAGGAAAAAGGGAACTGAGACGAGGTACAGGTAATGAAAGACTTCTAATTTTGTTACTATAGAGGCAAGAAGTATCTCTGAGTGGAGGTTTTGGGGAACCTGCAGAATAAAAGATACCTTAAACATATGTCAGTCTTATTTCCCTTGGCAGCCAAATCCTCATCCTGGCATTAAAGGATATCCATAGCTGAGTTTACCCAGTTCGTTCAACATTCTCTGCTTGTCTACAAACTTACCTGAGTTAGACCATTGGCTCCAAAGGATTAGAATTCCCATCCTAAAAGGGAAAACTTGAATGAAAACAAATTCCCAAGTAACCACTCACAACCTCTGATGACAAGGTCTCAGCACTGGAAGGGCTGGGAGTAAGAGGTTCCCATCTTCTTACCTCTCTTTTCAAAGAAATGAGGTAGTTGGTTTTCAAATAACCTTGGTGTTGGGAGGTTCAATATCTCACAAGATAAACCGATCCAGTGTTGAGAAACTCTGTAAGAAAGGTTTTCCTGATGTTGACCTGAAATATGTTTACGCTCCTCTAATGGATAGTATTATGAAGGACTTAATAGCTATTGTTCTGTGTGCTTTAATGTACATATTTACAAGCCTCCCAACAATTCTGAAAGGTATATATTATTACCCCCATTTCCTTAAATAGCAGAAAATAAGGCTCAGGGCGGGGGTGGGGTGCAGTAATGGCTTGTCTAATATACAAAGCATGTAAGTGCTGGAGCCATATTCAAAGTCAGGTCTGTTTGATCATTTATCCTGTTCTCTTTTCACTTCTTAACTGATGGCATCCCCTTTCTTTTCAGCTATCAAAAAAGAATTTCCCCTTAAGGTTATCTTAAATCCCAATTCCTTTATGAAATGTTTGTTGATTATCCCATTCTGGGTTTCTCAGCTTCTTTGTATAAGTTGTTATGGTAATTTAATTCTGTTAAATTCTTATGACAGTTACTGTATAACACCACGTGTCATGAAGTCTCTCCTACCATATATCTAAACTTTATTTAAATATTGTTTAATCATTTATGATCATGGCCAACTGGAGGTAGAAGGGACATAAGAGTTAGTAAAAATGACAATAGCTTATATTTGGTATTGAGTATTTACTATAAGCCATATATTACTCTAAATGATTTATTTGTATTAATTCATTCAATCCAAACAAAACCTTGTGAATTTTGTCCACATATTATACCCATTTTGCAAGTGAGGAAACTGAAACAAAGTAACTAGGTCATTTTCCCATGGTCAACAGCTGTATGTTCATAATTGCTTAATTCCAAAAGACTTTTAAAATAAAAAGTTATTATTTTTAAAAATTTATTTGAAAGTAAAACCCAGTTTGACCTGAGCTCATTTTGTAGTTAAGTGTGACCTGAACTGACATTAGACTTTATAATCTTTATCCTAATTAATATAAATATTCGTATGTTTTGCTGCAGAAATATTTGATAATTGAGTGTTGCTCCAGATCTTGCTGAGGGAGGAAGGTGTGTGTGATATATGTATATTAGCTCCTTACCCTGTCCCCCAAACGCTGTATATGGACACATATCTGGCCATAAAAGTTTTTGCAGAAAGGATTGTAGATCTGTAGTGAGTAACAAAAGAGCCATGGTTCAAATCCGGCTATTAGATATCAAAGCCTGGATTCAAAACAACTAAACTAACTTTCCTAATGCTTTCATTTAAAATACAGGAAAACTGAAAGTCTGAGAGGAACAGTGACATGACCAAGATTCTACTGGCAATAAAATATATGCTTTTCTTATTTTTGCAGCCTTTCAAACAAGATCCTTTTTCTGTGTTTACATCTTTTCTTCCAACTGAAATTCAGCTCTATGGAGGCAGAGGGAGTCCTGTAGACCAAACATTCCCCTTCTGGATGAGAAATATCAATTTGGAGCTCTGTAGATAGAAAAAGTCTTCCCAGATAAAACATTCATAGATATTTTACAGAGAATTAATATTCAGACATTGATGAATTTCATCACTATTCAGTTATTTAACAATAAATAAATAAAAAGGAATGATATTCAAATGAAACTGTCCTGCCCCATCTTTTTAGGCAGGTTGTGTTAACTGTGACAGATTGATTTATACTAAATGTCAGTTGGAATAATCTGCCTTTTGTTTCCCATCAGATAGAATATTCTAGATATAAACCAAGGATTTGAGTTTACCAAAATGGTGAACACCAGTTAGAAAGACTGTTTGCACCAGAATCACTAGGGAAGCATTCTAAAATATGGGTTCTTAGCCTCACGCTCAGAAGTTCTGCTAGGACCCAGGCATTCGTATTTTGGGTTCCCAAGTGATTTTGTAATATCCAATCATGTTCAGAACAACTTCTCTAAACTAAATATTGGCCTAAGAATGGAGTTCAATTATTATCTAATTTATTATAGGGCCTCATTTAAATCTTTTGCCAGGTCTTGTTTCTTGGTTTCTCATTTGCAAAATGTGAGGTTAGTAATAAAGCTTCTAGAGTTTTATTTCTGAAATCATAGCAATTACAATATATGAATTTAGACTGATTAGAAAGATAGTTTTTTTACTTTTGTTTTTTATTATTACTTTTTGCCAAGATGGGCCTTATGCTGTAATGTAACAAGACTGTGGGTAATTGATCCCAACAATTAGAACAGTAGTGGAAGAAGCCTTGGTTTTAAAGCAAGGAAACCTACAATCTTTTCTCTCTTTTCTGAAACACTGTGGATAGTAAACATCCATGTTAATCTCATCAAGCTGGTTATGGGTAGTGATTTTATTCTCATTTTACTTAGGAGGTACCTAAGGCCCAGAGAAATTCTAAAACTTGATTAAGATTAAATAGAAATTTCTCTGCAAGGCTAGAATTCAAATCTGAGCTTCCTGACTTAGTTCTTCTCTCCAGACACTGAACCCCTGGACTCCTAATGAACCCCAGTATCCTTGTTGACATGGGCACCCCTGTTTGACTCATCCCAGATAGTTTTGATCATTGGCTCCGTGCCACCTTCTCCTCGCTCTGCAATGCCTCAGATGAAAAAGCCACATCACCCTCCTGCATGTCCTAACCCCATTCTGTCACTCCTGCTGCACACTAGTGAAATAGGCTTTTGAATGGGGGAAGAAAATGTAAAACTACCAATCCAGAGATGGTTTTGATGGGGGCCGGAGTGGGGCATTTGACCAAGTACAGTGGGGAGGGGATTTTCTTGGTGATGGCCATCTCCCTAGTGGTCTCAGCACTGAGAAAATCACCCTATTTAATATGCCAGTTTTCCTGAGTTCATTTCATAATGGGCCATATATTAGCACATTACTTATATTTTTTATGCTGACAGGAGCATGAATCATAGTATAATAAATATATAGGGATCATAATATATGAAGAGATATTGGAGTTCATTGGTACCTCCCTACCATTTTACAGATAGACAAACTGAGACCTCATAAATTTGAAGGTATTCATCCAGTGGAATTGTAATACAACCAATGTAGTAGCAGAACAAGCCCCAAACTCAAGAAAACCTTGTGTGACTGCGCAGAAAATGTACAACTATCAAACATTTTCGTAGCACTTTGTCACCTTCCTCCATAACATTTATAAAAATTGAAACTGAATAACTATTTAAATTATGTTTATGCTTTAGTTATTGCGTTTTTCCTCCAATGGTCTGAGAATTCCTTGGACAAAGAAACTGGATTGTCTGTTCACTGTGGGATGCTCAGTGTTTAGCATGGTGGTACCTGGTACACAGAGATGTTCTCAATAAATATCTGTCAACTGAACAGATAAAAAATTGAATACATTAATGATAAATCAGTATATAAGCCAGGAATAGAACTAGAGTTTTAGGACTCCAGACTGGCAGTCGTCCCTTGGAGCAAGCTGTCCCTTTTATATTTTATATTTTGTAGCATATTTTATATTTAATGAATTCATTTTTCATTCATTTTGTGTGCGGAGGCAAAAGGTCCCCATGCTTTTAGGATGACAAATACAAAGTGATTTAAAATTACATGGTAAATTCAGAACTGGAACAAGACCAAGGATTGGCTCAAAGGTGGTTAGAGCCTCTAAGAGCATAGCTGACTGACCTGGGAAGGCTGGTTGTGCCCTTCCTGTCTTCTGTCTTCCCTCCCTCATTGTCCTATCCATCCCTCTTTCCCTCCCTCCCCCTAACTGGGCAGGCCCTTCACAGATTTTCCAGGTAAAGCATAGGCAAGACTGATCCCCAGAGACTGACCATACTTTAGGCCAACGGGGGCTGCCTGGTCAATACAGCTCAAGTCCCTGAGGCCTGTCTGGGACATACAGGTAAAGCTCTCTCCTCTTCCCTCTTTCCTCAATCCCAGATGTTTTGATTAAACACAGCCACAAGGGCTTGTGATACTATTCTCTTTTGATCAGTCCTGGGTTTCTATGTTATTTAGTCTGGGTGGGCTTCCTGGAGTAGCAGGCCTTAAGAGATATCCAAACAGCTCTGTGAGCAACTGTCTGACCATTAACCCAAATTTTTCTCTTCATCCTCTCATTTGGATCATGGGCCAGTGAATCCCTGTGTCTGGTATTGATTCTTGTCTCCACAAACATTTGCAGGATTAATGCCTACCTCTAAATATACTATCTTAATTTAAGTGTTGCGCTTTGGGAACTGGTCAATATCAGTACAGTATGATGCCCTTATTTTTTACCTAACTCCACCTCCAGTTGGGGAAATAACAGAACAAGAGGAAACCTTAGTGTTCATCTTCCTTGTTTTTAAAGAACAAATTGAGGTCCAGGAAAGAAAGATGACTTTTCCAAATCCCCGCAGTAAGTTCCTGCCTCCTCATTCCAATTCGTTATTTGTGATGCCAGCCATGAAAGTAACAAATTGTTAGTAACTAATTTCCAGAAAGGAATTTGGGAAGATGGATTAGAAACAAATAGGAATCATGTCAACATATTCTTTTTCAGTTGGCCTGTGGGTGGGCCCAGGAATATGCATTTAAGCCCTCCACACCCTTACCCAATGGTGCTGTTATGCATTACCTGGGGACCACACTTTTAGGAACCCAGGTGTGGACCATGAGCCAGCCTCAGGGTAGCAGGTAGCAGGAATGACCAGGCAGAAAAATGACTAATGAGATTGTTGTGGATGATCAAAGTAGAGGTAGAAGGGGGAAGATGAAGAAGCTGATGGTGGTGGTAGGAGAGGAGACTGTATTAGTGGTACATCTTAAACTTCCTGATTGCATGCAGCAGAAAACAACTCAGGCCCTACATTCACAGAATTGATAGGGGGCTGGTAAACCAGGCTTAGTAATGGGCAAAAGGTGTGTGATAGAAGTGGAGAAAATGAGGAAGGTGATGTTGGCAATGGAAGAGTGATCTGGTCTGATGAAGTTAAAGTTTTTAATTTCCTCTTTCTGGCATGATAGGCAAACTTTCCATCCTACAAACTTTCATCATTTGCATGATGAAATAGAATTAAACATAAGGCTTTTATCCAAAGTTCAAAAAATCAACTGCCCAAGTGTATTTTGAAGATGTGATTTATCAATGGCAAATCATTATTGTTATTCAACTTTCTCTGAGGCAGTCATGAATAAAATATAGGGTATATACTGAGAAATCTATATTTTTGCAATAAGTTTCTACTTCTACTTTTTGAGAACAAAGGCAAAAGAACACAATCATTATTTTAAACTGATTGTATAATAATAGACATTTAAAATAGTACCAACAATGTTCCAGGCACTATTCTAAGTACTTTACGTATATTAACTTAGTTAATCCTTACAGCAGCCCTATAGCGTAATTTCTGTTATTATATTCACTGTACAGGTGAGGAAGCTGGTACAAAGAGGCTAAGGTAGCCTGACCAAGATCACCCAGCATCCAGTTAGTAAATAGCTGGGGGTTCAGGCAATCTGACTCTGGAGCTCTACTATGCTGCCTTCCAACAAAGATCCGAGGAAAGTGGAGACTCATAGAACTGCCATCCATTTTCAGATGTTTTAAGTTACCATGTGGAAACATGTTGTGGCTTATTCTATATGAGTCATCAGAGTAAATCTAGAATCAATGATCAGGGGTTAGGGAGATATATTGTTAAGAGGCAGATTCCAACTCAGTTATTATGAAGAATCCTAAAATAATTCAGCAAGGGATTTGGCTACTATGGCAGGTGTGATTGATGGCCTATATCTAACCAGCATCTCCCCATTGATTTTGGTAATAAAATTATTATTTTGCTCTGAAGGCAGTGTGTCCGACTCCAAGGCGTGATTCAAAACTGGTCAAGGCCAACTCCCCTGACAATGGTTGGCCTAGGAATGGGCACGTGATTCTGTTCAGCCAGTGAGATATTAGGGAAAGTCTACAGGGGCTTGGGGTAGAATTTGTACCTTAATAAAAATGTAGAAACACATGAGGATAAAGTCCCTGGTATGCATAAACTTCTTATTTTGGATAGTATGATATAAGGACAAGATACTTGAGGTCAGGAGGAAAACCATCACTGTTTTCCAACCAGATGGAAAGAACATTGGTCCTTGATGGCTTGCTTGAGCCTCTGGCCAACTCTGATGTCACCTCCCTCCTGATTTCCTGTTGTGGGAGATGCTCAAAGTTTGTAGCTACTTGGGAAGGTAGTGAGTTAAGTGTCCTTGGTGGGTGAAAGTAAAGCCTGAAGCCTACTTCTCAGGAATACTGCAGCAGGGACTGAGGCTTCAGATGGGACTTGATTCTATTCTCTTCATGTCCCTACCCAGCCCTGCACACGTGTCTCACATGATGCCCTAAGGCAGTGTGTACTGAGCCAGGCTGTTACCACAGATGACTCGCAATGAGTCACTGTAGTGTAAGGCCCTTGGTAAAAGGTAGAGGCTGTGATGTCACAGCTACTCCAATGATGCAGCATCAGGGGACAGCCAGAAATAGACATGTGGAAGCCCTTGCCACTGGCATTCTCTTGTACTCTGAAATAGTCACATTTCTCTTAGCTCAGACGTTAGTCTGCTGGAGGATTGGAGAACCAAAATAGACTGGACGTCTAGTCACCCTCCTAGAATTCCCCGTCTGCTCTGAAAAAGTTCTGGGGACGCTGAAGGTGAAACTCACCCAGAAGAACATTGAGAAAATTGCAGAGATTTAACTCGGCTTTTGTTCCTAGTCATGGGGGGCGACTAACACAAAAAGGCCCTGAGAAAATTTCTTGAGCCAGCTTTGTCCTCTACCCATTTCTGAGGTCTGAGTTATGACGTGGGAGGCCATGCTCTGTTTCACCTCTGACTCCCTCCTGCTGCAGCTGTTGATTGCTGCTGAATGTAGCAGCCAAACCCTTTAGAGCCTTGCTGGCTACCTGATGGAATACAAAGAAGCTGGAGATCTCTGGCACTTCTGCTTTGGAAAATTTTTTGTATAACATAATTATGGCAACAGCTAGTATATAGATACTACCTTCTTCTCTAAGTCCAATTAAGAGATAGACATAAGAGCCAGAAAAATGGTTATCAAATGTCAGCTTTAAACTGATGGAAGCTGAGTTGGAGGATTTAGTGTAGGAATGAGATAGCAATGGACATCCTAATACTGAATCTCAGAGAATAATTCTCAGACCAGGGGTTGTTGTTTAACCAAGGCTTCCCTTCTCAGGGTCAGAACATCCTTTGTTGAGCTCAACGCATAGCTGAGAGTAGACCTCTAAGAACTCTCCCAAATACATACTGATAAATTTCTACTCTCTCGTGGAGAGTGAGAGTGAGAAGAGAGGCCAGGTCTATTAGTCTAGCAGAAGTCCCTAATCATGATAAGTGAGAAGCAAGCATTTCCCTCAACCATAATGATTGAATACGCACTATTTTCCAGGCACTGTGCCAGGCATTCTGCATAGACTCTATGAAGAAACTACTAGTATTATCTCCATCTTACAGATGAGGACACTGAGGCCTGGAAAGATCAGGAACTTTTTGGGGTAACACAGCCAGGGAGTAGTGAGATGGGATCTAGACTGAGGTCTGTCTGAAGCCAGAACTTACCTCTTATGCACATGCTGTAGAGCCTTCTCTGTTTTACTGAACACTGGGGAGCACTTTGGGGAGATAGAGGGACAGGGGATGCTTCGTCAGAAGACTAGGGCTTTAGCCCAGGTTCTGGTACTTCTTAGCCCACAAAACTGTAGTGTCCTCACCAGCACAATGAGGAGTATGATGCTCTTCCTGAGAAGGACAGGAAGGTCCTATGATGATCAAGTGAGAAATGAGCATGAAAGTGTTGTACAGCTGGCTGGTCCAGGAAATTGATATGCATTTGGTGCTTGGAGAGCCCTGCGTTCCACTGCTGCCTCCACAATCATCTTTCTCAATTATATGGTCCAACCACCTGACTACCAGTGCCTTGGTTTTGCCAGCTTTAAAATCTCAACAATAGTTCTTGACTTAACTAACCTCTGAGAAGTATTGTGATGCTCAAACAGCATAAGGTTATGAAAATGCTTTCTCTGTGCAATGTAAATATGCAGAAAGATGATGAAGATTGTTATTTTTTGAGAGATTTGATATTCAGAGATTATTTTTGTGATAAAATGAGTTTCTTAGACTCATTTTATAGACTCATTTATTGGAAGAACTTAACTGGTGAGAAATATAGCTTTATATCTCAGCAATTTTATTATTTAAAATAAAATACTAAAATGAAAAATCCCCAGCTAATTAAAGGAAAATAATTCAACTCAGAAGCATTAAAAACTATCAGCTTTGTGCCCAGGCTTATGATAGGTGTGAGGGAGAATAAAATTAAAACTTCCAAAGTAGGTGCCTGGTACTGTTTTACATGGTTTATGTATCTTAATTTATTCAATACTCACACACACAAAAACTATAAGTAGGCACTATTAATATCTCCATTTCTTTAGACAGGGGAACAGAGTCTGAGCAGTTAAGTGACATGCCCAGGGCCTCATAGCACGAATAAGCAGAGCCAGGATTTAAACCTAAAATCAGTCTAGCTTCGGAATCAGCTCTCTCAATAGCCTACTTCCAACAGCTTTCTGGACAGTTTACAGAGTAATTAAGAAGCAAGCCTCGCACAAATGATAAATTAGAGGACAATACATGAGATCTCTGAGTTGAATTATGTCAATTGACGTATCTGATGACAGGCTAAAAAAGGATTTCAGAATATAGCAGGGTGATAGAAGTACGGTGTGATGTGGAAGAGGTGCGGTCTGACCTGGGCCTTTGGGATAGTAGAGTTTGCATAGCTACGAAAGCCATAGGAACATCTTTATGGTAACTTGGCCTTATATAATGGGACTTGTTACTCAAGAAGGCAGCATTGGCTAAACAAAAATCACTTAATGAGGAAAAGAAGACTGCCCAAGGAATAAACAAAGGATGATACCCTAGACCACTTTGTAATCATGTGACATTTGGTATCGCAGTGTCTTTCTCTTGACGATTCAGATTGTAATTCCTAGTTTGGCTTCATTACAAAGTAAAATTTACTTTGAAAATTATAAAGCACTATCTATATATGTGTATATATACAATGGGTATAATATATTTTTAAAAAGCATGTATGTTTTCTACTTTTTGTTATCCCAACTACGCAAGCTTTATGAGTTTATTGCCTAGAGAGGGGAAAGGAGAGTTTGGGAAGCAACAGGAGAACATAGATCAAGAGGAATATCTGCAAATAATCAGATATTGAGAGGGTGTTGTATAAATTCCTTTAGTCCCTCTTTGGCATATCAATGGCATCCTTCACCTATGCGACACCTCAGAAGAAGGCCAAGTGGAAGCCAACACTTCCCTAGCTTTAGAGGTCATGGGGAGTAGAAGAGAGAAGGAAGGCGGGGTCAAAGCAATAACACTTGGTTTTAATTTTCTCATCCCTCTGCTGATATTGGCATAGGAAGCAGGAAGTGCATTAGGAAAACTGGGACAATATTGGAGTTAGACTTGCCTCTTTGCCAGCCTAGGGCACAAGAAAGAGACCTGGGATCCTTTGTAGTATAGCCTGGACCCAGCAGTACCTGAGAGTTGAAATGAATGTTGCTGGATTACATCATGGTAGGTAGGGCAAGCTGGCCCAACTGTAAAGACTGCAGATCAGACCACCCTGTGGGGCATAGTGGAGCTCCAGCCAAACCCGAAAGAAGCTGATGGTGCTGACAGTCAGAGAGGTGAGGCTTGGGAAGCCAGGGAGAGATACCAGCTCTCTGGCTGAGGCAAGAGTGAGAATGAGAGCAGGAGTCATGGCAGTTTTCATGTCCACCATGGAGGCTAGTAGGGCAGGCAGCTACCAGGCGGACAAGGGGTGTGACTCCTGAAAAGCAGAGTGCGCAGGAGGCCATTCCCCCACTCCACACAGCACCACAAATGCTCATCAACCGCACTTCCCTCTCTCTTTTTCCACCCTTTCGTTATACCCAGAATCCAGAATAAACAAAATTATTCAAGGGCGAATGACACTCCCTAAAGTGACCATTTACATAATAAGAAGAGACTGAATTTAAACTAGATTGTGCATTTTAGTCTCTTTTGCCACCAACTGTCAGATAGAAGCTATAGACAAAGAAAGTTGTTACAGGCAAAAGAAATTCATTTTCTGTGTTCATCCAGGTTGAAGTGTGAACAAAATTGTATGATCCGATTACACATAATATTACTGTTGTTAAACATTTCTGATTAAGGCTAACATATCTAAATATTGAGTCTTTTTTTTTAATATGTAAGTGACATTAACCTTTGACTGAAACAAGGTAATATATGTATAAGTCCCTGGCACTTATTAGGTTTTGGTGAATGTTAATTATTTTGATGTTGTTTAGGGTCAATGTCAGGAAATATCCAAGTAGCATAGTTGCTGTAATAGCTCCTGGTTCTGCATTTTAACCTGAAGGTTGGGCAAGATGGACCCAACAGGGAGTCTTTGCTTTTCCTGTTTGTAATTATGAGAGGTAGTGTGGTCTAGAGTGCAGGTCCCCAAACCTCGTCCTGCATCAGAATCGTCTGGACAGCTTGTTTAAAAATAGAGATGATTGCTTTTTCCTTTCCCCTTTGTGACTATGATTCAGTTTTTCTGGGGAGGTGCCAAAGTATCTTTGGAAAACCATTAAAAAAATTGTGCAGATGGCATTGTAAGTACCAGGGGGGCATTATCCTTTGATGTGGTACATCTTCAGTTCTTTCTTTTTTTGATTGTTTGGAAGTTGATGCTTTCAGATATTATATGGGAAGACTAAAGAGAGTCAGGAGTGATTGTTTTTGTCTGTAAAAAGTTCTGTGTCTAACCAGCTCAGCTTCTGTCAAGTCTCTAAATTGCAAAACAAAACTGATATAAGGATGGTGAGTTTTTTCTAGGCCCCAAAATGGCATTTGCTTTTCACTTCAGCAGAACAGTAAATCTACAAACCATGGACATAGATAGGGAGAGGGGAAATCCTCACTCTACACAGGACTATTTCCTTGGTTTTCTCCATACATTACTCCTATCAGCTCTAAAACAGAGAGTTTTATTGCACCAAAACCCAACTGAAAAGCAGGTGGTAAGATATGTGCAAGAATTCCTGAAGGAAAATCTTCTTACTTTGGGGTCCTATCACTTTTACCCCACCACTGCCACCGTTTTAAGGGTGCTATCCTCTTAATGTGGCCTCCATCACTTTCTGAGTCATTATTTTCTGTTGGTCACCTGGTCAAATGTTGCCCTGGCTGAAACTGGCAAATGGCCATTGTGCTAAACATAATCGCTCCAGTAAAACATGGCCGATTAGCATAAAAATCTCCATAAGCCTTTCTATTCTAATTTTGCTGTTAGAATTCTGGTCCCTCTTGGAGGTCATGCTAACCTAGTTAAGGCTCTTGGAGAAAATACTGTTGTTCCAGCTCATTGCATTTGCATTAAAATATATTGTCCTTCAGCTGACATGCTAACCAGCAACCCATCATCTGCAACTCTAGACAGAACCTGAACTGCAGGGCATCATCTGTTATTTAAGATGGAATTCGGGAAGCTCAGTGAAAATTATGTGATGGGCACCAGGACATTAAGGTCCTTAAAGTTCTAGCTATGTGCACTTCACTCCGGATAAGTGAAAAGGCTTTGATGAAAAGCAGATTACTGCAAAGTGAAGGATAGTAACTGCTGGGGTTCTTGACATGCTGCATCCCATTGAGGCAATATGGCACTGTGAGGGCATGAATGCCAGAGTCGGACTACCTGTTTGACTTCCCTGTTCTACTGCTTACTGAAAGGTTTAAGAGGCAAAAGGGTGAAAAAGAAGAAAAGTAGATCAGGAAATTTAAAGTGAGCGAGTTTATTTCTGCGCTCCTGGGTAGAGCTCACCACATCCAAGATGTAGAGAGGTGAGTCTGCATGTGAGCTTCAGCACAGGCAGCTTTTAAGGATGGAGGTCAGGTAACATCCGGAAGGGGCGGTTCATTAGTTCCGGAAGTCAGGTTGGGAAGGGTGACACAGCCTCTGCAGCTCCAGTTGCAGTGCCTTTCCCCGTTCCCCTGACCTAACACTTACTATGAAGTGTGGGGATTTGGGGAAGTTACTTATCCTCTCTGGGCCACAATGCATCCTTCTGTAAAGCAAGACTGACAATACAGGCATATCTTGGAGATATTGTGGGTTCGGTTCCAGACACTGCGATAAAGCAACTGTCACAATAAGCGAGTCACACCATCTTTTGGCCTCCCAGTGCGTATAGAAGTCTCTTAAGTGTGTAATACTATTATGTCTAAAAAAACAGTTTATATACATTAATTCAAATGTGACACTGAAACATGAAGTGAGAATATGCTGTTGGAAAAGTGGCCTCTATAAATTTGCCTGACACATGGCTGCCACACAGTTTGTAAAAAACACAATATCTGCTAAGTGCAATAAATAAATAAAACTAGGTTTGCCTGTCATAGTACTTATCTCACTGGGTTATCATGAGACTTAAATGAGATAATCCCTGTAGAGTATTAAGTTTCATATGCTCAATCAATTTTTTTTTTTTTTTTAATACATGGGCAGGCACTGGGAACAGAAGCCTGGTCTCTGGCAAGGCAGGCAAGAACTCTGCCACTGAGTCACCGTTGCCCGTCCCTATACAATTCTAAGTGTTGTTATGACTACTGCTAACAAACTTAGAGAATGTTTAATCTTTATATGGCTCATTCATAAAATTATTTTTGTCATTTGAGTAATGATGTCAAGGTGCTAGGGTACAACATAAAATCATGATCGTTGCCCGTATGACAACTATATTCCTGAGAAATAGTCTGGACATTAATGAGTTTTTAAACCCATCACTGCAGATTCAAGGTGAGGGTGGCAGATCCCTTTTCAAGGATGTTGTAGATTTGTTTTCATTGCTTGGGAATTTGTTAACTGCTTAGAACAATAACTGATGCCAAATTGTAAGCACGTACTAGCTTAATTTATAATATTATTGCTGATATTATTAAGATTGTTTCTACCTGGACTTACTTGTATCATCTTGTTTAAACCTCAGGACAACCTTAGAGAAAGGTACTATTATTATCCCAGGTTACCAATGAGGAGATCAAGGCCCAGAAAGGTTAAATAATGTTGCAGAGCCAAGATTTAAGGCAACTGTATTGGTTCTTTAAACATTTTTGCTTGCTTAAGTTGAATTGTCATAGTTTGTGTCTCTCAAAACAATTGCAGGGACAAGAAAAGTCTGTTTTCCTTCTTCTGACTTGTATGTTAAAAACTGTTTTCTTTTCCTAAGGGAGAATTGGATCTTTCAAGTGTTTAGTGACGGGGCAATGAGCTTTTGAAAATCTTTGACCATAACATGTTCTTGTAAGGAAGGGAGTGACTCCCTTTGGTCCCTAGGATTTCCTTATGGGTTGAGCTACCATTCATCATTCATGACTTTGAGAGGTTACCTATTTCATTCCTTGGCTTCTGGCAAGATTTTATCTAGTCCCTCCTCAAGAAAAGATCCATTTTTTAAATATTCTTACAGTAAAGGGGAATCTACAGTCTCCCCTTATGACCTTCAAATAAAGTTAGACTAAAAAATATCAGAGCTGGAGCAAACCATAAAGATCATTTAAACGAGCTCTTCCATTTTGTATTTAAGGCTGAGACAAAAGGATGGGATGTGCATCACCAAAGTTTATTTGATTAGCCATTATACAGCAAAGGGACCAAAAGGGTGAACCTGAAGCCAGATGGCCTAAATTTGAGTTCCAGATCCACTACTTCCTAGCTCTACGACTGTGAGCAATTTCCTTCACCTCTCTGCCTCAGGTGCCTCACCAGTAAATGGTGATAATGTTAGCACCCACATCATAGGTTGTTGTGAAGATTAAATGAGTTAGTATACATAAAGCACTGGCAGATAGTAAACTATGTAAAATGTTTAATATTCTTGTTGTGGTTGTCGTTATTGTTAACAGCACTAGGATTTGAATACAGATTGCTTAATTCCTTATCTAGTGCTCTTTTTATTTCCCTAAATTTTCCTTCAACAAAAGCTCATTAAAATATGGATTATTGGACCCTACTCCATATGTGCTGAATCATAATACCAGAAAGAAGCATGTCCCATAAATAGATATGTTTTAAAGACCCCTAGATAAACCTTTTAGGCTACTAGATTTGGGAACTACTAGATCAGGCAGCCATCTACATGGGGTAACTGGAAGAGCTTTAAAAGACTTTCTTTTAACAAGATATGTTTACCTCTTGACCTTCCACTCCTCCACCTATTCATTCATCTGTCTACCCAACAGTGAAAGCCACATGTATTAGCGCCCGGTGTTTACCTCACAGCCTGCTGTTACCACGGTTGGCAAAGATGCATAAGGCATGATTAATGCTTTCAAAGAATGGAAAGCCTGAGAGAATGGATAAGTTGAATATAAACAATATACAATATTTATAAAGTGCTATGAGGTTCAGTAAAATGAATCTTATTCCAGGTTGGAATGGGAGAATAAGGAGAGGTTACATTGTATCTTAAGGACATCATTTCCTCTAAGAATATTCCTCTGACTCAAGTTTTTCTTGCTCCTGTCCATTTGCATAAAATGTCTGTCCTATGAATTCCGATACCTTTCTAGACCTACTTTTCACACACTAGATTATGGTTGCTTACCTGTTTCATGTAGGAACCGAACGCTCGATGAAAGTGAAGGTTGCATCTTAATCATTGTTATTATCTCCCAACTCCAGCTCCGTACCTGGCTCTGATGAGCAGCCACACTAGGTTTTCAGTAAACGTTGAAGATGTTGGGTTGTACTGGGTATGTAGAGAGGGAAAGCCTGGAGGAAGTGGGGATTACAACCCTATCATGGAGCACCTGGTGTTTGAATTGTGTTTGGGCTTTGTGATTTAGGCAGGGAGCCTAAGCCTATTTTGTAAGCATATCCATTGTCTACAAAAAAGGAAGAAGGGGCAAGAACTAGAGAAATATATCCCAAAGTATGAGATGTCATACTTTGTTGAGTGCCACTGGTAAACAACAGATTATATTAGGTGTAAATTATAGTGGATCATGAATTATGAAGTGAGAGAATCATTCCCTTTTTAGTTCCATATCAATTCTTCCAGTTACTTCAAGCAAACATTCTCTATAGGGGGCTAGTATTTTAACAGTTCTCTAATACTTCCTAATCTCTCTCTCTCTTTTTTTTTTTTTTGTATGCTGTATGGTGGGGGTCATATTTCATTCTTTTTCCATGTGACTATCCTGTTATTGCAATACCATTTGTTGATATATATATATATATATATATATATATATATATATATATATATATATATATATATATATAAGTGCATGGGCCAGGAACTGAACCTAGGTCTCTTGCATGGCAGGTGCAGAGACCTAATCTCTCTTTTTAACAAAAAGAAAGCAGGCTTCAGGCTCAGAGCCTTGGCAGGTGTTTAGGTATCTATTGCCAAAATAATGCATATAACAAACATTCAAAACCCTTCTATATGTTCAACAATCAACTTTCATTTAGCTCAGTGCTTCCTTTGGTCCAGATCTGTGCCTGCTCTCAAGTCTAGTGGTTAAATTTTCAGTTAACCACTGACATTGGCCAGAGTAACTGGGCTCTGCTCTGCCTCACGTATTTCTCACATCCTTCCCACAGGCTGGTGCAGGCACATTCTCATGGCAGAGGAGCAATCCCAGCCACACAAGAGATTTTCATACTTCTGTGTCTTTCAAATCTACTGACAAAACACTGGCCAGAGCAAGTCACATGGCTGAATTCAAAGTCAAAGGATTAAGAAATTGGCCTGCACATGGCTGAATTCAAAGTCAAAGGATTAAGAAATTGGCCTGGTCTTTTTAGTGAGAGGAACTCAAAGTTATGCAGTAAAGAAGCATGGATACAATAAGGGATGAAGATTGCATTAACATTTTAGTCTATCCAGCGTAGCAGGCAAAATTGTCTAGCTGGAATTTAATAGCGTTTTTCATTATGTTTATTTTGCTAACTAACTTGCTGTGGCAAGTGATACAGTTTTTCAATTATGGTAGTAATTTAAAGTTTCCATTTAAAACAAATTGACTTGAGAAAAATAAAAGTGGATGTAAAGAAAAAGTATCTCTTTAAAAGTAGCCCATGTGATTCACAGGTATGGCAAATATCATTAAAAGGAACAGAAGTTTGGAAAACTCTTAACCAAGGCAGTTGCAAATTGGATTGTGAACAGGAGATATATGCAAGAGATGTTGCAAACTCAGTGAAATGAGCTTAATAATTTCATGGGTTCACTTGAGTTTGGTTAAACAAACATTTATTAAGTGATGACTACCTGCCTGACACAGTGGTAGGAGCCAGAGATACAAAGATGAAAAACTCAAATCCCCAGTCATAACTTCATTGGCATATCTCCATTGCCTGGGAGCTCACTGTGCTGTAAATGAGACTGTTATAGTCCTGATTGCAACCAGATGCAAAGGATAGACAAGAAAACTAGAAGAGGGGGTTGCTCTAGTAATCCAAGAGGGATTCGTAGAGGAACTGCAGTGAATAGGGACAGTCAGGATATGAAGTGGTTAGTGCTAAGTGACATAAAAATGTGAATTGTAGTTTTTCTTACTTTAGAGCCCAAAATAACTGCAAAGCAGCTCCCAATCCACACAAATACCCACTTTTCCTTATAATTGGACAAAGCGATGCTGACACCCAGTGGCTGTTTAAGATCACCCGCAGTTACCAGAGATGGGGTCCCGAGGGATATGGAAGACATCTTGCCCAACTTTGAGCGAGTAGACTGTCCCAGGGTCCTTAGCTGAAAGTGTAAGTCTAAATTCAGTCAGGAAGAATACACCGCATTTTGTGTCTGACACTACACAAAGCTTGGTTCCCAGTGAATTTAATGCTGACAAAAGCGCTAAATTAAACCTGCAGATGAGAATAGAATTGCATCAGAATTAGCCCCTTCCAAAGCTGAGGTAAAAGCAATTACCCTCAAAGTTTTCTGAAGAGCTACTATCCAAAGCACCAATCAGAAAATGAAATATTTTCATGTCAAATCAATATTGGTATGGCTATGTCACAGGGAACAGGCTCCCTGCTTTGGATGGAAGCCACTCAATCTCACTGTTCATTCAGAGTCAGGGCATGTTAGAGCCACTAAAGAACTTGTCAGATCAGATGGGAAAACTGAGGTCCAGTGAGGGGAAATGAGTTTCCCAAGATCTCAGGGCCAACTAATGTCAGAAAAAAGACACCAGTGCACTTCTTATCTGGCCAGACTTAATGCTGAATCTCCAGCATCCACCTTGGCCCATGTGATGAGTGCCACCTTCTAAGGAAAGATAGAGCAGAAAGATAAGAGTCTAGGTCATTGTTGAGTTCGTGAGGCTACTATACCACCCTGGACTTCTGACCTTTACACTTTTTTATAAATTTTCATCCATGTCCAGAACTTCAGTTACCATCTCTATGTTGTTCATGCCTTCATCTACTCAATGCCAATAGTTGGACAATTCAGAGAAGTGTTCAGAACCAAACTCAAGATCTTTTCTCCACAAATTTGAGTTTACTGTAGTATGCACTATATCAGTAAAGGACACTCTTTCCTTTTCCTTATCCCCATATCTAAACATAAAAGGCTCGAATATCTTCCTTCTTATATATCCCTTATATCAATGTACTCATTAATGTCTTCCCCACTATTACTCCACCTTGCCTTTCTGCTTTATATTTTGCTATAGCACTTATCAACATTTGCCACATATCTTGTTTATTTTGTTTGTCCTTTCCATCAGGATGTCAGCTTCTGTACCTGTCCTATTTAATGTCCCCCTGCTCTTTTGTCGTAGTTCATCAGGACTGCTATGACAAATACCACCTAATGGTTGGTTTAAAAAGCAGGAATTTATTGTCTCACAGTTATGAGGCTAGAGTCCAACACCAAAATATTGGCAAGACTTGCTTTCTCTCAGAGTCTATAGCATTTCAGCAATCTTCCATCACTTGGCAATCTTGTGTCTATTCCTCTGGTTTATGTGGACTTCGGGTTCCTACTTCCATATCCAATTTCCTTTGCTTACAAGGACTTCAACCATATGGAACTAAAGCTCAACCCTCATTCCTTTTGGCCAAAATATAACTAGTAATAACATCTTCAAAGGTCTTGTTTTCAAATGGATTCATATCCACAGGAATGTGGATTCAGATTTGAACATGTCTTTTGTAAGGTACATGATTCAATCCCTAGCACTTCTGCAAAGACTCCTTAGTTTTCTTCATAGCTCTTATCAGCATCTGAAGTATGTATGTATGCATGTATGTGTGTGTGTATTTGTGAGAATAAGAGCCTCATCTGTCTTGTATGTGGTTGTTCACTATTGTAGTCCAGAAAAGAGCAGGGATTTTGTATGTTTGGTTCCTACTGTAAATCCTCAATACTCAGAGTAGTGCCTAGTACAGAGTAGGTACAGAGCAAAATGCTGGTTGGAGGATTGAATATGTATATGTGTACATGCCTAATGTACATATAATGCTTGGAGAATGGCTGCTTCTGGCAGAGGATGCACAGGGTCTAGTAAATGTCTGGTTAGAGCCTAAAACTTCTCAACTACCTGTACTTCATTATTTCTAGCCTATAACTATGGGAGCCTAATGCTGCATATCTGACAAAGTCTCTAAAGGTAGTCTCTAATGTGGAAAAATTGTTTATGTCATTCTTGGCTTCTGTAAAGAAAGGAAGGATACCTGGAAGATGTTGTCTCAGGCTAATCTATTCTGCCACTTTTATTTTATGTTACTTTTTTCCTTCTAGATTTTATCTATAAGGGAGAAGGTCAGCCACTTGTTCATATTATAGGTTAGCTGGTCCTTCACTAAGTCTGCTATTTCATTGAAATAATAATAATAATAATATAACTACTCTATTCAAGGCTCTGTGACAGGAATAGAAGGTCTGCCTGCCGCCACTCATGTTCATTCTGTGACCCCACACTGGCGTTCTTCACGTAGAGCCAGAATTATCTTTCCGTCTCTCTCTCTCCCTCCTTCCCTCCCTTACTGGTTTAACACGATAACGTTTATATTTTGTTCCATAAGAACAGCGTTCCTGGTCAGCAGAAGGCTGGCCGCATGATTATTTGGGGACCCTGACATCTTCTATCTTGTAATTCTGAGCTCTTTCAGGGCATCAGAGATCTCTGTGAATGGTGAAGAAATAGGAAGGATCATTCATGGGAGGCTTTTATATTCACTCAGTGAGTGAATGATCTCTTTAAAATGTAAATTGCACGCTGTCTTACCTTGCCTAAAATCTTCAGTGTCTTCCCATTTGCCTTAGAATAAAATCTGAACTTCTCACTGTGGTCCACAAGACCCTACACGGTGGGTCCTACCTACCTACCTCTTTGATTTTACTGCTTTCTTTTTTTGTGAAAAATAACATGTACAAAACAGCAATAAATTTCAAAGCACATCACAACAATTAGTTGTAGAATGGATTTCAGAGTTTGGTGTAGGTTACAATTCTACAATTTTAGGTTATTATTTCTAAGTGCTTTAGATATTGGAGACTAAAAGAAACATCAAAATAATGATTCAGCAGAAACATCAATATAATGATTCAGCAATCATACTCATTTGTTCAATTCTACCTTCTCTGTATAACTCCACCATCACCTTTGATCTTTTTCCCACTTTTTAGGGGTATTTGGGCTATGACCATTCTAACTTTTTCATGTTGGAAGGGGCTGTTGATAATATGGGATAGGGGAAGGGAACTAGTTGATGTTCTGGAGAAGCTGGCCCCTCTGCATTTCAGGAATTATCTGGTTCAGGGACCCATTTGGAGGTTGTAGGTTTTTGGAAAGTTATCCTAGTACATTGAACCTTTGTAGAATCTTGCATAATGACCTAGATGTTCTTTAGGATTGGCAGGAATGGTTTTGGTTGGGGTTTGGCAAGCTATGATAAGTAGCAATGTCTAACTGAAGCTTGCATAAGAGTGACTCCAGAGTAACCTCTTGAATCTATTTCAACTCTCTCAGCCACTGATACCTTATTTGTTACACTTTTACTCTCCCTTTTGGTCAGGATGGCATTGTTGATCCTACCGTGCCAGAGCCAAGCTTCATCCTGAGAGTCATCTCCCATGTGGCCAGGGAGACTTTCACCCCTGGATTTCACATCCCACGTGGGGTGGAGGCTGCCTCCCCTGTTAAATGTCCCCCTGCCTCTTCCTCAAAGACACTCTATATATCACACTCTATAATTTTCTTCATAGATCTTAGTTCCTGAAATTATATGTTTTTACTTATTTATGAGAATAAAGACCTTGTCTGTCTTGCATATTATTGCTCATTACTGTAGCCCAGAAGAGTGTCTGCCATTTGGGGAGGTGCTTAGTACATGTCTACTGATGACTTACCACACAGCAACCACTCATCAAAGCACTGCATAGATATTAACTCATTTAATTCTCACAATACCTGTAAGGTCAGTACTGTAATGATCCCTCTTTTGTAGAAGGAATTGAGGCCCAGGGTGACAGTAACTTATGTCATTTTACATAGCTAACAAGTGGAGAAGCTAGAATTCTGATTTTAGAATTTATGGCCTTGACCACTATACTATACCACCCCCAATCAGAGAACCCCAATTTAAGAATAAAATTGTGGATCATCTGGTCACTTCAAAACCATCAGATGCGTAATATGCTCTATGACTTTCTTCTGAAGTTTCCTGACCCATTTTGAGTTCCTTTTGATGCCTGCTTCCTCTGGGTGAAGCCATTCCGTTATGGAAAGTTAATTTTCCCCCAATCTTGTGATGCAATCTGCCTCCCTATAGTTTCTCCTCCAAGGAGAAATTCAAAAGTTTCTCTCAAAAGGAGCTAACCCTCTGTGTCCAGGAAAGCCCAGGGCTGCCCTCCTGCTCCTCCTTTCCTCCCAGTTGAATAATGCAAGGTTCTTCTTGAGTATGGTTTATCTTCCTTTTGCTGCAAGGAAGCACAGGGAATATATGAGTGAACCCATTCTTTGTTCTTATACCTCTTCTGGGGAGTTATGAGCCAGAACTGAGTTAGTGGGATTTCTAAGCCCATTACATCTGATTTCTTTGAATCTCATCTTACAGCCAAGATAGTAACAACAAAACTCATGTGACATGAAGGCAATTCCTTCCCGGCACAGTAGGAGCTGTTATCTGGTGCTCCTTGGATGATGCTATTATCATTACTTACAGCTCCCGTGCTCCCTTCACAGCCTGAAATCACAAGCATGGGAGAGGCTGATAAAGGAACTGGTTTATATATATGCCTTTCCTTTCATTGCTGATATGCTTGCCCTTCGTAGATTTCCTACAAAATAATGGAATTGTGAAGTGAGGAGAAAATTTATATTGGGTTAGGGATGATAGAGGCCTATTGTGATGGACTTTGTGCCGGCTACTGATTCAGAGGGTGGAGGTAGGCAGTGTTTACAGATAGAATAAAGCATTTGCAAAATAAAAAAAAGGCAATATGGAATAAGGGAGACTGACCTGTGTGCAAATACTAAAATACTAGCTCAATTTGTTTGCTGTGTATCTCTGGAAAGATATTTTACCTCTTTGAGTCTCTGTTCCTTGTCTTTAAAATGGGGAAATAATACCTACCTGACATAGCTGTTCTGAGGCTTAATTACATTATGTGTTGTGTTCTGTGTGGGTCCTCAGTGCATGGTAAGTAAAGGCAGTTGAACTCAACTGAGATTTCTTTTATTTGTCAACAGTCTATGTTCATAGGACTTAAATCTCTGTCCCTATTTAACCTGTTTATTAAATAGGGTGGTACAACAGAAAGGCAGAGGAGTTTATAGTTATTACAATTAAATATGCCCAGTGCTTTATAGTTTCGCAAAATGCTTTCCCATGTGCTATTTAATCCCTGTACAACCCTTTGAGGGAGGGATAGTGTTCTAGTTTGCAAGCTGCTGGAATGCGATATACCAGAAATGGAATGGCTTTTAAAAGGGGGAATTCATTAATTTGCAAGTTTGCAATTAATAAGACCATGAAAATGTCCCAATTAAAGCAAGTCTTTTTAAAAATGTCCAAATTAAGGTACCACCAAGAGGTTACCATCATCAAGAAAGGCTGATGAAGTTCAGGGTTTCCCTCTCAACTGGAAAGACATGGCAATGTCTGCTAGCTTTCACTCCAGCTTCTTGTTTCATGAATCTCTACCGGAGGTGTTTTCCATCTTCATCTCTAAAGGTCTCTGGCTGCTGTGGGCTCTCATGGTTCTCCTGGCTCTGTTTATTTCCTCCAAAATGTTTCCTCTATTAAAGGATTCCAGTAAACTAAACAAGACCCACCTGGAATGGATGGAATTACATCTCCCTCTATTCAAAAGTCAATACCCCAACTGGGTGTATCATATCTCCATAGAGATAATCTAATTAAAGTTTCCAACCTACATTATTGAATCAGGATTTTTAAAATGGTTGCTTCCACATGATTGGATCAGGATTAAAACATGGCTTTTCTAGGGTACATAATCCTTTCAAACCAGCACAGATAGTATTTTACATTTTTCAGGTGAAGAAACTAGGACACAGAGAGGTTATTTAACTTGCCCAAGATCAAAGAGTTAGTGAGTGATTGGTCACTTTTGTAGCCCGAAGGCCAAGATGAGGAACTTGCCTTGAACTCAGGTCTCCTGATTTTTTTTTTTAACATTTGTTCTCCCTATTATTTGTTTATTTTTAATCCATATGTTTTACTCATCTGTCCTTACCATAGATGAAAGGATCATCGGACACAAGGTTTTCACAATCACACAAACATGGCTACTGGAACAGAGCTCTACAGTTTCAGGTGCTTCCCTCTAGCCTAATGCACCTTAATCCAAAAAAGAGATGTCTATATAATGCGTAAGAATAACCTCTTGGTTCTGAAACCTGTCAGCCACTGACACTTTATGTTGTCTCATTTTTCTCTTCCCCCTTTTGGTCGAGAAAGCTTTCTCAATCCCTTAATACTGAATCCCAGCTTATCCTAGGATTTCTGTCCCCACGTTGCCAGGGAGGTCTATATCCCTGGGAGTCATGTCCCATGTAGAGAGGGGAGGGCAGTGAGTTTGCTTGCCGTGTTGGCTGAGAGAGAGAGAGGCCACATTTGAGCCACAAAAGAGGTTCTCTGGGGGTGACACTTAGGTCTAATTTTTTTTTTTTATTAACTAAAAAAAAAATTAACTAACACAACATTTAGAAATCATTCCATTCTACATGTGCAATCAGTAATTCTTAATATCATCACATAGATGTATGATCATCATTTCTTAGTACATTTGCATGGATTTAGGAAAAGAACTAGCAAAACAACAGAAAAGGATATAGAATGATAATATAGAGAAAAAAATAAAAATAATAATAAAAATAAAAAATAGAAAAAATATATAAAAAAGAAAAAAAAGGAAAAAGAAAAAAAACAAAAAACCCAAACAAACAAACAAACAAACAAAAAAAACTATAGCTCAGATGCAGCTTCATTCAGTGTTTTAACATAATTACATTATAATTAGGTAGTATTGTGCTGTCCATTTTTGAGTTTTCATATCTAGTCCTGTTGCACAGTCTGTATCCCTTCAGCTCCAATTACCCATTATCTTACCCTGTTTCTAACTCCTGATGGCCTCTGTTACCAATGACATATTCCAAGTTTATTCTCGAATGTCGGTTCACATCAGTGGGACCATACAGTATTTGTCTTTTAGTTTTTGGCTAGACTCACTCAGCATAATGTTCTCTAGGTCCATCCATGTTATTACATGCTTCATAAGTTTATCCTGTCTTAAAACTGTATAATATTCCATCATATGTATATACCACAGTTTGTTTAGCCACTCTTCTGTTGATGGACATTTTGGCTGTTTCCATCTCTTTGCAATTGTAAATAATGCTGCTATAAACATTGGTGTGCAAATGTCCGTTTGTGTCTTTGCCCTTAAGTCCTTTGAGTAGATGCCTAGCAATGGTATTGCTGGGTCATATGGCAATTCTTTATTCAGTTTTTTGAGGAATCGTCAAACTGCCTTCCACAGTGGTTGCACCATTTGACATTCCCACCAACAGTGGATAAGTGTGCCTCTTTCTCCGCATCCTCTCCAGCACTTGTCATTTTCTGTTTTGTTGATAATGGCCATTCTGGTGGGTGTGAGATGATATCTCATTGTGGTTTTGATTTGCATTTCTCTAATGGCCAGGGACATTGAGCATCTCTTCATGTGCCTTTTGGCCATTTGTATTTCCTCTTCTGAGAGGTGTCTGTTCAAGTCTTTTTCCCATTTTGTAATTGGGTTGGCTGTCTTTTTGTTGTTGAGTTGAACAATCTCTTTATAAATTCTGGATACTAGACCTTTATCTGATATATCATTTCCAAATATTGTCTCCCATTGTGTAGGCTGTCTTTCTACTTTCTTGATGAAGTTCTTTGATGCACAAAAGTGTTTAATTTTGAGGAGCTCCCATTTATTTCTTTCTTTCTTCAGTGCTCTTGCTTTAGGTTTAAGGTCCATAAAACCGCCTCCAATTGTAAGTTTCATAAGATATCTCCCTACATTTTCCTCTAACTGTTTTATGGTCTTAGACCTAATGTTTAGATCTTTGATCCATTTTGGGTTAACTTTTGTATAGGGTGTGAGATACGGGTCCTCTTTCATTCTTTTGCATATGGATATCCAGTTCTCTAGGCACCATTTATTGAAGAGACTGTTCTGTCCCAGGTGAGTTGGCTTGACTGCCTTATCAAAGATCAAATGTCCATAGATGAGAGGGTCTATATCTGAGCACTCTATTCGATTCCATTGGTCAATATATCTATCTTTATGCCAATACCATGCTGTTTTGACCGCTGTGGCTTCATAATATGCCTTAAAGTCCGGCAGCGTGAGACCTCCAGCTTCGTTTTTTTTCCTCAAGATACTTTTAGCAATTCGGGGCACCCTGCCCTTCCAGATAAATTTGCTTATTGGTTTTTCTATTTCTGAAAAATAAGTTGTTGGGATTTTGATTGGTATTGCATTGAATCTGTAAATCAATTTAGGTAGGATTGACATCTTAATTATATTCAGTCTTCCAATCCATGAACACGGTATGCCCTTCCATCTATTTAGGTCTTCTGTGATTTCTTTTAGCAGTTTTTTGTAGTTTTCTTTGTATAGGTCTTTTGTCTCTTTAGTTAAATTTATTCCTAAGTATTTTATTCTTTTAGTTGCAATTGTAAATGGACTTCGTTTCTTGATTTCCCCCTCAGCTTGTTCATTGCTAGTGTATAGAAATGCTACAGATTTTTGAATGTTGATCTTGTAACCTGCTACTTTGCTGTACTCATTTATTAGCTCTAGTAGTTTTGTTGTGGATTTTTCCAGGTTTTCGACGTATACTATCATATTGTCTGCAAACAGTGATAGTTTTACTTCTTCCTTTCCAATTTTGATGCCTTGTATTTCTTTTTCTTGTCTAATTGCTCTGGCTAGAACCTCCAACACAATGTTGAATAATAGTGGTGATAGTGGACATCCTTGTCTTGTTCCTGATCTTAGGGGGAAAGTTTTCAATTTTTCCCCATTGAGGATGATATTAGCTGTGGGTTTTTCATATATTCCCTCTATCATTTTAAGGAAGTTCCCTTGTATTCCTATCTTTTGAAGTGTTTTCAACAGGATAGGATGTTGAATCTTTTCAATGCCTTCTCTGCATCAATTGAGATGATCATGTGATTTTTCTGCTTTGATTTGTTGATATGGTGTATTACATTAATTGATTTTCTTATGTTGAACCATCCTTGCATACCTGGGATGAATCCTACTTGGTCATGATGTATAATTCTTTTAATGTGTTGTTGGATTCGATTTGCTAGAATTTTGTTGAGGATTTTTGCATCTATATTCATTAGAGAGATTGGTCTGTAGTTTTCTTTTTTTGTAATATCTTTGCCTGGTTTTGGTATGAGGGTGATGTTGGCTTCATAGAATGAATTAGGTAGATTTCCCTCCACTTTGATTTTTTTGAAGAGTTTGAGGAGAGTTGGTACTAATTCTTTCTGGAATATTTGGTAGAATTCACATGTGAAGCCATCTGGTCCTGGACTTTTCATTTTGGGAAGCTTTTGAATGACTGATTCAATTTCTTTACTTGTGATTGGTTTGTTGAGGTCATCTATTTCTTCTTGAGTCAAAGTTGGTTGTTCATGCCTTTCCAGGAACCCGGCCATTTCATCTAAATTGTTGTATTTATTAGCGTAAAGTTGTTCATAGTATCCTGTTATTACCTCCTTTATTTCTGTGAGGTCAGTAGTTATGTCTCCTCTTCCATTTCTGATCTTATTTATTTGCATCCTCTCTCTTCTTCTTTTTGTCAATCTTGATAAGGGCCCATTAATCTTATTGATTTTCTCATAGAACCAACTTCTGGTCTTATTGATTTTCTCTATTGTTTTCATGTTTTCAATTTCATTTATTTCTGCTCTGATCTTTGTTATTTCTTTCCTTTTGCTTGCTTTGGGATTAGTTTGCTGTTCTTTCTCCAGTTCTTCCAAGTGGACAGTTAATTCCTGCATTTTTGCCTTTTCTTCTTTTCTGATATAGGCATTTAGGGCAATAAATTTCCCTCTTAGCACTGCCTTTGCTGCGTCCCATAGGTTTTGATATGTTGTGTTTTCGTTTTCATTCGCCTCAAGATATTTACTAATTTCTCTTGCAATTTCTTCCTTGACCCTCTCGTTGTTTAAGAGTGTGTTGTTGAGCCTCCACGTATTTGTGAATTTTCTGGCACTCCGCCTATTATTGATTTCCAACTTCATTCCTTTATGATCCGAGAAAGTGTTGTGTATGATTTCAATCTTTTTGAATTTGTTAAGACTTGCTTTGTGACCCAGCTTATGGTCTATCTTTGAGAATGATCCATGAGCACTTGAGAAAAAGGTATATCCTGCTGTTGTGGGGTGTAATGTCCTATAAATGTCTGTTAAGTCTAGCTCATTTATTGTAATATTCAAATTCTCTATTTCTTTATTGATCCTCTGTCTAGATGTTCTGTCCATTGATGAGAGTGGTGAATTGAAGTCTCCAACTATTATGGTATATGTGTCTATTTCCCTTTTCAGTGATTGCAGTGTATTCCTCACGTATTTTGGGGCATTCTGGTTCGGTGCATAAATATTTATGATTGTTATGTCTTCTTGTTTAATTGTTCCTTTTATTAGTAGATAGTGTCCTTCTTTGTCTCTTTTAACTGTTTTACATTCGAAGTCTAATTTGTTGGATATTAGTATAGCTACTCCTGCTCTTTTCTGGTTGTTATTTGCATGAAATATCTTTTCCCAACCTTTCACTTTCAACCTATGTTTATCTTTGGGTCTAAGATGTGTTTCCTGTAGACAGCATATAGAAGGATCCTGTTTTTTAATCCATTCTGCCAGTCTATGTCTTTTGATTGGGGAATTCAGTCCATTGACATTTAGTGTTATTACTGTTTGGATAATATTTTCCTCTACCATTTTGCCTTTTGTATTATATGTATCATATCTGATTTTCCTTCTTTCTACACTCTTCTCCATATCTCTCTCTTCTGTCTTTTTTTATCTGACTCTAGTGCTCCCTTTAGTATTTCTTGCAGAGCTGGTCTCTTGGTCACAAATTCTCTCAGTGACTTTTTGTCTGAGAATGTTTTAATTTCTCCCTCATTTTTGAAGGACAATTTTGCTGGATATAGGAGTCTTGGTTGGCAGTTTTTCTCTTTTAGTAATTTAAATATATCATCCCACTGTCTTCTAGCTTCCATGGTTTCTGCTGAGAAATCTACACATAGTCTTATTGGGTTTCCCTTGTATGTGATGGATTGTTTTTCTCTTGCTGCTTTCAAGATCCTCTCTTTCTCTTTGACCTCTGACATTCTAACTAGTAAGTGTCTTGGAGAATGCCTATTTGGGTCTATTCTCTTTGGGGTGCGCTGCACTTCTTGGATCTGTAATTTTAGGTCTTTCATAAGAGTTGGGAAATTTTCAGTGATAATTTCTTCCATTAGTTTTTCTCCTCCTTTTCCCTTCTCTTCTCCTTCTGGGACACCCACAACACGTGTATTTGTGCGCTTCATATTGTCATTCAGTTCCCTGATCCCCTGCTCAAGTTTTTCCATTCTTTTCCCTATAGTTTCTGTTTCTTTTTGGAATTCAGATGTTCCATCCTCCAGTTCACTAATTCTAGCCTCTGTCTCTTTAAATCTGCCATTGTAGGTATCCATTGTTTTTTCCATCTTTTCTACTTTGTCCTTCAATCCCATAAGTTCTGTGATTTGTTTTTTCAGTTTTTCTATTTCTTCTTTTTGTTCAGCCCATGTCTTCTTCATGTCCTCCCTCAGTTTATTGATTTGGTTTTTGAAGAGGTTTTCCATTTCTGTTCGTATATTCAGAATTAGTTGTCTCAGCTCCTGTATCTCATTTGAACTATTGGTTTGTTCCTTTGACTGAGCCATATCTTCAATTTTCCTGGCATGATCCATTATTTTTTGCTAGCGTATGTGCATTTAATCAGATTTCCCTGGGTGTGGGACCCAGCAGGTTGAAAGATTTTCCTGTGAAATCTCTGGACTCTGTTTTTCTTATCCTGCCCAGTATGTGGTGCTCGTCTGTCTGTGGGTCCCACCAGTAAAAGATGCTGTGGCTCCTTTAACTTTGGAAGACTCTCACTGTGGGGGAGGGTCACTAGCCGAAGCGGCTTGGGGGAGTGCCGCTCCAAATCTCCCAGCCAGCCCGGGAGTCCGCGTGTGTGGGGGTGGGTGCCGGCCACTGCGGCGTGGGGGAGTGCCGATCCAAATCTCTCAGCCGGCCTGGGAATCCGCGTGTGTGGGGGGGCTGCCGGCCGCCGCGGCTTGGGGGAGTGCCACTCCAAATCTCCCAGCCGGCCTGGGAATCCGCGTGTGGGGGGGGCGCCGACTGCTGCGGCTTGAGGGAACCACCTGTCCAAATCTCCCAGCCGGCCCGGGAAGGAGGGAGGGAGGGGCTCCGGCTGCCAGCTGCCATGGCCCAGGGAAGCGCGCGCCCCTCGGGGATCTCACCGCAGAAGATTCTCCCAGCCGGTTCTGTCATGGCTCCGGGCGCTGTTCTGTACCGTTTCTGTTTCTTTAGTAGCTGTTCTGGAGGAGGAACTAAGACCCATGCATCTTACTAAGCCGCCATCTTCTCCGCAAGTATGATTTGTGTTTTTGAAAGATAATCTGCCTGCTGCACAGAGGACGGAAGGCGGGGGTGGATCGGAAGAGGGAGCGAAGGGAGACCTTCCTGTTGGTCTCACAGGAGAATTCTAAGAGCAAAAGGAACTCTTAATGCAGACTCCCCACCCCCCGCCCCCTCCTCAGCGTCCTTCTTAGGTCTAATTTTAAGTAAGCTTAGTCTATGTTTTGTTGGGATAAGTTTCATAGGAACAAACCCCAGGATTGAGGGCTTGGCCTATTGATTTGGTTGTCCCCACTGCTTGTGAGAATATCAGGAGTTCTCCAAATGGGGAAGTTGAATTTTCCCCCTTTCTTGCCATTCCCCCAATGGGACTTTGCAAATACTTTTTTATTTTCTCAGATCACTCTGGGATTTATCGAGGCATCCCTCTGGACAAACCTACAAAATCTCATGACCCATTCAAGGTTCCATGTACTCATGGTGTTCAATTAGTCTCCTGATTTAAAATTCTTTTTCAGATTTCCTTATTCAAATAGAGTTCTTTGCTGGAGTTATGAAAGTGTTCCTTATTACTGTATCTTCTAGGCTACTTGATGCTGTATCTTCTATGTTAATGCCTGGGGCTCAAAGAGCACTACATAGGCATTTATATAGAAATATAAAAGTTTTAAGTAGTTTTGTATATAAATGAATTTTGTAAGAATGGGGATTAATAGACCGGGTGTACTAAATAAGGCAACTTATAAATGACCTTCCCTCCCAACCCAAACCTTGTAGATTATTCCTCTCCCCATCATCTGTGTGCCCTAGACTGGAGCATTTGAAACTTGAACCATAAGAACAATTATAAAGAAAAAAAAGTGGATGGTCCAAAAAATTGTGTTCTAAGAAAGAAGAGAAATGTTGTGATTAATAGGCATTGCTTAGGGGAGCAGCATGAAGCAGTGGTGGGGGTGGGAGTTTTAGGTCAGTTCTTCATCTAAGTCATATTTGCCTATATGGATTATAGATTTCTATGTATCCTCACGACTCTAAGGCAACCCAACACACCCCCTAAACTGATTGTCAGGCGCTAGTAACAGCAGACTTCCAGCTGCCTCCCTAATTTATTCCTTTCTTGACCTAACCCTTCTTGACCTTTCTAGCACCTACATTCCTACCTGTTCTAGCCTCCACAGCTCCTAACTCCTTGCTCATCCCCCATTCATGGCCTCCATCTTGGACCTCCTTCTATGATTCTGATTTCTGGCTTCCATCCTTGATTAGGATGAATTCTATTTGTTCTGGCTGCCCTGAAAAGCACACATCCTCATAAGGGCAGTTCCCTCCAGTTAGCACTATTTCTTCAAATAGGAATTGACAATATGGAATCTTTTATTTCTAATGTGCAGTGATTCTATTCCTTCCCTCCTTCCCTCCTTCCTTCCTTCCTTCCTTCCTTCCTTCCTTCCTTCCTTCCTTCCCTCTTCCCCTCTACCCCTCCTCCCCTTCTCCCTTCCTTCCTTCCCTCCCTACCTCCTTTCTTTCCTCCTTCTCTCCCTCAATTAACCAGTGTACACTGAATGCCACCTACTCACTGGGCACATTAGTGCCATAGTACAGTGAGGCTAAGGCACAGTCCTTGTCCTATGAAGCTCAGCATGCAGAAGGAAT
This sequence comes from Tamandua tetradactyla, assembly GCF_023851605.1. NCBI lineage: Eukaryota > Metazoa > Chordata > Mammalia > Pilosa > Myrmecophagidae > Tamandua > Tamandua tetradactyla. Next base: position 33,076,870 of record NC_135346.1, read on the forward strand.
TGGAGTAGCATAATTGTTAAAAGCATATGGCTATAGACCTAGGTACTTACAGCTCTGCTGCATTGCCAGATGCTTAGCCTGTGTTACCTTAGTTAAGGTATTTAACCTCTTTGAGCCTGCTTCTCCATTTGTTAGATGGGATTATTATGATGTAGAATTAATGTGATAAGTGAAATAATAACATTGACTTGTTTTTATTAGTGAGGGGTGGGTTAATAAAAGGTAATTAAATTTAGCATGGTCAATTCAACATTAGGGAAAGCATAAGAGTCCTTATCCAGATTTGTAAACAAGACTTTTTGAAAGAAGTTACAACCCAGCTATTGTATTAATGATGAGCATGAGTTAACCGTGTTTGGGGAACATGGAACATTTCCGGAGGAAGGAACAGCATATATAAAGGTCTAGAAGAGAGAGATAGCATGGCACCACATGTAATTCAGAATGACTAGAGAAAAATTTTGAGGAGTAGTCAGAGATGAGGCCAGCATCCTGTTTACTACCTTTTAAAATAATTCTCTACTTCTTGCTCAGGCAATAGCCCTTGTAAGGATATAGCCCCATCTCCTTACCCTACTTTTCCTCTTTGCACAGTTGTGATTTGCTAGGGGCAAGGGATACCCTAGAGAAAGTTCTTTCCCCTTGGTGACTTACTTACAGAATTGCTGATGCAGGTACCCCATGGAAAACTTGGAGCCATATTCTATTTACAGACATTTCAGCCTTACGCAGCAGATCCAGCTGCTGCAGTTTGCCTCATTACCCATTAAGGGGACATTTGCATGGAAATAAATGGTTTTCTCACCTTGTTCCCCAGGCAGATTTTTCCTGGTCTGGCTGTTTGTCCAGTAAGGGTCAGGTTGGGGGAGTGATAAGGAGGTCAACGAGACATGTTTCCATATGCCTGCTTGTAGAACCACAGGATGTCAGGATGGGGGATACTTTGTGGGTCAATTTTACTCTAATCTGACACACAAAACTGTGACATTTCCAGTCTTAGACCTCAGGAATGTAAGTTGTAGGAAACATGTGGGGCTGGTAAGAAGAGAGTGATCGTAATGTTGAAAGAGGAGATTGGTTGCAAAGCTGTTAAAATTTGCCTCTGTGATTGACCATCAATGGCAAACATACAGCATACCTGCCTATATTTCTCTTTCAAATGCCCACAGCAGGCATTACTGCTGATGGTAGCACTCTTCTGACCCCAGACAGGGCCTCAGAATCATTCTAAATATAGTGTTCCATAGTCCACTATTGAGTATTGGGGTTGTCACTTTTAATGAAATCCACTTACTGTATTCATTCATTGCTTCTCTTTTGATATGCAGAGAAAGATAGAACCATCAAAGTGTAGGGCTCAGCTTATACTACAGTTCAGTGCTCCTGACCCAAACCCTTTGAAGGGTTTGCTTTCTTTAGAGGTATCACATGAATCATTTAAAGATTCTTCTTTCCAAAATATGCTGTCATGGTGCCACTTCCCTGCTCAGAACCCTTCAGTAGCTCCTCATTGCCTGTAGAACAAAGTTTTACACGTTCTGAACCCAACTTCAGGCAAAGTGGACTCCCACTCATTGTTTATTCCTCTTCCCTTCAACTTACCTACACTTATCCTCTGCTTGGGACAAGGCTTTCAGCCTTTCTGAAACTGGTGAATTTCAATCATACTGACCTTCTTCTCACTAGCTCTAACATTTGTGGTCAAGCCACATCTAAACATTTATGGTCAAGCAAGCCACACCACTTATTGGAAGTTTAGAAATATTAGTGAGGTTTTATTGCTAGAGAAATGACATCTGGCCAATAGTGCTCTGGGCCCCACTGCCATGACTCACTAGAAAAGATGAAGTTATGTCTAAAACCTAAATGTTGAGTTAGTTTAGGGGAAAATGTTGACCCTTTTTCCCTGCAAACACAGCCCAACTGGTATCCAAGAATCTCACCACTATGATTAATGTCCTTTGGCTTGAGGTAGAGTGAGAAGGGACAGTGAGCGAGGAAGGAATTTAGAGAAGCTTTCCCTGGAGGCCTTCATTTAGCACAATTGTCTCTCTTTTTCTTTCTCTCTCTAATTGCTACTTGTATGTCTTTTTTTTCTGTCTATCTACAGGACAGTATCTCATTAATTAATTAAATCAATATTTATCAAGCACCTTCTGTTTTGTTCACCACTGTTTTTGGAGGTGGGAATACAAAAATAAATAAGATAAATTCCCTCCTCTCATGGAATGTGTATTCAGGTGAGAAAGGCAGACAAGATACAAGTAAACAAATAAATATTGCCTCTGTTGCCATACATTTTTTTGTGTGTGTATGTGATACAATGTGTTATAAGTAAGTACTTGTTACCTTGGCTTACTTATAACACATTGTGTCACACACACACAGAAAAAGGTGGACGTGTACCCATTTATTCAGGTATATTTATTGAATGTTGAGATATCCAACAAGCATCTCTTTAATTAGATCTTTAATCAATCAAGATGGTCCATAAGCAGGGAGCCTAGAATGATGTAGCCAGGAGTCAGCTCCATGAATCCATGTGCAACTACACTTAGGATACTGGGTGCTGTACTGGACACAGCACTGGCAAACTAGAGGATGTCTGAGGACAGTGACCAGGTTGGGCTGAGATTTTGATATCATGTTGCTTGGAAAGCTTTTGAAGGAAGTGGAACTGTTTGGAGAATAGTCTAGGAACTAGGTTGAGAGGTGGGCATTGTTGGCGATTACTGGCTCTAATTATCTAAAGGGCTAATACAGGTAAAAAATGAGTGTTTGCTCTGTCAGTCCTAGAGGTTGAAACCAGAACCAGTGAAAATGCCCAGAGGTAGCTCTTAGTTCAATTTAAGTTGTCCCAAATCGAGATATACAGCCTTGTGTGTAAGGAAGCTCCCTGACAGTGGAGAAGTTTGAAATAAGTTGTTTGCATTCAAGAATTAGGGATGTGTTTGTACGAGGTTATCTCTATTAGTGGCATGAATTTCTTAAAATTAAAATGATATGAATTTTATTTTTGATGGACACATTAAGTTTCTTATACTGGTAGACCTGTAAAATAGTTCTATTCCAAATTTATTTTCAAAAGTAAAATTCTTTCTTTAAAAGTAACCAACACAATGTATATTAAAGCAAAATGAGAAAAGAAAAACTTGTTCATATCAATTAAACATTAAAACGTATACATTAAAAATTAAATAAACAAAATCATTCTTGGCAATATTTGTATACTTTAATCAATTACTTGCTTATATAATTCACATTTGAAAGTTTTAAAGAGTATAGTTTTTATTATGCTCTTATAAGTTTGATTTTTTTAATTTCTTATTAGTATATATGTATGTACGTATATATTTAGAGACAATTCTTTTGAAAATTCCATTGGTAATGAATTAAAAAAAATTAAGAGCAAACTGACTTTTTAAAATTAGGACGAGACCTAAATGTCTGTCTCATGACACTGAATGTCCTCTCTCCAGGCCACACCTCCACCTCAGGCAGTTGATTCAACAAGGGTGGCTATGTTCAGTGGGGCTAATGGGGATAATGTCACTATAGGCTATAGTTACTCATTTAAACATTCACACTAACATAGCTATATACCTATATCTCTTGGGTTCATATGGAAATAGTATATATTTTATGTACTATTTTTATATATGTATTATACTTAAAGATATAGAACATGGATTATTTATTACTTTGTAATCATTGTCAACTCCTAAAATATATTTTTCTCTCTAAAAATTACCAGATACATTAACCAGTTAATGTAAGAAGTAAGTTCTTAAGGGGCCTGTTCTAATTTGCTAGCTACCGGAATGCAATATAGCAGAATCAGAATGGCTTTTAAAAAGGGGAATCTAATAAGTTGCTAGCTTACAGTGCTAAGGCCAAGAAAATGTCCAATTAAAACAAGTCTATAGAAATGTCCAATCAGAGATATCCAAGGAAAGATACCTTGGTTCAAGAAGGCCAATGATGTTCAGGGTTTCTCTCTCATTCTGGAAAGGCACGTGGAGAACACAGTCACAGTTTCTCTCTCAGCTGGAAGGGTACATGGCGAGCAAGGCATCATCTGCTAGCTTTCTCTCCTGGATCCCTGTTTCATGAAGCTACCCGGGAGGCGTTTTCCTTCTTCATCTCCAAAGGTCGCTGGTTTATGGCTCTCTGCTTCTCGTGGCCTGGCTATGTTGTTCTTCTCTGCTCTCTCTGAATCTCTCATTCTCCAAAATATTTCCTCCTTTATAGGACTCCAGTAACTAATTAAGACCCACCCAAATGGGTGGAGACACACCTCAACCTAATCCAGTTTTACAGTTCCAAACACACAGTACTGAATAGGGATTAGAAGAAATGCTGCCCTTACAAAATGGGATTAGGATTAAAACATGGCTTTTCTAGGGTACATACATTATTTCAAACCAGCACAAGGCCACAGTAAGGAATGATTTACATGATTCTTGGAGAATTTCATCTTTATGTTTCTTTCCATGTCGTTACTCCCATGTTTTCTTTATTTGCCCAATTTCAGTCCATCCTTCAAGGTGCAGCCGAAATATCACCTCTTCCCAGAATCGTTGTATGACTTTCTCAAGTCTTAGTACTTTCTGCCTTCTTTGACAACCTTTATATTTGTGTATTCTGTTCATTTTGATTTACATAAATTCTATTTTCAAATTGCTTTGCATTTGTCAGTTACATATTCCTGACTGGACTATGAAATCTTGAGTGGTGTGTCTTATTCTTCCTTTGTATACCCCAAATCTCTTGCCACAATTTGGGGCACCCAGGAATGTTTAAGACCTATTTTCCTTTTGTCCTAACAAGGCAGAAGCAGTATATATCTTTGGCCCTAGGACATAATGACCCTGGGTTTGAATCTTAGCTGTGTCACTTTGTAGCTATGTGACACTGGGATGTTACTTTACCCCTCTAAACTGTGTCTATAAAATGGGAATTATGATAGTACTTTCCTTTAAGGGATATCGAAGTGGTTCAATGAAGGAAGGAGTGATAAATTTACACAGTTACTGGCACGTTGTTAATACACAAGGAATGTTAGCAGTTATTAATAGTGTTGTTATTCCTTTTATCACAGGATCTGTCAGATCGAATGACCTGAATATGATTTGATGCCCTGAATCTTGTAAATCTAGAGACCTATTTTATATATGTATGTATACATTTGTATGCTTGTACTTATTTATTTATTTTGCCTTGTCCTAAAAAGGATTTAAGACAGCTTATTAGCATTCATAGGGAATAGCAAAGCAAAATACATTCTAAAATAAGAATGAAAAGTGATGCAAAAAGAAAATCAGGGTAGAGTAACGCAAAACTTAGATATGAAGATAGCATATAAAATGCATGGCATGAAATATTTTAGTCTTGATGGAGATGGGCTACAAATCTGGCTTTGAGTTTCTGAGGAGCAAAAAGTAAAACAAGATCAGTTACCCAATTTACAGTGAGAAAAAACAGTCAAGCTATATACGAAAAGTGTTAGGATTCCACCTACTGGGATTGGAGAGGATTCTTTTATTGCTCAGAGAGGAAGCCTTGCTTCATAAAGGACATCATCCTTGTGTTAGTTTTAAAGTTTATCCACAAGGTTTTTGAGACTCCTCCCTTCAAATATTGGTGATTAATTCCCTTGCCCAAAAGTGTGGAACATCTGACATTAGGATGTAAAAGGCACAGTGACTGCCTCTTTGCTTTCTGGGATCACTCACTTTGGGGAAAGCTGGCAGACATATTGTGAGGATATTCAAGCAGCCTATGGAGAGGTTCAGGTGGTGAGGAATTAAGGCCCATTCCAACAAACATATGACTCAGCCTTTCTGGGGGTAGCGCCTTCAGCCCCAGTTAGATCTTCAGATGACTCTGGCTCTGCCTGGTATTTTGACTGCAACCCTAGAAAAGAACCTAAGCCAGAGCCACTCAGTTAAGCTGTTTTTGGATTCCTGACCCTCAGAAACTTTTGACAGATGTTTGTTTATTTTTGTAAGCTACTAAATTATGGGATAATTTGTTACAAAGCAATAGATAACTAATGCAATTCTTCACACCTTCCACAGTTATCACAATGAGGAATTTCATGGAGATGCTTCTCACAGTGACCTTCAGCTTCTGATAAGTGCAAATTATGTCCACAGGGGTTCAATGCTCAGACAAACATGAAAAAACCTTTAAGAATTTACAGTTTCATGGGGTGAGAAAGGCAAACAAATAAATCATTCACTGTAGCATGCAGAGGGATGTATAGGTCTGAATGAAGGGACAAATGACAAATTATCGGAGCCCAGGAAATTAATGTTATTGAAGACTTCATGGAAGACATGGCATTTGGGTTAGGTCTTGTAGGAGGTTATATTAGAACTGCTTTTATTACAACTGCAGTAACCTTTCTATCTTAGATTGAATTCCTTGGAAACAGACCTTGAGATGAAGATTTCTGTGCAGGGAGTTTATATTAGGGTCTATAGTTGGGAACAATACCTGTGAGGTAGAGAGGGAAGGAGGATTAGGCAGATGAGGGATTGAATAGCAATTTAGGTACAACAGAGGCCTCAGCCAATCCCATGGCAAACTCTGGAGCTAGAGTGGCCTTTCAGGATTATCTCAAATTGAGGTGATGGTTCTGGGCCTTTGAGCCTCTGTATTGATAAGGCATTAGATGTGGGCTGCCCCTGGGGAGGGGCCCTAACCTTTGGTTATAGTTCTATTAGGCTAAGGGTAATTGCGAGGTCAGCAGCAGCAGCACCATTGGCAACTGAAGGAAGGAATAGTTTAGTCATAAAGGAGGATGGGGTGGCACATCACAGCATCAGTTCTATCAGCTTACACTGACTTGGGATAAGCAATTAGTAGGCAATAAATAAATAAATAAATGGCTCACAGATCTGAAAAGCCAGTGGATAGGATTCGTTTCAAGCATGTCTGGATTCAAAATACAAACAATGTCATCAATAATATGTCTGCTTTTCTGAACTCTATTTTCTTTTCTGTTGGCTTCATTCATGCCCCTGCGTTGGGGCAGAGAAAGCCATTATAGCTATATGCCAGCCTGCCATCCTAGTAGAAAAATATCTCTTTCTCAGAATTGCTAGTCTAGGTCATGGGCTGACTGTGATTGGCCTGCTTGGGTCACCTGAATATTCTGGAACTAATCCAGGTGACTATAGACTGATAGGTCAAGCCTGGATCATGTACCCATCCTGGCTTTGTCTTCATACAAAACACATGGACTGAATCACATAAGAAGGGTGGATTCTCAAGGGAAAATTGGCATTTATTATTTTTTACCAAAAGGAGGAGCTGGCAAATAGAAGACCTCCACAGGTAGTGGTATGTCAGTAGAAAGCAAAGGGGAGAAGGTCCTTCTAAGATAGGAACTAGCTTGGGCAATGACATGGAAGTGTTAAAGCATATGGCTTGTCCAGGGACTGACAAGTAGTATGTATTTATACATAAGCACATTCAATATGTAAAAATCTCTGTCTCCCCTGATACAGATATAGATCTATATACCCTTTAGCCAAGGGAAGAAGAATTCATTGTGAGTTTAAAATGATGCAGATAATGTTTACATATGCACACTGAGTCCAATCACAAGAGACACTAAGTTCCCCTGGGAAGCCTGTCTGAAAGATGAAGAGCCAGGAGAAGGAAAAGATGAGTGGAATGAGGTCTGGCAGGTTTTGCTTGCAGCTGGAGCAAGGCTGAATGAGCCAACGATTTTTCCTGAGGCTATTCCATCATGACCAAAGTGGTGTGAATTGGCCGTGGCAGCCTGTAAAGTCAGCTCTGAGACACATGATGACAGAGTATGGGCCTGATAGGAATTTGTGTCGCTCTCTGAAGGGTGGTAGCTTTGTTGATTACCAGGGCAGCTGAGAGCAAGGAGTTGTGCTGCAGATTCAAAAGGTCATGGTGCATAGGAAATAGCAATGGGTATGGAAGCAGGAGACCTGTGCTGGGTCACTCCTTATATGGACGAGGGCCACTTGGCTACCTCGTCTGTTAAAAGACTGCAAGAGGGCCACTCCTGACTCTGTGACTCTGGATGTAAGTAGAAACTTTGAGTGAGTGTGATACAGAAAGGTGTGTTTTGATGGAGGAAGGGAGAGTTGTCATGGGGGTGGCATATATCTCAGGGAGGGCGAAAGGAGACCTCAGTAAAGGGACAGGGGTACATAATCAAGAAATTGGAGAGACTTTATCCATGACATTGCCTATCCAGATATGAAACTGGAAGGAGAGATTATTTAGTAATGCACATGATTTGAAAAATGGGAAAGAAATTAAGCCCCAGTTGGGTTATATTGTTGTGGTTATATAAAAAAGATATTAACAAAGCTAGAGTTTGTACTGTGTCTTATGACTCTGTCTTCCTTGATTTGAAAATAATTTTCCCTACTGGGGGATTAGATAGTACTGACCAACCAAGTTTATTAACACTTCCTGAACTACAGGAAGTGATCGAAGATAAATGAAAGGCAGACGTGTATGCTGTACAGAGGTGCTGAGGCAGTTGAAAGGTGGGGCACATCTGTGCCATGGAGCAGCAGCTAATTCACCCAAGTACTGAGAGGCAGTGGACTCAAGGGAAAGAACACTGGACAACAGTTTCCCAAAATATTTTTCCTGGAACACAAGTTCCAACAAGTAAATTCCCCAGTCATTTGGGAAATATGATTATTTTATCTCACTCTGGGAGATTCTAAAAGTACATTAGCATACTAAAACCTCTGATAAATTCTGTAGGAAAGAAATCCATTTACCTCCATTTAATTGTTTCTTAAACCTGTCTCACTATCAATTCCCTCTCTACTTTTCATTTTTTGTGCATAATACCTCTTAACATCCTGTAGAAAGAATTTTGGAAAATGCTACAATAGATAAGGTTTAAGACCTTGGAAATTCCTCTCTTAATGTCAGTTTATCTTGGTAAAATTCAATGATTAAGTTAAATGTTTGCTGGGATTTTCCAGGCTCCTTTGATTCCAATAATTGCACACTAGTGGCAGAGTTAAGGCTGGGTCCAAGGAGGCAGGCCAACATCATTGTTTTCCTGGACCATCTCAATAGCCTCCTCATTGGTCTGCCACTTCCAATCTTGCACCTCCCAGAACCATTCCCTACACTGCAACCAGAGCCAATGTCCACAATGTAAATAGATCATGTCTCATCTTTATCCCCAAGCCTTCAATGTTCTCTCTAAGCTTTGAAGCAGGTTTTGAAACTGCATTATACCAGAAATCCTATGCTGAAATAGCTCACTCACCACCAATACACAATGAAATTAAATATTTTTTAAGTCAAGAAATACTTATTGGTTTCATAGAAATAGAGGACATAAGAAATGGAAGTTTCTTTGATAGCTGGATACCCAAGGTATAGTCTTCAGACTACTTGGGAGCCTGTTAGAAATGTAATGGCTCAGGCCTGACCCCAGACCTTCTGAATCAGAATCTGCACTTAACAAAGGCGCCAGGGGATTTGTGTGAACAATAGAGTTTGAGAGGCACTGTTTTAGACACTCTTAAGGTCATTGCACACATCACTAATGAGGCCATAGGAGTGCTGATAAAGTGCATAGGCTTTAGAGTCAAAGTCCAAACTGTGTTGGACTTTGGTCAAGTTAACATCTCTGAGCCTCAGTTTCCTCACCTGTAAAATGGGGGATAAAAGTACTAGTACCGAGCTCACTCGTATATTGTGAGGATTAAATGATATAAAATTAGAGAGAGCCCTTAGAGCCCTTAGTACTGCATCTGGTATATAACCCTTTATAAATAGTAGATAAAAATATGGGGAACCTGGGCAGGCCACGGTGGCTCAGCAGGCAGAATTCTTGCCTGCTATGCCTGAGACCTGGGTTAAATTCCTGGTGCCTGCCCATGTAAAAAAAAAAATTGGGAACCTGAGAAGCAGAGAAAAGTGCTACTACCCACGGAGGGCCTCCAACAGACAGTATCGTAGTCTAAGGGTAAAGCTTGACAGGGAGGAGACCAGGATGGGACATAAAGGCAATATTCATGTACTGATTCACCAATAGGTTATGGAACAGCCTCTGGCCAGGTTCTCTGATGGGCCTCATGAGCTTGGGGCTCCGAGGTAAGCACAGCTCAGTCCTTGTCCTCACAAAGCATACACCTGATGGGTCAGAGATCTCCTCAGAGAGGAACATGAATGGGGCTGAAAATAGCCTTGGCTAAACTCTGTCCTTGTTTGGCTTGGATCTTGCTGCAGCAGAGCTTTGATTCTAGCTGATGCTTTCCACTGGCTCTTATGCTTCCAAGAATTTCTCCTTGGGGAATTAAAAAGAGCCCCATTTCCCCCTCTTCCCCAAGGTATCATTTTGTGCATTTGAAAGGGGAAAAACACCCATCAGCTGTTTTAGATGGAAAATATAGGTTTTTTTTCCTATGTAAAATCATATTTTATTCAGGGCTTTCTGGGCCACTGAAACTTCAGCTTGTGTCTGCTTTTCTCAGACTCTTGGGTGACCCCTTCATTTGCAGAGTAATCTTTCCTGTTTACACAGAACTTGGCAGCCCACAGGATGACTTTTCTAATAGAGACATCTCTCTTTTCTAGCTTGGCAGAGCTGGAGGCCCTCCATGGGTAAGGCTTGAAGGGAAGGAGAGGAGTGAGGCAAATGTCAGATCCCCCCCACCGACCCTCTGCTGCCCTCCAGATTACCCACATATTGGTGAACGTTCCATGTGCTCAGAAGGTAATTTTGTACAGTAAAAAATAGAACTGGTGGAAGGAAGGCTCAAAGAAACTGCTGGCCAGTTTTTAATAATTTTTATTAATTTTAAGTGGTAGGATCTGTTTAGGAAGGCTTTGTTGGAATTTTTCAGCAGACAATTTCAGGGAAAATAAGGATCATCTGAGAGCAGTGGTGACTAGAAATGACTTTCTGAGAGAGCCATAAGAAATAAGACTTTGTCTGAGAGAAGGACTAGCCCCAAACCAGAGAAATGAAGTTTTCAACAAAGCCATCTCTTAAATACATATCTGAGGAAATCAGGTGGCAGGCTTGTGATTGGTTAACACGAGCAACATGGCAAGGAGAGTTTGTGTAATAATAGAGACTAGTGAAAAGTCTACACAGAGTTGGGGATGATTAAGCAGCGGTATATAGGGCAGGAGTGAAGAATGCCTCGCAGGATGCCGCTCTTTCTGGGGGCACTTCAGTCCCAAGGCCAGACATTGCTATTCGTGCATATCATCCATTCTCACTTAGGGATCTCTTTCGTCATGGAGGTTTCATTCTAGTGGGGGGTCAGGAGCAGGAGGCAGACAATAAACAAATAATCAAGTAGAATATACAGTATGTTAGGTGTTGGGAAGTGCTATTAAGAAATCAAAACAGAAAAGGGGAAATGGAGTAAATGTATATGGGGTTGGAATTGAACTGTAATTTTAAATAAGCTTGTGATTAAGGGCTTCATTCAGAAGGTGACCTTTCAGGAATGGCCTAAATTGGGTAAGTGAGATCTCGGTGAGGATGAGAGATCATCCAAGGTCAGGTTAATTTTGAAACTGTAGAGAGAAGTAATTGCTTCTTATGAAAATATTCACTGATGAATTGACCACTTATAAAGTTAGCCCCACTTAGACATCCCTCCCACTTCACAGTTGCTTCCCTACCCATCATATCAATCTTTTTGTTGGTTAGTCTGCTGATGATTAACAGATATTGTAAATGTCTGGCTTAGTATAAGCCAAAGGAATTCAAGATAGTTGTAAAGTAGAATTACCAATTTTAGGAGAGATGGTGATTTCATGCAGTTGCTGAAAGTTATGTTTGAAAAGTGCTTGAGTTATAAGCAAATAAAGATCTAAGATTTCACAATTACCAATTGAAGAGAGACTCACTGAGGATTATACATAAACTCTTTCACATAAAATGTTTAATTTCAGGACTATCAGAGGCCTTTGGGAAAATTTTTGTTATTCTTAAATATTTTTGAAAACATGACCTGTTAGTGTTCATCTGTGAAACTCAAACATAAAGAAACTATGCCCAAAACGCCACTAAACATGATTTGTTTTATGTTGCTTCTTAGAATTAGCATGAATAATATTCTAAATATAAGTGAAAAATAATTCATTTTTAAAGGTTTCAGTTTTATTTTTAAGTTGCAGTCCAAATTGTGCCTTTTCTACTGTTTACTGTAAGCTTTTGGAAGTTAAGTGGCTTCGTTTTGAACTGGCCTATTTCCCTTACCAGTGAATTAGATTTCTCAGAAGAGGCAAGTGAAGTTTGGAAAGGTGAAGTAACATGCCCAAGTCACACAGCCAGAAGATGGCAGAGCCTAAGGAAGGCTTTTTCTGTGCCTCCCAAAGGAGACCGAAGTTAAATGGAAAGAATCCACCGGGAGATGCATAGTTTGAACCCACATGGGAAATCAAGGTTTTCAGACAGTTCATCAGAAAACCAGCATAGCGAGGGTTTTCATTTTCTTTTTTTTAAGATCTTTTTTTTTTTTTCTTTTAGTACAGACTTATTAGCACCTGGAACAAATAAGTGGGGGCATGATTCTGATTTAGAAGACATTCCTCATGGCTTATGGCTGTCATGAAGGAGGTAATGTTCTTTCAAGAGGCCCGGACCAGGGATGGAATGTGTTCATTAACCTACAGAATGCTTTAGTGATACTCTGAATACCTTTTCTCTTTAATTTTAGACATAAGACCTCTAATTTTGATTATAGAACAGAGTATTTGCTACATTAAATAATGGACAAGCAATTTTAGGAACCATATTTTTTTCTTTTACCCTGGGGGGTGCTGAGAGAAGAAATAGTTGGCCTCTTGAGTTTCCAGCCGATATATTTTGAAAACACCTTGCCATTTTCTCATTTGACCCACAGCTTGAGTTTCCTGTTAGTTCAAGGAGTGCTTGGAGAGTTTTGAATTTGCATTTTGCTTAAATCCATGTGATGGAGTTATACTTCACCATTTTTGTTCTTAGGTAGAGAAGTTAAGGGTTTACAGAAAAATCATGCTGAAATCCCAGAGTTCCGATATGTCCCCCACTCTCACACACAGCCTTGCCTATTATTATCAATAATGCCTATTTTTAATACTTTGCACTACAGTGGTATTTTCCTTATAGTTGCTGATCACCTATTAACATAATTAGTTAGCTAGGTAGATAACCTAGCTGTTGGCAAGTTGAAATTAAGCCTCTGAGTGGTCCTTTGAGCATATCCCACCGTGGTCTGATCCCTTAATTTTTCCTCTAATATCCTCACCATCCAGCTAGCCAGTCTTGACTTGAATACCTCCAGTGCTGGGAAATTCATTTCTTCCCAGAGTAGCTCACTCCAGTTTCTGAGAGGATTTTAAATATAACTATTTTGAGCTTTAAAAGTCTCTATTGTTTAAAATAAATTTTCTGTTCTGGAATCATTACTCACATCTGAAATGATTTGTATACGAATTATATAAGGAACTTGCTTCTATCTCACAGCAAGATGGATCAATTAGGTCCATGTTTACTCCTTGTCTAAGCAGGGGAATCCCAGGCCAGATTTTGGTACCTGGCTGACCAGGGAAGGAAGCACAATGCTCAGAAATCCATCATTTTGTACTTGGGCTGAACTAGGTAATTGAGTATAGTAATGAAATTTTGAATAAGCAAAACCTAAGTTTGAGCCTGCATTCTATAATTCACTGGTATATGACTATGACCAACTAATCTTTCCTTCATGGAGCTAGTAATAATAGAAATGAAAAATTCCTAAAAATATTGTGGAGAGTATTTAATGAGATTATTTAAGCACAGTGCCTGACATATCATTTGTGTTCGGTAAGCAATCACTAAAGTTATTATTATTGTGTCCTAGTTTGGGCTTCTTTAGATTTCCCCATAGCTCAGGGAAATACAGGGCCTCTAAGGTAATGTACTACAGTGAAAAATGTGTGAATTTCAGACAAGGCAGAACTGGGTTTAACCCCCAGGGCAATCTCTTATTGGTTGTATGGCCTTGGGCAAGTCACTTTATCTCTCTAAACCTTCAGATTTAAACTTCAGATAAAGTATGAAGAAAAAAAATCTGTCCTATGGGCATGTTGTAAGAATTGGGTAAAAAGGTTTCTGCCTTTCCAACCACCACTAGCTGTGACCTTGACCAAGTTCACCTCACTTAGATGGGTCTCCATTTTCTATGGTTAAAGTGGGTCTAATAACAAAGCATATTTTATAGAGCTGTGAGGATTCAACAAGGCAACTTATGTGAAGCACTTAGTCCAGTGTCTGGCACACTGTGTCTGGCAACACAGAAACTAGTAACTGTGTCTGGCAACACAGAAAATTTTGTTGTTGACCCCAGTAGTTGGAACTCAGGTCCTTTCCCAGAGATTGTAAAAGTCCCATATCCCAGTAGTACTTGTTTCCAACAAGACCTTTGTCACCAAGCTGCCATTCTGGGTGGAAGAACTGCCTGTTGCTCTGCCAGGATGTTCCTTTCTCAGACTGTCACTCTTCTCCCTTCATTTGGCTTCCTGACTGCTCTGTGGATGTTTGTGTACCATCTCGTTAGTGCCAGACACTGTTCTAGGTCCTGGGGATATGAAGATGAACAAGGTAGACATCGTGTGGTCTTATAAAGTTTACAGTCTTACAGGGGAGACAGCAAACATGTGAAAAAGGAAGATGTTAATTCCAGTAAGTGGTAATTGCTATGCAAAATGTGTACTGGGTAATAAGATGGAGAATGTTGTTTGCAGAATGAGAAGTGTGTTTTAGATTAGGTAGTCAAGGAAGGAGGTGACATTTAAGCAGAGGTCTTGACAAAGAAGAAATAGCCATGTGAAGGTCTAGAGGAGCAGTGTTCTAGGCAGAGGGAGTGGCAGGCAGAGAGGAGTTTTCTGAATTTTCTGAGGAAAGTGACTGGAATGGTGAGAGTTCTCAGGACATGAGGTTAATACGGGTAAGCAGCCTTGAAGCCCACGGTGAGGAGTTTCAATTTATTATTATTATTTTTAAACTTTTTATTTTGAAATTCTATCAAATTTACAGGACAGCTACAAAAATAATACAAACCCCATACAGACAACTCCATATACCTCCCTACTCTAGATAACCAGACTCACCAATTTTAACATTTTGTTATATTTGGTATATTATTCTCTATCTACTTTATCTACCTACCTATCATCTATCTATCATCTATCATCTATTATCCATCCATCCATCTATCCATCCATCCATCCATCCATCCATGCAGCCATCCAGCCATTTACCCATTCATTCATCCATATCTCACTTTCTAATCTATTTATCATCTTTATATCATCTATCAGTCCATTGTCTATCCATCTATCTGTCTCTATGTTTGTCTCTCTATTCAATCAATCATATTTTGAACACTTGAGTGAAGGCTGTATATATCACACTCCTTGAACACTTACTACTACTATGAACATTACCTGAGAACAAGGATATTTATATAATCACCTTAAGTGCAGTTATTATGTTTATGAAATTTAACATTGATATAAAGTCTGTTCCAATTTTTTCATTTGTCTCAATAATGTCCCTTTTCTCCTCCTTTGTTAGATCTCATCTAGAATCATATGTGGGCATGTAATTGTCATTGTCTTTTTAGTTGCTCTTTCCTCCTCTTATTTTTGGGAGTGGGGCAGACATACAAGCTTCCAGTATGTGCCCAAGGGTTACTGTGCTCTCTCTGGTACCAGAACTAGAGATCCTACGGGGAGAGCAGCTGGCTGGCATTGAGCCTGTGAGGGATATGGGGGGGACCAGTCAGGGCACACACAGTCCTATCATTTCTAAATAGCCTTTTTCTTGATTTGGCATTTGCTTTTAACTCTTTTCTAGAGCTTTTCTTTAAGAAAGATGTTTCTCCCAGTTCTAGCTGGTTGTTCAAAGCTTCTGTCAGGGGACAGAGCCTTGAGATGTATCACTTTGCCATCTTCTGGCATTTTTAATTTTTTTTTTTAATTAGAGAAGTTATGGGTTTGCAGAACAATCATGCATAAAATACAGGATTCCCATGTCCCATTCCCTACCAACACCTTGCATTTGTGTGGAGCATTTGTTACACTTGATGATAGCAATCATACTATTTTTTTAAATAGTACTTACATTTGTTACAGAGAGCTCCAACCTTTGTTATAACTGATGAAAGATTATTAAAATAGTACCATTAACTATCATTCATAGTTTACATTAGGTGTATTTTTCCCATATACCACCTATTATTAACACTTTCTTTAGTGTTGTACATTTGTTATAATTCATGAAAGAACATACTTATATTTCTATTATTAACAACAGTTCATCATCTACAATAGGGTTCGCTGTGTTATACAGTTCTATGTTTTATCATTTAATTTTTATTCCAGTAAAATATGACTTAAGGTTTCCCCTTTTAACCACATTTTTATATATTATTCAGTGCTGTTCATTATGACTCACAATAATGTACTACAATCACTGCCATCCATTTCCGAAACTTTACGATCAACCTAAACAGAAATTCTGTATAAATTAAACATCAATGTCTCATTCTCTAGCTCCAATCTATTTCTCTGGTAACGTATATCTAGTTTCTAACTCTATGAATTTACTTACTGTAATTAGACCATACCAGTGAAATCATACAACATTTGCCCTTTTGTGTTTGACTTTTTTCACTCAGTATAATGTTCTCAGGGTTCATCCATGCTGCTGCATGCATCAGGACTTCATTCCTTTTTATAGCTGAATAATATTTCACTGTGTATATGTACCACATTTTGTTTACCCATTCATCAGTTGACAGACACACAGTTGCTTCCAACAATAAGGGGGAGGGAAGAGGACTCAGTTTTCTACCTGATATTTTTCTTTTTCTTTGGTTCAGAGTTTGTTGAGCCCTTCTCTAGTCTCTACTATCCTCCAGAGTTCTAACCAAGTGGTATTTGTCCTTTTAATCTCTAAATTTTAGGGAAAGTTTTTTTCAGGGGAGGCCTTACATTACCGTGTTGATGACATCACTCCAGGAGTTTTGATTTTATTCCAATCACGTTACAATCCATTAGCAGGTTTTAAGAGGTAGAGTGATTCCATATGGTTTACTTGTTTGAAAGATCACTTCGGGCCTTAGATGGATTTTAAAGGGGTAAGCTTGAAAGAAGGAAGTCAGTTAGTAGACTTGCAGTCATCCAGTTCAGAGATGGTGGCTTGGACTGGGATCAAAGCAATAGAGATGGGGCGAAATGGACAGATTCAGTGATAATTTAGAGGTAGACCTCTTAGGACTTGCAAGGGGTGAGAAAAAATGAAAAATCAAGAGTGTCTCCAGTGTTAGGCTAGAGCAATTGGGTGACTGATTATATCATTTACAAAGTTAGGGAAGATTGGGAATGACCATATTCAGAGATGAAAATCAAGAGTTTTGCTGTGGACATATTTTGTGTGAGATGGATATTAGGCTTGTGTTCTAGTTTGCTAGCTGCTGGAATGCAATATACCAGAAACGGAATGGCTTTTAACAAGGGGAATTTAATGAGTTGCTAGTTTACAGATCTAAGGCAGAGAAAATGTCCCAATTAAAACAAGTCTATAGAAATGTCCAATCAAAGGCATCCAGGGAAAGATACCTTGGTTCAAGAAGGCCGATGAAGTTCAGGGTTTCTCTCTCATCTGGAAAGGCACATGGCGAACGCAGTCAGGGCTTCTCTCTCAGCTGGAAGGGCACATGGCAGACACAGCGTCATCTGCTAGCTTACTCTCCTGGCTTCTGGTTTCATGAAGCTCCCCAGGAGGCATTTCCCTTCTTCATCTCCAAAGGTCGCTGGCTGGTGGACTCTCTGCTTCGTGGTGCTGCAGCATTCTCTGCTCTCTCCGAGTCTCTCTCTCCAAAATGTTTCCTCTTTTATAGGACTTCAGAAACTAATCAAGACCCACTCAGATTGGTGGAGACATGTCATCCCCTAATCCAGTTTAACAACCGTTCTTAACTAAATCTCATCAACCAGGGAGATGATCCCATCTCAGTCCCAAATACACAGCATTGAATAGAGACTATTCTACCTTTAAGAAATGGGATTTATATTAAAACATGACTTTTCTTAGGGGGCATACTTCCTTTCAAACCAGCACAGCTTCTAAGGAGATATAGGCTACTGTAGTTCAGCATAAGAGTCAGAAGTAAAAATTGGGGAGCTATCAGCTTATGAATGGTATTTAAAGCCATACACAAGAGGAGATCACATAGGAAGATAGTGTTGACTGTGGGGTGTAGTAAAAAATCTACCAAAAAATATTAGCTGACAATAGCTACTGGATTATTAAAGATGCCATTCAGCTTCTCTTACCTTGTCTCCCTCTAATTGAGGAAACATACACAGAGGGCCTGAGGGTAGAGGAAGCTGGTTGGGGTATTGGAGGGAGGACTGCATTTCAGAGATGCTATCTTCCCTTAGCTTGATGAACTTGCAATCCTCAAATAAGATAGAGATGCACAAATCACTAATTATAAAACAGGGCAGGTTGAAATGTGAAGTGCAGGTATCTGCAGGTCCTGAGACAGAGCTCAGGGAGGGGAGGTTAATTTGGGTGGGTTATCAGGGGAGACTTCATAAGGAAAATGCTATCTGTAGGGGAATCTGAACCATGAAAGACATTCTGGAGGTTAAGAAAGGTGAAAGTCGTTGCTCAAGCAGAAGGACACGAAGTGGAGAACAGATTCTAGAGGGCAAGAGGGACACATAGTAGGATGTCAAAACAAATTTTTGTAACAAATGAACAATATCACGCTGATACTGTATCTGAGGTTGACTGTTTTGCTTCTGTCTGAAGCTGGACCTTGAAATGGATTTGCTGAGATGTAGATCTTGCACAGCCCAGGGAAAGGAGTAGGAGCCTTTTACCTTGTGCTGAGATTTGAAGGGCAGGAAAGAAACAGACTTCTCCCATGAGGCCAATAATGATGATACTCAAGATTGTGGATGGCAAGCTTGTTATAAAGGTACCACAGGGTATCCAGGCAGCCTTGCAGTAAATCACCCTGCACCAGGCCTCACAGCATATTACCTGCTGGCTTGGTGCATTCCCTCCGGGGGTACAAGGATAGCAGATTTAGTAAAGGAAGTTCAGGTCTGAAGAAAACGCCAGAGCTGGATGGGCACCCTGAGATATCCATGCCCCTCCTCATCAGATGTGGAAACTGAGGCTCAGCAAGATGCTCCCAGCTACACAACAATTTAGTGGCAGTGCAGGCAGTAGAACATGATTCCTCAATTAATTTTCCTGTGATTTTTTTTTCCACTATCCCTCTCACTTGTTCCCTTTTCTTTGAGGCTGGAAATATGTGGCAGCCTCAACCTGTGTGTGCTGGTTTGAATCCGTGGTGTACCCCAGAAAAGCTATGTCCTTTAATCCTCATTCATTATTGCTGGGTGAAAGCTTGGTTAGATTATCTCCACAGAGATGTGACTCACTCAATTGTGGGTATTCACATTTGATTTGAATGGGTTGTGACTCTACCCATTCCAGGTGGATCTTGATTAGTTTGCTGGAATCCTTAAAAAGAGGTAACATTTTGGAGAGTGAGTCCATTTAGAATGAGAGCCCATGCAGCCAGAGACCTTTGGAGACGAAGAAGGAAAAGGTCACCAAGGGACCTTCATGAAACCCCAAGCCGGGAGAGAAAGCCAGCAGACCTGCCATGTTCACCACGTGCCTTTCCAGTTGAGAGAGAGACCCTGAACATCGTCGGCCTTTCTTGAATGAAGGCAACCTCTTGTTGGTCCCTTAATTTGGACATTTTTTAGACTTGCTTTAATTGGGACATTTTCATGGCCTTAGAACTGTAAATTAGCAACGTATTAAATTTCCCTTTTTAAAAGCCATTCCATTTCTGGTTTATTGCATTCCAGCAGCTAGCAAACTAGAATACCATGTTTGTCACTGTCTCCACAACGCAGCTGCTATCATTTGTCCTGGTGGTGCCCTCTTCCCTAGTACTTGCTCACCTCCCTCTGCTCTTAGGAATAGGCCTTTGTTGAATGCTGGAGGCATCATGACATCTTTAAATGAAGATGGCTGTGTGAGGAGGGTGTGTTCCTTCAGTGATTAGACCAGGTGATGGTCATTGTTGAGTTGTCCTTCAAATCCCACCATAGGCAAATCTTCTTCAAGTCAAGTTTGGTTGAAGGGACTGCAGCAATCCTTGGAACTTGCCTCCTGTCTTCCCAGAAGATAAAGCATCCTCTCTTTCCCTCCAAGCTGCTGTCTGAATTTTTCTCCAGATGACTGGGGGCAGACAATGGCTTTGGCTCCTGCTCTCTCCTTGGACTCCCAGGAACCTTCTTGACTTGCAGTCAGGGTGGTTCTTTCTCTTGGAAATAGAAAAGGAAGATGATGTCAGACCACAGGGAAGCTGGAGCTGTGGTGCCATGTGGGAAAAATGAAAAGTGAGTGGACACATAGGGTGAGAGCATGTGGATGGAGCCACAGGGAAAATGGTGGTGGGAGGCCCAATATTCGAATGCAGGAAAGGTAGTTTGATATATGACTGTTGTAAATCTGCCTGGAAGATTACAATTTCTTTAGTGTAAATTTTTTTTTTATGGTCCTGGAATAGCGATCCTGCAGTACTTAACAGTAAGCTCTTTGTTTGCAGGGTGTCAGGTACTGAAGGTGAGGAACAAGAAGGAAAGAGTTGCTACGTTTGGAAGATTCCAGCTCCATGAGATCTGGGATCCAATCCATCCCACTTACTGCTTTCTCCTCACTAACACATTATATGACACCTAATAGGTGCTAAGTAAATATTTACTCAAAGAGAATCAGTTCCTGAAAGCACCCCACCTTTAGACTTATTAGCCCAGAAATTTCTAACTACTAGAAGCTTCAGCATATTATTATTATGTTCACAATAGGGAACCGCATGACCATGTATGTCTACACAGCATTTAACAAGGTTTTTTCACATTCCTTATCTTATGCTCCTCCTTGGTTTGACAACTTCTTAAGAGCAGATGTCTTGTCCATTTCCTTTTGGTGTCCATGTAGACTGGTGATTGACATTCATTCAGAACATACCCTGTCCAGTAGTACTAGGTTCTGGGGATATAATGGCAAGGCAATGTGGACAATAGATACATATAAAATAATCTACCAAATAAACTGTGACCAGTATAAGGACAAACAGAGGTGTTCTGAAAGAAGAGAACCCATATATTGGGTCTCTGAATTTTCCTTTACCTGAAAATTTTTTATAAACTTCAGTACCTCCTCAGTCTCTTATATTTTAAGAGATTCCCATAACCCTGGGAATAAAGAAACTGTACATGGAAAGTGTTGAGAGATTCAGTAAACCCCCCTGATTGGCTATTTGTCTGCTTAATTCACACCTTCCCCCACTTCTTCCCTCCCTCCTTTCCTTCTTTCATTCATTTAACCAATCATCAAACATCCATTCGTGGATGTCTACAACTTAGTAGACAATTTTGCTGGTGTTAGGAATATACAAATAGAGCAAACCCAACATAATCCCTACATCTGTGAAGCTTATGATCTCATAGAGAGAAGCATATTAAATAATTACAGAATGTTTTCTTATGGCAATGAAAAGTGCTATGAAAGCTAACCTCATGGCTCTATGAAAATGTTTAACATATATGGCCCACCCCAGTGTAAGGGATAAAAAAGGGACGTAGGCTGAGATTGAAAAGAGATTGCACAGGCACTCGACCAATATTAGGGCAGGCTAGAGAGCATTAGAGCTGCTCGTAGTTAGGCCCTAATGTCATAATTGGGGTTTCTATCGTCTTCATGTCATCTCCCAGAGGTAGGCAGGCCTGAGTCTGTTAGAATAATGTATTTTATTTATAGATGAGAGGAAAAGAAAACAACAGCTCTGGCTTGAGGAAACCTTTTAAGACATGACAGAATTGGGACATGAGCCCAAGCATGCACCTTGAACATTTCTAGAGCATTTTCCACACCCCCCACACACAGTGCCCTCTGGTCACAGTCATCTGGCTATGGTTTAATGTATCTGATGCCCAGCTGGTAATTACCACCAGCCAAGCATTAGGCACCTGGAACACTTACTAAATCATGCTTAGAAATGTTAGCTTCAGGCTCCATTATTTTTTCTCCCCTATAAGGAAAAATAAATAATAGTAGGCTTGTGAACACCAGAGCTTGGAGTGTACCTTTGAATGTCTGAATTCTAAGTTTGTGAATCTAATCTTTTTGCTAAGTGTCATGTCCAAGGTGAAACTGAAAGTGGTGCATTTGAGGCTGGGCGCCTGGGAAAAATACTACTTTCACCTGTTTTTATGCCTAACCTATATTTGGAGAAAGAATGGGGACCCAGTTAGTATATCTGCTTCTGTTTCCATAAAGTTAGAACAAAAATCTCTGGCGAAAGAAAGCCCAGGTTAAATGAAAGCATCTCATATCTTTCTTTCTCTCCCTTTCAGGTTTAAAAAAAAGCATTGTTATTCTTTTAAAGGCTTATACAGCATTAGAAATAAACTACATTTTCAGAGTTATACCTTCTGATCATGTTGAGTTTTTACTTTTCTCCCCAAACATGCATTATATCATTTCCATGGGGAAGCAGTTCAGGCCAGGGAATGTGGTGGGAGTGAGGGCTTTGGAAACAGGCACAGCTGTGCCATCAGCAGCTCAGTGCCAGCAGGCAACTCGCTTAGCCATTCTGAACTTCAGTCTGCTCTGTAAGTACAAGTGGTGAGGGAGGACGGGATGGGACGGAAGGAGGAAATGTATGCCATTGCATGTAGCAAAGGCCAGCTTGGAACACAGGTGGTTCTCACTCACCTTTCCTTATCATACCATAATTCTCCCCTTTACACCAATGAAGAAGTAGTAGACCCAGAGAGAAAAGAGGACTGGCCTAATATCACACTGGTAGGTAGAGTCTGGGTCTGGGCCAAACACAGATGCAGGTACCTTCACTCAACCATGTGTCCTTTAAGCAAAATACAAATCTAAGATATCAATGGGAAAAAAACAGTGATTTCGTTGCCTACCTCTGACCTGAATTCCCAGGATCTTACTTCATCCTTCTCACCTCCCCCAATCCTTCTCTGCTGCAAGGACCAGAGGTATGAAGAGAGAAAAATGCTTATCACGTTCTGACTCTTTCTCTTCTCCTCGGAGGCAGCCTGTTTTCATGAAAATAGGCCAGGAGGAGGAGGAGGAGGAGGAGGAGAGTATTGGTATGATCTTTATCATCATTTATCTGGAGCAAACTTGAATTGGTTTCTTTGGAGGAAAACTTCCTCTGAAGACTGACAAGGAAGCAGAAGATAGTGCAGTCGCTCAGGCAGCCCAAGGGAGGCAGAAGATAATAAGAATCCCTTACATTCATGGCAGGCTTTAAAGTTTTCAAAGCTTCTGCATTTACACGACCTAATTTGATCCTCTCAGCAGTCCCGTGAGGCAGGCAGGATAGGGAGTCTTATTCTGCAGATGGGTAAACCAAGTCATGGAAATAATTATGTAGGCCATATAATGACAGACCTGCGTATACATTTATCTTTTCATTCATTAATTTAGCAAATGTTTAGTGAGTGGCTACTTTGTGCTGAGTCCTGAGTTAGGAATGGAGAGATATATAGAACATTGCCACTGACCTAGGGAATACATGGTGGGGAAGATGACTACAGGCACAATAAATAGGAAATTATAACATGGCTAGCACAATGAAATAAATATGCCAGGGAACTAAAGAAAAGGGAGTGGGGTGGGGTGGAGGATTACCAAGTTTAGCCTAAGGGCGAAGGATCATCAGAGAAGGCTTCCAGAGAAGGTAATGCTTGATATTTGAAGGTTGAAGAGGAATAAGGCAGGTGAAGGGGTTGGTGAGAGAGCACGAGAATAAAAAAACCCAGGAAGTCAAGAAGTAAAAATTGCTTCTTAAAGGACACTGAAGACCTTTTTAAGAATCTTAATTTTATCTTGAGATCAGTGATGGTGGGAGGTGGGGCATTGAAGGGTTTTAGATAAGAGGATAATATGCCTGGTTTCATTTGGACTAGAATTCAAGTCTCTATGATAAGGTATTTCAGCCATATCGCTCTATAGCTGAGACCAATTGATTAGCTCTCATTACTAGGGCTGAGTCTGCTGCAAGTCTCTGGAACCCATCAGCCCCTAGGCAGGGCCAGCCAAGAACCCATGATTGACCAACACAGGGGATAAAATCTCAAAGGCTACATGTCTTTGCTCTGATTAGCTTATCAGGCTATTGCCTTCTTGGCACCCAAACCTTGACCCACCCCTGGACCTTAGAAGAGCCCTCCTGCATATCTAGCCCTCTCCAGTCATCCAGCTTTAAGTTTCTCACCCCACCTCCATTACAGAATGGCATCCGCTATTATGAATTTCTACTTTAACGTCATCTTTCCTTCAGCCCAGGGGCTGAGTACCTGGAGCAGGGATGATGGCATCTCACCAGGCTGAGCTCTGTTCTCTTTTCAGATTCCCACTTACCAGACTTCAGTTTATATACAAGTATCTCTCTTCTGAAACCCCTAAATTTGTGATATACAGTCTATGCTTTGCTTTAAAGAACATGAGTTGCTTTTGAGTCAGACAGTCTTGGGCTCAATTGAGTCTAACAATTGCTAACTGCATGGCCTTGTGTAGACTCTCAAAGCTTCATTTCCTCTTCGGACCCTGGGAATAATATTAGTATGTACATCAGAGGATTGCTGTAAATTTTAAATGAGATAATGCAGGTAGAGTGCAAAGCGCTTAACATGGTAAATACTCAATAAATAATTTTTATTTTTAATTTTTCTTTTTCCATTATCATTGCAGTGATTTGATAGGGCATTCAGCCCAGGAAGTAGGGAAAATAGAGCAGCATAATCAGATTCTCTCTTCGGAGAAAGTAAAAACCATTTAATTCACCTAAAGGGGTTTTAGGGAGGTGGAAAGGAAGATGCACAAGCTTCAGTGACTGATGCATGGAGATGAGTTGTTGGAAGACATGAGGTTTGATCCATTTAGGCCACTAACTTCTCTGTGAACTGGGTAAATAAAGCACTTTCTTTCTCCTGTCTTCATTTAATTCACCTAAAACCTTAAAGGGCAGGTCCGACTGAGCACACATTGCTCTCCTAGTTCATAATTCCACCACTGACTCAAATGAGCCTATTCAAAGTCTGGAGGTAACCAAGGCTTGGGTCTGTACAAGGGATTGGACTAGAATCTGCAATTCCCACCTGCCAGTGACTGGGAAAGGAGCTGTTGACTGTACTGTCCATCAGACAGGTGCCTCCTCCCACTCCCGAACTGGCTATTCCTTTGCTGGAACTAGAGGATGGTGCTGGAGTTTGGCTCTGTGATCCTTTTTTGCAGTATGAGATACTCTTCTATGCTCTAGTTAAATGTAGGATCTTTTCTGCAATTTTAATGGATGCAACATTCTCTTCCTTACTTCAACTTCTCTGAGGGATTTTGTACTGACCAACTAGCAATAGGTAGGGGCAGAAGACAGGCAAGAGTGGGGGCCGGAAGAAAGGGATGGAGAAAGAAGTATGCAGAAGCCAAGAAGTGGGTGCTGCTGAGTAAATACTAGAAGGATGCATGGTGGGGTGGACTGTGTGGGACTGGATAGATGGTGGCATGGGTGTTGAGAAAGGTGAAGGTGAGGAATAAGAACAGTGAGACAGGGGGAAAGGAAGTGAGGAAGACCAGCACAATGCCTGTCATAGAGAAGGCTCTGAATATAGAAATACATTATTTTATTGCACTTTGCTTTATTGCGCTTCTCAGATTTTGCATTGTTACAAATTGGAGGTTTGGCAACCCTGATTTTTCAAATCTATCAGCTTCATTTTTCTAACATGTGCTCACTTCATGGCTCTGTATCATATTTTGGTTAGTCTCAAAATATTTTAAACTTTTTTATCATTATTAAATCTGTTGTAGTGATCTGTGACCAGTGATCTTTGATATAACTTTTGTGATTGTTTGGGGTGCCATGAACTGTGCCCATATAAGATAGCGAACTTCATCAATAAATGTTGTATGTGTTCTGACTTTTCCACTGACCAGCCATTCCTTATTTTGCCCTCTCCTTGGACCTCCCTATTCCCTGAGACACAATAATACTGAAATTAGGTGAATTAGTAACTCTTCTCTTCTTTATAATGGCCTCTAATTGTTCAAGTGAAAGGAAGAGTCTTCTTCAGGCCATACCTACCATAGATAGTGATTCCTCTGATGGATGTGGACAAAGTCAATTGGAAATCTTCTAGAAGGGATTCACCATTCTAGATATTACTAAGAACATTTGTGATTCACAGGAGGTCAAAATATAAACATTGATAGGACTTTGGAAGAAGTTGATTCCAACCCCTCATGACTTTGAGGGGTTCAAGACTTCAGTGATGGAAGCCCCTACAGCTCATTTAGCTCTGGGTCCCCAAAATGTGGGGTATAGACAGCACTGGTATTGGCAAGATGATTCCTTTGTAGAACCCAGGCGAACATTTTTAAATTTTAATAATTACATATGTGTTTATGTGGTAATCTTCAAATAATATAAATAATACTGGTTTTCATTTATAACAATAATAGATTTCTTGTAAGTAAAATTTAAAATAAAAATAAAGTGAATTGATATAAAGAAAAAGTATTTAAAAAATGATGATCCAGCTGGCATGTGGTGACTGAAGAAGCTGTGTAATGGCAGAGCTCAAGTTGGGGGAATACATTTCCAATTCAAACCCCTCATTTGAAAGAGAGGGTGACTGGATCTGAGAGAGGGCAAGTGACTTGCTCAGTGGGTCAGAATCAGTAGTGGAGTTGGGCTATAACACAGCTTTCCCAGCTCCTAGTCAATGCATTTTCTACCTGCCAGTGCTGACCCCATAATCCTCCCCTGACAATCCTGCGTAAAGCCCCCAAGCAATTGATCTGTCAATTAGGAATTCGCTTGACAAATTCTAAACCTCCTATAGCTTCCATTCAAGAATGAAAATAATATATTTGCCTCATGATTACTTGTCACGGTAGCTACCCTGGAATTATATGAGCGTTAGACATGGTATGATTGCTCTAAGTTGCCCTTGATTCATGGAATAAGTACACATTAAGAAAAATGGCATATAAATTAAATTTGTACCAATCAAATTCCTGTTTTCCATTGATTTACTTTCTCTCAGGAGTATTTTATTTTAGTTTTTGAATTCTTTCCACTAGTGATTGTTCCAAGTTTCTTTACTTTTTTTCTCTTTTTTAAAATACTTTGTAAAGAAAGGAACATTTGATTGAGAACCTGGAAACATGGGGACCAGGTCCAAGTCTGCCACAAACTCACTATGTGATTTCAAAAAATCTGTCCTTCAGCTTCCCCAAATGAAAAATGGGACAGTTTGAGCAAGAAGACCTTTGCAGACCTTTTCTTCTATCTCTAAATTCATAGATTTCTCCTATTTTATGTTCTTGATTCAAATGCCTTCCTTTCCTTTTTAGTCTCTTCAGGGTCAAGAACACCTAAAAATTAAACTACCATTAGGAAAAATCTCAAATCAAATCCATGTCAGGATTAAAAACATGGAAGTAAGGAGATATGGGAGGTTGAGGGATAAAGTGAGGTACTGCTGTGAATAGCTTTGGGATTATCTGCATAACACTCCTTTTCTAGCAATTGCCCCTTGCTCCAGGAAATGTCTTTGCAAAAAAAACAAAAAACTATATTCTGTTATAACTTCAACCATAAAACACAATTGAATGACTCAGGAGCAGGCAGGAACCTGCCCAAAATGGGGTTAATTAGAGTGTTTCCCAGGGAAAGAAGAGTGGCTAGATTTAAATCATCAGTAAATTGATTGTATCTATGGCTGATTATATCTACAATCAACTGAGGAGATTTTCTTCAGCAATGACAGACGTTTCATCTGATAAGTTGAAGTCTTTAAAAGGAGAAGAGATGATTTCAGCAGTCAGAAGAGAGACTTTCCAACTCTCCTTCAGCCAGCCAGCTTTTCCTGGGGAATTCATCAAAAACCTTCATCAAAATTCTGACTTGTAGCCTGCCCTATGGAATTTGGACTCATGCATCCCTACAGTTGCATAAGACAATTTTATAAAATCTCATAATATTTATAGTTATTTCTTGTTGGTTCTGTTTCTCTAGAAAACCCTAACTAATACAGCTTTGGTACCAGGAGCAGCTGAGAATCTAACCATCACCACAATGCTTGGAGATGTTGAAGTCTTCACACCAGTACTGGGGGAGAATATTGCTGCTGTGCAAGCCCTTGGAAAGTGTGGGGCTGTCACTCCATCAAGGCTGGAGGACAAGATATTGTTATATAGATAATTCATAGACCTTGAAACCTAATGGAATATGCCCTGTATGGTTTCAAAACTATTTGGGACCTATGAACCCTGTATTCCTTCCAATTTCTTCTTATGGCAATGGGAATGTTTATTCCCGTTGACTGTGCCTCCTTTGTATATTGGAAGCTGATAACTTGTTCTAAGTTTCACAGGCCCACAGCCAGATGGAACAGTGCCCCAGGGAAGACCATGCCTGTAACTGATTTTGATGAAACTTTGTACTTAATATTGTTTCTGAAATGATAAGGCTTTTGGACTATTGTGATGGAATTATTGTATTTTGCATATAGAAAGAACATATCTTTATGGGGTAGTGCCAGTTTGGAAGGATTTATGTACCATAGAAAAGCCATGTTTTAATCCTAATTAATCTTGTGGGAGCAACTTGTTTCTTCTCATCCCTATTCAGTACTATAGGTTAAAAACTTGATTAGGTTATCTCCACAGAGATGTGACTCAATTAATTGTGGGTATTAAACTTGGTTAGATGGAGGTATGTCTCTATCCATTCTACGTTTACTAGGATTCTATAAAAGAGGAGACATTTTTGGAGGGAATGCCTTTCTGAGAATGATGAGAGAGCCACAGCAGAGCTGAATAGAGCCATGAGGCTGAGAGAACCAGAGTCCACCAACCAGCAGACTTTGGAGATTCTGAGGGCAGAGAAGGATGACAGAATGATGAGAGTCATGAAGCAGAGTTCACCAGCTGGTGACCTTTGGAGATGAAGGAGAATGCCCCTGGAGGAGCTTCGAGATGCAAGAAGCCTGGAGAGGAAGCTAGCAGATGGTGCCATGTTCGCCATGTGCCTTTCCAGATGAGAGAGAAATCCTGACTGTGCTTGCCATGTGCCTTTCCACTTGAGAGAGAAACTCTGAACCTCATCAGTATTCTTGAATCAAGGTGTCTTTCCCTGGATGTGTTGACTGGACATTTCTATAGACTTGCTTTAATTGAGACATTTTCCTGGCCTTAGAACTATAAACTTATAACTTATTAAATTCCCCTTTTTAAAAGCCATGCCATTTCTGGTATATTGCATTCTGGCAGCTAGCAAACTAGAACAGGATTTGAGAAGGTGAAATGTGATGGTTTAGAGGCTTTACAGACCCCAGAAGGTCATGTTCTTAGAGCTAATCCATTCTGTGAGTGTAACTCTATTGTGGATGGGATGTTTTGCTTAGGTTATTTCAGTTGAGGTGTGTCCCAGGTGGGTCCCAATCCTCTTTTGGAGTCCTTTAAAAAAAGGATGAGATTCTAGACAAGAGAGAGAGAAGGACACAGAAACTAAGATAGAAAGCCACAGAAACAGAGAAGAAGCCAGTGGAGCAAGAAACTGAGAGCAATGAAGCCTAGAAGAGAAGGGAGAGACCAGCAGATACTGCCATGTGCCATATGACAGAGGAGTGCAGGATTGCCAGTAGTAGACCTTTGGGGAGAAAACATCACATTTTGATGCCTTGATTTGGACATTTTCATGGCCTCAGAACTGTAAGTTTGTAAGTTAATAAATCCCCATTGTAAAAGCCGATCTATTTTGTGGAATCTGCATTTCAGCAACTTTAGAAAACCAAAACAGAAACATACATTTCTTCAGCTGAGGCAATTCTCTGCAAGAACTGATGGCTGAAGGCTTCATTTCCTAGGGGGAAACCTAAGTAGCACATTCCACTTTCAGACTACCTAATATGTACACCCTTTATCTGATGAGTAAAGGAAACCCATCATCCTTCCCCTCCCAAACCTTCTTTTCCTCTAGTGTTTCCTGTTAGAGTGAAAGATGTAACTGTTTATTTAGGCACCCAGCCAGAAACCAATGGATCAACCTCCCCATCAACACTTAATCCAATCAAGTTCTATGTCTTTGGTATTTTACCTACAATATTTAAATTTACTTTGTTTTATTTGTTTCTGCTACCATTGCTTTATCTCAGTTTGGTATCATCTCTTGTTTGACCTATTCTAAAAATTTCCTAATTGGTCTCCCTTCTTCTTGAATTGCCTTTCTTAAATTCATCCTGCATGCAGCTACTAGAAGGAGCTTTCTAAAATGCAAAGTTGAGCATATGCTCCCTTGCTTAAACCCTTTCAATAGTTTTCTCTCTCAGTATGGGCTGTATTTTAGTATGGCTCACACAGTTGCCCTCATCTGGTTGTGTTTCTTTTACCTCTTGCTTCCTCATACTCAGCTGCTCAGCTCCTGTCATACATCTGTCCCATTCTTCTTACATCTGTTTGTGCTGTTCACCTCTCTTGGAATGACCTTCCCCCATCCATCTGGTTAATTCATATGTATCCTTTAAGACATCTCCTACTCCAGAAAATGATCTTGGACTTTTGGGGACCCAGAGATTTTTTCTGACATAATTCATCTCTGTATGTTATTGTGTTTGCCTATTATTAGTAAAAATTATAGATCTAATATCTAACATTTATTGAGTGATTACTTGGTGCCAGGTACTGTGACTGTATTAAACACTTTAATAGATCATCTCTTTTAATCCTCAATAAAACCCTTATTATGTTAGTGTTATTGTTATCGCTTTTATATAGATGAGCAAATCCAGTCTTGATGAAGTAACTTTTCTAGAGTTATGTAGTAAGTGTGGTTGGATTTGAAATCATGGATATCTGACTATTCTCTTTTTGTCTTATTAATTTCTGAAACCTCAGGACCTAAAATGACACCTATCATGTAGGAAATATCTAAACCAGACAGTGTCTAGCTTATGCTTTTTTTTTTTAATAATTGGTTTCCTCCATCTTAAAAAATGTTAAGTAGGCTGAAAATTATAATAATAGCAGTTATTACATAACTTTATATATTATATATTATGTAATTTAAGGAGTTAAAACAAAAGCCCTGGCCTAGGGGGCTCTGAGTTCTGAGCCTGAATCAGTGGACACAGAGAGGAATGAAACCAAGATTTGACCTAAAATTCACTAAATTTGTTTTTCCATCTCAGTAGAGGCATAATAACACCTGTCCATTTTTTTTCTGCATGGTAGACATAGGTCCTTAACATCTCCGTTAGTTTTCATATCATACACATTAACTGTATCTTCTTGCTGAATTGATAGGGATCCAAGAAGTAAAGTAATAGCAAACATATTAAGGGTCTCATGTAATCCTCTTCCAACCTCCCTCCCCAACCTGCTGCAAGGTAGTTTTTACCTCCCTGAATTAACATCTTTGGAAACCAAGGCTCAGGAATGTGTTTCTTGATCAAAGTCTCATAACTAACATGTGGAAGAGACACAATTCAAATTCAGGTCTGTCCAACTCCAAGCCCTTTACTTCTTTTACTGTACCACCCTGCTGTAGTCCTGCCCACCTTTGTTCATGAAAAAGCCTGGCTTATCCCTAGTGATCTGGACAGCTTCTAATGGGCATTAATGTTTTCAGGACTCTTCAGTTGCTGGTGCAAAGGCTCCCCTGGGGAAAGGAGCAGACTGTTCACCAGCTCCTGTGCTCTTCAATTAGGTAATTAATAGGTAGCTCCCTGGGGAACCAGGTAAAAATGCTGCACAGAACCTTGAGCAGAAGGGAGTTGCTATTTTCCAGAACAAATGATTCTTCAAGGATTTTGTCCAGATGCAGCAAGCAAAAAGGCACTAAGAAAGTTTGCATAAATCCATAGAGACAGAAAACAGATTAGTGGCTGCTGGGGTGTGGATGGAAGAGAGAATGGGAAGTGACTACTTAATGGAGTCTCCATTTGGGGTGATGAAAATTTGCTGGAACTAGATAATGGTGATGGTTGCATAACTATGTGAATGTACGAAATGCCACAAAATTGTACACTTTAACATGGTTAAAATAGGGAATTTTATGATATGTATTTCACCACAATACAAAAATTGCATAAGCATGTGGGGCAGATTTTATGGACCATTTGCGAACAGATGCAGTTCTCCTACCCATCATTTTGTCTAGGATGGTTTCTTTTTTATTTATTTATTTTTATTTATTTTTTTAAAACATAACAACATGCAAACACAAACATTCTTACCATTTGATCAGTCCATTCTTGGTATATAATCAATAACTCACAGTATCATCACATAGTTGTATATTTATTACCATGATCATTTCTTAGAATATTTGCATCAATTCAGGGAAAGAAATAAAAAGAAAAAAGGAAAAAATTTGTACATACCATACCCCTTACCCCTCTCTCTCACTGACTGCTAGTATTTCCATCTTCCTAATATATTTTAACCTTTGTTTCTCCTATTTTTTCTATACCCCTTACCACTCCCTTTCATTGATCACTAGAATTTTAATCTACTAAATTTATTCCCCCTATTATCTATTTATTTTTAATCCATGTGTTTCACTCATCTGTCCATACCATAGATAAAAGGAGCATCAGACACAAGATTTACACAATCACACAGTTCCATTGAGAAAGCCTTATCATTATGCAATCATTTTCAAGAAACATGGCTACTGGAACACAGCTCAACATTTTCAGGCACTTCCCACCAGCCTCTCCAATATACCTTAACTAAAAAGGTGATATAGGATGGTTTCTTGAAGCAACTTTGATAGTGAAATAGCTGAAAACATGTTTGCCACCTGAGTGTTGATGTGGCTTGCTTTTTCTCTTTGTTCTTGCTCAGACACGTATTTCATCAGTCCAGAACGATAACATGGTATGGAAGAAAAGGTGTGGGTTTTGGAATCAGATGGACCTGCAAGTCAGGTGAATCCCAGCTTGGTACTTACTAAGTAATCACCATACCACGTGAAAGAGTTTAACCTATCTCTGAGCCTTGGTTTCCCCATCTATAAAACAGGTATGATAGTAGCATTTAACTTACAGGGAGGTGATGAAGATTAGAATTACTAACTATAAATGGCTGGCATATAGAAGGTACTCAGTAAATGGTAACTAATATTCTTGTTAAACAGGGATGAAATGATAAGGTTAGGAGACAAGAGAGGACAAAGGAAAGGACTTGAGATAGTGGAATACTTTGTAATGCACAAAGCTGATAGTACTAGCAATATTAATAGTCCTGTTAAATACAGAACTCCAGTAATGGATCAAGATTCATCCTGATTGAGTTTGGTCATGCCTTAACTGAATTAACCTTGTCAAAAAGTCCTATTTATAATGGGTCCACACCCACAAGAATGGATTAAATTTAAGAGCCTGTTTTTCTGAGGTACATAGCTTCAAACTACCACAGATAGTAAGATGTGGATAGAGTGATGATATATTTTGGAGAGAATCTAAGAAGTTGCTGATGGGCGGTTGCAGGGTAGGATGGTCATAGAGGAATGAATGATGACCACTCCAATTTTTGGCAAGGCTACTCGGAGTTGGGGGATACGGGGGTGGGGCTAGGGAAAGAACTAGTTTCATTTTAGACATGACACTCTGAAAGAAAGTACAAAGATATAGTGAGGACACTGGAATCATTAATGGGACAGGGATTTGAGTCCTTGGATGAGGATCTGAAACAACCATTAATTTACTGAGCAGCTATAAGTAAGTTCTTTTTTCACTGGATTCCAGCTTCTCTAGCCATAATATAAATGGGTTGGATTAGATGGCTATCTAATGCTTGCCTTACCTTTGACATTCCTATATCTAATAAAAGCCTTACTTGTCATTCATGTGTCTACTTACAGTTGTGTAAATTTGCTTTTATTTGAAGTCTTTTCCACCTCTTATAAGCCACTGACTTCTGCTATATAAATACTACTTCCTTTAATCTGTCCTAAGAGGTCTTTTGAAGTTTTCACATGGGGGCTCTTCACTAGATTCTACCAGAATGGTAGTTCTGCTGTCCAAACCCATTTGTTTCTTCCCTACTTTGGGGTACCAGCTCCACTCCCACTTGCTTAGATATTAGCTCCTTTGGAATGCCATTGGAATCATCCGAGGACCTTTAAAAACTACTGATGTCAGGCTCCCACCTCAACACATTCTGATTTAATTGGCACGTGACCCACCTTTAAGAGGCTAAAAGCTCCCCAGTTGATTATAATGTGCAGCAATGTTTGAGAACCACTGTGCTAGCTGGTACTTAAGGTACCAGCTGATTATTAAGGTGTGAGTTGATAAATGACAAGCTAATAGGGATAGAACTTAAGCAGTCACTCTTTATCAGGACTTCAGAAGTTCCTCAAAGCCCTAAAGAGTCTAAGAGTAAGGACAGGAATGGTGGAGTGGTAGGGCAAGGGAATTGGTATTGTAAGGAAAAGTCAACCCTGTGCCTTCTCCAGTGGCAATCAACTATGTGGCAAGTTTTCTGCCATTTTCTCTCCCATATCGATTTAATTGATTTTAGACTTAACTATTTTAAAGCAGGATCTTGCTATATTAGTTAACAAATACTTCAGACATACTCATCACTCCTTATATGTGACCACAGCAAACATAATCTAACAATCACAGGAACTAATGATGTTGGATGTGGCCTCACAAGCTTTTACTAGTCAGTCTCTGGTCTTCATTACCAATGTGTAAATCAACAGAAAAGACATCTATTTACTATCTAAAATCTAAACTAAGGAATACACATGCAGACACACACTTTTTTGTTTTTTGGCGGGGGGTGGGGGGACATCTGTTTTCATATTACAAGATCCTGTCCTCTGATTTTGACATAATCATCTCCCCACTCTGAGCTTAATTTTCCTTCAAGCTGAAATAAATCTGAATTACTTAGTCTACTGGTTGAGAAAGCACAAGATTCCTTTCATGGCAGCGCAGTTGTGTTTTCTGGCTTGGAATCAAGGAGAGGCATATCAGAGATTCAATCAAAAGCTCCAAACAGAAGACTCATGAGTTGAGAAAAAGAACCTCCAGGGGTGAAGCAGAAATACAGACCAACTTTCAAGAGAAAGGCTGTAATTTCCATCTTGTTGACATGGGTTTTAGATTTTTTTTTTAACTTTTGAACCCAGTTCCTTTATAGAGTATAAACCTCAAGGATTAGAGGTTTTGGAGAAGACAGAAATAGAATTGCATTTTCTCTCTCTCACTCCCCAGTTTTGAAGTTTAGCAATCACTTTTGTTTTCCTTTTTTAAGCTATAAATCTCTGAAGTCTTGGTAAGAACAACCGAAGAGATATAAACTGTGTTTGGTAAAAGGTGAAGAACTGATACTTCTCATACCATTAGGAGGTTCCTTCTTAGCCCCAGGCTCTTTTCTTGGAGGATACCTTGCTGCCTGGAAAACACCACAGCAAAGGATACCAGCCTAGCTCTTGGGTTTCCAAGTCTTACCACAGCAGAGGTTTGAATGCAACCCTGCTTCCTTACCAGTTCAGAATAGGGTGCAGTAAATAGGGTCAGAATTTGGAGCAAGAAAAATGTGGGTTCAAATCCTAGCTTTGCTTCTTATTAGCTGGATGGCCTTGGACAGCTCACTTAGTCTCTCTGAGCCTTGGCTTCTGTCTCTGAAAAATAGGGTTAATAATGCCTGTCTTTCTAAGTGTAGAAAGTCAAGGGCCTAGTAGAGGCCATGCCGCATGGTAGATGCTCTACTTGGAGAAGCTACATAGGTAAACCTGGTAATACCTTGACAGTAATAACCTAACTCTTTTGGGCCAAACAGAATAAACCCTAACTCTTTTCCATTCCTATCAGATGGAGGACAACATTTCCCCAACTCCTCACCACCAACCCAGTCACCTCCCCCCACCCCCCCCCTCCAACCTCCAAGGGTTATGCCTTCTTAGTGGGAGATGAATTTCCTCACTTGAGATCAGGCTACTCCCTTTTGTCTGCCTTTGGAAAATTACCCTTCTCTCAATCCATGTGGTTTTGGTTTGGTTGCCAATCACAGGACCCTCTGCTCCTCTATAAAAGAAGACAGGTGATCAAAGTCAGGCCAATCAGGTTCTCCTTCCTTGGAACTTAAACCTTGATAGAAATGCATAAGAAAGGCGAAAAGCTCAAGTTGAGTCATCCTAACGGTGTATGAGAAAATGTCAAGCCATTAATTTCTTCCATGGGGAATTCCAGACCCTTTTTTTCCTGACTTCCCAAGGCCAAGGCATTTGTAACATTCATTCATCTGCCTTTAATTCTGAGAACTACCCAGCACTGTTCCATTTAGCCCCTTTTTTTCTTGCAATAATTAGAGCAGGGTCTGTTGCTGGCAAAGAACACTATCTGATATATGCTAGAAGTTTTAAAATGTATTAATATGACATGATCATTACTACATATACTAATTAACTCACCTCAAAGAACAAGTGTTAACAACTTTCATACAAGTATTGAAAACAGTGTAACACACACTCTTTAGGCTGAAAGGGGCCTTGGACAGCATTTGATCTACTATCCTAATTTAGTAACCAAAGAGCTGAGGCCCAGAAGTGGAGCTTGATTTGTTCATTGTCTCACAGTCATTTGGTGGCAGAGCTGAGTTAAGAATTCAGATCCCCTGACACTGAACCTAGTGTTATTATGCCATTTGCCATCTTTGTGCTTTGAGTTCAGCTTTTACAAGACAACGATAATAGCTTTTATTCTCATAATAGTAGTGGACTATTCTGCATCATAGTCCACTACTGTGTCTCTGGAATTTCAGGTTGTTGGTTGAGAGAGGGGCTGGGGGCCAAGGGGAGAGAGGAAGTTTGGATCTGTGTTGCCTGGGCCTATTAAAAATGAAATCGGCCTCATGCCCTGCCGAAGCAGTCTTTGTTACAGGCAGCAGCCCACTTTGATTTTATTACTTGCCATAGATATTCTGACCTTAATCAATGAACTATCCTCTCTACCCTAGAAAGGTGGATGGGTTCCCCTTCTGAAATAGCAAAACCTGGGTGAAAATGGGAGAGAAGTCTATTCAACACTAAAATCAATAAGAAGCATCTTTCTATTCTCTTTACAGTTTTCAGAGAATCCTGAAATGAAAAAAGCACAATGGCAAATATGAGAAAGGAAAATCACCTGGGTGATCCTTATTTTTTGTATGAAGTGAGACTGGACTTTTAGGGTGGCACCTTTAACTAAGGGAAACAAAAGCATGGCTAATGTCTGTTAAGCACTTCCTATGGCCAGGTACTGGATCCAGTTTTATTCAAGCTTCACAGTCACCTTGGGAGGAGATTTTGCCGTTAATTGAGGAAACCAAAAGTCAGATAAGTGAATCCATTAGTCCAAGGTCACATGACAAGTAAGTAGTGGAACCATGCTTCAAATCAGGGTGATTTTAACACCAGACTGTATCCAGTTTGCTCTACAGTCTCCTAACAACAAAAGGAATGTGTTCCTAACACATTTTTGAAATCTGCAACAAGCCAGCCAGTTTCTTCTTTCTGCATGTACAAATTGAAATAGGGACTCAACTTTGCATATTCAATCATTCCCTTTTCCTCCTTCCCTGAAACAACCTTTACCAAATGCTTGGAAAGGTCTACTTAAATCCTTAGCCCAAGAAAAATGTATCTTTGTGATTAATATGTGTTAAAATGAGGAGTGACACAGTAATGAAATGGAAAGGTTTGGGGGCCTTTGGGGAAATCCATCTGATGGCAGGCTGTGGCTCTGGTAATGAGGCTGCTATTTTGTGGACATGGAGGTAACGTTTTGTGATGCAGGTAGAATGATTAACAAGGTGAATGTATCTGCCTGGAGGGAGGAGGGGTGGAGAGGTGCTGTCTGTGGGAAGATGGCTCAGAGTGAGAGGCAACATGTTTTTCCTTCTTCAATTTTGGGAGCCATGAGAACTTCAATTAAACTCAGATGCCAGGAGTGGTTCATTCTCCTTCCTCTCTCACCTTTTCTTTTACTCTTGCTCTAATTCACTTGATGGGGATTAGGGTGGATAGGAGTGGAGGGGCAGAAAGAATACAAAAAGAGAGCAAGGAATACATTTCTTTAAACCATTTTCTTAGCTACCCAGAAGATTTTGGTGGGAGAGTGTATAGTCCGGGAATTGAACCCGGGTCTCCCACATGGAAGGCAAGCATTCTCCCACTGAACCATCCGTGCTCCCACAGAAGTTTTTCAGGTCATACCAAACCTTTTCCTCTATGCAGCTGTAGGGCTGGCATGCCTGACAAGTGACAGGTTAGAGTCAGGGGAGACCAGGTGCTACGAGGGAGGATTACTATGTTCAGAAGACACAGGAGTACACAAGCCCTGCCCTGGCCCAACTGTCCCTCCTCCCATGAACTTCCCAAAAAAGATATCAGCAAAAAATAATGCTTTTATTTGTTGGAATTTGGTCTTAGGTCCCCCCAAAAGTAAGAATGGGTTGGACAAGGTATAAGTACCCTCTTGCTGAGGCCAGGGGCAGTCAAGGGGAAAAGTGAAGGAGGCCCATTTTCCCCAAATTTAGATACCTGCCAATCAAACACGCTGAAAATGTACACCCAATAATACCTAATAACAAAAGCAAAGGAGCAAACAGGTAGATGGAAAGATGGCATCCTATTTTAATTGTCTTTCTTCAAGCTCAGGCCTGGCTGCTACATGTGAAGAGGAGAAAACATCCAAAGAAATGGAGATGACTTGACAGATCCTCTGGGAAGTGGCATCAAACCTGTGGGCCTCTTTTGAGATCACCCCCTAGAAAATGCAGTCCTGTAAGTTTTCTTGACTCTGAGCAACCAAATAATCATGACTCCTCCCTCAGTCTGTGTGTCTCAGGGGGTGGCAGTGGTGGGGTATTTCTTGCCTTCATTCCTGATTCATCTTTGGGAGTGAGGTCCCAGCTGTGGAGGTAAAGAAGAAGTCAAAAGGAAAAGAAGTTATACTGTGTGTTCTCTTTTCCACCCAATGCATTTTCATGGTCTTCTACCCTAGTTCTACCTTTTTGGATGAATGCAGAGCTCTCCCCCCACATTCTATTCCCTATCTTCTGCCAGAATGATTTTCCTAATGCACAGCAATCATGTCATAAATGCTCAAATATATCCCATAGCTCTCGCTGTCAAGACCAGAGATAGGCAATCTATAACCCACAGACCAAATCTGGTCCAGTTCCTGTTTTTATAAATAAAATTTCATTGAAACACAACTCTGCTCATTCATTTATGTTCTATTTGGCTGCTCTCACAGTGCAGTGGCCGAGTTGAGTAACTATGACAGAGATTGTATGGCCCAAAAAGCCTAAAATATTTACTATCTGGTGTAGGAGCCAAAGGGTTAAAACAAGACCTGCAGAATTTGCTGGGAGCAGCTGGCATCCCTGGGTGGGCAAGAAACTGAGGAGATTGTTACTTGCTTTGTTTGGAACCGTCTGGGAGGAACAGAATGTTTCTTTACCCCCAAATGGTTACATTAAGTATGAAGAAAGTTCAGTACTTTTTTTCCTTAGGAAACCCTGAAGTATATAAGCAGGAGCTGGTGCAGAATAAATTTGTCTGTTGTTTGCTAAAGTTAAGCTTCAGACCCCCTGATCCGGTCTGCCTGTCTCTTTCTTTCTTTCAGTCGCTATCTCTCTTTCTCATTATTCCTTAATATCGTTCGAGCTCCGTTTCGTAGGAAGCAACATTCTGGCCTTTTACTTAAAGAGTTTGCCAAACCATGATATAGAGAGATATTCAAACATCTATTTTTAACATTTGAGGTCCTTGTCAATCTGGTCCCAATTGATTTTTTGTCTTATCTACCGTTATTTTCCTTCAAGCTCCTCATACACTTAGCTAAAAGATCATTCTCTTTTTCTTACATTTTCAGTTGTTTTTTTAACTTTTTCTTAAATTTTAACATATACTTATTGAAATGTTGTTATTATATATGTGTGTGTATATATATATATATAGTTTAATGAATTTTCACAAAATAAATGTATCCTTATAATTGACACCCACTCAAGAAGCAATATAAATTACCAGCACCCCAAAAGCTCTCCTGACACTACTTTCTGTCCTGATAGAAAGTTTTAGATTTAGTTTTAGCTCTTTTATAGTTAATGTATTACCTTAAAGTAAGTATTATTTTGTCTGGATTACTTCACTCAATGTTACATTAGTGAAATTCACTCATGATATTCATATACTTGTAGTTTGTTCTCATTGCTGTATTCCATTTTTCTGAATCCCGTTCTACCACAATTGATTAATTCTGTTGATAGACATTTGGGTTGTTTCTGGTTTGGGGCTATTGCGAATAATGCTGCTGCAACCAACCCTTTACATGTTTTTTGGTGTACAAATTTATGCATTTTTATTGAGTTAGTACCTAGGTGTGTCATTGTTGAGTCATAGGGCGCATACTGCCAAATTATTTTCCATTGTATTTTTACTAAATTATATTCCTGTCAGGATTGTTTGAGTATTCCAAACTGCTGCTTAAAATCTTTGCACACAGTTGTTTATTTTGTTGATGCTGACATTTTATTTTCCTTTTTATTTGGGAGTGGTGGTGCATGGTCCAGGAATGGAACCCAGGTCTCCCACATGGGAGGGAAGCATTCTATGACTGAACCACCTGGGTACCCTTATTTTCCTTTTTAGCAATTCTGGTGGGTGTATAGTAGACTCTCATTGTGATTTAAATTTGCATTTCCCTAATGACTAAGAGGTAGAGTGCCATTTCATAAATTTATTGGCCATTTGAATAGTTTCTTTTATGATGTGTTTGCTTAATCCTTTTACCTTTTTCCCCTATCTTTCTCTGTCTTTGTTTTGTATATTTATAGGAATCTTTTATATATTTGGTCATGAGTCTTTTGTCAGATTTCTGCATAATAATTACATCATTTCTCACTCTGTGGATTGGTTGCCTTATCACTTTCTTAAGAGTTTTGTTTGATGAACAAATGTTCTAATCTCAATTTATTCTACTTTATTATTTTTTCCCTTTATGATTAGTATTTTTTGCAACCTGTGTAAGAAATATTTGCCACCTTCAAACTTATGAAGTTTGTAAGTTTCTAAACTTACTTGTTAAGTTTTATTCTATAAGCATTTGTTTATTTTTCTTTTCATTAGATTTTCAATCTACCTAGAAATGATTGTTGTTTTGTATAGATGGTTTAAGTAGAGGCCAATGTTTATTTTTTTCTATATGATAGACTTTTTTTTTAATTTAAAGAACTTTATTATCCGCTGAACTGCAGTGTTAACATTGTCATCTATTAGTTTATTTTCTTTCATAAATAC
The DNA here is from genome assembly GCF_023851605.1 of Tamandua tetradactyla. Classification (NCBI taxonomy): domain Eukaryota; kingdom Metazoa; phylum Chordata; class Mammalia; order Pilosa; family Myrmecophagidae; genus Tamandua; species Tamandua tetradactyla. Next base: position 33,118,326 of record NC_135346.1, read on the forward strand.
AAGGAAATCACTATATATAAAAAAGTATACCATTCACAATAACATCAAAAAAACACCAAATTTCTAGGAATAAATGCTACAAAAATGTACAAGCCTGTACTCTATACACAGAACTACAAAACACTATTGAGAAAAACAAAAAATAAACAAAAGAAAAACAAAATTATATATACGTATATGTATAATAAATATTTTATAATTAGTATAGCTTTATAGTAGGTCTTGCCCTGTGTTCGTTCATGTCTGCATCTTTGTTTTTTTCTTCGAGTTTGCTTTAGTTTGTCATGTGATTGTATAAAATATAAATTTTAGGATTGGGTTTTCAATCTCTATAAAACAATCTGGTGAGATTTGGAATGGGAATAAATGAAAATTTAGGTCAATTTGGGGAGAATTGACATATTTACAATATGTCAAAATGTCTAATCCAGGAACCTAGTATATCCCTCCATTTATTTAGGTCTTTTGTTTTCCCTCAGTAATGTTAGGCAGTTTGTAGTATAAAGGTTTATACATCTTTTGTTACATTTACTCCTTGGAATTTGGTATTTTTGCTTCTTGTGTAAATGGTATGCCCCTTTAAATTTCTTTCTTTCTTTTTTTTTTCTCTTTGACATTACTAGTTAATGGGAATGCAAATATTTGTAGATTGACCTTGTATACAGTGACCTTGCTTAATATACTTATTATTCAAGTAGTTTATTTGAAGATTCTTTTAGATTTTATGAGTATAGAGTCATGTTTATGAAAATGACAATTTTACATCTTTATTTCCTATCCTTACAACTTTTATTTCTTTCCTTGCCTTATTACACAAGCTAGAACCAGCCAGTACAATGTACTATAGAAGTGGTATTGGTGTGCATTTAGTTTCTGTCCAGCTTGGGCATGTATGACAAAACCCAACGGCTTATTTCATTGCTTTATCTTCAGAAACCACCTGACAGAAAGTAATTAATGGACTGGTAATTGTTTGCAGTGGTCCCTTATAACTTAGCAAAAGTTTGTTGCTCTCTCTTCTCTTACTCTATTTTGGTCCTATTTCTCAACTACATATGAAGGATCAAAATATATGTATTCTATTTGCTGGGTTAAGTGAGTGTAAAGCTCTTTCCTTGGAGTATAAATACATAGATATGATCATAACTATTATATAGCAAATATTTACTAAGTATTGGTGGCTTTGTTTGTATTATTTCACTTGATGGTACTGACAATCCTATATGGTAGGAACCATCGTTATCCATTTCGTACAGACTATTAACCTGGAGTTTAGAAATTACAAACTTGCCCCATATTACTCAGTTGGAAATATTTTATGTGGGGTTTCGAGCTACGTCATTTAAATTCAGAATCTTTAAGTGCTATTTGGTACAATTTCATTGATACCAGTGAAATTTGCCTCCTTATAATTTTCTTTGTGGCCACATAGAACAGCATGCTTTCTCTTTCCTAAGGCCTTCAGTGGCTTGAAGATAGCTTTAATCAGCCTTCTGAGTGTTCTACAGATTAAAAATCCTGGTGTTTTTCATTCCCTGCATAACAAAAATTGAAAATCTCCTTTGCTCTTCCAGTTACCAATTTCTTTCTCAAAACTCTTTTCCAAATGTTGTGCCCAGGGTGGGAATATGCAGTTTGCTTTGAATAATTTGAAATAATTTGAATAATTTGAAAGATTATTCAGAAAGAAAGTTCTGAGAGCATTAAAACTTTACTGTTTTTTATTCTGGATCTGATACCTCTGTTGTGGTTTGCTAAAGCTGTCAAATTTGCAATATACAAGAAATGGGTTGGCTTTTTCAATGGGAATTTATTAGTTTACAAATTTACAGTTCTAGGGCCATGAAAATGTCTGAATTAAGGCATCAAGAAGAAGATACCTTCTCCAAGAAAAGGCTGCTGGCATCCGGAGTTCTTCTGTCACATGGAAAGGCATATGGCAATGTCTGCTGGTCCTTTCCTCCTGGGTTCTGTTTTCAATGGCTCTCTCCAAGCTTTTGTGGGTATCTTTTTTTCCTGAGCATCTGTGTGTACTTTCTTAGCTTCTCCAGGGCAACCTCTGAATCTCATCTGAGTGTCATCTGTCTTTCATCCTCTCATAAAGGGCTCCAGTAAGGGAATTAAGATCCACCTTCAATGGGCTGGGTCACATCTCTGTGGGACAAAAAAGTCCCACCTACAGTAGATCTGCACAGGGTGGATGAAAAGAATATGCTCTTTCCTGGGGTACTTAACAGCTGCAAACTACCACATCCCTTTACTGCATCTTGAGATTGAAGTAAATAGGATAAAATTTGGAGGTCAGAGATTTCATTCCAGTCTTGGCATAGCCATTAAGTAGCTTCATGACCTTGGGCAAGTCACTGTATCTCCCCAAGCCTCAGTTTTCTTAGCCATAAAATATGGAACCATAACTTCTCCCTGGATACCCAAGAGAATAGTGGGAGACTCATTAGAGATAATGGATAGGAATACTGTTGTATACCACGAAGAGCTCTATCATTGTCAGTTATTTTTAGCAGACACACCATGCTCTTTATACATACTGAATATTTGTACAGAATATACTTGAATTTAACCATAAAGAACATGAACAAAATATAATGTAGTGGCATTCAGCTAACTATGAGGAAATTCTTGTGGGGCTGCATAGGGGAGTAAAGAGTTGGGGGGGGGGGGGCAGTTAGCCCAGAAAAGGAGGGCATATACCAACCTGAATATTCAGCTGAGATTTGGAGAGGCTGCCATGGTCCACAAGGTCAGTGGAGATCAGGAGATCAAAATCAGATATAGTGATCTGAGATGCTGAATTGTGTTTTTCCCTATAGTGAAATTGTAAGGCAGAGCCATTCCCTTCCTCCCCTCCCCCTTCACACAAGCCTAATTATTATAAAAATTCTCTGTCATTGCCTTGCAACGGTTCATAGCCTAACTAATTTAAAAATGCAAATGAATATTAAATTATAGTCAGATTTGGAGCTTGTTTCCTGCTTATGCACCTAGAGATGGTAGGCATCATTTCTGCAGCTGGAAATCAATCTTGGGCACCCTGGGTGATTTGATAATGGCTGGTTGTATCACTGCTGATGTCATGAGATGCTCAGTTGGTAGAGGATTTCATCAGCATTGTGGCCTATCAGTCTTAGTCCTGCCTCTACCTCTGCAGTGGAATACTGCAGCACCACGCTATTTCTCCTGAAAACCAAAGGGCTTTCCTTCTGCCATCTGTCAGCCCCACAATAGGCCAAGTGATGTGCTAGATTCTGGTGGGTGGACAGTTCTGCCTTACCACCAATTCTGCTATCTGTGAGCTTTGAGTCTGAAGGTCTGTTTGGAAATTATAATGTTGATAAGAATGAAGTCCTGGCTATCCACTAATCCTTAGATTAGTGTATTTCAAAGTGCCTTCCTAGGACCTGGGGTGCTTTAACAATGCAGATTCCTGGGTTCCATCTCAAACATATTGATTTGGAATTTCTAGAGGTTGGCCCAGAAATTTATTTTTTTTAAAGACTCCCCAAATAATTCTTATACATATTAAAGTTTGAGAAATAAATATGAAATTCTGGAATATTAGGACTGAAAGAAACCTTGGAGAACTTCTAGAGCATTGGTTTCCTCACTGGCTGCCTATTAGAATTATTTGGGAGACTTCTAATATTCCCAGTGCTGGAGGTCCTACCCACACAAATTTCATCAGAATCTCTGCAATGGAGACCCAGCCATCATGTGTTTTTAAAGCTCCCCAGGTGATTACAGTGTACAGCTAAGGTTGAGAATCACTACTGTAGGTCAAACCATCAGTTTTACAATTGGGGCACTGTGGCCCACAGAGGTACTGGCTCAGAGAGGCCAGAAGCTCTAAGAGGGCACTGGCCCAGACAAAATGAGAGCTCAGGTTCCCTGACTTCTAACTGGTACTCCTTTTTCAATGTAGATTTCTTCTTTTATTAAGCCTTTGGCAATCCTTGCTTACTTGTGTTCTGTTTTATAAAACACTGTACAGTTTGATTTTCTTATAAGCCGTGACTGTCCTTGTTCTCTCAAGGCAAACCTCTGACTCCAGCTACTGAGCTCAGCCCTGGCTGTCACTCCCCTGTACTATACCCCAAGCACTTCTAACCCCCTTCATCCTTAGGGTCTCTCTGGAGAAGGCTTGCTGGGAAACCAGGCTTCTAGTTCTGGCACTAGCCCTCCACATGTGACTTTTAGGAGTAAGCAATTAAACCTCTATGCACTCTCATTTTTTTCCCTTATACAGACAGAGTGCACATAACCAGAGTGCTGAGAAAGGAATTGTTTTCCAACAGCCTGTGTTAGGCTTGGTGGAACCATCCAGTAAATACTTGTCTAATTAAATAATTATTTCAGCAAAGCAAGTATAAACATCACAGTCATTTACTCAGCTTCTCCCAAAATGACTTACATGTTAACTATTATTTAAAAGGATTTGGTTATAATAAAAATTTCTGTAAAATGTATCTAATTTCCAGCCCGAGTATGGCTTAATGATACCTACATTTATTTTCCATAAGAAAATCAAAGTGAACAAAATTATTTGAACTGTCCCTTAGGATTGATATAATGGTAACAAAATAATGTATTTATTCACTATGAATCCTTTTCATGCTCTGTAAGAACAGTAAGAAAGAAACTTAAGGGAAGAAAAAATGCCAAACCAATGAAAACATGTCTCTTGTGTTTCATCTTTATCAGAGTTGGGGTTCTAGCTTTTTTAACTTAATGAATAATAAAATGTTGAATTTCACTGAAAAACATCATTCAATATTACAAGATCTACATCTTGAATTATGCTTTCATCATTCCGTATCTATTATTCCTTGTACCAACATATCTATTTGATAACTTTTGAACCAAATGAGCTTCCAGGTCTTGGCCAAGGTTAAGGGCCTATGACTATAGCTAGAATTAGTCCAGGCATTCAATATTATTTCCTCTAATATATTAACTGGATGCTATGCTGGACACTGATGATTCTTCTTTTTTTTTTTTTAAACTTTTTTTATTGTATAGTGTAGCATATATACAAAGCAAAGAAATAAAAAAGCAATAGTTTTCAAAGCACTCTTCAAGAAGTGGTTACAGGACAGATCCCAAAGTTTGTCATGGGCTACCATATATGATCCTCTCATATTTTTCCTTCTAGCTGCTCCAGAATATAGGATACTTTTTAAAATACTTTTTTATCATCACAATTGACTTTTTCCCTTCTTTTTTTGTGAAAAATAACATATATACAAAAAAGCTATAAATTTCAAAGCACAGCACCACAATCAGTCGTAGAACATACTTCAGACTTTGACAGGGTTACAATTTCACAATTTTAGGTTTTTACTTCTAGCTGCTCTAAAATACTGGAAACTAAAAGAGATATCAATTTAATGATTCAGCTTTCATATTTGTCAAGTCCTATCTTCTATGTATGATTCCACCATCATCTTTGATCTTTCCGTACCTCTCTTTAAGGTTGTTTGAGCTATGGCAATTCTAAATTTTTGTTATTGGAAGCATCTGTCACTAATATGGGATGAGGAGATGGAACTATCTGATGTTCTGGGGAGGCTGGGCTACGTTTCAGGATTTATCTGGACCAGGGACCCATCTGGAGGTTGTAGGTTTCTGGAAAGTTACTCTAGTGCATGGAGCCCTTGTGGAATCTTATATATTGCCCTAAGTGTTCTTTAGTATTGACTAGAATGATTGGGGGTTGGCAGGTTAGGATAGGTAGCAAGGTCTACCTGAAGCTTGTGTAAGAGCAACCTCCAGAGTAGCCTCTTGACTCTATTTGAACTCCCTCTGCTACTGATACTTTATTAATTACACTTCTTTTCCCCCTTTTGGTCAGGATGTAATTGTTGATCCCACTGTGCCAGGTCTGGATTCATCCCTGGGAGTCATCTCCCCCATCTCCAGGGATGTCATGTCCCACCCATGTCAGGGGGAGGGCAATGATTTCACTTGCAGACTTGGGCTTAGAGAGACTGACGCCACGTCTGAGCAACAATGGAGGTCCTCCAGAAGTAATTCTTAGGCATGCCTATAGGTAGTCTAAGCTTCTCTGCCACCTACATAAGCGTCACAAGAGTAAGCTTCATGATCAAGGGCATGGCCTATTGATTGGGTATCCCTAAAGTTTGACACAGTTATAGGGGGTTCCCTGATGGTAAGGTTTAATAGTTTCTTTCTCCCCTCCATCAAGGGACTTTGCCAATACTTTTTGATTATCTGCTTAATGTACTCTGGGGTATTTCCAGGCATTACAATAATCTATAGAGGATTAAAGGACCTCTTTCTTATTCGGTGCTTCCTGTGTTTTAGTTGTTCAAATGAGCTATACAGATAGGTTGAATTGGATTATGCACTACAGAAAATTTTAGTTCCAGATCAAATAAACCTTTCTTCTATTGGTCTCAAAGAGTATGCATAATTCTAAAATATAGACACTGTCTTCCTTACCCCTATGTTCTGAATTACTTTAGCCCCACACTGTTCAACTTTGTTCTTATCTCTAAATATCAGGTTATGTATATAAAATAGCCTCTCAAAATCCAGAAATAATAATCACCACTCTGAACTTAATGTGTCTGATGAAAGCTTACAATCTAAGCCCCTGTTTTCTTATAAGTATTTTCTAAAGGTGACCATACCATTGTTGTTTTTTTGTTTCTGGCTTATTTTGTCTCATCATATGTCCTACATGTTCATTCACATTGTTGAATTCCTCACGACATTGTTCCTTTTTGTAGCAGCACAATCTTCATTCGTAAGTCCACACCATTGATCACCAATCTACTTCTCCGTCAGTGCATCCTTCAGCCACCTGCCTTCATTGGGCACCATATAGAAGGCCCAAAGTCCACAATCCATCAACATTCTCAATTTTAGAGAATTTCATTGTTCCCAAGAGACAGAAAACCAATAAACACACCTTCGCCAAATAGGAAATCTAAACCTCTTAACTCTTGTCCCTCACCCCATTAATTACCTCTGCTGTTGCTGTGGTAATGCTGATGGTTTCTTTTTGAACATAGCTCATAGCATGCATTAGCAGTGTTCCCCCATACCTTGGACTTAAACACTCTTTATACAAGAATCATATCTTTGAAGTAATTCTTACGAGAACTCATTGATATTTCTAGTGTTAATCAGTGGGACACGTAGGTCTATACAACCCCTTACAATCTTGTTCATCTTCAAAATGGTAACATTACTTCTAGAACCACTAGAGAATGGTGATTCATTTTTGAGCTGAAAGAGGCATGGTCTCTATTCTCATCCTGTTAGAGCATACAGGCTGTCAGGAGAGACAGGCATTCAAACTAGCTCGCAAATGCTGACATTATAGATGTAGATGAGCATTTTGAATAACAGAGACATGCCTCTGTAAGGGTAATATTTAGCAAAGAAATCTGGCCTAGACCAGGGAATCAAGAAGGGATTCCTAAAGAAATGATTGTGTTGGTATAGGAAAGATGAGTAGGAGCTATTTATGTAAAGAGGGCAGGGATATGTTTTAGGCAGAAGGCACAGCATTTGCAAATGCCCTGTAGGAGGAATGAGCTTGGCAAGTTTGAGGAGCTGAAAGAAGAGCTCTCAGCTAGATGGGGTCTGGGATCAGATTTGTATGAGGGTGAGAAAGAGTCAGTCTCTCACTGGAATTAGATGCTTACTGTATAATAACCTGACATGGAGGATTAGTTTAGACTAAGGCTGAGAGTTGGGTTAAGTATGTGATCTGGATTAGGGCTTATTCAGTGCTGGGTTAAGTGGGCAGACTATGGAAAACGGTAAGAGTATATTTGAGGTCAATCATTCATTTCTTTAACACATATTTATTAAGTAGCTACTATGTGCCAGGCAGATTAGTGGTAGCCCAGAAGAATGGAGGAAAAGTGAGTTTACAGTGGTGGTTAAACATGTCACCCTGTGGACAGACAAATGTGGGATTGCATCTGGGCTACATAATGTAAGAGTTTGTTCACGTCACTTAATTTTTCTGAACTTCAGTTTTCTCAATGCTCAAACAAGGGACAATAACAGCCTTTTCAAAGATAGTCATTAGGATCAAATGAGTTAGCGTGTAAAGAACATTTAGCATGGTGCCTGACACATCATAGATAGATAATTAATATTAGCTATATGAAAGTGACTCAGCTGGCACCTACCTTTAGACAGCAAATTGCTACTGTCTGGGGTGGTTATAGTGGGCAATTATCCAACTTTAAATAGAAGTTTCTTTGAAAATTGATATAGCATTGAAATTACCAAGCTTCTGTGTTTTTCTTTCCAAATAGAAGACACATTTTAAGTACATTATACCAATGTAATTGAAAATCTGAAGCAAATGAGGGGGATGTGCTGTAACTTCGGCACTAATCGGAGATTCCACTTCCTGACCTCCAGTTAGGTAAGGGGAGAGGAAAATGTAGAGAAGAAGATATGCTTACAATATCTTTGTTTTCAGAATTGTTAAGATATGCTGGATTCTTCACTGAGAGCAACCCAGCATTTGGGAGACTCAAAGCCCCCAGGTTCTCTCCAGGGATACAAATATAGCAACTTGAATTTCAATTAAATTTCTGTTATCCCCATGATAGAATTCTCTTAATCCTTCAGAGTTGCTGCTTGGATAATCAAACCCTGGCTCTGCAAGCTGCAGGTGTTTTTGATCAACCCAAGCTTTACTGCAAAATCTCCTTGAGGTGAGCTCACCTCTTGGAGTCTATGCATCTATGCATCATCGCCTTCTGTTGACGATGTTGGAGGAATTGCAATGTTTCCATGTGGTGCAGGAGGCGGGCCAAAAAACACAAACCTGTGAAACTACAGGAAATCCCTGGACTGGCTGAGAGCCTGGCTTGGCTTCTTGTCTTTTTCTTTATGGAATGGTACCTGACAGTGGTGGTAAGGGAGGCGGATGTGGGCTTCCATCCCTTACTACCCCGATAGCCTACACTCAAACCTAAGTTTAACAATGTTTTGTGTGAACAATTGAAGATATTTCCTCAATCTCAAAAAAAAGTGAAAGAGAGCATCTTTTTACTTTTTAAAAATATAAGTCAGTGCCACCTGGGTTAAATGGGGTAAGAAGTGCCCAGCCCATTGCCACCCTAAGATATTTCTATATAGAGGAATCCCCATGGACACCTCTTCACCCCCCCCCCCCTTTTTTTGCTCATTCAACAGCATCCTGTGGCTAACTCCTAAGCATGGGGATGAAGTTTTCTCTGGAGGTGCTGATCGTCCTCACATCCAGCAGGCAAATCTGTGCAAGTCTGTCACAGAAGGTTGGTAATGGTGCTTTATCTGCAGAATAGAGTTTTGCTTGAAGAATACTGGCAATGGCATGTTATTTGAAGACCATTGATGTGATGGTTAAGTTAATGTGTCACCTTGGCCCAGTTATGGTGTCCAGTTTGGTCAAGCAAGCCCTGGCCTGGTTGTTACTTTGAGGATGTTTCATGGATTTAAATCATCAGTAAGTTGATTGCATCTATGGCCGATTACGTCTACAATCAACTGAGGAGGTTGCTTTCAACAACGAGAGAAGTCTCATTCAATTAGTTAAAGGCCTTAAAAGGAGAATTGATGATTTCAGCAGTCAGAAGGGAGATTTTCCATCTCTACTGCAGCCAACCAGCTTCTCCTGGGGAATTTGGACTTGCCTGTCCCCACAGTTGTGTGAGCCAATTCCTACAAAAAATCTCATATATATATAAAATATATATATATATATATATATATATATATATATATATATATATAAAACGTCGGTTCTGTTTCCCTAGAGAACTCTGACTAATATAAAGTCAAGTGATGTTATGGAGGTTTTCATGATAGATTTGTTTAGATGGCTCTCACCTTTGGGCTTTCAGTGTGGAGCATTTGAGTAAGTTCTTGGGCCAACATCATTGATGGGCAGGAATGCATTTTTATTTCTTTGCCATTTCCACCTTGAGTTGAAATTCTGCTCCTTTATGTCCCTGTTTCATGAAGTAATGATAACCTAGAGAATCAAGTTTGTCTCATTTTATTGGGGAACATGTTGCAGTGAGATAATGGTTGAGATGAGACCCACTCTCACTGGAAGTACCTGTGGTGCTGAAAGAAGTCAGAAAATATGGGTTTATTGTCAGTGATATGGGCTAGATGCCCTCACCCAGCACAGAATTGCAGAAGATAACGTTTGTTTTCAGTTCAATGAAAATCATTGGTAATAAAACCTGGGTTTGGTTCTTGTTCCTAGCACTCCTGAGCTGAGTGAACTACCCTCTTTTTACTCCAGTTTGCTCAACTGTAAATGAGGTGTTAGATTATATGATCTCTAAGATTAAAATGTAGTGGATAGGGGTTCATGAATTCATGAGACCTGGACTTAAATCTCACCGTTAGAACTAATTGGGAAAGTATTTCTCTTCTCTGGGCCTCAGCTTCCCGTAATATAGGGAGTTTTGACAAGATGTCTTTAAGATTTCTCTCAACTTTATAGTAGAGATGGCTCTATCACTAAAATAGGAAGGCAATGATCAGATACTGGCCCCTGAAACACAGCTGCATCAAGTTGAAAATTTACTAGAACAGAGTTATAATGCAGAGGAAAATTCTCACCATCACCTAATAAGCACTCTCTCCTCCATCTCTTTGGACCACTTTGGGCATTCTTAGAAGCTCAGGCCATGCTCACTGTACGGCATCACAGAACAAATGCAGATAAATGGGACAACTTCAGGAATGTTATTTCTATTGCCTACACTGAATGATATTTTGAAGTTACTATATGCTACAGAGGATGAGGGGAGCATGCACAATTGGGAGAAGTTCAATAATACTTCCAGTGAAAAAGCTTTGGGTGATAGTAGTTGACATAACTCCACTGAAACAATAGTTAGTTGGCACTCACTAAGATTGATTTATGTCGGTAGGGAGTGAGATGTTCACAGCTCCATACAGGAGGGAGGGCCTAACTCCAATCAGAGCAGATAATCCTGGAAATGAGGCTTAATTTTGTGTAGAAGAGGGTATTAATGTAGTGGGGCACATCAGAAAAGTGACTAAGTAGGGAGACAGTTGAAAGCCCATGCTATATGAAACATAGCTTAAATTCCTTGAAGCATGGGGGATTTGGAAAACTGAAAGAGATAGTGGAAAAATCTGTGATGAGGAGGCAACTTGTGACTGCTAAGAGAAGTAGGGAGAGGATTTATGTCCTTCTGGATAAAATAATAGTCAGTTGTGGACAGACAAATATTGGCTCAAGACAAAGAAAAACTTTTGGAATCTTCCAAAAGTGGAAGGGGTTTTTGCATTAAGTAATGAGCTCTTTGTCAATGGGGGTGTGCAAGCAGAAGCTGGGTGGCCTATTTTCTGAGATGCTGTGATGGGTATCCCTGTATTGGCGAGTAGGTTTAGCAAATCCTGTTATTTTAGGAGGGATAAATTATTACAATTAAACCCTCAAGTTCTAGTTGGGGCTCTTCTATTAACTTGCTTTGTCATTTTTTGACAAGGTCATTTAAACTTCCTAGACCTCATTTTATTCATCTACAAATGGAGACAACATCACTATATCCAACAGTATTCAAGGATAATGTCACAGAAGACTTGTAAGGATGAATGGAATGAAGTGTGTGAGGAACAGGTCGGATTACGCATAAATGACACATTAATGATGCCACAATTCATCATTCCCCAGCCATTTGCTTGGCAGTAAATCGTGGTGGTCAACAATAGAGGCTCAAGAGTTTGACTGCCTGGATTTCAATCTCATCTCTGTCACTTGCTGGATATGTGGCCTTTGGTAAGTTACTAAACCTTGTTGAGTCTTAGTTTCCTGGTTTAAATAGGGCTGATAATGATAATTGATTTTAGAGAGTCATTGTGAGGATTTCAGACATAATGCATGTAAAATAATTTTCATAGTACCTGACACAGAGTCAGCCCTCCACAAGGTTTGTTAATATTATCCACAAGTAGGATAATATTATAGTATTATAATATAATATAGTAATATTATAGTCTATTATAGTAGAATATCACACTAGCTAATTAAGTTGTAAAGGCATCTTCCAAATACCTCTTGGAGGGACTTTGACCAGTCTCTGAATATCCAAGGTGGCAATATCCAAGACTTGCCCATCAAGATCTCTCAAGGGCAATCTAAGTACACCTCCCAACATTTGTCAATTCTGTAACCCCAAATGTTTTCTATTTTTTTGTTTTTTTTTTTACATGGACAGGCACTGGAAACCGAACCCAAATCTCAGGCATGGCGCACGAGAACTCTGCCACTGAGCCACTGTGGCCCACACCCAATAATTTTCTTATATCTGGAAGCTCATAATATTCTATCATAAATGTTTCATAATTGCCTCATGAATTATTCACCTGCAACTTAATAACCTTAAATTTTATGGGATTATGGTTTTGTGGGAGAAAAACATTACTAACCTGGGACCCAGCTGTGAAGAGAAAGTGCTGATGTTACCAATTTATTTTTATGATGCAGTAGAAGGTTTTTTGTATCTGTGAAATGTAGAATATTAATAAAAAAGTCAATAACTAAATAATGAGGAAAACAGCCTTAAGTTGCTTGTTTTTAAAATTTTAATCTCAAAGCTGTATTTGTAATATTTTTCCTATTCCCAAGAAGCTGATCCACCTCCATTATAGTTGGTGTCACTTTCTTTGGTGTAATCAAAAAAAAAAAATCATTCATTATTTCCCTTCCACATCTATTTCCTTTCCTATACTTTTATCCATTACTCAGTTATTTTTGCTCTGTATTCATTTGTAATTCTCACTTACATTAGTATCACCTTCTCACAATTCTAAGATTACAGTGGTAGTTTCGGCATGTCTTTGGGGTTGTCTAAAAAGAATATTGTATTATAGTGAGAAGAGTGGTCAGGAGATTTGCATCTGAATCTTCAATTATTACTTAATTGACATATTATCTTAGCAATTTGATGATGTTTCCTTATATATAAAATGGGATAATAATGCCCATTATACTTAGATCACAGAAATCTTGAGAAGGACTAGTAAGATAATGGTGGAGGCAGCTTTTTAGGAATAAAACACTAACATAAGTAAGGAACTGGTCTAGCACTAGGGTGAGGGGAGGGTCAGTGTATTGACATGACTGATCCAGCAGCAGGACGTATAGCAAGACCTAAAGAGAAAGCTATTTTATTGTGCATAGATGGAAAAGAAGCCAACTTCTTTATATAAGTTTGAATTTTCACTAGTGGCAGAAAAGAACAAAGCACTGCCAAATAGAGATGTTTACCCACCAAATCATATTAAGATAATTGTATAGCAAATAATAGGATATGAATGCACTTTTAGAATCAGCAGAAAGAGTGTTGACCAGAAAGGCAATTGGTCTATTCCAACTTCCCTATTTTACAAATGAAAAAACTGAGACCGAGTGAGGGTGGTGTATTTGCCCAAGGGTCCCCTGTGGGTTAGTGGCAGAAACTAGGACCAAAAGCCTGTTTCTCTGATTTCTGATACCAGGCCCTTGTCTGCCCCAGAAAGTGCCATAAAGCGTTACAAGTAGGAGCCTTTGGAATGGAGGGCAGGGGCTTCTTACAAAGGAGGATTGAGAGCAGATGTTGAACAATGCAGGAGTGAGGAGAAGGGCTATGAAATGTGCTTCTGCCGCTAGCAAATGAGCCCTGCAACAAAGCTTGGGAATCAGCGGAGCATTTTTTTTTCTGGACTGGCTAGACCTGAGTCATCCAATTAAAACAGAAACAAGTGCCCTAGAGACTACACCTCCTCTCCTCCCCACAGTTTACACTGACTTCTAATAACATTTAATAAAATTCTCTGGGTCCTGATTAATTTCCCTGGCTGCTTTTTTTCTTATCACACTCTTGGCCACAAGAGAAGAACAGCGAGTGCTCTAATGAATGGAGTGAACAGTTAGGATCAACTCATTAGGTCTAAATGGCATTCTGTCCTCTGCCTAAAGAAGCTTTGGGGATTTCTCCCCTGACTCTTGCACTGTTGAGTGGGTGATAGGAGGTGACACCTACTAGTGTCTGAAAAGTCAGGCATTATCAAGAACTCATCCTCTCAAGGAACCATCTATTAGATTATTGTGTTGAATACTGGAGGGCTCACCTGTCAGCTAAGAGAAGACAGGAACTCACATTTACTGAATGCCTACTGTGTGCCAAACATTTTTTCTAATTGTCACTTCTCTGGGTTCCTAGAGCATCTTATGTATTCTAACAGAGTTGTTGAGTTCTGTTCCTCCAAAAAGTAGTGTGAGCAACTTGATTGAAGGCACTGTCTTCCTCATAGTTGCATTTTCAGTCCCAACACAATGGCTCACATGTAGTAAGTTTTCAATAAATAGGTGTTCAAGTGGTGAATGAGTTCTGGGTGCTAAACATATGTTTTCTTTTTTAATCACAGTCATTTTTTACTTCCATTCTTACTCCCCTTTTACAGATGCATTAGGCAAGGCTCAGAGAGATTTGCTTAGGGTCACACATATAATATTTATAGGTTTGTACGAAATTAAAAGGCGATGTTATTTCAATTGATTAAACATATTGCCCACTTCTAGGGATACTGTCTGGTCCCGGGAGATCTGATGGACTTTTGCATAGATCCCAATGAAGTGTTGCCTTTGGAAGATGAGCTTTGGATTTATCTTTATGGCACACAGGATGCTACAGCTACAGGATCAAGCTTGACCTGCACTGAAAATATTATGGACTGAGAGGTGGTTTCACCTGAAGCAAAGGTAAATTTGATGGGATGTAAACTGGAGTGGAAGGAATTTTAATTAGTAGGAGGGAAGATAATTCAGGATTTTCCCTGTACAATATTGCGATTTTCTTTAGCTTTGCCAGTGAGTACTTGAAATTATGGACATTCTTATTATTTGTATGCTGTATGGTATGGGTCACATTTCATTCTTTGTCCGTGTGACTATTCCATTACTGCAGCACCATTTGTTGAGTTTTTTTTTTTTTTTTTTTGAAGAGTGCATGGGCTGGGAATCGAACCCAGATCTCCCATATGGCAGATGAGAATTCTACCACTGAACTACCCTGGCACTCCCTTGGACCATATTATTTTGATTCACAGTAGTTATGGGAGCTAAATTAATTAATGGAATGGTTGGAGGCAGGTAGGAAGGGGATGGTTGAGAGGATATTACACGTAGAATCAGAGAAAACAGGGAGGAAACAGAAAAGTAACAGGAAGAAATGGGTGTAGAAGCCAAATTGGGGATGAGCAGACTTAAATGGTAGTAGATTTTAGCCTGGTGAGCACAGTCTAGGGTAGGCTCCAGAGGGTCTAGATAATCCCTTGAAAGTATATGCAAAATTTGCATATATATATATTTCACTGGAAAAAAGCGTAAATAGCTTTCATTTTTCAAAAGGAACTGTAAATTTATGAAAGATTAAGAACCTCTGGTTGGGGATAAATAAAAGAAGTCAAGGAATACTAGAAGTAGAGTTCCAGAGTGGCCAATATGTTCCTCAAAATTGGATTTCCCACAAAGGTGACTCTAAGGGCAGGTTATTGTAGTTAAAATTTATTGAGTGTAGAATATATTCCCAATATTACTTTAGGATCCTTTTAATCTAATCTTATTTTATCGAATCCTCTCAACAGTGCTACGAAGTGGACCCTATTATCATCTCCATTTTGCAGATGAGGAAATTGAGACACATAGAGATGTAAGTTGCCCAAATTTACATCATTAGTAAGTGATTGCAACTAAGCAATCTAATCCCAGATCTTGTCATCCTAACACAGCCTTTATTGGCTCTTTAAAGGAATAAAAAGGGAGTGCCCATCAGGGATGGCTGAAGGATTTACATTTGTGCAAGTCTTCCTAGGTCATGTGGCGATATAGTTCTGTGGCTGTAGCTTACCCACATGTCTGAAGTTGGGTGTTTGAGTTGACTCCATGGGAAAGACTCTGGTGAATAATGTCAGGAAATACTGCCAGAGAACCACCATGTGAGAGTGAATTCATGGTGGCGGCAGCAGCAGCAGCAGCTGCAGCAGCAGAATGGTTCTGAAGACCAGAATTTCTGGAGAACCTTCTGTTTGTTGAGCAGCTTGGAAGAAAACTATTTAAGAAGGAGCTTTTTGGAGGAGGGCTGCTGGAAAGACCACAAAAACTGAGGTTCCATCTTTAGAATTTGCCCAAGGAGAGTTTCAGTGTTGTCTCTTTCTATTCCCATGGTTGAGAGCCAACTGGCTTTCCTTCCATGAATTTCTGTTGTCCAAGTGGCAGCACAGGAAAGTGGAAAGAATGGGGGCTTTAGGGTCGCACAGGTCTGGGCTCCACTCTGAGCACTTGCCCTGCCTACCTTATGTCCTTGGGCAGGTTTCTTAATGTCTTACAGCCTCTGTCTCCTGCTCTATGATCTTGGCAAATGGTAGCTACCTTACAGAATGAAAGCAAAGCACCTTGCATGTGGTAAACACTCTACAAATAGATTTCCTTCTTAATCCAAGGAAGATCCACACACTCCATTTACAGAAATGTTTCTTGACCCAAGCAGGTTTCCGCTATCTTGCCAACCTCTCTTAAACTTCCTCTTTAGCCTTACCTCTGCTAACAGAATATGAACATTTCTTCTCTCTGTTTTACTTGAACTCCACTGCTTCAAGGGATCAGGGAGACATCTGTTGGCCATTTCCAATCAGTACTCAATAAGAGGGAATGAGGAGAAAAAACTTTAATGTAGTGATATGCTGTAGCTGGTTTGTATCATCTCACAAAAGCTGATTGTTAAATTTTAAGAGTTGACTTCACTTTGCTAGCTTGAAATTGGCCACAGTGAGAGTACTTAGAACACAGACATTGTCAAATGCTACAAATCAGAGCTTTTCTTCTATTCTCCCCCTCCTTCAAGAATTGATTTTGAAAAGTTACGAGCACATTGAATAGCTAACAGGTATAAAGCATGCTATTTGTTATATGCTGTCTAAAATCTTTACATATACTGACTCACTTATTCATCAACAACTTTTCAGGGTTACTATCACCCCCCTTTACAGATGAGGGGACTGAGATATGGAGGGAAATGACTTGCCAAAGATCATGTGGCTAATTAGTGAAAGAACTGAGATATGAAGTAAGGCAAGCTGGTTCCAAAGCCTGCATTCGTATTTCGTATTCAGCTATACTGCCTTTTGAGGATTCTTATGAGGATTCAGTAATTTATATAAAGAACTTGGCCCAGTATCAATAATTGCCTGATAATTATTATTAGTTGTTTTTATTTATAGCAGGGATTCTCAAGTTTTTTGAGGTCATGAGAATCTAACAAAAGCTACGGATCCTTTTCCTCTAAAAGAGGTAAACATGTTCAGCACATACACACTTACAATACATGCACACTTATACACACATATGCATGCAAGTGTAAAAGCATGCATACACAGGAACACACACAAACACACAAAAAACCACACAAATATATGGTGAAATAAAATCTTAGGAGAGAGTCATGGATTCTCTGAGACCCATTCATACTAGACATACCTCTTTGGACCATATATCATAGATAAGTCAGTTGCTCCTAGTTTCCTATACACTCTTTGAGTGCTGAGACTATAGGGATCAAATTTTCCTTATGTTTTCTCTATTTTTGTAGCTGAACATACCATATTTCTTCGTCTCTTCTTCAGGAACTGTTTGTGAACCTTCCTGAGTCACTCTTTGTTCTGTGGGTGTGCTCTAGCTTACTTTGTGTTTCTCACAGCGTCGAGTACAGAATTGGGTAGTAGTTCTACAATCTTCTTCCTTATCTCCAGATCTCTCTGTGAACTGATTTTTTCCTAGCCCCATTTTACCTCTGGTGACCTGCCTCCAGGGGACTTCACATAATCTTTGGCAACTGGGATATAAAGCTGAACTATAGTTTTAACGTCACACCTTCACTTGCCCTCCCCTGTACACCAGTACACACCCTACAAACCCAAAACAGGAAAAGAATACCATATATATATATATATACACACACACGCATTTTGCCATGACTTGACTTGCTTCTTCTGGACGTCTATGAAATGTAGATACTCTGGCTTCCTTCTGCCTTTTAACCTTTTCTTATACTTCATTCTTCCTCCCATAGCCCTAAACCTCTGTTGGTTTGCCCACTTTCCAGGCCTTCAGTACAGCTCTCACTTTGAAATGACAAAAGAAGAACAACAACTAATAAAAAGGATTTAGATGTAATATGTGTTTGAAATTTTGTATAAGTTATTTCATTTAACTAAACCTACATAACAACCCAATGAGATGGGTTATTAGCTCCATTTTTCAAAGGAAACTAAGTTCAGAGGTGTTAAGTAGTGGCTTAAGACTTCACAGCAAATAAGTGGCTAAGCTAGAATTCACACTCATGTCCAAGAATCCTAGGTTGGCACCTATTGTGATGCACTGGATCCTCTTCCTGCCTAGAATGAGAGCCGACAGTAGTCTTCTCTGAATAGTTGCACATATCAGTGGGCTTAAGTGTAGTTAGCTCTGTGCTTATAAGACTTAAAGAGCTTCATTTACAGGACTTTGGGGACATTATTGCAGATGGAAGCTCTCCCCAGGCTTTCTTATGACACACAGCTGCTTTGCCCCCACCAATCAAATGGCTCACTGGCCAGGTAGGAAGAGGTTACAACCGTTTTCCCCTTCCCTTTAACTTGAGGTGGAAGTAGACTACACCTTCACAGAAAACAAAGCCAACTTGGAGGTTCTTGAGATAGGCTTCTTGGAATCTAGGAAGCTCTTCAAATCAATGATACAGTTCTTAAAATCAAACAGGTAGGCATCCGTCCAGTTTCTATGGTTTACCAACGGCCCCTAGTGGTCAATGGCTTTAAGTGCCATGAGCCCTGAGCCCTGCCCTCTTTATACATGACTGTGCATGACTTAGTCATAATACACTGTGCTAGTGTCCTATCAGAGTGTTTGCAGTATTGGGACAGAAAAAAATGGCAAAGTTTAAAACTCTAGGCAAAGAAGGTATTAAGATGGATTATCTAATCGGTAAAATCTGGAGGTGGTTTGTCATTGAAGCCTTTCCCTTTTTATCATTCCAGACCACAAATCAATGGGCTAGATAATACTGTTCCAGTTTAGCTTCCAGGGGACCTGGCACTCAGTTCAGAGAATTTAAGTAACTAGGTCACTCATGTTTATAAAGAAAGGACTCCCAGGCTTTTGTGGATAGAGGTCTGTGTGAACTGCAGGCTCTACCCTTTGCCAGGCATGCCTAAGTTAGCACGTGAAAAATGACAGGGACATGGCAATGGTCTGGACTTGGGAAATAATGGCAGCTAAAATTTAAGAATTCTTTCTATGCCACTCACTGTGCTAAACGCTCTTATTTGGACTATTTCATTCATGCTTCATAGCCAACATGTTAGATAAACACCTCTAATTTATAAATGAGAATTCAGCCTTGGTAATATGAAAACTGCCAGAAATCACACAGCTTATATATGGAGAAGCTGGGAATTGGAAGCCAGGTTGTTTGAATACAAATCAATTGCTTTAATCCACCTTAATGTACTGCACATGTGTTCTTCTGGTTACTCTAGTTAATAGGTTCTTAATACTCACCTGAACATTCCATTCCTTCCTCCTGATCTGGCTATGTGCTGAACAAAGTTTTGGCAAATCAAGAGCTCATGGGGCTGTGGATGTCAATTGGTCAATGTCCCTGAACGTAAGACTTTATGGCTAGGAGACAGTCTATTCTTTATTCAGCTAATCCTCTCAGAAATCCTCTCTGGCTTTTAGGGTATGGTGAGTAGGATAGGGGCTGCTTTCAGAGACTCATTGGTGATTTGGTTATTTCCTGGAGTTTTGGAGGGTTTCAGTTAGGCAGGCATTCTTGCGTAGGCATTATAGTGTAGTGATCAGAGGCAGGATTTGTAATCTGGAGACTTTGGAACAGTTACTAAATCATCCATAAAATGGAACTGTTAGTGTCTACCTTATAGAACTGCTGTAATAATAAATAAGGCAATGCATATGATTTTCCTAATACAGAACCTATTGTAGGTTAAGCCCAGCTACCCTACTAATGAGACAGGGAACATACAGTGAGTTAATGTGATTCCCTAGAAAGGGTTTCAACAGAAGCAGTAACCATTGAGGACCTGGATCCTTGTTAAATGTTTGATGATGAGATTTGGTTGGTTTTCCTTTGCAACATAAAGCAATTAAAGCAAGAATAACTTCCTGTTGAAAGAAAGCTAAAAGCAAAGAAGTCATCTTCCCATAGGGATAAAATGGGTAGGGAGAGATGGTGCCAAAGCCTTTACCAGGAGCCATGCCATCCAACTTGCTTGCCAGGAAAGTATTAAATCTCGGGAGCAACAGGGGACAGAGCTGTAGAGGAATGAATTTGCATCAAAAGAAATCACCATGACTTAACAGCTTTATTGAATCTATGGTTTTTGGCCAATTGATTCCTGCTTACTTTAATTCTGGGCTACATAGGAGCTGTGCCGTTACTTTGCCTCGTCATATTGATCAGCCAGTATCCCTCCTCCTCTGGCTTATGTTAGTCCTCCTTCACACATATCAGTGTACCCTTTTTGTGCCTTCTGCCTTCTGTCTCATTACCTCAACCAACTGATGTGACTGGAAACTGTGTAGATGGACCAGGCAAACCTACCAAATTCCTTGCTTAATGGAAACATTGGCATCAGGCAGGTCAGTGATGCAACCTCACCCTAGGGCTCTTTGCTCCAGTTATAATAATACTTTTGCTTTAGGACTGATTTGTGTCATTAAAGTAAAAATATAAAATACAGCTTTTAATATGGGGGTTCATTTGAACAATTTTTCTGCATAGCTGTACTGCAGTTTCTTTAGGAATGCTTTTCAAACTTTAAAGTGCATCACAACCACCTGGGAGTTTATAAAAATGAACATTCCTGGGCCCAAATGTTTTGACTCAGTAGGCTCTTGGCCCTTCTCTCTTTTTTTTTTTTTTTTTTTTTTACATGTACAATCAGTAATTCTTAATAACATCACATAGTTGCATATTCATCATTTCTTAGTACATTTGCATCGATTTAGAAAAAGAAATAAAAAGACAACAGAATAAGAATTAAAACAATAATAGAAAGAAAAAAAACAAAAAAAACAAAAACAAAAAACCTATACCTCACATGCAGCTTCATTCAGTGTTTTAACATAATTGCATTACAATTGGGTAGTATTGTGCTGTCCATTTCTGAGTTTTTATATCCAGTCCCGTTGTACAGTCTGTATCCCTTCATCTCCAATTATCCCTTCTCTTTTTTTTTTTTTAATTAACGGAAAAAAAGAAATTAACCCAACATTTAGAGATCATACCATTCTACACATGCAATCATTAATTCTTAACATCATCACATAGATGCATGATCATCATTTCTTAGTACATTTGCATTGGTTTAGAAGAACTAGCAACATAACCGAAAAAGATATAGAATGTTAATATAGAGAAAAAAATAAAAGTAATAATAGTAAAATCAAAACAAAACAAAACAAAAACCTATAGCTCAGATGCAGCTTCATTCAGTGTTTTAACATGATTAGTTTACAATTAGGTATTATTGTGCTGTCCATTTTTGAGTTTTTGTATCTAGTCCTGTTACACCGTCTGTATCCCTTCAACTCCAATTGGCCATTATCTTACCCTGTTTCTACCTCCTGCTGGACTCTGTTATCAAGGACATATTCCAAATTTATTCTCGAATGTCTGTTCACATCAGTGGGACCATACAGTATTTGTCCTTTAGTTTTTGGCTAGACTCACTCAGCATAATGTTCTCTAGGTCCATCCATGTTATTACATGCTTCATAAGTTTATCCTGTCTTAAAGCTGCATAGTATTCCATCGTATGTATATACCACAGTTTGTTTAGCCACTCTTCTGTTGATGGAGATTTCGGCTGTTTCCATCTCTTTGCAATTGTAAATAACGCTGCTATAAACATTGGTGTGCAAATGTCCGTTTGTGTCTTTGCCCTTAAGTCCTTTGAGTAGATACCCAGCAATGGTATTGCTGGGTCGTATGGCAATTCTATATTCAGCTTTTTGAGGAACCGCCAAACTGCCTTCCACAGTGGTTGCACCATTTGACATTCCCACCAACAGTGGATAAGTGTGCCTCTTTCTCCGCATCCTCTCCAGCACTTGTCATTTTCTGTTTTGTTGATAATGGCCATTCTGGTGGGTGTGAGATGATATCTCATTGTGGTTTTGATTTGCATTTCTCTAATGGCCAGGGACATTGAGCATCTCTTCATGTGCCTCTTGGCCATCCGTATTTCCTCTTCTGAGAGGTGTCTGTTCAAGTCTTTTTCCCATTTTGTAATTGGGTTGGCTGTCTTTTTGTTGTTGAGATGAACAATCTCTTTATAAATTCTGGATACTAGACCTTTATCTGATATATCATTTCCAAATATTGTCTCCCATTGTGAAGGCTGTCTTTCTACTTTCTTGATGAAGTTCTTTGATGCACAAAAGTGTTTAATTTTGAGGAGTTCCCATTTATTTATTTCCTTCTTCAGTGCTCTTGCTTTAGGTTTAAGGTCCATAAAACCGCCTCCAGTTGAAAGATCCATAAGATATCTCCCAACATTTTCCTCTAACTGTTTTATGGTCTTAGATCTAATGTTTAGATCTTTGATCCATTTTGAGTTAACTTTTGTATAGGGTGTGAGAGATGGGTCTTCTTTCATTCTTTTGCATATGGATATCCAGTTCTCTAGGCACCATTTATTGAAGAGACTGCTCTGTCCCAGGTGAGTTGGCTTGACTGCCTTATCAAAGATCAAATGTCCATAGATGAGAGGGTCTATATCTGAGCACTCTATTCGATTCCATTGGTCGATATATCTATCTTTATGCCAATACCATGCTGTTTTGACCACTGTGGCTTCATAATATGCCTTAAAGTCAGGCAGCGCGAGACCTCCAGCTTCGTTTTTTTTTCCTCAAGATGTTTTTAGCAATTCGGGGCACCCTGCCCTTCCAGATAAATTTGCTTATTGGTTTTTCTATTTCTGAAAAATAAGTTGTTAGGATTTTGATTGGTATTGCATTGAATCTGTAAATCAATTTAGGTAGGATTGACATCTTAACTATATTTAGTCTTCCAATCCATGAACACGGTATGCCCTTCCATCTATTTAGGTCTTCTGTGATTTCTTTTAGCAGTTTTTTGTAGTTTTCTTTATATAGGTTTTTTGTCTCTTTAGTTAAATTTATTCCTAAGTATTTTATTCTTTTAGTTGCAATTGTAAATGGGATTCGTTTCTTGATTTCCCCCTCAGCTTGTTCATTACTAGTGTATAGAAATGCTACAGATTTTTGAATGTTGATCTTGTAACCTGCTACTTTGCTGTACTCATTTATTAGCTCTAGTAGTTTTGTTGTGGATTTTTCCGGGTTTTCGACGTATAGTATCATATCGTCTGCAAACAGTGATAGTTTTACTTCTTCCTTTCCAATTTTGATGCCTTGTATTTCTTTTTCTTGTCTAATTGCTCTGGCTAGAACCTCCAACACAATGTTGAATAATAGTGGTGATAGTGGACATCCTTGTCTTGTTCCTGATCTTAGGGGGAAAGTTTTCAATTTTTCCCCATTGAGGATGATATTAGCTGTGGGTTTTTCATATATTCCCTCTATCATTTTAAGGAAGTTCCCTTGTATTCCTATCTTTTGAAGTGTTTTCAACAGGAAAGGATGTTGAATCTTGTCGAATGCCTTCTCTGCATCAATTGAGATGATCATGTGATTTTTCTGCTTTGATTTGTTGATATGGTGTATTACATTAATTGATTTTCTTATGTTGAACCATCCTTGCATACCTGGGATGAATCCTACTTGGTCATGATGTATAATTCTTTTAATGTGTTGTTGGATACGATTTGCTAGAATTTTATTGAGGATTTTTGCATCTGTATTCATTAGAGAGATTGGTCTGTAGTTTTCTTTTTTTGTAATATCTTTGCCTGGTTTTGGTATGAGGGTGATGTTGGCTTCATAGAATGAATTAGGTAGTTTTCCCTCCACTTCAATTTTTTTGAAGAGTTTGAAGAGAATTGGTACTAATTCTTTCTGGAACGTTTGGTAGAATTCACATGTGAAGCCATCTGGTCCTGGACTTTTCTTTTTAGGAAGCTTTTGAATGACTAATTCAATTTCTTTACTTGTGATTGGTTTGTTGAGGTCATCTATGTCTTCTTGAGTCAAAGTTGGTTGTTCATGTCTTTCCAGGAACCCGTCCATTTCCTCTAAATTGTTGTATTTATTAGCGTAAAGTTGTTCATAGTATCCTGTTATTACCTCCTTTATTTCTGTGAGGTCAGTAGTTATGTCTCCTCTTCCATTTCTGATCTTATTTATTTGCATCCTCTCTCTTCTTCTTTTTGTCAATCTTGCTAAGGGCCCATCAATCTTATTGATTTTCTCATAGAACCAACTTCTGGCCTTATTGATTTTCTCTATTGTTTTCATGTTTTCAATTTCATTTATTTGTGCTCTAATCTTTGTTATTTCTTTCCTTTTGCTTGCTTTGGGGTTAGCTTGCTGTTCTTTCTCCAGTTCTTCCAAATGGATAGTTAATTCCTGAATTTTTGCCTTTTCTTCTTTTCTGATATAGGCATTTAGAGCAATAAATTTCCCTCTTAGCACTGCCTTTGCTGCGTCCCATAAGTTTTGATATGTTGTGTTTTCATTTTCATTCGCCTCGAGGTATTTGCTAATTTCTCTTGCAATTTCTTCTTTGACCTACTCGTTGTTTAGGAGTGTGTTGTTGAGCCTCCACGTATTTGTGAATTTCTGGCACTCTGCCTATTATTGATTTCCAACATCATTCCTTTATGGTCCGAGAAAGTGTTGTGTAAGATTTCAATCTTTTTAAATTTGTTAAGACTTGCTTTGTGACCCAGCATATGGTCTATCTTTGAGAATGATCCATGAGCACTTGAGAAAAAGGTGTATCCTGCTGTTGTGGGATGTAATGTCCTATAAATGTCTATTAAGTCTAGTTCATTTATAGTAATATTCAGATTCTCTATTTCTTTGTTGATCCTCTGTCTAGATGTTCTGTCCCTTGATGAGAGTGGTGAGTTGAAGTCTCCAACTATTATGGTATATGAGTCTATTTCCCTTTTCAGTGTTTGCAGTATATTCCTCACGTATTTTGGGGCATTCTGATTCGGTGCGTAAATATTTATGATTGTTATGTCTTCTTGTTTAATTGTTCCTTTTATTAGTATATAGTGTCCTTCTTTGTCTCTTTTAACTGTTTTACATTTGAAGTCTAATTTGTTGGATATTAGTATAGCCACTCCTGCTCTTTTCTGGTTGTTATTTGCATGAAATATCTTTTCCCAACCTTTCACTTTCAACCTATGTTTATCTTTGGGTCTAAGATGTGTTTCCTGTAGACAGCATATCGAAGGATCCTGTTTTTTAATCCATTCTGCCAATCTATGTCTTTTGATTGGGGAATTCAGTCCATTGACATTTAGTGTTATTACTGTTTGGATAATATTTTCCTCTAACATTTTGCCTTTTGTATTATATATATCATATCTGATTTTCCTTCTTTCTACACTCTTTTCCATATCTCTCTCTTCTGTCTTTTTGTATCTGACTCTAGTGCTCCCTTTAGTATTTCTTGCAGAGCTGGTCTCTTGGTCACAAATTCTTTCAGTGACTTTTTGTCTGAGAATGTTTTAATTTCTCCCTCATTTTTGAAGGATAATTTTGCTGGATATAGGAGTCTTGGTTGGCAGTTTTTCTCTTTTAGTATTTTAAATATATCATCCCACTGTCTTCTAGCTTCCATGGTTTCTGCTGAGAAATCTACACAAAGTCTTATTGGGTTTCCCTTGTATGTAATGGATTGTTTTTCTCTTGCTGCTTTCAAGATCTTCTCTTTCTCTTTGACCTCTGACATTCTAACTAGTAAGTGTCTTGGAGAACGCCTATTTGTGTCTAATCTCTTTGGGGTGCGCTGCACTTCTTGGATCTGTAATTTTAGGTCTTTCATAAGAGTTGGGAAATTTTCAGAGATAATTTCTTCCATTAGTTTTTCTCCTCCTTTTCCCTTCTCTTCTCCTTCTGGGACACCCACAACACGTATATTTGTGCGGTTCATATTGTCCTTGAGTTCCCTGATACCCTGTTCAAATTTTTCCATTCTTTTCCCTATAGTTTCTGTTTCTTTTTGGAATTCAGATGTTCCATCCTCCAATTCACTAATTCTATCTTCTGTCTCTTTAAATCTATCATTATAGCTATCCATTATTTTTTCTATGTTTGCTACTTTATCCTTCACTTCCATAAGTTCTGCGATTTGTTTTTTCAGTTTTTCTATTTCTTCTTTATGTTCAGCCCATGTCCTCTTCATGTCCTCCCTCAATTTATCGATTTCATTTTTGAAGAGGTTTTCCATTTCTGTTCGTATATTCAGCATTAGTTGTCTCAGCTCTTGTGTCTCATTTGAGCTATTGGTTTGTTCCTTTGACTGAGCCATATTCTCAATCTTTTGAGCGTGGACAGTTATCTTCTGCTGCTGGCGTCTGGGCATTTATTCAGATTTCTCTTGGTGTTGGACCCAGCAAGGTTGTAATATTTTTCTGTGAAATCTCTGGGTTCTGTTTTTCTTATCCTGCCCAGTAGGTGGCGCTCGTGGCACACGTTTGTCTGCGGGTCCCACCAGTAAAAGGTGCTGTGGGACCTTAAGCTTTGGAAAACTCTCGCCATCCTGGGGGTTCGCTAGCCGAAGCGGCTTGAGCCGGCCCGGGGTCCGAACGCAGGGAGGGTTGCTGGTCGCCGCAGCCAGGGAAAGAGCCCGTCCGAATTTCCTAGTCGGCCCTGGGCAACAAGCGTGGCGGGAGGGCGCCAGCGGCAGCGGCCCGCCCGAGAGAGTGCACGTTCCCCGGGAGTCACGGGGTCACCGTTCTCTGCGGCCTGGGGGTTTCCGATCCAATTCTCTCAGTTGGTCCGGGGGCTGCACGTGGTGTGGGCGCCAGTCGCCTTGGTTTCAGGGGACCACCTCTCCAATTCTCCCAGCCGGCCCGGGAAGGGGGAAGGGAGTAACTCCGGCCGCTTGCCACCCCACCCGGTAAGGCCCGCGCGCCTCGGCGATCTCACCCGAGCTGCTTCTCTCAGCCAGCCAGCCGTTCCAGGATGGGGTACGCTGTCTTTTTTATCTCTGTTGTGGCTTTGGGCGCTTTCTGTATCGTTTCTACTCCCCTAGTAGGTGTCCTGGAGAAGAAACTAAGATCCGCGCGTCTTACTAAGCCGCCATCTTCCAGGAAGTCTCCTTCTCTCTTAATCAAGTATCTCAGCTGACTTTGCAGCAGGTGGTCTCTGGTCCATGCTCTTGGGAATCACTGGCAGTGGAGATCTGGATTCCCCTTGAGCAGCTTGATACCTTGTCAGAGCAGGAGTCTGGAGAGTACCAGACCCCAGATGTTAATTGGGTGCAGCAGACCTTTGAAGATGGACTTAGCAGTGGATGATCAGGAGATGCCCAGCTAGGCAGGAAAAAGCACTGGGCCAGGGCAAAGAGACCCAGGAAAACAGTACAATGAAATTCAAGGTCAGAAAGACTGTCATCTTTGTCCCAGTTTTGCTGTCTAACTACTTGCAAGTTACTTAAACTTTCTGACCCTCGCTTTCCTCCTTTGTAAAATGGAAACAACAACAGTATGACTCTCACTGCAATGTTATTTGGATTAAATGATGTGCGTTAAGTGCTTAGCATAGGGCCTGGCACAAAATGAGCAGAGTGGAGCCAAAAATGGCCACGGTTTTTTATTACTTTCTAGAAAAGGGGTGATGTGCAGCTGGAGTCTGGCACAGGGTAGTAGATAATTTGTGCAGACACAGGGGAATGTTCTGAACAAGGCTGTATCATCTACAGGAGAAGTCATGAGGGCAAGGTGTGGTCCCTGGCATAGGAGAATAAGGAGGCCCAGTTTCCACCATAGGACACTGTCTCTGGAATAAGGTAGAAGCATGTTTTTAAAATGGGATATAGGGTCACCATGTTAGCAGTAATAAGGCTAAACTGATCACACTTTATTGTAACTGCTTGTTGAATTGTTTTATTTCTTTACTAGGCTGTGAGTACAGGGAGAACAGGGCTGTGTTTGTCATTTTTAATACTGTGTTTCTAGCACCCAGAGTGGAGTATGTACACAATACATTTGTTGAATGGTTGCACAGATGGAAGTATGGAAGGATGGATGCTAGGTCACATATCTATTGGCTTAGGACTCTTCAGAATCTTCCAACATAGTCTCATGTACCGTTGGCAGAATATGCACTGCCCAAGATCCCCTTCTGTGGTACTATTTCGAAACCTGCTTCACAATTTTTAAAAATGTGCACATCTTTTGATCTAGTAATACTACTCCTATGTTTTCAGCCTAGGAAATCCCTTGAAGCTCAGAAGGACTATGGCTTAAGGACATTCGTTGTGACATTATTTAGAACAGCATAAGTAGTATCCAACAAAGGGGGATTGGTTCGCTATATTATGATAGCTTCATTTATTAGAGTGTTTCAAAAGCATAAAAATGAAAGAGATTATTTAATAACATGAAGAAATGCCCAAATTAGGTATTTAGTGAAAAAAACAAGTTATACAACAGTATTTTTTATATAATACCATGAATGTAACACTGAAAAGTTATATAGCAAACTGTTATGAAATTACATATGATTTTATTTTTGAACTTTTATGTAATCCCCAGTGATGTGCATTAAACATGTAATCAAATAAAATAATAATGAATATTATCAATGATGATCTCTGATAAAAACTTGGGTCTTAAACCTCTAAAGTGTGTCTGATCCCATCTATTGGCTTAGGTGGAAACTGAATGGTTACGGCTAAGAGATACAGAAATCTGTGAAAAGACACTGGGGACAGACATTGGACAAGTGTTCTCTGACATTCTAAGGGTAGGGAATACTATTCCTGTTTTGCTGCGTAAGAATGCATTTCCTGATATGTAACCCCCCTTGCCTATCAGGTACTCTTTCTTTCCCCGGGTGTTAGCGTTAAGTACACACCAGGCTGTGGTAGCTTTGGTCCACATGAATTCTGGACCCATATTGTGGGCTTCCAACTACTGAATTAATAAGCCACACACTGGTTTTATAGAAGATGAATTTAAACCTTATATGGGATGGATGGGCCATGCAAATAAATTCTGTCCTGTGTTCTGGGAAATTAAAAGAAGAAAGTCTGGACTGAGATAGTACACATGGAATAAGTACTTCTATTTAAAGAAAAACAAAATGACACCTCTTGAGCACTTGCTTTTTAGATTTTCAGTTAACTAGTTACACATATCCTCCTCCCCAGACCTAACCTGAGGCTTGGTTCTGGGCCAAGCAGGTATGTCTGACTTTATCTCCCTTGAGGTCAAGTTCTCCTCAGAGGTTCTTGGTCCCTTCACACCAACACATGTCTCCTGGCTGTGTCTCTGGGATCTCTCCATTTGTCAACATCTTAGAGGTAGACAGGATTTAGTTTCACATCAGGACTGGTGCAAAATGTGCAAACCAACAGTGATGATAGATTGTGGCACATTCTTAAAAGGGGAAGGAGAGGTGTTAGAGTACTTTTCAGGGAGGAGCACCTACAGTGACACACACTGCAGTTTGGAAGATTAATGGGAATTCTCCAAGAGGACAAAGAGGACACACTGTCCTAGGCAGGGGCATGTCCCTGAAAACCCACCGAGGCAGGGGAAATTCACTGTGTATAGGGAAACTCAACATCCACACAGAAGGCATGTGGAAGTGTAGCAGGGACTAGATAATGAAGAAGCTTGTATTCCATACCCAGGGGTCTGGCATTGATCCTTTGGGTCTTCGGTTGCCATGGGAGGATTTTAAGCAAGGGTTACAGTTAGCAATATGTACACCCTATCTGTCCTATAAATCCATGAATTCCTGTCCTGGAAGGCACATGTTTGTTGTGAGTCATCTTACTTGTTCCCCTCTATGACTGCCTAATTCAGTCCCTTATTTATAATAACTAACTTTTTACATGGATTATGTCACTTAACTTGGACAATGATTTCACAATATGATTTCTATTTTTATTCTAGTTTATAGATGAGGAAACTGAATCTTAGAAGGTTTAGTCATGTCCATGAATAACAACAATTGGTAAGTTATAAGGCTAGATTCGGACCCAGACAATTAGATCCTGGGGTTCTATGACACTCTAACAATTTTTTTTTTATTGATTACTTACAGTCTCTTATATAGTTAACAAAAATATAATTCACTAATAATATAGAGATCAATTATATTAGACATCCATTAATATTTGCAGAATGAGTAAATAAATATACTATTAATACCTAACACTTGACCTTCAATAAGCCCATGCGTTACAAATTTTCCCCTGATTTTGGAGAAGAAAGGCAAGGTATAGGAAAGATGATATCGCTTAGCAAAAACTGATGAATCTGGTAGAGAATGCAGTCTCTTTTCCCTGGTGAGTGTCATAAGTCATAGCAGGTATATTTTGGGAAGAAAGAAATGTATGCATTAAGGTATGAAGGCAGTAAGTGCTGTCAGCCATATGATATATGTGCTGTGAACAGAGAAAAGCAACAAGCTTATAGAGAGACTTGATTAGTAGAATAATTCTGAGAAATAATTTTATGGAGATTGTTTGGACTATGTTTGGATAAGTTTAGAGTCAGCTGAACACATTCCAAGTCTTGGTAGTCATGGGCTCAGCTCTATAGTTTGATAGTTTCTTGTAAGTAGCATATCCTGGAAATATGCAATGCAAATCAAATTGGTTTCTTATTGATTTTTGTGGTTCTCTAAGACATCCTTCAGTGGACAGAGCTATTTTCCCTCCCTCACCCTCTCAGTTTTTCTGGCTAGTTTTTGTCTCTGAAATAAATGGCTACATGTAGAAGGAGGGTGCTCTGAATTTTGAAGCGTTACTTTAGAAAGCCAAATTTATCCTCATAAGGTATTACAAGTTGAGATATTTTTCACTGTAATTTCATTAAAATCAGGACACATCTGATTATAAGAAAGCATAAGGGAAGCTTCTTAATTAAGATTCTGGGATACATTTTAATATCACATTTACCCAGCTATTTAATATTTTATCAAATAGATTTCTGTTGATTGTTTTAACACTTTCCCAGAAATACAGTTTAAAAAAACACACAAAGGCTATTTCAGTTTGGGATAAGGGAACATGAAAATAAACAAATAACCTCATTGAAATAATATTGGCATATTTAGGACTGAACCAACGGCAAGGGATTTGGGGACTTCAGTGCCTTTGGCTGGTGGGAAAATAGGACCTGAGGGTTGGGTAATAGTCCAAGTTGTCATACCTAAGAGACAGCTTCAAGCTGGAAAGAAGCCAGTATACCACACTTAAGGTAATTAATGTAGGAAAATCTTTTTGTTTTTAGGGAACCAAACCCATTCAAGCTGGTTCAAATAAAAGAGGGTTTTGAAAATGTACAAAGGTATTTCACAAAAATAAAACACAGCAATATGCTTTGCTTCAAAGTAGAAAATTGAAAAGCTCCTAAAGATTGAGCTTCTATGTCTATTTATCTTTTTTTCCCCTCTCTCTGTCTTTCTTTCTGGCTGCATTAAAGACTGTTGATGAAGGGTGCACGGTGGTTCAGTGGTAGAATGTTCACCTTCCATGCGGGGGACCCTAATTCGATTCCCAGACCACGGACTTCCCCCACCCCCCACCCCCCAGAATAAAGGTTCATTAGTTTCTCTCTGTAATATAGTTTTCTAAGACAACTTGTTAGTAAGAACATGGCTGAAAATGACCATCCCACCCCTGACTCCATGTGAACTTTCAGTTTAAACATTCACCTGTGTCTGATCACAGATTTTTTTCCCTCTCTTTGTTTAAACTCATAGGGCAGAGTGCTGATTATTGCTGTCCAATTAGTGGTTTGGCATTCTTTGTGTTGGCTTGGGTTGTACACTTGATATGGCTATGCAGTGGGCCTCATGATAAAATATGGCCACCTTGAGTCTCTCCTTCAACAGAGGCTGAGAGTGAGAGGGATTTCTCTGAGAAGTGATTGTGAGCTTACCATTTTCTCAAAATTGTGTACCACAGTGAGTCTCAGCAGGGCTCATTGGTCAGTGATATTACTGTCCCCTGTTATCCTTCTGTGTTACACAGGACTCAAGCCATTTGGTGGGCATTCAGGAGACAGGATTCAGATCTCAGAGTAGAGGAATTGGTATGTATATGGTCAAGACTCCAGTTCAATAAATTTAGGTTCAGAACAAGGTCCTCATCTCAGAATGGAAACAGTGCTGTAAATCAGGATGCAAAGTGGAGGTTTTACCAAATGAAAGGGCCAAATGATATGGGTTATGAGAAGGTTTATGCGTAGGAACTACACTTATTTAGAAACCTCTCACATATCAGGCCCTCAGCCACCTACACACAACAAAATCTGAGCCAGACTACAGCAGCAAAAGCCTTGGTCCTCTTGCTTCCAGTCTGGGGCTCTTCCTTCACATCCACCTGCTGCCTTTATAGAGAAGGACACTGCAAGTTTCTTTCATGTCAAAGAATCAGGTTTGTCTTTTTATGACTATTGGCTCTCATGTCAGATGATGAAGACAGGCAGCATATCTTGGGAGATTTATTTTTGAGTCTGCATTCTTATGTGTATGTAGGAATTTGGACTTCATCAGTTGGGTAAGGTTAGATTTTAATTTAAAATATTTGATGGGTTGAAACAACAAAGGTTTATTTCTTGTTGATGTTTTATGTTCTTCCCGTATCCTCTGAGGATTCTATGGGCTTCCCTAACTCCACAACCCAGACTAGTTGCTGAGGTAGAGGAAAGAGACAGAATAATAAAGCATTCCCTGGCTCTTAAAGCTTCCACCCCAAAGTGACAGAAACCAGTACTGCTTACATTTTGTTAGTCAAAGCAAATCATATGCTCATACCTTACTTCAGATGACTAGGGAAGGTTAATCCTACCATGCTCCTGGAACAAGAGGGCCATTTATGGGCATTCCTAGATCCTAGCACAAGGAATCTGACTTGCTGTCTACTGCAATTCCCAGCATCTAGAATAGTGCCTGGCCACACAGCAGGTACTTACAAATATATATGAGAGTGAAATAATAATTTGTATTGTTCAGAGTTCACTTTGACTCCTATACACAATCCTGAAATTATTTTTGTTAGGGAATTTTAAAAAGTAAAGTCATTTTGTAGGTTGTCATTTTGCTTTAATGATAAAGTCCTTTAAGGCACAAAAGTTTTAAATTTTAATGAGGTCTCATTTATCTATTTTTTCCTTTGTTGCTTGTGTTTTGGATGGAAAAGCTAAGAAACTATTGCCTAAGTCCTAAAACACATCCCTACATTTTCTTCGAGGAGTTTGATTGTTCTGACTGTTATATTTATATTCTTGATCAATTTTGAGTTGAATTTTTGTGTGAGGTGTGAGTTAGGAGGCCTCCTTTTTTTTTTTTTTTTTGCAATGGATATCTAGTTTTTCCAGCACCATTTGTTGAAGAGACTATCCTTCCCAATTGAGTGTTTTTTTCCTCTGGTCAAGTATCAGTTGTCTATAAATTTGAGGGTTTATTTCTGAGCTCTCAATTCTGTTCCATTGGTCTATATGTCTGTCTTTGTGCCAGTACCATGTTGTTTTGATAACTGTGAATTTTTACTAAATTTTAAGATCAAGAAATATACGTCATATGATCTTGCATTTGTACTGCATGGTATATAGCTTAAAGAATTGAAAGAAGGGACTCGAACAGATATTTGCACACCGATGGTCATCATGACATTATTCACAATTGCCAAAAGATGGAAGTAAACCAAATGTCCATCAACGAATGAGTGGAAAAATAAAATTTGGTATATGCATGCAATAGAATATTATTCAGTCATAATAAAGAATGAAGTCCTGATACATGCGACAAAATGGATGAATCCTTATGACATCATGTTGAGTCAAACAAGTCGGACACAAAAGGAGAAATATTTTATGGTCTCATTGATTTGACACAAGTAGAATAAGCAAACTCATAGAGCCAGAATCTAGAATATAGGTTACCATGGACAAACTGGGGGAAGTTAAGACTTAAAATGTATAGGGTTCCTATTAAGAGTGATGAGAATGTTTTGGTGATAGAAAATGGTGATGGTAGCACAACATTGTGAACATGATAAACAGCACTGAAATATGTGTTTGAATATGGTGAAAAGGGTAAATGTTAGATTGTATATATGATAACAGAATTTTAAAAAGTTAAAAATCCATGGAACTACGCTACAGAATGAACCCCAAGTTAAACCGTGAATATTAATAGTACAATTATAAAAATGTGTTGTCATCAATATAACAATTGTTCCACACCAAAGCAAGGTGTTAATGATAGGATTGTATATGGAATCCTGTATTTTATGCATGATTATTCTGTAAACTGACAACTTCTCTATGAAGAAGAGCTGTTCCATCATGGCCAGAACTAGAAGTTATCCTTACCTTTTTTTGAAGCTTTTATTTTATTCTGCTGAAGAATGTAAACAAAATAGGCACTGAAATAGGGATGGGATGATGGAGAGGAAGGCAGGATCTTAGATATGGTGACTCAGGTAACCTGAGGAGGTTAAATTGAGATCTAAACAATAAGCAGGCTCTACTTACGTGTAGCATGTATGGTACAGAAAGCAAAGGAGTGTTCTGAATACAAATATGGATTCTGCATAAGTGACAGTTGCCAAAAATTATGCTGCCTAAACAGGAGTTAAACTATTGCATTTGATCTGTGTGCTATGTTTTTAAACAAATAATTCATTACAAGTGAAACCAACTGGGAGAGGTCTCGAGTTTATGAAAGAGGAGGAATAAAGAATACAAGACTATGGCTAGCAATGGGTGTGGGGTGGATTTGGGGGTAGGAGAGCATAAATGATACCTTCAAATGTCTGAAGGGCTGTCATGGAGAGGGCAGGTAAAACTCTAGATCAAGGATTGGCAAACTACAGCCTGAAGGCCAAATCTAGCTGCATACACCTTGAACAAAGAATTTTTTTTTTATTTGCAGTTTTAAATGACTTAATTTTAAATGGTCATATAAGTTCTTACTTAATAGCCTCAATTTTTCTTCTTGGCCCACAAAGACTAAAATACTTATTTTCTGGCCCTTTAAGAAGTAGTTTTGCAACTCCTGCTCTAGATCAATTGCAGTTATTGATTTACCAATCAGTAATAATTGGGATCAAAGGATCTTTGTAAGTCAAGTATATTCCTGGTTAGGAAACTGAAGGGACCTTCCTTATGGATCGTCTCATCACCCTTAATTTCACACTGGGTAGTTTTCCACCTACTCAGCTCATTCATGAGAGGATATACATTTGGCATCTTGAGAACAATGTGGAGACACTGAGCCAACTAGCCAAGAATTTGAAATGTGAAATTGGATGGTTTTCTATTTGGCTGAGACAATAGTTTGTTTGGAAACACTCGATTAGTAACTGTAACTAATAGACTGTTTCAGTGAATTAAATTCCTTTGTTTTGCTTTGAATTGTTTTTCAACTGGATTTAGGGAGTAGATAAAATCCTTGAATAAGAGATTAGTGTTTGAATTTAATCTTTGTTAAGACACCAACCATCAGGAGAAGACTAGATCAGAGTCTAATAAACTAGGCTCATCCCCCAGAAACTGGACTGTGGGTCCAGGCACTTGAAAAGGGAAACAGTAGTTTCTGAATAGTTTTTCTGTTTCAAGTGATGAAACATTCTGGAATGTGGTATAGACCATTCATTTGTTTATTAAACAAGGAGCTCACGGTTTAATGGGGAGACAGATGAGAAATAATAGTGCATTTAATGGACATACTTAGTTTAATTTATTTATATATTTATACCTATTAAGGTTATGTCCAGTATGCTAAAAAAACATAATATAAGAGAGGTATATAGATTGGCTTGGAGGGAGGGTGGAGGAAAATTTTCCGAAGGGGGTGGCACCTGGATGCAATCTCAAAGAATGGTTAGAGATTATTTAGGTGAAAGGAGCAAAGAAGCTATCGCAGGTGTGTGGGTGGGAGGATTAGGGTTGTAGAGGAACAAAAAGTCATGCAAGAACATGGTATGTTTTGAAAACTCCAGAACATTTTGTATGCCTAGGCCAGAGTAGTGAGAAATGATTCTGGAGAATCAAAAATAGCAGAGCCATGCCATGCTAAGGAATTTGAATTTCACCCTGAGGGCAATGGGAACTACTGAAAGATATTAAGAGTGGCATGATTATATTTGAATTTTAGAACGATTGTTCTGGCTGCACAATGGGGAGTTGAGTGGAGCAAATATAAGAACAGAGCCTGGGGGATATAAAATTGCTATTGCAATTTTCTAAGTGAGAGATGGCAGTGATGTAGGCAGTGGTAAAAGGAATGGGGAGATACAGATGTGAAAACTAGCAAGGTGGTCTAATTAATAGGATTAATTAGTGCTTGGATGTATGCAGTAAAGTAGGGAGGAGAAGTCAAGAATATCACCCAGATTTATCTTGAATGAGATGATTAAAACAGGATAAATGCACAGATAAGTAAAATGCCAGAAAAAGGATGATTAGCATAGAAAGTTACTGAGAGCTTTGAGAGTTTTGACCTGGAAATCAGGGAAGACTTCATGGAATAAGAAGTGATATTTCAGATAAACTTGAAGGATGGATGAGTTTTCATAAGTTTGTTGTTTTGCTTACAAAGATGAAGATGACTATGAATAAACGCTTGGAAGAAAGTGGTGTGTGTAGGAGAGCCCTCCTTTACTTTCATAGGTAGGTAATGGTTTGCAGATTCCAGTGTTCATTGACACTATTATTTGATTATGACAGTGTTCTTATGAGAAGGGCAAGGGAATTAGTATGATCTCCTTTTTTAAAGGTGAAAATGCTGGCACTCGGGTAAAATGATGCTTCCAAGCTCCCCACCTTGAAAGGAGAACCAAGGCTTGACCTGACGTGACACTGAGTACAGAGCAGACTGAAGGCGATCCAAACAGATTAGGCGGTTGCTGCTGTCATGGTAGGTAAATACACCGGTAAGAAATATCTCCCAAAAAAGAGATTTTTAGAAGTAGAAACCAGGATAGCTTGAACTCTTTACTGTAGATGGATAAAGGCTGAAATTGGGATAGCAGAGGGGTACTTTTTGAGGGATCTTCAGGGACACTGACACAACCAATGCCCCTGAGGGCTTCATTTCTCTTACTCCTAGGAAGTGGTAACTTACATGTGGCAGTTCGGAAAGATATGCCATAAATTCAGGTATCTCTTGCTCCAGCTTTCTGAGGCAAAGCTTTAAATTTGGAAGAACTCTAAGCAACCATGTTGCTCAGGGTTTCTCAAAGACTATTTACAAAATGTGAATTCTATAAGGTGTTAGTAGATAATAAACATAGATGAAGAGGATTCTGTGGTCAAATAAGTTTAGAAAACATTGCATGAATAGTTATACCTTTTTAAATGTAAACTTTCTATTTTAAAATAATTTTATATTGACAGAAAAATTGCAAAGATAGTACAGAGAATTCCTAGTTTTCCCTATTGTTAACATCTTACATTAATATGGCACATTTGTTGCAATTAATAGGCTAGTATTGTATATTGTTATTGCAGTTATTTAAAAAAAAATACTTCCCTACTTTCTGACACTACAAGAGACTCTTGTATATTTCCTGCCCCAGTTCTAGAACCTGATATTTTCCAGAAAGCCACGGTCCATTATTTTGTGAATGGTATTAGAAACCAAGATCTTTGTTCCAATTTCCTTATTCTTTCTCTGTGCTAATTTGAAACTGTTATGTACCCCAGAAAAGCAATGCTCTTTTTACCCAGTTTTGTGGGTTCAGACTGTTGTTGGGTGGAATCTTTTGATTGGTTGTTTCCATGGTGATGCAGCCCTGCCCTTAATGCACTTACTGGAGTCCTTCAAGACAGCGCCATTCTGGAGAAAAGCACAGATGGTTGGAGAAAGAAATGCCCCGGAAGATCTAAACTAAGAGATGAAATCCAGAGTTTGCCCCGGAGAAGCTAAGAGAGGACCCACGGATACTTAGAGAAATACCCTGGAGACACTAAGAGAAAACTCACAGGATGTGAGAGAAAGCCACTGGAATCATAAGATTAAGGTAATAAACCAGGAGCAAGCATCAGCAGATGCCAGCCACATGACTTCCCAGCTGACAGAGGTGTTCTAGAGGCTGGTGGCCTTTCTTCAGAGCCCAGGTATCATCTTGTTGATGCCTTAATTCAGATATTTTTATGACCTTAGAACTGTAAATTTGTAATGTAATAAATCCACTTTGTAAAAGTCAATCCATTTCTGCTATATTGCATTCTGGTGGCTTTAGCAAACTGAAACATTCTGTAATGTCCCTTTTTCAGTTCCAGGATCCCATCCAGTATTCCATATTACATTTAGTCATCATGTGTTCCTGGGCTCCTTCAGCTATGACAGTTTCTCAGACTTTCCTTGTTTTTGATGACTTTGAGAGTTTTGAAGAGGAATAGTCAAATATTTTGTGGAGTGTTCTTCAATTCGGATTTTCCTGATGGTTTTCTCATGATTAGACTGGGGTTATGGCTTTTTTGGAGGAAGATCACAGAGGTACAATGCCATTCTCATCATATTATATCAAGGATATTTGAAATCAAAATGACTTACCATTGATGATGTTAACATTGGCCAACTGGCTTTGATTGTGTTTGTAAGATTTCTCCAATGCAAAGTTGCTCTTCTTCCCCTTTGCATACTGTGATCTTTGGAACGGTGTCATTTGAGAGCCTATACTTAAGGTATTGGGAGTTATATTTCATCTACTTGAATTATTTGGAATTCTTCTGTACATGTGATTTGTTGATTTCCCCCTTCCCTTTATTAACTCATTCAATCATTTATTTTATCAGTGTGGACTCATGGATATTTACTTTATAATATGGGTTATGAAAATTTAATATGAATACTTTCTTGTTCAATCTTTCCATCTTTCGCTATTGGGAGCCCTTTCAGTTGGTTCCTGTGATCTTTTGACATATTCCCATCACTGCAGGCATTTTTTAAGGTACTTCCTTACTTTCTGGCATGAGAAGAGACTCTTATCTATTTCTTGCCCCAGTCCTAGAATCAGCTGATTTTCCAAGGAGGCTTGGTCCTTTTGTTTTTGTGAATGATATTAGAAACCAAGATCTGGGTACTAGGGGTGTTTGTTGCTTTTAGGTATGCTCAGCTGATAGGGCAAAGAAATATCTTGTATGTATATTAACCCATGTATATGCACACATCTAAAAATATTTTTATATATAACCATCTGTATGTATGTTAATTTTAATATGTGCTTATACTGATGTCTCCAATTCTCATCCATTACCATATGGATTGTTCTAGCCTCCTCCCCTTGCTTATCTGTAAATTCCAACTTAAAAAATGAGAGTCCTGTTTCCACCATTTGTCATTCATTTACCTAACTTCACTTCCTGTGTAAAAGTTTAGTGGGTTTAGAGTTAGCTAGTGTCCCCATAGGAAACAATTATATTAACTAGAGTTCAATGCTTATATAGAGTCGCTTTTACCTTTGATTTTATAGACTCCATTACTTTTGAGAGGTAGGTCATTACCTTTATCTCTCACACCATTGAAAGAGGTTGCTTTGTACATTTGTCTAAAGTTAGATTCCTTTGTCATTTCTGTGTTCCATCCTGGGATCCCCTGACTTCGTTAACTATTATTTAAAAAAAAAATTCATATATATAAGGTGCATTCTTTGTGTTATACAGTGTTATGGATTGAGTCACACCTCCCACAAAGATCTGTTTAAGACCCATCCCTGGTTCCATGAATGTGAACCCATTTGTAAATAGGCTTTTTGAAGAAGTTAGTGAGATCAAACTGAATCAAGGTAGGTCTAAAATCCCTTATGGCTGGAGTCTTTATATAAAAGCAAATTTGGATATAGTCAGGAGTAGGAGACAGATGGGAAGAGAGATGACCCTGTAACAGAGGCAGAAATTGAGTTAGAGGGAGCCTAAAAGCCACCATCAGAACACTGCAGACTTCAGAGAAATTATTATCCTTCTACCACCTTGATTTTGGACTTTTAGCCTCTAAAACTGAGACAGTAAGTTCTTGGTATTTAAACCAACCAGTCTTAAATAAAATGCTTTATTATAGCATCCCTGGTAAACTAAGATACCCGATTCTATCAGTTTTGACAAATGCATGGTAACATGTATCTGTAGGTTCAGTATCAAGCACAATAGTTTTACGGCCCCCAAAATACCCTAATTTTCACTTCTAATTCCTAACCCCCACCTCCAAACAACTGGAAAACCAGTGATCTGTTTACCAACCATATAATTTTGTCTTTCCTAGAATGTATTATGTGTTGAGGATTCCCAACATAATGCCCAAGTTTGATAATTCATTAGAAGGACTTATAGGATTCAGCTTACAGTAATTCCATGGTTATAAATTATTGCAGCAAAGAATATGAAGCAAAAGCAAAGGAAAAAGGCACATGGGATAAATTCTGGAGGAAAAAAGGACCAAGCTTTTAGGAATTCTTTCCCAGTGAAGTAACAGAGAATGTACTTAATTCACCCAGTAGTGGGTTGCAGCAATATGTATAAAATGTTGTCTACAAGGGAAGCTCATTAGAGATTTGGTGCCCAGTTTGTTTTGCTTTGTTTTGTTTTGGGGGAGGGGTGTGACGGTTAGTCAGGTAGACATTTTCTGCCTAGCACATACCAAAATTAAAAATTCTCGAAAGGAAATGAGATATTCAGCAAAAAACATATTGCTTGCACAAGGAGTTGTGGCACATGGAGTCACTCTTGGGATGGTGGGAAACCCTTCTGAAATCCATGTTCTCAGAAGCCAGCCAAGGGCCAGCCTTGCATGCAGGCCTTTCTAAGGATACTAGTCTCAGGTCTGCAACGTTAATGCTTCCCCGCATATCAAATAAATTAAATAATGTATTATATAGTTTTTCAAACTGGGTTCTTTCACATAGCAACATGCATGTAAGATTCATCCATGTCTTTACATCATTTAATAGCTCATTTGTTTTTATCACTGGATAGTACTCCATTGTATGGATGTATCACAGTTTGTTTATCCATCGAAGGGCATTTTAATTGCTCTCTGTTTTGAGAGTTTATTAATAAAGCTGCTCGAACTATTCACATGCATGTTTTTGTGTAGATTCACATTTTCAAATTGATTGGGCACCTAGAAATGTAATTGCTGAATCATATTAGGTTTATCCTTATAAGAAACTGCCAAGCTGTCTTCCCAAATGTATATATTCTGACCTGCAATGAAGGAGACTTCCTGTTGATCTGTATTGGTATTGCCGAGTTTATCTTTGTTTGTATGCTTGTTTGTTATTAGATTTTATTGTGGTGATACATATACAACCTAAATTTTCCCATTTTAGTCATTTTTAAGTGTACAATTCAGTGGCATAAATTGCATTCACAATGATGTGCTACCATTACCACTATCCAACATCAAAACATTTTCATCACTGCAAACAGAAACTCTGTCCCCATTAAGCAATAACTTCCCATTTCCACCTTCCTCCCGATCCCTGGTAACTGTTAATCTACACTGTGTATCTATGAATTTGCCTGTTCTAGATATATCATGTAAGTGGAATCAAACCATTTTTGTCATTTGTATTTGGCTTATTTCACTCAATGAAATAAGTTTCATCCACACTGTCACATGTATGTATCAAATATTTGTTTTTTTACCTATGAATAATAGGCCGTTTCTGAATTTAACTTTCTGAGGAACCACCATACTGTTTTCCACATAGCTGCATCATTTTACATTCCTACCATGCTTTCTTGATAAAAATCACTAAAGAAAAAAATAGGAATAGAAAGAAATTTCTCAATATGATAAAGGGTACATAGGAAAAACCTGCCATTAACCTCACATTCAATGGTGAAAAACTGAAAGCTTTCCCTCTAAGATTAGGAACAAGACAAGGTTGTTAACTGACACCATTGTCCTTAAACATTGTACTGGAAGTCCTTGCCAGAGAAATTATGCAAGAAAATAAATAAAAGGCATCCAAAGTTGAAAGGAAGAAGTAAAACTTCCCTTATGTGCAAATAACGTGATCCTATATAGAGAAAATCCTGAAAAATCAACAACAAAGCTAGTAGAGCAAATTAAAAAATTCAGCAAAATGGTGGGGTACAAGATCAGCACCCAAAAATCAGTAGTGTTTCTATAAACTAGTAATGAGCAATCTTAGGAGGATCAAGAAACGAATACCATTTACAATAGCAACTAAAAGAATCAAATATATCAGAATAAATTTAACCAAGAATGTAAAGAATTTACACATGGAAAGCTACAAAACTTTGCTAAAAGAAATCAAAGATCTAAATAAATAGAAAGACATCCCTTGCTCATGGATTGGAAGATTAAATATTATGAAGATAACAATTCTACCCAAAATGATTTACAGTTTCAGTGCATTGCCAATATGATATTATTTGTCTTTTTATTGGATAGTTTAATTGATTTATATTTAAAGCAACTACTGATAGTACGGGACTTTTTTTTTCCTGCCATTTTTTGCTATTTAGCTGTTGTAGGTCCTATATATATTTTTTATCCCTCAGTTATATTTTGCCAACTTTCTTATTTATCTAAATTTTTTATCATATCATTTTGAGTCCCTCTTGTATATATTTTTCAGATTTTTTTTTGTGGTAACCATGGGACTTAATTTACCTTCCTAAATCTGTTATAATCATGTTTGATTTAATACTAATTTCTTGTCAAATTTATTTTTGATTTTAATAGGTGTGTGGTGGTATCTTTTTGCTTTAATTTGCAATTTTATAATGACATATGATGTTAAGCATCTTTACCTATACTTATGTGCCATCTGTATATCTTCTTTGATGAGGTATTTGTCTGGATCTTTTCCCCATTTTTGTGTTTGGATTGTTTGTTTTCTTATTGTTGAGGTTTACCATTCTTTGTATATTTTTGATACAAGTACTTCAATGGATATATGCTTTACAAATATTTTCTCCCAATCTGTGGCTTGTCTTTTCATTCCTTAATGATATCTTTCACAGAGCAGAAGTTTTTCATTTTAATGAAGCTCAACTTATCAGTTTTTTTCTTTCATAGATTGTGCTCTTGGTGTTATATCTAAAATCTCATCATTAAAACCACGATCCCCTAGATTCTCTCCTAGTATTCGTCTCAGACATTTATAGTTTTGCATTTTTCTTTTATATCTATTATCTATTTTGAGTTAATTTTTGTGTAAGGTGTAAAGTATGTATCAAGCTTCAGTTTTTGTTTATGGATGTCCAATTTTTCTAGCACCATTTACTGTAAAGATTATTCTTTCTTCATTTCATTGCCTTCGAAACTTTTTCAAAACTCAGATCATTATATTTGCTTGGGCCTATTTATAGCCTCTCTATTCATTCCATTCATCTGTGTGTTTATTCCCTTCCCCATACCATACCACCTTGATTATTGTAGCTTTATAGTAAATCTTGAAGTCAGGTAGTTTAAGTCCTCACACTTTGTTCTTCAGCATTGTGTTGGTTATTTTAGTTCTTTAGTTCTTTTGCCTTCCCATGCAAACTTTAGAATCAATTTTCTGGTATCTATAGATAGCTTGCACAACTACTTTTTTTTACAGAACTTCTCAGAGCCACTAGTATATGGATCTTTTTTTTTTTTTTTTTGTCAAGGGTCGCATTTCATTCTTTTTCCATGTGAGTATCCTGTTATTGCAGCACCATTTTGTTGAATTTTTGTTTGTCTGTATTTTGTTTGATTTTGGGAAGTACATGGGCCAGGAATCGAACCCAGGTCTCCCACATGGCAGGCAAGAATTCTACCCCTGAACTACCCTTGCACCCCGAATATGAATCCTTAAGAAGGGTATATACTTGGTAGTGTTTTCTAAACTTATTTGACTTCAATCTCATTTTGGTTTGCTAAAGCTGATGAAATGCAGTATACCAGAAGTGAGTTGGCTTTTAGAATGATCATCTATTAACTTACAAGTTTACAATTCTGAGGCCTTGAAAAATGTCCAAATTAAGGAATTAACGGGATAATACTAAAGCTGAAGAAGGGCTGCTGGTGATCCTGACTCCTCTGTCACATGGGAAGGCACATGGCGGTGTCTGCTGGTCCTTCTCTTCCCAGGTTTCTTTGCCTCGGTTTCTGGCTCCCTGTCTTTTTTCTCTGAGCTTCCTGGGTGTTTTTCTCTGTTTTATCCTCTTAGAAAGGACTCCAATAAGAGGATTACTCAATTGAAATAGCCTAATCAAAAGCTCACACCTGCAGTGGGCCTATATCCACAGGAATGGGTTAAAAAAGCATGATCTTGGGTGGTGATATAGTGGCTCAGTGGCAGAAATTCTTGCCTGCCATGCTGGAGACCCGGGTTTGATTTCTGGAGCCTGCCCAAGCAAAAGGAAAAAAAAGAAAGCATGATCTTTTCTGGGGTACATACAGCTTTGAACCATTACAAATCCACCCCTGTCTTTTGATCACTGCTGCATTGTTGTCCTTCCTTTGTTAGAAGAAAACACTGGGGCTCACAGAGGCAAAGATGTCATGCTTTAGGCTAGAATGATAATTTGATTAGGTTCCAGGCCTGGGCTAGAAACCCATTTCTTTATTTTGTGGCAA
Source organism: Tamandua tetradactyla (assembly GCF_023851605.1). Classification (NCBI taxonomy): domain Eukaryota; kingdom Metazoa; phylum Chordata; class Mammalia; order Pilosa; family Myrmecophagidae; genus Tamandua; species Tamandua tetradactyla. The sequence goes on from NC_135346.1 coordinate 33,163,135, forward strand.
TGAATATCTTTTGGTAATACCTTACATAACACAACATATACACTTTCAAATAATTTTGTAGTTAAAATAAAAGCTCAGAAGCACATGATGCAGCTATTCTCTTGGTTTTACAAGTTTCAGTGATTCATGGTAGATGCCTGCCTTCTCATTCAATTTATTCTTTCAAAAAATAGTGATTAAATGTGATTATATATAATATATAATAATTTTTTTGTATTATAATGATGTAAAATTGTGCAATTTAATATTAGGGATAATAGTAACATAATTCTTATTGTCCCATACTTCCAATCTGTATTCATACCTATCAAATAAACATAATGGAATTGGGGGCGCACTAATTGAAAAGTGCGAATGGCAGTGAAATAAAAATACAGAAATGGGTCGGAAGCCAGTCAAACACACTGAGCTTTTGTTTGTTTTAAAATCCCTCTCTGATTCTTCTCACGCTCCTCAGGGTAACAGACCTATGTTTTGTTCTCCTGTTCACTTAAATGTAACTCTACAAATGAGTGGTTCTGAAAGGCTTCTCCTAAGCAGGCTGGTATAATTGCCCCTTCAATTAAATGCTTCTTTTCCTTCTCTGAAACTCTGACAGCTAATTGAAGTAGTTCTGAAAGGTCACAAATGACATCTACAAGGTCCCTAGGCTACGTGGCTTAGAAAAAGAACAATGTGTGTGCCTCCCTAATACCTCAGTTTTCTGCTTGGTTCATTTCTTTTTACTCAAGTGGGGCAACTTGGAAATAGTACTAATAATGGTTGGTTCTATTTCCAGACATGTGGCTTTACTTATATAACTACACCAAGAGGACCTGGTCACTTAGTGACCATGCTTTCTATAGTAGGTTGAATAAAGTGGCCTATAGAGAGGTATGTCCAAATCCTAACACCTAGTACCTGTGAATGTGACTTTATTTGGAAAAAGTTTCCTTGCAGATGTAATTAAGTTAAGGATCTTGAGAGGAAAGCATTCTGAATTACCGGGTGAGCCCTAATTCCAATGACAAATGTCTTTATAAGAAACAGAAGAGGAGAAGTCTCAGAAAGAAGTCTACATGAAGAGATTGAGAAAGAGACTGAAGTTATCCTGCCACAAGCCAAGGAATACCTGAAGCCATCAGAAGCCAAAAGAGGCAAGGAAGGGTTCTTCTTTAGGACTTTTGTAGGGAACACCAACACCTTGCTAACACCTTGGTTTTTGGTGTTCTGGCCTCGAGAGCTGTAGAAGAATAAATTTCTACTATTTTAAGTCATTAAGCTTATAGTATTTTGTTATGATGGTCACAGGGATCTAATACATCATCTCTTCCAAGTTTTCAAACTTCAGCTTTCAAAAAATTTGGGTCATCTTTCTGGTAATTTTAGATTTTTTTTTTCTGTCCAGAAGTACCATAAGGTGAGATTCAGAGATCTATGAATGAAACAGCTCTGTATACTTTAACTTGTCATCATAGCCATATGCCTGATCATCCCTGGTATAATAGTGGATGCTCAGTAAAAAATTGTGGAATGAATGGTGTCATTGAATGGTTGAATTCTAGGATGTCAGAGTTTAAGGGCCTTTGAGCAATTCATATAGCTATCACATTTGGCACATGGTAGGACAGAAACCCAGAAATGGGAATCCCTATATGCTTTTAATTTAATTATCCATGTGACTAAATAGATGGGTTTAATTTTTTAACTTGATAACTTGGGCATTGAAAAGCAATCCTTCCTTTGATAATAAAATATTCATGTCCATAAGTAGCTGATAAAAGATGTTATTTGTATATGTGAGATGTATGTATTATTTCATATATCACTGTTATTTAGAAAAATGTTTACCCCTACCACTGTGGAAAATAACTTAAGATACCTCTGCTGATCTTAATTCTCTGCAGAGGCTGAAAAACAGACTCTAAAATTTTTCTGTAAGTGTGCCACTGAAATATAAAAATAACATTAATATTTATTCATTATTCTCTTTCACTTTCTCTGTTTTCATGATACTGTTATCCTGCACTGTTATAATAGCCTAGTGTTGGAGACTGAATCATGCTCATGTCCTCCACAAAAGACATGTTCAAGTCTTAATCTGCATTCTGGTGTGTGAATCCATTTGTAAACAGGACCTTTGGAAGATGTAATTATTAGTTATGGCCAACGTGAATCAGCATAAGTCTTTATCCATATGACTAGAGGCCTCATAGGAAATTTAGACTTAGAATAAGTCAGTAGAAGCCAGAAGTAAGTGGGGAAAAAAAGGGGCAGATACAAGGAGAGGCAAATCACCACGTGACAGAGGCAGAGATGCAAGCCAAGCGATCCCAAGGATTGCAGCAAGCCAGCACCAGAACATTACAGACTCTGGGAGAAAATATGCCTGTTCAGATCTTGATTTTGGACTTCTAGTCTCCAAAACCATGAGACCCTAGGCCAATCAATGTATGGTATTTGTTATAGCAGTTCTTGGAAAACTAAGATATGTCATAGCTGTTTCCCTTTACTTAATTTACTTTCAACTATGTGTCCTGTACATTGACAATAAATCTTCATAAATCTCAGTTTGAATATGTATTTATCCTACTTAAGTGCTTTAAGTTGACTTAAATGTCTACAAAAGGTAGACAAAACTGCTCTAGTCAATCTTTCCTCCTTTATTTCTATATCCTTCTTATTAAAAGTGCATAGAGAGGGAACTGCTTGGGAAGACACCAGAGTAGGGAAATCTAGGACTCACTCCTCCTCCAGAACAGCCAGCAGACAAGTAGGAATTGTCTGAAATAAGTTTCTGGGACAGTGAAGGCCATAGGAACATTGCACAGCATCCAGAGAAGAGCAGGAGAAAGAGGCTGAGAAATTGTATTAAATTACTTTGAAGTAACTTGCTCCACAGTGGCTGCTGGTGTCCATTCCCCACTCTCAAGACAAGCCACCATGGAGTCCAGTCCATGGCTGGCTGCTGCAGATGGAGAGGGATATAGAAGTTCTCTTCCCCATGAACAGGTGGGGCATGGCCAAGCATTGATTATGGCTTTTTACTGAATCTCTGTTTCCTAGCTCAGAGCTGTGGTTTCAGCCTACCCCAGACAGGGATGGCCACAGTCATTGTTTCAACCCCACCCCTGACAGGGGCATAGGCAGTGGAAGTTTATAGACACAGAACTCCCTAGGTCTCTAGGGAACAGTTTGATTAATGGCACCATTTGCTGGTAGTCCAGGAAAGCACAACTTCAGGGACTCATCAAAAAGACTTTTGGTGTCTTTCCTGACCCTCTTTCCCAGGGCTCTTTGGAGCTTGTCCATGACCCCTTTATGGGATCCTCGCTCCTTTTTGGCTGGTAAAGTCCTCTCCACAATGGCCTTCCTCCTCAAAGTAACAAGAGTCAAGGAAAGGAGTATAAAACAAAAATATCTAGAAAGGCAAAACAAAAACAAACAGAGCAGATCACGGTCCCCACAGAAGAAACACACATCTGCTAGCCCTTCTCTCCTGGGTTGGTTTCAAAATGGCTCTCTCAGCTTCTGTGGGTGATTCTGGCTTCCTCTGGGGCATTTTCTTTCTTCAAGCATCTGTGACTCCTTTCTTAGCTTCTCCAGAGAAAACTCTGGATTTCATCTCTTAGCTTCTCTTGGCTCTCTCCAAGTTCTGGGCCTTCAGGTTCTGTGCATCCTTGCTTAAAATCTCCCAGGACAATTCTGTCTGAGCTCTATCCAAAATGTCCCCCTCTTAAAGGACTCCAAAAAGTGGATTAAGACCCACCTTAAGAAAGCTTTTTCTTGGGGGTGAAATAATTGTACAAATAGTGTAATCTTAAAAATTATACTGTAGGGGTGCACAGGTGGTTCAGTGGTAGAACCTTACAAGGTAGGTTCACCTTACATGCAGGAGACCTCGGTTCGATCCTGGACCCCGCCCCTCCCCCCCCCCCCCAAAAAAATTATACTGTGTATCTACGACAAGAATCAGATTAAGGATATCAGATCCTTAATCTGATCAGTTGAAAATGAGCAATTCTAAAGGTCTAGAGTAAATTGAACCAAGTGTCAAAGAAGAGTCTTAACACAGAGCCAATCAACAATAACTGACCTACAGAATAAACTCATCAAGATGTAATAACCATCTAAGTATTGCAAGTAATACTAAGAAGCAAGAAGTCATGCCCTATAAAAGAACAAATGAAAACTGCAGAGGAGAGACAGAAATTAGAAGAATTAAAGATGTTCAAATAAATCTCCTAAATCAATTTAAGGAGATGAAAGAAAATAAGACAAGAGATTTAGCATATTAAGAAAACATGGGTGAGCTTAAAGGAGAATTTCATAGTAGAAAAAGAAGCATAACAGAAAGTATGGGAATGAAAGGCACAGAAGAAGAGAGTAAAAATACAAGAAGTATACAATAGCAAATTTGAACAGGCAGAAGGAAGAATCCATGAACTAGAAGACAGGACAATTGAAATCTTAAAGGCAGAAGAACTGATAGAGAAAATAATGGAAAAGTTCAGCAGAGTCTCAGGGATTTGAATGGTAGCATGAAGAGCACAAACTCCTTCTGGAATCCAAGAAGGAGAAGAGAAGGGGAAGGGGGCAGAAAGAAGGTCTGAGGAAATAACAGCCAAAAATTTTCCAACTCTAATGAAAGACATAAATATACATTTCTATATCCAAGAAGTACAATGTATTGAAAATAGAATAAAACCTAATAGGCCTACACTGAGACGCCTACCAAAAATCTGCTGGGGTGGGTATACTAGTATCAGACAAAAGAGACTTTAAATGCAAAACTGTTAAAAAGACAAAGAATGACACTTTATATTAATAAAGGGGGAAATCAAACAAGAAGAAGTAACAATTATAAATATTTATCCACCTAACCACGATGTCCAAAAATAACTGACACAAACACTGAAGGGAGAAATAGATACCTGCACAATATATATGGAGACTTCAATATACTTCTCTCATCAATAGATGGACCATTTAGGCAGAACATTAACAAGGAAATGGAGAACTTGAATAATACGATAAACGAGCGAGACCTAACAGACATATACAGAACATTGCACCCCCAAAACAGGAGGATATCCACGTTTTATAAGTACACAAAGATAATTCTTCAGGATAGATCAATTTCACTAATGGGTATAGATGCAAAATCTTCAACAAAAAAACATGAAAATTAAATCCAACAGTACATTAAAAAAATTATATACCATGATAAAGTAGGTTTTATCCAGGTATACAAGGGTGGTTCAACACAATAAAATCAACTAATGTCATATGCCACATTATCCTACTGGTTGACGCAGAAAAGGCATTTGAAAAAGCCAGCATCCTTTCTTGATAAAAACACTTTGAAAAATAGGAATGGAATTGCTAACTGCTTCCAGAATGCAATATACCAGAAATGGATTGGCTTTTACAAAAGGAATTTATTAGGCTACAAATTTACAGTTCAAATTATGTCCAAATTCAGACATCAAGAGGATATCTTCACTCAAGAAAGGCTGATAGTATCCAGGATTTATCTGTCTCATGGAAAGGCACATGACATCTGCTAGCCCTTCTCTCCTAGGTTGGTTTCAAAATGGCTCTCTCAGCTTCTGTGGGTGGTTCTAGCTTCCTCTGGGGCATTTTCTTTCTTCAAGCATCTGTGACTCTTTTCTTCGCTTCTCCAGAGAAAACTCTAGATTTCATCTCTTAGCTTCTCTCGGCTCTCTCCAAGTTCTGGGCCCTTCAGGTTCTGTGCATCCTTGCTTAAAATCTCCCAGGACAATTCTGTCTGAGCTGTATCCAAAATGCCCCCCTCTTAAAAGACTCCAAAAAGTGGATTAAGACCCATCTTGAATGAGCAGGGTCACTTCTCCATGGAAACAACCTAATCAAATGGTCCCACCCAACAATAGGTCTGCCCCCAGCAGATTGGATTAAAAGAATATGGTTTTTTGGGGGTATGTGACAGTTTTAAACCAGCACAGAAGGAAGCTTCCTTAACATGATGAAGGGCATATAGGAAAAGTCCACAACTAACGTAGTATTCAGTGGCGAAAGACTGAAAGTTTTCTATTTAGGATCTGAAATAAGACAAAGATGCCTATTGTCACAACTATTATTTGACACTATGCTAGAAGTTCTATCTAGAGCAGTTAGTCAAGCAAAAAATAAAAGGCATCCAAATTGGAAAAGAGGAAGTAAAACTTCCACTATTTGCAGATGACATGATTCTATATATAGGAAGTCCCCCCAAAATTACAACAAAGTTTCTAGATTTGATAAATGAGTTCAGCAAAGTGGCAGGATAAAAAATCAACATGCAAAAACAGTGTTTCTATAAATTACTAATGAGCAAGCTGAGGAGGAAATCAAGGAAAAATTCCATTTACAACAGCAACTTCCCAGAATCAAGTGTCTAGGACTAAATTTAACCAAGGATTTAAAGAACTTTTTACACAGAAAACTATAAAACATTGCTAAAAGAAATTAAAAACCTATTTAAATGGAAGGACACTCATGTCTTGCTCATGGATTGAAAGCCTAAATATTATTAAAATATCAGTTCTACCCAAAATGATTTACGTATTAATGCAATTCCAATCAAAATTCTTACAGCCTACTTTACAGAAATGGAAAAGCCAATTATCAAAATTTAATTGTAAAAGTAAGGGGTGCAAATAGCTAAAATCATCTTGAGAGAGAAGAACGAAGTTGGAGGACTTACACTTTGTGACTTTAAAGCATATTACAAAGTTCAGTGGTCAAAACAGCATGATACTAGCAAAAAGACAGATATATTGACAAATGGAATAGAATTGAGAGTTCAGAAATAGCCTCTCATATTTATGGCCAATTCATATTTGACAAGGCTGCCAACTCAACTGGGACAGAATAGTCTGTTCCACAAATGATGCTGGGAGAACTGGATATCCATATGCAAAAGAATGAAAAAGAGCCCTTATCTCACATCTTATTAAAAAAATCAGCTTAAAAATGGATCAAGTACCTGAATATAACAACCAGGATCACAAAACTCCTAGAAGAAAAGGTAGAGAAGCTTATCTTCAGGAGTCTTGTGGTAGGCAATGGTTTATTTGACTTTATACCCAAAGCATGAGCAATGAAAGATAGAATAGATAAATGGGACCTCCTCAAAATTAAAACTTTTGTGCTGCAAAAGACTTTGTCAAGAAAGTGAAATGGCAACTAACTCAATGGGAGAAAATATCTGGAAATGCATATCCAATAAGAGGTTTTTTTTTTGCACGTGTAGTCAGTGGGAATCGGACCCAGGTCTCTGGCATGGCAGGCAAGAACTCTTCCTGCTGAACCACCATGGCCCACCCTCCAATAAGAGTTTAATATCCAGAATTTATAAAGCCAACTTACAACTCAACAATAAAAAACCGAACAATCCAATTTAAAAATAGTAAAAGGATCGAATACACATTTTTCCAGAGAGGAAATACAAATGGTTAAAAGGCAAACAAAAAGATGCTCAATAGCCCTACCTATGAGGGAAATGCACATCAAATCCACAGTGAAATATGATTTCACACCCATTAGAATTGCCACTGTTAAAAAAACAGCATGCCTGCCATGCAGGAAACCCGGATTCAATTCCTGGCCCATGCACTTCCCAGAAACAAACAAAATACAAACAAAAAAATTCAACAAATGGTGCTGCAATAACAGGATATGCATATGGAAAAAAAGAATGAAATGTGACCCCCGCCATACAGCATACAAAACCACAACAAAAAAACAACCAGAAAACTACAAGTGTGTGGGAGAGGATATAAGAATTCTCATTAATGCTGATGAGAATGTAAAATGGAGCAGCCACTGTCAAACACAGTTCGGTAGTTCCTCAGGAAGCTACATATAGAATTGCCACATGATCTGGAAAACCTGCTGCTAGCTATATAGCCAGAAGAATTGAAAGGAGGGTCTCAAACAGACATCTGCGCACCAATGTTCATAGTGATATTATTAACAGTTGCCAAAAGACGGATGTAACCTAAGTGTCCATCAACCAAAGAATGGATAAACAAAATTTGGTGTATACATGCAATGGAATATTATTCATCTGTAATAAGGAATGAAGTCCTGAGGCATGTCACAACATGGATGAACCTTGAGGATATTATCTGGAGTAAAATAAGCCAGACACAAAAGGACAAATATTGTATGAGCTCACTAATAAGAACTAATTATAATAAGAAACTCATAGACTTAGAATCTAGAATATAGATTACTAGGGGATAGAATGCAGTTAGATAATGGGGATAGGTAATTCTGCTTAATTTGTGCAGAATTTTTATTTAAGTTGATTGTAAATGTTTGGAAATGGATAGTGGTGATGGTAGCACATTAATGTGAGTGTAATTAACAGTGCTGAATTATGTTTGTGAATGTGGCTGAAAGGGGAAGTTTTGGGCTATATATCTAGTAGAATGAAAGTTAGAAGACAAAACAGGGCCCTGTATAATATAGTGAAAACTGTTGTAGATGATGAAATATGGTAAATAGTACAGATATAAGAATGTTCTTTTATGAATTATAACAAAACGTATGACACTATTACAAGTTGCTAATAATAGGATGGTATATGGGTAAACTATGGTCTATAGTTAACAGTAATATTTTAGTATTCTTTCAGTTGTAACAAGTGTACCAGGCCAATGCAAAATGTGAACAATAGCAGTATGTATGGGACTGTTGTATTTTTTACATTCCTACAACATCTCTAATGATTTTTTAACAAATTATGCAGAGTGAAAGAAACCAGACACAAAGTACTACATAATGGATGATTCCATTTATATGAAAAGTAAATACAAATAAATCTATAGAGATAGCATTAGGCAGGTGATTACGTAGGGCAGTGAAAGGATAGAGGGATTGAGAGGTAACTGCTAAGGAGTATGGGGTTTTTTGTTTTAGAGTAATGAAATGTTCTAAAATTGATTAAATGCCCAACCCTGTGATTACATTAGAAGCCACTGATTGTGCAATTTGGATGGATTGTATGGTATGCAAATATATCTCAAAAAACTGCTCTTTTACAAAAAAGTACATAGAGACCCTCCAGATCCCTAGATTCTTGCTTCTCAAACTTTCATGCACATACAAATTGTAGGTAAACTCAGTAAATTTGGGGTAGGAACCCGGAATCCTGCCTTTTTAATAAGTGTTAGGGAATGAGTTCTCAAGTGATGTCAATAAAACTGGTCCACGACCCTGACTTTGGGTAGCAAGGCCACTAAAATTTTGTGTTCTCCTGTATTCACTTGTCACATTTCTATGTTACGTATGTCAGTGTTACCCTCACTGGAGAATAAGTTCCAGAGGACTGTATAGGATCTGTTTGTTTTACTACTGAATCCACTGGAACTTATCAAGATGAATTTGAAATTCCTAATACTCCAAAAATTCTTGGAAGGACATAATTCACCCCTTCTCCTTGGGATACAGGCAGTGAATTAGGTTAAGGGAGGTGTAATGACCTCTCCAGAGTGACACTGCATAAGTTGTAGAACTGGAACTAGGAACTGGTCTCTGGAATTAGTATCTACTGTGGCACAAAACTTCCAGGGAAGTTCTTAGAACAGATAGCACATTATTCAGAACTGGCCCACCGGGTATTGGATACTTGACATAGAACTCTCATTGCAAGCCTTTGTCACATTGCAGATGTCTCAGAGAAGACTAGAAATATCTCTGGGGCATTTTTCAGAGCTCATGGAGCCTCCACAATTAAACTAACATCTAATAGAATAACTAGAGTGTAGCCAATTGAGAAGGATTGACCTAATTCTTCCTTTTTAATTACCTTAATTTTATGCATCAGGCAATTAATTGAATGACTTAGTGATTGCAGATACTTTCTCCCCAGTGGAGAATGAAAGGAAGTTGTGTCAGAAACACAGACGAGTGGTGGAGAAGGACAGATTAGGGAAGAGTCCGCAGATAGGAGTCTGCATGAACCCCATGTTGTGATACAAGCATCACTGCAATCTTTTATATCTGGGGACTGTATCTATCTGGCTGGTAGGAGAAAGCTGGGAATGCCTCAAGATAGTTTCTAGGATGAAACCAGGGTTCCTCAACTTTGACAATATTGATATCTTGGACCACATCATTCTTTATTGTTGGGTGGCAATCGTGTACATTGTAGGATGTTTAGCAGCATCCCTGGCCTTTGCCCTTTGAATGCCAGTGGCAGACCCTGCCCCCAGTGTGACAACCAAAAATGTCTCCAAACATTACTAAATATCCATTAGGGAAGAAATTCACCCCCAATTGAAAGCGTTGGTCAGGCTAAATATGTCTACAGGGCCTCTGAATACTGTAACACAGGCTGTGCAGTGCCATTTCCCCAGACTTCAAAAATGTGTGGGACAGCTTATTTCAGATTTTGGTAATACCTGAAATAGAAGGCTTTGGCTTTTAATGATGAAACCTTATAGGCTAAGACACCTCCCCATCTCCACATTTGTACACAGTGTTAGGATTTGCAAAAACTTGTGTGTCCATCAGAATACTGGGTGACTTTAACATCCAAGATGACCCATTGCTCACCTTGATCCTCCACCCACCTCTGCCTAGACCTTGCCATCAGCACATCTCTGGTATCACTTTTGAAATCTTCATTTCAAACATCTCATTCTCTGATTACCAGACTCCATGCTTCTGACTTGATTATCTGATCCTCCTACTGAAACAATATTTTGACCCCATCTGGATCTCCACTGTATCAACTTCAACATTTTGCACTGCTGACCATTTTCCTCTTATCTTTATTTACTTCCTTACCCAGTTTACACTCCCTGGTCCATCATGCTAATAATTTCCTAGTCAACAACCTCAACAACCTTGCCTTTCTAGCTTTCTGATATGATCACCTGGCTAAACCCTTGCAGTTTAAATTTAAGACCACAAAGTTTAAAGAGGCACTCACACTGCCCAGAATACTCATCCTGGTAAGTTTGCTTTCTCCTCTTCAGGACTCTTCTTTCACTCTCTCAGTCACCTTCATTCTTATCTGATAACCCTGCCTAGAAAATAAAAACAAGGAGGACTCTATCATCTATACAGAAACACATCTTTATTTTGAGCCACATGCTGTTTACCATCCTTTCACCTACTTCTGTCAAAGGCCAGTTTCTCTTCTTGTACTCTCTCACCTAGTTACTCCAACTTTCTCAAGAATTCCACTTATTTACCCCTCATCACTTGAATCAGTTTCTTCCTTCTTATCAAATCATTTCCATCATGTGTAAACAAACTCTAGTTTCTCCATTTGGCAATACTGTCTCATGATTCCAAAAAATCTACTTCTAACATCATATTTCTCCCTTCCTCTTCACAATAAGTCTTTTTTAAGGATGTTCTACATTCGCTGAGTCTATTTTCTCATATCACACTCACTATCTCTGTAACCAGCTCCAAAATGGCATTTACCATTCCTAGCCAGGCTGCCTTGCTAAGGGTAAAGATATGGGGGAAGCGGGGAAGCATAAGAAGAAAGCAGGAGAAATATCCTGGGGCAAAAGCTCTCTTGTCCCTTTTAACATCTCTCCCTCTTGTTCTTATCTTTTCTTGGACATGACCCTTCTTTTTTTTTTTTTTTTTTCTTATTTTGGGTTTCTGTTCGGTGCTTTTTTTTTTTTTTTTTTTTTTTGCATAGGCAGGTACTGGGAATCAAACCCGGGTCTCCAGCATGGCTGGCAAGAACTCTGCCACTCACTGAGCCACTGTGGCCCACCCTGCCCAGTGCTTTTGAATTTCCCTTTCCAGAAAGCCAATTGTCCTGGCCAGGAAGTTTTAGCCGGAGATGGGGAAACACACAAACAAAAACATAGAGAAAAAAGCAATAAACATCAAGACAAAACTAATTTTCATTGACTTAGGTAAAAAAGAGGAATCTGTCTATTTCTCCAGTATGTTTCTTCATCAAAGAAATAAGACTTTGAAAAATAGCATAAGATTGTAGCTTGTGATGGTTGGGTTCATGTATCAACTTGCCCAGGTGATGATGCCTAGTTGTCTGATCAAGTAAGCACTGGCCTATCTGTTGCTTTGAGGATGTTTTGTGAACTTAAATCATCAGCACATTGATTGCATCTATAGTTGATTATATATGCAGTTGGCCAAGGGGAGTGTCTCCCCCAGTGACAGACATTTAATCTAATCATTTGAGGGCTTTTAAGGGAGAGGTGATTACTTGAGCAGTCAGAAAAAAGAATCTTAGTCTCTCCTTCAGCCAGCCAGTGTCTCCTGCAGAATTCATCAAAAACCATCAGAGTTACCAATTGGCAGCCTGCCCTATGGAATCTGGACTCGTGCATCCCCACAATTGTGTGAGACACTTTTATAAAATCTCATACTGTTTACAGATACCTCCTGTTAGTTCTATTTCCCTAGAGAACCCTGACTAATACATGGACCTAGGAGAAAACTGTCAAGAACACTTGATTGTTGTTGTTTTTGTTTTTGTTTTTTGTATGCTGTATGATGGGGGTCACATTTCATTCTTTTTCCATGTACGTATCCCCTTATTGCAGCACCATTTGCTGAATTTTTGAATATTTGGTTTTCCATTTGTTTGCTTGCTTGCTTGTTTGTTTGGGAAGTATGTGGGCTGGGAATTGAACCTGGGTCTCCTGTAGTTGATTTAAAATGTTAGTTTGAAACTTTGGTAAAACTAAACTCTCAAAGATATGATTAACAAACTAGACCTAGAAATATTTGAGTCTTTATATCTATAAGGGTTCTTATTATGTCAGGATTGGTTGGATCATTTTCACAAGGGAAATAATATTTGGATAGGTTTCTAGGCTTAGACCCCAGAAAGGTTAAAATCCAGTTCTCTGAGTTATTTGAATATGTTGTTTGGAAGTTGTGGCATTTTCTCTTTTGGAAATTGCTAAGAACATTAAGAATGATATAAATGACGAGAGATGTCCCACATGGTTTGCAGACAGTTTTGCCAAGAGAAATGAAAACTTACTAGAACAACTCAAATGGGGCTGTCTGTAAAGAGAATGAGTTTCTCGGTAGGCAGCGAGCTTACATAACCAAAATGTGCAAGCATAAGATAGAGTACAGAGAGAATTCAAATAGATCACCTGTTGTAATGCTAGCTAAATTTTAAAGTTATCCCAAGTTCTGATATCCTGAGTCAGATATATAATCATTATATACCATTATTTGGAAGACAATGACATTTTTTTACATTTTATTCTGTAAAATAATTTATATGTCCACTTGGGGGTAGTAAAGTATTTTTTTTCAGTATCTCTAGGGAGTCTTCAGTATTTCCTCTGAAAATACATTAGATGTGAGTAAAAACAGTACCGAATAGATGTGTTATTTCTTACCTTTGGTAAGTGACAGTTTCTTTTGATTCATAAATAAACTCAATAGGAATTATGGATAACAAAAATGTCATTTCCTTTTTGTAATGTCCAGGGAGTTAAAAACATGCAAATTAATTTTTCAACAGTAGCTAATATGTTCAGAATAGGTCCAGACCAAATGACATAATTCTATGAGCAAGGCAATAAGATGATCCCAAGATGATTTAAAAGTTCCTGGATTTTAAAAATATGCTAACACTTGAACTATTGACACTCTTAAAACAATTTCAAGATTATTAAATTTTACTGTAAAAAAAGTAACCTAAAAAATTACTTCAAAACCCAATAGCTTAAAACAACATATATTTATTACCTCCCAGCTTTTGGAGTTAAGAATCCATGTGCAACTGAACTGGGTACCACTGGCTCAGGGTCTCTCAAGAAGCTGGAGTGAAGGTATTGGCAGGAGCTACAATCACTTGAATGGGGGGAGGAACTCTGTCTAAGCTCCCTGGCAGCTGGTCACCCTGGAGAGAGCTATCTGAGATAGAGGTAGAGAAAAAGTATGTGCCCAAGAGAGAAGCCAGGGTCTTTCTGTAACTCAATCTCAGAAGTGACATCCTGTCATTTCTGCCATATTCCATTTAGTAGAAGAAAGTCACTAAGTCCAAGCCCAAACTTATGGGGAGGAGATTACACAAGGACCTGATCAGAGAAGGGCATGAACTGGGGATCGTGGCAGGGGAGCATTGTTATAGGATGCTTAATATAGATCCAGACTTTGAAACTAAAGGATTTCAAATTCCTTCTTGCTTGAAAAATTACTAAACAACATTTATCCTTTCTTCAGATTTCTATTTCACAGGCAGAGTAATCAGAATACGACTTGCACTGGTAATAAGTGGACAAAGTTTCTAGTCCCACCTCTGTGCTGACCAGCTGCTGCACTACAGACATGTTCTTTAAGTTCTGAATCTTGGTTTCTATGTCAACAAAGAGAGAGAGTTTGATTATGTTCTTCATGGTTCCTTCTAGCTTGCACATTCTTTTCCAGCAAAAAGACAAATTCTTCACTCAGGGAGTCTAATTCACAGAAGACCAGGGTTTCCCAACCTCGCACTGTAGACATTTTGGGCTGTGGGGTGGGCACTTTCCTGTGCATTTTAGGATGTTAAGTAACATCTCAGTCTCTAACCCACTAGATACCAGGAGCAGCACCCTAGTCCTGACCATCAAAAATGTCTCCAGACTTTGGGGACCATGGCTCTAGGCAGATCTATATTTAATCTAACTTGCAAAATGCTTTCCTTTTTTTCTAATGCCTTGATCTTTCCCATCAGAAAAGAATCTACAAATAATTAACAGGTGTTAATAATTTTCAAGTATTTGTACTTTAAAAGAGAAGTGATCTTCTGAGGTAGAAATGTGAGACCCAGAGGTGAGAGGGTTCTACAGTACCTGGGGAGGGTGTGGGACACGGCTTATACCAAGCATAGATCACAATAGTACAACAGACTTAATGAAACTCCTAGAGAAAACTTTCCAGGAACCACGGAAGTGATCATGTGAAAGTGTGTGTGAGTCTTGTGGGGATTTAGAATAAGACAAAAGGTGGTCAGGGAAGAAGTTTAAGGGAAATGAGTTGAGAAGGAAGTGGAGAGGAGAATTTCAGACAAGCTGTAAGTTTTCCAAGCATCATATTCCATGGCCTGGCACAGAGTAGATGTGGGAAGTTTCTCTCTGTCAGCTGAAGATCCCTCCTCTTGCTGCGATTGACTGCTAGATTTACCACAATGAAATGATCGTTTTAGTCAGAAAAAACTTGCAGAGAAAAAATATAGACTAAATTCTTTGACATTCTCTCAAAAAAATTTCTTTCATCTCAGTGTGAAACACCTAAAGGTTACCAAGGTGTGTTTTAAAGCTATATCTTTTTTTTTTTTTAGAGAGGCCACATCTGAGCAACAAAAGAGGCTCTCTTGGGGGTGACTCTGAGGCCTAATTTTAAGTAGGCTTGACCTATCCTTTCTGGGGATAAGTTTCATATGAACAAACCCCAAGATTGAGGGCTCGGCCTATTGCTTTGGTTGTTCCCACTGCTTGTGAGAATATCAGGAAATCTCCACATGGGGAAGTTGAATTCTCTCCCTTTCTCACCATTCCTCCAAGGGGACTTTGCAAATACTTTTTTATTCACTGTTCAGATCACTCTGGGATTTATTGGGTCATCATTCTGGACAAACCTACAAAATTTCATCCTCTGCTTCAGGTTCCATGCACCTATGGTGTTCAACTAAACTGTCCACATAAGTTATATTAGGAAATGCACTAGTCAAAATATAAATTGTGTACCAAATAAACATTTTTTCCTTTAGTCTTACACGTAAGTTAAAGTTTTAAAACATGAATTACCATCTATTTTCAATACCCTGCAATATTGACATTCCTTTGTTCTTCCTCATGTAAAAACATTTTTTAATTTGTATATTTAGTCACTATCATTGTACACTCTAGGCATTCCTAGATTATACCATCTCAGTCTTTATCATCTACCTTTCCTTCTGATTACATTTGTGTCCTCAGGCCTCCTCCCTCTATCGTCCTCACATTCAACTTCATTCAGTGTACTAACATTATTGTATTACAGTTATTAGGTAGTATTGTTCTGTCCATTTCTGAATTTTTACAATCAGTCTTGTTGCACAATCTGTATCCCTTCAGCTCCAATTACCCAATATCTACCCTATTTGTATTTCAGGTGGCCTCTGTTCTTAACTGAAATTCCAAGTTCGTTCATTAATGTTAATTTATATCAGTGAGACCATATAGTATTTGTCCTTTTGTTTCTGGCTAATCTCACTCAGCATAATGTCCTCAAGGTCCATCCATGTTGCTACATACTTCATCACTTTATTCTGTATTACAGCTGCATAATATTCCATTGTATGTATATACCACAGCTTGTTTAGCCACTCATCTGTTGATGTACATTTGGGCTGTTACTGTCTCTTGGCAATTATAAATAATCCTGCTATAAACATTGGTGTACAAATGTCCATTTGCTTCCTTGTCCTCATGTCCTCTGAGTAGATACCTAGCAATGGTATAGCTGGATCATATGGCAATTCTATACTTTCTTCCGAGGAACCGCCAAACTGTGTTCTACAGTGGTTCTGCCTTTTGACATTCCCACCAACAGTGGATAAGTGTGCCTCTTTCTCCATATCCTCTCCAGAACTTGTCATTTTCTGTTTTATTGATAATGGCTATTCTGGCGGATGTGAGATGATATCTCATTGTGGTTTTGATTTTCATTTCCTCAATAGCCAGGGAAGCTGAGCATCTTTTCATGTGCCTTTTGGCCAGTTGTATTTCCTCTTCTGCGAAGTGTCTTTTCATGTCTTTTGCCCATTTTGTAATTGGGTCGTTTGTCTTTTTGTTGTTGAATTAAACAATTTCTGTACATTCTGGATACTAGACCTTTATCTGATATATCGTTTCCAAATATTGTCTCCCATTGTGTAGGCTGTCTTTTTACTTCTTGACAAAGTTCTTTGATGCACAGAAGTGTTTAATTTTGAGGAGTTCCCATTTATTTATTTCTTTCTTCAATGCTCAGGTTTTGAGAGTAAGATCTAGGAAACTACCTCCTATTATAAAATTTATAAGATATTTCCCTACATGTTCTTCTAGAAGTTTTATGGTCTCAAATCTAATGTTTAGGTCTTTGATCCATTTTGAGCTAATTTTTGTATAGGATGTGAAATATGGATCCTCTTTCATTCTTTTGCATATGGATATCCAGTTCTCTAGACACTATTTATTGAAGAGACTGTTCTGTCCCAGGTGAGTTGGCTTGACTGCCTTTTCAAAGTTCAATTGTCCATAGATGAGAGGGTCTATATCTGAACAATCTATTAGACTCCATTGGTAAGTATATCTCTCTTTATGCCAGTACCATGCTGTTTTGACCACTATGGCTTCCTAACATGCCTTAAAGTCAGGTAGTGTGAGACCTCTGACTTCATTTTTCTTTCTCAGGATATTTTTAGCTATTTGGGGCACCCTGCCCTTCCAAATATATCCTTTTGCTGTCAAGAATTGGTATCTGGATAAGAACGAAAACTAACTTTAAAGCTAATCAAATTAGAAAGATAAATCTATTGATGGAATCCTCTTTAATGGAGTCCAAAGATCAATATGATGCATTTAAGAATTAAGGTGTTAGTTTTTAGATTGGGCTTTGTTTTCTAAATTGCTTAGGATGTAGATGCCCTTTATTCATTCAAATATGAAGCTAAAGGAGGATCTGTGGCTGTGTGTCAGAGAAATAAGTCCAAATACCAACCCTGCCACTTACTGTTTTATATTGCATGAGTGAACCTTCTTTTCCTTTTCCTTTTTTTTTCTGTGCTTTAGGCAGGTAGTACGGATTTATAGCTAGGAGCTGAAGCTCTAGGCAGAGCCGACTAGATTAAATTTAATCTTCTATAGTCATTAGCTGTGTGACTTTGGGCAAGTCACAGTTACTTAGCCTCTCTGTATCAATGTATTTTTCTTTTATGAAATGGGGATTATAATAGTACTCATCAATTAGGGTAGTTGAGAAGGTTAAATCAGATAATAAATGTAACCCTCAGTACAGTGATTGGAAAAGTTTTGATGAGCATTACTGATATTTAAAAGGAGAATTGGGCTAAATGATCTTGAAGGCTCCTCCATTTCTTAATCTTCTTCATAAATTATAAAGGGAGCTCCATCAATTAGGGCCAGAGTTAAGAATAGATAATGAAAGAATGAATAACAAATTTTCTTTCAGTTTATGAATTTGAATACCCATGGATTCAATAGATTCAGTAGATTGAGTATGACTTGCTATTCATTCTCTGTGCTTTCAGATCTAGTTCCATGTTTGCCGCCTGGTTATATTCAGTATTGTCTATGTGGCTGGGGTAGGAGGGGAGGAATATAGCATTTATAGTGGTTAAGAATGTATTCCAAGTCAGGCTTCCTGCCTCTGAATGCTGGCCTCCTCACTTATCTCTTTGTGGGAATACAAACTCAGTTTTCTTTTCAAGCCTCAGTTTTCTCACCTGTAAAATGGGAATTTCCATAAGGATTATGTGATAAAGATGTAAGACATAGGGTCTGATATCTGCCTTATAGTAAGAGCTCAGTAAATAGCCATATTTGATGCATATTTGTCACTGAGGTTGAGAGTTGTGATGCCGCTAACTATGCATTTCTATACATACCGGAAATAAGGTCACATTTAATAGCCTTAAGGTTTCTTTCTTTGTTATTCTTCTCTGAGCTTGGGGTCAACACTGGAATGATCACATTAGTTAGATCCTTAACCCTCTGTCTTCTAATTCTGAGGCAGATAGATGCTTAATTCCCTGGATGAAGGCCTTCAAAAACAATTAATATGCTTAGCTGTGCTCAGCAGCCGGGGCTGCTTGTTGTTTTGCTGATTGCCGTATTATAATATTGATTAATCTTTCATGCAACAGAAAAACAATCTTTAATACATATTTGTGCCTTCATTATTAATGAAATCCTAGCAGTTGGTGATTAAACCTTGGGCAGCTTGTTTATCTGGTTGAAAAGACTAAAAAAACGCCTGACAAATTTCCTAGTGGGGAGCTCTTTTTAAATCATTTTGCATATGAATGCTGACAAGGAGACTAACAGTCTCTAAAAACTGTAAGCAAAGTGAAATTTATTAAGAAATAAATATCTTTTTGAAATAATGAATGCCCCCATTCTTATTTATCATTTTCCACAAGCACTTATTAGAATTCTTCCCAAATATCAGCCATAATCCTAAACGCATTACAAATAGTATAGTAATGTATTTAATCTTCACATAAGTACTATGATATAGGTACTTTTTTGATCTCAACTTTATAGATGAAGAAAATGGAGAAATTAAATAACTTGCCCAAAGTCAGACAGGTCATAATTGTCACAGCCAGGATTTGAACCCACACATCTAGTTCTGGTTTCCAAGCTCGTGACTATTCTGCTGGTCCACTGATCTGTATTAATGATTTACTGGAGAATAAATGAAAAATAATATTTAGGAATGACATTAAATTGAGAGGCTTTCTCATTGATATCAATGAAATGGAGTACTGTGTGGCCTCTGGTAGTGTAATGAGCGGGACCAGGCATTGGAGACAGTCCTGAGTTCAGGCTCTGCCACACACTGCGTGACACTAGTCTTGATCTTCACGCCTCTCTAGTAGTATTATGCATCCTCATCTTCGAGTGGAATGTGCTTCCAAGACCCTTGACTTTGGAATTGGCCATGTGCCTTGCTTTGCCTGCTGGGATGTTAACAGGCGTATCTCAAGCGCAGGGATGCCGTGCACTTGTGCGGCTGGGTTTGCCCTCCAGGACTTGCCCCATGACCACGAGAAGCACATACACCAAGTAGCCACTGTGATTCCTGCGAGTGCCCCAGAGTGACGCTTAGGAATCTAAGTCACCACTGCTGACCTGAAGGCACGTGCAGCGAGGCAGAAATACTTACTCTCGTGTGTCTCTGAGACTCTGTGATTGCTTGTCGAATTTTCCCAAGATGAGGATGCCTTACTCTCTCAAAACTGTAAAATGGGGATAATAACAATATCTCCCTCTTAGTGAAGCTATAAGGACTTAATGAGTAGTACACATGGATGTTATGAAGCAAAACTTTATTCAGTTCCTATTGTTAAAGAATTGGAAATAAAGTCAGGATCTGTATTAAAATGTCCAACATTTACAATGAGAAGCATACAATTATGACAAGACATGCCTTCTGTGGGGCAGTATCCAAATAAGCAAGCTTTACTCAGGCATTATTATCTATTTTCAAAATATCTATTAACTTACAAATTCTTCTTATTTATGTCTTAAATGGGCTTCTAAACTTATAAATTATTTCCTGCCTTTAAAACTAGTGAATTGCTTTTATTTTTAATTATTCTTTTTCTTGCCAACTGAATCTAACCCTTTCAACCTACTAAATTCACTGTATATTTTTCACTATATATATATTTCTTTGGAAATGGTATAACTTAGGTGTATGCAACAGTTTCTAGGTCATATGTAGATTGGCTTCCAAACATTGACATTGCCTAGAAATGTTTCCCAATTATAACATATTTGTGTACCTAAAGTAGATTTCAAATGCAAATTAATGATTTAATGAATTAAAGGAGATCAACAACAACAACAAAATTGGGGAATACAGTTCTTTCACTCCAAGGAGCAGGATTTTTCTTGTCTTTCCCTGTTGGTTCCTTGCTGCAGACTTCCTTAGCACCTCTCCTGGGATATTTGTCAGGCAGTCATTGCCATATCATTCCTCAAATCCCTAGGTTCCTAGCCAGTCTGCCGTTCCATCCTTTAGAGTTTTCTTATATTTACTTGTAGTATTATTCCCAAGGTTTATAGTTTTAGCTGGACCAGTTTTCTTATTTGAATCAGGAGCCAAACAAAGTTTACACAGGACTTTTGGCTGTTATACCTAGTAATGTTCTCTTAATCAAGAGCACTTTCTATTTTATATCTTTTTTCTTGTTACAGAGTCTGGGTCATTTGTTTTGTATAATCCTTCATACTTGGGATATCTCTTTTTGCTTCTTTGTGTGTCACTTAACTTTTCCCTCTATCTCATTAAGCATAAGTTATATAACTGGGGTTTTGATTAGATATGTTAGGCTTTTACAAGAATATCTCAAAGGCAGTTCTGTGTGCTTAAATAAGGTTTTTAAGATTTTGTATTCATAAGTGGTTAAA
Organism: Tamandua tetradactyla; assembly: GCF_023851605.1. Taxonomy (NCBI): domain Eukaryota; kingdom Metazoa; phylum Chordata; class Mammalia; order Pilosa; family Myrmecophagidae; genus Tamandua; species Tamandua tetradactyla. The sequence goes on from NC_135346.1 coordinate 33,184,269, forward strand.
TATACATTTATTTTTCTTTTTTTGTATCAAGATTACATATGAATAGACCTCCAAGGAAAACTCACTTTTATTCTAATGCATTTCTTTTTCTTAAAAAAAAAAGTGGGGAATAGAGTGGTATAATGAAACTTGATATTTGCTTTGCTTAGTTTGCATAAGCTGGTGCAGCCTCAAGCTTCCTTATAATTTTTTTTAGTGTATTTCCACATTTTCAAAAATGAGGTCTCCAGCTAAGTAGAGGAGAATGTGGAAAGTTTACAATGAATCCTGTGGGATATTTAAAAACAGATGTACATGGAAGATAACAAGTAGATCTGTTGCTATTCTCTGAACTAACATTAATGATCAGCATCTAAGGGTAATTCTTCCACTTGAGGTTAATTATAAAGTGCTTATAAGGCTTTCATGTCATAATTAGCATGCTTTAGCTTATTTTATCTGGTGCCTTTGGATCAAAAATCTGGTCTATTGACTGTTTTTTTTCAGTGAGCTAACCACAGCTTTAAGTGGTCTGTAATTATAAGACTGAGCATTTAGTCCACAAGCAAGATTGCCAGCATATTCATAGCTAATGATATACTGAAAAAGTGGCTCTTTAGAGTAGGGGGCCCTCTGTTTGCCATTTTCTGTGGTATAAATATTTCCATTGTTGCTGATTTCACACAACCAAACATTTGACAACCGGTGCCCCAAATTCTTTAATGTTTAACAATAAGCTTGGAGCCAGCACCTGCACACCACTGTAACAACTAGTACTTACATACTGGATTCTTATGATGGAATAATGATACTTTGTGACTATCCTGAAGTGCCTTCATTCAATTAAAACTCATCCAGTAAGAGAGTATCTTTATATAAGATTGTTGAAGGTACTTTACAATAGTAGTGGTTACAAAAATTTGACTCACAGACTATTTGAAGAGCCTAATCACAGCTTTAAATCCTCTCTCAAGTAAAAAAAAAAAAAGGCAAAGATTTCTAAAAACAATTTCAAGGGATTCTTGGACCTCCTGACACTTATTCATGGGTCTCAGATTAAGTGTCTCTGAAATCTCTTTGAGCTAGACAAACTAATTTGGCAAGAAACATTCTGAATGTCATTGCTTCAGTTCACTAAGTTTGTGAATTACCAGAGAGCTCAAAAGTCATTATCTCACTGAAGAAGAATTAAATAACCAATATGTTATTAAACATATTTTCTATGTGGCTTCTCCGTCACTATTCTAAAATTCAGATCTTGTAAGGGATTCTTGAAGAGATGATGAGGTCAGTCCTTGGTTTCCATTAAACAATTTAGTTTTGGTTTATTACTTTGTTCTGTTGATTTTACGTGAACTATCACATAAACTAAATTTAGGACTTGTGACATTTCAATTTTCACTTTGAAATATGCTGGCTATGTGTATATATGCATGTGCACACATGTGTAGGCAAAAACTCTTTTTTTTTTTTTTCCTTTTTAATGCTCGGGTTTATTTAAACTTCATTGCTCTCTGACTAGGTCAAGCCCATAATTTATATAATCCCATCATGGGTGATTTTATATTTGGCAGCACACTTTACAATTGGATTTAAATAATTAATTGTGTGATCTTTTTCAAAAACAATGATCTCCTCCATTAGATGTAAGGAAAGTCATGTGTCTCATTCACCTCTTCAAGCCCTGAACCTGGCACAATGTTCAACACCTAATGGACATTAAATGAAGACTTGTTGAATGAAAGAATTCATGAGTAAATGATACTTTTTAACAGAAAAAGATAAATGAGGAGAAAACAAAAAGAGACCAAAGTTTTAGTGAAGCAACCAAATTCCTAGATTTAGTTTTAGTATTCCTTTTTCCATCCATTATTTCTACCCATAGCAGGAAGAGGGAAGTCTTGGCCATTAGGAGTGATGTTAAGGTAATGACTCGGCTAGGTCCTTGTTCACAAATGTCTCTAATTTAAAAGACAAGAAGGAGACTTGACCATTTCTGAGGTTTGCTTTGGGGAGTCTTTTCAACTCAGCACGTTATGGTCATCAAATAACCTGAGTATTCTCCTCACCAACATAAACCATCCCTGGAGAATTTTGATTCTGTAGAGTTGGATTGTAATTAATAAAGAGATTTTTTAATACACTGAATCAATTTGAAGATGACTTATCTTATAAAATGATGATATTCAGAGACCAATACCTCAGTAATCAATGGGATGACTCATTCAATTTAGGGAAAATCCAGAAACTGAAAGCTGGAACTTGCATGTTCAGCATCAGTAAACCCTGGCATATGTCCACAGCAGACATCCCATTATAATCAAATCAGGTATCCCTATCAGAAACAAAATCTTAGACTTTTGGACTCTTAATATGGGTCCATTTGGAGCTGCTATTTGATTCAATACATTGGAAAATGAAAGCAAGTCACTTTCTCACATATTTATTGAATACCTATCATTGTGATAGATTCAAAGCCAATGTTCCAGGGATAACAATAATGAACACAAGACACATTCTTGGCAGAGCAAGAATAAAGATCATTGAAATACAAAGCAGAGTTAAAAACAGCTTCAGAGACATAAACTGACAGGGAAATCAGATACTACATCTATTTGTCTAAATCAAGCAAGGCTTCATGGAGGAGGTGTCAATCTGAGATGGACATTGGAGGATGAGTAGGATAGCTAAAAATGGAGATTAGAGATAAAGAGGGCATTCCAAGAGCAAAGATGTGTGGCTGGGAAAAACGTAAAACATATTTTCATAGGAAAAGCAAGTAATCCAGTTTGAATAGAATGTACATTATTTGTGTTGCTATAATGGGAGATGAGTCTGGAAAGTAGATTTTGCCCATATAATATGTGCAAAGAATATTATATAGGTAATGAAGGATTGAGACTGGGAAAAATGTAGAACATATTTTCATAGGAAAAGCAAGTAATCCATCTTGAATAGAATGTGCATTATCTGTGTTGCTATAATGGGAGATGAGTATAGAAAGTAGACTTTGCCCATATAATATGTGCAAAGAATATTAAACAGGTAATGAAGGATTGAAGAGTCAATAGTAGAATAGCTACTGTTTGATTTGTCTTTGTTCCAATATGATGGACCATATGTCTGTCTAATTATGAAGTGAGACATTAGAAACCCAGTTCTAGACCAATTTGTAAAAATAACTAAAGTTGTATCTGGTGTCCTTTATATCTCTCTTGACCTGCTACCCCAGCCTCTTCCCTCTTTTTCCTGTTCTTCTCTAAATTGAGCTTGTATCCAGTCCCATTCCTGGTGAAGAATGATTGATAATGACTCGGGGGTTGGAGAGGTAGACATAATAGTTCTAAGAGGAGTGTTAGTATTTTGTCGGAGGAGTTCTCTTAAAGTAAAAGGTTTCAGAACTCCAAAGAATCATGCTATAAAGGCAGAATATGGGGCAGTAGAAAAAATGGTTGGCTGTGGAGGAAAACTGGTGTGTGTCCCTCAAATCTTACAAAGTAGAACTGCATCTACACGTGCCCCTTCTGTGGCTCACCATGGTCACTGGTTGTAAGAGTGACAATCTGACTCAGAGTGTGGATGACTCAGCACAAAACATTTCCTGTAGTGGAAATAACACAACATATAGGGCCCTAATTTTCCAGTCATGTCCTCTTCATGAGCTAAACAAGGGCTTAAGGCAGCTAGGATAGTGGAAAGATAACTGAATGAAATGCATTCTAAACCCAGATAGAAGTTTAGCTTTTCACATGTAAGAGCCATTTCTCCTCTTTAACATTATATAAGAAGGCATACATTGTGGAATGTCCCTCCCTGCAGACAGGAATGTCAACTTTGAAAGAATCCAGGCCTTCTAAATGTGTCACCTTCTATAGTTTCTGGGTGCCTGGCAGTTCAGAGATCTGTGGAGAGGTGAGAGGTGCAGATGGATGAATGATAAGGGAATTGAGGTCCTGCATCCTGGGTTAGCTCCACAAGGTGATATTCTGCCAGGAAGTTGTTCTGCTGGACAGGTGCTTCCTGTGGTGGATCCTGAGAGGGCCACTGTTTGCAGGAAGGAGACATCACATTCCGGAATGCTGCCCGGAAGCGGCAGGACAGTAGATTATAGATAATGGGGTTGACCGCTGAGCTCAGGTAGAAGAAGACACCTGGGAAGCAAGGTATCAGAAAAGGAAATGCTGAGGAGAAATCGAGTGAGAAGAGTGAGAGGGAGAAGCATACATATTTGACAAAGACCTAGAGAATCTGTGATTTTCTCTTTTGAAAGTGATAATCTATGCAAAAATCTAATTAAGAAAGCAAAATGATGTAAACAGATCAACCACCTGTGCACTTAGAAATCAAATGTAGAAAGATTAAAGAGCCTTGGAAAAATTTAGGCTGGATTGGGAGCTCTCTGAGATGTTCAGCAACTCCCTTTGGTCCCCATGTGTTTAATTAAAGAGCATGTTCTCATAACATGAACAAGAGATGCTTAAGTATCAGAGGAAGGAGAAATGTTTTCATCTCATTGGGGTTTTATTTAAATTAATAATTTGATTTGCAAGTAAAAAAGGAGGAATGGTAAATCAGTCAGGGCTTAGTCCCTGCTGAAATTTCTGGCCATGCTAAATATCTCTTCAAAGAAATAATCTCAATGTCCTTTCACTAATCTAGTCTTCCCCCTCAATGACTCCTCCTAACATATTTCGCACTTTATTTTACCATTTTTTTCCACATTGCACAATTCTATTACCCTGCTGATATACATTTTTGATATATTACCTAATCTTACTTACTTTTCAAAGGTATAAAATGAGCCTAAGATTAAGAATCAGAAGATTTAGCTTCTGTTTTTAGCCCTTACTTGTTCTGTGATTTCAGAAAACACTGGCTCTTCAATTTCCTTTTCTGTAAAATGGGAATGAAATATCTGCCTAGCCCACCTTTCTGGGTTATTGTGAGGATAAATTTGAAATACTACACATAAAAGGCCTGAGAATAGCAAAGGATATGAGACAAGTGATCAATACTCTTTCAACATGGTCATTCTCATTTATATAGTTCAGGACATTCAGACTGCCACATTGCATGGCACAGAACTGAGCAGAGAGGAAAACAGGAGAATATTTCTATGGAATGAAATAACAGTTTTCATTCTGTTATACATAACAGTATTCAATAAATAGATTCTGATTTAACTCCTATCATGTGACAGGAACTTCCAGGTACACTGGAAGGCAGAGGAAATTGTTGTTTTCCAAGACTTGGAATACTACTGTGTAGGCAAGATCTGTGCCTAAATTCAAAAATTAAAATGCAACAATACCAAATGGTATCTGATAAGAGAAAATATATGATACCAAAAATCATGCTATGGAAATTTACATAATAGCATAAACATGTGGGCTTTGATAGTCAGAAGACATTTAGAAGGGGTGATCAAATACTAGCTAAGACCTGAAATGGGAAAATCTTGATGGTCAAGAATGGTTGGCTTTCATGAGAATCTAATACTTGCTAAAGGCAATATGAGATTTCAGGGTCATAGATATTTATTCATGAATAAGAACCAATTCAATCACATGGCCATTGGAAGGAAAACCTCCTTACACCATGTTTTGTGCTGTAATCATCATTTTTACAGTTGAGGTCTTCCATGAAGTAATGCCTACAATAGTGATCTGCTATGTTTCTTTTGGGCAGAAGCATACTGAATCAGTCTTTGAATAAAATAAAAATCCAACATCTCCATGACTGTATAGTAGGTCCTCATGATAAATTGGTGTACTCAGGCAGAACCTACAAGTCCTAAGCATGATTAAGAAGAAATTTCAATTACCCAGACACTACTCACGTAACCAGACCCACTAAGTTTTACCTGACACCACATGGATGAGATTGAACACAGCAGCCAGGGATTCTGTCCACTCCTCCACAAAGCTGAAGAACAGCCGATCAACATGGAATGGGGCCCAACAGATCGCAAACACTAAGACCAAGACAACTGGAGAAGGCGTAAAAAACAGGTCAAAGTAAGGATAGGTAAACAATTCCCACACTGAGGTTAACCATTCTTTCTATCACTTTGCCAACGTCTTTGTTAAACTTCATTATGGGCAAACTCAATCCAAAAAAAGTTTCAGTTTAGAATATTTAAATGTAGGAAAGAATTGTATAGGATAAAATCCATTTTCCATATGATTGAACACAATTTCTTATACAATATGATTGTTTAATGTAGACTCCTTGTGGAACATTCCATTATAGAACATAAAGTCTGTTTCAGATAGACTGTTGGAAATGCATAAACTGGTTATGTAAATAAAATGGCTGAGTTCCAAGTAGTTCATATTCTTTGAAGTCATTGATTAATAACAAATTGTTAAATGTTCTAGAAATAACTTGAAGTTTCTCTGAATTCAATAATTTAAAATGGGGTTGGGGAGAAGAGAGAAAAAGAGCAAGCAATCATGGGCATAATATTGCATTACAAGTATCTTTTGATTGGGATGGGATATGTCTATTACTGTATAAATTGCTAGAACAGTTTTCCTTCCTTCTTTTCTTTTCTTTTTTTGCACGGGCAGGTGCTGGGAATCAAGCCCAGGCTTCTGGCATGAAAGGTGAGAATTCTGCCTGTTGAGCCACCATGGCCTGCCTTCCTTCCTTATTTTCAGCTCCCAAGATAGAGATTCATGCTACTTTAGCTTCTCTTTGGGGTGTTTAATCTCCACAAATATAAAGATGCTTTTTTTTCCTCTTCTGAAGTTTAGAACACAAACCGTGTAATGATATGATGACTGGAAGTTACCTGAAAAGGCTTTTGTAGGGGTTGGATGGAGTGGCAGGGGTATAGGTGAAACATAATTAGCCATGAGCTGATAATTTTTTAAGCTGGGGTGATGGGTTCATAGAAGTTTATTTATTTCTACTGGGGTGCATGTCTGAAGTTTTCCATAGTATAAATAAAGTACATATCTTTCCTGTTTGCATGAAGCATATTCAGAGGAAGGTATCTCTCTGTGTGAATATCTAGAATGTTCTTTAGAGCTTATACTTGAGAAAAAGTCCCTCATCTGCTTTCTATTGCCTACAATTTCCTCTAGGTAAAATTTTTGAAGAATTGAATGCATGCCCCACCAAAAGGCAAATACTTCACTGTATATTTTTTCATTGGGACTTTAATGTGAATGAGCTTCAATTATTTTATTTTTTTTTTGTGAGAATGTATGTTGATCAAGGAGAAAGGGGAGAGAGAATAAAGACATTAGGGTTTTTAATGGAGAGAGGCGGGTGTCTTCAGAGGCCCCCAAATTTCTAGGAAATTGACTATTAGAGTTGAAAAGACAAACTTCAGTGACTTTACATTTTTATCGTTCACAAATACTAAATGGTTGTAGTGAGCCTTTCATACGAATTTTAGTCTGGAGGATTCGTTCCTTCCAAACCACAGGTTGTGACTTGGAAAGTATACTATAAACCTCCTTTCCCTCATTATGCTCTCTCATAGCATTGCATCATATATTTTTATAACATTCTTTTAGAAGGCTGCAGCTCAGTGCCTGAATATTTTTAATATCTTATCTCTATATAAAAGGGTATACTGTTTTATACATAGCCATATAATGTCATGGTTGGAAAAAATACTTAGAGGTGCTTTTGGCCAGATGATCTTAACCTGGAATTAAAAGGCCCCATGGCATACATCAATGGGCTCCAAAGAGTTCAGGATCCCCTGAAGTAGAATGCAAAAGGTGTTGTGTATGTGCATTTGTGTATTTTCTAGGTAGAGAGTCCAAAGTATTCATCATGTTTTCAAAGAAACCCATGCAAAATAGGTTAAAATAGAACAGGTAAAAAAAATCACCTGCTCATTTTACAGAGGGCGAAAGTAATGCTCGAAGCTTTAGAGAGTGGGTGTGATTTACCAGACATCATACAGAGTGAATTACGATGCATGCAACTTAGTATATTGTTTTGAGGGTTGAAAATAATAGTAAACAAATAGGTCCTAGCAGCCTGAGTAAACCAAGAGAGATTGGATCATACAATTACATTTCTGGGGCATTCTGTTCCATCCCCCAGCAACACTTTCCTCAGTATCAAATGTAACTCCTTTTCTTTTACAAACAAAAACAGAATTTGGAACTTACATAGCATCTTGGTGACTGACTTTCTGGAGGGTCTCTGGATATTTGTAGTCATTTCATCTGCCTCAAGGGATTGGTCTTTCTTCAGCTGAAGGGGAAGTGGAAAGAGGAGGTAAGAAAGGAAGCAATTTTCCCTTACTGTTAAGATCTGGGATAGTTAACATTCATTTTGCAAACAGAAACTGGGTTTTCAAAAAATATGAGAATTTGTCAAAGTTTAATAGGAACTTGGAGGTGGATGTGAATCTGAAACCTGGTCTCCTAACTCAACCTGATAGATATCTGTGGCCAAGTTGCATTAACATGCAGTTCTATAGAACACTAGTCATGTAGTATGTCGATAAGTGTTCCATAAAATAAAAGTGAAATACTGGAGTAAAAAGTGTTAGATAAGCTTTTCCATTCATTCATTCACTTATTTATTCAACCAATCAATAATTATTGAGCATTTATTGTGTGGCAGTCCCTTTGCTATGTGGTAGTATCTGTGGAAGAGAAAAAAAAGATATTATTCCTGCCTCATGGAGGCTGCACTCTTCATTGTGGGTCTTACAGAGCCTTTAATATGCTAATGGACATATGAATATCCAAAGGGGATGGGGGGGTAGTTTTGGAAATAACCCCTCTATCTCGAGTCCCTGCATAATGTGACTATCCACTTATCCTATCCTTCAGACACAGTGACTGGACAATTGGGGCCAATGAGATTTCAGGTATTTACCTATACTTCTAGGAATGGAAGTGTCATTTATCTTCTACTGGGACTGCCAGAAGGAAACCCTTCTAGTTCTCTGCATTGTGTAAATGTGAGCATGTAAGTTCTGGAATTATCACAGCTGCTTTTTTTCCACCATGAAGAAAGAGGTTGGAGTCACCGATAGGCTGCTATGTAGAGCTTGAGGTTGAAATAAACATCATGGAAAACAGAGCAGAGAAACAGAAAGAAAACTAGTTCTTGGTGACAAAACATGGGTAGCTGGGTTGATCTTCTCCTATAGCCAGTTCTACCTCTGTACTTTTCAGGTTTATGCTCCCATTCATATTTATCCAGATTGAATTGCCGATTCCTCATTTGTAATATAAAAAGTACTGATGGACTGATCAAAGCCATATGGTGGAATGAAAATTCAACTTATTCTATGTAGTCCTGGGTATAGGTTAGGATAAAATGATTGAGTTATAAAGAGACAGATTCCAATTCAAGCTAAAGAAGAAATCAGTGTGGTTATGTGTAACATTAGAATGTGTAGCTCTAGGAGGCAATGAGCTTCCTGGGTTGGTTGGAATTCTGAGGCAATCATTTTGAGGAGGTATTTAAAATTCAAAAAGAATTGGAAGATGGAGATTCAAGGGTAGTTCAGTGGTAGAACTCCTGCCTGCCATGCGGGGTTCGATTCCCAGTCCATGCACATCCCAAAAAGCAAAGAAATAAGGAAAACGAACAAACAAAACCAGAAAATTCAACAAATGGTGCTGCAATAATGGGATACCTACATGGAAAAATAATGGAATATGACCCTGCCATACAGCATATAAAGAGAAGAAAAAGAAAAAGAAGAAGGAAAAAAATTAAAAAAAGAATTAGAAGAGAGAATCATTAAGGTTGCACCTAAAGTTCAACAAACCAATGTCCTGTCCCCCTGACAAGAACATAACTCATGAAAGGCAAGATGCATTAATACCATGCCAGAGGCATACTGGCGCATCCACGTGGATGAATAACAAGTGTGGTGCTCCCTCTGCTGAATATATGGCTTTCTATAAATACTGATGTCTTCACAAAGTGAAGGATTAAAACTCATCTTGAGATTTGGCTCTTAGAACTCAGAAAGGAATACGGAAAAATATTGTACAGTCATTTAAGAATGGGAGGGAGGAAACAAGGTGATAAGGTGTTATTAACATAATAGTAAAATAAAATGGTGCACATAGGTGCTTATCTCAGGATTTGGCACACAAGAAGTACTTGATAACACTCTATATTATAGTAGTTGTGATTCTAATTACTGTCCTTGAGTGAACACAAAAGACATAATAAAAACTGATTTTTAAGAATGAAATATTGTGTTATTTATTCATATTTTTGTTCCCACTCAGAACAGTTCCTGATATGGGTTACTGAGTTCCTTCTAAATATCCTCTTTCTCATGGGGCCATTCACCCACAATCAGGGCCTGCACCAAATCAAAGAAGCAGCCAGATGAATTGAAGAAAACATTGGCGTTTAAGGTCAGAGCAATGCATCAAACTACAAACCTCACTTGCTCACCTCCAGTTAAATCTACTAAAGGTATAATAATTCCATGTCAATTTTGAAAGTGTGTCATTATTACAAGATCAGTTTTTTGATTATTTTATTTTAGTCCATAATAAGGAGCAATAAGAAAGCGAGTAGTTATTACAAGATACAGTTATATGATTATTTGATTTCAGTCCATAATTAAGAATAATGAAAGAATAGTGACGTCTACTAGTCACTTCTTTGAGGGATTTAAGACTTCTCAGTGGTAATTTCTTCTCCCCAATGAACAATTTCCTTAAATCAAACATCAAACAAACAGTTCACACAATTCTTTTATGAACAAGCTTCCTTCACAGGTATAGTTTGTACTGAAAAAAATAATTGTGTCATTTAATGATTGCTAGCTTTTCAGTTTCTTTAGATTGTGGTGTCACAACTGGCTAATGATGAAAAGAGTAAAAACTCAATATTTATTCATGTTTAACATTGTTCCAACAGAATTTGAAGTAGTTGATAGAATATAATTTGAAAAGTTTATCTAGCCAATGTTAAATGCTATCTTCTTATTGGGTAATTCCATTTCCCTTCAGGTACTTAGCAAAGTAGATAATGAATTACTGGTTATTCCCACCCACCCTCAAACTTTTATTTGAAAATTCAGATTACAAAAAGATGACTAAAGAATTGTGGTTACTCTATTAGAAATGTAGGCACTTCCCCCTCTGCACCTCCGCTACTTATGTAAGTTTAAAGGGCCATGGGGATCATCAGTGTCGATGTGTCATCCTGACCAGTTGTTTATATTGGTCAAAATTATTCCACAGGTGTTCATTTTTATAGTGTGTGGGGACTTAGCTTCAGAATACCAAGATATAAACATAGCTTTTGTACCAATATCTCTGTAATGTGGGCAAGATTTCATTTATTAAAACAAAATAAAACAAAAAACCAGTTCAGCCTCATGACTGGATCTTGCTACAATTGGAACAGTCATCCTTACTAGCTCAATCATTAATGCTGCATGGAGGCGATATAAGAACCAGGTTGACCAGGTTAGAGGTTCATCAGAACTTCCTCTCAGATGGGGAGGGACTTGCCCTGGGATTGTCTCCCTTCCATCTCCATGATGTTTGAATGCTGGAAAGCAGCTCAGAGGAGACTCAGGTGCTGGAATGAGGAAGCAGAACTGAATGATTAGATTTGAGCATACTTGTGTGTTCCTTCTTTCTTCCCTGGTCCTCATGGGTCTCAAGTGTGCTGCTTTCTGAAGGTCCGGAGTCAACTCTACCTTTAGACACATGGAGAATTAAAATCTTGAACAATATAGTTAGGGTTAATTGGGTCTCTAAAATCTCTGAAGTCAAAAAGCCAATGTATCCAAGTCTCTTATTTTGAAGGTAGAGAAGCTGAAGCCCAGCAATGAAGGAAGTAATTTAATTTCTCTCATTCATTTATTGCACCTACAGTCTAGTTAGGGAGAAATAAATAAATTCAGGAACCACAAGTATAGCATTTAAAATTGTGATAAATGCAATGAAGTAAAAATCACTGGGGGTACCTACAAAATAGAGATTGTGTTATGTTCAGACAGAGTTGGTGCAGAGGATGCATGCATCCCTGAAGGATCACATGTATCCAGAGAATCAGGAAGAGCATCCTTGAGGAAGTGATAATTGAAGTATGATTTAAAATAAGAGTTAAAAAGACAAGGGGATGGTGGTAGTGTTGGGAACAGGAGAGACGTTCCGGACAAAGGGTATGGAGTGTGCAAAGGTGCTGAGGCTAATGCCAGGAATAGGGCCTACTTCTCCTGACCCCCAGTGTAGGTGTCTTCAAATTCTTGTAGGAGTGACACTGTAAGCAGATAGTTCCTTTCCTGCTGTCCTCTGGTGTCTCAGGCAATGCCCCTTACTGAGAACAAGATTGCATAAATTGCATTATACAAACAAAGCAAACCAGGGTAGTTTCTAAAACTGCTGCCTGAGATGTCACTCAGCTCCTGATAAAAAGTAGCTGTGGATACATAAAACAAAGTGAAATTCAAAGATATTGATTAGGGAAGAATGTGCGTTTCTTTCTCAAAGTCAAATATTTTCTTTGAATTGACCCAGGTTAAGTGATTATTTGATGTTGGACAAAGTAGCACTGATAAGGCCTGGATGGGGGTGTCTCTCAGGGCTCATGGTATTTGGAATTGTGCAGATGTCTTTTCACCTCAGGGAGATGGACAGGGCATCCTAAAAATATGGGTGTGAGCTAGTCTGGGGTGACTATGTCTCTGGAAATACAGGGAACTGGTCCTCCAGGAGGAGATGGACATACCTCCCTTCCTGATTAGATTTAGTAAAACCATTTGTGGCTCTAAGAATTTTTCTTCCTACCTAGATCCTGCCACTAGATGTCCAAAAGGACCACCTATGGGACACATTTCTGACATTCACCTTTCTCAGAGATGGACTGAGATGGGAGTATATTAATTTTTACATAGTGCACAATGTCAGAGCCACCTTGGAGCATACAATGTGGTGTGATGAGCCTGTTCTGTTCTCCTGTAATTTATAACTCACATCACTTCTGCTCATAGGATTTTCTTTTCTTTCATTCTTTCGTCTTCTTTTTTTTTAACGAACCACACATTATTAGAGCTAGAAAGAACCGTTTTTATTACCAAATGTGAGTTTTTCATCTATGAGTGGAAAAATGAAGGCGAGGAAAAATTACGTGGTTTGCCTAAAGGTACATTTTCTGAAAGATGTAAACCTGGCCATTTGCTATTTACCACACAGGCTGCCTTCTTAAATGAGCATGAAAAAGTCAAACTCTAGACTTTCATGTTTATGAAATTTGATGTTGAATACACCAAGAGAGGAATTATATACACTTGCTCCTATCCTTATCAAAAATAGTTTTCCAAAAGTAATTTAGACTTGGACAAAAGAAATCAGTTTGCCACCATGAGCATAGGAAAGGAACCTCTAAAGATACTCTGTTGTCTAAATAATAGTTTTCAATTAATCCCAGATATCTCTTATTCACACTTTCTTCTATTCTATCTCATGTGCTCTACTCACCTCCTGACCCCTCAATCTCCACCCACTCAAGGGGTTTCAGAGTATCTCATTCAAGTCATTTTCTGTATTTTACTGATATTTCAATCAGAGGAGTAAAAAAAAGGCACAAGGAAGGGTTTGGTTTTAAAACTATACCTGTCTTGGCCTACAAAATAGAGATTGTGTTATATTCAGACAGAGTTGGTGCAGAGGATAGTTTCAATGCAGGCAGTAGAGAGAGGCAGCAGGATATGGAAGAGTTTCTCATGGTGTAGCCACCTAGCCCAGGTCACCTGAAGTGCTTATTTAAAATACAGATGCTCCGCTCTACCTCAAACATATGGAATCACAGATTTTCTGGGATGGACGTATAAGGGGATGGTGTTGGGCAGCGTGCGTTAGAGACTGTACATTATTATCCACAGTAAATTTTCTAAGTGATTCTTAACACTTTGTGAACCATGGATATAGAGAGAAGAAAACTGGAAGATGAATTAAAAGAAATGATTTATGGTTGCGTTAACTGTCTGATTTGGGGCAAGGCCTCTGACTTCTCAACTTCCCCCTCTGAGTTCATTCCATTGTTCTCAAACCTCACTGGAAACATCTACAATTCTAAGCTTCTCTCTGAATTCTGAGCCAGTGGAAGGAGAAGGGACTCGCCCCTCGGCCAGCCGCGTGGCATACTCACTCTGAGCCCCATGAGGCAGTAGAGGACACTGATGACAGCCATCGGGAGGATGTAGAAGAGGAAGGAGGTGACCTGGATGATGAAACTGTAGACCCACATGGGCTTGACAACCGCGCAGGTGGCTGAGCCTGGCACCAAGGACCCATTGGGGAAGTAGTGGAGCTTGATGCCGTGGATGCTGGTGTTGGGCAGAGCGAAGAGGATGGAGAAGCCCCAGACAGCACCCAGGATCCTGAGGGCCCGCCGCCGGGTGCTCTCCAGCTTGGCGCGGAATGGGTGGAGGATGGCCACGTAGCGCTCCACGCTGACCGTGGTGACGCTGAGGATGGAGGCGAAGCACACGGTCTCAAAGAGGCCCGTCTTGAAGTAGCAGCCCACAGGCCCGAGCGGAAAGGGGTAGTTTTGCCACATCTCATAGACTTCCAGAGGCATCCCAAGGAGCAGGACCAGGAGGTCTGAGACAGCCAAGCTGAAGAGGTAGTAGTTGGTGGGTGTCTTCATGCTCTGGTGCCATAGAATCACCAGGCACACCAGGAAATTGCCAACGACCCCGACCACAAAAATCAGCACATACACCACCGTCATGGGGAGGAAAAGATGGCTGCGCCGGGGCCCACAGAGGAAGGCCAAGCAGTCCTCAGTGCTGTTCAGGTACTCCTTGAGTGGATCTTCCAGTTCCTGCTGGTGCATCCAGGAAACATTCTCACGTTTTTCCATCACTGAAACTAAAATCCAGAGACCTGAGCTCCCCCTCGTCTGAGACTCTTGTTCAAAGCTGAGCCAAAAAAGGAAAGAGAAAGCAGTCGGGGAAGAACAGGGTCGGTGAAGGAGGCCGGCAGAAACTGAATGCTTCAGACTGAAGGCTGGGTTGCTCAGAAGGGTAATGCCTTCTAAAGAGCCCCGACACAGGAGCCCCTCCCCTCCACAGGCTGAGGGCCAATGAGCGTGTCAGGCTGCTCAGAGCTGAGGACCTGCTGGATTGAGTGTGCTGGCTTGTGTGCAGGGAGCTGGGGAGGAGGAGGTAGAGGATGAGGAGAAGATATTTCTCTTGGATGGCAAGACAGAGCTGACACAGACGGTGACACTCTGTAGCTCAAATCAGGTGTGGGAACTCTGAGCAGAGTATATTGCAAAGTTGTAAAAGTCTGAGTGGAAATAGAAATGAAAATTTTAGGGTTATGGTAGAACAGTACTAATCTCCATTGATCCTTGTTACTTGTACAGTGTGACAAAAATGGGAGGTAAATTGATTGCTCAAGTTATCTTATTTCACTGGAAATTCAGAGCTCTCTGGGGAAAGCATGATCAATGTGACATTTTGCTTTTTTTTTTTTTTTTTAACTTTTTTATTAATTAAAAAAAATTAACAAACAAAACATTTAGATATCATTCCATTCTACATATACAAGACATTTTGCTTTTGATTTCATGAACAACAGACTCCAAAACCTAAAATGGCCCTTGCATGACATCTAGCCCTGCCTGCTATGTGACACTTTCATGATTTTTGGCAGTGTCTCACTAGAGCAAAAGGAAAGTGGGTTTCAAAATCAGATGTGCCCAAGAAATCCTGTAAGGCTTTGAGAAGTGTCTCAACCTCTCATTGTCTCATTTCATTATCTGTAAATTCAGGATTAATTAATTCTATTTTATTCAACAACTATTTCATGAAGATTCCCTATGGGTAAGGCACTACTCTAGGCATTGTAGAGTCATCAGTGAACAAGCAAGACAAGGGCCTTGCCCTTATGGAGCTTTTCTTATTGTAGAAAATTGGGAAAATGCAAAAGCACACTAATACATGAATAATAGGATTTCAGATAATTAGTATTGTGAAGGAAAATAAAGAAAGGTAAGCAGAGGCAAGGCAGGAGTGTTCTTTTAAAAAGACATTCCCAGCAAAAGCAATAGCAAGTATCAAGGCCCTGAGGCAGAAACAAGCTTGATGTGTTTCAGAAACATCTAGAAGACAAGAATGGCTGGAACTTAATGAGTGGACAGGAAAGTATGGATGATTAGATTGAAGTGGCTGGCAGAGACAAGATCATGTAGTCTGGTAGGCTGTGGTAGTAGAAGGGCTGGAGAAACATTGTTGGATGAGGGAATGTTTTGCAAGGAACAATGACTGACTTATATGGTCATTGGGAAGATTAAATAAGATTACATATATTAAAGCATTTTATATCGAAGAGACACCCAGTAAATGTTACTATCTCTTTCTCTTTTGTTTGTAAACTCAATGAAGAAACTGAAGGCTAAAGAGATAAAGTGACATATCCAAAAATATATCAATCAAGATGTGATCATTTATGTTACTATAAAAATGACCCTCATATATTAGTTGTTTAAAACAATAAATATTTATTTCTCACTAGCACTGCATATTTATTATGGATCAGCTGTAGGCTTTGCCCCATGCTGTCCTTATTTTGGAACCTAGGCTGATGGAGTGGTCACTATATGAAACTTTTTAATCATTATGGTAGAGGGAAAGAGAGCTCTGGAAGGTCTCAGCTAGGTATTATATGCTTTAGCCACATGTCACATGCCCCTTCTGCTTACAGCAGAACAGGGCTAGTCATGTGTATCCACCTAACCATAAGGGGGGTAAGAAGTTCTATTCTACTATGTGCACAGAAGAAACCAGGAGAATTTGGTGAACAGCGTTTTTGATAACTACAGACACACATAAGGTCATGTCAGAGCCAGAGCTAGAGCCCTGTCATTATGGATAAGCTTTGAAGTTGAAATCACTACTAACATTAATACATACTTCCAATGAAATAGGAAGAAAAAATTTCAAGTATTAAGGTGAAATATCTCATTGATATAAAGGTATTTAAAATCATGGTGGTAGAAAATTGCAGATTGTAAACTTGAGGCTAGGGAAGGTACTTCTTAATACATAGGGCAACAAATTAAAGATGTAAAGGCATCTATCTCATCATTATGGTGGGATAAATTGGCAAAGTCAGAGTGATGTCTAACAAGGAATGGAATAATGGACTCAGTGTATGGAGGTGGTATAGGGGTGTTAAAGAAGATGGAGTCTAGTGAAGATTTGGGTTTAAACCCTGGTTTTGCCTTTTACTAGCTGTATGACATTATTTAACTTCTGTAAGTCTCAGTTACCCCATCTGCAAAATGATTAAAACAGCAGGATATTTTTTTTTTTAGGTTGCTATGAGGGTAAATTGTTCCTGGCAAATTGCTCAATATATATTATTCAAAATAATACAGTACTTTAAATAAGTATTTAATAATGAGTTGTATACTATGATAGTGATAATTTAATAATGAGAATGTTTATTTTATTGAGGTGAAAAACACTATTGCAAGATTTAAAAGCTGGGGAATTGTATTTTGAGCTGCTAATATGAAAACGTCTTCTCAGTTTTATTTAATTGTCAGTACTGTTAAGCAAGTCAAACAGTTGCTAAGAAGATATATAAAGCTTTTTGTCTTTGTTAATTGGTGTCTATTCGTCAGTTCACCTGGACTGTATCTATACTTTCTAATCATGTCCAGATAGTGAGAATGATGAGGGTCTCAATATCCTGTGGGTAATATTGATGCAGGCAGGCATACTTTGCTTGAAGAAGACTCAGAGAGTAGAGTAGGAGAGAGGAAGAGAGTAGGGCATGAGGGTTACTTTCAAATAATTGACAATATGACACAAGGAAGGCAGATTAGACCTGCTTTGGATGACACCTGTGATGGTTTGAAGCTGTTTTGTACCTTAGAAGATCATGTTCTTAAAGCTAATCCATTCTTGTGGCTGTAACCTTTTGATTAGGTTACTTCAGCTTAGGCATGCCCCATATGGGTCTTACTGGGGTCCTTTACAAGAGCCTGAAATAGAAAGATAACACAGAAGCTGAGCGACAAGGACCTGAACAGTAGCTCAGAAAGAAAGTCACAGACTGAACAGCCAGAAGCTAAAAGCAATGAAACCTGGGAGAGAAGTACCAGCAGATGTCACCATGTGCCTTACCATGTGACAGAGGAGCCCAGGATCATCAGTACCTCATCTTCGGGGAGTAAGCATCTTCTGTTGATGTCCTTATTTGGATATTTTCATATCCTCAGAACTGCAGGCCTGTAAATTAACAGACTCCCATTGTAAAAGCCAACCAAATTCTGGTATATTGCATTTCACCAATTTTAGCAAAATAAAACAGTACCCAAAGACAGAGGGAAAACTAATGTATAGAAACCTTGGAGAGACACATAGCTTTCCCACTCGAAGAAGCCCTTTCTACTATTTGGAGCTGCTGGAAAATTAAGTTGAAAGCTCATTTTTGGTTATTGGTTTTTAAGAGGCTTCCGAGAACTAAGATGTCTCCCACCACCTTGGATATTGTAGGCCAAGGGTTATGTGTCATATTGTATTGTGCAATGCAGAATATCAAGTGTTTCCCCAAGATGGTGGTTGCCATCATCATTCTCAAGGACATTAAGAATATACCCTCCATGGGGACTGAATCGCTTTCCTAGCCTGCCTCCTCCTTGTAAAAGATTGTAAAAGATTAGGGGTGTTAGGGGTGCATCCAATGCTGGTCAGAGTCATTTGTAGTCTTTTCGTCTTTAGCAGTATACCTCTCTTAGTAACTTAGTTGGCTCCTTATTCTAGTTGAACTAGCATCATATACGAATCACAGTACACAAAGTTTTTTCTCAGCCTACTTTTAAGATTTGCTATATATTTTTTCTCCTTTCTCAAAAGAGATTCTATGACAATCTCTTTCTAGATTTAATTATGATATATTGGATAAAAGTAGTTTCCATGAACAGTTATATACTTGCTTTCTTTTCCAAGTGTCCTTTCATCCTATTGAAAGGGTTTGCCACCTCCTAAACCAGGCCATCATTCTGAGACACAGTAATAAACTCAGGTTTTAGAAATGATTTTAATATGAATTCCATGTCCTTGATTTTATCCATGCCACAAGGCTGAATTGTAGTTGACTATTTTTTTTTTTTTTTTTTTTTTTACATAGGCAGGCACCGGAAATTGAACCCGGGTCTCTGGCATGGCAGGCGAGAATTCTACTGCTGAGCCACCATTGCACTGCCCTGTAGTTGACTCTTATTGTGCAAAACATTTTTCAATTTTTTAATCTTACTATTTAGAATTGAGAAGGAGTCGCCTCTTTGAAACCTATGAGTCCTTGAATCTCTGTACTCTCTCTAATCGTTTTCATTTATGCTTGTAAACTGGCTGTTTTTATTTCTGATAGCATCTCTTATAAAATCATTGCAAACATAGTCAACAGCTACTACAACTCAGTTTAAAATCTTTCCCTGAGGCTCATTAGTTACATAATTTGCAGGCAACAATTATACTCCATGGTTTGCCTCTGTGGATGCTTCTAGTCTCTAATAACAGTTTTCTCATTGCCTGCCATCTGGCCTCTAGACCACTGCCATGCATTTTAGAGTTTTTGTTATAGTACGGCCCCATTTCTATGTCAAGTTTTGACTCAGTGAGTTGGACCAGATTATTCCGATGTGACAAACAATCCTAAACTCTCAGTGACTTGAAGCAACAATGGATAATTTCTTTTTTATGCCATGTGTTGATTGTGGTTTGAGAATTTGGGGAAGGGAAGTTTTGAATTATATTGTCTTCATGGAAATGAATATGGAAAATTCTACAACCTAAACACAGTAATAAAACTCCTGTGAGGACATGACTGTGGAGTTGTTTATTGCTCACTCTCATTCTTCTGAGGGAATTCTCCCATCCCGTTAGCATCTGGGCAATGAGGCATTTTAGTTCTTGGCGATGAGGACATACTCAGTGAATGAATAATAAATAAAGAGGCATTGAAGCAAATTGATTGACTATAAGAAATCACAGTTGTTGAGGAAATAATTGGGAAGGCGACCATCTTATAATAAAATGCTTGTTTTATAGATGCTAAAAATTTAAACGCATTTCTCAGAGACCTTTGTTAGTAGAAACAGAATCTTGGTTCAGGGGCACAATATTCCTAATTCCTAACTTTGGCATTCTAGTGGGTCAAGAAATGCTATATGACTTTGGATAATATCGTTCAAAGTATAGTGTCTAGATCAAGAAAGGTTACCTTCAGTTCTATTATATACTAGTTAGGCCAAGATTATTAGCTCCAGTTTTTTTTTTTTTAAATTTTTTTTTTATTAATCAAAAAAAAGAAAAGAAATTAACACAACATTTAGAAATCATTCCATTCTACACATGCACTCAGTAATTCTTAGTATCATCACATAGATGTATGATCATCATTTCTTAGTACATTTGCATCGATTTAGGAAAAGAACTAGCAAAACAGCAGAAAAAGATATAGAATGTTAATATAGAGAAGAGAATTAAGATAATAATACTAATAAAAATATATATATATATATAAAAAGGAAAAAGAAAAAAACAAAAGATACAAACAAACAAACAAACAAAAAATGATATTTCAGGTGCAGCTTCATTCAGTGTTCCAACATAGTTACATTACACTTAGGTATTATTGTGCTGTCCATTTTTGAGTTTTTGTATCTAGTCCTGTTGCACAGTCTGTATCCCTTCAGCTCCAATTACCCATTATCTTACCCTGTTTCTAACTCCTGCTGGTCTCTGTTACCAATGATATATTCCAAGCTGATTCTCGAATGTCGGTTCACATCAGTGGGACCATACAGTATTTGTCCTTTAGTTTTTGGCTAGACTCACTCAGCATAATGTTCTCTAGGTCCATCCATGTTATTACATGCTTCATAAGTTTAGTCTGTCTTAAAGCTGCATAATATTCCATCATAGGTATACGCCACAGTTTGTTTAGCCACTCGTCTGTTGATGGACATTTTGGCTGTTTCCATCTCTTTGCAGTTGTAGATAATGCTGCTATAAACACTGGTGTGCAAATGTCCGTCTGTGTCTTTGCCCTTAAGTCCTTTGAGTAGATACCTAGCAGTGGTATTGCTGGGTCGTAATCCATTCTGCCATTCTATGTCTTTTGATTGGGAAATTCAGTCCATTAACTTTTAGTGTTATTACTGTTTGGATAATATTTTCCTCTACCATTTTGCCTTTTGTATTATATATATCATATCTGATTTTCCTTCTTTCTACACTTTACTCCATACCTCTCTCTTCTGTCTTTTCGTATCTGACTCTAGTGCTCCCTTTAGTATTTCTTGCAGAGCTGGTCTCTTGGTCACAAATTCTCTCAGTGACTTTTTGTCTATAAATGTTTTAATTTCTCCTTCATTTTTGAAGGACAATTTTGCTGGATATAGAAGTCTTGGTTGGCAGTTTTTCTCTTTTAGTAATTTAAATATATCATCCCACTGTCTTCTAGCTTCCATGGTTTCTGCTGAGAAATCTACACATAGTTTTATTGGGTTCCCCTTGTATGTGACAGATTGTTTTTCTCTTGCTGCTTTCAAGATCCTCTCTTTCTCTTTGACCTCTGACATTCTAACTAGTAAGTGTCTTGGAGAACGCCTATTTGGGTCTATTCTCTTTGGGGTGCGCTGCACTTCTTGGATCTGTAAATTTAGGTCTTTCATAAGAGTTGGGAAATTTTCAGTGATAATTTCTTCCATTAGTTTTTCTCCTCCTTTTCCCTTCTCTTCTCCTTCTGGGACACCCACAACACGTATATTTGTGCGCTTCATATTGTCATTCAGTTCCCTGATCCCCTGCTCAAGTTTTTCCATTCTTTTCCCTATAGTTTCTGTTTCTTTTTGGAATTCAGATGTTCCATCCTCCAGTTCACTAATTGTAGCTTCTGTCTCTTTAGATCTACCATTGTAGGTATCCATTGTTTTTTCCATTTTTTCTTCTTTGTCCTTCACTCCCATAAGTTCTGTGATTTGTTTTTTCAGATTTTCTATTTCTTCTTTTTGTTCAGCCCATGTCTTCTTCATGTCCTCCCTCAATTTATTGATTTGGTTTTTGAAGAGTTTTTCCATTTCTGTTCGTATATTCAGCATTAGTTGTCTCAGCTCCTGTATCTCATTTGAACTATTGGTTTGTTCCTTTGACTGGGCCATATCTTCAATTTTCCGAGCGTCATCCATTATTTTCTGCTGGTGTCTGGGCATTTGATCAGATTTCCCTGGGTGTGGGACCCGGCTGGTTGAAAGGTTTTTCTGTGGAATCTCTGGGCTCTGTTTTTCTTTTCCTGCCCAGTAGGTGGCGCTCGTGGCGCTCGTCTGTCTGCGGGGCCCACCAGTAAAAGATGCTGTGGCTCCTTTAACTTGCCAATCCGAACCTCGCAGTCGGCCGGGGAAACCGTGTGTGGAGGGTGTTCGCCGGCCGCCGCGGCTTGGGGGAGTGCCGGTCCAAATTGCCCAGCTGGCCCGAGATGCCAAGCGTGGTGGGAGGGCCCCGCTATCCAACGTTCCCAGTCAGACCGGGGAGCCACGTGCGTGGAGGGGACCCCAGTCGCCAGCCGCCGCGGCCGGGAAAACGCACGCTCCTCGGGTATCTCACCGCAGCGGATTCTCCCTGCCCGTTCAGCCGTTCCAGAATGGGTACGCTGTCTTTTTGGTCTCTGTCGTGGCTCCAGGAGCTGTTTCATATTGTTTCTGTTTCTTTAGTTGCTTTTCTGGAGGAGGAACTAAGACCCGCGCGTCTTACTAAGCCGCCATCTTCTCCAGAAGTCTAAATTCCCCTTTTTAAAAGCCATTCCGTTTCTGGTATATTGCATTCCAGCAGCTAGCAAACTAGAACAGACCTGTATGTGTGTCCATTAGGGCATCCCTCGCCCTGGCACTCTGGAGTCCTAGGCCTGGGCGTGCTCCTCCATGCTCTGCCTTGCAAACACAGCAGGAGTGGGAACAATTCCTCTGTCTGCCTCAGCCACCCGCCGGAAGCCTTAGCTCCAGTTTTGAGTCCTGCATTTAGAGAGGGACTTGGAAAAAGGCTGTCATATTCTATTGAGGGCAAATGGGATGGTAAAAGAAGTTGGAGTTATTTTTCCTATTAAAGAGAAAGTTTGAGTAAGATATAATCACTGCCTTCAACTATTTAAAATATAGTTTTGTAATTTATATATATTTTATTTAATAGAAGAAGAATTTAATTCATTCTAAATCACTTTGCAGAATAAGGAACAATAGGAGATTAACATAAGGAGGAATATTTTGAGCATTTGGGGAAGACTGAACTAAATATGGTCCATCCATACCAATGAAGGCACTCAGTCAAGACTGATTGGCCATTTGCCAATGATATTTTAATAGGGGTCTCATATTAGCTGACCTTTGTGGTCCCTTCTAACAGTAATATTTTGTTGGATATATCGTTCTGCCAATTCAGTATCTCTTCTTGGGTGTTCCATGGGCATTTCAAAATTAACAAGTCTAAAGCTGAGTTCATGCATCATCTTCCCTCTAAAGCTGCTCCTCTTTTATGTTCCCTGATCAATGATGGCACCATCATGTGCTTAGTTGCCCAAAATAGAAAGCTGTGTATCATATTGATCCCTCTCTCCCCTTTTCCCCTCTCATCTTACTAATATACAAGTTTTGTCCATTATATCTTCAAAATATTTATTTAATCCATGCACTGTTCTCCATCCTCACCATCACTTTCCATTCCTAGCCACCAATACCTCTCAACTGAACTACTAACTGGCTCCCCACTCCTACTTTGGTCCCTCCAAGCCACATTTTATCCATAACTACAGTAATCTTACTAAAATGCTAATATCATCATATCTGTCCTTCAATTTGAGTCTTCAAAGGCCCCCAGTTGCCTAAGGATAAAGTCCAAACTTTATTAATATAATTTGAATTAGAAGGCCCTTCATATGTGTGTCTATCTTTTTTGTAGCCTCAGTTCTCATCAACTTTCTTTTATACCTCATGCTCCTGCCAAGCTATGCTCAAAGATAGATGGGCTTCTGTGTACGTTGTTCCCTCTGCCTAGGATGGTCTTCTCTCCATCTCCTTTCACCTTGTTAGCACAGGGTAGACATTCAGAATTTAGTTTATCCACCACATTTTATGAGAAGACATTCCATACCTCTATACTGACTCAGGTATCTCTCTTATGTGCTCCTCTCATACCTTTTAATTGTATGATTAAAAAAAATCTTAATATTTTGTAGCAATGGTCAGCAACCTATAGCCAATGGGCCAAATTTGGCCTGTGTCTTATTTTGGTAAATTGTTATTAGAACACAGACAGTTGCATTTGTTACATCTTATCGATGGCTTCTTTTGTGCTACAGTGGCAGACCTGAGAAGTTGCGACAGAGATCACATGGTGCACAAAGCCTAAAATGCTTAATATTTGACTCTTTAAAGAAAAAGCTGACTCCTGATTTATAGTATTAATCTTACCTATGTATCCCAGACGACAAGGTCTGGGATCTGTCCATGGTAGTATCTTCAATATGTAGCATGATGCTTTGGACAGACTAGACACTCAACAGATACTTACTGAATTAATAAATGGCTTTGTGGTACCATCTGGCTCTAAGCATGAGTTTACTCATCACTAAATTTAGAGGATTACACATGATGGCCAGCTCTTAAAACACTAATATTCCATAATATTGGTGGCATTTAACTAATCAAATTTCTTGCCATGATTAATGATAATTCCTCCTCCCTTGATGATCTGCTTTGTTCTTTATTTACAAAGTCCAGTGGGTCCACACTCTGGTAGATTTATAGGACAGGGAAGGGAGGAAGCCCTTGATTTAGATTAATTTTTGCAGATGCCTCTATAGAGTCACAATTGTTCAGACAGTCAACAGGAGTTTCTGTGGCAGAAGATGCCATGTAGCCAAGAAGAGAACCATGGTTGGCCTTGATTACTTCTGGACACTTTGAGGAAATAAAGTCAGTGTCAGCTCTAGGATTTCAATGACTTCTTAAAAATCAGGAACAGCTAATGACTAGAGATGCATGAACCACCAACTGATGAAAGATTTAGAAATTACATCTTTATGAAGTGGGATACCTGAGCCACATCCAGATTATATAGAGTTTTCTCTTCAGATTGGAATGTGATTCAGCTTAAGTCAGTACCTGACTATGTGGCAAGAGTTAAAAGCATATAAAAGTCTCATTGGCTAAATTTCCCTTCCCTATGTCATAAAAATCTTATGATTCCTTTAAGTTGCTCATTCCCCTGAGGGAAAATATCATAGCAGCAGCAGTGGCAGCAGGCCATCTCCATGATAAAGTACTCACATGTGCAGGAATTGAGCTGAGTACTTTACTTCAATTCTCTAATTTAACCCTTAAGACAACTCAATGAGGAGACATTTCTGTTGCCCTTCCCCCTTTTACAGATGCAAAAAGCCAGTCTTAGAGAAGCTTAATACCTCATGATGTCACATAGTTCATTAGCATTAGCCAGGACTCACACCTGATCCTAGATTGTCTAATTGCAAAGCCTTTGCAATGTATTAAGACTCATAATCACCATGTGACAAATTCTATTATTTTTTCATACAAACTACTTAAGCTACGAATTTCAGAGGTATCTATCTAAACAAGGTATTCCTAAAAAACATAATATACTCACCCAAGGGTTAGTCCACAGCTGACCATGAGCGCAATTTCAGGATTCACATTTTAAGGGTCTACTTTATTTAAGTAAAACAACAAACATTTTAAGCGTGCAAGTTAATAAAACTTGTCAAAATGCTTTTACACAGAAGCGTGTCCTCATTGTTATGCTATAAATTAATTTGTAAAGTGTCAATTTGCCATATTAGTGTTAATTATTATCACTTATAGAGAATACTGTTCATGTTCATTGAAGATCTAATATGTATCAGACTGTGAAAGTATTTTAAGTAATACTAGTAAGGCCAGTTGGAGAGAAATCTAATGAATTAATCACCCAAATAAACATGAAATTATAGTGGGGTTACACCAGAGAGGTACTTTATTGGTATAGTGCTATGAGATGTGATCTAGAGCTGAGATCTGAGAAATGAGTAGAAATTAATCATATGAAGAGGTGGGGTGGGAGCTGGGGCATTCCAGACAAAGCAAAGAGCTTATGCCAATACCCCTATGGGAGGAAGGAGGAGCTACTCAGTCAAGGGAGTGTGTAATATCGGGACAATTCAGGGCCTTTCAGTCCAAGCCCAAGGATTATGAGAAGATGATAAAGTAGGAAGCTGTAGCAATCAGTCCTTCCACCAGCATAACTATTAAACAGGTAAGAACTATCTGAATCAACTATTTTAAAATTCCAGAGTACTGCAGAACACTGTAAAGTATCCAGCGAAGAGTTGGAGGAAGAGACTGGTAAATGATAGTAAATACCAGTAAATTGCCCTCTCTGTACAGCAATTACTGTTGCCTACACCCTAATTTTGTGGCAGGCAGCAGTGGCGTCGAGCCCCTGGTATTGCTTACTGGTGCCACAGAAGGACATAAAAATCTACTTCCCCAAGATTTGTGGTGGGCTCCAGCCAATCACTGATCACAGCTTTTGATTAGCTACTTCAGATTGCTGAGGAGCAGGGTCTGAGGGCAGCCACTGTTCCAAACCACCCTACACAAAGGCAACAGAGGAGACTTAAGGACTGCATGCTTCCTCAGAGCTGTGGAGAACAGGTGGAGGGCTGCATTTGGTGGGCAAGGGCTGAATCTAGAGATAATAACTTTGGGGAGGTGTGGAAGAAGCTCTTAGCGCCTTCCAGGTCCTTTCTGCATCCCCTATCAGGTTTGGAGCAGTTTGGAGCCAACTGGAGACCACTATTTGCAGTTGGGAAAGACTAAAATGGGAAACTCCTCTCAGGTATGCACCCCCTCCTAGCATTTGCCCTTCAGGCAAAAACAGTTTATACAAAAAAAGTCCTGTAAGAAACAATTAAAGTGGAAAGCCAGGGACAAAGATTTACCTGCTTTGGCTTCTGCTGCAGAATGCCTGGGAGAGGGGAAATTGTGTCTTCTGGGAAGTAGAAGGGACATTCAAACTCCTGTAAATAGGGGAATCCCTAAAGTCACTAGCAAGCACAGCCAAGGACAAGATACAAGGCTAGAAAAGACAAGGAGGACTTTGCATTCGCCTTGGCTTGACCTTCCTGATAGGAGGGCTAATACCCAGGAAATTCTTAGTTCTTATCAATAGCTGATTACAAACTCAATATAAACAGACATCTCAGGAAATAAATCCCAAAGTTAACATTTTACAACTTAAAATGAACAGTGTACAATAATAGATTACAAGGCAGAAAATGAGAAATGATGGCCCATCCAAAGAATGAAGATAAAAATCCAGAAAACATCAATGAAGACCAGACTATGGACCTATCAGATAAAACTTTAAAAAAAAAAAAAAGGTCTTCAATATGCTCAAGGAGATAAAGGAAAATACAGAGAAAGTACTAAAAGATATCAGGAAAACAATTAATGAAGACTATGAGAATCTCAATAAAGAGATACCTTCCCTGGGGTGATTTCTTTCTGCATCTCCAAAGGCCTGGGCTGAGCTGTGAGTGCTGAGATGAGGTATGCTGAGCTGCTTGGGCTGTGCTACGTTGCACTCTCTCATTTAAGCACCAGCCAATTAAGTCAAACATCATTCATTACAACAGGCACACCTCTTAGCCGACTGCAGATGTAATGAGTAACAGATGAGGTTCACATACCATTGGCTCATCTCCACAGCAACAGAATTAAGTACCTTCACCTGGCCAAGTTGACAACTGAATCTAACTGCCACACACACAAACTACTTACATCGATCCAAGAAGAAGTAGAAGATCTCAACAATTTACAGTAAATAGATTGAATCAATCATCAAAAACCTCCCACAAAGAAAGCCCAGGACCAAGCGGCTTCACAGGAGGATTCCATGAAACATTCCAAGAAGACTTCACTCCAATTCTGCTCAAACTCTTCCAAAAAACTGGAGAGGAAAGAACCCTCCCTAATTCAATTTTCTAAGGCCAACATCACTCTCATACCAAAGCCAGATAAAGATACCACAAGAAAAGAAAACTATAGACCAACAGTTCATGAATATAGATGCAAAAATCCTTAAGAAAATAATAGCAAACTGAATCCAAGAACAGATTAAAGGAATTATATACCATGATCAAGTGGGATGTATCACTGGTATGCAAAGTTGTTTCAATATAATAAAATAAACTAATGTACATTAGTTGCAGAATACAATGAAAGAAAGAAAAAAATATGATCATTTCAATTGTTGCAGAAAAGGCATTTGACAAAATCCAGCATCTCTTCTTGATAAAAACATCTAGAAAACTAGAAGCAGAGAGAAACTTCCTCAGCATGTAAAGGGTATTTATGAAAAGTCCACAGCTAACATCTTACTTAATGGTGAAAGACTGAAAATTGTCCCTCCAAGATCAGGTACAAGACAAGGATGCCCTCTGGCATCATTGCTATTAATCATTGAACTGGGAGTCCTTGCTAGAGCAGTTAGGCAGATTAGATAGATAGATAGGTAGGTAGATAGATAGACAGATGATAAGAGGCATCCAAACTGGAAAGGAAAAAGTAAAACGTTCCCTATTTGCAGATGTCATGATCCTGTATACAGAAAATCTTGAAAAATCTATAACAAAACTCCTAGAATTAATAAATGAATTTAGCAAAGAGGTGAGGCATAAGATCAACACATTAAAATCAATTTTTATACTTGAGTAATTATGGATCAGAAGAAGAAATCAAATAAAAATTCCATTTGAAATAGCAGCTAAAGGAATTATCTAGGAATAAATCTGACCAAGGGTGTAAAGGACAGAGAAAACTACAAAACACTGCTAGAAGAAATTGAGAACTAAATAAATGGAAGGTCACTCTGTGTCAATGGGTTGGAAGATTAAATTTGTTGTTATCAATTCTATCCAAAGCAATTTATGGGTTCAATGTAATTCCAATTAATATTCCAACAATCATAAAATTTACATGGAAGGGTAAGGGCCTTCCACCAAGAAGCTAAAACCATCTTGAAAAAGAAAGAAGTTGGAGGACTCACACATACTGTCTTAAAACATTGTACACTCACAGTAATCAAAACAGCATGGACCTGACACAAGGACAGTTATATAAAATGATGGAATTGAATTGAGAGTTAAAATAGCAATACTTATATTTATGGCCAACGGATTTTTGACAAGGGAGAAAAGACTACTCAATTGGGGTTTTGTCTCTTTAACACATGGTGTTATCTATTTGTGAAAGAATGAAGGTGGACTCCTCTCTCATGCTGTATACAAAAATCAACTTAAAATTGATCAAAGACCTAAATATAAGAGCCAGAATTATTAAAATCCTGGAAGAAAACATATGGAAGAATCTTTAAGACCTTGTTTCAGGCAATGGTTTCTTAGACTTTATACACAAAGCATAATCAACAAAAGAAAAATACATAAATGGAACTTATCAAAATATTTGTGCCTCAAAAGCCTTTATAATGAAAGTAAAATGATAGCCTACAAAATAGGAAAAATATTTGGGAGTCACATATCTGATAAGTGTTTAATATGTAGGATATATAAAGGAATTCTTCTACTCAACAATCTAAAAACACAACCTAATTTTTAAAAAAATTAGCAAATTATTTGAATAGATATTTCTCCAAAGAAGATATACAAATGGCTAAAGAGCATATGAAAATTATGTTCAATATCATCAGCCATTAGGGAAATGCAAATCAAAACCATAATGATATACCATTTCATATCCTCTAGAATGGCTATTATTTAAAAAATGGAAAATTACAAGTGTTGGAGAGGATGTGGAGAAATAGGAATACTCATTCATTGCTGGTTGAAATATAAAATGGTGCAGCCAGTGTGGAATACAGTTTGACAGTTCCTCAGAAATTTAAGTATAGCATTGCCATGTATCCAGCAGTCCCATTTCTAGATATACATCCCAAAGAACTGAAAGCAGGGATTCAGATATTTGCACACTGATGTTCATAGTGGCATCATTCACACTTGCCAAAAGGTGGAAATCATCTGAGTGTCCATTAACTGATGTACTATCAACAAATTGTTGATGTACATCAACAAATGTAGTTTGTACACAAAATGGAATATTATTTAGCAAAAAAAAAGGAATGAAGTTCTGACATGTGAGACAATATAGATGAAACCTGAAGACATCTCACTGGATGAAATAAGCCAGACATGAAAGGACAAATAATGTATGATCTCACTGATAGGAAGGAATTAGAGTAAGCAAACTGATAGAATCATAATCTAGAATATGGGTTACCAGGGAGCAGGGTGGGGATAAGAAATGGGGAATTAAGGTTTAAAATATTCGGTTTCTATTTTGGATGATGGAAAAGTTTTGATAATGTTGGAGAAAATAACACGTCGTTGTGAACACAATTAACAGCACTAAATTACATATTTAAATGTGTTTAAAAGGGAAAATTTTAGATTTATATGTTACTAGAATCAATTTTAAAATCCTTTGAATTGCACAATACAAACATTGAGCGCTAAATTAAATCATGGACTATAGTCAATAGTGCAATTATAAAAAGTTGCTTTCATCAATTGTAACAAATTTGCTACATCAGTGCAAGGTGTTAACAATGGGGTAGTATATGGGAATCCTGTATTTTATGCATAATTGTTCTTAAAATCCCAAATTCTCTAATTAAAATTTTTAAAAATATGGAAGATTTCTAATAATTCTCCAAATTATTTGTGAGGAGAAAAAAAGGGAAAGAAGCCCTGTGAATGGCAGGGACTTCCCTAACAGGGGAAATCTTTAAGGGAGACTGGAGACTTTTCAGGACTGTTGGAAAGAGCAATACAACAGGCAAGGATGGGCTAGCTTCTCACCCCTGGGTTTCCTCTGTGGACCAGCAACATTGGCCTCACATGGAAACGTGTTTGAAATGTAAACTCTTGGTCCCATCCAGACCTCCTGAATTAGAGTTTGCATTTCAGCAAGATCCCTGGGAAATGTGTTTGTACATTAAAGTGTGAGACCCACTGGAATAGAAAACCTCGATGGTTCTTTCTGAATCTGCATGATCTTGTGAGTCTTGGCATGATCTCGAGAGAGAACATGAGGCACGGTGTGAAGACAGTGGGGGAGCTTCTGTTGAACTTGGCAAGGCTTGTAGGGTATTTCAAATTATTCCAGTCATTTCTGTGTCGAGTTCTCAGCAGTATGTCCAGCAATATTAGAAGAAGCTAGTGTGTTTCATACACAATGAATTCTCAGCAGTAGACTCGTAGAGCTGAAAGAAAAATCAAGGAGATCATCTGGTTTACAGCTTTATTTTGCACAAGAGAAACTGAAGGTCAGAGACGGACAGCAGCTTGTTGCAGATTAAATTGAAATTTGTTGGCTTCTTTGTACTTTCATTTCTAACCAGGTTTGTGCTCTCTCTCTGTCTGTCTCTCACATCCACACACACACATCCACACACACACACACACACACACACACTCTCCCCTTAAATTGACCACCCTGCTTTAGAATTGATCTGGTGGTTGTCCTCAGGGCCAAACAGCAAAAGCAAGAAGAGAGGGAAATGTAACACCTCAGAGGGTATCTTTTCCAGGTTTAGCAAAGCAGGCTGTGAAAAGGAACAAAAGCTGAAGTAAAAAAGAATGTAAGCTAAGGATGCCAATACCATGTAGCCTTTTCAGAGTAGTATGTAGTCTTCATTAGTTTTCCTTCAGACTCTCCAGCTGAGATTTGTCATTGGTTATTTCAACAAAGAGTCTAGAATAATGATTAGGGCCACAGAAGAAAATGGCAAGTAGTAGAGTAGCAGTGAATGGAAGTTCTAATCTTAAAAGTTAGAAAACCTGTGTATAATTAGCAGTTTCACCCTCTAGAGGAACTATGTTTTGATCTAATGGGTCCTTGGGCAAATTATTTTATATGTACGTGCTTTAGTGTTCCTATGCAAAAAATATGGACTGT
Organism: Tamandua tetradactyla; assembly: GCF_023851605.1. Classification (NCBI taxonomy): domain Eukaryota; kingdom Metazoa; phylum Chordata; class Mammalia; order Pilosa; family Myrmecophagidae; genus Tamandua; species Tamandua tetradactyla. The sequence continues at coordinate 33,216,261 of NC_135346.1, forward strand.
TCTTATTTCACCCACCAACAGGATTGTTATGAGTTCCAATAACATAATGGCTAGGATTTTTGCAATTTCTTGTTTAATTGTCTGCTATCCTAATAAATACATTAATATTCATGAAGACAGAGCAATGTCTAGTTTGTCCATGGCTCTATTTCCAGGGCTACCACAGTGCCACTGCATAAAGAACATTAAGTATGCTCAATCAATTTCTGTTGAATAGATGGATATATGAATGAAGGAAAGAAAGAATGGATCAGAAGGTAAATGGTGGGATAGCAGGTTGACTGCCTGTGTGATATTTGGTTCTTATTTGTAATAATTGCATTTCCTGTAGTCTTTTTTTGATATTCTCATCTCATGTTTCTTTCACAGGTTTTGATTTTAGTGATGGCTTTAAACTTCTTAATGATGTAATGAAAAGAACTCAGGCTCTATGTTCAGAAAGGCTTAGGCTTAATTTGCTGCTTGAGACCATATGACCTTGAGCAAATCACTTACTCTAAGCATCATTTTTGTCATTAATAAAATGAGAATAATAATTCCTAACTCATTGTGATTGTTGTGATTAGATGGCAAAATGCATGTAAATAGCTTAGCACAGTACTTGGTATGTAGTATGCATTCAATAAATGCTATTTTCATTTAGTGAGAATTCAAGAAGGCTGCTTACTAATAAAAAGATTTGATCAATAACTGGTACGCTGGTTCATGGTGGGTACTCAATATATGGTTTGAAATAGAATATAAAAATGTAATATTTTTCTTCAATCACATTTTAGTTGAAGTTAATTTATGTCTGTCAATTTTTACCTAATTAAATTTTAGTTTTTTTTACTTATTAAAAAGTGCTGATTGTACAATTTTTGACTTTTTAAAATTATTGAGATTTTCTCTTTGTTCTGTGAATTTTGCATGAGAACTTGAACAGTGGAAAAGAAGATATATTTTCAATATGAAATAAAATCTTACCTGTATCTATTAACTCCATCTTATGGACTGTATCCATTAATTTTTTTATGGGAAGCAATAATAATGCTTCAGAAGCAAACAAATAAACAGAAACAGCTTGTTTATTTGTAACATACTTGATAATTCACGGAATTAAAGGATGAGATAAACAGCCTGATTTCAGAAAGGAAAAAGAACCAGTGTAGCTCTGGAGAGCCAAGCAGCAGACATTCATGAGCTCATCTTTGGAACATCTGAAGTTCAACTCCATCTCTATTTTCCCTCATTGGAACTCTGCTTAGAATGCAAATTCCCCAAAGAAAGCATGAGATCAGTTTAACTTTGGTTCCAGGCTTAACCCTGTGATTAAAGTGGGTCCTGTGAATGGTGGGGGGCAGTTCCCTACTGGAAGGAAGGAGGTGGATGGGAGGGAGGCAGGCCATAACTACTGAGGGCCACTACGTGACCAGTCTTGTTTAATCTTTTATATCCTCATCTTGCTGTTTCTCTTTGATTTTCCATATCAAGCTCAGGGTGCACTTAGGACCCAGGAAGTGGGTGACATGGTTACCTATGTAAAAGAACATGGCTGGTTTGGGGTTCAGGATACTCTTTCTTTCCCTGGATTTGCTTGTCTACAGGGAAAAAGGGTTGCTACTCTATTGTGATTACCTTACTACCACCAGCAACAACATTTATGAAATACTATTCACTTCCTTACTCATTTATTAATATTTAAGCTATTTGAAAGATACTATGCAAGGTAGAGTTTCTGGTCCCATGGGGCTTAGAATCTAGTGACAAGTGTCATTTACTCAAATAAACATGAAACATTGATATTAAATATAGGTGGAGTAACTGTGATGAAAGATAAATATAATTTGGAGACTTGGTCTTATTGGGAAGGGCATACAAGAATTCTCTGAAGAAGCGATGAATGTGGTTATATTGTAGAATGTGTAAGAGTTAATCAGGTGAAAGGAACCTAGGGAGGAAATATTAGGCAGAATGAAAAGTCTTCATCCCTAACCATGGTTTATTTGATAAATGAGCGGTATAATAGGAGTGCAAACAGTGAATGGAAGTTGGGTGTAATAAGGGCCTGGAGAGGGGGTTGCAGGCATGCAGGATCTAATGAATCATTTTAGATCGTTTGGTTTGTAGCTTAACAGGAATGTGAAGCTGCTGGAGTTAATCATGGGAGTGATATGTCCAGGTTTACTTTTTTTAAAAACACTTATTTTGAAGTAACTTCAAACTTACAGGAATGTTGCAAAAATAATATAAAAACAATACATAGAACTCCAAAATACCCCTTCACCCAGATACCAAGATTTACCAACTTTTAGCATTTTGTGACATTTATTACATCTTTTCATCACTCTCTGTCTATTGTTGATCAATCAGTTGTCTGTCATCTGACTATCATCCCAATATTTGAGAGCATATTGCACACATCATAATTCTCTAACGAACATACTCCTGGTAGCTTTCTTGAGAACAAGGGCACTCACTATAGGAACACCTTAAGTACAGCTATCAAGTTCAAGAAATTTAGTATTGATATACAATATATAGCCCATATTCCAATTTCTTCAGTTGTCTTGGGAATGTCCTTTTGTTTTTCTGGGTTGAAAGATGTTTTAGTTTCCTTTGCTGCTCAAATAAGTACCCTGCAATGAGTTGAGGTAAACAGTGGAAATTTAATGGCTTACTGTTTTGAGGTTAGGAAAAAGTACAAACAAAGGCATCAAGGTGAAGCCTCCCTGCCCCCCACCCCCAACACTGTGTTTTCTGGTGCTGGCTGCTGGGAAATCTTTGTCCTTAGCTTATCACATGGAAAGTCACATGGTGGCATCTTCTGGCCTCTCCCCTTACATCTGTGTTCCACTGATTTTAGATTCTGGCTCCTTCCTCTGTGGCTTTCTTTCCTTCTGTCAGAATTCCATTCTGCTTATAACGGACTCCAATAATAGGATTAAGACTCATCCTGGGTCACACCCTAACTGAATTACCTTGCCAGAAAGTTCTGCTTACATGGTTTCATCCCTACAGGAACGGATTAAGTTTAAGGACATGTTTTTCCGGAGTACACACAGCTCCAAACAACCACAGAAAGTGTTTTTTTAAATTTTATTTGAATAACATATGTACATCCTAAAATTTTCTACTTTAACCACATAAGATATATAATTCAGTTGTATTAACTACATTCACAATCAAACTACTATCACCATCATCCAATACCAAAACTTTTCCATCACCTGAAGCAGAAATTAAACTTCCCATTCTCAAAACTGTTCCAAAATGAACAGAGAGAAACAAAGGCTGGGGAAAATGTGGAGAAAGAGATGTACCTATTCACTGTCGGTAGGGAAAGAGAGGTGCAGCCCTTCCTGAGAGCAGTGTGGTGATTCCACAAGAGGATGGAGGTGGGGTTGCCAGATGACCCTGCAACACTGTTTCTCAGTATATATTCTGGAGGAACTGAGTGTCAGGACATGAATGGACGTATGCACACTTGTGTGTATGATGGCAGTGTTCGCGATTCACAATGGATGGGGGTCGACTAAGGGTACACCCTGAGGGAAAGATGGGGGAACTGTGGTGTATACATACTATAGACTATTCAGTGGCTGCAGGAAGGAATGAGGTTGTGAGACAAGCAACTGGGTGAATGAAATTTAAGGACTGACTGTGTGTGGAATGAAATGCCAGAAATTAAAAGACAAATATCATCATGTCTCACTCATATGGACTAACTATAATATAAAAACCTGGTGAATTGAAATCGAGAGCATACACTATCAGGTTAGGGCCTTTGTAAAGAGTTCTAGATTGTAAACTCTTACAGCAGTCACATATATTCAGGAGTTCTGTTATTTCTAAATTCTGAGATACTGAACTGTTGGTATATAACCTGGTCATTCCCAGAAATTTGGGGTATTTATGTGACATCAAGACACAGAATTAGAGCTCTGAAGCTGTGAAAATTAGCACTATCTCATACAGGAACTGTTTAAAAAGTCCAAAAAGGGATCAGACTTCAACTAGAGATATGAATGAAGCTGATCTGGATAGGACTAAGGTAAATCAGAATACAGGGTAAAGGATGACAGGGTCCATATCTTAAAATTTCAACTTCTGTGTAAGACCACAGGGAGAGATGTTTGTTTGGTACAAATTTATATTTTGGGTAGTATATTACCTAATTTAACTTGTATGGTCAGTGTAGTTGAACACCATAAGTACATGAATCTTCAATAGGGTATGAGATCTTGTTGGTTTGTCTGGGTTAGTGTGATGCCCTGATATATCCCAGAGTAATCTGGGCAGTGAATAAAGAAGTATTTGCAAAGTCCTCTTGGGGGACTGGGGAGAAAGGAGAAAATATTCAAGCTCCCCATTTGGAGAATTCTTGATATTCTAGCAAGCAGTGGGGACAACCAAATCAATAGGCTGAGCCCTCAATCTTGGGGTTTGCCCTGATGAAACTTATTCCTGCAAAGGAGAAGCACAGCCTACTGATAATTACGCTTAAGAGTTACCCCCAAAGAACCTCTTTTGTTACTTAGATGTGGCCTTCCTCTCTAAGCCAACTTGGCAAGTAAACTCACTGTTCTCCCCTCTATGTGGGACATGACTCATAGGGGTGTAAATCTCCCTGGCTATGTGGAACAGAACTCCAGGGATTTGCCAGAACCCAGCATCATGGGATTGAGAAAGCCTTCTTGACCAAAAGGTAGAAGAGATAAATGAGTCAAAATAAAGTTTCAGTGGCTGAGAGATTTCAAACAGAGTTGAAAGGTTATCCTGGTGGTTATTATTATACATTACACAGATATCCCTTTTTAGTTTATGGTATATTGGTGTGGCTAGAGGAAAGTAGCTGAAACTGAGTTGTGTTCTAGTAGCCTTGATTCTTGAAGATGATTGTATACTAATATATCTTTTATAGTGTGACTGTGATTGTGAAAACCTTGTGTCTGATGCTCCGTTTATCCAGGGTATGGGCAAATGAGTAAAAATATATGGATAAAAAATAAATAATAAGGGGGATAAAGGGTAAAATCAATTGGGTGGATTGGAATTCTAGTGGTCAATGAGAGGGAGAGGTAAATGGTATGGAATATATGACTTTTTTTCTTTTTATTTCTTTTTCTGGAATGATACAAGTGTTCTGAAAATGATCATGGTGATGAATACACAACTATGTGATGATATTGTGAGCTATTGATGGTACACCATGTATGGACTGTAAGGGTATGAAGATATGTCAATAAAAATATATAAAAAACAAAAACAAAAAGCTTTTCATTCTCTGTCCACTCCCCAGCCCCTGTATAACCTCTATTCTAGTTTCTGACTAAAATTTGCTTTTTCTAATTATTTCATATTTAGTGAGGTCACAAACTATTTTTTAATTTTTTTTTGTTTTTTGCATGGGCAGGCACCAGGAATTGAACCCGGGTCTCAGGCATGGCAGGCAAGAGCTCTACCACTGAGCCACCATGGCCTCCCCAAGTTCACAAACTATTTGACCTCTTGTGTCTGGCTTATTTCGTTCAAAATGATGTCTTCAAGTTTCACCCACACTGTTACATGTATCAGAACTTTATTCCTTTTCATGGCCACATAATATTCCATTGCATGTATATACCATATTTTAATTATCCATTCTTCTGTTGATGGATACTAGGGTTGCTTCCATCCTTTGAAATTTTTGAATAATGTCACTAGAAATATTGGTGTGCAAATATCTGTTCGAGTTCCTGCTTTCAATTCTTTTGAATGTATACCTGGATATGGGACTGCCAGGTCATATGATAAATCTCTACTTAACTTTTTGAAGAACTGCTAAACTCTTCTCTATAGCAGCTGCATCATTTTACATACTATTAGCAATGAGTGAGTGTTCCTGTTCCTCCATATCCATTCTAACACCTGCTATTTTTTGTTTTTACTAATAGCCTTTTTATTGGGTTTGAAGTAATATCTCGCAGTTTTGATTTGCAATTTCCCAATGGCTAATGATGTTGAACATCTTTTCATGTGCTTTTTTGGCCATTTATATAGCTTCTTTGGAGAACTGTCTATTCAATTCTTTTGTCCACTTTTAAAAGATGTGTTGTTTGTATTTTGTTGTTGAGTTGAAGGGTTTCTTTATATATTCTGGATATTAAACCAATATCAGGTACATGGTTTCTAAATATTTTCTCCCATTCTGTAGGTTGACTTTTTACTTTCATGATGAAGTCCTTTAATGAACAAATTTTAAATTTTTCATGTAATCCCTTTTATCCCTTTTTTAAAATTGTTGTTTGTACTTTGGGTGTAGATTCTTTTAGTTGATATTGTAAAGGGAAATAAAAAAATTTCCTATCAGATTGTTTGTTATTAGTGCATAAAACACTCCTGATGTTTGTGTTTGGTCCTGTACACCACCACTTTTCTGAACTCTTTTATTAGCTCTAATAGCTTTGTTATAAATTGTTAAGGACTTCCTATATATATAGGATCATGTTATATACAAATTTGAATGTTTTACTTCTTCCTTTCCAGACTGGATACCTCTTATTTCTTTTCCTTGCCTTATTGCTCTGGCTAGAACTTTCAGTATGAGTTCGAAGAACAGTGGTGACAGTGGGCATCCTTGTCTTATTCCTGTTCTTAGAGGGAAATGTTTCATTCTGCCACCATTGAGTATGATGTTAGGGGCAGGTTTTTCATCTGTACCCTTATCGTGTTGAGGGAATTTCCTTCTATTCTTAGTTTTCTACGTAATTTTTTTTTAATGAGTAAGCAGTGCTGTATTTTGTCAAATACCTTTTCTGCATCAACTGAGATGATACTGTGTTTTTTTCCATTTGTTCTGTTAATATTGTGTATTACATTAATTGGTTTTTTTATGTTGAACCACCCTTGCAAAACTGGGATAAAGCCAATTTGATCATGGTGTATAATTGTTAACGTGCTGTTGAATACAGTGTGCTAATGTTTTGTTGAGGATTTCTGCATCTATGTGCATAAGGAATATGGTCTCTAATGTTCTTTTCTTATGTTAATGTTATCTGGTTTTGGTATTAGGGTGATTTTGGTCTCCTACAATGTGGATGTTTCCTCCTCTTCAATTTTTTGAAAGTGTTTGAGAAGGATTGGTATTAATTATTCCTGTACTGTTTGGTAGAATTCACCTTTGAAGCCATCCGACACTGGGCTTTTCCTTGTTGGAAGTTTTTGATGCCTGAGTCAATCACTTTACTTGCAGTTGGTCTGTTGAGATCTTTTATTTCTTCCTATGTTTGTGTAGGTTGTTTCTAGGAACTTGTCCATTTCATCTAAGTTGTCTAATTTCTTGGCATAACGTTGTTCATATTATCCTCTTATGGTCCTTTTATGTCCTTTTAATTGGAGTCAGTAGTAATGTCCTCCCTTTCATTTCTGGTTTTCTTTGAGTGCTCTCTTTTTTGTCAGCCTAGCTAAAGATTTGTTGCTCCTTTTATCTTTCTAAATAAGCAACTTTTGGTTTCATTAATTCTTTCATTAACTTTTATTCCTGATTTCATTTATTTCTGCTCTATTCTTTGTTATTTCCTACCTGATGCTTGCTCTGGATTTAGTTTAATGTGCTTTTCTTTAATTAACCCAGTTGTATTTAATCTCTGATTTGAGCTAGCTTTTCTTTCTTAATGGAAGCATTTAGAACTATAAATTCCTTTCAGCACTTCTTAGCCGTGTCCCTTAAGTTTTGATATGCTCTGTTTTCATTTTCATTATTCTCAAGATATTTCATGATTTCCCTTATGATTTCTTCTTTGACTCATTTATTGTTTTAAGGCATATTCTTTAAATTCCATATAATTGGAGATCTTCTAGTTCTGCCTGATATATTTCTTATTCATTCCATTGTGATCAGTAAGATGGTTTGTATAGTTTCAATCTTTTTTCATTTATTGGTCTTGTTTTGTGACCTATATAGTCTGTGCTGAAGAATGAGCCATGTGCACTTGAGAAGCATGTGTTTATGTTGTTTTGAGGTACAGTATTCTGTATATGTCTATTAGGTCGAGTTTATTTATCATACTGTTCAAATTCTCTGTTTCTATCCATTGATAGAACATCTAGATAGAAGATCCATTATCCATTGAAAATGGTGCACTGAAGTTTCCAGCTATTATTATAGAGGTGTCTCTTGCTCCCTTCAGTATTGCCAGCATTACCTTGTGTTTTTTGGGGCACTATGTTTAGGTGCATAAATGTTTATCATTATTTCTTTCATGGATTGACCCTTTTATTAACATATAGTATCCTTCTTTTTCTTCTGTAATAGATTTTGACATAAAGTCTATTTTATACAATATTTGGTGCTGCTACTCCAGCTCCCTTTTGTTTGCAATTTTCATGGAATATCTTCTTCCATCCCTTCACTTCCACTTATTTTTGTCTTTAGGTCTAATGTGAGTCTCTTTTAAAGTACATATAACTGTATCATGCTTCTTTATCCATCTTGTCAACCTGTGTCTTTTGATTGAGGAATTTAATTCATTAACACTTAGTGTCATTATTGATAAGGCAGGACTTATTTCAGTCACTTTGTTTTTTAATATGTCCCGTATCAATTTTGTTCTCTTTTCCTTTATTGCAGCCTCCTTTTGTGTATAGTTGCTGTTCTTGATGTAGCTGATTGGTCTTTTCTCATTTTTGTTTCTTTATATTTTTAAAATAATTTCTTTCTGGTTACATTGGGGTTTGCACTAAATAACCTAAGTCTATAACCTATTAGTTTAAAAAGATATCAACTTACTTAGATAGCATACAAATTCTCTGTTCCCAGTTCCCTTTGTTTCTCCTCTTTATGTTCTTTTTGTCACATATTACCTCTTTATATTCTGCATGTCTGTTATAAGGAGATATGATTATTTCTTATTAACTTGTATCCTAACTCTTATAAGAAATAAAGACTAGATTTATATACTGAGATGCATTATCAATGGGTCTTGCATTTGATTGTTTTGTTACCTTTACTTAATATCTTTATGATGATGCTGGAATATAGGATTGAATAATACTAATAAGAATTTATCTCAAGTTAGGGGCAGTGGAGCATTAGGTTATCCAGTAAGAGGAGTCATATATCCTGCTCCTGACTTCCTTATGTATATGCCTCTTTAAAGAAGGGCTGTTAAGAAGAAAAGGAGGCATGTTAGAGTTCATGGAAGAAAATCCTTAGCAGCACATGAGATGGATGCAGGTCTTCAACTGGCTATTTCATTTTAATATAACTAATCTGCATCTCATGAACATATTCATGAAGTTTCCAAGGTTAGCCAAGGCATATCCCAGTTCCTTAAAGACACGATACATTTTCTCACAAATGTGTGCCACTGGTGTCAGATGGAAGTGAAAAGTAAGTGGTTGCTTTAATGTAAAACCTTTACAACCTCTGGAAAATGTTTAGAATCATGATCTATTGAGAATAGTTTATTTTGATTTTTGCTTATGAAATCATGGACTATTAGAGCTGAAGAGCCCTTAGAAATCATCTGTGGTGGTTTGGAACTATGTATCCCAAAAAACATGCTCTTAAACTTAATCCATTTCTGTGGGCATGAACCATTGTAATTACAATTTTGTTTTATATTTTCATTTGTGTGGTCCGACTTAATCAGAATAAGTCTTAATCCGATTACTGGAGTACTTTATTAACAGAATGAAATTCAGACAAATAGAGAGAAAGCCATGGAAGCAAGAGTCTGAAAGTCAACAGAATCTGTAAAGAAGGAAGAGGCCACAGGAAGCTGCCAAGTGCATTGCCATGTGGCCAAGAAGTCAAAGACCAGTGATCACTTATAGCCAGTCCCAGAATGCCAGTCTTTGGGAAGAAAGCATCACTCTGATGATACTTAAATTTGGATTTCTTCTAGCCCCAAAAGTGTTAGCCAATAATTTCTCATTGTTTAAGCCAACCCATTGCATCGTATTTTCTTCATCAATGAGGAAACTAAAACATCATCCTAGCTGATTTTTTTTGAATGGGGAGGCACCGGGAATCAAACCTGGTCTCTGGCACGGCAGGTGAAAACTCTGCTTGTTGATCCACCATGACCCAACCCTAGCTGATTTTTTAACTTATGAATGAGGAAATGAGGCCTAGAGATAAGAACACATTTAAGGATCTCAGTAGCTAAGAAGCAGGCTAGAATGAAGAAGCCATTTTTCTACTATCTCTCTGTCTGACATGTTTTTCCATAAATTCTGTCACTTCAGCCAGTATCTTTCAGAGAACAGCCCTCTCTTTTTTGGCAGGAAGAAACTTAGTGGAGGTGTAGATAATCCAGAGAGCTACCCCCTCCCCCAAGCATTAAACTTAATTTAGCCATTTGAAACCACTGACCTGAGCCTCCAAATGAAGCCCCGCTTACTCTAGATGGTGTCATTGATGAACCTGAAGCCTTTAGGAGATGAACAGTGTCTGTAAATAGAGCTAGTTTCCCAGCACATATCCTAGTGAAGTGAATAGCAGGGCCTCTTACATCTCTAATTCTGTTTTCCTCATCTGCCAAACCCATTAGCAGGAGGCAGCATCTGATATATTTCTGTCTTTTCCTTTTAGAGTCCAAATTCTGTTCCCAGTGAGTTTAGGTGACTTCACATAAGTAGGATGATAGAGCATTATTATGATACTGAGTTAGTTATAATTTAAACTAAGCCATATGTGGCTGGAGATAATGATCAATTTTAGCACAAATGTATATCTATTTTATTAGGAAAAAGGGTAGTTTGGAGTTTTGTTTGCACTGCTTTATTTTTATTTACTGTCACAGGCTAAGGATCTTATGATCTTCCTGCCTTGGAAGTGACCTATCAAGAATTGTAATTAATTGAGATTTGGGGTACAACCAAGAGTTCTAGAAATAAATGCTGAGTCATTACTGATACAGAAGTCATTTTACCTTCTCCCAACCTCAACTTTCTCATCTATAAATCAGTCTCAAAATTGCATACCCTGTTGGCACCTCGAACTGTCGGGACGGTCTGAAGAAGGATATAGGGTGCTTTTTCCTTGCTCTTGGGGGCAGTTTAGTTCTCATTGCTTTTTTCAAAGGGGTTTTGAATTCATTAGCTCACTTGGTATTTCCACTGAGAGTGCAAAGTGAACATGGAAGAGAATACTGACTTGTCTATGGTCACCATTTATGGAATTAGGATTCCTGAGTTTCAAGCCTGGCTGGGTTTCCATGTAGCCCATCTGATCCTGAGAATCAGATTGTACTAGACATCCTGAACATGTCCTACAAGTTCCTACATGATTGGGCCCCCTGCTCATTTCCAGTCTTCTCTCTCTACTCACCTTCTCATTCACTGGATTCCAGGAAGAGAAAAGTTCATTCAGTTCCCCCTGTATGCCATTCTTTCCTGTCTCAGAATCTTTACATTTGTAGTTCTTTAAATTTATAATGCTTTTTACCCTGGGGCCCTGCAAAACTGCTACCTTCTCATATTTCAGTTCTAATTTTAAATGTTAGTTGCTCAGAGACTTTCTCTAAATTCCCTACTTATTGTATTATTTTCTGTCGCAGTTGTTTGTTTCCTTCAAAGCAATATTAATTTGTAATTATTTTTCATGGGTAACTATTTTCTTCTGTTGTATTTACTTGATTTATGTTTTCAGTCTATCTTAAAATGTAAGCTTAATTTATTTCATTACAGAAAGTTTATCATTTATTAGCTGTGGAGATATAAAGCAAGTCATGTCATCTCTATGAGCCTCCATTTCTCTGTCAGTAAAATGAGAATATAGAGTTAGAAAACTTTAAGATTGTTTATTTTGGAGTCTGTGATAGAAACTTTAAACTTCCTTGAGAATTAAATATAGTATTGGTCAATGGTTGAAGCCAGGATAAGTAATTTGTAGTTAAAAAAAATGGCTATCTCATTGGAGAAAGGCAGCATAGTTCTCTGATGTGTCAAATATGAAACAAAACAGTAGCCACCAATTTGGTATGTCAAGGCCCTAGGAAAGCATGACCCTGTAAGCTTCATTTCACTTACTACTATATTTCCACCACCTTGGACAGTGCCTGAAACCTCATCTGCATTCAGTGTTTGCTGAGTGTAAAAGTGAACTAATAGATAAATCACTCTCTCTGAATCCTAGGTTCATCAAAGGTGGAAATGAAATTATAACAATACCTACTGTATTAGCAAGGGTTCTCTAGAGAAACAGAATCAGCAAGAGATATCTGTAGACATAAAATTTATAAAAGTGTCTCATGTAACCATGGGAATGTAGAGACCAAGGTCTGCAGGGCAGACCTTAACCTGGTAACTCCAATGAAGTCCACAACGAACTCTCAGAAGGGGCTGGCTGGACAACCATGGGGATGGAAGAGTCCAAATCCATAGGGCAGGCTGTGAAGCTGGTGATTCTAAGGAGGGGTCTGGATGACCTCCACAGAAGAGTCTCACCAGCTGAAGCAGGAATAATGCCTGTCTCTTCTGAATCCTCCTTAAAAGTCTTCTGCTGATTAGATTAAGCATCACTCATTGCAGAAGACACTCCCCTTAGCTGATTACAAATGGCAATCAGCTGTGGGTGCAGCTGACATAATCATGATTTAAGTCAATGAAATGTCCTCATAGCAACAGACAGTGCTTGTTCTTGCTCGACCAGATGACCAGGAATCACCACTGGCCAAGTTGATACATGAACCTGACCATGACACCTACCATGTTGTTTTAGTTCCTTGGCTGTGCAAGCAAATAAAGTGCAATAGGAAAACAATGGGAATTTATTAGCTTATGGTTTTGAGGCTAAGAAAATATCCACTCAAGACATCATCCAGGAAATGCTTTATTCCTGAAGACTGGCATTCTGGGGTTGACTGCTGGTGATCCTTGGCCCTGGGTTCCTCTGTCTTGTGGCAATGCACATGCTAATGCACATGGCACCCTCTCCTTACCTCTCCCTTTTCTTCTTGGTCCTATTGACATTCAGCTTCTGGCTGCTCCCTCTATGGCTTCCTCTCTATCTGTCTGAATTTCATCCTGCTTATAAAGGACTCCAATAATAGGATTAAGGCCCATTCTGCTTGTGTGATTGGGCCACACCTTAACTGAAATAACTCATCAAAAAGTTCACTTACCATGGATTTCCACCAACAGGAGTGGATTAAATTTAAGAAAATGTTTTTCTGGGGTACATAGCTCCAAACCACCACACTCTGCCCTCTGGACCCCCAAAACACATGTTATTTCCACATGCAAAATATATTCATTCCATCACAACATCCAAAAAGCCTTAAAGTCATTTTACTAACAATGCTAAGTACAAAGTCTTATCAACATTGCTTATGAGTGTGATCTGTCCTGGGGCACAATTCCTCTGTCTGTGGACCTGAAAAACCTAGGAAAAATATTATCTGCTTCCAATATACAATTGAGAGACATACAGGATAAACATTCCCACTACAAAAGGGAGAAATTGGAAGGAAAACTGTTCCAGCTGGGCAAACTCCACTCAATTTCAAGGTCTGAGAGTCATCTATGGATCAATGTTTTATCCTCTGGGACTGATGGAAAAATAGCCCCAACTTTTCAAGTGCTTGTGCAGCAGCCATGTTCTCCCCAAACACTGAGGTGAAGGCTCCACCCTCTGAGCGTTGGGTGGCAGCACTGTCTCTGAACAACAGGGTGCAAGTTTCACTCTCTCCAAGTGGAGGGGCAGGCCCATCCTTTCTGCGCGCTTGGGCAGGCCTGCTGTCTTTGCCTGAGGAGATCTCTTTGGTCCAGACATTGCCTTCCATGGTTCTTCCCTTGAAGTCATTCTCCCTTCAATTTGTCCCTTCTCTTTCCCTTTCAGTACAGGCTGGCAGCAGTTTCACTCATGAATTTTGCAGAAAACTTGGCAGCTTTGCATGCAGTTCATAGGGGGTTCATAGTTCAATCCATCAGACCCTAGAACTTTCCACAAATCTTTCCTGCACAACTGAACATTTCCAGTCTTGGTTCCACTGAAATAGCTGACTGGATCCATGCTCAGTGAAAACCTCATATAGGGGCCTTGCTTTCTGGAAGCACAGAGAGGTCTGTGATAGAGCCATGATTGTCCCTAGTCTCTGAGCACACTATCTGGATAAGCTCATAAATTTCCATACTGTTAATTTCTATTTCTTTGTGCTTAAGAACTCAGACTTCAGTCTATTTTTCTCCTCTTATATTTTGCTAAAACTGCAGGAGAAACCAGGCTGCAGTTCCCAATCTTAGCTTGGAAATCTCCACACTTAGCTTGGAAATCGCCTCAGCTAAATATCTAGGTTCATTACTTTTAAGTTCTGCTTTCCATTTGATATGAGAACTCAATTTCACCAAGTTCTCTGCCACTTTAATACAATTTTTCACCTTTCCTCCTGTTTCCAATAACACATTCATCATTTCCTTCTAAGGTCTCCCTGGAAATAGCTTTAGCATTCATATTTCTACCAACAGTGTCTTAAAAGCAATCTATGGTTTTTCCATCAAGCACCTCACATTCTTCTAGCCTTTATTCATTACTCAATTCCCAATCTGTTTCCACATTTTTGGTACTAAAATCTGGTTTAGTTTCCTTGACTGCTCAAGCAAATGCTATGCAATGAGTTGGCTTAAACAATGAAAATTCATTAGCTCATGGTTTTGAGGCTAAAGAAATCCAAATCAAGATGTTATCAAGGCTATGCTTTCTTCCCAAAGATTGGCATTTGTCATGGTTAGGGACAGGTGTCAACTTGGCCAAGTTGTGGTACCTGTTCATCTGATTGAGCAAGCACTGGCCTGTCTGTTGCAATGAGGACATTTCATAGGATTAGGTCATGATCACGTCAGCTACATCCACAGCTGATTCCATTTGTAATCAGCCAAAGGGGAGTATCTTCTGCAATTAGTGATGCTAAATCCAATCATGGGAAGCCTTTTTAGGAGGACTCAGAGGAGACAGGTCCCATTCCTGCTTTGGCTGGTGAGCCTCTCCTGTGGAGTTCGTCCAGGCCATCCATTGGAGTCATCGGCTTTGCAGCCTGCCCCGTGGATTTTGGACTCTGCGTTCCTACGGTCATGTGAGACACTTTCATAAATTTTATATTTGCAAGTGTTCCCTGTTGATTCTGTTTCTCTAGAGAGCCCTAACTAATACATCTTGGCACCGGGAGTGGTTCTTAAGGAACAGAATCTTAAAAATGGGTTTTTATGAATGGTTTTCTACTCTGACTGGGCTCAGAGACACTAAGGACTCTGATTCCCGTAATCAGAATGACACTCCCAATCCATGGACTGAGTTGGCAAAGGAGATAGTCAAAATATCATCATTCGATTCTCCTAATGCTTCGCTTGTACGAAGCCAGACTCTGGGGGATAATGTTTTTGACACCTTTACACAGTTTTGTAGGAATAAGAGTTATAGAGATGTTGGTTGGTTGTTGTTAGATACACTGTCTACGTTAAAGGGTGAAAGGGATGGGCTTAAGGCTTCAAACAAGAAGCTTAAGTGCCGTCTGAAAGATGTAGAGGTTTCTATGAGTATCCTGAAGGAAAATTTTATTTCCTGTAGCCGTAGACTTGAGATCTCTGAAAATCAGACTCAGAATCTTATTGTTAGAGTAGCAACTTTACAACGTAAACTGAAATCTCAGTCTTGCATGGTGTCTGCCGTTAAAGTGAGGGCATTGATTGGAAAGGAGTGGGACCCTGAAAAATGGGATGGTGACACATGGATTGATAATGATGTTGGGGGTGAGGTTGAAACCCTAGACCATGCTGAGCCTTCTTTAGATAACCCTGTAATAGTCTGCCCTGAGGACATAGCCGCCCCACCTCCAGCCTGCCTTGAGGAATTGGCCACCCTACCTCCTCCTGAAGGGATTAGCCCTAGAGTTATTAATCCTGTTTCACCAGATGAAACTGCAAATGAAAGCCCTGAAGCAAATGGCTTGGAAGATATTTCTAATTCTTTTCATGACCCACCCCCACCACCCCTCATTTCTTCTAGACCTATAACTAGACTAAAGTCCCAACAGGCCCCTAAAGGTGAGGTACAAAGTATCACACATGAGGAGGTACGTTATACTCCAAAAGAACTGTGTGAGTTTTCCAATTTATATAGACAGAAATCAGGGGAATATGTGTGGCAATGGATTTTAAGAGTGTGGGATAATGGTGGGAGGAGTATAAGGCTGGATCAAGCTGAATTTATTGATATGGGCCCACTAAGCAGAGATTCTGCATTCAATGTTATAGCTAGAGCAGTTAGAAAAGGTGTTAACAGCTTGTTTGGGTGGTTGGTTGAAACATGGATCAAAAGGTGGCCAACATTACCTGAGGTTGAAATGCCAGAACTGCCCTGGTATAATGTAGATGAGGGGATCCAGAGGCTTAGAGAGATTGGGATGTTAGAGTGGATTTATCATGCAAAGCCTGCTCTTACACCCCAGGAATGTCCAGAGGATGCACCTTTTACCAGAACAGTGAGAAATAAATTTGTGAGACTAGCACTATCATCACTCAAGAGCTCTGTGGTTGCACTTCTCTGTAGGTCAGATATTACTGTAGGAATTGCTGTCACTGAGCTGGAATCCTTAAACACAATGGGGATGACAGGATCCCGAGTTGGCAGAAGCCAGGTGGCAGCACTTAATCACCAAAGACAGGGTAGACGTGGGTATTATAATAGACAACAAACTCAAAGGAGGCATCAAAATTATATGACACGCAGAGATTTGTGGCATTGGCTAGTAAATCATGGGGTGCCTAGAAATATAATAGAAGGGCAGCCTACTAAATTCTTGTTGGAGCTGTATAAACAAAAGAGTTCTAGGTCAAGGGAACAGAAGTCTAATCTGAATTACAAAAACACAGAGTCACGGCCCCTTAACCAATTTCCAGACTTGAAACAGTTTACAGACCCTGAGCCCCTTGAATGAAGGGGAGGCCAGGTCCCTATGGGGAAGAAACCTGTTACACTGCCACAAATTTATACTGTTAACCTTCCTCTAAGTCTTCCCCAAGGAGACCGACGGCCTTTTACCAGGGTAGCTGTGCATTGGGGAAAAGGAAATGATCAGATATTTCGGGGATTATTAGACACTGGTTCAGAAGTGACATTAATTCCAGGGGACCCAAAACGTCACTCTGGACCACCAGTCAGAGTGGGGGCTTATGGAGGCCAGGTGATCAACGGAGTTTTAGCTCAGGTCCATCTCACAGTGGGTCCAGTGGGCCCCCGGACCCATCCTGTAGTTATTTCCCCAGTTCCGGAATGTATAATTGGCATAGACATACTGAGCAACTGGCAGAATCCCCATGTTGGTTCTCTAACTCGTGCAGTGAGGGCTATTATGGTGGGAAAGGCCAAGTGGAAGCCACTAGAACTGCCCCTACCAAGCAAAATAGTAAATCAAAAGCAATACTGTATTCCTGGAGGGATTGCAGAGATTACTTGAAAGATGCAGGGGTGGTGATTGCCACCACATCCCCGTTCAACTCTCCTATTTGGCCTGTGCAGAAAACAGATGGGTCTTGGAGAATGACAGTGGATTATCGTAAACTCAACCAGGTGGTAACTCCAATTGCAGCTGCTGTTCCAGATGTAGTATCATTGCTTGAGCAAATCAATACATCCCCTGGTACCTGGTATGCAGCTATTGATCTGGCAAATGCTTTTTTCTCAATAGCTATTAGTAAGGACCACCAGAAACAGTTTGCTTTCAGTTGGCAAGGTCAGCAATATACGTTCACTGTCCTACCTCAGGGGTATATCAACTCTCCAGCCCTATGTCATAATCTTGTTCGCAGAGACCTTGATCGTTTCTCCCTCCCACAAGACATCACACTGGTCCATTATATTGATGATATCATGTTGATTGGACCTAGTGAGCAAGAAGTAGCAACTACTCTAGATTTACTGGTAAGGCATTTGCGTGTCAGAGGATGGGAGATAAATCCAACAAAAATACAGGGGCCTTCTACCTCAGTAAAATTTCTAGGTGTCCAGTGGTGTGGGGCATGTCGAGATATTCCTTCTAAGGTGAAGGATAAATTGCTGCATCTGGCCCCTCCCACAACCAAAAAAGAGGCACAACGCCTAGTGGGTCTTTTTGGATTTTGGCGACAACATATTCCTCATTTGGGTGTGCTACTCCGGCCCATTTATCGAGTGACCAGAAAAGCTGCTAATTTTGAGTGGGGACCTGAACAAGAAGAGGCTCTGCGACAGGTCCAGGCTGCTGTGCAAGCTGCTCTGCCACTTGGGCCATATGATCCAGCAGATCCAATGGTGCTGGAAGTGTCAGTGGCAAATAGAGATGCTTTCTGGAGCCTTTGGCAAGCCCCTATAGGAGAATCACAACGCAGACCCTTAGGATTTTGGAGCAAAGCCTTACCATCTGCTGCAGATAACTACTCTTCTTTTGAGAAACAGCTTTTGGCCTGCTACTGGGCCTTAGTAGAGACTGAACGCTTAACCATGGGCCACCAAGTTACCATGAGACCTGAGTTGCCTATCATGAGTTGGGTGTTGTCTGACCCACCAAGCCATAAAGTTGGGCGTGCACAGCAGCACTCTATTGTAAAGTGGAAATGGTATATAGGAGATAGAGCCAGAGCAGGTCCTGAAGGCACAAGTAAGTTACATGAAGAAGTGGCACAGATGCCCATGGTTTCCACTCCTGCTGCCATATTACCTTCTCTTTCCCAGACCAGAGCTATGGCCTCTTGGGGAGTTCCTTACATGAATTGACTGAGGAAGAGAAAACTTGGGCCTGGTTTACAGATGGGTCAGCACGATATGCAGGTACCACCCGAAAGTGGACAGCTGCAGCATTACAACCCCTTTCTGGGGTGTCCTTGAAGGACAGTGGTGAGGGGAAATCCTCCCAGTGGGCAGAACTTCGAGCAGTGCACCTGGTTGTTCATTTTGCTTGGAAGGAAAACTGGCCAGAGGTCCGTTTGTATACTGACTCATGGGCTGTTGCTAATGGTTTGGCTGGATGGTCAGGGACTTGGAAAGACCATAATTGGAAAATTGGTGACAAAGAGGTCTGGGGAAGAAGTATGTGGATAGACCTTTCTGAGTGGGCTAAAAACATGAAGATATTTGTGTCCCATGTGAATGCACACCAGAGGGTGACTTCAGCAGAGGAAGATTTTAATAATCAAGTGGATAAGATGACCCGTTCTATGGATACCAGTCAGCCTCTTTCCCCAGCAACTCCTGTTATTGCCCAATGGGCTCATGAACAAAGTGGTCATGGTGGTAGGGATGGAGGTTATGCATGGGCTCAGCAACATGGACTTCCACTCACCAAGGCTGACCTGGCTACAGCCACTGCTGAGTGCCCAATCTGCCAGCAGCAGAGACCCACACTCAGCCCCCGATATGGCACCATTCCCCGAGGTGACCAGCCAGCTACATGGTGGCAGGTTGATTACATTGGACCACTCCCTTCATGGGAGGGGCAGCGATTTTTTCTAACTGGAATAGACACATACTCTGGATATGGGTTGGCTTTCCCTGCACGCAATGCTTCTGCCAAAACTACTATTCATGGGCTTACAGAATGCCTTATCCATCGTCATGGTATTCCACATAGCATTGCTTCGGATCAAGGAACACACTTCACAGCAAATGAAGTGTGGGAATGGGCACATGTTCATGGAATTCTCTGGTCTTACCATGTTCCCCATCATCCAGAAGCTGCTGGATTGATAGAACGGTGGAATGGCCTTTTGAAAACTCAATTACGGTGCCAACTAGGTGGCAAAAACTTGAAAGGCTGGGGTAATGTTCTCCAGGAAGCTGTGTATGCTCTGAATCAGCGTCCACTGTATGGTGCTGTTTCTCCCATAGCCAGGATCCATGGGTCCAGGAACCAAGGGGTGGAAATGGGTGTGGTGCCACTCACTATTACTCCTAGTGATCCACTAGGAAAATTTTTGCTTCCTGTCCCTGCTACCCTGAGTTCTGCTGGTCTACAGGTTTTAGTTCCAAAACGGGGTGTGCTTTCTCCAGGAGAAACAACAGTGATACCACTGAACTGGAAGTTAAGATTGCCACCTGGCCACTTTGGGCTACTTATGCCTCTGGATCAACACACCAAGAAGGGGATTACATTATTGTCTGGGGTAATTGACCCTGACTATCAGAAGGAAGTAGGACTGCAACTACATAATGGAAGTAAAGAAGAGTTTTCTTGGAATATAGGAGATCCCCTGGGGCGTCTATTAGTACTACCATGCCCTGTGATTAAAATCAATGGAAAACTGCAACAACACAATCCAGGCAGGACCACTAATGGCTCTGAGACTTCAGGAATGAAGGTTTGGGTCACCCCACCAGGCAAAGAACCACGGCCAGCTGAAGTGCTTGCTGAGGGGAAAGGGAACATGGAATGGGTAGTGGAAGAAGGTAGTGATAAATATGAACTTCGACCATGTGATCAGTTACAGAAACGAGGACTGTAATGCTGTTTTGTTTGTGTTATACTATTTAAGTTGTAAGATATCAAGTTTAAGAATGAATGTTGCCCAAGGATTTGCACGCTATTCTGGAGAGATTTAATGTGTTTCCAGTTATATGCAGGACAGTTGAGTATTGTCAGGTAAAAGAAAAAATGTGTGCTTATTTGTTTTCATTTGGAAATTAAGTATGGTCTAAGGTGATATATATATATATATATATGTGCCAAGTTGACAAGGGGTGGACTGTCATGGTTAGGGACAGGTGTCAACTTGGCCAAGTTGTGGTACCTGTTCATCTGATTGGGCAAGCGCTGGCCTGTCTGTTGCAATGAGGACATTTCATAGGATTAGGTCATGAGCACGTCAGCTACATCCACAGCTGATTCCATTTGTAATCAGCCAAAGGGGAGTGTCTTCTGCAATTAGTGATGCTAAATCCAATCATGGGAAGCCTTTTAAGGAGGACTCAGAGGAGACAGGTCCCATTCCTGCTTTGGCTGGTGAGCCTCTCCTGTGGAGTTCGTCCAGGCCATCCATTGGAGTCATCGGCTTCGCAGCCTGCCCTGTGGATTTTGGACTCTGCGTTCCTACGGTCACGTGAGACACTTTCATAAATTTTATATTTGCAAGTGTTCCCTGTTGATTCTGTTTCTCTAGAGAACCCTAACTAATACAGCATCCTGGGTCTGTCTGCCAATGATCCTTGATTCTGGGGTCTTCTGTCATGTGGCAGCGTGCATGGTGGCCTCTCCTAGCCTCTCCCTTCTCTTCCAGGTTCCATTATTTTGGAACTGGCTACTCTCTTTGTAGCTTTCTGTCTGCCTATTAGTTATGCTAATAAAGGACTCCAGTAATGGAATTAATACCCCTCCTGATTGAGTTGGGCTACATCCTCATCAATATGTCCTACTTAGGGTTGATTCATACTCACAGGAATGGATTAAATTTAAGAACAAGTTTTTCTGGGGTACATAGCTCCAAACCACCACACTTACTGTATTAGAGTTTTCTAGAGAAACAGAACCAACAGGAAACATATGTAATATGAGATTTATAAAGGTATCTCATGCAACTGTGGGAATGGAAGTGTCCAAAATCCATAGGGCAGGCTGTGAAGCTGGCAACTCTGTTGAAGGTCTGGATGAATTCCACAGGAGAGGTTGCTGGCTGAAGAAGCAGTGAAAAAGTCTCTCTTCTCCCTTAAAAGTCTTCAACTGATTGGATTATTGTGCTTGAGGGAGACATGCCTTAGTTGGTCACAGATGTAATTAGCCACAGATGCAATCAACTGATTGATGATTTCATATACCAGCCTTCTGGTTTATCAACCAGCCACAAAATATACTTGTAGCAATGATCAGGCCAGTACTTACCTGACATGACAACTGGGCATCATCATTTGGCCAAATTGACACCAGAACCTAACCATCACACCTACTTTTTAAACTCCAAATAAGATAGGGTATGTGATTCTTCCCTCCTGGAGTAATCACATCCTGGTCTCCATCAGACATGCTTTTCCTTTTCCTTTTCCTTTTCATTTTCCCTTTGTCTGCTTGAGCTGTTTTGTTCGGAACCTAAACTTTACTAAGCTGAAAGTTACAATGATGGGAACTCTCAGTAGGAAGTTAGGAGATTTGAGTTTGACTTAGTTATGTCTCTATCTCACAATGTGATCCTAGACAAGTTATATGCTTTTTTTGGACTTTGGTTTTGCCTGCATTCAAAGCAAGAGGATTATAACAGATGAGCCTTTATATCTGTACAGTTATCTGACTTGTTATTTGTGCCTCTTTGGTCAGATAACTTGGGCAGTCCCATGCGGTGGCTTTTAAAATGCAGTGGCCATCTGGAACCATGTTCAGGTATGTTTGTTAAAAAAAAGTCTCATTAATTTATATCCTTGTTATATTTTTTACAATTCTCTGAGGGGAAACAAACTTCTAAACTAGCTTATCAATGAGCAAAAGATCTTATGCCCTTGATGCATGCTGGGTACTTTGGAGAGGAAACTGGGAGCCAAAAGTGCTGGTAAAACAGAAGGGAACAGTATTATCTCTTCATGTTGTTTTCCATCTGCTATGTTTTGTAGGTAGGCTAGAATCTTCCCAGCATGGCTCCTCCAAATATCCCATTTCATCCCAGATTATACACATTTCAGCCCTGGCAGGAAGGTCTATATTTAGAGCCAGTTTTGGAAATAGTGGAAATGTTTGACATCCATTCAGTTTTTAGTATTCATTTCCTTGCACCCAACGGCAAAACCGAGAATAAGTATGGCTTTGCAATTAGGAGATTAGGCTGTGAAATCAATAGCCTGGATTTGATTGAGCTGTGACTTGGGATAGTCCCTTACCAAGTCTAAAACTAGACTCCCTCATCTGTGGAGGGAGCATAATAATAGTAGTTAACTCATAAGTTCTTGTCAGAGTTAAGTGTAATAATGCATGGAAAATACTTAGTATATTCCAAGCATAGGGTAAGCATTAAAAACATGCTATTATTATTATTTTCTATTTTTACTTGAAAGAAAACTGGACAATCTCCAAGCTGGATTGAAAGGCTATAGTTTATTTTATCATATCCAATATATTGATCGCTGGAGGGGAACATAGTCTCTCTAAGTCTCTGTATTATGATCTTTAAAATTGATCTTTAAAATCCTTCCAGGTCTGTAAGGCTAAAGTGAATAGAATAAGACATATCTGATATTATTATAAGGAAATAAATAATTCTCGTCTTAGTTTCTCTTAATTATATAAAAACTCTGGATTTCTCAGTTATACCAAAGAAGCCAGAAAAGCAAGTTTGTGATAAAACCATGAAGGTGATATTTTTGGAAAATCCAGGCCTTCTCCATCTTCACCTTTCCCCAAATGAGATGTTTCTTCTACACAATTTAGCCTTTTCCCTTGTACTTCCCTTTCCCTCCCTGCCCTTTACTGAATCTCTGACTTATATGCTTTGTCTCTAACTATAAAATGAAAACTCTTGTTTCTTTTAAATAAATTTCACGCTCTGACAAGCAAGGAGGACACATATTCTAACCAAGTTCTGTGCTTGGGTCACACTTTCCAGGGCCCTGATATCATGCTAGATTGATGGCTATTATTTTCCTTACTATATGGCAAATCAGAGAATTATGATACCCATCCCTGACTAATGATATGGACAGTTCTTTAAATTTCACACCTTACTGGTCCTGGTTTTAGCCATTGTGCAATATTTCTCATTCTGAAGGATGCTTAGTGTTTCTATCACAATTTTTTTAAAAGAATGATCTTAGGCATTTTCTAATTCTAACTTTCTCATTTTGCTGGTGGGAAATGGAGGCTTAGAGAGATGACATGGTTTGCTTTATGTCCCCACAGCTAATAAATCGCACAGCTTTCTGTAACAATATCTGAAGTATCACAACTGTATACACTCCTTGGGGTCTCATTGTTTTTTATTGTTAGTTTTTGTGTTTAAAGAAATCCTGTTATTAAATTTTCATTTCTCTAAGATAGTGAGAATGCCAGTAATTAATACTCTATTCAGGTTAGTTGAAAATCACTTGATAGCAAGATCAGAATAGGACCAACAAAATGCCCGGCATATAAGAGGGTAGAATGAAGTGGAGAACCAACACTAGATATGGCAAGATGGGATTTGTTTGTGACTCTAAAAGCAGTGGCTTCCATGTAGTGGTAGGAGGAAAATGTGCCTGAAGGGAGGTATGAGGAAGTGGAAAGATACCAATATTTAGTAAAGTTTTTCTCTGAAGATGACTAGAGAATTTAAATAGCAGGTGAAGAGAGATGTGAAGCCAAGGGAGGGATTTCTTTAGTATATGGGTGAAATTATAACATATTTGTATGTGGATGAACATAATACAATATTTAGGGGAAAAATCAATGCAGGAGAAAGAAACATTGATCATAGGAGCAAAATCTTGGGCTAGTGAAAGGACATATGATCCAGTGCACAGATACAGAGTTTGGTCTTACATAAGAGAAAAAAGAGCTTGCAGATGGAGAAATAGGTAGCTTGTGAGGCTTGATGGTAGAAAAATTGGATGGTTATCTTTTTGTTGCTTCAGTTTTCTCAAAGAAATTTTAAAATGAGCCAAAAGATGAGAGGGAGAATTGGGAGAGCATGTTGGTGATATCAGAAGAGAAGAAAAAGAATGAACATCCATCTCAGAGAATGGAAGAATGAACTGACTACAGAAATATAATGAAATTGCTGGGAAGTGCTAAAGATCACTAGAGTTTGGTGGTCATAAATTTAAAAAGAGACAAGTTGGACCCATAGTGATTTTTTTCTTCAATCACTTTCACCTTCACCTTCAGCTGCCTGAATATAATTACAGAATAGACAAAAAAAAATTTGTTTTTTTTTTTTTCCCAAATGAGGCTAAAGGTGGAGAGAGGAGCCTGGGATTTGAGAGTTTATAAAAGGAATATTTATAAAGACTGACCATGGAATCTAAGATGAATAAGAAAGGACAGGTTATGCATGGTGAAAAGAAGTAGGGTCAATGGGCCGGAGATCCCAATTGGGTCAAAGAATTTGTACAGTTGGATTAAAGAAGATTCTAAATTTAGATGAGTTGCAATTATAAGGGCGGATAGTCAGAGAGAAAGACAGAGAAATTTTGAAACATATTTCAGAAGCAATGCATTTAATAGTAATTACAAGGCTTAGTGTATGGCCATGGTAGTGGGTGGCCAAGGTGGGGTGAAAATCAAGAGAGGTGAGATAGTCAAGGGATTGAAAAGCACAGAGACTCTATGGGACCATAGCATTGGTGTGGAGGGGATCCAGAAAGCTGACTTATAGTAGGAGAGGTGAAGAATAATGATATTATAGTGAGATAGTAGGGAAGAAAGGGTGAAGGAAAAGACAGTGAGGTTGGCACTACGGTCTTCAGTGATTGAGAAAGTTGAAGAGGACGGTTGCAGATGGCTGCAACATGGAAGAATAATGGGGGTATAGTTTGATAGCTTGCACTTCAAAAATGTGAGATTTTTAAAGGAAGATGGAGGAATTAATTGATTATAAACTACTGAGAGGCACATGGAGAGCACCTAGCCTCAGCTACAGGTTCTGTGCCACATGACATGTGGAGGTAAAACAACCCCTGTTTGAGAGGTCTGCAAGGAATGGAATATCCTCAGGAAGGAGTCAGGCTTCATTATGAGCACACACTGGGAGGAAAACTCAAAAAAATGTTTGAGGATATAACAGATTTTGCTGGTACAGATCATAAGTTTCAAAACACCTAGTAGAAGAATTGGGCTTGGATGGGAGAGATCAACTATGGCTATGAAATCACATTAGAGGATGCACAAATCTCATCTGGTAATGGCAGGTAAACCAGAACGCAGTATTTGTGAAAATTAAGGTTCTGATTTAATAGGTCTTAAATAGGACTTTAGCGTATCTGAGATTCTTCATTTCTAACTAGCTCCCAGGTAATACTGATGCTGCTGATTTGAGGATCTCACTTTGAAGAGTAAGAGTCTATAGGCTTTGACTAGTGGAAATGGTGACAAGGTTGGGCCCTGTGGGAAGGAATATCGTAGAGGCATACGATGAAGAGAATCTGGAACTCTGGAGCCTCCTTTATTTCTGGAGTATTTAATAGTTGCCACTATTTTTTTAGAAAAAAAATAAGCAGCTCCATAATTTATATATAATTCACATACTATACAATTAAGCCATTTAAAGTGTATAAATGGAGTTTTTAGTATATTTATAGGTTTATACAATCATCACCACAGTCGATTTTAGGACATTTTCATGATCTGGAAAAGAAACCCCAAGGCCATTAACTATCACCGTTCTTATCCCCCTTCCTTCCAATTCCCCCTTCCTCAATCTTAAGCAACCACTAATCTACTTTCTGTCTCTATAGAGTTGTTTGTTCTAGACTTCATATGAATGTAATCATATAATATATGGTCTTTTGCGACAAATGCCTTAACTCATGTTATCAAGATTCATCTATAATGAATAGATGAATCTGCCTTAACTTACTGTGTTATCAAGATTCAGCTGCAATACATACTATATATGTACTTCATTCTATTTTATGTGTGAATAATATCTTACAGAATGAATGTAGTACATTTTGTTTGTCTATTCATGAGTTAATGGACTTTTGAGTTGTTTCCAACTTTTAGCTTTACTATGAAAAATGCTACTATAAGCATTTCTATACAGGATACTTTGTAAAGGTATATTGCATTTCCCTTGGATATGTACTACTTCAGAGAGTGTATATACAGAGGTCATATAGGCATTTAATCATTGATGATTTTCTAGTTTAAGCTTATTTTTATTAAATATATTAATCTCCTTTCAGTTGCTTTTCATTACTATCTCCCCTATTCTTGAGAGCATCCTTAGGTTTAAACTTCTCTGTGCTCTGTTGCAAATAATGTCAACTCCTTTGGGGAGAGATTAGAACTATATGTTTTATGGCCTGCTTCTTCTACCAGGCAAAATTTCAGAGCCCTATCTCTGGGGGGTAGGGGACAGAGTGAATGGCAAGCTCCTCTCTGAGTGACAGACCCATTCTAGTTGAGTGCTCAGTGGAAGTAGGGCAACAACATGGATTTTCTTGCCTCTCCTGGTGTGGAACCACTTCTTCCTGAGTTGGGGAAAGGGCTATTGGAGGCCCATTCTCAGTCTGCCACCCTCAAAGTACAGCCTCTATTCCATGATTTTGGGCTGGAGGAAAGAAGGGAGCTTCTACCTCTCCTCCACACCTGCCCAGAACTTGACCTTATCTTGGGGCAGGATGAGAAATGCTGAAGTCCTGTTCCTCCAGGGAAAAAAACCTGCTGACTTGGTGGGAGAGAGAGGAAACTGCATCACTCTGGAGTGGAATCTCCACCTTACTAAGCTGGGAGATGGTGGGAGGGAGAAATTCGATTCAAATACCAAGTACTTTCCTTTCTTACTGAATTTTCATTGATGTCCTTGAATATGTGTTTCTTCATTTGTTCTTTTGCTCTTAGGACCCTTTCCAGGGGCTTTGAATGATTACTTTTCTTGCTTTGTTTTTTCATTAATTATTTTTTATTAGTGAAATTGTAAGTTTACAGAAATATCATGCATAAAATATATAAGCTGCAGTTACCATATACCACCTGTGCTGGTTTGAAAGGATGTATGTCCCCTAGAAAAGCCATATTTTAATCTAAATCTCATTTTGTAAAAAAGTAGAATAATCCCTATCCAATACTGTATGTTTGAAACTGTAATCAGATCATCTCCCTGGAGATGTGATTTAATCAAGAGTGGTTGTTAAGATGGATTAGGTGACGACATGTCTCCACCCATCTGAGTGGGTCTTGATAAGTTTCTGGAGTCCTATAAAAGAGGAGACATTTTGGAGAATGAAGGAGATTCAGAGAGAGCAGAGCAGAACAACATAGCCATGAGAAGGAGAATCCACCAGCCAGCTACCTTTGGAGATGAAGAAGGAAAATGCCTCCCAGGGAGCTTCATGAAAAAGGAAGCCAGGAGAAGAAGCCAGCAGATGACGCCGTGTTTGCCATGTGCCCTTCAAGATAAGAGAGAAAATCTGACTGTGTTTACCATGTGCCCTTCCACTTGAGAGAGAAACCCTGTACTCCATCAGCCTTCTTAAACCAAGGTATCTTTCCCTCAATGCCTTTGATTGGACATTTCTATAGACTTGTTTTAATTGGGACATTTTCTCAGCCTTAGAACTGTAAACTAGCAACTTATTAAATTCCCCTTTTAAAAGCCATTCCATTTCTGGTATATTGCATTCCAGCAGCTAGCAAACTAGAACACCACCTGTATTAGTTAGGGTTCTCTAGAGAAACAGAATCAACAGGGGACACTCATGTGACCACGGGAACTCAGAGTCCTAAATCCACAGGGCAGGCTGTGAAGCCGACTATTCTCATGGAGGGTCTGGATGAACTCAACAGGAGAGGCTCACCAGCTGAAGCAGGAAGAGAGCCTGTCTCTTTTGAATCCTCTTTAAAAGCCTTCCAGTGATTAGATTGAGCATCACTCATTGCAGAAATAACTCCACTTGGCTAATTACAAATGGAATCAGCTGTGGATGCAGCTGATGTGATCATGATCTAATTCTATGAAAAGTCCCCATTGCAACAGACTGGCCAACACTTGCCCAACCAGACAAACAGGTACCATCACTTGACCAAGTTGACATATGAAGCTGACCATAACAGTATACCCCTTGTCAACTTGGCAGCTATATATATCACATTAAACCATACCTAATTTCTAAATAAAAAATATTAAAATGCACATTTTTTTCTTTCACCTAATAATACTCAACTGTCCTGCATATAACTGGAAACACAGTAACTCTCTCCAGAATAGGGTGCAAGTCCTTGGGTAATATTCATTCATCACAGTCCCCATTTCTGTAACTGATCACGTGGTCATAGTTCATATTTATCACTACCTTCTTCCACTACCCATTCCATGTTCCCTTTACCCTCAGCAAGCACTTCAGCTGGCCGTGATTCTTTGCCTGGTGGGGTGACTCAAACCTTCATTCCTGAAGTTTCAGACCCACTGGTAGTCCTGCCTGGATTGGGTTGTTGCAGTTTTCCATTGATTTTAATCACAGAGCCTGGTAGTACTAAAAGAGGCCCTAGGAGATCTCCTATATCCCAAGAAAACTCTTCTTTACTTCCATTGTATAGTTGCAATCCTATTTCCCTCTGATAGGCAGCATCAATCACCCCAGACAATGATGCAATCCCCTTCTTGGCTTGTTGGTCCAGGGACATGAGTAGCCCAAAGTGACCAGGTGGCAGTCTTAGATTCCAGTTCAATGGAATCATTGTTGTTTCTCCTGGTGGACACACTCCCCCCTTTTTAACTAAAACCTGTAGACCAGCAGAGTTCAAGGTTGCAGGGACAGGAAGCAAAAATTTTCCTAGTGGATCACTAGGGGTAATAGTGAGTGGTACCACTCCCATTTCCACCCCTTGGTTCCTGGAACCATGGATCCTGGCTATGGAAGAAATAGCACCATACAGCGGATGCTGATCACTAGGGGTAATAGTGAGTGGTACCACTCCCATTTCCACCCCTTGGTTCCTGGAACCATGGATCCTGGCTATGGAAGAAGAAATAGCACCATACAGCGGATGCTGATTCAGAGCATATACAGCTTCCTGGAGAACATTACCCTTACCTTTCAAGTTATTGCCACCTAGTTGGCACTGTAATTGAGTTTTCAAAAAGCCATTCCACCGTTCTATCAATCCAGCTGCTTCAGGATGATGGGGAACATGGTAAAACTGGAAAATTCCATGAGCATGTGCCCATTTCCACACTTCATTTGCTGTGAAGTGTGTTCCTTGATCAGAAGCAATGCTATGTGGAACACTATGATGATGGATAAGGCATTCTGCAAGCCAACAGATGGTAGTTTTGACAGAAGCATTGCATGTAGGGAAACCAAACCATAACCAGAGTATGTGTCTATTCCAGTTAGAACAAATCACTGCTCCTTCCATGAAGGGAGTGGTCCAATGTAATCAACCTGCCACCATGTATCTCGCTGGTCACCTCGGGGAATGGTGCCATATTGGGGACTGAGTGTGGCTCTCTGCTGCTGGCAGATTGGGCACTCAGCAGTGGCTGTAGCCAAGTCAGCCTTGGTGAGTAGAAGTCCATGTTGCTCAGCCCAAGCAAAACCTCCATCCCTACCACCATGACCACTTTGTTCATGAGCCCACTGGGCAGTGACAGGAGTTGCTGGGGAAAGAGGCTGACTGGTATCCACAGAACAGGTCATCTTATCCACTTAATTATTAAAATCTTCCTCTGCTGAAGTTACCCTCTGGTGCGCATCCACATGGGACACAAATATCTTCATGTTTTTAGCCCACTCAAAAAGGTCTATTCACATACTTCTTCCCCAGACCTCTTTGTCACCAATTTTCCAATTATGGTCTTTCCAAGTCCCTGACCATCCAGCCAAACCATTGGCAACAGCCCAAGAGTCAGTATACAAACACACCTCTGGCCAGTTTTCCTTCCAAGCAAAATGAAGAACCAGGTGCACTGCTTGAAGTTCTACCCACTGGGAGGATTTCCTCTCACCACTGTCCTTCAAGGACACCCCAGAAACTTTCAGGTGGTACCTGCATATCATGCTGAAACATCTGTAAACCAGGCCCGAGTTTTCTCTTCCTCAGTCAATTCACTGTAAGGAACTCCCCAAGAGGCCATAGTTCTGGTCTGGGAAAGAGAAGGTAATGTGGCAGGAGTGGAGACCATGGGCATTTGGGCCACTTCTTCATGTAACTTACTTGTGCCTTCAGAACCTGCTTTGGCCCTATCTCGTATATACCATTTCCATTTTACAATACAGTGCTGCTGTGCACGCCCAACTTTGTGGCTCATGATAGGCAACTCAGGTCTCATGGTAACTTGGTGGCCCATGGTCAAGCATTAAGTCTCTACTAAGTCTCTACTAAGGCCCAGTAGGAGGCCAAAAGTTGTTTCTCAAAAGGAGAGTAGTTATCTGCAGCAGATGGTAAGCTTTGCTCCAAAATCCTAAGAGTCTGCATTGTGATTCTCCTATAGGGGCCTGCCAAAGGCTCCAGACAGCATCTCTATTTGCCACTGACACTTCCAGCACCATTGGATCTGCTGGATCATATGGCCCAAGTGGCAGAGCAGCTTGTACAGCAGCCTGGACCTGTTGCAGAGCCTCCTCTTGTTCAGGTCCCCACTCAAAATTAGCAGCTTTTCTGATCACTTGATAAATGGGCTGGAATAGCACACCCAAATGAGAAATATGGTGTCACAAAAATCCAAAGAGACCGACTAGGCGTTGTGCCTCTTTTTTGGTCGTAGGAGGGGCCACATGCAGCAACTTCTTCACCTTAGAAGGGATATCTCGACATGCCCCACACCACTGGACACCTAGAAATTTCACTGAGGTGGAAGGCCCTGTATTTTTGTTGGATTTGTCTCCCATCCTCTGACATGCAAATGCCTTACCAGTGAGTCTAGAGTAGTTGCTACTTCTTACTCACTAGGTCCAGTCAACATGATATCATCAAAATAATGGACCAGTGTGATGTCTTGTGGGAGGGAGAAATGATCAAGTTCCCTGCGGACAAGATTATGACATAGGGCTGGAGAGTTGATATACCCCTGAGGTAGGACAGTGAAAGTATATTGCTGACCTTGCCAGCTTAAAGCAAACTGTTTGTGGTGGTCCTTACTACTAGCCATTGAGAAAAAAACATTTGCCAGATCAATAGCTGCATACCAGGTACCAGGGGATGTATTGATTTGCTCAAGCAATGATACCACATCTGGAACAGCAGCTGCAATTGGAGTTACCACCTGGTTGAGTTTACGATAATCCACTGTCATTTTCCAAGACCCATCTGTTTTCTGCACAGGCCAAATAGGAGAGTTGAATGGGGATGTGGTGGGAATCACCACCCCTGCATCCTTCAAGTCCTTAAGAGTGGCAGTAATCTCTGCAATCCCTCCAGGAATCTGGTATTGCTTCTGATTTACTATTTTGCTAGGTAGGGGCAGTTCTAGTGGCTTCCACTTGGCCTTTCCAACCATAATAGCCCTCAAAGCACAAGTTAGAGAGCCAGTGTGGGGATTCTTCTGGTTGGTCAGTATGTCTATACCAACTATACATTCTGGAACTGGGGAAATAACTATAGGACAGGTCTGGGGGCCCAATGGACCCACTGTGAGATGGACCTGAACTAAAACTCCATTGATCACTTGACCCCCATAAGCCCTCACTCTGACTGGTGGACCAGAGTGACGTTTTGGGCCCCTGGAATTAATGTCACTTCTGAACCAGTGTCTGATAATCCCCAAAATATCTGATCATTTCCTTTTCACAGTTACCCTGGTAAAAGGCCTTTGGTCTCCTTGGGGAAGGCTTGGAGGAAGATTAACAGTACAAATTTATGGCAATGTAACAGGGTTCTCCCCCAGTGGGACTGGGCCTCCCCTTCATTCAAGGGTTTCAGGGTCTGTAAACTGTTTCAAGTCTGGAAATTTATTAAGGGGCCATGACTCTGTGTTTTTGTAATTCAGGTTAGACATCTGTTCACTTGACCTAGAACTCTTTAGTTTATACAGCTCCAACAAGAATTTAGTAGACTGCCCTTCTATTGTATTTCTAGGTAACCCATGATTTATTAGCCAATGCCACAAATCTCTGCACGTCATATAACTTTGACTCCTGCTTTGAGTTTGTTGTCTATTATAATAGCTATGTCTACCCTGTCTTTCACAATTAAGTGCTGCCACCTGGCTTCTGCCAACTTGGGATCCCATCATCCCCATTGTGTTTAAGGATTCCAGCTCAGTGACAGCAATTCCTACAGTAATATCTGACCTACAGAGAAGTGCAATTACAGAGCTCTTCAGGGATGATGGTGCTAGTCTCACAAATTTATTTCTCACTGTTTTGGTAAAATATGCATCCTCCGGACATTCCTGGGGTGTAAGAGCAGACTTTGCATGATAAATCCACTCTAACATTCCAATTTCTTTAAGCCTCTGGATCCCCTCATCTACATTATACCAGGGCAGTTCTGGCATTTCAACCTCAGGTAACGTTGGCCACCTTTTGATCTATGTTTCAACCAACCATCCAAACAAACTGTTCATACTTTTCTAACCCCTCAAGCTCTAACATTGAATGCAGAATCTCTGCTTAGTGGACCCATATCAATAAATTCAGCCTGAACCAGCCTTATATTCCTCCCACCATTATCCCACACCCTTAAAATCCATTGCCACACATATTCCCCTGATTTCTGTCTATATAAATTGGAAAACTCACACAGTTCTTTTGGAGTATAACGTACGTCCTCATGTGTGATACTTTGTACCTCACCTTTAGGGACCTGTTGGGACTTTAGTCTAGTTATAGGTCTGGAAAAAATGAGGGCTGGTGAGGGTGGATCATGAAAGGAATTAGAAATATCTTCCAAACCATTTGCTGCAGGGCTCTCATTTGCAGTTTCATCTGGTGAAACAGGATTAATCACTCTAGGACTAATCCCTTCAGGAGGGCGTGGATGGCCAACTCCTCAAGGCAGGCTGGAGGTGGGGTGACTATGTACTCAGGGAAAACCACTACAGGTTTATCTAGAGAAGACTCAGCATGACCTAGGGTTTCAACCTCACCCCCTACATCATTATCAATCCATATGTCACCATCCCATTTTTCAGGGTCCCACTCCTTTCCAATCAATGCCCTCACTTTAACAGCAGACACCATGCAACATTGAGATTTCAGTTTATGTTGCAAAGCTGCTACTCTAACAGTAAGATTCTGAGTTTGATTTTCAGAGATCTCAAGTCTACAGCTACAGGAAATAAGATTTTCCTTCAGCATACACGTAGAAACATCTACATCTGTCAGACGGCGCTTAAGCTACTCATTTGAAGTCTTAAACCCTTCTTTTTCACTCCTTAATGTAGCCAGTGTATCTAGCAACAACCAGCCAACATCTCTATACCTCTTATTTCCATGAAACTCTGTAAAGGTGTCAAAAACATTATCCCCCAGAGCTTAGTTTCTTACAAGTGAAGCATTAGGAGAATTGAATGGTGATATTTTGACTATCTGTTTTGCCAACTCACTCCATGGATTGGGAGTGTCATTCTGATTATGGGAATCAGAGTCCTTAGTGCCAGTGAGTCCAGTCAGAGTAGAAAACCATTCATAAAAACCCATTTTTAAGATTCTGTTTCTTAAGAACCACTCCTGGTACCAAGATGTATTAGTTAGGGTTCTCTAGAGAAACAGAATCAACAGGGAACACTCGCCAATATAAAATTTACAAAAGTGTCTCATGTGACCACAGGAACACAGAGTCCAAAATCCGCAGGGCAGGCTGTGAAGCCGACTATTCTCATGGAGGGTCTGGACGAACTCCACAGGAGAGGTTTGCCAGTTGAAGCCGTAATAGAGCCTGTCTCTTCTAAATCTTCCTTAAAAGGCTTCCAGTGATTTGATTGAACATCGACCATTGCAGAAGACACTCCCCTTGGCTGATTACAAATGGAATCAGCTGTGGATGCAGCTGACATGATCATGATCTAATTCTATGAAATGTCTTCATTGAAACAGGCAGGCAAGCACTTGCCCAACCACTTGGTACCACCACTTGGCCAAGTTGACACATGAAGCTGACCATGACACTACCCTGTTATTAACACCTTGCACTGATGAGGTATATGTTATAATTCATGAAAGAGCATTTTTATAATTGTGCTATAAACTATACTGCATCATTTACAATAGGGTTCACTGTGTTGCACAGTCCTATGTTTCTTCTTTTAATTTTTATTATAGTAACATATATATGACCTAAAATTTCCCCCTTTTAATCACATCACGTATATAATTTAATGCTGTTAATTTCAGTCAAAATATTATGTAACAGTCATCACCATTCATTACTAAAGCTTTATAATCAACCCCAATAGAAATTCTGTAAAATTTAAGCATTAACTCCCATTTTCTACCCTCACCACTTGGGTAACCTATATTCTAGATTGTGATTCTATGAGTTTTCTTATTTTAATTATTTCATATTAGTGAGTTCATACAATATTTTTCATTTTGTGTCTGGCTTATTTCACTCAGCATAATGTCCTCAAGGTTCATTCATGTTGTAGCATGAATCAGAACTTCATTCCTTTTTGGCTGAATAATATTCCATTATATGTATATACCACATTTTGTTTATCCAGTCATCATTGATGGATTCTTGTGTTGCTTCCAACATAAGGCAATTGTGAATAATGCCACAATGAAGATCAGGTGCAAATATCTGTTCACATTCTTCCTTGCTTTCAATTATTGGGGTATAGACCTAAGAGTGGGATTGCTGGATATGTGGTAATTCTATATTTAACTTTTGGAGGAACTGCTAAAATGTCTTCCACAGAGGCTGCACCATTTTACAGTCCCACCAGCAATAAATAAGAGTTCCTTTTTCTCCACATCCTATCCAATACTTGTAATTTTGTTTCTTTTTTTAATAATAGCGATTATAGTGGGTGTGAAATAGTTTCTCATTGTGGTTTTGACTTGCATTTCCATAATAGCTAATGATGTTGAGCATCTTTTCATGTGCTTTTTAGCCATTTGTATATCCTCTTTGGAGAGATATCTGCTAATGTCTTTGCCAATGTTTGAATTGGGTTGTCTTTTTATTGTTGGGTTGTACAGTGCTTTTATGTATTCTGGATCTAAACCCATATCTGATATGTGATTTCCAAATATTTTCTACCATTGAGTAGGTTTCTTTTCACTTTCATGAAAAGTCTTGATACACAGAAGTTTCTAATTTTGAGGAGGTCCCATTTATGTATTTTTTTCTTTTGTTGCATGTGCTTTGAAGAAATCATTGCCTAATACAAGATTCTGAAGATGCTTCTCTATGTTTTCTTCTAGGAATTTTATAGTCCTAGTTCCTATATTTAGGCCTTTGATCAATTTTGAATTAAGTTTTTATGTACTGTGAGATAAGTGTCCACCTTCATTTTTTTGCATATGAATATCTAGTTCTCCCAGCACCATATGTTGAAGAAATTATTCTTTTCAATTGAGTGGACTGGGCAGCCTTGTTGAAAATCAATTGGCCATATATAAGGTTCTATTTCTGAACTCTCAATACGATTCCACATTTCTGTATATCTGTGTTTAACCTGGTATCATGCTGTTTTGAATACTGTAGGTTTGTAGTTAAGTCTTAAGTCAGGAAGTGCTAGTCCTTCAACTTCTTTCTTCTTTTTCAAGATGTTTTTTAGCTATTCCTTGCCCCTTACTCTTCCAAATAAATTTGATGATGACTTTTCCATTTCTGCAAATTAGGCTGTTGAAATGTTGATTGGGATTGTTTTGCATCTGTAAATCATTTTGGGTAGAATTCATGTTTTGACAATATTTAGTCCTTTAATCCATGAACATAAAATATTCTTTGATTTATTTAGATTTTCCTTAATTTATTTTAGCAAAGTTCTGTAGTTTTCTATGTATAAGTACTTTGCTTCTAAATCTGTATATAGCTCCTTGGTTAAATTTATTCTGAAATATTTTATTCTTTAGTTGATTTTAAGTTTTTTTTTTCTTGATTTCCTCCTTAGGTTGCCCACTTCTGTGTATAGAAACACCATTAATTTTTAGGTGTTGATATTTTACCCTACCACTTGGCTGAATTTGTTTATTATCTCTAGTAGCTTTGTTGTAGATTTTTCAAGACTTTCTATGTATAGGATCATGCCATCTGCAAATAGTGAAAGTTATCCTTCTTTCAAATTTGGATGTCTTTTATTTCAGTAGTGGATTTTAACAAAGTTCTGTAGTTTCCTATGTATAAGTTCTTTACTTATAGATTTGTGTATAGCTCCTTGGTTAAATTTATTCTGAAATATTTTATTCTTTCGTGCTATTTTAAGTGGATATTTTTTTGGCAGTGGATTTTTCATATATGCTTCTTCTTACCATGTTTAGAAAGTTTCCTTCTATTCTTATTTTTTTAAGTGTTTTTATCAAGAAAGGATGCTGAATTTTGTCACATGCCTTTTCTGCCTCAATTGCAATAATCAGGTATCTTTTTTCCCTTTGCTTTATGAATGTGATTTATTGTATTAATTGACTTATATTGAATCACCCTGCATACCTGGCATAAATTCCACTTGATTATGCTGTATAATTATTTTAAGATGTATTGGATTTGATTTACTAGTATTGTGTTGAGGACTTTTGCATCTGTATTTGTAATAGAAATTGTTGTGTAATTTTCTTTTCTTGCAGTATCTTTATCTGACTTTGGTATTAGGGTGATGTTGGCCTCATAGAATGAGTTAGGTAGTATTCCTTCCTATTCCATTTTTTGGAAGAATTTGAGCAGGATTGGCATTAATTCTTCTTGGAATGCTTGGTGGAATTTACATTTTAAGCCATCTGACCCTGGCCTTTCCTTTGTTGGGGGATTTTTAATGATTGATTCAATCTCTTTAATTGGTCTTTTGAGATCTTTTATTTATCCAATAGTTAGTGTAGATATCCTTATGTTTTAGAAACTTGTTCATTTCATATAAATTGTTTCATTTGTTGGCATACAGTTGTTCTTAGCATCCTCTGATGACCCTTTTTGTTTCTATGTTGTCAGTATAATGACCTCCCTCTCATTACTGATTTTATTTATTTGCATCTTCTTTTTTTTCTTTGTGAGTTTAGCTAATGGTTTGTCAATGTTATTAATCTTTTAAACTAGCCAAATTTTGGTTTTGCTAATACTCTCTTTTTTAATTCTTGATATCATTTATTTCTGCTCTAATCTTTGTGATTTCTTTCATTTTGCTTCCTTTGGGTTTAGTTTGCTGTTCTTTTTCTAGTTGCTTGAGGTGTGTAGTTGAGTCTTTGATTTTAGCTCTTTCTTCTTTTTAATGTAAGCATTTAGGGCTGTTAATTTCCCTCTCAGCACTATCTTCTTTGCATCCCATAAATTTTGGTATTTTGTATCTTCATTTTCATTCTTCTAAAGATTTGCTCCTCCCTCTTTTGCATTTTCTTTAATGCATTGATTTTTTTCGGTTTGTCATTTTAACTTCCATGTATTTGTTGATTGTCCAGTTGTCTGTCTTTTGTTGATTTCCAACTTCATTCCGTTGTGGTCAAAGAAAATGCTTTGTATAATTTGAATCTTTTAAAGTTTATTGAGACTTGTTTAGTGACTGAATATATATTCTATAGTAGAGAATGATCCATATATGCACTTGATAAGAATGTATCTTTTGTTGTTTGGGGGTGCAGTGTTCTATATATCTGTTGAGTTTAGTTCATTTTTGATGTTATTTCAGCTTTCTGTTTTCTTATTGATCTTCTGTCTAGATGGATGTTCTATTGACGAGAATGGGGTATTAATGTCTCTAACAATTATTGTAGAGGTGTCTGTTCCTCCCTTTAGTTTTGCCAGTATTTTGTACATTTCATGCTGTCTCTCTCATCCCTGAGACACTGGTTCATTTTTTTCTGTTCCTTTCACTATTTTTCTTCTGATGTATGATTTTGATTGTCCTGTCTTCTAGTTTGCTGATTCTTTCTTCTGCCAGTTCTTATCTGCTATTGTATGCCTTTAGATATTTTTAATCTTCTTTGTGTCTTTCGTCCCCGTAATTTCAGTTATGCTTATTTTTAAAATCTTGAATTCTTCTTTATGCTCACATATTTTCTTCTTAATATTCTTTTTTTTTTTCCCCCTATGGGCAGGCACTGGGAATCAACCTGGGTCTCTGGCATGGCAGGTGAGAATTTTGTCACTGAGCCACAGTCGCACCACTCTTCTTAATATTCTTTAGCTCTATATCCATCGTGAGTTTATTTCTATCCATATTTCCTTCATTTACTTGATTTAATTTAGGGAATTTTTTGACTCCTTTGATTAGCTGTTCTAAATTCTGTGTCTCCTCTGAAATTTTAATTTATTCCCTTGATTGAACCATGTCTTCCTTTTTCTTATTATGCCTTTGTGATTTTTTTTCCTGTCTTGGCATCTGATTATTTTGATGAATTAATTCTGAACATCAATTTCTTCCTCCTGCCAAGGAGTTTATTGTTGATTGACTTTGTGTTGTCTCTTCTTTGCTACTTGGAACAACTTATTCTTGACCTTTAGCGTAATCTCTGTTTAACTGTTCAGATTTTCTCATTTCTTCTGTATGTGATTCTTGCCCTGAATATGTGATTCAATCATTTTAAAGTTTCCTTTTTTGTGTACAGTTGTTTCACCTTCAGGAGAAAGCTTCCTTTCCTCTGTACCTTTTTCAGGAATGCTGATCTGTTCTATTTGTTTTTGTGCAGAATTTTCTCTCCAGCTCCTGTAATTTGTTTAAATTCTCTTCCTCAGTGTCCCTTTTTTATTACACTTTTCAATTCTGGGAACTGTCCTATCTTACAACAATTCAGTTCTCACCCCACCCACCCCTTTTATTTCTGTGAGACTTTTCAGCATCCGTTTTTTTTCCCCATTAGGGTATCCCATCCCAGGGAGCCAGGTGGGGTCAAACCAGAAAGGTCTGTTTTACACTTAGGTGGTACAGCAAACAGACTGGATTGAGAGTGTGTGCCTTTTCCCAACAGTTTTGTCACTGTCTCTTTTTTCTTCTGAGGGTACTTATGTATGTGGCCCTTCTCTGCCACTTGTGGTCCACCCTGGGTCTCTGCAGCCTTGGGTCATTGCTCCTGGACACACAGGTTCTAACTTGCTGCTTTGAGTGGCTCTATGGTCTGCATCCGTGCCAGACTTGGGTAACTATGCCTGGGCCATGCTGCCTCTATGTCACTCCCAAGGTAGGTGGGGACCTAGTGAGGTGGAAGGAGAGAGTCCATACAGGTTGGTCCAGGATGCCAATCTCCTACTTTATTCTAATGTTTATCTTTTTCTTTGATTCAGCATTCGTGGAATCCTTACCAAGTCTCTATTATACTTCAGAGATCCAAGCAAGTGGGATTTGTCTTTTTATTAGTTGATTCTTAGGGGAAACTTCCAGGTAATGTCTCATCTTCATGTTGATGACACCACTGAGTGTTTACTTTTTGTTAAATAATTTGTGCCAGTTTCATTGGGAACAGATCAGCAGAGCTCCTCACAATGTTATGCCAGATATTGATCATTAACATATTCTGTCCACCTACTATTTACCCATTAGTGAAAGAAATATCTTCCATCCTAAATAGCACAAGATGGTCAAATGTATGATACCCAGCATGGGAGAAACAATATTGCAGCAGTGTATTAGTCACATATACTTACAGACCAGGAGAGGGCATCATGAGCTGTGCAAAGCCATTTTGGGAGGTGGGAGGTATGTTTGGGAGCAGGGAGAACCTGTAGGGGCTATGGAAGGCAGGCTCTGTAGTAACCAGATGGTAGAATAGCCCCTGGTTATTACAAGATGATCTGATTGGTTTGTGTGATTCCACCAGCTGGCAGGGAACTGAAGCCCATCAGGTTGAGGAATCAGTAGAATAGGACTTATCCAATTAACAGGGGAACAAGCTGGGTGGGGTGCCTTTCTTGCTGAAAGAGTCACATATCTTGTGACAGCCATGGATCTCATGGTTAAGCCTTTGGGACTCTGTGAGGCTCAAAGATGTAGGACAACCCTTGAAATGCTTAAAATACATACCACCTGTTTTGGTTTGCTAAAGCTACCAGAATGCAATATACCAGAAATGGAATGGCTTTTCAAAAGGGAATTTATTACATTGCATATTTACAGCTCTGAGGCCATAAAAATGTCCAAACTAAGGAATTCAGAGAAAGATACCTTGGCTCAAGAAAGGCCCATGTCTGTCACATGGGAAAGCATGTGGCTACTGTCTGATGGTCCTTGTTCCTGTTCTGTTGCTTCCAGTTTCTGATGCCAGTGGTTTCCTCTCTAAGTATCTGTGGGTCTTCTCTTAACTCCTTTGGTTCGGGTTTGCTTTGCATCTCATGGGAAGGTACATGGTGACATCTACTGGACTCTGTATCTTCAAACATCCCTGTGTAGGCATCTGCTTTCTCTGTCGGCACTCCAAGCATCTTCAAATGTCTGCATCTCTGTCAGCTCTCAAGCTATCTCTAAAATGTTTCCTCTTCTAAAGGACGCCAGTAAACTAATCAAGTCCCACCTTGTATGGGCAAAGTCATATCTCCGTCTAATCAAAAGGTCACACCCACAATTGGGTGTGTCACATCCCATGGAAATTATCCAATCAAGGTTTCCACCACACAATACTGAATCAGGATTGAAAGAAATATGACTGCCCATACAAGATTGGATCAGGGAAAAGGACAGGATTTTCTGGGGTACTTAACAGCTTCACACCGGCACACCACCATTTCTGAAGGTCATCTTTTATACTTTGATTCCTCATCTTTGTTTTTCTGAATCTGAAGCACCTGTGTTGGACATATATTTGCTGTAATACCTGTATTCCAACAGGATCATTTGCTCTTTGGAGCCAGAGATTGTGGAGCATAGTGGAACATTGCCAGATCATGAGTCATAAGACCTCAT
The DNA here is from genome assembly GCF_023851605.1 of Tamandua tetradactyla. Classification (NCBI taxonomy): domain Eukaryota; kingdom Metazoa; phylum Chordata; class Mammalia; order Pilosa; family Myrmecophagidae; genus Tamandua; species Tamandua tetradactyla. Next base: position 33,257,787 of record NC_135346.1, read on the forward strand.
TTTAATTACCATTTCCATCTCTAACTAGCTACGGGAAACAATGAAGAAAAATTACCTTTCTGATAATTTTTGTATGTGAAGGAGGATAATCATGCCTTTCCCACCTACCAGTAAGTATTATGAGTGTCAAATAGAACTTAAAACTGTCTTGTAAGTTCTAAAACAAAATGATATAATAATGGATTATTACAGGGCTGGAATTTCTCTGGTACACACCAACTTGACATAATGGCTAGTGCCTGGTGTGATCCATCTGTGCCTCTGCCATCCCAATGGTTAAATATTTTTCATATATTTTTTAATAGTGTGCTTGATAACTGTTATTATTGTTTATTCTATATCTTTATACAGTGACAGCAGAAAAATGGACAGGGAATAGCTATTGAATGAGAGTTGTTATCACAAGGTGGGTAAAATATATGAACACCTATCCCAAAGCATACTGAATGAAAAGTGAAAGTAATTTCAGAAGTCTGTGGAATAAGAGCTTTTCTAATCATGATTCTGTCACTTTTACTAGGAAGCATTAAGATATTAGGTCTTCTTCCATGTAATACATTCTAAAGTGATATAATCACGATTTCTTATCTTTGCTTCCTCATGAGATTATACCTTTTACATTATTGTTGATTAATATCTGATTCATGCAAGTGCACTCAGCCAAGGGAAGAGTGTAGGCACAGTCAAACTTTGATTAATCTTAGCAATTTTTTTTTATTTAGCAGAACTATCTGTTCCCAAATTTGTTATGGGTTCTTAGGTCAAAATTTCTTCAAACTCCTCATAGATGGGTTACTATATGGAGAAATGTTTTAATGAAAGCAGCCTATTATGTACCAGGAAAAATATTTATTTTATTTCCTTTTTATTGAGGATTTTTCTTTTAGTGAGGATTGATTTTTCAATGTCCCTGGAGATGACATAAAAAGGTGTTTTGTGGAGTTCAAGTTCTGTCCTCTTTCATCAGTTTTGAGATCTTAACCAAGTTATTAACTTATGTAAGCATCAGCATCAGGTTCCTCATCTGTAGAATTTGGATAATTATAGTATCTTCCTGATAGGAGCATTGTGAAAATTGTGACAATATTCATGAAGTAAATAGCAGAGTGTTAACCCATAATAAGTGCTAGTTATTGTTATTATTGCTCTAAAAGAATTTGGATAAAGGATTTGCATCCAGAATTTATAAGAACTCAATAGAAGGAAAACATACAGCCCAATAAAGAAGATGAACAAAAGATTAAAACAGATACTTCATGAAAGATGATATACAGAATGAAAATAAAGCATAGGAAAAGATGCTCAACATCATTATTCACTAGGAAATGCATATTAAAACCACAACAAGATACTATTTCACACCCATCAGAATGATTAAAATTACAGTACCAATACCAGTACCAATGACCATACCAAGTATTGATGAGAATGTAGAACAACTAGAGCTCTGATGCACTGCTCGTGGGAGTATAAAATGGTAAAACCATTTTAGAAAGCTGTTTGGAAATTTCTTTAAAAGATAAGCATAACCCTATATATGACCCAACCATTCCACTCTTAGGTATTTACCCAAAATAAATGAAAATGCGTGTCCAAGCAGTGGTTGGTATACAGAGCCTTTCTATCTTCATTTGTAATAGGCCCAAACTGGGAACAATGCAAATTCCCATCGACAGATGCCTATGTAAACGAACTGTTGTATATCCATCCAACGAAATACTGTTCATCAATAGAAAGAAATGAATTTTTGATACCCACACCAGCAAGGATGAATCTCAAATATGCTGAGTGAAAGAGGCAAGATAAAAATACTTACTATATGATTCCATTTATATAAAATTCTAGAAAATGTAAACAGTAGTGACAGAAAGTAAATCATCGGTTTCTTGGAGCTAGGATGGCAAGTGAATAGGAACATCAGGAAAGAGTATACAAGAGGACATAGGGAAATTTTCAGGGGTGTGGATATGTTCATTATCTTGATTGTATTGTTTATAACGATTTCACAAGTGTCTACATATGGCAAAACTTGTTGAATTGAGCACTTTAAGCATGTGGAATCTACTGTATGTCAATTATTGCTCCATAAAGCTGTAAAGAGAAAAATAAAGTATGGCAGCTTTCACCCTTCATTTCCTTCCCTATGTCTCTAAGCCTGGAAGGCCTCCATAACCTGATAGCCTCTTATTATGAGCCCCATCCATTACTGAACCTTCTACTCCACTTAGACTGTTTATTTCACCCCCTGCCATGTATGGCTTGATGACTCCTGCCTTCCTGCCTCTGTGTTAATGTTATCCCCCTACAGGTCTACTGTTTGCTTTTCCTGATAATTACACCTCTTTTGGGACCACATCGAAAAAGCTCTTTCATTTTTTCATTAAACACACATTTATTGGGTGCCTGTTAGGAAACAGACCTTGTGCTTAGAGGTAGGTATCCACAGGTGATCAAGACAGCTCCAGTGTCTGCTCTCATGTGATCCTCATAATATGGTCAGAGACACAAAGAAGTAGATTGCTGTGCAGTTATGAGCATTTTTTTTTATAATCAGTCTTTGACCATCCTTTATGTTATCAAGGAATTCTCCATTGGAGGTTATTCATGGATCACAGGACCCATTTCTCCCTAATGATATTTAATTAGGACAGATGATCCTTTTTCCACCCCTGGCTCAGGCATATAATCTAGGACTGATAACTAAATGTTTCTGCCCAGTGTCTGGAAATGTTGAAAATAAAGAAGAGGCATAGGGACAGGTAGGTGCTGTTGATGGGGGTACGAGCAGAATCAGAAGTTAATAGGAACAAGGCAAGTACCCGGGTGTCTTTGCCAGTGTCAGCATTTCAGGGAGACCATGCTTGTGGGGACCTTTAGTTCTTTCCTGTTCTCAGAGGTTTGTTCACACTACTTTCTCTATATGTCTACCCAATAGATTTCCCACAGATTTCCTTTCTTTTCTGTTTAATTTAACTATACTGTACCAATGATGTAGTAAGTGCTAGGAAAATTATTGCCCTTTGGAGGAAATGGTCCAGCTTCTCTCTGAAGTAGTTATTGCCCTCTTAAACTCTTTTTTTTTTTTTTTTTTTAGCTATGAGAAGAATGTTGAAACATTTCAACATTTGGCAACTAAGGTTTAATGTTTCACATAAACTTCTAGAAGGGGCAGAAAGGAGACATATCCTTAATTAGAAACTGCCCCATTTTTGTCCACCCTACATTTTCCCACAGTAATCCTGGCATAAACATGTTCTAGGAATTGGTGAGTGGTATTAGATCTGTCTTTCCTTGCATTATGGTGGTAATAAATTTGAGTCTAGTGTTTGGCCAGTACTGATGGTGGGAAGACAAAAAAGACTACTATCTTCTGAGAATTTTTAGTCCTTGGGGCCAGGAAAAAAGAGAAAAAAACAGCAATATATAGTCATGATCAGTTTACTAGAATCTCTGAGTTTGGGGTGAAAGCCACTCCAGCTATTAATAATAGGTCCTGTTCCTCTCCACGTGCTGGTTCTTGCATTGCTCCCTGAGTGTCTATTTATCTCTCTCAAGGACTTGTATACTTTTTGGGTCTCTTGCATTTAAATATATAAACTCAATATAACATTCAGTTTAGTTTTGCTGGTTTGAGATCTTCTCCTATTGTTCTTCAGTGGTTTCATGGGTCCCTTCTTAGATCATTGCCACTTTCTGATAAACAGGGTATCATAATACTAAGTGCATGAGTTCTGAAGTCAGACTGCTTAGACATAAATCCTACTTTCCCCACTTTCTAGTTTACTTAAGCTCTCTTAGTTTTAGCTTCCTACACACTAATAATGCTGCCTACCACATATGGTTGTTGTGAGGATGGGATAGTCCAAGTAAAATGCGGCATTGTTTGGTATATTGGTGATGCTCCGTACGTGTTAGCTATCACCATTTTACTGGCTTCATAAGTGGCTTGACACATATATTAAATCACTGTCACTCAAGGTGATAAAGCAGTGTTTATTGGACAGTAGCACTGATGTAGTGTCTCGAAGAGTGCCAAGATCACCCTCCAAGAACATGTACTCACATAGATTCCAATATCACAGAGGAGAAGAGACAGAAGTTTAGAAGACAAGCAGGTAATAAAAAAAATAGTTTGGAGTCCCAGAGCAAGAGGCATATCAGGAATTGAGGTAGTCAAAATTCAACCAAAGCACAGGTAGGTAAAGCAAGCCTACAAATTAAGGGCAATTAGTCAAGGTTATCTGGGTCATGATTATGCAGATAAAAAATCTGGATCCAAAGCAATGTCAATCTGAATGGTAAAATGGCAATTCATTTCAGAGATCAGTATTAATTCCTAAGGAGAAAGGATCCTTATATAGTTCTCAGTAAATGTGGATACTGTGAGACCCAAGTGGAAAATGGTAAAATGATTTCCAAGGCTAAGGAAGGCCTACAAATGTGATGTCATAGAATAAAACATCCACAAAGCACAAAGTTGCATATATTCATCCTTTTTACACTTTTTTTTTTTTAGCTTATTCTCAGCTAAAAGCTCATGAGTAGATGAAAATTTGGGTAGAGAAAAAAGTGACTGAAGCAATATCATTTATTCTTTGGAAACATATTAACTTGGTTGGTAATTTAGAAAAGTACAGAAGAGACATTGTCAATTGTGCAATGGCGACACTTTTGAAATCATCACATAAAATATTTGATGCTTAAAAAATTTTAAATAATGGAAAATCACTGTTCCTCTTAATGAGTGCAGAGCCAGAAAGGACCATCTATCATCATGCAGAGTGTCTTCTTGGCATGTGAACCTGACTGGCAGTGTTATCCCAGCATGCCGAATGGCATCTCAGGCATCTGTGTGCAGAGCCCTTCCAGAGACCAAAGGACGGGTAGCAGCAGTGATATGAAGGAGATGAGGACTTTATGCAGCAGATTTTGATTGTTGTATACACATGGCTGTTTGCCAGCTCCCAGCTAGTGCCCCCTCAATAGGAATTTCCCAACCTCCAAGCTACTGCTGGCAGATTGAACAGGAACAGAGGATGTACAAGAATACAAAAGAAAGTGGCAGTAGTTTGGAGGTGAACCCTGTCAGAGATCATTGTTCATGCTCAGATTAAAGAGAATTCTGGAAGGTCAACACCATAGGAATTGTTCAAAGTAGACCATTGAATCCTCTGGGCTACCCTACTTACTTCCTTTCCTGTCTTCAGTACTCCCTACTTCACTCCCAACCTTCATCCTTCCCTTCATTACCTCTTGCATTTCCCCAGAGCATTAGATGCTTGAAAGATCCCAAGTTAAATAAAATGTAATCCCTGCTACCAAGGAGCATTGGACTAGGAGTTAGAACAGCAACTTCTAATGATCCAGATGACTTGAGTAAGTCTCCTTGCTTCTTGGAGCACTATTTTGCCTTATTTTAAAAACTAGGAAAAGGTTTTGTAACTCTAAAAGTTTAGTCTTTAAATATCACTTAAATGGGCTAGGTATTCTGCTAAGAACTTTATTTGATTCTTGTAAAACTGAAACAAGTAAGTACTATTATTATACTTCCCATTTTACAGATGAGGAAATTAAGTGTTAAAGAGACTGTAGATGATATCTTAGACAGCTAATAAATAAAAGAATTGGAATTTGCACCCAGGCAGTTTGACGTGAGGGTCTTCACACAGTCACTACACTCTTGCCTTTTTTTGAGGCCAAGCAGGTTTGTTTAACTGCCGGCTTAACTGGAGCTAATAGATATGGCACAGTGTCAGCATTACCTATGTTCAAACTCCAGCTCCATACCTTCTAACTGAATGTTTTTAAGCAAATTACTTAACTCCTCTGTGCCTTAATTATAGGCTATCAATGAGTTAATACCAAATTCTGGATTAGAAATGGTGTCATACTGTTTTCCTTTTTGCTAGTTAATGACAATTGATTTCCTGATCCATAATATCTCTTCCTTCCCCATTTCAGTGTCATGGTGTCTGAGATGTCATTATTAAAATGTAATTCCTTCTAACAAAGCATTATCCTTTTAATAAGATCCTCTTATTAATAATAAAAATATTGACTAGGATTGAGTGATTATACGTTATTTATACATCATCTCATTTATCCCTCACAGCAACCATATAAGTTATGTCTGTATAGCATATGTGCAATAATTTTTCCTATTTTGCTTATAGGAAAATTGAGGCTCAGAGAAATGCCCAAGAACATACAACTTGTGATTGGTGCAACTATGAATCTCTCCAGATCTCTCTGATTTTAGAATCAGTTTCCTAACGATTATGCTATTCAGGATGCCTAGAAAAGTTAGGGTAGCAGTATTATTAAATAAATATGTACTCATTTGTTTCTGTCTTCATTTCTCCCACAAGAAAGGAACCATAGCCTTGTGAAAAGCATGTGGAAGGTGTGGCCATTTAAAAAGAGAGAAAAAATTCTGAAAAAATCTTCCCTGGGCTGCAGAGAGCTGGTTATGGAGATTAATTTGGCTTTCCTTGTCTGGCTTTGCACTCATGCTGGGGTTGCTGCTGGGAGACACGGCAGCCCTGATTCCAATTAGAATCCCAGAGGCTCAGGGCTGGAAGAGAATCTGTAGCTTTGTGGCTTTCAGTCCTGTCTCACAAAGGCACACTCTCAATGACAACATAAAGTGTTTTTTCCCCTTTCTCTTGGCAGTAAGGCTTCCTTAAACATGGATTCACTATGCCCATCAGGCGGTCTCTTTCACCAGTGGGCAGCTCTGTGTTTCAAAGCTTCTTCCTTATCTCAAGCTTGATTTATACTTGTTTTGTTCTTTTCTGTTGCTCGACCCCAAATAACAATTGTGCTTATTTATTCAAACTGTGGTTTTACCTTGTTAACCATCACTTCCCTTAACCCTGTGGCTCTTTCTCATCCCCCAAGTTTTAGGTCAAATGTCACTTTCCTTAAGAAACCATCCCTCATACCCTAAACAAGATCATGTTCCCTGTTTTATATGTCCCCACACCCTGAATTCTGTTTTGTAGTTCTTTGTATACTAATAAGATGATAGTTAAATGCTCATGTTTTCAGTTCTATTAAGGCAGAAACTTTCTGTCTCACTGACATCTGTATCCTAGGCACTGTGCTTATTCATTTTAAAACCTTTTATGATTTATAATGATGGTATGGTAGCCCATGACAAACTCTGGGACCTGTCCTGTAACTTGTTGGGACAACAAGTCCTGGGACTTGTTGAAGAGTGCTTTGAAAACTATTGCTCTTTCTTTCTTTGCTTTGTATATATGTTGTATTATACAATAAAAAAGTTAAAAAACAAACAAACAGAACCACACTTTATGGAGCATTTCCTAGGTTCCTACCACTGTACTTGTGAAGAAGATAGATTGATTCCCTCACCTCATATAACTTTTGGTCGAGTGGAGTTTTGTCACTCAATTTTGATTTCCTGCAGCAATTAGCAATAAAAGTGTTTTTCTGCATGATTCCTCTGTACAGTGTTTTTCAAGTATATATTGGTTCTGAGTGGTAGTTAAGATGTATGTTCACTGCCTTAATTTTGTCTGTGAACTCTGCTTGCCCTCATTTTACAGATGAAAAAAAAATGAGGCTGGACAGTTGGATTCACATGCCTCAAGATTTTATCAATAACATCAGAGTGAATTGGGAACCATTTCTTCATTCATTCATATTAATTCATTAATTCACTCCTTTATCTTTTCATTCCTAATACCCTCTGGAGTTCTAGTTTTTCTAGAACTAGAACTGGCATGGCATCTGGGATAATAAAAACTTTGGCTATGGTGTAGGCATGGGTTTTGTGGTTAGAGTGACCTGAGTTCTTTACTATCCTGCCACTTATTAGCTGTATCAGTTAAACTCTCCAGTTTTTCAGTTTTCTGAGAAATACTGCCTTCTACACTGTAGAGTTTTCTAGAAGATGAAATGAGAAATGGCAGGAGTAGCTGCAGCAACAGTAGTAATACCTAATAATTATATGACACTTTTTACTCCTTAAAAGCCTTTGAGGTAGATATTAGTGTATTAGTTAGGGTTCTCTAGAGAAACAGAATCAATAGTAAACACTCGCAAATATAAAATTTATAGAAGTGTCTCATGTAACCATGGGAATGCAGAGTCCAAAATCTGCAGGGCAGGCTGTGAAGCTGATGATTCTGACGGAGGGTCTGGACAAACTCCACAGGAGAGGCTCGCTAGCCAAAGCAGGAAGAGAGCCTGTTTCTTCTGAATCCTCCTTAAAAGACTTCCAGTGATTAGATTAAGCATCACTCATTGCAGAAGACACTCCCCTTGACTGATTACAAATGGAATCAGTTGTGGATGCAGCTGACGTGATCATGATTTAATTCTATGCAATGTCCTCATCGCAACAGACAGGTCAGCACTTGCCCAACCAGACAAATGGGTACCACCACTTGGCCAAATTAATGCAAGAACCTGACCATGATAACTAGTATTGTCCTTATTTTATAAGTGAGATAAATGAGGTACAGAGAGGTCAATAAACACGCACAATGTCACCTTGCAGGTAAGTTTAGACCCAGGAGAGAAGCCTCAGCATCTGGATCTGCAGTCCATGCTCTCAACAACGTGGCTCTAACTGCCTCCAGATAATGTATTCAGAGAACTCTATACAGCTGTTAATAAAAAGTGTCTTTATCTGGGGAATCCAGCTTTGTGACAACTCTGAATTTGTTCTCCCCATTTTTCCAAGGGAATCTCATCAGATAAGAGGAGAATTGTGAACATGAAGCATTATTTAGCTAACCAGCCCTAAACCCTGGCTTGTTTCAGCTCTAAGTGGTCAGACTGACAAACTGAAAGGGGTAAATAGGTAAAAGAAGGAGTCAGACTTGGAATCTAGTTGGGGGTGTGGGGGTGGAACATGGAGAATGAGCTTCAGATGTGAAAAATGTCTATACGGTAACAGAGTTGGTTTCTGGCTCTTCCACCCAAGTTCCTTGGCTCTGAAGGCAGCAGAGTTGTTCATTAGCGTTAGTTACTAAATCATCAGTTCTCTTTGTGGCTTAGATTTAAAATTCTCTTGAAGGGCACATAAACATACCCCTTGTTTACAAACTCCTACTCTGCATGGCTGTTAATTCTTAAAAGTGGGATGAGGAGGTTTTCTTATACATTCACACCTGGTCTGGATAGTTCTCTATCAAGGAGAGGGGGAAAATCCCTTCCTGTCCCGCTTCCTCATCTCTGTGACTTTCTTTCCCTCTCACTCCTTTCTTTCTTTTAAGGGTCAGCCAGGTGTCAAGTCATATTTTTCTACTCATTCGTTCATTCATACATTCTTTCATTTGATTCAACAAATTTGTAGTCAATAAATATCAAGTACCTACCAAGTCCTGCAAGAGAGAACAAAGCAAGCGTAACCCTATCTTTTAGGTCATGTTAAAGAATTTGGATTTTAGGCTCAAGGGGAAGATTTTAAAGGGCTTATGTATTGGGTGGATTATGATCAGATTTAAATTTTGAGAAGTTCACTTGGGCTGCAATGTGGCAGATGGTATGGAAGGTACAAAATTGAATGTTATTACAGTAATAGGCAAGTGATGACAGGAATTCCCTGTGCTCCAGTTTCACGTTTTCTCTTTCTCTTGTGAATCCTTGTTATCTTAAAATTCACTTCTTGTAGTCCAGTAAATTTCTAATCTATGCCTTCCTACCCTGCTAACTGGTGAGCTCCTTGCTGAGGAACGGTGTCTCAGTGATCCTTGTACGAGCTGTCATCCCTGACACAGGGCCCTACACATATTCAATGTGCACTCCAGTCTGAGTCTTCACAGTTCAGTGTTGGGGGGCCCTTAGAGGAAATCTAGTGTGACTTTTATTTTTCAGAGTCTCAGGAGGTCAAGCAACTTGTCCAAGATCACACAATAAGTTAGTGATAGATTGGACAGCAATATCAGCATTCTGAGTCCAAATCATTTTATGCCTAGGTGTTGTTTGGAGAAATAAGTGATTCAGGGAATTAATGTATAAAGGCTTGTTTCCTTTTTGTTTACAGTTAGAATCTGACAGTGAAATAGGGAAGAAGCTAGCGATTGGAGAAGAAAACAATAGAATGTTTAGAGTTAAAAAAATAAGTATCTTTTCCTGCTCTTCATGTGGGATTGATTTCTTTTCTGATAGCAGTGAGTGATAGGGTATTTCTAGGCTGGCCAGGTCACATTTAGGGGATCAGAGAGCAGAAACTGTGTGTCCCCTTGGGGAGACTCAGGGTAGGCATCCCTGGACATTTTGTTGATAAAGAAAAACCTCCTTTCTTTCTCTAGTTTAATTGTTATTTTCGATACATTGAACTGCCCATGAAAACATTTTAAAAATGCATAATTTTTTCCTTTTTAACAAAGTATAATAAAGCATAACCCCCCCAAAGCCAGAATATTTGCTATTTACAATTTTAAAATCAAATTGACAGGATATTAAATATTTACAAAATTATATCTGTAAAAACATTTATAAAGATACATGCAATTTTGTAGAACTAACATTAAAGAATGGTTCAAATACGAGAGAATTTTCCTTCATCCCTAAAAGGAAAACGTGTCCAATAGAAGCTGTGAATATTCTCGAGTATACAATGTTTGTTTTTTATTTTAGTAACAAAGCCTTTATCCTTTTTGTGCATTTAAGAACTTAACATATATATGCTCTTTTTAAGAATTAACCTATATGTTCTTTTAAGAAACTAGTGGTGAGGGCTTATCACAGCACATGAAATTGTATCTCAGGGCTGATGACCTCTGCCCCCTCCCTCGGTTAATAGTGGAGTAGTAATGCTGACTTTTGAAGTCAACCAGCATAGTATATAGTTTTCTAGAATATGAAAAACCTCCTTTCCACCCTTTGTTTCTCACAAGTATTTTTCTCTACCTTCTTTCAGTTCATCTATCCACATAGATCTTTTCTCTAATGTGGTAATGCTTTCTTTCATATTCCTGTTTTCATTCATTCACAATTTACTCAGACTTTTTAGACTGGCTGAAGTGAGAACCATCATTAGATTTAGGATCAAGCACTTTGTTTTGAGACCTTGCTCTCCCATCACATGTGAGCTCAGGGAAAAATATCTTAATGTATCTGAGGTTTAGCTCCTTCATCTCTAAAATGAAGTTAAGTGAAAATTAGCTGACACGCCATTGTCAGACTTACACGTTGTAAGTTAGGGTTTGTATGAACTTGGTCTCTAGACCACCTGCATCAGACTCTTCTGCAGGCATTTCATAGAAATGCAGATTCCTGGGCCCAGCTCTTTAGCTTTAGATTCAGAATCTCTGACATTGAGGTCTCAGAATTTGCATTTTTTCTGGATGATTCTGATGTGCATTTAAATGTAAGAACCATTAAGTAAATTGAAGAAATGCCTTTTAAACTATAAGGACTAGTTTAAGAACAATTTTTTAAAAACTTATTTTTCCACCTGAACTGTTTTGATGTGGTTTACCACTTTACCACTACTTCTCCAAAAATCTCTTTAGAAACCCACCATTACAGGGGCTATTGGCAGCATCCGAGTAGTCCAAAGCCACATGGATGAAAGCACACAGCCACCTGATGAAATTTTGTAGGCTGCTCTAGGCTTGCCTCACCTGCCTCTTCGGAAAATTCTATAGTGTCGTGTTTGCATAATGACCAGACAGGGACTCAGGCAAGAAGACTGATGCATGTTGCTGAACAAAGGGAAAATATCTGCTGCTGAAAAAGAGCAAAATGAAGAATTTCACATAAATGAAAGACCTGTACTATAATTTTTAAGACATCTCATTTCCCACACAGAGGAAGTGAATATTAAATCTATGTGTGTATCATCACTTGACTAGATTTACGTAAATTCTCAGTTATGGTCACATTGAATGACCTTCCTTGTATCTCTTTGTACATCTGAGTTGGGGAGGAAGACTCAGGCTGTCTGTTCCTTGTCCCTGGCCAGAAGGTTGCTGGCTTAGCTGAGGTGGGACATCCACTACTTGATGATGGTGAGCCAAGTACCTTGACTGAGTTTGTCATCCCTTGGCCCAGAACCTCCTACCCCACTAGGGCAGCACTAGCCTTTGGGCTTACCTGAGTTTTGTGCTACATGAACATCTGAGGTACTCTCAAGCAGAGAGACTAACTAACCTAAGACTACCAAGAGGCATCCAGATGGGGGTTAATAGCCCATGGATAGGATTGTCCTGATGTCAGCTCAGACTGTGAGGTTTACCTTTGCTTTCTGAAATTTTTTTCACAAAAGGAATCATATTTTTTTTTTTTGAAAAGGCACAACAATAGAACAGGGAAACCTATAAAATAGCTGAGATTTATGGTCTAGCTCAGAGGCGTTTTTTTTTTTTTTTTTTCCCCAATTCATCTAGGCTGAAATTACTGCAGTCTTCTCCTTAGAGCTCCTTTGGAATTTATTTTCAATTTAGACTACATACCTATAAAACTAGGATGCAGAGTGATACTGCAGTTTCTGAGGAATAGTCTAGAAACCTAGAATATGCCATACTTATCAATAAATTCAAGTATATTTGTTATAAGTCCCATCCTAGATTGAGATTTCATTTTTCCAACCACTTTACCCAAAGGCTATGTTAATAACTCTTTGTTCAGTATGCCCCACATCAGATATATTAATAGACCCCCTGCCTGCTTTTTAAAAACACTTTTCAGGAGGCTCAAAGTTAGAGTCTATAAGAAGAGTGGTAGGAGGAGACCTGAATTTCAGTTCTGATTCTGCCTTTCTTTATGTATTATCATTGTCAAATTATAACTTCTTTTGCACCTCAATTTTCTCATCAATAAAATGGGAGGAGGTTGAATTAGATCAGTGTTTCTGAAACAGTGCTGCTTAGAATATAAGTAAAATACCTAAAATTAATTGATGCATAAATCAACGATTTAGATATTTTAAATTGTCAGGTATCTTCTAACCAAATTCCAGGATGAAATATTTAGGAGATTTGTGATAGCCCACATCAAGATGAGCATGTATTCAAAAGCTTGTTATCTGTTAGCTAATATTTGTTGGATAGGAATGAGGATACCTAGGCTTTTGCAAAATTGCCATGTAACCTTTGACAAATTGTTTTAACTCCTTTCTCTTCTCAATTTTATCATCTGACATCTACTTCAACATCCCATAACTCTTGTGAGAGTCCACTGTGGTTTGTATACATGTAGTTTCTCTTATTCATGTTATTGTGACAACTATGTATGAGCAGCTTATAAATAAATGGAACTTTTAAGTAGATTTAACTTTTACTATGAAATACTGTCTGGGATGGTAAATTGAGGTTGAATCAAAATAAAAAGTGGAAAGTGACAAGATTCACTTGGCTGTCTTCTTGCCTGAGAGAAGCCAGGTCTGGAATGGCAGGGTAGGGGGTCACATCCAGTTGATTGTGGTGGCTCCAGCTGATCCTGGCATTGAGAAGAAATGTTGGGTCTGGGCTAATTATTAAGAGAAATCTGGGGACCATTAGTCATGCATGTCATGCCGCTGGGAATATGGAGAAGCAGCATGTATGCTGCATACCTACTATCTGCCCACCTTCTTGAGAGGATGTGTTCACATACATGGAATTGGTACCAGAGGATGTGATATCTTGCTTGTTATTTGTGTCTTTGGAACATTTGGAAGGTCCTCAGGCCAAAACAGTGAAAATGATGGCCAATGCAAGATTTGTATCTCTGTGAACCATATACATCATGATAGAGATATGTGTGGTTTAAATATTGTTTCTTTTCTTATCCTAGAATATCTTGCCTCCTTTTTCTTATATTTGAAATCTCTTGCCTGGTCTCTCTCTTTCATGATCTGTTTCATGTCTCAGCCTTTCCATAAAGCTCTTAAAGGGGAGCAGATCATAACTTACTTTTCCTTTGCATATTTCATGGCAATTTTTACAAGGATATGTACACAATAGGTAATCAATAAGCAATAATTGGATCAATTGGTAGATGAATCACTGGCTAAACTATGGAATATACAATATGTACATATTATGTAATATAAAAATACTATATATATTATAAATGAACGTCAAAAGCAGTCATAATAGATGATTAACATTGATTACATTTTTAACTGAAGGCATTTCTAAAGACAAGCAGTAGAGAAAAGTGAACAGTGGGGTCAGATTGTTAGCTGAATGGCTCTATTTTCTGAATACTAAATAAATTCTAGAGACTGCAAAAGGGAAAAATAACTTCACAAAGAAAGGTAAATGAGGACCTTCCTGAGCCTCATCAGGAAATGCTGATATCTGGAGTTGACAAGCCAGCCCGTATACCTCTTAGAGATCAGGGCAGGAACCTCTTAGCACAGAAATGTGGTTGCCCAGAAAATTAGAATTGTATAATCAGCTTTGTGTTAGGAAACTGAAATCAGGAAAGCAAAAAATAATTCACATAGAAATGGGTCAGATGACTGATTTTGTTCTCAAACTCATTTTCCAAACAAATGCTACAATGACTCAGGCTGGGCCTCTGGGGAAATGATCAAACAATTTCACATGGGCCAGTTGTACTCGTCTCTTCCCTTCTCTTGAACGAATCAGCATGGGCATCCTAATCTGCCCCCTTTACTTCTGTTTTTCTTTGTGTTTGTTCAATGTCCTTATCTAGAATATGAGGATAATCATAAAAGCAGTGTAGGATTATTGAGAGAAGAAAATAAGATTAATGTGTGCGGGTGTGCTTTGTAAAATTTATAATCACTGTGAAATTATGTTGCATTATTTTAATTTTTCTCATTTGAGTATAAATTAAATAGAATCATTTCTCTTGGGGTACTTTTGGATCTTTATCACATCTGTCTAGCACAAGACTTTCAGGCTGGCTAAATCTTTCTTACACATACAATATATTTTTATATGACTTTCATGTATACTAGACATTCTTGTGTGATATTCAACAAATACAGTTGAACACCAGTTGCTTAATGCTAAATTGACACAATTCCCTGCCTTTCAAAACATACTCACATGTATTACACTCATAATTATAATAGTGGCAGATGCCCATTCAGGCCAGAAATAATATACGTCTGGAATGTCTGAAGGATATAGACAAGAGCAGGGAAAAGTATGCTTATAATGGATTACCTAGTTCGGTATGAATCAGGGGAAGAGAAAAATCTATAGTTCAGCACATTTCTTTTTTAACCTAATGAAGTATATTAGTTTTTACAACAGAAGCCCCTTTATTAGAATATACCAGTGAAGAGGAAAAAACATGGAGTAGCCCTCCTTTTCTCTTCCCTTCACCATACATCTAGAGAGTCAGTTAACACTTGGTTTTTTGAAAGCCTATTACCTGCCAGATAGTGTCGTGTTTACTAGAATATAGTGGTAAACAAGATAGCTAAGACTTCTTCACTGCATCTAGAGGTGAGGAGAAAGAAGAGATACAATGAAATATTCATTAGGTAGTATCAAGTATTGATAAAGTGACATGAATGAGCATGGCTGCAGTGGGATGGAGAGAAGAAGGTGACCATGAAAACCATTAAGATCTGTGGGGGAGAGGGGGTTAACTGGCTGATGGTCCAAGCTTTTGTATTCTGAATCCACCACCAGGTTCACGCTGAGACCACACTTCCCAAGGGTGGCTTCCAGCCGATGACTCTCCATTGGGGATACTAAGGCGGGCCCAATACTGTGGGATATAGGGCTCCTCCAACAAACAACTTTGGCCTGAGGACTTGGCAACAGCCTGGCTGAAACTTTGTCAGAACTGTACTACTGTCTGAGATATGTTCTTCCTTCCCGCTCTCCTTCCAAGGGGACCTGCATCACAATGTGGTGCCCCCCCCCCCCACCAGCCCACTCATACACATTTCTTCCAATAGCTCTCTTGTGTGTCATCTGCTTCTCAGAGGATTTAAACTAATTGAGGGGAGGAATTGGTCTTTGTAATTGTGAAATCAGAGAATAGCTCTTGGAGGAGGAGCTAGTTGAACAGAGATCTCTTTCAGTCAGAACTTTGAGAGCAAAGATCCTTAGGTAGAAGTAAGCTTGGCCTGTTCAAGGAACTGGGAGAAAGTCAATGCTGGTGTGGTGAGGGAGTGGAAGAGTGTTAGAAGGGAAGTTCAGAGAAGGGCATGGGGACCAAATCATGTAGGACCTTTTAAGCCATGGTGATGAAGTTAGGTTTCATGTTAAATGTGATAGGAAATCTCTGGAGCATTTTAAACAGGTGAGTGACATAGTCTGAGAGAGAAGTAACTTTCTTTCTACAACTACAAACTCTGCATAACTGTAGTTCCTTCATCTTAACAAAACAAGGGGTGACTACAGTAAAGTTTTCTCAGGCAGTTCCTACACCTGCCTGCATCTTAGTGCTCACAACCTCCTCTTTTTTCTCTTTTTCCTACTCTTTCCTCTGCCTAGAAAGGAAATAGAAGAGGTTAGGTTTGACTTTGAAGACTGGGAGAATTCAGACAAGCCAACCACAACTACTTCACAAAAGACTTTATATGTTTGATATCCCTCTTCTTGATATTAAGTTTTGAGGAATAAACTATTAATAGAGTCATTAATCTCATCTTCAAAGTTTCTTTTGAAGTCTGAGGTTTTATTCAACAATCCCCATTTCACTTCGCTTTTGCCTAGCATGGAATTTTAGATCTTTATTCTTCTTTTACAACTATTGCCTGGACAAGGTACTTTTGGATCTTTATCACATCTGTCTAGCACAAGACTTTCAGGCTGGCTAAATCTTTCTTACACATACAATATATTTTTGTATGTCTTGCACGTATACTAGACATTCTTGTATGATATTCAACAAATACAGTTGAACACCAGTTGCTTAATGCTAAATTGACACAATTCCCTGCGTTTCAAAACATACTCACATGTATTACACTCATAATTATAATAGTGGCAGATGCCCATTCAGTCCAGAAATAATATATGTCTGGAATGTCTGAAAGATCTTAGGGAAGTCATTACTCAATCAATAACAAATTATTTATTAAGAAGCTATCATTCACTTAATCTGAATTAAGTGCTGGAGATACGGTGCTGATGGCTGTGTATACACAATCCCTACACATGGATCTCAGTGTCTGGTAGAAGGAAGAGTTTGGAACTAAGGAAGGGATTAAAAGGCCTGATATGAGGTCTGGTTCCAGTACTGCATAGCTATAGTTGCTTGAGCAAAGGAGATCTTTTTCATTCTAAGACTCCTTATCAGTTCAGTAGGGATGCTATTAATTCCCTTGTCTGTCATGCAGGGTGGTTGATCAAATGAAATAATAAGAAATTATAATTTTAAAGCTCTTTAGATTTTTGCTATGTTTTTAAATGAACTATTTTTAGAACAGTTTTAGAGGTATGGAAACATTGCAAAGATTATACAGAGTTCCCATATCCCTCACATTCTATTTCTCCTATTATTAACATCTTACATTAGTATGGTACATTTTTTACAATAATGAATGAATATTGATATATTTTTATTAATTAGAGTCCATAGTTTATTCATATTTCCTTAGTTTTTACTTAATGTCCCTTTTCTGCTCCAGAATATCATCTCCAGGATCCACAATATATTCAGTTGTAATATGTTTTGGTTTGTTAATGCTGCCAGAATGTAAGATACCAGAAACAGGTTGACTTTTAAAAGGGAATTTATTAAGTTGCAAGTTTACAGTTCTAAGGCCATAAAAATGTCCAAGCTAAGGCATCCAAAAACTGATACCTTGACTCAAGGAAGGCCTATCTGAGAAGGCATGTGGCTGGCATCTGCTGATCCTTTGGCTTCTCATTTCAAACATCTTCTCTCGGGGCATTTTCTTTCTGCATCTCCAAAAGTCTCCATGTCAGCTCTGAAGCTTTTCCCAAACTGCTTCCCTCTTAAAGGACTCCAGTAAGCAAACTCACCTTGAATGAATGAGACCCATTTCCATGGAAACCATCTAATCAAAACGTCACATCCACAGTTGGGTGTGTCACATCTCCATGTAAACAACTTTATCAAAAAGATCCCACCCAACAATATTGAATCAGGATTAAAGAACATGACTTTTCTGAGATGCACAACAGTTTCAAACCAGCACATCATGTAACCATAGACCTCTCTTGGCTGTGATCGTTTCTTAGACTTTAGTTTTTTGATGGTCTTCAGAGTTTTGAGGAGTGTTGGTCAAGCAGTTTTGAGAATGTTCCTCAATTGGAATTTTCTTGGTGTTAGACTGGGATTAGGGACTTGGGGAGGAAGACCACAGATATAAGTGCTATTTTCATCATATCATATCAAAGGTAAATACTATCCATATGATTTGTCACTGTTGATGTTGACTTTGATCACCTGCCTTAGGTAGTGTTTATCAGATTCTTCCACTGCAAAGTTATCTTCCCTAGCCCCTTTCTATTTTATACTATTTGGAAGGAAATTACTATACACAGGCCACACTTTAAGAAGTGGGGGTTATGCTCTACCTCTTTGGGTTCAAAGTATCTACATAATTTATTTGCAGTTTTCTATAAGAAAGATTTGGTTTTATTCCTCCATTTATTTATTTACTCAATCATATATTTACATCAGTATGGACTCATGAATTTTTATTTTATAGTTTGGGTTATAATTTCATATTATTTTATTTAGATTGTTGCTTATATCATTTCTCCTTACCCCTATCAATATGGATTTTGGTAATTTTTTAACATTTCCTTACCTTCTAATACTATAAGATGATCCATGCTCATTTTGTATTTTTCCTTTTATTGGAGAATAGTATTAGAAACTAAGGTATACTGGGTATACTCATTGCTAATGCAGTACCCTTGATTGTAGGCCCTTGCAGTTGACAGAACAAGGAAATACATGCACATATATCAACCCATGTATAGAAACATATCTACACATATTTCTATATGTAACCATATGCATCTATTTTAAGTTAATCATGAGTTCATATTGCTGTCTCCAACTCTACCATTCCCACATGGATTATTCTGGCCTCTTCCCCTTGCTTATCTGTAAACTCCCACTCCAACAGAGAGAAAACTGACTCTTGCTAAATTCCATTATTTACTTAACTGTTTAATTCTTGTATATGTGTGTAGCAGTATCAGAATTGTTTACACATGTTCCCATGGGAAACAACTTTATCAAATAGGGTACAGTTAAAGAGATGCATGGATAGAACATATGGTTTTCAATCAGTAGTTTGAAAAATGTTTATGCTGACAGGTACAGAAGCATTTGCAATTCAAGGGGCTTCTAGAAAAAGCAGTGCTTCTTTTGGATTTCCCCCCAGTGCATCCAAATGAAGAAATGTTAAGTTCTGATGATCGTAAAATAGTTGTGAATTATCTGCCACCAAATGTTACAAGCCTAATTCAACCTATGAGCCAGGGAGTTCTAGCCACAGTAAAAAGGTACTGCCGAGTATGACTTCTGCAGAAATACATGGGTAAGGGGATTGATCCAAAAATGTTTTGGAAGAACATGACAGTATTGGATGCAATTTATGAAGTGTCAAGAACTTGGAACGTGGTGAAATCAGGTGCTATAACCAAAGCATGGAAAAAAGTTTTCCCTGGCAACCAAGACAATATAGGCATGAATGTTGATGAAAAAGTCATTTTAACAGCTGATTTATTAAGCAAGAGTTTTACAAAACATGGAAGACGGTGAACATGTTGACATTGAGAGTAGTGACCGGTGGTTTGATTCTCAGTCATGACTCGTGTCAGGTACTAACTAGCAATGAAGGTGCTGAGGACCAGGCGAAGCCTACTGAACAAAAGCCTTTCAATAAGACTAGAAACAGAACTGAATTCAGAGAAGGCTATTACCCACAAAGCTACACTTGAATGGACTGAAAATTTATCTGATTATCTAGAACAAGATGGCATACTTCTGTCTGATAAATTGGTTATTGCCAAGGCTCCAAATGATAAAAAGAAAGAAACGGAAGATCCAAAGCAACAAAAATCATGAATGCTCTTAAGTGTTTCAGTGTGTTTGTATTTTTGTGACTGTTTACCTGTAGTGGGACTTAATCATCTTATTTGAAGTGCTGTGGATTTCAAGGCCATCTACATTTTATAAATGATTTTAGGATTAGCTACCATTTTGGATTACTCAAACTATAGTCCTTTAATGCTGGCACTAGTATTTAAGCGTTGACATGTTACTTGCCTGTTTACTGTTTCTAATCTGCATTATACTAATTAGGTTATAAGGTACCTGAAACCAGGGATCCTGTGTCTGTTTTGTGCCTGAATTTCATTGTTCTAACGGAAGACCACTCACTCTATAGGTACTCAATAAATTCTACTTAAATTGAAAAATATATATCCAAATAGTGGACCGTGTTTTTGTCTTAATTTTAGAGACTTCCTTCATTTCCAAAGCTACTTATATCAGCACCTCTTCCCCCACCCCTAATAATAGTTAGATTGTCATATTTTGCATTCCATCCTCAGGTTCCTCCTAAATGATTTTTTTAATTTGCAAACATTAAGGGTCACTCTTTGTACTCTGAAGTTCATGGGTTTTGACAAATGCATAATGTCATATGTACAACTACATATCATACAGTATAGTTTCAGTGCCCTAAGAATTCCCTTCTTCATCTATTCAGCCACTTTCAGCTGCTTAGGGACAGAACTGAGCCCTTGAAGGTAAGTCTTCTGACTTCAAATCCTTTGTTCCTCTCCTTCATCATTATGGCTTTTAGCAAATTATTTAAGAAAAAAACAGAAAAGTCTAATATTCTATCCAAATGTTACTCTATTTAGAGCATCTCATTTTTCTTCATTATATTTGTCACTACACTCATCCCTACACACAAAGCAGAGACAATGAAAGTTAACCCACAATAACATAAATGAAAAAGGGAACTGAAGACGGCACCCCTAGTTTTTGCTGCTTTGCTTAAACAATGCTGCTAAGGAACATCTCTTCATGCTATGTAATTACCCTTGTTCTTTGCTTTCAATCATTTTGGATGATTTATTAAACATATTAGGAATTAATACTCATAATAATAAGTAGCACTTGAGCTTGCTCTGTATTAGACATAGGACTACACGTTTCACATGCATCATTGCATTCATTGTTTATAACAACCTTCAGATGTAGTTTCTATTATTATCTGCATTTTACAGTTGAGGAAACTAAGATTCAGATGAAATTATATAATTTGCCCAAGGACCTGCAGTTGGAAAGAGGCAGGAATGGAGCTTAGTGACTGATGGAGGATGCTTCTCCCTGCCCCTACCTTATTACGATTTACAGAGAAACATTACTTTTAGAAGTAGAGGAGCCTTTTTAAGGATACAAACTGAATATTGCAGGGTTATGAGAAGAAAAGCTAAGGTGAGAGTTTAGCTGTGCCACCGCACAGGTCAGGGCAAACCAGGCAAGTGTCTCCCGTAAACACATTACTAAACACAAGAAGTTGATTCAAAGGAGAGAGAAAATAATATTTCCCCCTAGTGACACCATCTAATAAGAACTATAGCTGCTCTGGGGCACTCGCCCATTATACTGAAATGATAATAATGCAATTAGCTCTTTCTTCATTTCACCATGTTAACCCAGGGGTAAAATGGCACACTGAGCAAATATACAAAATTACATTAAATGTAGTGTTCAATTTAAAAATCTTAGCTGCTAGCTGCAGGGAGATTAGAAGGCTCCAGTAAAGTCTTTGCTCATACTCCATCCCCAACTCGGTGAAAAACCTCAGCCACTGTACAATACGGATTGTTTTAATCAGATGCAACCTAAGTTTCTGCAGGCAGCTCTGGGCTGGCTCTATGAGGTTTGCAGAGAAAATTATTCTTGGCATGAGTTAGTGGAGTAACCAGCAAATACTTCTCATGAAGAATATTTGCCCAGTATTGGGATAAAGATGGTGACCATGGATACAAAAAGGGCTTCTGCTTCTGGGATCCTCATCTAGTCAACACCACTGGTATTAATGGAACTAGTTAGGAAGATAAAGGGAGGAAACCAGCATTTTGGTACCCTGCTTCTGGCAGGCACTCAACTGGCTTTCATATCAATGATGATCAATGAGCCACTGAATTTGTGAAGTGTTCTAAGATGTGGCTCTGTTGACAAAGCCAAATTGGAAAGACTGAAACCTTGGGGCTATGAAGGCCACATTTGAACATTTGACAAATTTTTACTGGCTACCTAGTATGTTCCAGGCACGGTTCTAGGTTTTAGCTTCATGAGGATAAGTAAAACACAATTCTTAACCTCAAGGAAATCATAGTATAGGATGAGACAAGTATATGTACAAGTAAATAATGATGTGTGAAGCAATAAGATGGGTCAAAAAGAATGTCAAGTCAAAGTACTGAAATATTTCTTTATTATGATCTCCTAGTTGCAGCAGACTAAAATTAAAGACAGGGAGGGAAGGAGGAAGGGAGAGGGAGGGTGTGGGAGAGAGAGAGAAAGAGAGGGAGAGAGAGAAGCTAAAGAGTTGGTATATCACTTTCCAAAGCCTTTGTATATCTGCGTTTGACCTTCCTTTTGTCAAAGATTTGATACAAACTTTTGTTTCTCAGGACTGTAAACAAAAGTTGCCAGACATAGGGTATAACTGGCCTGTCCCAAAGGAAAAGATGTTAATTTCTCTAAGAATGGAATGATTGGGCAATGATGTCATATATGTGTAGATTGTGCTATTCTGTACTATCTCACAGCGCCCAAAGAAGTGATGGGACCTCTGCTGAGGGTGTGGCTTGGACAGGGACAGAGAAACTATCTACAGAATACTGTAAGCTGTGCTCTCTTTTGTCACTGAAGAAATGGAGTGTCCACTTTCAAATAAAGTAGACAGTCTTGGACTTTGAACCATAATGGACTGAAGACTTGAGATTGTTCTAGTTCTCTAGTATCATGTAAGTCCCCCCTCCCCTACCACCACCTCAATAAATATTTGACCCTAGGAAGGTAGTCCAAAATGTAACAAATTTTTAATTTGTGCCACCCTGGCATATGGGCTTGGGAAGCTAAATTTAGAATTCAATTTATAAAACATTTTAAAGGATGATTTTAAATTTACAGAAAATTTGCCAAGATATTATAGAGTTATCATACATTTGTCGCCCATTTAAGCTTTCCCTAATGTTGGTACCTTCTCTTCTCTTGGTACATTTGTCAAAACTAAGAAATTAGCATTAGTACATTACAGTTTACTAAACTCTAAACTTTATCTAGATTTCACCAATTTTTCTATTAATGTCATTTTTCTATTCCAGGATCCAATCCAGGGTACCACATTGCATTTAGTTTTTCACGTCTCCTTAGTCTCCTCTGGTCTTTGATAGTTCCTCAGTTATTCCTTATTTTTCACGGTTTAGATAATTCTGAGGAGTCTTGGTCAGGCATTTTGTAGAATGACCCTTAAATTGTGCCTATGAAATGTCTCTCTTATGATTAGACTGGGGTTAGGGGTTTCTGGAAAGAGCACCACAGAGGTGAACTGCCCGTCTCATCACATCATTTTATTACTTCACCAAGAAACCATCTTTGATCATTTAGTTAAGATAGTGTCAGCCAGGTTTCTCCACTGTAAAGTCACTATTTCCCTGTTTTTATACTCTATCCTTTGGAAGCAATTAACTGAATTCAGCTCTCACTGAAAAAGTGTGGGGAAGGAGGGATTAAGTTCCACTTCCTTGAGGGTGGAATTTCTATATACCATCATTGGAATTCTTCTATAAGGAAGATTTGCTCTTTTTCTCCATTTATTTATTTCTTCAACAATACATTTATATCAATATGAACTCATATGTATTTATTTTATATTTTGAGTTCTAATCCAACACTACATTGTTTTGCTGTGTAAGGTGTTCCAGCTTAGATCGTTGGGTGTTCTATTAGTTTGGCTCCTTTGTCCCTTTGACACACTCCCATCCTTTTATTTTTTGAGCACTTTCTAACATTCTGGCACTATAAGATGTTCCAGGTTCAACTTATATTTTCCTGCCACAGCCCTAGACTTAGGCATTTCTCTGTGGCTGATACTTTTTATTGGAGAATTTTGTTTTAAACTAAGATCTGGGCAATGAGAATGTTCATTACTATTGGTTTGTCATTGCTTCTAGATCCTCTCAGCAGACAGAGCTGTGTAATATACATATACATACTAGATCTGTAATTGTCTTCTTCGTCTGTCTGTCATCTACCTAGTAATCATCCAGCTAAACGTGTAAGTGTTTACTAATGTTTCTAATACAATATTACAAAGTTTGTTTTGGTCTTCCATTCTTTCTTATCTTTAATAAATTCCTTCTCGAACAGTGAGGAACCTGGTACCTTCCATCCCTCATTCATTGATCCATTTACTAATTTGTTCTACCCCATTATACAGTAAAACAGTTTCAAAATTGTTAGTATGTATCTCCATGATAAACAACTTTATCAACTAGAGTATAGTGTCTATTCAATTCCTTTTTATTTTACCTTTCCAGTTTCCAATCAAAGTACATTTTTAAAAAGTTACATGGGTAATCTTATTTTGCCCCCAACTCCTAAAATTATATCTGTAATACAGTTAGATTCATTTTACACAATCTCCCTTTCCTCGTGGGATCCCTTGGCATTCTGGTTGGTTTTCTTTTTTTTAACATGGGCAGGCACCGGGAAATGAGCCCAGTCTCCAGCATGGCAGGTGAGAACTCTGCCCCTCAGCCACTGTGGCCCACCCTCTTGTTGACTTTTAAACAAAAATCATAACATTATACATTAATATGGGTTTTGAAAAATGAATGGAGCCCTACAACCTGCTCCAATACCATATAAAGCAGTTTGTACCCTAAAATTTCCTCTCCACATCCCCTTTGTATTCATCTACTCCTTGCCAACCACCACTCTGTTTTCCATACCTGAAGTCTTGCCTTTTGCAGAATGTCATATGAATAAAATTATACAATATTCAGGCTTTTGGACCTGACTAATTTAACTTAGCAAAATGAATTTAGGATTCACTTAAGTTCCCAATTAAATCAATCTATAAGCAATTTAATGGCTGCTGTAATGAACTGAAGACTTGAAATCTTTTCTCCATTTTTTGTTTTTGGTACCATGTAAATATGCTGTCCCACCCCACCCAACACTTCAATAAATATTTGAATCTAGGGAGGGACCCCAAAATATTCCTGATTGTAATTTTTTTACTGTTCTGGCAACTGAGGGTTTAGAGTTTAATTTAAAATTTATTTTGTTAAAGGAAAAATGTGCTAATTTAATATTTTATGCCACAGAATGTAGAACCAATTTATCTTATCTTCCTGAAGAAAATACTGTCATTTTACTCCAGAACTATCCCAGTCCCTCTTCTTTGTCTTCTTTACAAAGGAGGCTAGATTCATTTAAAAAAAATACTGTATATATACATATATATACATATATATGTAAATATATACATGTTTCATGTCTCTGTTGTATCTAGGGGTTATTAGTAATACAGTATGACTTCTGTCTATTTCAACCTCTCACACTGCCTTTCTTCCAGCCCAGAATATGGACACAGTGTTCCAAGGTTTGGCAGCCACTTTGAGACCATGCAGTCAAAACATGGAGTGGGAAGACAGTAGAAGCCTTGTTTGTTCCCTTATGAAATTGTTGTTGAAATTTACCAGCCCTGTACAATTTATCATACAGACTTTTCTTGTATGAGATAAATAATCTCTTATGCATTTAAGCTACTGTTAATCAGGCTTATTGTTACTCACAAACACATTCTTAACTGATAGATACTACAATTGTATTATGTGCAAGGTGCCCTGGAGGTTAGGGAAGTGAATGATAACGGCTGATCAATTCAGTGCTATAATCTTTTATTTCTACTTAACAATTTTGAACCCTCATTCATTGCAAAACCCTGTGCCAAGCCTTTCTGCAGATACAAAATGACTTGAAAGTATTTTCTGCCATGAAGGAGCTCATGATATAAGACAGACAATGCAAGATTTACTCAAGTGAGCTCTGGACATGAAGTTGAGATCTGAATTCAAGGTATACCTTTTAATTATCTGTGTAACACACCTTTATTTATGCACTTATTGCTACTGTTTATTGATTAATCATTTATGTATAAGACATTCTGTGACAAGACCATTGCAGAATTATATTTGGTCTTCACAATTATATGAAGTAGTACTTAACTAGTCCCCATTTTGTAGGGAAAGAAAGGGAGATGCAGAGCAATAAAACGAGTCACACAGCTTGTAAACGGTGGAGCCATAAATCAAATCTAGGGCCATCCAATTCTACACTTCCTGAGCCTGCGTTCTTTACATTAAAGTGCCTATTGATGATGCATCAGTCCTTCCTGTCTCACTGGGTTTTTGTCAGGGCTAAAAAGAAAATGAAATTTGGGGTTGGAAGTGCCTTTTTTAAACTATAAAGTGCATAGAATTGTAAGGTATTATTCCCATACCCGGTACATAGAATACACTAAAAAATGAACTTAAATATTTCATAGGGACAAACAGGTATGTATATGAACAATTAACTCTAAATCAAGGTAAACCAATATAAGTAGAAGAAAATGCTTAGAGAGACAGAGGAAGGGGATATTAGCTCCAAAGTTGGGGATCTGGGAAGACTTTATGGAGGTGATGGCAGCTCAACTGCATCTTCAAAAATAGGACAGAAGTGAGAATCAGATATTTGTCTGCATGCCCTCATCTCTAGCTACACCATAGAGTCATCGGCGACAGCAGCCACATCTCATTTCTCTTTGTGTTGCTCACTGTACACAGTGCAAGCCTTGGGCCTAGAGTGCGCTGATGATGTTTTAGTTGAATTACTTTCATTAGGAATGTTTTCACTTGGGAATATAACTTAGTTCCTTTAGGACAAATTTGTAAATAGCTTACTTTCTTGCCTCTTATTCATAAACTCCTTTAAGTACTTCACCTACAATCCCAAGAAGCAAATTACAATTATTAGACAGCATAAACACCACAAGGATTTGAGGGATATTTTTTCAAGTGCTGCTTTTACCCAGAACACAATATTGAGAAATGTTATCAACAAAATGGAAAATAAAGGTTAACTTCAGACTCATCTGCTATATCTGTGTTGTGTTAGATCTAGGACTTTTGTTCAAATATATGGAGAAAGATGAAAAAATCCATAGCCCTGGAGGGTTCAATTTATTCATCAATTCTGCAAAAGTTTATTGAGTGAGACCCTATGTCACTGTTATAGGTAATCGGGCTACAGTAGTAAATGGAACAGAAACGTGATGGTTGAATGTATTGCTACCAAATTTCTGGATATTTATTTCTAGGCCCTCCTCCCTAACCCCCATCTCACAAAGAATATTTGAAAATCATGCTTAGCATCCCTGTACAATTAGCTTTTTGAGAGAAAAACCCATGATTCTCTATGTCTGTATACCCCATCATGCCTAGCACAGAGTATGGGTACTATTAAATTTGGGGGTAGGGGTAGGGAGGTAGGGCAAAAGCATAGAGAAGTGAGAGGAAAATGGGCTTTGGAGTCAAACTGGAAGGAGTACTGGATCCAAATCTTCATCTGGTGACATTTACTTGACAAATAGTTATTGGGTATCTGCTATGTGCTAGGCTTTGTGTCAGATATAGGAGTTACAGTGGGGAACTAGACAGACTCAGACCTTTCTTTCACATCATACTCTATTGAACAGAGGCAGAGAATTAAATGAGTGTGATAGCTCTGCTTCCTCTGATAAGCAGGCACCGAGAGATTTATTGGGGGAAATGCCTGTGATAAAAAAATGGGGAGGGAGCTGGGGGAAGCTAGGAGAGCATAGGCAAGCCATTAGGCCACATGGCGCTGTAGAGGAGAAAAGGAGGTAAAAAATAGTGGACAATAAAAGTCTACTGTACAATTATAATAAGGTTTTGATAAAGCTAATCGAGAACCCGCCAGCCAAGTTGCTAATAGTTCTACATCTTCCTAAAATGGTCCTGCCTTAGTTTCTTGCTAGGCTCAGTCATGGTCTTGGAACTGAACCATGGGAAGCATGGTTTCAGTGTGGGGGTCATTTAACCAGGCACCCCTCAGTCACAGATCTGACAAGTAAGTTTCACGACTGTCAAAACAAAAGCAGTGCTATGGGGACCTAATATATGGGACCACAGCTTCCCTGAGGGACCTCTTGAAGCAGTAAGTCATTGTTATCCAGAAGAGAGAAAGGGGCAAAGAGGGGAGAGCATTTTGGGTAGAGGAGGTGACCTGTGGAAGAGAACATGGAATTTCTGAAAAATAAGAGGAATTTAGTTTGAGTTGAACACAGTGTGAACTGGCAGTGGGGAACAGAGGGAAAGAGGTGGGGAAATTGGAACAGGAAAGTCGTCACGAGGCAGGTAGTAGCCTCGTAAGACATACGTGTATAAGCAGTTTAGATTTTATATCAATGGCAATAGGAAGATCTTGAAGTGTTCTAGCCTGAATTGGAGGTAGGTGGAGGGAGAGAGGCAACTGAATAACAATCAGATTTGCACTTTCAAAATATCATCTTTGTTGCCATGTAAAGAGTAGATTGGCCAAGAGCAAACCTGGAAGCCTGAAGTTCAGTCAGGAGGCTCATAGAGCAATCCCACTGTAATAAGATGGTGACCTCGACTATGACAGTGTTAAGGGACGTTTGAACCATAATCAGGATTAGGAATATCAGACTGCTAAATTACTGAATGTGACAGATAAATTAGAGATAGAAATCAAGGTAGGCACCTAAATTTCAGTTTTATTAATTATGTGACATGGAAAAATTACTTAAACTTATTGGGCTTTGATTGCTTAATCTGAAAAATGAAGGTAATAAAATCTACTTCATAGGGTTGTTGTGAGGCTAAATTAGATGATGTAAATAAAGTAACACAGAACTTAGATTTTTAACAGTAATTCCTTCCTGGCTTCCTCAGTATGTAAGGATTCAAGGTGTATTCCTATTGGAGAAGCAAGTTAACTGCAGAGAACATTAAGTTTTCTGTCTCTGTGATTTTTCTCGGTTTGCGTGTTCCCATCTCTTTTAGATTATTACATAATATGTTAATAAACACAGCTTTACTTCAGATATATTAATGCAGTAAATTATTTTATCAGTCCTTCGGATGGGAAATTTGTACTTATAGAATGCCAGGTTCTGAATAAATTGCAAACAACTTATAACCAAACAAAACTAGGCAAATCATTTTCTTTGGTTCGTGTGTGTGTGTGTATTCCTTTCTCTCTGTCTTTTTTTCTTCTTTGAATCTTTTTTTTAAATATTTTTATTGTGATATCTTCACACACACACAGTCCATCCAAAATATATAATCCATGGCTCACAATATCATCACATAGTTTTATATTCATCACCACGATCATCCCTAGAACATTTGCATCACTCCAGAAAAAAGAAATAAAAAGAAAAAAGAAAAAAAAAAACTCATACATCTCGTAACCACCAGCCATCCCTCTCACTGACCATCAGTATTTCAATCCACCCATTTTTTTTACCCTTTACCACCCTCCATTATGTATTTGTTTTTGTCCTTGTTTTTTACTCATCTATCCATGCCCTGGACAAAGGATGCCTCAGCGACAAGGTTTTTGCAATCATACAGTCACATTGTAAAAGTTATATAGTTATAACTTTTTCTTTCTGTTCATTTCTAAACAGTTTTATTCATACATCATACTATCCAACCTAAGTAAAAAATCAATGGTTCCTGGTATACTCACATAGCCATGCCTCCACCACCACAGTTTATATGAGGACATTTCCTTTTCTTCCACAATGAATTCCATAACCCTCCCCCATATCCCCTACTTGTTGGCATTTAGTTTTGGATAATACCTTTGCTACATTCAGTGGAAATATGTTACAATATTACTGTTGACTATAGACCGCAACTTGCATTGATTGTATCTTTTTATTCTATATACCATCCTGTTTATAATGCCTTGCAATGTTGACATTCAATTGTTCTCCCTCATGCAAAAACATTCCTATATTTGAACACTTAATCACCGTCATTGTTCACTCTAGGCATTCCTGAGTTATACTTCTCAGTCTTTATCCTCTATCTTTCCTTCTGGTGTTATATGTTCCCCCAGTTTCATTCAACCATACTCACATTCAGCTTCATTCAGTGAACTTTTATTATTGTGCTACCATCAAATAGTACTATGCTATACATTTCTGAATTTTTACAATCAGTCCTATTGCACATTTTGTACTCCTTCATCATCAAATGCCCAATCTCTAGCCAATTTCTATCTCCTGATAGTGTTTTTAACATTAACTCTCAAAGTTCACTCATTAATGCTAGTTCACATTAGTGAGACCTATAGTATTTGTCCTTTGGTTTCTGGCTAATTTCACTCAACATAATGTCCTCAAAGTTCATCCACCTTGTTACACGCTTTGTGACTTTATTCTGTCTTACCGCTGCATAATATTTCATCATATGTATATACCACAGCTTGTTTAGTTACTTGTTAGTTGATGAATATTTGGGCTGCCTCATTCTCTTGGCAATCATAAATGCTGCTATAAACATTGATGTGCAAGTCAGTTTGTGTCCTTGCCTTCAGTTCCTCTGAATATATACCTAGTAATGGGATTACTGGATCATATGGCAATTCTATACTCAGCTTCCTGAGGAATTGTCAAACTGCCTTCCAGAGCAGTTACACCATTTATATCCCACCAACAGTGGATAAATGTACCTCTTTCTTCACATCCTTTCCAGCACTTGTTGTTTCTGTTTTTTTGATAATGGCCATTCTAGTGGGTGTGAGATGAAATCTCATTTTTTTGATTTGTATTTCCCTAATAGCCAGTGAAGTTGAACACCTTTTCATATGCCTTTTAGCTATTTGTATTTCCTCTTCTGAGAAGTGTCTTTTGCCCATTTTTAAATTGTGTTGTTTGTCTTTTTGTTACTGAGTTATAGAATTTCTTTATATATTCTGGATATTAAATCCTTATCTGATATGTAGTTTCCAAATATTATCTCCCATTGCATTGGCTGTCTTTTTACTTTCCTGAAAAAGTTCTCTGCTGCACAAAATTTGAGTAGATTTGAGGAAATCCCATTTATCTATTTCTTTTTTTCATTTATCATGCTTTGGGTATAGAAAACCACGTCCTATCACAAGATTTATAAGATATTTCCCTGCATTTTCTTCTAAAAGCTTTATGGTCTTATTTTTCTAATGCGTAGGTCTTTGATCCATTTTGAGTTAATTTTTATGTAGGGTATGATATATGAATCATCTTTCATTCTTTTTCATATAGATATCCAGTTCTCCAAACACGTTTAATTGAAGAGGGGCCTCTAACGCTGTTGAGTTGGCTTGACTGTCTTATGAAAGGTCAATCGTCCATAGCTGAGAGAGTCTATTTCTAAACACTCAATTACATTCCATTGGTCAGTATTTCTAGCTTCATGCTTGTACCATGCTTTTTTGATCACTATAGCTTTGTAATATGCTTTAAAGTCAGATAGGGTGAGGCCTCCCACGTCGTTTTTCTTCCTCAAGATATTTTTTAGTTATTCAGGGCACCCTGCCCTTCCAAATAAATTTGTTTATTGATTTTTTCTACTTCTGCAAAGCAAGTTGGGATTTTAATTGGTATTGCATTGAATCTATAAACCAATTTGGGTAGAATTGACATCTTAACTATTTAGTCTTCTAATACATGAGCTTGGTATGCCCTTCCATTTATTTAGGTGTTCCATCATTTCTTTTAGCAATTTCTTATAGTTTTCTGTGTATAAGTCTTTTGTGCCCTTAGTTAAATTTATTCCTGAATATTTGGCTGCTATTGTAAATGGGTTTTTTTTCTTGATTTTCTCCTTAGAGTGCTCATTACTAGTGTATAAAAACACTACTGATTTAGGGGTGTTGATTTTGTACCCTGCTACTTTGCCCTTTTCTTTTATTAGCTCTAGTAGCTTTGCTGTAGATTTTTTTGGATTTTTGACATATAGCATCATGTCATCTGTAAACAGTAAGAGTTCACTTCTTCTTTTCCAGTTTGGATGCCTTTTATTTCATTTTCTTGCCTAATTGCTCTGTCTAGAACTTCTAGCACAATGTTGAATAACAATGGTGACATTGGGCATCCTTGTTTTGTTCCTGACCTTAGAGAGAAAACTTTCAGACTTTCCCCATTGAATATGACGTTAACTGTGGATTTTTCATATGTTCCTTTTATCCTGAAATTCCCTTATATTCCTATCCATTGAAGTGTTTTCATCAAGAAAGGATGTTGAATTTTGTCAAATGCATTTTCTGCATCAATTGAGATGATCATGTGGTTTTCTGCTTTGACTTATTGACATGATGTAATACATTAATTGGTCTTCTAGTATTGAAGCATCCTTGAGTACCTGGCATAAATCACACTTGGTTATGGTGTATAATTCTTTTAATATGCTGCTGGATTTAATCTGCAAGAATTTTGTTGAGGATTTTTGCATCTATATTCATTAAAGAGATTGGTCTGTAATTTTCTTTTCTTATAGTGTGTTTGTCTGGCTTTGGTATTAGGGTGATTCTTCTTTAAATCTTAAGCAGAATGACATAATGAGAAAAGAAACACTGGAAATGTATTCATGCTAGCAGATGTTTCTTGATGGCCTTTGTTACATGGATCTTCCAGAGTTGCCCTTCCCTTCTTGGTATCCCTCTTTCCCCTGAGGACAGTTTGTATTTGCGTAAAGTAGCCAAACTTAGTTTTTCTTGTCTGCAGTATAGAACACTGAGGTGCCAAACTCCATTTGGATTTTTTTCCCAGTCATCTCAAACAAAGACCCTTCCCTTGAATTACAGAGTCAAGCAATTCATATTGGATGAAATGTCCTTTCTCACAGATGTGGACTCCTATCTGGGATGGTATCCCAGGGAATTCCAAGATGATCTCAGACTGTCTGAAACCTGAATACTCGATCTGACACTAAAACAAGGCCAGAGTTACCATTTTTATTTTGCATAAGAAAAATACCTTAGGAGATTGTTCAAATACAGATATCTAAGCCCCATCTCAGGTATTCATAATAAGCATCTCCTGCACTGAGGCTGAGGAATCTACATTTTAAGGAGCATCCATAATCTAAATGTTTGCTTCTAATGTGTAGCCTTTGGACCAACAGCACAGGCATCATCTGGGAGCTATTAAAAATGCAGAATCTCAGACCCCACCCCAGACTTACATTTTTGACAAGATCCCCAAATGATTTGTTGCACATTAAAGGTTTGAGAAGCACTGCTATAGATTTTGCCACCCCAAACCCTCTGTCAAGGGGACATTTGGCAATGCCTGGAGACATTTTTGGTTGTCACAAGTGGGGGAAGGGGGAGGGGAAGAGAAGGTGCTTCTGGCACCTGTGTAGGTAGAGGTGAGGGGATACCGCTAAACATCTTACAATGCATAGACTAACACCCACAACAAAAATTTATCCAATCCAAAATATAAACAGCATCTACATTGGGAAAGTCCTCTAGATGATTATAATGGTGGTGATAAACCTATTTGGAAAGCCAGTCATCTTCAAAGGCTTAGCAGAAGTAACTATTCATTTGTGGATTAATCTGAAAGCTCCAAAGCAGGCTCTACATTCTCAAATTAGAGTTAAGAGGGTGGATTCTAGAGTACGAGTACCTGGGCCACTTAGTTTTGCTATGCAAACTTAGGCAACTTTTAAATTTCTTTGGACCTCAATATTTCCTCATCTATAAAATTGAACTAATGGTATTGCAGTAAAGATGAAATGAGTTAACTCATGTAGAGATCTTAGAATCTCATGTTAAAAAGAGCAAGGGTTCAGTAAATGCTTGTTTGCCATCTTCCTCTACTGAGGTCTCTGGGATCCCTCTAGGGTTGTGATGTCATGCATCAGCATGAGATGTCTGGGCATCACTAAGGAATACAGATCAGGACAAGAGTTTAAAGATGGGTGGTCATGATACAATTCAGTATTTTCAGCAACATACAGAGAATATCACTAAGATATGGAAGTCATTTATGAATTTATGATCAGGGATTGAGTTAGATCAATTTTTAGTCTCATGTGGGTTTTTTTTTTTTGAAGTGACCATAAACTCAAGATTTTATTGTCATAGCAAAGGCTTAGAACTGGATCACTTACTCTTTTCTCTTCTTGTCTCCTCTCAGTTCAAAATGTTTGCATCTCTAACTAGCCAACATTCTCTTAGATCTGCTGGGCTCAAACGCATTCAAGCCTCAGTACAATCTTCTTTGTAGTTTTAGCCTTCTTCAGGAAAATCAGCTTAGTCTGCCTACTGTAGCCACTCTGCTTCCTGTCGTAACATTGCTTTCCCTGGGCATATAGAGAATCCTTGCCCTTCCTGTACTGTATATCACTTTGTGGGAATGGTGCTTGCTGTACTTCTTACAGAATTTCCAGTGGGTTTTAGGAATGTTCACCATGTCTGCCAGAGTGCTGTCAGCACGAAAAGCAGCCTATGAGGTTTTAATTACTTATAGCTGTGTGCTCTCAGGCAGCTAACAGCCAATCTAGGCTTTTATTTTCATAAAACTGAGATAATATTAGCATCCATCAGAGAAGATTAACTAAATAATATGTATTGAGCACCTCACATAGTAATTGACAGAGAGCAGAAACTTTATTATTTTTATCATTGAAGTAGCCAGGAGCCATGTCCAGTCTTTTCCTGGAAATGAGTGATCCATGAAGTCATAGGAGTTGTCCTCTGGGGTTAGTTGTGGTTCCAGACCTGCTACTTTAGTATCTGGCATTAGACAGTAGGCACACCCAAGGTATTTGTCACTGAGCAGACTCATTATGACTGAGGCTGGGAAATTGTGTTGTAACTGCTCCTAGGTGACTCCTATGCCTCTAGAGTTTTGAAAAAAAACAGTCCTACAATCACCCATTGTTCCTCTCTGGGTACATAGTGCTTTTCTGAAATGATCACTTGGCCCTCCTCACACCTCCTATAAATAACTTGAAAATTTACAGGACATTTTCTCTCCTTGCAGTCAGGGTGGGGAGGATGCATTCTGAGATCTAAGCCTAGAACTTCTGGACTAGAAGTTGAAATTTCCTCTCCTAGCTTTTGGGTCAGAGATGGTCAATTTTGTTCTGGGCTCTCTGATGTAGGGTTTTGTAAAGATAGGCCATACACTATTGGGCAGGAAGGTAAAGGAAATGCTGAAGGTCTCTGGGAATGGACTGAATCTGCAGTGAGAAGATTTAAGTGAGCATGGTTAAGAATTTCCATATGTATATGTGTCCTTTGGATCTGTAGAACTAATCAGATCTAGAGTAGAAGGTCTACTGCTACCAGTAAGAACAGAGGTGGCTGCAGCTAGTGGCCTACCTTAGACTTCACTGAGTTAGCCTGAGACACTAAGGGATATGTCTGTATCTGATCACCCTGGAGTCAGGAGGAACACAGGAAGTACAGGAGCATGGCATTAACTCAGCCCTATTTCTATTGGTTTCTGGTACCTAAGGGTCTACTGTGTTCTCCTCTCAAGTCTGGAGTGTCAGGAGCCTTGGAGGAGTTGAAATTGTCTTGGCTTATGCTGGTGCATGTTGACGTTTCAATGATTAGGGACACCCAGTGATAGTTTGGGGAGGTTGGGAAAAGAAGGTCAATCTTACATGATCCAAGAACTTAACTTTGTGTCTTTGGTGTGGCCTTCCTTCTCTTGAAGTAGATGTCCAGAAGTTCTTTAGTTGATTATCAAAAATTCAGCCGTGTGCTGATCATCGAGTCGAAACATATGTTGTTCTCAGTTCCTACTAGCATGAAGATTGTGCATTCCATTGGAACTTGGAATCAGGCTAAGGTTTATAATCTATAGAGGACTGAGGCGAAGGGAAGGATTAACTAGGAGCATCAGAGACGCTGTAAATTCAGATGATTGTTTTTGTATTGTGAATAGAAACTCACTGATGAGTAAGAGAAAACAAGAAAAGACTTGTGTTATCAACTCTTTAACTGTTCTGATTTCTTCTTGAAGGAGATGACTCTTATCTAATTCCCTTATAGATTGTAAGTCCTTTAGTTAATGTGATGCTCCTTTGTTCTGTTGTAAGAAGTCAAGACTTGCCAAAGAAGTTGATCTGGGATTTCAGAGGGAAAAGATACCCCAAGTTCAGGTCCAGAGAAAGGTATTCTTCTAAATTACCTGTATGAAGGAAGTTAGATTCTTGCTGACTCCTGGAAAATTACTTTTAATTTTGATCCAGTGAATAGATGAAGCAAATGGGTTGCTCTCCCTTGTTGGTAGAAGACCTGGCCACCTCTGTGGTATAATCAGAGGAAGTTCAAGGGAAACCTCTGGGGAATGGAACACTGACAAGACTAGCATTGGAGCCAGAAGTTTCTCAAGGGCAAAGAGGCTGAGATGGAAAGAAAGAAATGGACAAGGAAAACTTAAATAGAGTCGCTGGGAAGGAAGAACCAAACAGGAGAGGAGTATATTTTCAGGATGCATATTTAGGAGGTAATAATTCATATACTCACGAAGAAGAATATTCAGAAAAACTTTAAAGTGAGCCGTTGTGGGAAAGACTGTGAGCTGAATGCATGATGAGATATATAATGGAAATATTCTGACACATCTGCATGATCCTATGAATATATAAAAGTTGGGGAGACAATACTATTCTGCCTGTATTCCAAGAAGAACTGCATTGTGGTGAGTAAATGGGAACAAGGGACTGGTATATATAAATGCTATTCGTGGCTTACTCTAGTTGTTCTTTTCTGTGTGGTAAAGGGAAAAAGCATAAGACGTTCCCCCCCGCCCCACTCCTTAGTTGTAGGATAGATAAGAATGGGTCTTACTCTTTTGCCTATGTATGTGAACAATTGGGCATTATGAATAAATAGAAAGGTGAATTTGATGTGATAAACTTTATTACTAATAAACCTCCACTCTGGGGTGATGTGTCCATGTAGGCGCAGAAGCTGTTAGGGAAAGTAGGCAAAGGGGAATAGTTGGTAATTACATTGCTGCAGGGAAATTTTTACAAGTAGAGTTACCAGATAGAGTCCAGACTGTCACAGAAAGGGTTTCTCTGTGGGAATTACATCCTTAGCAGCACACAAACCTCCTGAACGTAATACTATACATAAGTTTCCCAAATTCTCCTCACTCTGACTCAGTGGTACACATTAAGATAACTTTTTCTCTAGCTTATTATGAGTGGCCAAGCGGTCACTTTGCTTGGGAAATTAATCACTGAAGCAATATGTTCCCCTGGATAGTGGGAATCCACAGTGTGGGAGGATCAAGCATAGAGACTGTTTTTTGTTGTACTTATTTACTGTATTGTTTGGCTTTTAAGCGATGCACTTGTATCATTAGATAAAAGTATTTTTGTAAGTGTGCTCACAAGAGCAAAACCAAAGCCTGATAAGAACTTAAATGCAGCTTGGGAGAAGGTAACTGTGGACAACTCTGTTTCCTGAGCCTTGGAAAGATTCATTTAAGCAAATGAATTATCATAATATGAGAAAAACTAAAGAGAAGTTAGGAGCCAATCCCCAGTAATAACTGCTAAATTAATCCAGGGGACATTTAAGTGAATATTTAAGTTTACCCCCCTATGCCAAGTGACGACAACTTTTTTACTACTATTACTTCTGTCTACTCCTCCTCCTCCTCCTCCTTTAATTTTCTCAGAAAAAAAAAAGAGGAAATAGAATAATAAGATTGAAAGGTCATATACAAAGACCAAGACGTAAAATAAGAGAAGCTTTCAATTAGCAACTAAACTCCCTTTGCAAGTATGCTGGATCAAGCAAACGAGTAATTTAGTTTAATGCTTAACAGGGCAAGATGACAGCAAAGCTGTTATCTTTTCAGTCTTTATGATGTACCAGAAAAAAAGCAAGCCATTTACCTCTGAGAAATTGTGCTCAAGAATAAAACTAAAGGTAGAGAAAGAACACTGTAATCAAAGACTTCATATTCTGAAGTTAAATTTAGGATGACTCTGTTTAGCCTGGAGAATAAATTTAAGTCCTAGACAGAGATTGACTAAAGTTGAGAGACTCGTCAATTTTTCTTTTTGGACTTTTTTGCTCTTTAAAACTTGCTTCAAGCAGCAATTTCTGTTATGCTTAAAACAGTAACATGGGAATTCAGTAAAAATACTTTACAATAACATAAAGACTTTTAAACCAAAACTCATATAGCCAGGCATAACTAGGTGACTTTTAAGCCATTTATGTTGTATCTGTGTTTGAGAAAGTAGAGCATGCAGAGAGTACACATGCATTGATTTCTAATGCCAGTTCTTCCAAGTGATTTTTGAGAAATAAATCTGCCTAGCAGGGTGGCTTATAAAATGATCTTTTATTAAGTCATGGCAAAAAAGGTAGTTCTTTATCTTGTTTTAAAATTGCTGTTTACTAAGCAGAACAGAAGACCTGTGATCAGCGTTTCAGACTGCTTTCATTTTAGTGAAATGTTTCCAATTCTCAGGAATCCATGACATAAAGGAAGAAAACCGTGGAGACACTGTGCAAAGATACAGCATAGAAAAAGAACTTCTGGGTCTGGGTTCCAGGTCTGCCGTTGACTTACTATAGTCATTGGGAAAAACAGTTAATTTTCAGATTATGCTGTTGGGCATTGGCTTTAGGCTTACATCTTTTTTTTCAATCTGTCCGGTCACCCAAAGATTCCATGTCTCAAATGAGCACACCTTCACACTCACCCCTTATCTATAGCTGTAAAATTTTTGTCACCCATGAACAATGATTATCAAAGTGTGTTCAGAAAACCACTACCACTGGACCCACCCGAGGTGTTTATCACTATATTTTATTCCTGGAGCCCATCCCTCTGCTCCAGAAAACAATTTCATGAGGAGGGAAGGGATTATAGCATAGAGAAGGCATGGCATTTGCATTTTTAATGGGCCACTCAGTCCATATCCCAGACAATTATATCAAAATATCTAGGAATAGAAACATAGGGATTGATATATTTCATATATATATTTAAGTTCCCAGCTGATTCCAGGGTGTAAGTCAGGTTGGAAACCACTTCTCTTGGATATTAAATGAATAGTAGAGTTTTTGGAGCATGTTTGTGCAGTGAATGCTCCCTTTGGTTTTCCAGTAATATCATGAATGTATAATATTATGGTTTATAGCATAGTCTCACATTTTCTAATCCTCTTTGTTTTTAACTGAAAAGATGCGTGGGCTTAATTTTCTATGATTGGAGAGAACTCTGCAAGTTTTGAGAAGAAGATGGAGAGAGGGTGACATAACTGGGTATTTGAAGGAAGCAGAGGAAGGATGGTTGGTAGTGTTCAGGGTTAATGTCACCTCTCTATCAGTGTGCTCAGTCTGGTCAAGGATCATAGCATTGAAGGGATGTGCAGAGAGAAGTTATCAGAGCAAGAAGGAGGATTGTTACTTCCTATCAGGCATCACCAAATCCTTTGATTTAGGATTGAGGCATTGCCTGGGTCAACTTACTAATGGAAATAGGCTATTTAACTAAGAGACACTATTTCTGCCCTTGAGTCACTAATTTGGTTTCAAACAGGTTATGCTTGACAAGAATTGTCAGTATGAGAACGTATATCTTTTATGCAATCAACTTAATAAAGAAGATGAAAGAAAAAAAAAGGTTGTGTCACGTTCCACAATCATTGAAAGAGCTGTATTTTCTTTGCAGTAAAGTTCACATTTCCCCCAATATGGATTGAAAGAAATTATATGCAATAGTGTGCAACCTGAAAACCTGAAAATTCTGATTTGGTGAACTCCTATATGATAGTTTTCTAGAGGAATATTTCTAACCTCTCTTTCTAGCTTAAGTTATATACTCAAAGTAAATACGTTCCTTAAATATAATTTATAGAATCTGAGAATGCACAAAAGAGGAATGTTGGTGCAGTCACTGTATTAAGGGTTGGAGGCAGTGCTGCCGGGAAGGGCATAGCATATCCTAGGTAGTTTGGCAGTCACTTAGGAGAAAGCAGATAGTTTGGCTTTTCCTGAGCTGGCCAACTCATAAGGGCAATTGGTGTCCCTCATGTCAACAGATCACCCTGCTACTCAGAAGGCAACTCTTAGAAGTTGAGTGCAGTTGAGTGAGTCCTCAAGAAGGCTCTGAAAGAAAAATAGATTTCTGTTTCAGAATATTAAGAGGCTTCCCTGACAGGTATGCTGCTTTGTTGGCTAACCTGGAACAGCTTTTGTGTTTAAGAACCCTACTGCCATCTTCACATGCCCTAAGAAGGCTGTCCAGGGACACTGTTTCCCTCTCCTTGACTTTCTGAGCATTGTGAAAAATAGCAAAAACTTGCTTAAGGTCTAAGCCCTGTGTTTTCTTGTCCTGTCATTTTCTCTGGGTTTAGGTAGAAGCATTACTAAGCTCCCCCAAGAGCTCAAAAAATGCCATTCATAAAATAGAGAGAGGACATTTGTGATTAAAAGTTCTTCTTTTACATTCGAGAATAAATTTGGAATATGTCATTGGTAATAGAGTCCAGCAGGAGGTAGAAACAGGGTAAGATAATGGCCAATTGGAGTTGAAGGGATACAGACGGTGTAACAGGACTAGATACAAAAACTCAAAAATGGACAGCACAATAATACCTAATTGTAAAGTAATCATGTTAAAACACTGAATGAAGCTGCATCTGAGCTATATGTTTTTGTTTTGTTTTGTTTTGATTTTACTATTATTACTTTTATTTTTTTCTCTATATCAACATTCTATATCTTTTTCGGTTATGTTGCTAGTTTTTCTAAACCGATGCAAATGTACTAAGAAATGATGATCATGCATCTATGTGATGATGTTAAGAATTACTGATTGCATATGTAGAATGGTATGATTTCTAAATGTTGGGTTAATTTCTTTTTTTCCGTTAATTAAAAAAAAAAAAAAAAGAGAAGGGGTAATTGGAGCTGAAGGGATACAGACTGTACAACAGGACTGGATATAAAAACTCAGAAATGGACAGCACAATACTACCCAATTGTAATGCAATTATGTTAAAACACTGAATGAAGCTGCATGTGAGGTATAGGTTTTTGGTTTTTTTTTCTTTCTATTATTGTTTTAATTCTTATTCTGTTGTCTTTTTATTTCTTTTTCTAAATCGATGCAAATGTACTAAGAAATGATGAATATGCAACTATGTGATGTTATTAAGAATTACTGATTGTACATGTAGAATGGAATGATTTCTAATTGCTTTGTTAATTCTTTTTTTAATTAATAAAAAAAAAATTCACTTTCTCACCAAGAAAAAAAAAAAAGTTCTCCTTTTATAAAATGGCTTTCCTCTCTGACCTCTATACCTAGATAATGCATGTCAATGCTTGGTAATCATTGTGTTTGTAAATTGATGTTAATGAGTGTGTTGTGTCTTTCAGGTGTGCTGGAACAGAAAACAACTACTGGTATCCATTGCAGTAGGCAGAATAATGGCTCCCAAACATGTCCACATCCTAATCCAGGGACCTGTGACTACGTTACTTTACATGGCAAAAGAGACTTTGCAGATGTGAATGAGTGATTTAAGGACTTCATGATGAAGAGATTATCCTAGATTATTACCCTGGGTGGATCCAGGGTAACCACATGGGTCCTTAAAAGAGGGGATCCTTTCCCACTTGTGAAAGATGAGCTATGGAACAGAGAATCATAAGTGCAATTGATGATTAAAGTAAGACCCAGAGGAGTCTGGGATGTGGAAATATTAACATTTAGATTAATTTCTCATGGCAGCTGTGTTATTGGATTTCTCTCTCTTGTCAACCCACTTTAAACTGGTGTAACTATCACAGTCTCCAGTGGCCCTCTTAAATAGAAAGCACTGGTCAAATAATGTCTACTATAAAGGAGTGTATCAATTGAAGATCTACCTCAGCCTTCAGTACAAATCATGGTCATGTTTAGTAGCACTGGAATTCATTTGTAAAGTTGTCAGTATTGATATTCCAGTGACCTTTAAAGATCATTTAGTTTCTACAGGTCTCTACATAGAACTATTGCCTGATCAGATCAGATATGAAATTGTCATGATATATATGGAAAAACATATGCTTATTTTAACTTAAAGCCTTTCTGTTGAAATCAAGTATGTATTTTAATTGCTTGAATAAAACTTTTCTAAAAAGAGAATATAGATAAAGTTGGGAATTTCTAGTTTGATTACTAAATGAGCTATTCCCTAAAATACAGTTAAAACTCAATTAGATATAATGAGTATGAATTTTGCTCCGTATATTTCAGTATAAGAAACATCACAACAGTTCATTTCTCTGTATCAAATTGAACTCAGACTTAACTTCCCACTTGACAAATTGAGGGATGTTCCACCTCCTTAGTGTTATGCAAGGAACAGGGAGTCCCATGTGACTCTGAGATATGGGTAAACTGCAACCTTGAGTTGGTCTTCAGGCCCATTTGAATAGTAGAAATTTCAACCTCAAATCCACTTGAAGCACAAACTCATGATTACAGTTTCTCAGGGGAAATGGGTCTATGCCAAGATCCATACCCCAGGTCAAGACACAAGCTTCTTATTGCTTCTTTGTGCTAGTCTTTGGACTTTTTGTTCTAGTTAACTTCTACTGAGAGTGCATTTTGAGCATCCTAGCTTAATGCAGCACTCTTAGTTCCAACTCCATGCCTCATTTAGATTCAGGTCTCGATCTTCTGTTCCCATATAGACCTTAAAACTCAAACCCCTAATTACCAAGATTGAAAATCCTCGTTCCACTCTCCGAGCAGCCACAGCTTCAACACACATACTCTTGTTTACCTCTTCCTGTTAGGCCCCATAGAATGCCCTTATTTATTATCCTAGGTATACATAAGAAAGGAGGCCAGTTATATTTTATGTAGTGTGCCACAGTGTATTTATTTATTTTTAGCTGTATTTTCTTTGCAACTGAAATGTTCTAACTCAAACTCTGGCCCTTCAAAGTACTCATTCTTTAAGCTCCAGTGATCCTCCATTCTCTAGGCTCGTACAAAATAAGTACTGTTGAGCCTAGACTCTAAAACAAAACTCTTCCTATCTATGACCTAAGGGAAGCATGTGTCTTTGGGATTTAATACCCTGCTTGAAGAGGTTAGCAGGGAGGGAAAAGCTGCTTTCCTTCTTCCTCATTTTTACAGCCATGAGATTATAATAAATTAACATTTCAATAAGTTATTTCCTACAAGTTTGTTAATGTTAATCTGAAAGCAAATTTATTCCAAATAATTTTGTGCATGCAAAATACACACATGTAAATTGGCTTTAAAGAGCAGGGTTAGCAGACAAATTAGCATGTTTCTTATAAATTATACAATCTTGAGGCCAGAGCTACTTTAAAGCTGTGAGAAAAGGAAGGAACGTATGTATACATAATATTTATCTAAAACTAAACAAGTTCCTTATGAAAAGCAGCTCTAGAAGACTTTGCATCCCAATAAAAAACAGCAGGTCTTGAAATTATAGTCTATTTTAATTTATACTATAAAGCTGGAATTATATAAAGCATCAAGATATTTAATTTGTATTTATTATTTAATAATTCCTGTGTTCCCTTTTTAATGTATTATGAATATTTTCTAAATATTTTAGAAACATACCTACAATTTATATTTAATATTATATTTTCTTTTTATGAAAGCATGTAATACTTGAATAAATCACATTATCATTTTCTTTTTGGTGACTGAAAAAATGCCTGGGAATTATTTTAAATGTTATAATGATAATTCATCTAGTGGCAGATATCTAAAATAAGAGATGGTACTGTAGCACGAAAACCAGAAATGAGGCCGCAGGCCTCCAGGAACGTTCCGCGAAGTTAGAACAGGCTGAGACTAAGGATCCGCAGTTTCTGGAAGTAGGTTTTATTAGCTCCTGCGCACGAGGGCCCAGCTGAGTCACCTCAAAAGTCTGAGCCCCAAACAAAAGGTACACAATTGGCTGATTTAAGTTGAGAATGGCCCAGAGCTGAACCGTTGAGGGGCCCCCACCCCAGGAATGTCTTCTTTTGCCTACCTGCATCTTTACCAGTTCCTGAAGGCTAGGGGAGGGGGTTTCTATACCAGGAAATGAACCTTATCTTATCTCACTTGCCTGCAAGGAGGGGGGGTTTGGGAAGTTTCCACAGAGAGCACAGCTAAACCAGAAAGCGGGCAAGGCCTGCCTGCTACAGTACATCAATTGAATTAAATTAAATTAAATCCAAAAATAGCAATGCAAAATCCCCAGAGTGATTTAGCTCCCCAAACTCAAATGTTATGACGTGAGCTCTATAGTGAAGACAGGCTTTGTCAGGTGCTTCTTTATTCCCTCTTGCTGCGTATTCATTATTTTTTGCCCTATTCTCAGTGAA
Source organism: Tamandua tetradactyla (assembly GCF_023851605.1). Classification (NCBI taxonomy): domain Eukaryota; kingdom Metazoa; phylum Chordata; class Mammalia; order Pilosa; family Myrmecophagidae; genus Tamandua; species Tamandua tetradactyla. Next base: position 33,302,133 of record NC_135346.1, read on the forward strand.
AGTTACTATAATAGACCACAATTGCTTCTTACATGTCCCACCTAAGAGCAAAATTCTACCTTAGCTGATAGAATTCTTATGAGACTTTTTCTCTTACTTGTATTAACCTAAATATTAACTATTCATAATATTTCTAACAGGCATCATTATAGGACATTATACTAAAGAGCATATGTAAATAAAGTTTTCATTCAAGAAAAATGAGCATAGCTCTGGAATTTACAGCTTGTTGCATAAAAATTCACTTTCAATATCTGTGTCCAATTTCTTTTCTCTATCTCTCTTCCTATCTTGAAGTGAAAGAAAAAATAGTACAATTCTTTACTTATCTGGAGGTCACATTTAAACAATCAGTTATTTGAGGTATAGCAGCAAAGAAAAAAAAGTAAAAAACAAAAATGTGGTTGCCAAGAAATGCATTCTCCTTAGAACTCTTTTTAACATACAATTCAAAGAAAATTGGTTATTCAATTTTGTTGCCTAGGAGCAAAATGAATATAATAAATTATGCCTAGAGTCAGACACACATGCTCAAAAGATAGCTGGTGGGTGAAAATGAAGGAAAGATGAAGAAAAGCAGACGGAAAAGCAATACTCTTGTATTCATTTAAAGTGGGGCAAACTGATATCCACATATTGGTAATATCTGGAGTTTTGAGTTTAGTTCTCAGTTTAGATGTAACTTCTCTGCTAGGAGGCCATTCCTGAACTCTCTCTACTCCTACCCCTCTTTGCTCACCTTAAAATTCCTCTTTTTGGCATTTATCAAAAATAATTTCCTGCTTGCTTGCGATTACTACTAGATTATAATCAAGTCTATGACATGCTTGCTTACTTTAATATCCCCATTCTCTAACAGTGTCTGTCACAACAATTTTGTTGGAAAAAAGTGGAAGTATCATCATTAATATTCACTATATTTACCCTGAATTGCTAGAAAAAAATCTATTGAAATAAGGAAATTTCAGAACTGAAAGATACCATGTAGAAAAATTGGTCCATCCATTTACATGTGAATAAGGAAACTAAAGTTCAAGAAAGGAAAATAATTCACCCCAAACAGGTAGTTAATGACACCTGTTTATATAAAACATTATGTCTATGTGAGAACAATATCTCCTGCAGCTTGTGGCAGGCTATGTCCGTGAGCCTATGTGATTGTTGGAGATGGCAGTGAATTTTGTCCTTACTATAAACCAGGCAGTATACTATATGCTTTACATGTGCTACCTCATTTAGTCCTTAAACAGTTTGATGAAGTAGATACTGTATTTATATTGTACAGATGAGAGAATGAAACTCTTAGCCGTTGTTCTGGTTTGAAAATATTAAGTACCCCAGAAAAGCCGTGTTTTAATCCTGATTCAATCTTGTGGAAGCAGCTGTTTCTTTTAATCCTGATTCAATACTGTAGGTTGGAAACCTTTGATTAAATTATCTCCACAGAGACGTAACATGCCAAATGTGGGTGTGACCTTTGATTAGATGGAGATGTGACTCTAACCATTCTAGGGGGTTCTTGATTCGTTTATTGGAGTCCTTTAGAGGAGAAAACATTTTGGAGAGAGCCTACAGAAATGGAGGAGCCAATGGAGAGGGATGAAAGCCAGCCCTGGAGAAGCAAAGTGAGGAACAAGCTGAAAGCAACAGAGCCCAGGAGCAAGAGACCAGCAGATGCCAGCCACGTGACCTCCCAACTGACAGAGGTGTTCTAGAACCATTGCCCTTTCTTGAGTGAAGGTAACCTCTTGTTGGTGCTTTTATTTGGATACTTTTATGTCCTTAGAACTGTAAACTTGTAACTTATTAAATCCCCCTTTTTAAAAGCCGTTCCAGTTCTGGTATATCATATTCGGGCAGCTTGTCAACTAACAGAGCCCTTAAGAAATCTTTCAAGACATGGAAGCAGGATTTACATCTTGAACTCCAGAATCCTGACTCTTCACCCCTCTCTCACTCCCCATAGTTTGCTAGCTGCTGGAATGCAATAAACCAGAAATGGAATGGCTTTTAAAAAGGGGAATTTAATAAGTTGCAAGTTAACAGTTTTTAGGCTGTGGACATGTCTCAGTTAAAGCAAGTCAATAGAAATGTCCAATCTAAGGCATCCAAGGAAAGATACATTGATTCAAGGAGGCCAGTGAAGTTCAGGGTTTCTCTCTCACATGGAAAGGCACAAGGTGAACACTGTCACAGTTTCTCTCTTGGCTGGAAGGGTACATGGCAAACACGGCATCATCTGCTAGCTTCCTTTCCAGCTCCCCGGGAGGCATTTTCCTTCGTCATCTCCAAAAGTTGCTGGCTGATGGACTCTGCTTCCGGGTACTGCAGCTTTTCTGCTCTCTCAGAATCTCATGGCTCTCTCTTGTCATTCTCTAGCTTTTCCAAAGTGCTTCTTCTTTTAAAGGATTCCAGTAAAAACAATCAAGATCCACCTGGAATGGGTGGAGACATTGAGTCATATCTCCATGGAGATAAACTAATTAAAGTTTCCAACATACAGTACTGAATAGGGATTAGAAGAAACTGTTGCTCTCACAAGATTGTTTAGGATTAAAACATTGCTTTTTTAGGGTACATGAATCCTTTCAAACCAGCACACCATCCAAACCCCAGATTCCCGCCTGTGGGTTCAGGTCTGTGTTTATAAAGGCAGACAGTGTTTAAGAGACCACTGGGTGGTTGTTTGAATGGTTATTGGTTCATAAATCTAGAAGTCAAGATTTATGAATAAATGGATATTTACTTCAAAATAAGGATTTCCTTGCTGGTAGTAATAGTCTGGAAAATTGATTGACAGAATATTAAGTACTTAAGACATAATCTATTATATGAGCATAGAAAAATATATATAATATTTGTTGGAACATGGAACTCAATTGAAGAAAACTATATAGAAAATTGGTCATTTTACACATATGAATGCTTAATATACAAAGTATTGCTGTGCAGATGAAACTTGGAGTGTGAACCTGCCTTCCTTAAATTTTTCTTAAGGGTTTATGCAAAGAAAAAATAAGTCCTCAGGCAGTCAAGGGTTTGGGTGTAATGCATTGGGATGATTTCAGTAGGTACTGTGTCAATGTCTGGCTTGTGCCCGAGGCGTTTGAAGAGAAAAGCATATGACCCTAAGATCATTTAAGAATGAAACTCCTCAAACACATAGATACGAAACCTGACCCTAGATCCTTGAAATGAGCATGGGAATGAAATAGCTGTAACTCATTCCTGTGTATTTCACGGATGGTGTTGAACCTACTTAGGGATGTTGTTTCCCCTCCAGTCTTCTTTTGAAGCATGTTTTAAGCAATTAATTAGTTTAGAAATTACAGAAATTGTGGAGAGGAGGAGAAGAGGAAAGAACTATGGAATTTGTTTATGACCCTGTTCTCCTTATGTATTCCTCTGGGTTGGGATATCAAAACATGGTTAAGAAAGACAGAAGATCACCTCTTTTAGGTGAAGCTATGTGTTGGTTTGAAAGGATGTATGTATCCTAGAAAAGCCATGTTTTAATCAAAATCCCATTTCATAAAGGTAGAATAATCCCTATTCAATACTGTATGAAACTGTAATCAGATCATCTCCCTGGAGATGTGATTTAATCAAGAGGGGTTGTTGAACTGGATTAGGTGACGACATGTCTCCACCCATTTGGGTGGGTTTTTGGAGTTCTATAAAAAGAGGAAACATTTTGGAAAATGAAAGAGATTCAGAGAGAGCAGGGAAGAGCAACATAGCCACAAGAAGCAGAGAGCCCACCAGCCAGCAACTTTTGGAGATGAAGAAGGAAAATGTCTCCCAGAGAGCTTCATGAAACAGGAATCCAAGAGAAGAAGCTAGCAGATGATGCCATGTTCACCGTGTGTCCTTCCAGATGAGAGAGGAACCCTGACTGTGTTCACCATGTGCCTTTCCAGATGAGATACTCTGACTGTGTTCACCATGACCCCTTCCACTTGAGAGAGAAACCCTGAACTTCTTCAGCCTTCTTGAACCAAGGTATCTTTCCCTGGATGCCTTTGATTGGACATTTCTATAGACTTGTTTTAATTGGGACATTTTCTTGACCTTAGAACTGTAAACGAGCAACTTAGTAAATTCCCCTTTTCAAAAGCCCTTCCGTTTCTGGTATATTGCATTCCAGCAGCTAGCAAACTAGAACAAGCTAGTAATGTAATAACTAAAATAACAAGGTCTAGTTCTTGAGGACTTATCAGGTATGCATGACTTCATTTAATCCTCAGATTAATTTGTGAGACAAACACCACAGTTATCCCCATTTTCTCAAAAAAGAAACTGAGATTCAGAGAGGTTAAATGATATGCCTAAGGTCACACACCTGGTAATTTTCTTTTGCATCTGAATTTTAACTGTAACCCTTTTTTTTTTGGCTCTTTAGAAAGACTTTCCTTTTGCATCAAGGAAGGCAGGCATCTTCAGCTCAGAGGAAAAAGTATAACCAAGGAGAAATTACTTAGAAAAACATGGGTTCCCTATGTCTAATATTAGGAGTTAGGAAAGAGTGGTAGAATGGGTGTGGGCTGGAGGACTGTTCTATTCAATTCTAGACCTAAAAACCTGAAAAGTATGTTTTGCCTATAAAATAACATCCAATAAAAGCGAGACTAAGAGTCCTATCATTTACTAGATTCACAAATAATGTGCATGCTCTTTTGATGACCTCCCTAAAGATTTTCTAAGTTGATGATGCTTGCTATATTCTAATCAACTGGGGTAGATATTTCTCAGTAAACAGAGCTATAGAAAAGTCCCTAGCACTGACTGTTCCTACCATGGTATTAGAAAGTTGCAGACTGACAAGAGAGAAAGAGAATGTTTAAGATAACTGAGTGTCTCATGAAAAATAAAAGCCTATTTGTTCCAAAATCACCAGTATCCTGAGATAATGCCACTAAAAGAAATAGGTATTTGACAGATTGAATTTTGTCCTGTCTCATATAATTAGACTTTTGGAGAGCATGGTTGTAAAAAATGGAGCCACTGGACCAAGCCCTTCATTCATAATCTGATTATACCTAGACTGTGCAAATGCCAGCACACTGATGAAATTTACAGATTAAAACCATTTTGTTTAGTGTCTTTATAGAATAGGTTCCTAGAAGTGAAACTGCTGAGTCAAAGAGTATTTTTCAACTGAATTGTGTTAAGTATTTTCAAACTGCTCTCCTGCATATGCCATTCCTGTGTATTATACCACGTAGAATGAATGAGGTTCTGTTGTAAAAAAAAGTCTGAAATTTCTAATTTCAGCTAAATCATGGAGTAAATGTTGTTTCTTCATTTACTCAAAGCTACATTTTTTTTCTTTTTCTAACATTTGTTGGTCTTTACATAGGAGAGCATAACAGTAGCATCTAATTGGGTCCTACCTGTCAGTATTTCCTACCTGACTTTAGTAAGGGGTAAAAATTTAGGGGAGGGGACAGTTTCCCTGAATAACATAGACAGCAAAATAGCTGAGGATTGACATATTCAGTGACATGTCACAGAATTCCAAGTCTACTTATTAAATCCATTCCCATTCTTTCAAGGACCTCCTCTCCTCAGGTATGCAGGATTCCTAGTCCTCCTCAGAAGTATACCTCATTTATTCGGCTGCTTTGCTAGTGACCTAGCTGCTTTGCTAGTGCTAGTGACCTCACTAATGAGGCTTTTGTAAAATGTCAGAAGCCACAGCCCACCTCTTTTGTCTTATCTGCAATCAGTGAATTTGCTAGTACCCTTCATTGTTCTGTTTTGAGGAAACATCGAATGTTACAGAAAACTGTAGTGGCAATTATGGCTGTAGACGGGTAATTAGTTATTGATGGCTACATCAGATTTAGAAATTTTATGTTGAATTTAAGCATGTTCCTTAACTATATAAAATTCTTTTAAGTCTCATAATCTATTGATTTTTTTCATAGCAAAAAATGATCAAAAGAAATGTGCTTAAAGATACAGTAATTTATTTTTATTCCCAATAAAATTAAAGCCATTTCAACTAGGGTGTATTGAAAATCTCCTATGAGTCAATTGCTGGGGAACAGCAAGAGGAGACCCTGTCCCTTACATCAAGAGGATTAGTCTAATAGGAAAGACAAATGCTTAATCCAATAATTTTTAATTTGTGTATAAAGAAAATGTACAGCAAAGTAAAGGGAAACTATCACTAAGAGACTGCAGAATGTAAAGAAACATTTTCAAGCGTATGCAAAGATTTTGAGCCATGAGAGAGTTATTTACTCATATAGAGGAAAAAGCACAGATGGTCTTGAGGAGTTCCATTACTTTTCTAATGGTATATAATAAATTACTATACCTGTAGTGGCTCAAAGAATGCCACTTATAAATTTCTGTAGGTCAGAAGTTCAAAAATGGTTTAGATGGGTTCTCTGCTCGGATTCTCACAAAGCTGTATTCAAGGTGTTGGCCAAGCTCATGTGGTTGCTGGTAGAATTCAGTTCTGTGTGATTGTAAGACTGAGGACCCTACTTTCTTCCTGAATGACAGCCAGTGACTACTCTCAGCTATTAGGGGCCCTCACAGTTCCTTGCCATGTGGCTCTTCCCACAGGTAGTTCGTGTATTGCTGTTTGTTTCTTCAGGGGAGCAAGAGATTCTCCCTGTTTGGAGATTCTAATCCTTTTTAAAGGACAGATTCCCACCTTAAGTCAAGCCCACCCAGGATAATTGCCTTTTGATGAACTCAAAATCAACTGTTTGGAGACCTTACTTACAAAATTCCTTCACCTTGGCTATAAAATATAATATAACCACAGGAATGGTACTCTATCACCTTTGCCATATTGTTGGTTAGAAGCAACCAACCTTTGCCATGTTGTTGGTTAGAAGCAAGCAATCTCCCTGCTTGCAGGGAGATTATACAAGGCATGATTATTGCCCATCATTTTAGAATTCTGCCAACACTTGGTAGGGAGACTGTAGCAATATTATTGATTGAGTCATTAGAAACCTTGTTCAATATTTTAAGGGACATGGATTCTATCCTTGTGGAATACTGAGTTGCAGTTAAGTTTTAATCCAAATATGCATGGAATTTAATAAAATAAAATATTCTTGTGGCCGTGTGAAGAATGATTTCAGTAGTGCTGGATGAGAGGCAATTAGGAGTTAATTAAATAACCCATTCAGGATGGTCTCATGAGTATTGCATTGGCAATGATGATAAAGACTGGTAGTAGGGACAACTACTAGAAATATTTAGAAGAGAGACCAGGACAGTAATTAAGTGACTATGGCAGGTAATACACTAACTGCATTTAGCTTCTCTTTCTCAAAATTAAGACTTGACCAAGGAGACAAATGGGACATGAAATGTGGTCTACAAAGAATATTGGCATGTATTATACTATTACTAGACTTGTACAATAGTAGAAAAAAGATCAAACTTTAATTAGACTTATTTATGTGGTTTCCTGTATTTCCAAAGCAGTCTTTGACATTGAGTAAGTAAAATACATATTAAGCTGTGCTATTAAAGAGATTTTTTGTAACTCCTTATATCAATAAAACTTCAAATTACTGAAGAGTTGCAAGAATAGTATAAGGAATTATCCTATGCCCTTTAACCATATTCTCGTTTGCCTTTTGCTCCTATCTGCCTTATCATTCTTCTCCTTTATCTACATAGAGATAGAAATAAAGATACCTGCAAATATTTTTAATCATTTGAGGGTAATTTGCAGACGACAGCCTGTTCACCCTAAATACTTCAGTGTTTACCTCCTAAGATAGGATTTGAATTGTGAATATTTTGTGAACAATATTTTCATCTAAGTTCATAAGGGATATTAGTCTGTAATACCCTTCCTTAATTTCTCTGACAAGTTTTTGTATTAAGGTACACTGCCTTGATAAAATGAGTGGGAAGATTCTGCTCTTCCTCTATTTTACAAATAAATTTGTGTAACTACCATTCATTAAATGTTTGATGGCGTTCACTAGTAATGCGCTCTGGGTCTAGAATTTCCTTTTAGGTAAGGATTTTTATAATGAATTCAATTTCTTTATTAGGCAAAGTGCTTCTCCGATTTTCAGTTTCTTCTGTGAGTTTTATTAGTTCTGATTTTCAAGGAATTTGTCCATTAAATTTTGTGGTTAACTTTATTGGCACAATTTTTCATGTTTGCTTTATCCTTTTACATTGTATTTTGAAATAATTTTAGATGTATGAAAATTACAAAAAGCAGCTCGTGGGATGGGTCTGATCCTGGCACCGTGGAATGGACAAGGCCTTCCGGACCAAGGTGTGGGGGAAAGATGTGTAATAAAATAAGGTAGTGGGAGCCACGGGAGATCAAATAGAGGCAAGAGGCTCTTCTGGATGCTGCTCTTACCCAAGCTTCAGTTAGATAGTGTTAATTGCCATGGTTTGCTAAACCCTAACCAGTATCACTCTTGTTAATTCTTAAGCATACCTATGGATCGAACTGAGACTTTATAAAAGTATCATGCACTAAGTTTACTTTCTTGGAACCTATCTAGGTCACATATATCCTGAAAGCCAAAGGGACCACCCTTTCCAAGATTATTAGTTAATTACATTCCCCTATCCTTTAGTGTGGACACCCTCCTCTCAACATGAGGAAGTCAGAACAAGCATTGTCCAAAGATCCCTATAAATTGGAAGAAGGAGAAGGTCTAACAGAGAGAATAGGATTCATCAAATGAGGATGACTGCTGAACCACTATATTAATATTCCTTCCAGCTTCCAGTGTTTAGAGGCAGCTAGAAGGAAAAATCTGAGATGAAAGAATAGTAACGCATGACAAACTCTGGAACTCTGTTATGTAACTACTTGTTGAAGTGTGCTTTAAAAATTATTCTTTTTTTCTTCCTTTGCTTTGTATATATGTAATATTTTACAATGAAAACATTTTAAAAAGTAACATAAGATCTGTAAACCCTTCATTTGGATACCCCAAATGTTAACATTTTACCACATTTGCTTTGTTCTCTTTCTCATCTTTATTGATGTACATTTATGGAATGTAGTAAAATATTGCATAATATATTTTTTTCTGAAATTTTTGAAAGTAGGTTATAGATATAATAGCTTTTGTGCTATTGTGCAACAGCATTGTGCATTCCCTAAAAACTGTTACATTCTATTTCCTAACCACGGTATAGTTTCCAAAATCAAGGCATTAACATTGACATAGTAATATTATACAATATACAGATGTTACTCAAATTTCACCAATTGTTTCACTAATACACTTCATAGCAAAAAACAAAACAACCAACCTCTGATACAAGTTTCAACCCAACATCACACATTACATTACTTGCCAAGTCTCCTTATTGTCTTTTAATCTGGAATAATTCCTTATCTTTATTATCATGACCTAAACATTTTTGTATAATTTCCTCATTTTATTGGATATTACTAAATTTGTGTTTATTTTTATGTTTATTATATTTGGGTTACACATATCAGGAACATCACAGATATGATGCTGTGTCCTTCTCACTAAACAAATCATTAGTCGCATGATGTCTATTTGACACCCATTAGTTTCGGTGTTCAATCTGGTCACTTGGTTTTTATCCATCTACCAGTTATTTCTATGTTCTTGCTCATTTTTTTTTTTGTCTCATTTCTCTGAGTTACACAGAGAGGAGTATTAAAATTGCTAATGATTACTGTAGCTTTGTCTATTTCTCCCTTTAGATCTTGGTTTTTTTTGAAACTCTCTTAACAGGCACATAAATTTTGATTGTTTTGTTCCATAAAACCTAATAGTATTTATCATTATGAAATAGTCCTCTTTATCACTTGTAGTATCCCTGCCTTAAATTCTATTTTGTGGTAATATAGCCACTCCACCTTTGTTATGTTTATTTGCATAGTAAAATCATGTTTTAGTCCTTTATCTTTGTTGTAAAAGGACATCACTGACAAATAACATGTGGTCTTTTCTTGCTTTTATAAAGCCAATCCAATAGCCTTTCAATTTGAATTGAGGATTTTAATCCAATGTCATTAATATAATTATTGATGGATTTAGTTCTGTCATTTTCCTATTTGTCTCTATGTGTTCATACTGCCTTGTTTATGAGTTTGCGATTTCCTTATTCCTTCTCTACCTTCCTTTGGGTTAATTAAATATATTTTAGTAATCTATTTTAATTTTTTATTGCATTCTTAGCTATACCTTTTTACATTTTTAGTGGTTGCCCTTGAGATTACGTTTTAATTTTTTTCCAGTTTATATTATGTCCTGACCCGCGGGACGATCAACCGAAGCTCCGACTCCTGTGAGGGAAGAATGAAATGGAACAAAGAGACGCGAAGAATGGCAGCAAGACAAATATTCTGATCAAGCTGCAAAAGTTTATCGAAAAGGCTGGGTATGTATATACTCTAGGAGAGGGGGTAGCTAGTAGGAATAGGTGATGATCTGATTGGGTGAATAAGGACAAAGGGATGACTTGGGATTGGTGACTGCTGTTGCTAGGGTGGAGGGCAGATGTACAGTTAGTACTTTTGGCGCGAACTTTAGGCGCGAACTACTATTACTTCCATGAAGAAGGCTGATTATAGTTTAGGCTGTTCTTTGTTTCAGCCCTGGCGGCCATGTTGCATGTTTCCAGCATCGCTGAGGGTGGATTTTATACATGCTACCTTAATTGTCCCCAACAATATTAAGTATATATTTCCTATATACCACTATTAACACCTTGTAATACTGTCATAAATTTGTTACAATTCATAAAAGAACGTTCTTATATTTGTACTATTAACCATAGTCCATTGTCCACAATAGGGTTCACTTTGTAATACAGTCCCATGTTTTATCTTCTGACTTTCCTTCTAGTCACACATATAAAACTTCCCCTTTCAACCACATTCACAAACAATTCAGTGCCATTAATCACACTCACAATAATGTGTTACCATCACCACTATCCATTTCCATCATTTGCAATCAACCTAAATAGACATTTCTACACTAATTAAGCATCAGTTTTCCATTTTCTACCCTTATTCTATCCCCTGACAACCTATATTCTAGATTCTAACTCTTTGAGTTTGCTTACTATAAGTGGTTACTATATGTCACTGAGATTATACAATATTTGTCCTTTGATGTCTGAGTTGTTTCACTGAGCATAATTTCTTTGGGGTTCATCCATGTTATCACGTGCAACAAACATCATTCTTTCTTACAGCTAAATAATATTTCATTGTATATAAATACCACATTTTGTTTATCCATTCATGGTTGGATGGACACTTGGATTGCATCCATCTTTGGCAATTATAAATAAAACTGCTATGAAAATCTGTGTTCAAATTTTTGTTCGAGTTTCATCTTTCAATTCTTCTGGGTATATACCTAGTAATGGAATCGTATGGTAATTCTATATTTAGCTTCCTGAGGAACTACTAAACTGACTTCTACAGCAGCTGCACAATTCTACATTCCCACCAGCGGTGAATAAGTGTTCCTATTTCTCCACACCCTTTCCCACACTTGTAATTTTCTGTTTTTTTTTTTCTTTTTTTTTTAAATAGTGGCCATTCTAGGAGGTATGAAATTTTATTATTGTGGTTTTGGTTGCATTTCCTTAATAGCTAGTGATGTTGAACAACTTTTCATGTGCTTTTTAGCCATTTGTTTATCCTCTCTGGAAAACAAGGTTTTTGCCTTTTTTAAATTGGATTGTTTGTATTTTTATTATTGAGTTGTAGATTGTCTTTATAAATTCTGGACATCAAGTATTTATTGGATATATGGTTTCTGGATATTTTCTCCCATTGCATAGGTTGCTTTTTCACTTTTTGACAAAGTACTTTGAAGCACAAAAGTATTCAGTTTTGAAGAAGTCTCATTTATCTATGTTTTTGCTTTTCTTGCTTGTGCTTTGGGTGTAAAGTCTAAGAAACCATTGTCTACCACAAGATGTTGAAGGTAAGCTTCCTTACATTTGCTTCTAGAGGTTTTATGATCTTGGTTGTTATATTTAAGTCTTTTATCCATTTTTGGTTGATTTTTGTATACTGTGTGAGATAGGGATCCTCTATGATTCTTTTGTGTATAGATATTCAGTTCTCCCAGCACCATTTGAGAGACATTTTGCCCCAGTCGAGTGGAAGTGGCAGCCTTATCAAATGCCAATACAAAAATGTGAGAGTCTGTTTCTGAGCTCTCAAATCTATTCCATTGGTCAATATATCTACCTTTATGCCAGTAACATGCTGTTTTGACCACTGTAGCTTTGTAATATACTTTAGGTTCAGAAAGTCTAAGCCCCTCCCATTTCATTATTTTTCAAGATTTTTTGGGTATTGGGGCCCCTTCCAAATAAATTTGATGAATGTTTCCCATTTATACAAACAACATCTTTGGAAATTTGGTATTGTGTTAAATTGTAAACTGCCTTGTGTAGAATTGATATCTTAACAATATTTAGTCTTCCAATCCATGAATATGGAATATCCTTCCATTTATTTAGGTCTTCTTTGATTTATTTTAGCAATGTCATGCAGTTTTCTGTGTACAAGTATCCTTGGTTAGATTTACCTGGATATCTTATTTTAGTTGCTATACTTCTATTCCTATTTTTCTATTTTTTTTTTTGTTTGTATGATGTATGGCAGGAATCACATTTCATTCTTTTTCCATGTGAATATCCCCTTATTGCAGCACCATTTGTTGATTTTTTTTATTGGTTGGTTTTTTTATTTATTTGCATGTTTGTTTGTTTGTTTTTTGTTTTGGGAAGTTCAAGGGCCAGGAATTGAACCCAGGTCTCCCGCATAGCAGGTGAGAATTCTTCCACTGAACTACCCTTGCACCTCCTTTTCTATGTGTTTTTATCAAGAAAGGATGATGGATTTTGTCACATGCCCTTTCTGTGTCAACTGAGATGATCATGTGGTTTTCCCCCATCAATATGTTAATGTGGTGTATTACATTAATAAATTTTCATGTGATGAACTGCCCTTGAATACCTGGGATAAACCCACTTGATCATGTGTATAATTCTTTTAATGAGTTTTTGGATTCTATTTGCAAGTATTTTGTTGAGTAATTTTGCATATATATATTCATTAGAGAAATTGCTCTGTAATTTTCTCTTGTGGTATCTTTATCTGACTTTGATATCAGGGTGATGTTTACCTCATAGAATGAGTTAAATAGTGTTCCTTCCTCTTCAATTTTTTTTGCAAGATTTTGAGCAGGATTGTTATTCTTCTTGGAATGATTGGTAGAATTCACCTGTGGGATCACCTGGTCCTAGGCTTTTTGGTTAAGAGTTTTTTGTTGACTGATTCAATGTTTGTACTTCTAACTTGTCTGTTGAGGTTTTCTCTTTCTTCTAGAGTCAGTGTAGGTGGTATATGTAGGTTTTCATTGATCTCAAGAGGTTTACTAATTTCTCTTGCAACTTCTTCTTTGATCAAATGATCATTTAAAAGTATTTTTTAACTTCCATGTATTTATGAATTTTCTAGTTCTTTATCTGTTATTGATTTCTTGCTTCAGTTCACTACAATATACATTTTAGCCTATCATAGTCTATTTGGAGATAATATGGAACCAATATGTATAAACTATTAGAAACTTGCACCATTATAGTTCCATTTAACCACCCATCTTTGGGGGTGTTGTGAAATATACTACACCTATAATATACAGCCCATTGTATAGTGTTATAATTTTCTTCTTAAGTAACCATGTCTTTTAAATTAAGAGAAATCATATAATCTTTTAATATTTACCTACCTATTTGCCATTTATGGTGCCCTTCATTACTTTATGAAGAATTGCAATTTAATCTATCATTTTCCTTATGTTTGAGCAACAATGCTGTAGCATTTTTGCTGTAAAGAAATTCTTGCTCTTGTATTTATCTGAAAATATCTTTATTTTGACTTCATTTTTTAATGTTATTTTCACTGGACATAAAATGCTGGATAAAATTGTTTTTCTTTTAACAATTTAAATGCTGTCTCCTTGTTTTATAGCCTCCTTTTTTTCTCATACCAGTCTTCATTCATAATTTTGTTAACCTGTTGTGCTACCTCAGAAAAGACCATGTTCATTTAATTCATTCTTGTGGAGGCAGCCCTATTTGTGGGTGGGACTTCTGGGTTAGGCTATTTCAATTGAGATGCAAACCAGCCTATTCATGCTGTGTCTTGATCCTTCACTGGAGTCCTTTATGACGATATAAAAGAGTTGAGAGAAAATCTCTCCAGGAGAAGTCAGAAGGGCCCACAGGAACTGGGAAAGCCATTTTGAAAACAGATCCAGAATTCAACAAATGTTGCATGTGCCTTCCTATGTGACAGAGAAACCCTGGATGCCAGCAATCTTTCCTCAGAGAAAATATCTCCCTATTGATACCTTAATTTGGGCATTTTCGTGACCTTTGACTATAAACTTTTAATCTAATGAGTCCCCTTTGTAAAAGCCAATCCATTTCTGGTATGTTGCATTCTGGCAGCTTTATCAGACTGAAACACCTCTATGTAAGTTATCTACTTTCTGTGGCTACTTTCAAGATGAACCTTTTATTTTTGTTTACCAGAAGTTGGACTATGATATGCTTAGGTGTAGTTTTCTTTGTAATTATCTTCCTTGAGATTTTCTGAGTTTCTTGGAACTGCAAATTTATGTTTTACCCCAAGTTTGGGGAATATTTTGCCACTATTTTTTTCAACATTTTCTTGCCTCGTTTTATTTCTTCCCTCCCTCTTTCTGGGATTTCAATTACATGTAATTTATACCACTTGATATTGTCCTACAAGTCTCTGAGGCTTTGTTTATTTACTTTCCATCTTTATTCTCTCTGTTCTTCAGATTTGGTAGTTTCTTTTGCTCTATCTTCAAGTTCACTGACTCTTTTCCTGAAAGTCTCCAATCTGCTTTTAAAGTCTTTTCATTGAAATTTTCATTTAAGATATTGTAATATTTTCTTTCAGAATGTTCATTGTATCTTTTCATTTAGTTTACATTTTTCTGCTGTTTCACTTTCTCTTTATTCATTACGACATATTTTCCTTTAAGTTCATATACGTAGATATAATAGGAATGTTGAAGTTCTTTTGTCTGCTAATATCTCAAGCACTTTAGGTTCAATAATTACCAACTGCTTTTCTTCTTGATTGTTAATCATGCTTTCCCGTTTCTTTGTA
Organism: Tamandua tetradactyla; assembly: GCF_023851605.1. Classification (NCBI taxonomy): domain Eukaryota; kingdom Metazoa; phylum Chordata; class Mammalia; order Pilosa; family Myrmecophagidae; genus Tamandua; species Tamandua tetradactyla. The sequence goes on from NC_135346.1 coordinate 33,317,311, forward strand.
GGTTTAGACATTTATTATTCTATACTGAACATTCTGAATCAAACATTGTAGGACTCCAAGTTCTTTGTTTTTTACAAAAAGATTTTTACAGCAAAACCAAATTGGTTTGCATAATGTACATCATTTATATGCAGAATTTGTCAACAAATTTTTAATAGAATGCTTTGTTCATTTCATGAATTTGTCCTTTTGGAATTCGTATTTAATAATATTATAGCTATAAAATCCCTCAGTTTGAAAGTGTCTCTTTTGTATGACTAAATAATTATAATGTTGATTATAATGTTGATATACTAAGTGGTCTTTTGGTATTTAGGTTAAAATTGCTTTGAATCCCAAGGCAGAAAAGTATCTGGGTTGGCTTTTACCAAATTCCAGCTCTGCAAAATAGCACAAAATCTCATCAGTGATGATTGAGTTCGTAAAGAATATAACCATAAAGTGAGAGTTTCCTTAGGACTCTATAGCGAGGCCTATTTCAAGTGAAAGTCTACATTATAATTCTAATGATTTGTCCCGACTGTAAGTTTTACAGTTATATCTGTTTGATTCCACTTGTGCTGAATTTTATTTCCAAACAAACATCTTGGCAATGAGAATTCTACTTAACTGCAAAAAAGCAAAATCCTAAATTTCCAGGGTCAATGAGCAGAAACTGTTATGACCAAGGACAGTGTGTCATTTTGCAATGTTCGGATTGAGTTGAAGAGCTATGCATATGTAGTGAATGTGGTTGAACTACATAAAGATAGAAGAAAAAGGACATAATAAGAATGGTGGTACTGTCTCTTTTCTTCATCTGCTGGTCAAAAGAGGATAGGCCATTAGAGAAGAAAGTATTAAAAAGTTTTCATCACCATGGGCAGCTCAGCACACCTTTGGCCATGTGTAATCTTATTTGAAAACTTCTTGAGTGCTTACTACATACCATGTAGGAACAGTATTCTAGGGATGCTATCAAACAGGACAATCATAGCCCCCAACATCAAATAGACAAGAGCTCAGTGAATAAATTGTCAGGAAATATTCTAAAAGCTTCACATTTATTACATCATTTAATTGTAAACAATAGGGTGGCCATTTTCAGGGAAGGAAAGTAAAGCCTGGAAAATAACCCCTCAAGGTCATCCAAAATGCATATGACCAAACTGGAATTTAAATTAGAGTTTAACTCATTCCAGATGCCATAATCATAACCACCATTCATACTACCCAGTGGAAGTCATCTTAAGACTGGTATCTCTAGGTTTTCTATGAACAACCCCGTTCCCTGACCCCAAGATACAACTCTTTTGAAATCTAAAGGTCCTTTTATCCTTATTAATAGCTCTTTTGCTTTTGTAAATTGGAATTATTTCTCTCTGCTCACAGTACTTCATTATCTGTGTCACATGGCAGTGTTAGTATTTTGGGATTCCTCAGGATATTTCTCTGGATCCTATGCCTTGGTGTTTCAGTAGCTTTTGAACTAGAATAAATTATTCAGAGTTCCAAGGAGTGAATCATGTTATTTGAATAGAATGCTGAACTTGGAAACACCCTTAAGTTATCTCTTCAAACCCTATTGTATTTTAAACTTGGATGCCAATTCTAAGTAATAGGAATTTGTTCAATTTCCAAATCCTATTGTGTTTCAAACTTGGATACCAACTCTAAATAGTGTGAACTTATTCTAGATTTGAAAGTCAGTAAGTAACAGTCCTTAAATGGTGTGGTAGCTTGGAGTCAATGTACCCCCAAAACACATGTTCTTAATCTTAATTCATTCCTGTGAGAACCTGTGGTAAACAGGACCTTTTGATGAAATAACTTCAGTTAAGGTGGGTTTTTTCACCTGTTTAAGTTCCTGGCTTCTGACATGAATATCATGCAATGCGGTGGCTTGAATAATAGGAATTTAACGGTTTATGGTTTTGAGGCTAGGAAAAGTCCAAAATGAAGAAAAATGTGATGCTTTCTGTCATGGTTAGGGACAGGTGTCAACTTGGTCAAGTTGTGGTACCTGTTTATCTGATTGGGCAAGCGCTGGCCTGTCTGTTGCAATGAGGACATTTCATAGGATTAGGTCATGAGCACGTCAGCTACATCCACAGCTGATTCCATTTGTAATCAGCCAAAGGGGAGTGTCTTCTGCAATTAGTGATGCTAAATGTAATCATGGGAAGCCTTTTAAGGAGGACTCAGAGGAGACAGGTCCCATTCCTGCTTTGGCTGGTGAGCCTCTCCTGTGGAGTTCATCCAGGCCATCCATCGGAGTCATCGGCTTCGCAGCCTGCCCTGTGGATTTTGGACTCTGCGTTCCTACGGTCACGTGAGACACTTTCATAAATTTTATATTTGCAAGTGTTCCCTGTTGATTATGTTTCTCTAGAGAACCCTAACTAATACACTTTCTGAAAGTTCTGGACTTTGGGCTAGGTCGAAGAAGAAAAATAGAGACAGAGACACAGTGCAGGCAGTGGGGAAAAGGAGGTTTATTAGCGGAGGAGCAGCAAGGAGAGTTGATGCAAGAAATCAACTCTCACCCCCCTGGATCAGAGTAGGGGTTTTTAAAGGGGGGTTGGAGGGAGATTTAGATGGGTTCCTCATAGGTGGGTTTTTGGGAGTTGGCAGCTTTCCACTGGTGAGATTAAAAGTTAAAATACTGCTTTTGTTCTGCAAGGTTGTAACTGTCAGGGGAGGGCAGGGATTTGGGCAAGGGAATTTATTGCACACTGTGAGGTTGTAGCTGCCTGAAGGTGTATGTTTCTGCAAGGAGGTATGGCTAGAATGCAACTGGCTGGAGGGGTCAGAGAGCCTCAAGATGCTGATTCTCTGTGGCAGCACTTTCTGTTATTGCTTGTTCCTCTAGCTCAACTCTCACACTTTCTGTCACAAGACTGTGGCATTTTGAGGCTGGCTGCTGGTGATTGGTGATTGGCTTTTCTGCCACATGACAGTGCATGTGATAGTCTCTTCTAGCTTTGTTGGGTTCTGTTGACTTCTGGCTTCTTCCTGTGGCTTTCTCTATTTGTATGAATGTCATTCTGCTTATAAAGGAGACCAGTAAAAGGATTAAGATCTATTCTGATTTAGTTAGGATTATTACCTTAACTGAAGTAACCTCATTTATGATGGATTCACATCCAAAAGAATGGTTTACGATTAAGAATGTGCGTTTTCTTCTGAAGTAATAGCTCTAAGCCACGACAGTGTGGCTTAAATAAATCAGGCTCATCTTAATCCTGTTACTAGATGCTCTATAGAAAAGGCCAGAGAGAGAGAGAGAGAGAAGCCACAGGAACCCAGAAGCTGGTGGTCAACTGAACTCAGAAGAGAAAGGTGAAGATCCTTCCATGTACATTGCCATGTGATGGAAAATCCCAGGACCCCAAAGATTGCCAACCAGTCAGGAAATAGCTATACAAGGAAAAAGCAAGCCTTCTAGTTTCTCAAACTGTGAGCCAATAAATTCCTATTGTTAAGCCCAGCCAGGAGATAGCTATACAAGGAGAAAGCAAGCCTTCTAGTTTCTCAAACTGTGAGCCAATAAATTCCTATTGTTAAACCCAGCCAGGAGATAGCTATACAAGGAGAAAGCAAGCCTTCTAGTTTCTCAAACTGTGAGCCAATAAATTCCTATTGTTAAACCCAGCCAGGAGATAGCTATACAAGGAAAAAGCAAGCCTTCTAGTTTCTCAAACTGTGAGCCAATAAATTCCTATTTTTAAGTCAACCCATTGTATGATATTTATTTCAGCAGCTAGGGAACTAAGGCAGATAGGAATGACCTTTTCTTACTCACAGGCTTTAGTTTTTTCCTCTGCACCACAAATATCTCTTCCCTTTGAGAAGTTCTCCCTTCTTCTGGGGAAGAAAGGAGGACTTCCGGGGTGCCTAGGAGTTATAATCCTCCCTCCCAATGAGGATGCTGAAGTATTCTGAGCTTCCCTATTTCCTTAATTTATTTGTATCCCAATATGATGGTTAGGTTCTGGTGTGAACTTGTCAAGTGATGATGGCCAGTTGTATGGTCAGGCAAACACTGGCCTGATCATTGCTGCAAGTATATTTCATGGCTGGTCAATAAACAGAAAGGCTGGGGAATTAAACCTATCAGTCAGTTGATTGCATATGTGGCCAATTACATCTGTGATCAACTAAGGAGTTTCTCCCACCAATGAGATAATCCAATCAACTGAAGACTTTTAAGGGAGAAGAGGTACTTTTTCACTGTATCTTCAGCCAGTAAGCCTCTCTTATGGAGTTTTTCAGACCCTTCATCGGAGCTACCATCTTCATAGCCTGCCCTACAGATTTTGGACTCATCCATTTCCATGGTTGTGTTTGACACCCTTATAAATCTCATAGTTTCAAATATCTCCTGTTGGCTCTGTTTCTCTAGAGAACTCTGACTACTACACCCAGCCTTTCTCGTTAAGCATCATTCTTACACGTTGCTAAAAGGGAAACAAATATTTTAGTATCAGAATCACAGGGACATTTATCAAGAACATCCTTTTCTCTTTCCCTGTATAAACCCCACCACAATATCCCTACCAAATGGGGTTATGTAGCATCTCCTTGGGAAATCTTTCATATATATTTTTCCTTTTGATATGTGCAACTATATTAGGTAAATACTAAAATTAACCCAATTTTACAAATAAAGATCTGGTTTACAATTGTTGAGAAATTACAGTTGGTGACTGGCAGAGCAAGAAGTGGGACCAAGTTTTGTTAGACTCTTGAATCTGTGTTCTATACTCTCACATCAAATTTTGCTTGCATACTTTCAGTGACAGGGAACTCATTGCTGTCCTATGATACCAGACAACTTATTACTACCCCAGGCATTCCTGCATATTTATGCATTGTTGTGATTATGAAAAAATTCTTCCTTTAATGGGACTGAAATTTGTTCCTACTAGGCTTCTGAAAATTAACTATTTTATTATATATGAGTATATTTGTGGGTACAAGTATGACTCTTGGTGAATATGAAGAGTGCTATCCTGGAACCTTCTTTCCTGGTTTTCCTCAAGTTGCTTATTCCTATTTCTTTCAAATGACCCCCTCTCCACCAGGATGTGATTTCTGGTTACCTTGCTTTCTGATCCCTCTCCTCTGAACTTATTTCAGTTTAAATGAGCTTTAAAGTAAGGCTCTTATTTGACTGAAAACTCAGAATGGGATGGAATATTTTAGGGTACAAAGAGAACATCAATACAATGGCTTAAATAATACGGAAACTTCTTTGTGTTGTACATAAAATTCAAAAGCGAGTGGTTCAAGGCTAGCAGCATTTTTCTAGGATCCTCCATACAAGCTTCCAGGGTTACTATAGCCCACACCTTCCACAGCCAGCAGTGGGAGTGGGGTGGGGGGAAAGAGCATGCAGGGAAAACAGCCTCATCTTTAAGAACATGGTCTGGAAGTTGTACACCTCAGCTCCAAACTTGTTCAGGTGTTCACATCTCACTGTAAGGAAAATGGGAAATGTTACCTACACTAGGAAGCCATGTTCTCAGTCTAAAACTCTGGGAATTCCTTTACTAAAAGGAAGAAAGGAAAATGGGTACACTGAGGGACATCTGCAGATTCTGCATGTGGAAGAAGGTGTTTATAAGAAGTAAAGGTCAAGGGAATGTGTCTTTTTGGCCAGAGCATGGGAATAGGAAACAGGAAGTTTTGGTTCTCTAATTTATCTGACCCCTAGCAAGTCCCTTGACTTATTATCCACTTTTCCACAGTTCTAAAAAGAATGTTGATTGCATTCTTTTTTTCTGTAGCACAGAGCTATTGTTATTAGGAATGATATCATAGTTTTAAAAGTGATTTCACCAATTGAACTGAATGGCTTTATAATGTAATTATCACCTATGTGATTATTCCTTTAGTGATCTGTTTGAAATGAGTATGCTATCAGGACCAGGAGAAGCAGAATTATAGGAAGCAGAAAAATCTCAAATTGCAGAAATGACTATGAAGTTAATTTGAAAAACATTTCTGTATCTTAAGGCTTTCAACTATTTTCGTTTTCAAAGTATAACGTGACTTTGGACAGAAGCACCAAGTTTGAGGTTCATATGTTACTTTACATTGTTAAGCAGAAATTTTGTGTAATTACCATCCCAATGGAGGGATTTTTTTTGTTTTTGGAAGGTACAAGCCAGTTCTAATAATTCTTCAACAGAGATTTCATTGGTATGCTCATTGGTTGTATTGTGAATGAATCTGGGACATTTAGGAGTTGTACAGCACATAAGCCATAAGCTCTGTTGACACTAGACATTTTTTTTTTTTTTAATATGGGCAGGTATTGGGAATCGAACCCAGGTCCTCTGGCATGGCAGGTGAGCATTCTTGCCTGCTGAGCCACCGTGGCCTGACCCTAGACATTTTTAAGCCTTGATACTGTGACTTCTACTCAAAGACATATGACCAAAGAGTAAGAAAATGTGATTTTGATGGGAAAGATTCAGGGTCTAATATGACCCCTTGACCCCTCTTCCTGTTCCCCAGAGTTACCTAAATATTTGAGTATGTGAACCTGTGGATACACCTCAGATTGTCTTAAACTGAGCCTGGTTCCTCGTACTTTTAGGGCTATTTCTTGATTGCCTTTGACTCTGGTGTGGTGGTATCCTAAGGGATTACTGATTTAGAAGGTTTGGATCTTCTTGTCAAGCCCCACTGTCATGGTGAGGCTCTGTAGCAGATACTGCTAGACTCTTTGCTCTTCTCTTTTCCTTTCCAACAGCCTTGGTAATTGGGAGCACCAGTGTGCCCAGCTGAAGGCCCATATTTCCCAGTTTCTCTTAGACATGGGGGTGGTCTGTCACTGTTCACATGTCAGTCTGTCACTGACATGTGAACAGAAGTGATTGGATGGTGCCTCCATGAAAGCTTTAAGCAGGGCTAAGCATAGAAAAGTGTACCTTTATACTTTTAACAACCGCGAGTGATCTTGAAGTTGGCCTTCATGAATAAACTAAGAATGGAGGAAAAGAAGTTCTGAGGGAGCCTGATACTGTTTGTTCCTATTTCTTCTATGTAAGAACTGAAAGAAGCTGTCTTCTTTTAAACCATTATGTCTTAGGATGATTTTTATAGAAAAAGAATTTGAAACAGGGATTAAGGTATATGTAATTTAGGGTGAAGGGCTCTTAGAGACAGAACTATAAGGTAGACAGCAAAGTAGGATACAGAAAGAAAAAGCAGTATAATGAAAGTAGGGTCCAAGGTAAAGTCTTATCTTGACCTGATCTATGGGGATTGGGAGTTCTGGAGCATAAAACTAGAATTGTCCCACTTTGAGGCAAAGGGACCAGCCTTTAGTACCACATCAAAGTCAGTTGTTGACTGTGAGCTACTCCCAGGAGAGGGTGTGTGCATATCTTGTTCGGTCAGGCAGCTCTCATCAGCTGAGGGAAATTCTCCAGAGCAGAGAGACAAAGTGAACAAACAGCTAATATCTCACAGAGGCTGGGATCTGCTGTGCCAGTCCAATGAGGCAATCTGGGCAGAACACCACAGTCTCTTTTACATTGCCTTTCACTGCTAGATCCACTTGCTTCTCACATTAACTTCATCTCATCCAGCCATAGCTTCATCAGCACATAGGTTTCAAAACTCCAGGAGAAATTTTCAAGAGGATTAGTGGGATGAACTATAGGCCCTCCTGCTACATTATTACCTGAGGCTATAACTGATAACCATCATCTCCCTTTTCTGCTGCCCATTCTAGTTTACTCTCAGCTAGTATTCCTCAGGTCTAAGTGGCTTGCTTTAGGCTAATCTCATAAACTCATCTCAGAGAGCTCTGGCTACTGTACCCTTATCAGGTATTAGTTTCTGTATTTCTCATTTGGAGTTAAAATTGGACATGAGAATATCAAGAGTTGCCTACAGTAGATTATCTGGGAACTAAACATTCGTTTCTATCTCCCTGAAGCAGCAACAGTACTACACCTTCATGACTAGAATTGTTCATTACCCTGACAATATGGAAACTCCTTTCTGTGGTTGCTGGTCTATTGACTTTGGAGCCTAAAGTGACCAAGTGGCAAGCACAACTTTAAGTTTAATGGACCTCTTACTGTGTTACAGTTGTAAGCATTCCCCTTGGGAGGCCACCCAGAACCTAAAGTTGCTGTCATAGGAAGCACCCATTCTCCAAGTAGGTCACTGAGAATCATGATAGGAAGGGCCACTACCACTTTCACTCACTGAATGAAATGAGTCTAGAAGACTCATTGCAAATTTTTTTTCCTATTTCACAGTTAATTCAGAATGATGCATAGTGATAAATTATTTTACCCATTGAAAAGAATGGCTTTTTATTGTTAATTTAGACAGTGTTGTTTCCTTAAACGATGCTTAGAATAAGCCTACCTATATAAAATGGCTCCTTGTTTGAGAGTAGAGTGGATGCAGAAGGCTAGCATCCCATTCTTACAAGAGTATCATTTCAGAGCCAGCACCTCAGCTGCATCTTTAAGATACATCATTCTTTTAGGCTGGCAGCTTCCAGAATTATGTGGTAGGATCAGTGGAACAAGTAGGATTCTATCAACAGGATCAAAGTCCTGAGCTGCACATCCTACCTGATAGGTATGGAAAGGAACTCATTCACCACATACCACTTATTCAAGATTGTGCTCATATGTTTTAGTACATTCAGTATGAAACTGGGGCTTGTACATGGTTAAATATGAAGTCCACTGTTGCCTCTGCCATGGTCTATCTAATTTGTGGAACCCTTGTTGGTTATGCATTATATATGGTTTTGATGGAAATGATCATTCTTGCATCCTTTATGTCTTTGAGGATGGCACTAATCTCTGCCATTCCCTCTGGGTACAATGCTGTTTTTTTTTGTTTTAACCTTCTTAGCTATGGGTAGGAGGTAGTTTTTGTGACTGTCACTTGGTCTTTTCTCCTCTAGTATGTTTTGCTCTATGTAAAACATAAAGTGGAACCAATGTGAAAGTGCTATCAACTGCTATTTACATTCATTCTAATAATATATTCAGGATCTGGAAAAATGACAGCAAGTTTTCTGCAGGCCCAGGGGAACCACTATGAGAAAGATCTGGGTTAGAATACCATTTCTCCATTTATGACTAAACCTCCATGAACCTATACTCTAACAGGTAGACCATCATGGTATTTTGCTTCTCTGGTTATCAGCCTCATTAGCTTGGACCCCATATACAAAAGCCCTTGAAAGAATTCCATATTCTCTTTTCTCCAGTATAACATTACCCAAGCAAATGGCTATAAATCTCTCTGGGGAAGGACTAGTTAAAATCACTAGTGTTTATACTTGCTATGTGTTACAGGATCCTTCCTTATAGGGACCTATCCTCTCCTTCAGTCAGTGGGTTCCAGACCTGAAATGGCTCACGTCAGGAAACATGCCAGTGATCAAGATTTTCCACTGAGGTGCCTGAGAGCCTTATTCACCCTTTCTCACATTGCATATTAAATATAATCCTTTTTGGTTGCCCCTAAGAAAATCATGTTCTACTGGCCTAATAGCTATTTCTATACAGTCCTGTGAGTTAGGATATGTCCCATCTTCCATCCTACTCCTGCACCTAGCCCTTATCCCATGACTGCCAGTGTGACCTTGCTGCCAGTTGTGGTAATTATGCCCACTGTGCTTTTGATATTTAAGTGTTGCCACCTTGCCTTGATATTTTAGTAATCCATCTTCTTTCATTACCACTATATAGCCCAGTTATGCAACAGCATTTCCTACTGTCAGCTCTAGCCTGGTAGAGACCAGTCTATATTGAGCATCATAGTCATTGGGGCATACCTTGTACCTTGGTGGATGGAGTATCCTCTAAGCCCTGCTAAGGAACATAATTAGCTATATTATATGTATAGCTATTTCCTGTGTATAGGAGAACCATTCCAGCATACCCATCTCTTTGAGTCTTTTGATCCCATCCTCACAGTTTGCCCATGTAATTCTGATATCCCTACTTCATGTAACGTGAGTCATTTGTTTTTCCTCCAAGTTTTCAAGTGTCATTTTAGCAACATATTAGGACCTTATGCCAGGGTTCTTTAACCTTTATGTGTTAAATCTTATCACAGAACAGCACCCCATAGCAACGAATTTCCCCGTATCCAATTTTATATTCCATCCCTTCCTACTTTGATCTAGTACCAGAATCCATTCCCAAGGATATTCTGCAGGTTCCTTTCAGGACATGTAGATCAGGTTTGCAGCCCTATCAGATTATAATCCCTCTTCTCTTTTGGTGCATCCTTAACTTACCCAATCGATCGTGATGAGATATGACTCTCATTATTGGTATGTTACCCAGGAAGGGGTGAAGTCAGATCCTGCAAAAGGCCAATATTGTCTTTAAAGTAACTGCCTTATTTGGGGTTTCTTCAAAGTCTTCAATCAAGGGGTAATGGGCCGCTTCTGGAAGAGAGAGTTTTGTAATTGGGAGTTTAAGATCCTCAAGAGCATATACTTAGATAACCCTATGATAAGTGGGCACATCATTCCTTATCAGGGCTCTGACTTTAGCTTAGGAGCCCTGTCTAGGCTAAGAATTTTGTCTTTAGTATAGTTCTGCTACTCTTACAATTAATCCCTATGCCTAATCTTAAATTCTGTCTTCCCCTCTTTTTCTGTCCATCTTGCTCTACTCCTCTCCCATCCCAGCCCCTACTTCCCACTCTTACTGCCAGATGACCTTGCTGCCAATTATGGAAATTATGCCCACTCTGTAGGAGATGGGGTTCTTTTTTGGATAATGTGATTGAGGCATAGCTTACAGATACTAACTCACCCATCACAATTCACACTGTTCATACAATTCTTTGATTTCTTTTTTAAAGTAAATTTACCAAATTGTAAATTTATATCACCATGTATCAGTTTTAGATCACCCCAATGAGATCCTATGTATCCATTAACTGTTAATAAGTTGGGGTTGTTTTAAGTGTTTCCTAGAAAGCCCTTGATCTCTCACATTTTGCTTTGTCAACGATTAACTGCCCAGCACCCATCATTTTGTCTTTCCAGTACACCAGTAGCATTTAGCAATATGCCATTATTAATATTACCTTCATACTTCTCAAACACTGGAGATATTACACAAGCCAATGCATCGGCTCCCCAACCTATATCTTGACCCAGTTTAATGCAGTTGAAAATCTTAGGAATTATAGTTCTACTGCATCTCTGGAGCTAGCAAAGCTCCACCTGTGATGGATCTTCCTTGTGACGATACTTTCAGCAGCCTTTCAAGTATGCTTTCCAAGACCATCCCTGGTACCAACTGTCTTAAGCCAAGTGCTCTAGTAGCAGAGTCTAAGATGGGATTTATTGAAGCCATGCTCTTCAGAAAGCATGTGTAAGTGAGGGAAGAAGGCAAGTAAGACAAAGAAAGCAGATATGTGCTCCCAAATAAAGTCTATGTTTGGCCTGATCCACAAAGGGAGGAGGGCTCTGAAGTATAAACTGCTTTTTGATTCTTGGGCAGCTTACTTATCTGGACCATGGGTAATACCTTGCTCTTCTTTTGTTAGCTGGCATGCTAAGAATTTCTATTAGGTTTGCCTGATTGACAGTATTTTCTATGTCTCAGTCTGATTGAAAACCTAATATCAGCCTTCAGAACTGCTGGGATCTTGCAGCCACTACCCAGCACATTTGGAGACTGTGCTAATTTGAAACTGTTATGTACTCCAGAAAAGCTATGTTCTTTTCTTCCAATCATGTGGGGGTAGACCTAGGATTGGGTGGGACCTTCTGATTAGGTGGTTTCCATGAAGATGTGAGCCTACTTATTCGACGTAGGTCTTAATCTACTTATTGGAGTCCTTTAAGAGAGTGACAGCTTGGAAACAACACAGAGGTTTGGAGATGGAGAAGAAAAGTACCCCAGGAGTCACCAGAAGCTGAGACAGCTGTTTGAAATCACAAGCTGGGAGAGAAGGACAGGAGATGTTGCTGTGAGACTTTCCATGTTACAGAGAAATCCCAGGTGTGATCACCCTTTCTTGAATGAAGGTATCCTCTTGTTGATGCCTTAATTTGACATTTTTATGACTTAGAACTATAAATTTATAACCTAATAAATCCCCATTGTAAAAGCCAATCCATTTCTGGTATATGGCATTCTGGCAATATTAGCCAACTGAAACAGAGGCCAATGTTTTTCTACTTAAATGTGGCTCTAGAACTACATATAAGCAACAACAAAGAAGTCTGTGAATGAGACCAGTATCAGAGTACTTCTTGGTCAAACCAGCCAGCAAATGGATGATCTGAGAAGAACCTAGGCTGTTGATATCACTGGAGCAGTACCCTTATGAATGATCCATAAATGCAAGGTTGCTAGGCTGGCAAATCTTAAACCTAGATGAGAATCACAATCATCAGGGAAAAGTATAATAAATATTTATATTGGTGCCCCATTGTGAGAAACTGTAATTCAAGAGGTGCAGAGGTTTACATTCTTAGAATCCCTTGGTGAGTGTCGGAACTCGCCAGATTTCAGAACTGTTTAACTGAGTGAGATATAAATTTGCTTTTTTTATTTTGTAGCATTCATGCATTTTCCCCCCTAGGAAGCACAGTTGTTGTATTGGGTCAGAAAGGGTTGAATATAGATTTTCTATCCAAGGTTCTTAGATAGAAAACATAACTTAGTATATCAGTTATTTTATACTTTTGTGTATAGAATAGAGATGTATGTCTATATTCTGAAATATATTTTCAGAATAAATAAAATATTGCCTTTCTTTGCACTCAAGAAACTAAGCCTATAACACTTCAATTTGTTTAATTAATGATTGTAGACATAAGGCAGACAAGGTGACTTTGTGAAGATCATATGACCTAAAGGTATAGAAGCTGCAGTTGATAGAGTATAGAAAGCAGTGAGCCAGGGTTTATTGGGATTTCCAGGAATATCATCACCTCTACACAATGTTTACAAATGAACTCAGACCATCTTTCACACTTCTTTTCAGTTCCATAATCCCATAACTCTGATTAAGTAGTCTGATTGCTTAGAAGGGAGGGGAAATATCTGATCATAAAAGTGGTCAAGTAATAGACTTATCAAGGCTTACTGGAAATGAGTGAAGGACCATTAACGATATACATTGTAAATTCTTTCTCTCTAAAACAGATGTTTCAGCAAATCCTGACTCTGTACATATAAAATATATCCCAAATTGGGACATTTCCTATTTTTCCCCTGTAAGAATTTTGGCCAGTGATTCTACCATCTCTTACCTGGACCATCACAATAATCTTCTAGTTGGACTCCCTTTTGCCCTTGTACCCCTGAAACATAAACTCACATATACCATTTGTATCACAACAGAGTCTGTTAAAATAGTCTGTACTTGAAACCCTACAATAGCCTTTCTCCCATTCAGAGTAAAAGTCAGAGTTTTTACTGTGACTAACAGTACTTATTTCTCTTAATTATTGCCTGTCTCCTCAACTAGAAGGCTGAAAGCTCTACAAGGACAAAAGAGTGATTAGACTAGGTTCTCAGTAAATATTGAAATTAATGAAAAAAAACTATTAAATAATTGTTGAGTACCTTTACATTGTGGCCCAGGAATTTTAATGTGATAAAATTGGAATTTCCTTTCTGAGAGCTCAAACACAGTAGCATGGATCATTTAGGGTAGGAGAAGATTGAATTTTATAATCAGACCTATCCTATCCATGTCATGAGCCTCTGACCTTCACAATCAGGGTGTGAAGGTTGTAATGAGTCTTAAATATCATTTAGTTCAGTCTCTTATTTTAAAAATAAAGAAATTGAAGCTCAGAGCAAGGAAGTGACTTGCTTGAGATCACGCACAGTGGGTGGCGATAGATGATGTAGAATCAATCTCCTCACTTGCAGCACAGTGTTCTGCCAATTACACATTGCTTGGTATTTTGTTTACATGCTAACATTTTCTGGCTACCTTTTGAATTGAGATGTTATAAAAACAATCAATTGTTATCTAGAAGAAAAACATTTTGAATTTTATCAAAATCTTGCTTAGCCTTTCATAAACAGTTGTTTCATATCTGGTTATGACTAATGGGATATCCCTGTATAATAACATACATATATTTTATTGCATGTCAACATAATAAATTATGTTCAGTCTTGCCAGGGTGCCCCTAATCTGAGAAACTTGAAAGGCAAAGAGTTGCCTTGTATTCATTTGTGCATTCCTCTATTCAACAAGTGTTTTTTGAATGCCTACTTTGCCAGAAATTGTCTGAGGGACTGAGGTTTCCGTGACAACCCAGTTGAGTCTTCAAAACAGGAGACAGATGATAAACAAAAAATAATTTCAGAAGGTATTATGTGCATTGAAGAAAATAAATTGGGCATATGCAATAGAGATCAGATCAGGGGAAAAATTTCTGAAAGGGTAACACTTGGACAGAGACCTGAAGGGGGAAAAAAAAGCATGTTAGCCAGGTGATGATATAGGGCAGAGTGATGCAGAAAAAGACACCAACAAGTGCAGAGGTGCTTATGATAGAACAAGTGTGTCATGTTCCAGGAAGAATAGAAAGGGCAAGTTGCTTGTAGCATTGTGAGCAAAGGGAAGTTTGGAGGTTGGTAGAAGATGAGATCAGAAAGGCAAGCAGGGACTTGGCTGTTGAACCTATTAATCATGTGAAGATGTTGGGAAGGCATAGTGGCAAATGGTTTAAATGGGATACACCTACTCTGTGGTTTACATTTTTAAAAGCCTATGATGGCTACTGAGTAGAGAACATGTCTCAGAGGAAGAAAAGCAGAAGCAGGGAAAAATCAGATTATAGGGGAAAAATATCATTCAAGAGATAATAGTGGTGTGTAGAAACAAGGTAACAGTGGAGATGGGGAGTCCACATATCTCCAGGTACCATGCCAACCATTGCTTTGGCAACCAGATCTCACAAGTGTTTGGAATAATATGCTTTTCCTGGTATCGCAAAAGTTCAAAATGACTGATGAATTTGGTCAATTCCATCAAAACAGGGCACATGTACATATAGTTCAATAACATATTTCATGGATTATTGGTCCAAGAAATTGTTCTTTTAAAAAGAAGGCAAGGAGGAGTATTCACTGGCCAACTAAAGTAAAAACAGACCCAATAGATTCCCATTTAGAGATTGATAGCATATGAGATATTATAAAATCTGTGAAGTTCGGAAGTAAGATATTCAGTGTTTTCTTATCCACCATTTCCTAAAATCTTTGACAAAGGAATCCTGTTTTCTTTTTTCCTTCCTCACAAAACACTTGGTAGTAACCTGGGGCACATGTTTTTGAACAAACTGGTAGGGTGAAAAGAAAATCAAAATTGGAGACCATTATGCTCTACTGTCATCACTACCTTTACTTCTTGTAAACATCGGTGTTCTCGGTGGAACCTTGGATTCTTCATCAGTAAAATATGGGGTCAGAAAAAATTGGTCACTAGCTTCACTCTCTTTTATTAAGTTGTTTGATGTAAAGATGCTTTACATACACCCCCCCACCCACCCCACCCCAAAATAGTTGCTTTGGATGAAGTGACCAACTCAGTTTAAGTGATTGACAGTGTGCTTCTGTAGCAGGCAGGCCTCCCCCTCTTTCTGGTTTAGCTGTGCTCTCTGTGGAAAATTCCCAAACCCCCTCTCCTTGCAGGCAAGCCAGATAAGGCACATTTCCTGGGATAGAAACCCCCTCCCCTAGCCTTCAGGAACTGGTGAAGATGCATGTAGGCAAGAGAAGACATTCCCAGGGTGGGGGGCCCTCAACGGTTCAGCTCTGGGCCATTCTCAATTTAAATCAGCCAATTGTTTACCTTGTCTTTAACATGTCAAAGAGTCTATAAAAGCTAAGTCTTTTTTGGGGGGCTCAGACTTTCAGAGGCTACTCGGCTGAGCCCTATAGCCATAGCAAATAAAACCTGCTTCCTGAAACTATGGATCCTTAGTTTCAGCCTGTTCTAACTTCGCGAAACGTTCCTGGAGGCCTGTGGCCTTGTTCCTGGTTTCTGCGCTACACTCAGCCCACTCTTTATCTTCTTAATTTGATCATGACTTGCTCTTTTTATACCCTGGGAAAATTTTTTTTATCATTTTCTCCTGCAAAGAAGGCAATTCATAACTGGATCAGAACTGCTAGTGATGGAAGGTCTGACTCTCCTGGCAAAGACTTACAAAACTGTGAAGTGGGTCAGAAACTGATTGGATTTAGAGTAGAGCCGATACACTCATTTAGTTACTAGGCAACTCTGCAGGGTGGGATGAAAAGAATATTCTTGATCAGACTGTGTCTCATAAGCCCATTAGTTTCAAATCTCAGGGCTACATTTCTTAGCAAAAAGAATTAAGTATTGAGAAGACATTCTCATGTTTAAAAAATCTGCTTTATTTTGCTCTGGAAACAATAAAAATGTGAGCCATACTTCTCCATGTTGAAGGCTGCATTTGCTTCATTTATCAAAAGGTTCCTCACTTTCCTTCCTTCCCTCCTCCCCTCCCTTTCTCAGGGTGTTCATTTGGGAACAACCAGCAAGCTTGAAGAATGGTAATGACAAAGAAGGAATAATGGGAAACTGGTAGAGGGAATGAGGGATAAAAGGTCATGAAGAATGGAGGTAGGAGAGAAGATCAAGATGAGAATAATTAATTGAGAAGTATAATTAATTTGGAAGAGGAAAGATGGAGAGAGGGTGCATTTTCATTTAAAGACACATAAGAACTGATGAAACCAAGTCTGTTGAGATCTCTATCCCTTTCTTTGTTACCTAATATGGGATCAGTAGAAGAAACCATATTAAACTATCTATACCAGGTAAGGGAATTCTGTCTTTGCTAGCTTAGTGTCTGAGCTTTTTCTCAGATGTCAACAATCAGTTTGGGGGCAGGAAGTATACATGGCATGTGAAGCAGAGAGAATGAAGAGTGAATTGGAGAGGGGAAAGCCTGCCAGTTACAGAAGAAGAAACTAATATATTGGGAATGCAGGGACAGGAGAGACATGAGAAAGTTCATTTTGGGCAAGAATTTTAGTGAGGTTCCCAGGGAATAGGGCAGAAAGAGGCTTGGGAATAGGTGTGGGGTATAAGAAAAATGGCCAGTGTGAATGAGGGGAAAGATCTTAAGGAATATTTCTGTGGACTGTGGATTGGAACTTCTTGTTTGATGTTATTGGGGAACATCAGGATGGATTCCCTTTGCTCATAATTGCTTCTGATTGCTGTCTCCCTGAGCACGACATAGAGCAAAGACGAGGTGACATATAACCGCAGTGTATAATGAGGTTACACACAGGAGAGGAGTCAAGAGGGATAAATGGAAAAGTAAAGAGGATAGAAGAAAGCGTATGGTAACGGAACTGTGAAAAGTTTTCTATTTTCACTCAATAGTTCAATTCTCATCAAGAACATTTAATTAGACTTGAGAGAACTTCCTGGTTGTAGGAGTGTTATGAAAGTTTTTTTTTTAATATTCAGATGACTTGACACAACTTATTCCTGGCTTTTTAAAGAAAATGTTGACTGTGACATCTTCCTGGCCTATGGCAAGAACATGTCTTCTGTAAAAGGAGAAAAGTTGAGCATGTGTCTAGGTTTTAGTATTTGGGATTAAATGATTCTGTATTTTTGAAGTGAATTTTAAAATGCTCAGTGCTGCCCTTATTCTACCACCCCATTTTCACTGGCTTTGCGCTCCTGTGATTTATTTTCCATCAAGGTTCTTGACATTGCATTCTGTCTTACTTCCTTACTTCAGAAGTTTGGACACAGCAAAATCAGTGTCCTATTTCTGTAAATGTTTATGTAAATGTCCTCAGGGCCTTGACCATCTGTGTGTTGGTCACAGCATCAGTTAAGATGATGAACTTTCAATATTGTTTATGAAAAATATCAGCCCATGGTATAGCATGACAAGTGTGTTTCATAGGGCACTGAGCCTGCAGGATACTGTTTGGCAAAAGGTCATAGTCAAATAAGTTTGCACAATTTAGACAGTGCTGGTATCAGGTAAAAGACGTTGGGTGAAGAGCATAGAGACTTCTATTGTAGTACTACCTGGGCATGCACCACTGTTGGCAAGCCACTGAGACTGTCTTGGGCAGTAAAATGGAGGTCATTTTATTTGTACTATCTACATCAAAGATCAATATCCTATGGTTTAATTATAGCCTATAGATCAAAGTCCTAGCTCTATTGTCAGAGAACCTATTTTGGAGTACCAGTTAGACTACCTAAAGCTGTATGATTAGGTCAAATTACTCAACTTAGCTTCAGTTTAAGTATAAATAATATTTCCTCATTGGATGATTAGGCTTAGCTGGGATAGCCTAGGTAAAAGAACTAATTATCATAATACTGCCCAAACAGTCATTAAGCCAGTCATGGTTAGTAACAGCAATAGGATGGACAGCAAGGATGATTATAATTATTAAACACTTAAAAACTCTGGTAACAGTTGTAACAGCAGGGCAGCTAGTACTTAGTGAATTCTTATTATTTTCTAGCTGCTATCTTAAAAGCTTTACCTTTGTTGTTTTATTTGATCTTCATAAAAACTCTCTTAGGTTCTCTTATTTTTCCCATTTCACAGAAGAAAAAGCTGCGAGTCAAAAAGCTTAAACTTGCTTAACATCTCACAGTCCGTAAGTGGCAGAGCTGAGGAGGTCGCCGGTTTCTTTTCACCTACAGGTGCCTTTAACCTAATCTCCATCCCAAATTGAATGAGTCTTTTTCACTTGCCCCTTAATGGTACTTGCTCTTCGGTCCTCCAGCCATCGTAAGGGCTTTAAGGGGAGAAAACGTGTTGCTCTCTTTATCATTCACTAGTAAGTCATTAAAAATGGAAATTAGATGAAAGAGAATAAGAAATACTAGAAGCACTTAGGCTTTCCTACTGACATGTGTCTTCCTCAGTGGCAGTTTTTATTTGACTATTTCCTTGCACTTCTAAATGATAGTGCTGTGTTTTGAATATAAAGAGGGAATTCCTATAAGCCTGGATTACTGGTTTGTAAACAAGTAGAGTTGAGGGTGCTGGGTTCTCAGAGGTGCTGTTGTGGACTGGGGCGGTGTGTAGTGGGTGTTCTGGAAGGATTGGAAGCCTTTCAGGTCCTGAAAGAAATATGGGCAAGCTTGCCATCTAGTGGCCTCTGATTCAACTTTCGCTCAAAAATAGAAAGTGGGATTTAGTAAAACCTATCCAAAATAAATAACATCTATGAGTAATTTAACTGACTATACAATGGAAAAATATAAACCAGCCAGACTAGTCACAGTCCAGCAGAATTATGAATAAGTTAAAACCAGAATATCTTAGAGATTTAGGTGTGTAGGATGTTGGCACGAATGAGAATCTGAGCTTAACATCTTCAGCCTCTTCCTTCTAGAGCTCGGAGAAGAACAGAGCCTCGTTCAAGGCCACATGGGAGTGATGACGTGTGCCCAGGCCCCCTGAACCATGTCCAGTGCTCAGACTTATATCGTGTTGTAGAGCAGGCATTGTCCTTCATAACACTCACAAAAAAGATAATGAATTAATACCAAATTCTGTAAATTCTCCTAGTTCAGCCATTATAAATCCATAATTATAAAAGGAGGTAGACGTCATAGTGGTTAAATTTTCCAATTCCTTGAAACATCTCTGGGCTATCACCGCATACCATGGAAGCACTATTTACTTCTTGATATATGACACACAAATGTCTTATTTAGAATTCAAGAGCATTTGTCTACATGTGGTGTTTAGGGATTTGTGAAAGACCCCTATCTCAAGAGTACACTATGGGAGGCTATTATGATTGAATATTATTCTATCCTTATTAAGCTATTGGCTTTTGACCCTTCTGCCTTTCATAGAGAGAAATTTAAGGGATAGGGATAATGGAAAACTCTTATGACTTGTAAATGCCCGTTTAGATAGTTAAAGTTATTGGAATAGTTGAATACTTATTTTGAGTCATAGCTGTGTGCCTTCCCTGCTGTGTTACTTTATTTATTTCTTCATCCATATCTGGAATCAAGATAGTGATAACACTTCCTTCAGCTCAGGGTTCTTGTAAAATTTAAGACAAATGAAGGAAAATATAAAGCCCTTGGCAGGGAGTCTCCCTTTCTTTCTCTCTCTGCCTCCCGCTCCCTCCCTTTGTGCCCCTCCATTCTCCCTAAGGGAAGAAAGCTTTAATTTCTGTTCAGTCTTCCTTAACTTTTCTCCTTAAATTCTAAAACCCACAGAACAGATGCAAGAATAATTTACCACATACCCAAATACTTTTCATCTAGAATTAATAATTGTTAACATTTAAAAGTTGCACGCATTCATAAGCTTCACTCCTGGATACTTCTGCATGTATCATCTAAAAGTAAGTACATTTTCCATAATTTCCATGATATCATTATCACAACTAAAGTTAATAATTCTATAATGTCATCTAATACCACTTATAATCAAATTTCTGTAATTCTTACAAATTTTTTCACGATATTGTTTTTAAACCAGGAATCATTATGATTTTTTAAAACCATAATTCAATTTACATCTTATTGGCTTCTTTTAATCTAGAATGGTACCACTAACATTTAAATATCCTATTTATCATGTTGTTGACTTTTTGAAGAATTCAGGCAAATTACCTTATAGAATGTCCCACATTCTGGAATTGTCTGATTTGTTATTCAGAATTAGGTCCAGGTGGAATATTTTTGGTTAGACACTACTACAGAGGTAATGCTGCATATTCCTTATTGCCTCATGTCAGAATGCATGTAATAGCATCTTAAACACTATTGGTGATAGTAAGTTTGATCACTTAGTCAAGTTTTGAGTGCCTGGTCTCTCCATTGTAAAGGTATATTTTTTCTCTTTACACTTAGTGAGCAATCTATGAGGAGGTACTCTGTGCCTGTGTGATATTCTGTCAATAACTATCTTTTTGGTTTCAGAATTTTAAGTACCCACTGAAGTTTGACTGAATCAGTTATTACATTAGAGGTTGAAAAGTGTGGATTCCCCTCTTTGTTCCTACAATGCCTATCTCACAATCTCCCAAAAAGAAGAAGTTTGCTTTTCCTCTTCTCTCTTTCAGATAGTACTTGGACTCAAGATTATTTCTTTTATCCAAAGAATTTTAATTCACTGCCATGAAAGTCCTTTTATTGAGGCTCAGATTGTCCTAGATTTGGCTGATGGGAGTGACACCATGCTGGCTCAAGTGTTCTTTTATGTATTTGAGTTCTTTCTTGCTGTCTGGTACAAGATGTCCCAGCCTTATCTTAAATTTTTCCTACCCCAACCTGGAATTAGCACCAAAAGAAGCAGAGAGAATATTTATAAACTGAAATCTGAGTACTAGTTGAAGTACCATGCAAAGGTTTTTTGTTTCTTTGTTTTTTAATGCTGGAATAAATGTAAGACCCGTTTATGCATTTGGGCCAATGACTCATCTGCTTGGTTAACTCATCCTTCATGACAGTTTAAATATAATTTCCTCAGAGAATTCCAGAAAAGCCCCAGATCCTTCAGGATTAGAACAGTTCTCCCTAACATGCATGCCCTTGGAGTCCTAAACTCCTTTTTAATACTTATCATGCTTCTGACTATTCAAAGTCTGTCTCTTCTGAAAGCCCATCTGGGGAAGGATCTGGTTTCACGATTACCGGTTGTTGACCACATTCAGTTCCTTGCAGTCTGAGGCCTCCATTTCTTACTGGCTGTCGACCAGTACTTCCTTACACATGGCTCTACCCATAAAGGAAGCCCGTAACATGGCAGCTGACTTCTTCAAAGCTGCTAAGGGAGAGGAAGTCTCTTAGCAAGACATGCATTGCAATTGCATGTAACATAATCATGAAAGTGACCCTATCCCCTTGAGTGCATTCTTTGGGTTAGAAGCAAGTCAAAGTTCCCATCCACATTCGAAGGGGAAGTGTTGCACAGGGGGAATATGTGCCAGGAAACAGAGATTATGGCAACTACATTAGAATTTGTCTACCACACTTATGGATTTGACAGTAGTACGTGTAACCAATAGTACAGATGGTTTTAATATATAAAGTGAATAGAGTGAGAAAATGGAGAATGAATGGAGGGGACACCTGTGTGGGGAGGTAAAATAGGCTGAATCATGAGAAGGGATTAATCATGTCAGAATGTGCTGTAGTTTAGAAGGATGAATAAGAGAAAGACCCTGAAGTAGAAATAAATTATATAAGAAGGCCAATAAACCATATATGAGGAAACTACAAAAGTGGATTTATAGTAGTAGGCAATGACCAGACCATTTGGTCTGTGTAAGCCTTATGGTAAAGAGTCTTATTTATTGTTGTTATTTTGTTGTTGTTTTTGTTTTTCATTATGAATTGAAGCTAGTGGAAGGAGGTTCATCTGAAAAGTGAGGTTATTTAATTTCTCTTCCAGTAGAATTCATTCTCACCCTTATTTTATGAATAGACTGAAGGGAGAGGGTCTAAGTGAGGGGGCCAATCTGGAGGCTATTGCAACAATACAACTGAAAGATAATGATGGTTTAGATAAGAGTTTTGGTAACGAATTTGATTGGAAGTAGTCAGCTTTGGAATATATTTTAAATGTAGAATCTGTTATTTACTGATGGGTGGAATATATTACTGAGAAAAGTCAAAGGTGATGTGTCTAATGGGCCTGAGAGGCTGGAGGGAGGATGGGTAAAAAAGAAGCAACATCCTTGAAATTGTTTCCTCTATATCACACATACTCTCATACAGTCGTGTGCTACTTCCACTTTGCCTTCAAGACCTTCTAATTTCCTTATTCATTTTCCCACAGGTTTTCTTTAAGAATAGTGAAATGATGTGGCTGCCATCTAGTGCAAGTAAAGATAAGTGTGTTTTTAAGGACAAAAAAAAATTCCTTGAAAGTAAATAAATTGAAACCCTGGTCTATTGTTCTAAGAAAGATATTTCAATCTTTCTGCTCAATTCTTATGCTAGAATGTAAGCAAATTGGGTCAGGCATGGTAGAGAAAAGCAATTAGCAAATGTTAGGCAGTAGTTTAACGTATGAAATCTCCTGATTTCTTGATTTATTCATGAAAGTTATTTGTGACCCTCATACCTAGCGCTTTGCTTATTTTCTTTTTTTTAAAACATTAGTTTGCTTGGTGGATCAGGGGTACCTAAAGAATAAGACATGGTCATTGTCTCTAGGATCTTTTAATCTAGTTGTGAGGACAAGACCAAAAATTATGGAAATATACTGAACAATACAACACACAATATGATTCAATATTATACTGTAAATTATAGATGTAAGGAGAAGGAAATCATAGAGGGAAGAGCTCTCAGGGAGGGTATGATGCTTTGGAATTGTATGGACTCCAGAAATACATGCTCTTGAACTTAAAATCCATTCCTGTGGGTGTGGGTCCATTGTTAGTAGGACTTTTTGTTGAGATTACTTCAGTTAATGTTTGTTCTACTTCAATCAGGATGGGTCTTAATCCTATTACTATTACTAGAGTCCTTTATAAGGAAAATAAAATTCAGATGAATAGAGAAAAAGTCATGGGAGGGAAGAAGCCAATGGTCAATGGTACCTGGAAGAGAAAGGGAAAGGCTAGGGGAGGCTACTATGTAGCCATGTGACAAAGGATCCCGGACAACGATCACAGGCAGCCAGCCCCAGAATACCAGTCTTTAGAAAGAAAACAATACCTTGATGATGCCTTGATTTGGACATTTTCCTAGCCTCAAAGCATGAGCTAATAAATTCCCATTGTTTAAGCCAGCACATTGTATGGTATTTGCTTAAACAGCCAAAGAAATTAAAACAAGAGGTGTCATTAAAAACTGGGCACTGGCAGGCAAGGGTAGTTCAGTGGTAGAATTCTCGCCTGCCATGTGGGAGACCTGGGTAGGATTCCTGGCCCATGCACTTCCCCCAAAAACAAACAAACAAGTGAGCAAACAAACAAAAATTCAACAAATAGTGCTGCAGTAACGGGACACTCACATGGAAAAAGAATGAAATGTGATCCTGGCATACAGCATACAAAACAACAACAACAAAAACTGGGCCCTGACATGGTCCTTGAAACGTGAACTAGGATATGAATGGCTAATAGGAAGGGCATCATGAAAAGAGGATAAATTCAGGACAGTATATAGAAAAGGATGAATTATGGAGATCCATCCATAATCTCTTCTCGTCTTGTCTTGTTTTGCATCATCTCTTTCATATCTGTCATTGTTCCAGCCCAGCAGAACCCCAAGACCAAAGTTCATGCCAGGCTGAAAATTAGTCTTGAGTTTAATTAAGGACTTATGGACAGGAGAAAATTCTAACTGGCAGCCAGTTAGGAAATGAAAGCCAGCACGTTGCCCAAGCAAGAGAGAGAGGAGTGCCAAGAGGGGTGGTTTATAAAGTTGAACAGTCCCACAAGATTTGGTTACAATGGGTTTTCAGAAGACTAGATTTGGTTCAGCAGAGCTCGTGAGAGTTGGTTGCCAACAGTGATTAGGGGAGAGGAGTTTTCATGCAAACTGCTGCTTGCTTCCCTCAGGGATATGGTCCCAACCACTGGGTTGCCATAGTCATTTATATCTACATTGATGCTTTAATTCATTGAAACTGCAAGAGAAGATCAGAGAGGGTGTGAGCAAATGAGAATTAAACTCGGTCCAAATGAGACTCTAATAAGGAATAAATGAAATAATAATAAAAATAATGATGGTATTCCTAATGACAGTGCTGAGAGCTAACAATTATAGATATCTTCTGAATGTAGTGACTTCCTAAGCACTTACATGTATATTAACTTGCCTAAATTTCATAATAACTCTATGCAGTAGATATTGTAATTACCCTAATTTTAGCGTGAAATGTAAAAATTTTCATAACTTTTCCTAACTTACAAAGTGAAGGAGACTAGACTCAAATCCAGCAGTCAGCATTCAAAACCTGGTATCTCTTGAATTTTGCTAGGTAGAGTGGAAGAATTAGGATGAATGTATTTATGAAACTGAATTAAGCCTTCTTCTCCCAATTACATACTTTGAGAAAACCTGATTCTGTTCCTGGGCTTCAGTTTCTTTATCTACTCAGTGAGAAATATTAAACTGCATTGTCTCTAGGTCACTTGGTTCTAAAATGTATTGATTATCATAAATAGGATGTCAGATGTTTCTTTCTGATAGTTGAGTAAGACCAGAATATCTGAAGTTATAGAATCCCCTGACCTTAGAATTTATTTTTGAATATTGGTACCAGATAATGTACTCCTGAAAGACCATGATTCTGTCCTGATTTCCCAGTTTGTAAGTTACATGTTAATATTGCCCTAAATTGACAACTCTATTGCTGCTGTTGGGGGAACCTACCCTGGACTGAAGTATCACAGAATCAGCCCAGCAAAGAGACTTGTCCTTGACTCATTTTTCCCTCACCGCTTGTATCTATTGAGTCCTATTGAAACAACTCATAAATCTCTTGACACATTTTAAGTTTTCCTGAATCTAGAGAAAGTTCTCTTGAATCCATCTAAAATGTACATTCTCCTCACCTCTGTCCTAATTGAAGACATCATCATTGTTCTCATGAACCCCTAAAGTATCTTCCTAATAGGTTTCCAGCCTCCAGTATTGTCCCTCCACTCCAATTCATTTTCTACACAGTGGACAGAGTAATTCTTTCCTACTGCAAATTAGAGCATGCAGTTCTTCTGCTTACTCCCCTCCAGTGGCTCCCCAATGCATTTGGAGTGAATTCCCATTTCTTCAACAGAGTTTAGGAGGGACCCACTTTGTAGCTCACTGATTCCCTTCCAAGCCCAGGTTATACCACTTCCTATCTTGAATTTTGTCCTTTAGAGTTTTATGTCACACAATCTTTCCACACAGGCTGTACCCCTTGTCTAGAATAGGCTTTTCTAAAACCCTGACCCTACTACCACTCTTATCCATTGCATCTGGCCCAAGATCTTAGCTTAGACATTACTATCACTGGGAAGCTTTCCTTACTTTCCTTCTTGCAGTGGGTAACACATCTGTATGTCACTATGGCCTTCTATAGTACATGAATCATAGCACCTACCATACTGTGATGCAGGTACCTTTATTGCCCACCGAAGTATAAGAACCATGAAAGCAAGGACTCTGTTCACCCTTATGTTCCCATTTTTAGTTCAGTGCTTAGTAAGAGCAAATGCTTGATGCTTTTGAGTAAATGATTAAATGAATGAGTCAATAAACCAAAGAACAACTTTAAATATTTAGAAGGTTTATAGAAGCTCAGGTTTAAATGAGGTCAGGATATCACATAGTCCAGGTCCCTAGGTTTGAAAATGGGAAAACTGAGGAGTAGAAAACTAAGGTGACTTCCTTTAATTTTCATATATATTTTTTCTCTTGGTAGAATATGAATTAGCTCATGGGTTTCATGTTTCAAAGCCTTGAAGCCAGAGCCAAGAAGGAAACATTTTTAAAACCTTATGGATGTTATTTCAGACTATCACCACATGTATATCTACATAAATTTAGTTATTTAATACTGCACATATGGATCCCATTATACAGGCAATTTTGTAACCTGTTTTTTTTTTTTATGTGACAAGAGTTTGTAATCTCTTTCCATGCCAGAAAAAATTGATATGTCTATAATTAAAGTAAATATCATGTTAGAGCTAACTTTCTTGTTGTAAATTATATTCACTTTTAAGAAATAATACAAAGAGATCTATGTAACTGTTCTGTTTCACCTAATAGTATTATCTTGCAAATTATGGTACAAGATCATAATCAGGACATTGACATGGGCACAGCCACGATTTAGAACAGTTCTTTAGTTGAGGATCACTGATGTTGCCCTCTTATAGCCATACCCACCCCTCTCCCATCCCCATCCCCTACTTAACTCTTGGTAATCATTAGTCTGTAAGTTTGTAACTTTGTCATTTCCAGAATATTATATTTGTCCATTTCCATAATTTTGTCACTTTCAGAATATTTGTCCATTTCTGTAATTTTTTCATTTCAGAATGTTATATAAATGGAACCATACAGTATGTAACTCTTTGGGATGGCTTTTTTAGCCCCTGTTGGAGATTAAAACAAAGTCTTAATTCTCTGTTGATTCTTCCAGGTTGTTGTATGTAACAAGAGTTAGTTCCTTTTTATTGCTGAGTAACATTCCATGGTGTAGTTGTCCCAAACATGTTTAATTACTCATCCATTGAGAGACATCTGGGTTGAATCCGGTTTTGGGATATTACAAGTAAAGTTTATATGAACATCCACACACAGGTTTACATGTGAATATAACTTTTCATTTCTCTGGGACAAATGACCACATGTATAATTACTGGATTATATGGAAAGAAATTGCCAAACTCTTTTTCAGAGTGACTGTACCAACTTCATTCCCACCAACGATGTATGAGTGATTGAATTTCTCCACATCCTTGCCTGTGTTTGGCTTTGTCATTATTAGTTTTTAGCCAATCTAATGGGCTACACCACAATAACTCATCATGGTTGAATTTTCACTTCCCTAATGTTTAATTGTTACATATTTTTATGTGCTTTATTGACACCTATGTATCTTTTTGGTTAATTTCTTTGTCTTATCTTTTAATTGGATTGTTTGTTTTTTCGTATTTGAGTTTTGTGAGTTTTTATATATCTTAAAGCATAGTACAATGTCAGATATATGATTTGCAAATATTTTTCCCAGTCTGTAAATTGTCTTTCCATTCTCTTCACAGGAATTTTTACAGAGCAAACATTTAAAATTTTTAATTGAAATCTAATTCATATATATTTTTTCTCCCTTTTATGGATTGTGCTTTTGGCATCAAGTCCAGGAAACATTTTCCTAATCCTGGAGCCTCAAAATTTGTCCTATTTCTTTTAAAACATTTTTTATTATGAAATATAACATATATACAAAAAAAGCAATAAAAATCAAAGTACATTGTAACAAGTAGTTACAGAACAGATTTCAGAGTTTGGTATCAGTTACAGTTCTACAATTTCAGGTTTTTCCTTCTAGCAACTCCAAGACACTGGAGACTAAAAGAAATATAAATATAATGATTCAGCAGTCATACTCATTTGTTAAATCCTGTCTTCTCTATTATAATGCTTCTTTCTCCTTTGATCCTTCTCCCAATCTTTAGGGGTATTTAGACTATGCCCATTCTAACTTTTTCATGTTGGAAAGGGGTGTTGACAGTATGGAATAGGGGATAGAACTAGTTGATGTTTTGGAGAGGATGACCCCTCTGGGTTTCAGGACTTATCTTGCCTAGGAAACATCTAAAGGTTGTAGTTTTCTGGAAAGTCATCTGAGCACATGAAACTTTTGCAGAATCTCAGATAGAGCACTAGGTGTTCTTTAGGGTTAGCAGGAATGGTGTTGGTTGGGGATTGGTAAGCCCTGGTAATTAGCAATATCTAGCTGAAGTTAGCATGTAAGTAGCCTCCAGATAGCCTCTTTACTCTACTTGAACTATCTTAGCCACTGATACCTTATTTTGTTACGTTTCTTTTCCCCCTTTTGGTCAGGAGGGCATTGATGATCCCACAGTGCCAGGGCCAGGCTCATTCCTGAGAGTCATATCCCATGTTGCCAGGGAGTTTTTCACCCTTGGATGTCATGTCCTATGTGGGAGGGGAGGGTAATGATTTCCCTTGAAGAGTTGGGTTTAGAGAGAGAGGCCACATTTGAGTAACAAAAGAGGTTTTCTGGAAGTAACTCTTCGACATAACTAGAGGTAGGCTTAGCTTCTCTGTTGCAGAAATAAATTTCATAAAAGCAAGCCTCAACATCAACAGCTTGGTCTATTGACTTGGGAGTCCTAATATTTAAGACAATATCAGGCATTTCCCCATTGGTAAAATTTAATAGTTAACATATGTTTTCTAAAGTCCCTTAAGGGACTTTGGCAATACTTTTTATTTAACTGCCCAGAATATTCTGGGATGTAGGATGTATCTGGTTATTACATTAAGCTATATAGAATTACAATATTCTATATTCCTTATTCCTATTTAGAACTTCATGTGTTCAGGTTGTTTAAATGAGCTATCCAGATAGGTTAAGTTAGAGTATGTGCTCTAACAGAAAGTTTAGGTTTTGTACAAATAAACCTCTCTCCCTGTGGTCTCATACAATAGGTGAAGTTCTAAAACACAGATAATGTCCTTCTTACCCTTATATTCTGATTTACCTTAGTCCTGACCAGATCAGCTTCATTCTTATCTCTAAGTGAAACCTGATCCCTTTTTCTGTACCTTTAATTGTTCTTGTGTGTAGCAATGCTGGTTTTCCAAGCTTCAGAACTCCAACTTTGAGTCTTAGGAGTCATACATGTAGCCAAAGTTCCAGAAAGATATCAGGTTATACATACCTAGCTACAGCATCTCAACATCTAGAAATAACATTTGCAGCACTGGACTAAATGTGACTGCTATAAAAGCTTACAATCTACACCCAAATTTTCTTATGAGTGGTTTCTAAAACAGACCATACAATATTTACTCTTTTGTTTCTGGCTTATTTTGCACCACATAATGTCCCCAAGGTTCATTCAGTTCATTGCATGCCTCACAAATTCATTTCTTTCTGTAGCAGCACAATATTCCATCATATTTGTATACTGCAGTTAGCTATTCTACTTCTCAGTCGATGTATTTTTCAGGCACCTCCATCCATTGGGCATCATGAATAATGTCCAAAGTCAACAATCCATGTCTCACATTATCCTCACTTAGTTGTACAATCATCAGTGCTCTCAATTTTAGACAATTTTCATTACTCCAAAGAGAAAAATAACCAATAAACACACCCTCACCAAATAGAAAATCCAAACCTCCCCTTAACTCTTGTTCTCCCTGCCATCCACCCCCTCACCCCCAGCCCACTTATTTACCTTTGGTATTGCTGTGGCACTGTTGATGTCTTCCTGTTAAATATAGTGTATAGCATGCAATAGCAGTTTTCCACCATACCCTGACATTATTGGCTCTGTACAAGATTCATACTTTTGAGGTAGTTCATGCAAGAAGTTCTTTATATTTGTAGTATTAATCAATGGTGTACATGGCTCTATACAATCCCTTTCAATCATGTCCACTTTCAATATGGCAGTATTACTTAGAGACCCACTAATAAACTGCTTCACTTCTATCCATTCCCTTACATTTAAGTTCAACCACATTACCTACCCATTTATCCATCTCTAGCTTCTGTGTATCTCTAGGTCCTGTATATTCTACATTATAAACCTCTGAGTTTAGCAAGGTCATAACAGAAAATCATACAACATCTGTCATTTCATGTCTGGCTTATTTCACTCAGCATTATGTCCTCAAGTTTTATGCATGTTGTCATATGATTTAGGACCTTATTTCATCTTAGTGTTGTATAATATTCCATTGGATATATATACCACATTTTGTTTATCCACTAATCTGTTGACAGGCACTTGAATTGTTTCCATCTTTTGGCAATTGTGAATAATGCTGCTGTGAACATAGGTATGCTAAAATCTGTGTCACTGCCTTCAACTCTTTTGATATATATCAAGTAGTGGTCTTGTTGAGTTGTAGGGCAACTCAATTTAGTTTTCTGGTAATTGCCAAACTGTCTTCCATAGTAGCTGCTCCATTATACATATCCCCCAGCAGTGAATAAGTGTTTCAGTTTCTTCACATCCTCGCTAACATTTGTAGTTTCCTGTTTGTTTAATAGCAGTCATTCTTATAGGTGTGAGGTGATATCTCATGGTAGTTTTGATCTGCATTTACCTTATAGTTAATGAAAATGAACATCTCTTCATATGCTTTTTAGCCATCTGTATTTGCTCTTTAGAAAAATGTCTGTATCTTTAGCTCAATTTTATAATTGGGTGGTCATTCTTTTGCTGTTGGGTTATGTGATTTATTTATGTACAGTATATAAAACCTTTATCTGATATATGATTTCCAAAAATTTTTTCCCATTGAGTTGGCTGCATCTTAATCTCTTTGATAAAGTCCTTTGAGGCACAGAAGCATTTGATTTTGAGGAGTTTCCACTGTCTGTTTTTTTCTTACATTGCTTGTGCTTTGAGTGTGAAGTTTAGAAAGCAACCTCCTAATACTAGGTCTTGAACATGTTTCCCTATATTTTCTTCTAGGAGTTTTATGGTTTTGTCTCTTATATTTAGGTCTTTGATCCACTTTCAATTAATTTTTGTATAGAATTTTTTTAATTCTTTTGGCTATTGGTATCCAGTTCTCCTATGCCTATTTATTAAAAAGATTTGGTGGATTAGGGGACCTTGTTGAAGATCAATTGGCCATAGATTTGGTAGTCTACTGCCGCATTCTCAATTAGATTCTATCGGTCAATACTTCTGTCTTTGTGCCAGTACCATGATGTTTTGACCACTGTGGCTTTATAATAAGCCTTAAAAAAAAAGTTTGTCCCCCCACTTTGTTCTCCTTTTTAGGATATTTTTAACTATTCGAAGTTCCTTTCTCTTCCAAATGAATTTGATAACTAGCTTTTCCAAGTCTTCAGAGTAGGTTGTTGAAATATTGATTGGTGTTGCATTGAATCTGTAGATCAATTTGGGTAGAACTGACATCTTAACTACATTTAACCTTTTTGTCCATAAGTAGGGAATGTTTTTCTACCTATTTAGGTCTTTGAATTCTTTTAGCAATGTTCTGTAGTTTTCTGGGTACAGGTCCTTTACATCCCTGGTTAAGGTCATTCCTAGATACTTGATTCTTTTACTTGTCATTTTTGAATGGATGTTTTTCCTTAATTGTCTCTACAGTTGGATCATTGCTTGTGTATAGAAACATTACTGATTTTTGCACATTAATCTCCTTTCCCACCACTTTGCAGAACTTATTAGTTCAATAATCTTTACCATTGATTTCAGGATTTTCCAAGTACATTATCATATCTTCTGCAAATAATGAAAGTTTTACTTCTCCCTTTCCAATTTGGATGCCTTTTATTTGTTTTTCCTGCCTGATTGCTCTAGCTAGAACATCTAGTGCAATGTTGAATAATAATGGTGACAGAGGGCATCTTTGTTTCATTCTCAGTCTTAGGGGGAAGTCTTTCAGTCTGTCACCATTGAGCATAATAGTGGCTATGGGTTTTTCATATATGCCCTTTATCACATTGAGGAAGTTTCCTTCAATTCTTGCCATTTGAAGTGTTTTTATCAAAAAAGTTTACTGAATTTTGTCAAATGCTTTTTTCAGTCTCAATTGAGATGATCATGTGATGTTTTCCTTTCAAATTGTATATGTGCTGTGTTATGTTGATTTTTCTTACATTGAATCATCCTTGCATTCCTGGTATCAACTCCACTTGGTAGTGATGTATAATTCTTTTAATGTGTCATTGGATTCAACTTCCTAGTATTTTGTTAAGAATTTTTGCATTTATATTCGTTAGGGAGATTGGCCTGTAAGTTTCCTTTCTTGTAGCATCTTTATCCAGTTTTGATATTAGAATGATGTTAGCTTCATAAAGTGTGTTAAGTAGTGTCCCTTTTTCCTCAGTTTTTTGGAAGAGTTTGATCAGGATTGTTGTTAGTTCTTTTTGGATTGTTTGATAAAATTCCCCTGTGAAGCCATCTGGCCCTGGGCTTTTCTATGTAGGAAGATTTTTCATGTCTGATTGAATCTCTTTACCTTTGATTGATTTGTTGAGACCTATTTCTTCTCAAGTCAGTATAGATTGTTCGTGTGGTTCTAGGAAAATGCCCATTTTGCTAAGTTGTAAAGTTTGTTGGTGTAGAGTTGGTCATAGTCTCCTATTATGATCTTTTTTTTATTTCTTTGGGGTATGTGTTAAGCTGATATTGTTTCTTTTCATCCTCTCTTTTTTCTTTGTCAGCCTAGCTAGGCGTCCATATTTTATTGATTTTTTTCTAAGTATCAATTTTAGGTTTATTGATTCTTTCTATTGTTTTTTGTTTTCCAATTCATTTATTTCTCTTCTATTGGCTTTGAAGTTAGTTTGCTGCTCTTTCTCTAGTTCTTCCAGGTGAGCAGTTATGTCCTCGATTTTTGCTCTTTCCTCTTTTTTAAAATAAGGCATTTAGGACAATAAATTAAACTCTCAGCACTACTTTTGTTGCATTCCATTTGTTCTGATATGTTGTGTTCTCATTTTCATTTGTCTCTAGGTATTTACCAGTTTCCATAGAAATTTCTTCTTTATTTCACAGATTCTTTAAGAGTATGTTATTTAATCTCCATATATTTGTGAAAGTTCTAGTTCTTTGATGGTTATTGATTTCCAGTTTTATTCCGTTATGACCAGAGAAAGTACTTTGAATAATTTTAATCTTTTTAAATTTGCAAAAACTTTTGTGCCCCAGCATATGTTCTAACCTGGAGAATGTTCTATGAGCCCTAGAGAAGAATGCATATTTTAGTGTTTGGGGTATAATGATTTATGTATATCTGTTAGGTCTAATTCATTTATGAAATTGATTTAAGTTCTCTATTTCCTTGTTGATCCTCTATCTGGTTGTTCTGTCTGTAGAAGAGAGTGTTGTACTGAAGTCTCCCACTATTATTTTTGAAGCAGCTATGGCTTCCTTCAGTTTTGCCAATGTCTATCTCATGTACTTTGTGCTATTTGATTGGGAGCATAAATATTTATATTTCTTGGTGAATTTTCCTTTTTATTAATATGTAGTGTCCTTGTTTTGTCTCTTATGATGTCTTTAGATTGAAAATCTATTTTGTCTGATATTAGTATAGCTACTCCTACTTTCTTTTTTTGGTTTGCATGAAACATCTGTTTCCATCATTTCACTTTCAATCTATTTGTATCTTTGGTTCTAAGATGAGTTTCTTGTAAGCAGCATTTAGATGGATCAAGTTCTTAATCCATTCTGCCAATCTATCTTTTAGTTGGTGAATTTAATCCAGTAACATTCAAAGTTATTACTGTAAAGGGATTTCTTGAATTCACCATCTTATCCTTTGGATTTTATTTGTCAGATCTATATATTCTTTTCCTTCTTTCTCTTTTTGTCCTTTAAGTTCCCTTACTGGTAGTCTTCAATTCTATGCCTCCTTCAACCCCCCCTCTCCTGTCTTTTTTTTTTCAGCTGACAAAACTGCCTTTGGTATTTCTTGCAGGCCCAGTCCCTAGTTGGCAAATTCTCTCAGCCTTTGTTTGTTTGTGAATTTTAATCTCTCCCTCACTTTTGAAGGGTGGCTTAGGTGGAAAAATAATTCTTGGCTGGAATTTTTCCTCTTTCAGGATCTTATATCATACCACTGTCTTCTCACCTCTATGGTTCCTGTTGAGTAGTCCAAACTCAGTCTTATGTAGTTTCCCTTGTATGTGATGAGTTGCTTTTCTCTTGCCACTTTCAGGACTTTCTGTTTCTCTTCAACATTTGATAGACTAATTAGTATGTATCTTGGAGTAGGCCTATTTGTATTTATTCTATTTGGGATTCATTTGGATTCTTTGATTTTCATATCTATGTCTTTTGTAAATATTAGGAAGTTTTTCCCCATTATCTCCTTAACTAATCTTTCTAGCCCTTTACTCCTTTCTTCTCCTTCTGGGACACTGATGATTCTTATTTTTGCATGCTTCATGTTGGCCAGCATTTCTGGAGATCCAATTCATTTTTTTCCCCATCTTCTTTGCCATTTGTTCTTTTGTGCATTCATATTCAATTGTCCTGCCCTCTAGTTCACTTATTCTTTCTTCTGCCTCTTCAAATCTGTTCTGTGTTCTGTGTCTCTAGTATATTTTAAATTTGGTCTACAGTATGTTTCATCTACATAATATATGCTTTTTTTCTATTTGTTCTTTCAAATTCTTTATGTCCTTCTATTATCTTCCTGATATCCTCTATATCCTTAGCCAGGCCATTGAATTTATTTAGGAGATTTGTATGAATACATTTGATTCCTCTGGAGTTATAATTTTGTCATTTGGCTGGGTCATATATGCCTGCATCATCATATACTTTGTGCTTTTCTGTTAGCTTTAAGGCTTTTAATTATATTAATAGGGTTATTTTGAAAGTTGATTTCCCTCAGTCATCTAAGATTTTTTATTTACTTGGGTTTGCATTGAAGGTCTCCTTTTGCACTTGATTTGTCAGTAATTTCATGACAAATGAAGACCCAGATATCATGCAGGGAATGCAACTCTACTTGAGGCTTTGTTTGAAGCTAATCAGGGAGTTTGCTAGATTTTACTTTCCATTTCTTTCCAGCATATGGCACACTTGGTCCTTATCTTCCCCTCAGGCTTGCCTCTCCCTGACTGTGGCAGCTGATTGAGCTAGACAGAGATTCAGTGAAATTCTAGCCTGGCCCACTGGTCCAAGTGCACACTGAAAGCTGCCCACTCCAGGGCTGGGGAATGGGTAGTGTGCAACTCAGCAGACATCCCACTTGTGGGTCCAATGGGACAGGCGACCCTCAAACTCCTGCTTGGATTGACCTTGGGCTGTGGGTCTGGGTAATTCAGCTGCCACTGTTGACAGCCAATTTGGAAATGCCTGGCAGCTAGGCAGGGCATGAGGGTATAAGATGTGGGGTGCACCAGCACAGCAAATCTAACTTCTTCATCTCCACCTCCTTGTCCATCCAGTCCTGCAATCTTTGGGCCTCCATATAGAAAGGGGAATGGTGGGCCCTATGCACTAGCTGGAAGGTCTCTATGAGCACAGAAAGCAAGTTTGCTGTCTTCTGGGTTCCCTAAGGGAGCTCCAGGGTGTGGAGCTGAGGAGGCTGATCTCCCAAGCTAGGTGGGGGAACAGTCATTTTCTTAGGCATGGTCTTTTGTCCCCAGTGGAGTCATGACTGAGCTTACTCACCCCATTTTCTCTGTCCCAATTCCTCAGCTTTTTCATCCAGGATCTCCCTGTGTAGTGTAGAATTCCTTCTCAGGTACTTCTACTCTGGAACAGCTATCGTTGTCATTTTTCTGTCACTTCTCTAGTTGTTCCATGAAGCAGGGGTGAGCTCAGCCTATCCTATTCCACCATCTCCCCAGAAGTCTCTTCTATTTTTTTTTAAATACAGTTTTACCTTTTAGCTCAATGCCTATTTTGAGTTAATTTTTGTATAAGATATGAGACCTAGGTGGAATTGTTGCTTCTTGCCTTATGGATATCCAATTACTCTAACACCTTCTGTTGAGAAGTCTATCCTCCACCATTGAATTGCTTTTGTACCTTTTTCTGAAATAAACTGTGCATACTTGTGTGAGTCTATCTGTCAGTTCTGTTTGGTTCAGTTGATTTATGTGCCTTTCCCTCTGATGATACCATGCAGTCTTGATTACTTGGGCTATATAATAAGTTTTGACTTCAGGTGTAAAATGATTGCTACTACTTTATTTTTGTTTTTGTTTTTTTCAAAATTGTACTATCTGATCTAGTTCCCCTGCCTTTCTATATAGATTTTAGAATAATCTTGTCTATACCTGTAAAATTTCTTGCTGGAATTTTGTAGAAATTATCTTAAACTTACATATATGGTTAGGGAGAATTTACCTCTTTAATATGCTAATTATTTAAATCTAGGCACATGGTATGTCTCTCTATTTATTTGATTTCATTTATTATTTTGTAATTTTCAGCTTATAAGTCCTGTAAATATCTTGTTAGATTTATACCCAAGCATTTCAGTTTTTGAGTGAGTGTAAAGGTTCTATTTTTAATTTTAGTGTCCACAAGTTCATCGGTAGTATATAAAAATGCAGTTGTTATATAGATTTTACATTGTATGCTGTGACCTTGCTGAGCTCATTAATTCTGGGAGGTTCTATTTTTATTTTTTGAAGCCTGGGATTTTCTACATAGAAACTCATGTCATCTACAGAGAGAGTTTTATTTCTTTCTTTCTGATATATGTCTTTTATTTTCTTTCCTTGCCTTGTTGTACTGAATAGAACTTCCAACAGTATGTTGAATAAAAGTGATGAGGACAGAAATCCTTGCCTTGTTTTGACCTTAAAGGGAGAGCCCTCAATCTTTCATCATAAAGTGTAATATTAAGCATAGATTTTTCTTTATGCTATTTATCAAGCTGAGGAAAGTACATCTATTTCTAGAGTTTTGAGAACATTACTCTAAATGAATGTTGAATTTTGTCAAATGTTCTTTCTACATCAATTGATATGGCCATGTGATGTTTCTTTTTTAGCCTAATATGGCAGGTTACATTGATTTTTTTCAAATATTGAATCAGTCTTCCATCCCTGGAACAAACACTTGGCCATTTATATATTGCTAAATTCTATTTCTAAATATTTTGTTAAAGATCATTATGTCTATATTCATGAGGCATAGTGGTCTATATTTTGTTTTTATAGTGTCTATGTCTGGCTTGGGGATCAGGATTAACCACATAAAATGAATTAGGAAATGTTCCTTCCTCTTCTATTTTCTGGAAAAGACTGTGGAGTATTGGTGTAAATTATTTTGTAAACATTTAGTGCAATTCTCTAATGAAGACTTCTAGCTTGAAAATTTATTTTTGGAGAGCTTTTAAAATTACACACTAAATTACCTTACAGGACTATTTAAATGATCTATTTAATATGAGTTGTGCTAGTTTTATTTTTCAAGAAATTGGTCTATTTCATTTAATTTGTAAATTGTAAAAATTTATATGTGTAGTGTTGTTCCTAGTATTTTCTTTTGATGATTGTAGGGTCTGTAACTAAGTCCTCTGTTTCATTCCTGATATTGGTCATTTGTACCGTCTTTCTTTTTTATTTGTCAGTCTTGCTAGAGGTTTGTCACTTTGATCTTTTCAAAAAATCATCTGTGCTTCATTTATTTTAGTTACTGTTTTCCTGTTTTCAATTTGATTACTGCCCTTATTATTTGTTTGCTGTACTTGCATGACATTTATTTTGCTCTTCTTTATCTAGGTTCTTTAGTTGGACGCCTAGATTATTGATTTGAAACTTTTCCTCTTTTCTATTTCTGCATTTAATGTTATAAATTTACATCCCAGTCCTACTTTAGCTGTGTACCACAAATTTTGATGAGTTGTGTTTTCATTTATTTCACAATGTATTTTTATTTTTTCTTTAATGCATGCATTAGACATGTGTTGCTTATTTCCAAGTGTTTGGAGATGTCACTGTTATATTTATTGATCTCTTAACTCCATTGTGGCTGGAGAACATACTGTGATTTAAATTCTTTTAAAATTTTGAAGCATGTTTTATAGCACGGGGTATATGGTCTATCTTGGCATATGTTCAGAGAGCTTTTGAGAGAAATGTATGCTTTATTGTCATTGGATGGGGTACTCTATAAATGTCAATTTGAGTCTGCTGGTTGATGATGCTGTTAAGTTCTTTTGTATTCTTGTTGACTTTCCATCAAATTTTCTATCAATTGTTGAAACAATGTTGATGAAGGCTTTGATTATCATTATGAATTTGTCTAATTATCCTTTCATTTTTATCAGTTTTTGCTTCACATATTTTCAGCTCTGTTGTTTTGTACATAGGTATTTAGGATTGCAATGTCTTCTTAATGAATTGTTCCTTTTATCATTGTATAATATCCCTTCCCATGTTGAGTCATTTTCTTTGCTCTGAAGACTGCTTTATTTTATGATATAGATACTCCTGCTTTCTTTTGATTGTCTATATGATATATCTTTTTTCATTCTCTCTTTCAACTTTCCTGTACTGTTACATAAAAGGCAAGACAGCATATAGATGAGTCAATTTAAAAGTCCACTCCATCAATTCTCTGCCTTTAAAATGGGGGCATTTAAACCATTTTTATTTCATATGAATATTGTTATATTATTGCTTAGATGCTTTTTTTATTTTGGGGTCTCTGTTTTTTAATTTCTGCTTTGTTTTTCCCTTCCTTTATGTTACTTGTGCATTTATTAGAATTTCTTTTGATTTATTAATAGTGGCTTTAAGTGTAACTCTTTGTATAGCTTTTTCATGGTTACTCTAAGCACTAAATTACGTTACATAACTTATCACAGTCAATTGGTGTCATCATTTTATAGTTCAAGTGAAGTATATATTTGCTTCCTTTTTACTTTCCTTTACTCTCTCCCATTTATAATATAAGTTTCTTAAATATTTCCTCTATGTACATTTAGAATCACATCAGGCAGCATTATAGTTTTTCTTCAACCATCAAACATAATTTAGAAAACTTCAGGGAATAAGTAAAGTATATTCTATTTACTATATTTTTGAACACCTGTTCTTTCATCCTCATATTTCAAATTCCTCCACTTGTTTCTTTTCTGTTTAAAGAACTTCTATAAGCCATTCTTTTAGAGTAGGTCTGATTGTAATAAATTATTTTAGTTTCTCCATCTAAGAAATTCTTGATTTCCCTTTCATTCCTGAAGGATGTTTTAGCTGAATATAAGATTCTGAGTGAACAGCTCTTTTACTTGAGCACTTGATAAACATTATGCCCCTTCGTTCTGACTTCTGGGATTTCTGTCATGGCCATTCAAATTTATACCATTAAATGCAGAAATAGAAAAGAGGAAACGTTTCAACTCAATAATCTAGGCGTCCAACTAAAGAACCTAGACAAAGAAGAGCAAAATAAATGCCATGCAAGTACAGTGAGCAAATAATAAGGGCAGTAATCAAATTGAAAACAGGAAAACAGTAACTAAAATAAATGAAGCCTGGTCATTCAAATGGTTTATCCCCTGTAGGTAAGGTGTTTCTCTGTTGCTGCTTTTAAGAATTTTTCTTTGTCTTTAATCTACTGAGTTTGACTTAGTGTCTCAGTGTGGACTTCCTAGGGTTTATTCTCTTTAGGATTTGTTCAGCTTCTTGAATATGTAGGTTTACGTATTTTAACAAATATAGGGAGTTTTATCCATTATTTCTTCAAGTACTTTTTCAGTTTGCACTTTCTCTTTTTGTTCTGGCACTCCAATGATATGAATGTTAAGTATTTTGTTTTAATCTCACAGGTCCTACGAGGCACCATTAATTTTTTTGTGAGTGTGTTTTCAATCTGTTTTTAAATTGAGTAATTTCTACTGTTGCATCATCCTGTTCACTGATTCTTTCCTTTGTCCCACCTATTCTGCTGTCACGCCTGTCCACTGAGCATTTTTAAATTTTGATTATTGTGTTTGACGGTTCTAACCTTATGATGCGGTTCTTCACAGCATCATTTGCAAAGAATTTCTATTTCTTTTAAGCCTATTTTTTCATTTGTTGAAAGTATATCTGCAATTGGTCACTGAAGCATTTTTATGATGGCCACTCTAAAATCTTTGACTTCTGTTTCTAGCATGTCTCTCAACTTGGTGTTGGGATCTATTGATTATCATTTTTATTCAGTTTTAGATAGTTCTTGTTCTTGGTTTAAATGTGTTTATTTTGGGTATTATTTTATGAGATCCCATTTAAATTTTTTTTATTACAAGTGGCTTCCTCTGATTCTGCTCCAATAGGGAAAGAGGGAGTGGTGCCTCTCATTACAGGTGGTGGACAAGACTCTTCACTGGACCTCCATTGGCACACAGGAGGGGTGTCCTCAGTAGTGCTAGGCCTCCACTAATATCTTCTGAACTGGTATAAGTTAAAGTGGCCAATTGCTGCCCCCCTCTTTACCTCTGTTGACACCATGTGGTGGGAGAGTGCTCTCATTGCCAATGGCCAGTAGTCAATGTCCTCCATCTCTATAAGACCTTACTGGGCACCACCCCAGTGGGAAAGCAGAGGGGGGCCCCTCATTCCTAGAGGTGGGAATGAAATCTTGGCTGTTACTGGCATCTGATTTGGGTCCATAGTGTTTTTCTGTAATGATTGGTTAGTGAAAGAGTGGTTGTTATCTAATATTTTTCTGGGTTTTCCTAGTCCTTCGACTGGATAGAGCAAGCTTTTGTTGATGCTTTCTTTGCCTATGCCCATTATAGTTTGTGTTGCTGCTGAAGTCATCATCTGCAAGTCTGGAGCACATGAAGCAAAATGAAAACCCAAGAAACGGCTATGCTGTTTCTTAGGTATCAGGTCCTTGGATGGTCTTTCTTTTCTCCAGCTTTGAGAGTCTTATGTCTGTTTATGTATAATGTTCTCAGTTTTTAGTTGTACGTAGAGACAGAAATAGGAAAATGTATATCTGCTTCATCTTTCCAAAAGTGGAAATCTCATCTTCGGTTTATTTAAAAAGGAAACAAAACAAAACGACACAAGGCCTTGGACATGGTGAATAAAAGAGTCAACATAGCAGGCATGTATGCTGTTATTTGAAAGGCCTATTTATAAGGTTGGTCCAAGGCTTGTGTCTGGGAAATTCAATTTTGGGAGGGTTCCCACCATTGTAATTGATTAGAGTGACTCACTGTTT
The DNA here is from genome assembly GCF_023851605.1 of Tamandua tetradactyla. Lineage (NCBI taxonomy): Eukaryota > Metazoa > Chordata > Mammalia > Pilosa > Myrmecophagidae > Tamandua > Tamandua tetradactyla. Next base: position 33,358,659 of record NC_135346.1, read on the forward strand.
GTACAAACAATGTGGTTTATGCTCAACACTTGCTTATCTTCTGGTAACCTGGAATTTTGGTACATGCTGGCAGGGGGGCTTATATGATCAGTCCCCAATATACATCACAGTGTAAAATACTTCATGCATGTTGTACCAAGTTAGAAAATTTAGCACACCCTGTGACTGCACTCTTGGAAGGTTGTACCTATGCTTTTTCTTTTCCCTTTGCTGATTTTGCTTTGCATACTTTTGCCGTAATAAATCATAGCTATAAGTACAACTGGATTATTAACCCTATGAGTCCTCCAGTGGATCATCTAATCTAAGGGTGGTCTTTGGCACCCCTACCCACAGATACTTACTTTTACCACTAAGCACAATCTTAAGGTATTCAAAACTCATAATGTCTTAGAGCCATTTTTCATGGTTACATATTAGTTTATTTTTTATTTTTAGGTACTATAATTTAACTCCTTATTTTGAGATCTTTCTTTTATTTATCTGCTATAAATGAAATGTTGAGACAAACATTTTTTCATGTATACTTTTGCACATTTGTGTGACTATCACTTTAGGATAACTTCTAAACATAGAATTGCTAGTTCAGGGGGAATGATCTTAAGTTGAGTACATACGAATACACTTTATTCCAAAATTCATTCATCAAATATTTGGGTACCCATTGCATTTTAAGAACTGATCTGAGTGCTAGAGATAAAGTATTGAACTTTTTACAGAATTTATATTCTATTTACAGGCGTCGGAATGTAGAGAAATAAATATATAATGTCTCAGGTTGTGATAAGGGTCATGAGAAAAACAGAAATAGAGTGAATGAAGAATGTGTTTTATTTTAGATAAAAGTGGTGAAGAGCTCTCTGATGAGATATTCTAAGCAGAAACTTTGAATGAGATGTGTGAGGTGGGGATACAAATGCCAGAGGAAATAACAATCCCAAAAGAGACATTGCAACTGAAAATGTCCTAAGACAATAGTCTATTTGCTTCTTTGAGGCTAATGTGAATGGACCAGAGTGAAAGGAAATCAAACTATAGATTTCAGAGGAGGAGGCATGGGAGGGAGTGGTAACAGCAGATAGGGCCTAGGAGACCAAAGTAAGGATTTTAGAGTTTACAAGGAAGAGTATCTGAAAACATTAGAGGGTTTTGAGTTAAGGAATATCAAACCAAATGAATATTTTGCTTTTAAAATCTTCTTCTAATTGCTATATCTAGAACAGATTTGTGGGTGAGAGGGGGAAAGGAAAGACCAGTGGGGAGGCTGGTGTAATAATCTAGGTAGAGATGATTATTGGCATATTAAAGTCTCCTCAAGTTAGGTTACTGATTTCTCTCAAATCAATACTCAAGCATTTACTATGTGCCCTCTTCTCTATCTCTTCTCTCTGTGCATGATCTTATACAAACTTTTGGCTTTAAATAGTCTCCATGTGTTCATTATTTCTAAATTCATTCTCTAGCCCAGAGCATTCTCCTAAAAATGAGACATATATCCAAGCCTTCTCCCTAATACCTGTTAGGTAGGTATTTAGGGCTAGGACAGTAAGAGAGGAATTGTTGAAAAGTGCTAATATTTTGGACGTATTTTCTAAGTAAGGTTTACTGGATTTGCTGGTGTACTGGATGGGGTTTTAGAGGATTCATGGATGACACCAGATGTTTTAGCGTGAGAATGGAGGAGAATGAAATTGTATTTATTGAAATTTGCCAGTGAGTTTGACTATTGAATATTGAGGTGGAACTTATTTTCACATGAAAAAAAGGTAATTGATCTTTTGTATTAATCTCCTGTGATTGTCTATTCATTGAGAATGTCCTTTTAATATTATTTTTTCTTCTTAATTTGCAAAAGGAATAGAAAGAAGGTCAATTTGAGTAGAGACAAGTGAAGAAATGGTAGAATGATGTGAAGTAATTTAAGGAAAAGAATCAGAGATCAGATGATTCAGAACCTGGTAGAGTATTATTTTGAGTAATGGGAAGTAATTGAAGGATTTGAATCAGAAGAGTAACATGAAATTACATATATTCTAAAAGGTCCTTCAGTTGGAGGGAACTAGATGCTGAACAAAGAGACAAATTAAGTGGCTACTATTGTAATCCATACGAAGGGAGATTGGGCTAGTATTAGAGCAGCAGAAATGGAGATAGAGAGGACAGATAAAGGTAAGGTAAATTTTAAATATAGAGTAAATAGGAATTCCTGATGATTAAAGGGGAAAAATAAGGAATCAAGGTCAACTATTTGAGCAAGTACATGGAGGTTAGGGCCATTTTCAAATGTATGTAAGATAGAGAGGAACAGATTTATAGATTGATGGGAATGGTGGTGAATTCAAAGCTCAATTTTTAATATATTAAGCTTGAAAACCAAATGAGTATTTAGGGAGAAGGCCGGATATATGTCTCATTTTTAGGGGAATGCTCTGGGCTCGAGAATAAATTTAGAAATAATCAATGCATGGAGACTATTTAAAGCCAAAAGTTTGAATAAGATCATGCACAGAGAGAAGAGATAGAGAAGAGGGCACATAGTAAATGCTTGAGAACTCTGGATTTGAGAGGAATCAGTAACCTAGCTTGAGAAGGCTTGGTCAATGAGACAGGAGGGAAGCCTGGCAAATGTGCTGACTTCATGCAGGGACTTCAGCATTTCAAGAGTGTTGGTCAGCTGGGCTGAATGATACACAGATGTCTTGAAGAAGGCATACAAAAATATATGTATTACATCTAACTTTTCAAATGTCTTGGCATATAAAATTTTAGTTTTCTGAATTTCCTATGATACTAGTATTTTTCCATCTCATTGTTAATTTTATATATTTAAGTTTTATTTCCTACCAGTGATTTCATTTTTTCTTATTCTCCCCAAATATCCTAAATTTGTTAATCACTTTTACATTTTAATCAATGTTTGATCATCTATTTATATGTAATTAGAATTTTATTTATTTTGAAATTAATTAAAGCTTTTAAGGCTACAAATCAGTGCAATTTTAGTTCTTCTTTGTGTTTTATGCATAACATTCACATATGTTTTTCAATATTCAGCACTTGTAAATATCTTTAGTTTTAATTTTTATCATGGAGCCAAAGGATTGAATGGTTTCTTTCCCAAAGGCAGCAAATTTCACCTTTTTCTGAGACTTTTTGTAATTGAATACATGTCTAACTTGTATTAATTGTTCATATTAACTTTTGCTTCACACATTATCAATGCCTTTCTTTGGAATATGCATAGTTAATTATCTTCCATTCTCTCCATGTACATCATACACTATTCTTTTCCCTTCTGCTTATCTCCCCAGTATATCTATCATAAATTTGACCAGATCATTGCCAGGGTTTACATTATTATGACCATCTATACACTATTCATAGCTATGCTATATAGTAACCTATATTTTTCTTTCCTTCATAGCTGTTTGTTTTTCTCAGAATTAATAGTAGCATTACTTATACCTGTTTAATTTTCTATGTATATTTTACTAATTTATCCCAAATTTCTCTCTAAGTTTCATTCTTTTGCAATTTTTTTGACTTATGTATTCTATTACCATTACCTCTTGAAGGAAACTTCTCTGAAACTTGCTGAACACTTCCATTCAGGGCTTAGGTATAAATCTCATCCTGGGATCTCCACCATTCCTCAAGATTCTCTTTGTCTTTCTCCATTCTATTTTCATAGATACTCTTTTTCTAAAATTTTCTATTTCATTTATGTCCATTCAAATTGTGTTATTTCTTTCCTGATGTCCACTTGGGGTTTAGTTTGCTCTTTTTCTAGATCCACCAGTTATTTGGTTAGGTCTCTGATTTGAGATTTTTCCTCTTTTTTAAGGTAAATTCCCCTCTCAATATATAACCTGATATTTAGAGATAAGAATGAAATTGATCAGGTTGGGGTTAAGGTAATTCAGAACACAGAGGTAAGGAAGAAATTGTCTATATTTTAGAACACATATTTTTGAGACCAAAGGAAGAAGGGTTTATTTGGTCTGGAACTGAAATTTTCTGTAGCACATAATCTAATTCAACCTATCTGTACAGCTCATTTGAACAATTGAAACGCAGGGAGCCCAGAATAAGAAAGAGATCCTTTAATCCTGTATAGCTTAATGTAATGCCTGGATATTTCTTAGAGTATATTAAGCAGATAATCAAAAAGTATTGGCAAAATCCCTTGAGGGGTGGGAGAAAAAACATGGAACTATTAAACTTCACCATCAGGGAATTCCCTGATACTGTATCAAGCTTTAGAGACACCCAAATCAATAGGCTAAGCCCTTGATCCTAAGGGTTACTCTTGGGAAGCTTATGTTGTAGCTGAGAACTTAGCCTACAATAGGTATGCCTAAGAGTTACTTCTGGAGGACCTCTGTTGTTGCTCAGATGTGGCCTCACTTTCTCTAAGCCCAACTCTGCAAGTGAAATCATTGCCCTCCCCCCTACATGGGACGTGACATCCAGGGGTGAAAGTCTCCCTGGCGGTATGGGAGATGACCAAAAGGTGGAAAAGAAGTATAACTAATAAAGTATCAGCAGCTGAGAGAGTTCAAATAAAGTTGAGAGGCTACTCTGGAGATCACTTTTATGCAAGCTTCAGTTAGACACTGCTACCTATCTTAACCTGCCAAGTCCCGACAAAGACCATTCCAGCCAATCCCAAAGAACACCTAGAGTGATATGTAAGAATCCACAAGGGTTCCATGCACTAGGGTAACTGTCCAGAAACCTACAACCTCCAGATGGACCAGATAAATCCTAAAACCTAGAGGGCCCAATTTCTCCAGAACATCAGATAGTTCCATCTCCCTACCCCATATTAGTGACAGATCCTTCCAACGTGGAAAAATTAGAATTGCCATAACCCAAATACCCCTAAAGAGTGGGATAGAAAGATCAAAGGTGATAGTGGATGCAAAGGTGATAGTGGATGCAAAGAAGATAGGATTTAACAAATGAGTATGATTGTTGAATCATTAAATTGATATCACTTTTAGTTTCCAGTATTTTAGAGCAGCTAGAAGTAGAAACTTAAAATTGTGGAATTATAACCCATGTAAAACTCTGAAATATGTGCTACAACTAATTGTGATGCTGTGCTTTGAAACTTATTGCTTTTTTGTATTATGTTATTTTTCACAAAAATGAAAGAAAAAAAAATCGATTGTGGTGATAAAAAAATGTTTAAGCCTTCTAGCCTCCTATATTCTGGAGCAGCTAGAAGGAAAAATCTGAGAGGATCATATGGTAGCCCATGACAGACTCTGGGATCTGATCTGTAACTACTTGTTGAAGAGTGCTTTGAAAACGATTGCTTTTTTATTTCTTTGCTTTGTATAATGTTATACTATACAATAAAAAAATTTAAAAAAATGAGTTATAGCAGAGAAGATAGGATTCAACAAATGAGTGATTACTGCAGTGTTATATTGCTATTTCTTTTCAGCCTCCAGTGTCTTGGAGCATTTAGAAGGAAAAAATCTGAAATTGTGGAACTGTAACCCATACCAAACTTTGAAATCTATTTATAACTACTTTGAAATTTATTGCTTTTTTGTATATATGTTATATTTCACAATAAAAATGCTAAAAAAATAGGTAATCAGACTTCGGGTAGAGATATGAATGAAGCTCATCTGGATAGGACTAAGGTAAATTAGAATACAGGGTAAAGGATGATGTCATCCATATTGTAAAACGTCAACTTCTGTGTGAGACCAAAGGGAGAGATGTTTATTTAGTGTAATACTTTTGGGTAGTACATTTTCTAATTTAACTGTTACAGTCAGTTTATTAAGATACCATTAATACATGGAATCTTGAATAGGGTGTGATTTTGTTGGTTTGTCCAGGTTAGTATGATACCCTGATTTATCCCAGAGTAATTTGTGCAGTGAGTAAAGAAGTGTTAGCAAAGTCCCCTTGGGGACTAAGAAGAAAGGAGAAAATATTTAACTTCCCCATTTGGAGAATTTCTGATACTCTTGCAAGCATTGGGACAACCAAATCAATAGGCTGAGCCCTCAATCTTGGGGTTTGCCTCTATGAAACTTATTCCTGCAAAGGATATGCTGAGCCTGCTTAAAATTAGGTCTAAGAATCTGTCCCAGAGAATCTCTTTTGTGGCTCAAATATGGCCTCTCTCTCTGAGCCAACTCAGCAGATGAACTCACTCTTCCTCCTACATGTGACATGACTCCCAGTGGTGTAAATCTCCCTGGCAACATGGGACAGAAGTCCTAAGATGAGCCAGGACTAGGCTTCAAGGGATTGAGAAGCCTATCTCTCTTCGCCCTTCTTGACCAAAAGGGTGAAGAGAGAAATGAGACAAAATAGTTTCAGTGGCTGAGAGATTTCAAACATAATCAAGAGGTTAGCCTGGAGGTTATTATTATGCATTATATAGCTATCCCTTTTTAGTTTATGGTGTATTGGAGTGGCTGGAAGGAAATACCTGAAACTGTTGAACTGTGTTCCGGTAGCCTTGATTCTTGAAAAGGACTGTGTAACTATTTAGCTTTTACAATGTGACCGTGTGATTGTGAAAATCTCATGTCTGATGCTCCTTTTATCCAAGGTATGGATGAATGAGTATAAAAATAAGTAAATAATAGGAGGAACAAAGGGCAAAATAAATTGGGTAGATGGAATACTAGTGGTCAGTTAGAGGAAGCGGTATGGGGTATGGTATGTATGAGGTTTTTCTTTTTACTTCTTTTTCTGGAGTAATGCAAATGTTCACAAAAATTATCATGATGATGAATACATGACTATGTGGTGATATTATGAGCCATTGATTGTACACCATATATGGACTATATGTCTGTGAGGATATGTCAGTACAAATACTTAAAAAAAAATTGCCCTCTCATCACTGTCTTTGCTGTATCCCTAATTTGGGTATGTTGTGTTTTCATTTTCATTTGCCTTGAGATATAATTGATATCTATTCTTCTTGAATTGGTCCATTTATCATTATATAGTGACCTTCTTTGTCCTTATAGATAATTTATCTGATAATATTATAGCTACCACACCTCTTTTGGTTTCTATTTACATGGTATATTTTTTCCATCCTTTTGCCTTCAACCTGTTTATCTTTGAATTTAATTTCCATCTCTTATAAAGAAAATACAGTTAGACATTGGCAGAATGCATGAAATCCAACTTTTGACTAGAGAGTTTAATACATTCGCATTTAAATTAACTACTGATATTGCATGAATTTCTTTTGCCATTTTGTCTTCATAAGTCTCATAAATGAATAACTCATTATTGAGCTTCGTTTGTGCTTCATAGATATTGTTTTTTTTTATGATTCGGAGGTTTGTGGCAATACTGCATCGAGCGAGTCTCTCATCACCATTTTTCCAACATTTTTCCAAGTGTGCTCTCACTATGTCTCTATGCCACATTTTAATTCAGGCATGAATTGCTTTCTTAGACAATGCTACTGTACACTAATAGACTACAGTATACTGTAAGCATAACTTCTCTATGAACTGGGAAACAAAAAAATGTGTGTGAATCATTTTGTGATATTCACTCTATCATGGTGGTCTGGAACAGAACCCACAATATCTCTGAGGTATATGCCTGTGCCTTTTTAAACCCTCAGCTCTTCTGTTAATGTCCTCTTTTGTATTAATTTGATTTTTATATTGTACCATTTTGAGTCCCTCTCATTTCTTTCTGAATCTATTTTTCATATTTTCTTGTTTGTCATGGGATTAACATTTAATATATTAAATCTATAATAATCATATTTGGCATGACACCACCTTAACTTCAATAGCTTACACATGCACCATTACAGTACTTCCTGTCCCCCATCTTTCTGTTGTACTTGTTACAAATTACATCTTTATATATTTTATGCTCAAAACAGATTCATCATTAGTTTTTTTAAAAAAAATATTTTTGTTGAGAAATCTTCACACACATATAATCCATCCACAGTATACAGTCAGTGACTCACAATATTATCACATACTTGCATATTTGTCACTATGATCATCTTTTGAACATTGCATCACTCCAGAAAAAGAAATAACAAAAAGAAAAATCTCATACATTCCATACCCCTTATCCCTCCTTCTCATTGATGACTAGTATCTCAATCTACCCCATTTTTTTTTTTTTACCTCTAATCCCCCCTATTATTTATATCACTGGTTTTTATGCAACTACATTTTAGAACCTCTAAGAAGTAAGAACTGGGGTTACATATTTTAAAGATGTAGCACAATAGTACTGGCATTTATAATTACCAACCAATAACTTACTTATTTATAATTGCCCACAAAAGTTATCTGTACCAGAGGTCTTAATTTCCTCATGCTGCTTTAATTCAGCATGGAGAACTGTCTAGTGTCCTTTCCTTTTAGTATGAAGAGCTCCTTTAGCATTGCATGTAGGACAGTTCTAGTGTGATGAAGTTCTTCATCTTTTCTTTTTCTGGGAAAATCATAATTTCTCCCTCATTTGAAAGGAGGTCTTGCCAGATATAACATTCTCAGTTGGCAATTGCTTTGTTTCAGCACTTTTTTGCTTCCGTGGTTTCTGATGAGAGATTGGCCCTTAATCTATTTGGAATTCCCTTAAAACTCTCTCCTTGTCCTTGATATTGGATTGTTTAATTGCCATGTGTCTAGGGTGACTCTCATTGTTTCTCCTGTTTTGAGTTCTTTGAATGTGCATATTCATGTCTTTCATTAAATATGGGAATATTCATGCCATTATTTCATTGAAGATTCTTTATGACCCTTTCTCTCTTTCTTTTCCTTGTGAGACTCCCATAATCTGTATATTGGTAAGTTTATGGTTTTCCAAATGTCTCTCACCATCTTTGCATTGTTTTAATTTTTTTTCTTTTTGCTCCTCAGCCTGAATCCGTTCAATTGTCTTGTCTTAGAGATCACATATTCTCCACTCCAATCTACTGCTCTATGGAATTTTTCATTTCAGTTGCTGTGACTTACAACTTCAGTAATTTTGCATGGTTTTTTTAAAAAAATTTGTTTTTATTGAGATTCTCATATTTTTCATGATTGCTCTCTTCATGTCCATTAGTTATTTCTCTCTGCTTTCCTTTACTTCTTGAACATATTGAGTATCCTTTTTTTAGGTATAAATAGTAAAGTTTATTAAAAGAGAAAGTACACAATAAAGAGGTTAACACACTCTCTATTGTGGAGGGACACCCACTGAGTGGAGCCAGCCAGCTTGTTTTATAGGGAAGTTTTACCAGTGGCAGGTTTCCATAGTGACCTTTGAATACTTCGTGTCTTCTTTGTTTTAGGAGGAGAGAGCTAGCAGAATTCATGGTTCATTGTCACATACCTGAAATTTGTCTTTGGGGTTAGCAATCTTTATGACCCTATGCTTCCTATTATTAGCTAAGAGTTTGCTTTGGGTCCAGAATTTTACAAGCTTTTATGGTTTGGGGAGATTTCATTGCTTTTGGGAGGTTTGGGGGCTTTAGGGAAATTTTTGTCCCAGGAAGTTTGCAGCTGAAGTTCGCAGCTCTGTGTTAGTTCCTTTGGAGCTAGATAAAGAAACAGGGGACTCTGGAGTTGTTTAACTCTTTCAGAGCTCAATAGGAAACCAGGGGCTTACAGTTGTCCTATTTCATCCTGCTTCAATCCGCCCCCACCCCGAAAGAGTTTAATCCCTTTACTCTTAAAGGGAGTTGAGGGATAAATTTTTTATATTTTCAGAGTTGAGAGAGTAAATGTAGGAATGTGTATAATTGCTGATAATGTTGGAAGGGCTGGGGGATATTGGAAAATGCAAAAACATTATTATGTTACGATTCACCCCATTCCACCACTCTTAAAATTTTTCCACCACTTCTTTCACATAAATCCCTGAGCATGGGAATAGGAGGTTGCAGGTTTGCAGCTTGCAATGTTGAGAAATGAGACAATAGCATTTGGGGGAAGGCAAGTATGCTCTGGGTCACGTAGAGCTACTTTGCCCCTGTTCATTTATTTTGTCGTATAATGATATTCCGATTACACTCAAATGTGGGTAGCCATCCCATGTGCTGGGGTGCAATTGAATCAGGAGTTCTGGTACCCAGGATGCCACCCTTAGTAATTATCCAGATTGAGCTGCTCCAAAAACATGCCACAGATGAGCAGGTCCTGTTTAGATGTACTCTAGCCTACTTTTAAGTTTCTTTTTGCTGAAGATGAATTTCTAATTTGTAGTTTCCTGTAAGCATCACTGGGTTCTGATGTCTTATCCACCAGCTGAACAGTACCCTCGAGACATCTTCTTGCCCCAGGGTGTCCCTGTGGGGGAGAAAAACCTTAGTCATTAGGAGAGGAGCTGTCTGTTTTCACCCCTTGACTCTTAAGGTAGAATCAGAGGGCTGGTGAGCAGAATTTCTCACTCTGCAGGTCCTGGGCTGTACTCAGAGGGCTGATGAGATTCCTCACCCACAGAGGCTCTGAGCTGAACCTCTATTCCTTTCCCAACTCTAGGGCTGAAAGTCAGCTTTGTGCATGACCTGATCTAAAAACCAGGAACGCAGGTCTTAAGGGCCCGTGTCTTACATGGAAGATGCTGTTTCTCCTGGGATCTTTTGAAATGACTCCTGGTGGACTTGCCAGAATATGTGACCGGTACCTTGCTGGCAATGGTGCCAGCTGAGCCCTGATCCAGTTTCGATAGTTTTGAAATTAAAAGAATTTAGAGACAAGAGGGCCAGTAGGCATAAGTAGTAAAGTTTATTAAGAGAGAATACGCACTAGAGAGGTTAAAGCAGGCATGCCCAAAGGAGGGAAACCCCTGAGTGTAATGCCTGGCCCAGTAGCCTCTGTCTGGAAGGTGCGGGGGGCTCAGCTGCGGATGCTGGGCTCCTGCTTGGGGTCTGCCTCTCAGCGACGGGGGGAACTGGGCCAGTCGTGATCCGGCCGAGGTCCCGGGGGCTCAAAGATCTGGAGGGCGCGCGAGGCTCAAGGAAGAGTCGCTGGAACCAGTGGCGGTGAACACATCGAACGTTTATTAGAGGAAGTATACCAGCTTATATAGGGTGAAGCGTCTAGGGGAGGGGTGAGCGAGAAGGGCTCAGAGCAATTTTTCGATTGGTTGGGACGGGTTTTATTGCCATAAATGGAAGGCTCAGGCAGGGGTTTTAGAGGAAGGGCTGGTTTTGCATCCTCACTTGAAGGACCAATGGGATGGTTAGAAATATGCTGTAAAGAGTTGCTAGGTAAAGAGCTGGAGGAACGGGGACCCAAGTGATATCCGGCAGGAAGGCCCCCACCCGAACTAAAACCGTGAACATCCGGGCATACAGCTGTTCAAACTCAGCCAGTCAGGACCTGCCCTGACAAACAAAGGAACCCCCATTGCACATAGCCCATAGCTATGACCCCCGCCACTGCCCATAGCTATGCCCCCGGCCCTAAAGCACGGGAAACTCCTAATCTACCACAGAAGGCCCCGTAGGCATTGTCAGCACCCCACACTAGCTAGCCTCTATCTAACCCCGCGCTCCTAGGGGGGCACGACTTCCCTGGCCTGCATCCTGAGCACCCGCACCCGGTGAACCTCACCCTGGGACAATAAAATTTTAAACTTGGACTCAGTTTCTCTGATTTCTCTGTCGGCTACCGTCTAAAACCTGATGCTGAGTATCATTTTTTAAAGGTCTTTTTTCAATATGTCCAAAGTCTTGTCCTCTTCACTGATAGCTTCTAGATTTTTATTTTGTTCCTTTGGATGGGACATCATTTCCTGTTTCTTGGTTTGCCTTGTAATCTTTTGTTGCACACTGTATATTTATTTTATTTTATTTAAACTTTTTTATTGCATAGTATAACATATGTACAAAGCAAAGAAATAAAAAAGCAATAGTTTTCAAAGCACTCTTTAAAAAGTGGCTACAGGATAGATCCCAGATTTTGTCATGGTTCACCATATGACCCTCTCATATTTTTCCTTCTAGCTGCTCCAGAATATAGGAGGCTAGAGGGCTTAAACACTTTTTCATCATCACAATTGGCTTTTTCCTTCTTTTTTTGTGAACAATAACATATATACAAAAAAGCTGTAAATTTCCAAGCACAGCACCACAATTAGTCATAGAATATATTTCAACTTTGACATGGGTTAGAATTTCACAATTTTAGGTTTTCACTTCTAGCTGCTCTAAAATACTGGAGACTAAAAGAGATATCAACTTAATGATTCAGCATTCATATTCATTTGTTAAGTCCTATCTTCATACATAATTCCACCATCACCTTTTATATTTACATACCTCTCATTGAGGCTGTTTGGGCTATGGCAATTCTAAATTATTGCTATTGGAGGGTTCTGCCACTAATATGCAGTAGGGAGATGGAAGTAACTGATGTCCTGGAGAGGCTGGACTAGGTTTCAGCACTTATCTGGACCAGGGACCCATCTGGAGGTTGTAAGTTTCTGGCAAGTAACTCTAGTGCTTGGAACCCTTGTGGAATTTCTAAATTGCCCTAGGTGTTCTTTAGTATTGTCTGGAATGGTTCTGGTTGGGGGTTGGCAGGTTATGATACATAGCAAGGTATGCCTGAAGCTGGCATAAAAGCAACCTCCAGACTAGCCTCTTGACTCTATTTGAAGTCTCTCTGCCACTGATACTTTATTAATTACACTTCTTTTCCCCATTTAGTCAGGATGAATTGTTGATCCCATGGTGCCAGGTCTGGATTCATCCCTGGGAGTCCTGTCCCACATTGCCAGGGAAAGTTTCTCCCCTGGATGTCATGTCCCATGTAGTGAGGAGGGCAATGATTTCACTTGCAGGGTTGGGCTTAGAGAGGCTGAAGCCACATCTGAGCAACAACAGAGGTCCTCCAGAAGTAACTCTTACCATGTCTATAGGTAGCCTAAGCTTCTATGCTGCCTACGTAAGATTCACAAGAGTAAGCCTCATGATCAAGAGCACCCATTGATTTGGGTATCCCTAAAGTTAAACACAGTATAGGGGAGTCCCTGATGGTAAGGTTGAATAGTTCCATAGTATTTCTTCCCTCCCTCAGGGGACTTTGCCAATACTTTTCGATTATCTGGTTAATACACTCTAGGGTATTCCCAGGCATTACAATAATCTATACAGAATTAAAGGACCTCTTTCTCATTCTGTGCTCTCTGTGCTTCAGTTCTTCAAATGAGCTATACAGAAAATGAATTAGATTATGCACTACAGAAAATTTCAGTTCCAGATCAAATAAACCTTTTTTCCATTGGTCTCAAAGAGTATGAGTGGTTCTAAAATAGAGCACTGTCTTCCACCCCTATGTTCTGAATTACTTTAACCCCAACCTGGTTGGCTTCGGTCTTATCTCTAAATATCAGGTTATATATATAAAACAACCTCTCAAAATCCAGAAATAATAATCACTACTCTGGACTTAATGTGTCTGCTCTAAAAGCTTACAATCTAGGCCCCTGCTTTCTTATAAGCATTTTCTAAGGGCGACTGTACCATTGTTTTTTTGTTTCTGGCTTATTTTGTCTCACCAATAGTCCCACATGTTCATTCACATTGTTGCATGCCTCATGACATTGCTCCTTTTTGTAGCAGCACAGCCTTTGTTTATAGGTATACACCATCATTCGCCATTTTACTTCTCCTTCAGTGCATCCTTCAGCCACCTGCATTCATCAGTCATCATGCAGAGGACCCAGAGTCCACAGTCCATCAACCCACATTCTCAATTTTAGATAATTTCATTGCTTCCAAGGGACAGAAAACCAATAAACAGACCCTCACCAAATAGGAAATCTAAACCTGCTCTTGACTCTTGTCCCTTACCCCATCATTTACCTCTGCTGTTGCTGTGGTAGTGTTGATAGTTTCCTTTTGAACATAGCTCATAGCATGCAATAGCAGTTTTCCCCTGTACCCTGGACTTAAACACTCTTTATACAAGAATCATATCTTTGAAGTAATTCTTACAAGAACTCATTCATATTTCTAGTGTGAGTCCACACTGTGTATTTTAGTATTTTTAAGTGTTAACTCTGGGATTTGTTCCCTGAGCTGTATCTTCCTTAAATTTGTGATATGGAAGAGATTTCCTTAAGTGCAGGATCTAATCCAAACAAACAAACCAATGCAAAAAGTACCTTTCACAGTCTTAGCAAATTGGTTCTGCTCTGTATGGTTGTACCCTTCAGAGCTTAGCCATCCTTTCAAGAAGATCCTCCCAAGACAAATATGCATTTCAGGGTCCTCTCTGTGTTATCTGAACCTGACTGGAGTCATGGAGCCTGCTTCTTTTCCTGGTAGTTGCTTGTTGCTGGTCCCAGAAATTTCCTAGTTTCCAGTTTAAATGCCCTCTCTAGTCCCTTTGAAAGAGACTTTTACCCCCTCTTAGGTGCTCTATTGTGTCCTTTTCCCCAGGCTGCTTTGACTTAAAGTATTTCTCACACTGCTTTAGCTGTCTGAAAGTTAATTCTCTCCCTTCAAGAGAGATTCTGAGAGGGGGACCTAAAACTGGCTCATCTTTAGGCTTCCACCAAAATGCACATAGGGATTATTCTACTCCCTCTGGATCAGGGCCCATGTTCCACAAAGGGAGCTCAGTCTGTCTCTACACTGTGCTTGGAAGGGGTTGGGGAAGGGTCAACAAGGGTCCCAAGAGCTCCAATGCCTTTGGAAGCTCTGTTTTCTTCATTGAGAACTAGCCTAGTTACTGCAAGTCCTTTAACTGTTTGCTGTAGATTCGAGGAACAGTACTATATTTAAGATTTTTCTTCCACTTTTGCCTGAGGGAGTTGGAACCATGACAACCCTTAGAGCTGGCCCCCAGTGATCTACAATCAGAATTCACAAGCCTGGAGTTTGGAGGCTATGTTTTTATGTTCCATCCTGGTATCAGAAAGGTGAACCAGAATCCAGGGCTTCAGTCCCTGCAACAAGACTGGGGGGTAGTGGATGGAAGCCACTATAAGAAGGGTGAAACTCACCAGTATTTATGGCAATTTACTACCTCTTCCTCTATCTATTCCTTGGATGCTACACAATGTTCCCTTAGACTCTGCAGTTACACTATAGTTGATCCAGACAATTCTTGCCAGTTGAATAGTTGTTATGGTAGAAGAACTGATTCCTGGAGCTTCCCATTCCACTATCTTTCCACAATCCTTTCACCTGATTACTTACTAGGTGAAAACATTCTTACTTACCTGTAAGTGTCAAGGAAATTCTTGGGACCTGCCATAGTTTTCATTCACGGGTTGAGAAAGAACAATATCCATTGAGCAAGTTACAAGAGACAATTGGAGACATAGTAAAGCTACTTTTAAAGTAAATTCCCATGATACCTGCTTATTTCAGTGTGCCACTTAACACAAAATAAACAATATAAAATAATCAACATAATAACCTTTTATACTAAAATTGAAAGGGCCTTAGAATACTTTCTCTGATCATCCCTTCCCATTTTAAATGTAATCGGTATGCAGGTTTTCTTTGTATGAAACTCACACATGAATATTATTTTATACAATGTTTGCTTAAATTTATTCATGTGGGCATCAATTTCTTTGTTCCCTTCTTTCAAAGCTCAGAACTTTTTTCTAAGTCATCTTCCAATCTTTTATAGTCATGAAATATGTCCTTGAAATTTTTATTTAATAAGGTCCTTCTGGTTTCAGGCTCTTAGGAATTATTGGTTTGAAAACAAATTGTTTTTGAGTAATTTTATTGGGTGCATATTTCTAGATTAACATTTACTCTCTGGCTTCCATTTTGCTATTAAGAAGCTATTGCCAGTCTTAATTGTTGTTTGTAGAAAGTACACTTCTCCTGTCTGGCTGATTTTAAGTACTTATCTTTGATTTTAATGTTTTGCAGTTATGCCTAAGTGTGCATTTCTTTTTATTTATACTGCTTGATATTAGCCAATGTTCAATCCTCTGTGTTGTAGTAGTACTGCTGTCAACACTTCCTGGTATTGAAGCCCCTACTTATCATTCTCAGACAAAAATCTTCTAATTCTCTGACAGAAAGTGACAAGGGGATGGACATATGCCTGACTTTGTGAAATAGGAAAGGGGGTGAAAATTTCACTGGACTTGAGTCATGCCTATAAAAGGTAAGGTTTCTGGGAATTAATTACCAAAATACTCTCAGATGACAGGTCAAAAAGATAAGAATCCATGGGCCCAGGTATAGAACTCATGGCAAAAATGGAAGTGTGGAGTAGATTTTAAAGGGATGCTTCTCATGAGGATCACCTAGTAGGGTGAGGGAAGGCCAGCATTAAGAGACTTTGGGGTGTACTTCTAGAAGCAGAAGCTGAAAGCAGGGCTGGGAGCAGCTGAGTGTAGGGGAATTTAAATGCCTACACAAGGCGGCACAATGGGAGAGTCTCTAAAGGACTCCTGCAAGTATCCCCCATTCCCCCAATTATGAGTCAGTTGTCTTTTCTGTCCTCTTTGTTCTTGTGGGTTGATTCATACCTTTAAACATATTCTGAATGCTATTTTAGTGAGATTTGAGGAGGGAAACAAAAGTAAATGTCAATATTCAAACTGTCACATTTACACAAAAGTCCCTGTAGGATTCTTTTATTTAAATGTTAATTAATTGTGTAATATTTGAAACAAAGGTTATTCATAAGATGTAATGTGTTATGATGCATAATAACCAAACACCCGTGACCCAATCCTATTCAGAGACTCTCCATCCTGAATGTAGACTTTCTTGCTGATTATTATTTCAACTATTAGACTTTTTTCTTTTACATGGGCAGGCACCAGGAATTGAACCTGGGTCCTCTGGTAAGACAGGCAAGCGTTCTTGCCACTGAGCCATCGTGGCCTGCCCCATCTATTAGATTTAAAAAAAATTAATATATAAAGAATCATCTTTACTCTCCATGTGCTATTTGCCATATTTGAAGTCCTCCAGGATCTCAATCTGCTTGTTTTTTTTCCTGCTGACGCTTATTCATGGTTTTTTTTTTTTTTTGGTTCTTGTTTCCTTATGTCTGTCTGTTGGCCCACTTGTTGTTTTTTCTCAATAAGCTCACTCAAGGTTGAATTTAATCACAGGACACCAAAAAAAAAAAAAAAAAAAACTAAAACTAACTTACAGGTGTATTTCTCCATATCCCATTTGTGTTTGCTTCTGCTGGACTCCAGAAGTTGTTACCAAGCAGGGACTACTTCATATTGTGACTTGAGCTTTCTCCAACCAGATAAGGATTGTGTATTTAAATACCAAACCCAGCTGAGAGCAGGCCAAGAATTTTAATTTTCAAGGAAAGCCATATATGAAGCCATTTGACTTTGCTGATAGGCAACGTTTCTGGCCTGTAGCCCCCCTTGACTATTCTTGGCTGGATGTGGGAGTCCAGGCTCAGCTCCAGTGCTTTACAAGGGCCTTAAGTTTCCCATACCCACTGGTCAGGTTGGCAGTTGCTTTGCGAGAAACACTGATTTTTGTGTTGGCTTAGTGCTGTGGTTTCAGTTAACTGTTACTGTTTATATACCCTGATTTTCTTGAGCACTTAGGAATTGTTCTAGTTTCCTAGGCTGCTCAAGCAAATACCAGGAAATGGGTTGGGTTAAACAATGAGAATTATTTGCTCATGGTTTTGAGGCCAGGAAAATTTCCAAATGAGGCATTATCAAGGTGATGCTTTCTCCCCAAGACTGTAGCATTCTGGGACTGGCTTTTGGTGATCATTGGTTCTGCTATCATATAACAAGGCACATGGTAGTGCCTCCAGTCTCTTTTTTCTCTTCTTGGTTCAGTTTCAGCTTCTTGCTTTCTGTGGCTTGCCTTATCTCTGTCTGAATTCCATTTCCTTATAAAGGACTCTAGTGAGAGGATTTAATACCCATCCTGATTGAGGTGAGACATACCTTAGTTTAAGTAATCTTGTGAAAAGGTCCTACCCTTTTCACATACATAGGAATAGATTAAATGGAGGAATATGTTTTTCTGGGGTATTTATAGCTTCAAACTATCACAAAAAGACATGTTCTTTCTCATGCAAATACATTTATTACATCACAAGATTCCAAAAGCCTTAAGTCATTTCAGAAATAATGCTAAGTACAAAGTCTTACCAAAAATGGTTATGGGTCTAGTCTGTCCTGGGGCACAATTCTCCTCTATCTGAGAACCTGGATCTGAGAACAAGCTAATGGTTTCTGATATACAATGGAGGGGCAGGAATAGGATAAATATTTCCATAGGTAGAAATTGGAAGACAATCAGGGTCCATGGGTTCTAAACAATTCCCAAACCCAGGAGGGCATACTCAATTAGATTTCAATATCTGAGAGTCATCTATGAAGTGATGTTTTATGCTTTGGGACTAATAAAGTGGCAGTCATACCCTATCCAAGTGCTTGTCCACTGGTCATGCTTTTCTAAAAAACTGGGGTGAAGGTTCTACCCTCTACAAGTATTGGGATGGTGGTCAAGCTCTCTGCAAAAGTCAAGCACAGGGGCTGCAAGGGTAGTTCAGTGGTAGAATTCTAGCCTGCCATGTGGGAGGCCTGGGTTCAATTCCTGGCCCATGCACTTTCCAAAACAAAAAACAAACAAACAAACAAACAAAAAAGCAACCAAATAAATATTCAACAAATGGTGCTGCAATAAGGGGATACTCACATAGAAAAGGAATGAATTGTGATCCCCATCATACAGCATACAAATAACCAAAAAAAAAATTGAAAAAGCCAAAGCATAGGCTCCACCCTCTCTGAGCACTGCAGTGCGGTATTTCTTGAACAAGATGGCAGGCCAAAGACCAGGGCAGACTCACCCTCTCCACACACATGGGTAGGACTGCTCTCTTGGCCTAAGACAAAATCTTTGGTCCAGACCTCAGCTTCTGTGGTTCTGCCCTTGAAGTGATTTTTCCTTAAATGTCTTTATTCTCTATCCCTTTTAGACAGGTTGGCAGATTTGTTCAAACCAGATAACATTAAAAAAAAAACAAAAAAACTTATTGGTTTTACATATAGTACACAGGGGTCCAAACTATCAGACAGTAGGACTTTCCACAGATCCTGGGTAACTGTACCTCTAATCCTGCCTTGCGCTGAAATGGCTGATGGGATAGATGTTCAGCTAAACACTTACATGTAATGCTATCCTCTGAGGACTCATTTTCTGGAAGCTCAGAATTTTCTAAACCATCAATATCTACTTTCCTTTTGCCCAAGAGTTCAGTTTTCAACTTATCCCTTTCCTCTTGCATTGTACTATAAGCTGCAAGGAGAAACCAGGTTGCATTTTGTACTTAGCTTTGAAATCTCCTTAGTTAAATATCCAAGCTCATCGATCAAATTCTGTTTTCCATCCAATATCAGAACTCAATTTTGCCGAGTTTTCGGCCAATTTAAAATGAGAATTGCCTTTCTTCCAGCTTCCAATAAAACATATTCATCATTTCTAACTAAGGCCTCATCAAAAGTACCTTTAGTATCCATATTTCTACCAACAGTGTCTTCAAAACAATCTAGACCTTTTCTCTCAAGCACCTCACAATTCTCCCACTGCTACCTGTTGCCAAATTCTATAGCCATTTCCACGTTGTTGTTGTTTTTTTGTATTTTCAATAGCAGTATCCTTCTCCTCATATGAAAATCTGTTTTAGTTTCCTAGACTGCTGAAGCAAATACCAAGTAATGTGTTGAATTAAACAATGGGAAGGTATGAGCTCAAGATTTCGAAGCAGTTGAAGACCAAGGAACTAAGTTTCCACTTTCCAAAAAGGAAAAACACCAGAGGACTTTGATGCTTAAGTATTAATATAGCTCTTATTGAGCAAGAACAATATGCATGTGGAGCAGCACCAAGCAGGGAAGGGGGAAGTGAGGAAGTGTATGGGTTACCCAGAGCAGAGTGTCCTTTGGCAGGCAGCAGTTGGTTAATTAGCAACTTGTAGGAACAGGATGTTTGTTCAAGGTCCAGGCCATCTGGTGACTGTCAACATACTCTGTCTCACTGGCCTTGACTCGCTTACTAGTTTCCCTCCTTCTTCATGGGGGGAGGGGCCGCCATTGCCACTGCAAAGGATCATTGGTATGTCAACTTAGCTCACTTGGCCTCCTCCTCTTCTTCATAGTTTCCTGGATAAAGCAGAAGCTCAAGCAAATCAAGGTCAGTAGTGAAATAATTTTAGTTTGATTTCATACTGAAAATGTCCAAATCAAGGTATCATTAAGGAGATGCTTTCTCCCCAAGGCTGTGGCATTCTGGGGCTGGCTGTAGGTGATCCTTGGTTCCTCTGTTACATGGTAAGACACATGGCAGTGTCTCCTGGTTTCTTTCTATTGTGAATTACCTTTCAGCTTCTTGATTCAGTGGCTTTCTGTATCTCTGTCTGACATTTCATCCTCATAAAGGATTCCAGTTAGAAGATTAAGAACTATCCTGATAGAGGCAAGACATTCCTTAACTGAAGTAACCTTATCAAAAGTTCCTATTTTAAACTAGTTCATGCTCACAGGAATGGATTAAATTTAAGAACATATTTTTCGGGGGTACATGTAGCTTTAAACTATCACAAGAATGAGCTAAAAATATGTTTGTTATAATTTATTCAGGTCTTATTAAAGAACCTAACTCAACATAATGCTAGAGGCCAAGTCTCTACTTGAAGTTTTGAGTTCCTTTGTGATAAGAGATGTTAGGAGATGAGTTTCCATTTCTATGTTATTCAATTATATTTTTTAAACATTTTTTTATTGTGAACTATAACATATATACAAAAAAACAATAAACTTCCAAATACATTTTAACAAGTAATTATAGAATAGATTTTAAAGTTTGGTACAGTTCCACAATTTTTCTTTTTTTTCTTCTAGCTGTTCCAAGACACTAGAGACCAACAGAGATATCAGTATAATGATTCAGGAGTCATATTCATTTCTTAAATCCTATCTTCTCTGATATATTCCTCCTTACTATTTTTTTTTCTTTTTTGTGATAATATATATAGAAAAAAGCAATAAATTTCAAACTACATTGCAACAATTAGTTAAGAATTTCATAGATTGGCATGGGTTATAATTCCACAATTTTGGGTTTTTACTTCTAGCTAATCTAGGGTACCAGAGACTAAAAGAAAAATCAGTATAATGATTCAGCAATCATACTCATTTGTTAAACCCTACCTTCTCTGTATAACTCCACCATCACCTTTGATCTTTCTCCTACTCTTTAGGGGCATTTGGGTTTTGCCCATTCTAACTTTTTCATTTTGGAAGGAGTTATTGATAATATGGGGTAGGGGGATGGAGAAGTTAGCCTCTCTGCATTTCAATACTTAGCTGGTCCAGGGACCCATTTGAAAGTTATTAGTTTCTGGAAAGTTACCCTAGTGCATGGAACCCCTATAGAATCTTATATAATGCCCTAGGTATTCTTTAGGATTGGCAGGAATGGTTTTGGTTGGGGTTTGGCAAGTTATGATGGATAGCAATATTTAACTGAAGCTTCCATAAGAATGACCTCCAGAGTAGCTGCCCAAATTCTTTGAACACTCTCAGTCACTGATACCTGATTTATCACACTTCTTTTCCCCTCTGGTCAGGATGGCATTGTTGATCCTGTGGTGCAGGGCCAGGCTCATCCCCGGGACTCATCTCTCATGCCACCAGGGAGACTTTCACCCCTGGATGTCATGCCCTACATAGGGGGGAGGGCAATGGTTTCACTTGCAGAATTGGGCTGAGAGAGAGAGAGAGAGAGAGAGAGAGAGAGAGAAGCCACATAAGAGCAACAGAAAAGGTCCTCTAGACATGACTTTTAGGCATAGCTATAGGTAGGCTAAGCTTCTCTGCTATATACATCAGCTTCACAAGAGTAAGCCTCAAGATCAAGGGCTTGACCTATTGGTTTGGATGTCCCTAATGTTTCACACAATATCTGGGGTTTCCCAGTGGTAAATTTAATTTTTACATATTTTTTCTCCCATCCTCAAGGGACTTTGCCAATACTTTTTGATTATCTGCTTAATATACTCAGGGATGTATCTGGGTATTACATTAAGCTATACAGGATTAAAAGCCCTCATTCTTCTTCTGGGCTCCCTGTGTTTGCACTATTTAAATGATCTATCCAGATAGGTTGAATTAGATATATGCTACAGAAAACTGAAGTTCTGGACAAAATAAACCTTTTTTTCCTTTTGTCTTAAAGAGTAGGTGAAGTTCTAAATTACAGACAATATCTTCCTTACCCCTGTATTCTGAATTACCTTAACTCCGACCTGATTGGCTTCGTTCTAATCTCTAAATACCAGGTTATACATATATAAAATAGCTTTTCAAAATACAGAAACAACAATTACCACTCCAAACCAAATGTAACTGCTGTAAGAACTTACTATCTAGGACCAGTTTTCTTATATTTTCTAAAGGAAATCATACAATATTTACTCTTTCTGTTTTTGACTTATTTTGCCTTGTCAAATATCCCACAGGTTCAGTCACATCGTTGCATGCCTCATAACTTCATTCCTTTTGGTAGCAGCACAATGTTTGATCATACATATACACCATCATTCGCCAATGTACTTCTCAGTTTGTGCATCTTTCAGCCACATCTATCTACTAGGCCTCATTATTATAATGTCTAAAGTTAACAGTCCATCAGCTCAATTACATTTTGTGAATTGCTGTTTTTATTTTTGCCCCTGTTTTACCTATTTGGCTTCTACTATTTCGGTAATTATTTCTAGTTTTATTGCATGGAAATTAGAAAATAAAATTAATCTACTTCCTGCTTTATACTTTTGCATTTTCAAAAGTTTTTCTTTGTGCTTAATATGAAGTTAGATTTTTAAAAATTCTATGTTGGTATTTGCAAAGGAGTGTACTCTGTCTTTGCAATATATTTACTATATATACCACTAATGATAATTTATTTTTTACTTGATATATTAAGTTTTGTGACAGGTAAGTTTCCTTTTTATCAATTTATTTTCATTGTTTTGAGATATTACTTTATGTGTTTCAACTTTATGTCCTTAGTGTTAAAAGGTTAATGATTGCATCTTTGTAGATTGTAATCTTTACCATTATAAAGTGACCCTGTTTTAGCAATACTTATGATATAAATAGGATGTTGACCACTTTAATATCAAACCTTTATTGTATTTTGGCTAACTTTTCATTTTAAACTCATTTTATTTGTTATGGTTGGAATTTGTTATTCCTCAATTTTTCTCTATTTCCATCACGTACATTTCTATCTCTAAACAATATGCTAAAAATTGTCCTGTTCAGTTTTGCAGCTTTTGGAATTTAACAGAAATGTAATGCATTCGTTTTTCAGCAAATATTAATTAAGCACCTAATCATGCCAGATAGTGTTGTATCATGAGATTGGAGAAAAAGCAGAAAAAAATTGCTACCCTAATGGAATTGTATTCTATCGGGTAATGATGAGTGGATACCATATCCTAAACATTAATGAGTTATGTAGAATATGTGAGGTTATAAGTGCTATAAAAAAGAGCAGCTGAAGGGACATCATGGGAGCTGGGGGAGGAGGTTGCAATTTTAAATAGGATTGTTGGAGAAGGCTTGGATGAGAGGGTGAAATTTGTGCAAAGCCTGGAAGGAATTGAGGTTGCGAATCATGTAGCTGTGATGGGGGAGTGGAAAACATCTCAGGCAGAAGTAACCTCAAAACAAAGGCTTCCAGGCAGGAGTTTGCCTAGCAGTTTCTTGGAAAAACAGTAACTTGGGGGTGGTGACGAGGCAAGGAGTGAGGGAAAGTGAGTGGGTACGGTCCACTTCAGGGAACCAGATCACGGAAAACTGTGCCGGCTATTGGAAGGAACTTGACTTTACAGTCAAGTGGGGTGAGAAGCCTCTGAGCAGCAGTGCATGGTCTGACTTTCATCTTTGAAAGACCACTTGGTGGCTGTGCTGAGATAGTGTAGTTTATACCCTTTGTCCCATCCTTTTTTACCTTCAAAATAACCTGATTTAGATAATGAAAGATATGGTCACCCTATGAATATACAGACAAGGCAGGGATGGGGGCAGAGAGACAGAAAGTTGCTTTAATAATGTAGCTAAGAAATTCTAGTGACTTAGAAAAAGGTGATAGCAGTGGAGGTGGTGAGAAATGTTCAATTTAGGCTGTGTTTTCAAAGTAGAGCCAATATGAATTCCTTGCAGTCTAGATGCAGGACATGGGTAAAAGAGAGAGAAATCAAGGAGGACTCTGATGTTTTAGTCAGAGTAACTAGAAAATGGAATTTTCTTTAACTTAGATGGGGAAACTGGGACCGAGTTTCAGGAAAAGATTGGGACTTTAGTTTTGAAAATTTTACTTTTGAGTTGCCTATTAAATTACCACATGGAGATAAAGAGTAGTCCCTTGAATGAGTTTAGAGTTCAGGGGAGCAGTACAAGGTAAATACTATAAATGGGCATTCTCTATTTGTTGGGCACAATGTTCTACAATTATATACTTTTCTGCCAAAACTATATTGGCATAGTTCTGCTAACTTCTTACACCTAAGAAAGGGTCTAATATAATATATAATATATAATAATTCCCTCCCTCTTCCAGTAATCTCTTCTACTGTACCCTATGCTTGTAAATATTTTAATGTTGAAATAAAACAACTTAATCAGAATCTGTTTGTGGCAATCTTCATTAAATTTTATTGGAAAACTGGAAATCTGTTGACTTTCTGAAAGTTCCTTCCTTCAATTATGAAAAACTTCTTCCTATAGAAAAACTTCTTCCTATATATACATATATATATTTTCTATTGCAATTTTTTTTCAGGGAGAGGAATTATTCATGTACTGATTCTGTATTATCTTCCCACCCCCACATTTATCATATTTTCTCCTATTATTTTTGTTACTCTTTTATTTTTATAACTTCAGCTATATATGATTTTTCTCAAGCCTGCCCTCTGGGTCACTGACTTGATTTATTTTTCATGAATGTCAATTCTGCTTTGTGTGACTACTCATTCTTTTCCAGATTCCTTGTGATGTCGTTGTTCTTTTACTCCGTTAGACTTGTCTTCATTGTGTGCTGGAGATTTATTTCCTGTTCCAGAGCATTCATGCTATCTTTAGTTTCTTCGACAGGGAAAATTAGTTGTAGTCTATTTTCTTTGCCCTCTTGCATATCATGTCTTTTATTCTTCTCAGAGGTCTTGTGTTGGGTTGTTCCTTTGTTTACTCAACTTTCAAAATGAGCAATTCTAGATTTGGCTCATTGAATGAACTGGACTAGGTAAGCCACAAACTGAATGCAACTTTATTCTTTTTTGACACTGCCACCACTCCATACTATTCCAAACCTCCCTTCTATAGCCCTGATAATATGTTGGGTGTGTTCTACTGTTAGGTTAAGTAAAAATAACCTGTAGGCTGAACGGACTTCATTCTGTAGGCTGGGTGGACTTTTTCATGCATAATATCAGATCTTCAAAATATTTTACAATTTTAAGCTTCACCCTTCCCCCAGTATGAGCCTGATTCAGTCTTGGTTGCCTCAGTGGAGAAGTTGAGATATTAGGGGGATAGTGTTGCCTTTTTCTCATTTGTTATTTTAGTTGCCTAGGCTGCTCCAAGAAAATATTGTGAAATGGGGTGACTTAAGCAATGGGAATTTATCAGCTTACAGTTTTGAGGCTGGGAAAATGTCCAAATAAAGGTATCATCAAAGCAATGCTTTCTTCTGGAAGACCACCTGCCAGGGATCCTTGGCTCCTCTCCCCATGGTAAGGCACATTGTGCATCTGCTGGTCTTTCCCTTCTCTTCCAGCTTTTGTTGCTTTCAGCTTCTTGCTTCCTGACTTTCTCTCTCTTTGTTTGAATTTCATCCTATTACTAAGTACCCTAGTAATAGAATTGAGACCCAACCTGAATGAGTTGGGACACACTTTAACTGAAGCAGCTTCATCAAAAGGTTTTGTTTGTAATGATTTCACACCCACAGGAATGGATTAACTTTAAGAACATGTTTTTCTGGGGTACATACAGCTTCACACCATCAGGCTTGTCCTTCTGCTCCTCTTGTTTCATGCACAAGACTGCATCTGGTTCCCTTATGACTGCAGTTAGGGCAATAAAAAAGGGAAGGGACCATAAAGTCCTGCACAACAGGCAGGGTGGTAATAAAATGTTGCTGCCTTTGGATGATGCTTGGATGTCCCTTATGAGGGCCTTTGTGTGGTTTCCAGTCTTTTCCAAAAGCCTCTCCAGACTAGAAGATGCAAGCTGTGACAATCTGTTAGGATATCTTCTTAGCTTCTGTGTCCAGGAGTCTGACACAATGCAGAGAAAATAATTAGTGTAGCATATGTTAACTCTCAGTACTACTCTTATTAATGTGAGTGGTACTATTATTCATGAATAATGAGAAAACTTTAAGCATCCTTATTTTTGGTTCAGTTTATTGTACTTGTATAAGGGAGGTGGTATTTAAATAGGATATCATAACTACCA
Organism: Tamandua tetradactyla; assembly: GCF_023851605.1. Taxonomy (NCBI): domain Eukaryota; kingdom Metazoa; phylum Chordata; class Mammalia; order Pilosa; family Myrmecophagidae; genus Tamandua; species Tamandua tetradactyla. The sequence goes on from NC_135346.1 coordinate 33,385,128, forward strand.
TCTTTTCTTGGCACTGAAAATTTGGGGGAAATTATATATTTTTAATTATAGTAGATACTCTACTTTTTTTAAGAAATGAAGGAGGCTTGAAGTTGAATTTATCCCATAATTAAAAATAAGTTAGTTTACTGAGGCCCAAAGAGGGGAGAAAACAGACAAGAGCTAACAGCCAGCATTGTATGCTGAACTTCAAATCCTGGCTCTGACTTCAGTTCTGGGAACCTGTGGTCACTCCTCCTTGGGGGAATCTGTTCCATGCTTTAAAGACTTACCAGTGTGAACCTGTTCCATGCTTTAATGACTTACCAGTGTAGAGGGATTTCTGTTCATCTTACTTCAACTGACTCTTCCTGTTGTCACGGTGGGCAGCTCTATTCTGGTATATGTTTTGATGGATACATCTACCTCCTCCGTTAGGGAACAGGCCTTATATGTAAGAAGCCGTGAATATTTGTGAACCCTTTAGGAAAATAGCCACCAGATGTCACTCTAGTTTAGCTTACACCGGATAAGACTACTGAATCCATTGTTTCTAAATTGGCTTAGAGGAGAAAATATGTTCAAATAAACGCCATGCAGTAAGGAATTTTCTAGGACTGACTTCACAGATACTGTCCATGAAGACTGAACACAAAAGAATGCTGTTGTTCCTGCTCACTGGGTCTTCACAGTAGAGAGGGGTGGGGAAGACATGCATGCAAGATATAAGGAAATGTCGCCCTGTCGTTTTTGCTTGCAAGTGGACAAGATCAAGACAGGAGAAATCATGGTGAGTGAAAGGAAAACTTCGTAGTGGAGACAACTTTGTAGGAAGGGGAACCACAAACAGTTTTGAAGAGTAGCTCAGTTTCAACTGAACAGAGTATTGAATATGGGAGAGGCCACTTGATGGTAAAATGACAGGGTTAAAATAGTAATGTGAATAAGTGAATTAGCCTGGACTGCTTGGAAGACCGTAAGGAGACCAGTTAAATATTCTAGAAAGTGTTAGTCAGAAAGGGGTAGGACATCAGGCTGGCAATGTAGCACAGTGGTTAAGAGCTTGGGTTCTAGAGCCAAGCTGCTGGGCCAAAATCCAAGCTCTGGCATATAATAGTTGTTTAACTTTTGGAATATTACTGAACCTTGTTGTACACAGTTTCATCATCTAAAAGTGAGAAGATAATATAATATTTAAGCCATTGGAATGTGGATGGATAAAATAGATTTTTTCAAAAAATTTTTAGAGCATGTCCAGTACTTATAGTAAGTGCTACATCAAGTATTTGTTGAATAATAAGTTTCAGCATAGAACTAGGCCCAAGAAACCACAAAAAGAATGATGAAAGGCTAGGGAGATTTTTAATACAAGGAAGTTTTGCAATATTTAATAAATAAGTATTTGGAAGAGAATGGAACATAGACCTAGGATGTGCCTAGCTCAATATCTGTCCATTAAGAACCTAGTGCATGTCAGATATTATTTTGGGCACTGCATAGAACTAATGATGATAGTGTTAATAACTTCCATAAGGTATTGAGCTATAACTAAGTGCTAGAAACTTAGTCCTGTACTTTAATTTTTTCCATATGAGTATCCCCTTATTGTAGCACCATGTGCTGAAGTTTTGGTTTTCCATTTTGTTTGTTTCTTTGTTTGTTTGCTTGGGAAGTGCATGGGCCAAGAATCGAACCCTGGTCTCCTGCATGGTCGGCAGGAATCCTACCACTGCCCTACCCTTGCACCCTTCCATTTTAAATGTATTATTTCTGTTAATCTGTCCTAAACCCTATGTGCGAAATAATTAACGTTATTTATTTATTTATTTACCATCATCATCTTTATTATCGATTAGCGAAGGGAGATCTAGAGAGAATAATTAATTTACTCAAGGTCAGAGAAGTAGAAGTAAATGGCAAAGCTAGGATTCAAATCCAGAGCCTGATCATTTAACAACTATTCTAAATGCTTAAGAGGTATTGAGGCATACTATAAAATGACAATATTTTAAAGCTAAAAGGAACTTTAACAATGATTCAGTTAAACTCCCCTGTTTTATGGATAAAGAAACTGAGTCTCATAGATATTAAAGGATTTACCCAAGGTCATTTAGTTGAGGGGTGACAGAGTCGGTATAAGTACATTTCCTGTTCCTGGTCCATTTTTTATGAAAAGGTGTTTTGAAAGTTCTAATCTAGGACATCATCATCGTCATCGTCATTATTATTATTATTGCTACTACAGCTGTAATTTTTAAAGAATTTTTGTTATGCAATGCTTCCTTCACTAAGACAGTGAGGATATTGTGTTTTATTTTTTCAATATGGCAGCCTACCAATAAAGTATAAAGTATTTCTTTTATTATGGATGTGGTTTAAGATGTCCTAATAGTTATGTCCTTCTCTGGCCTCCCTGAGCTCAAAATGCTGTTTTTGTCTACCTGGCCTCCCCGAGCCCAAAATGCTGTTCTTTGTCTACAGCATTCCTCTTTGTATTGTAATCTGTTTTGTCATATGCCTCCCCAGGTAACCTGCCTCTAAGAGGGGAACTGGGAGGTGGTTCACTTTGTGTGACCTCTTCACAATCTCTTGCAACCCCACCAAACTTTTCCCCCCAATAAATCATTGCTTTGTAACTCAAATTCAGGAAAAAAATAGAGCATTCCCAGAGTTTCTGCCTTTGTTGACAGCCAAAGGGAATGCTGTCGGCCATGCTGTTTCTGAATTTGTTTCCGAGCAGAGTAATGGGTGAGAGAATGAATGGAAGTGAGTCTAGATACATTGGGTGGATATGCTGTTGTTGGTAAAATGCTGTAGATATTATGGAGAGCTAGAAATGCTGAACATTTAACTTAGCAATATTGGCTAATATTAAAATTCTGCTTGTAATGATGGTGTAGTTGTTCCTCAAATGATAAATAGATTTTGTCATTAACCTTTCTGGTACAATCCTGATGTGAGGTTCAGAATGAAGATAATTGCAAGATTGATGAGGATTTGAAAAGCAGCATGGCACGCTGGAAAGATGATGGGCTTTTGAGTCACATAGATCTGGATTTAAATTCCTTCTGACCTTGGACAGTTGTAATGAAATCCATGTTCTCATTTCAAAAACCTCATAGGTTTTAAAAATGATTAAATGATATAATGCTTCTAATCTGCATATTTGAATATTTTAGAAAATAAGAAAAGAGACGATATGAGTAAGAAAAAGGACAATGAAGATTAGAGCTGTAGAAGTGCTTAGGGAGAACATCATGAAGGACATAAAAGGACATGTGCTAGTTTGAAACTGTTATGTATCCCCCCAAAAAGCCATGTTCTTCTAATTCATTCTTGTGGTTACAAACCTATTCTGGGTAGGACCTTTTGATTAGGTTGTTTCCCTGGAGAAGTGACCCACTCATTTAGTTCTTTACTGGAGCTCATGGAAAGAGAGAGAGAGAGAGTGGTCAGAAAGACAATGCCCCAGGAGAAGCCAGAAGGACCCACAGGAGCTGAAAGAGTCATTTTGAAACTAACCCATGTGAGAAGGGACACCAGCAGACATCACCATGTGGCTTCCCATGTGACAGAGGAAATCCAGAAACCATTCTGACTTTCTTGAGTGAAGGTATCTTCCTCTTGATGCCTTAGTTTGGACATTTTTATGACCTTAGAACTGTAGTTTTGTAACCTAATAGATCTCTTTTGAAAAAGACAACCCATTTCTGGTATATTGCATTTCTGCATCTTAGCAAACCGAAACAGGATGCTTCCTATATTATTGGTTTAGAGCCAAGGATAAAGCCTACTAAAATTGCTCTGATGAGTCACTGGCAGGTGAGCATAAGTCGAGGTTTGAGGAGTTCAGAAACTGTGTTCATAGGCCAAGGGCAGAGTCAGCAGGGGCCTCTTGATGGAAATAAGAGGAACTTCAGCTTCATGGGACAAAAAATGGTAAGAGTAGCAGGTTCTATTCCAGATTTGGAGGTCTGGACTCACAAAAGAGTAACATCCTTCATGATTGACCAGTAGGGAGCTCATTAAGAGAGCACTAACGGGCCCAGATGATGATTGAAATAATATTTAACAGGATGGCAAAGCTGAAGACATTCTGAGTTAGTGTAACTAGTATTGTTTCAACCTGAGTGGTTATCACCCTGCGTGGTAGAATTAAGTTCACCTAATAAGTAACTTTGGGGTCCTGTAATTACAAAAGATCTCTCAGCTTTATAGAGTGAGTTCCTCAGAAGGTCTTCACCTAGTAATAGCTCATATTATATAGCACATTTCAATTTGCTAAGTACTTTTACATGCATTATTGCACTGGGGCATCAAAATAGCTAATAAGTCCCTAAATGGTACAGATGCAGAACTCAAAACTCAGAAAGGTAAAATGATTGGTACAAGGATGCACAACCAATACTTGGATGAATCAGGATCCACATAAGAAATTTAACTCTAAGTAATTTGGTTTTTCTCAGAATGTAAGTGCCTATTCCTGAGAATGGAGGTTAGTAGTTACTACCCATCCAGTTCACTTATAATAGCCCAAAGGAAATAGTGGGAAAGAAGAGGTTCCCTAGAAAGATCAGTACAAATATAATTGCTGACAGGCACAGCAGTCTCAAAATAATTCAACTTATTACTCTTTATCCCTAAAATAATGGGTCAATCAGCAGTGGAAGTGTTTATTTCAGAGTAGTTCTGAGAGGTTGTGGAAGTTCCATTCATAGGCACTGGTTCAAAAATAAAACTTCAGGCCTTTATTAGTTGTGGATGGTTTAGGTCAGATGGATGAATACATTACACCCAAGCTGTTAGCTTCCCTTTCCATGACCATGGTAGACATCAATATCATAGTACTCTTTCCTGTTGGACTAAAGGACTTCATAGTCCTTCTCAATGGAGTGTTCCAGGCAAGTACTGTTAATTGTTCAGAATTAGGCACAGATGTTTAGAGGCATAAATGCTTAGACCTATGAACACAGCTTAAGCTTCAAATCCAAAGCTGCACTTGAAACCCCATTTTCTTTTCTAAGGAATTTTTCATATCCTTTATTACGCCTGAAAGCTATTAGAAAGATAGCCCATATTATTATAATTCATGCAAAATTATGTAAACATTTTAAAGACATGAAATTTGTACAGGAGCCAAAAGACCTGGTACTTTGTTCTACATCTTTGAGGATATTATCACTTTTGCTTGCAAGAAGACAAAGTGACCCTCAAGTAGTCATTGGTGAATTTCCCTTTTGAAAACATGATTGGTATGTACTTGCTTCCTGAAATTCTAAAAATCAATTTTATTCCAGGATCTCAGGGAAGTCAACCATTTCCTTTAGGAAGGACATTTCTCTATTACATTGTTCATTGTTACTAGCTCAAAAATCAGTCCTTTCCTAAAGTCTAAGGCAGTACTTTAAATTGGAGTCTCATTTCTATACCATAATTGAGCCCTTAACACTCAATGTAACAAAGCAACATAAAACTGAATAGGTATTTTTACAACTCAGGATGTATCAATCACTTGGGAGAACTTTCTCAAAATATATTTGCCTATGCCCTTAGCTTCTTCTCCCTTCTTACCTCCAACACCCACCCTCCCTTCATGTTGATTTACCTGGAGAGAGGTGACTGTTGAGGGTAAATGTATATTTTCTGAAAGTTCCTCCAAGTGATTCACTTACTTAAGTCCTTTTCCTTCCCCTGAATGAAAACCATTGATGCAATGGAAAGAGTGCTTCCATTTTAAGTTAGATATTGGATTTGAGTCTTGGCCCTGCCACTTTTCCTGAATAAGCTTGTTTACTACTAAGGACTTACTTGGTAGCAAGGGTCTGAACCTTTCCCAAGTCATACTGGCTTCAGCAAAAAAGGGGAATTTGGGCTCACATACATGAAATACCCAATTGTGATTCTGTCTAGCTTCAGTAATAGCTGGGTCAGAACCTCAAATGATACCATAAGGACAGTATATTTCTTCATCTCTTCATTTCTTTTTCATCTTTATTGATTTTATTCTCATGCTCTATGTGATGGCTTCCTATTGCTTTAGAATTACCTTACCTTCATAGCTTAATAAACTTCCACAAGAAGAATTTTCTATTCCCAATAAGTCCCCCAAAGGCCTTAGCACCACTCATTGTCTTGACTTGTCTCTTGTGACCATTCCTGATTTAATCACAGCTGCTAATGGGATTGGGATAGCCTGATTTGCTTACTCCTGGGCAGTGAAGATGTCACCCAACACTTACTTCTACAGTTGTTCTTGTTGATTGTGGCTAACATCTGTTATTCACTATTCCAGTTGAATATGTTCCATATTCCCCCTGTTTCTAGGTTATAGGTTCATTGTTAGGATTGAGGATGACACAATTCTTCCTGAAACTCATGATCTGATATTGGAAAAGTGGTGAGGTCACAATAGGAAAGTTATACCAGAATAAATACCAGGGGAATGAATATTTATTTTCTAATGAATGATATCATTGCTTTGGGCCATGGTTCTTCAATATGTAGAATGACAAATATGAATCAGTTGATCTTATTAGTTGCCTATTCATTCTAATGTTCTATGAAATGGGACAGTACTTAGAGACTTCTCTATTTTCTGTAACAAATGTTATATTAAACATGTTATATATCTATATATATATATATAGATAGATGTGTATGTGTATATGTACAGAAGTGTCTGTATACATTGCTCAATTTGCACACGAGGAAACTTAATCACAGAGAGAAATTACCAAGGTCCCATAGAAAATAGTGGCAGAGCAAATTCTTTATGTTTCCTAGTCAAAAGGATTTTTTTGCTAGACCGTGCTCAAATATTCATGTGTTATTTTTGGCAAGTTAAAGCTTTAAGAGTTTTTTTACAATTTATGACAGTCTCTTTAAAAATAGACTTTTAACTCGAGCATGTCTCAAATGCCATTAGCAAAGAGGTACAGGAGGGTCATAATGTCGAGAAGGCACATCACAGCAAGAACAGGGCCTGGTCATTGTTTGGTGGGGGAACAATTTTTTTTTTTTAAATCATTCACCTTTGACTGTTTTTCTACCTGCCTCATGATCATCTTGTTTTCATAGGGATCATGCCATGGCCTTTTCATACATTTTAATAACACCTCCTACATTTTAACATATTATCAAAACCAATAAAAATATGTCACTTTCTTGGAATGTGGACTCTCCGACCTCTCTAGCTGTAACCCTTACCATGATGAGTCAATAGGGTTGAAAATTTAGGTTGGGGTGGAGCATTTGGAAATGTTTAAATCTAGGATATTAGTCCCTGTGAATTCCATGTAAAGATTGGTTCACTTTTGTTGTTGTTTTATTTTGATGGGGATGAATGGCTCCTTCCCATCTCTACATCTTGCAAAGATTCCAAGCAGAAGTTGTTAGGTAAGAATTTGAAATCCAAACCATGAGCCCAACAGAAGGCTCTATGTCTATTCATGTGAAATACTCATTGAATGCCTATTCATTGTAGGGCTGGGTGATATATAACAATGATTCACTGTCTTACAGAGATAAGGCCTGAACATAAATCATCACAATACAAGATAGATGGTAATAAGTGTCATAGGAGAGGAATAGATAAATTGCTTCAAGAAGGTAAATAAATTATTTTGTAGAGCATCTAAGGAATGTTGTACTTTGGCATCTTTTGGCTACAAGTAAATGACTGACTTCAAATGTGCTTAAGCTAAAGTAAAAAATGTGTTCATATTTAATTCTGGATGTAAGGAATGGCTTCAAGAAGGAAAAGAGGTTTAAGCTGAGCTTGGAGAAATGAGTAGAATTCAGAATTAAGACAATTCCAAGAAATCCTACTTAGGATGCATGTCACCTTGGGGAACACATTAACCCATTTGCATCCATAGATGCTTAGTTGAATTCTGCCCACTATTTGGCAGAATTAAGAATAGGCCCCTGATGCTGATTTGGGTGGAGAAAGGAGATGCATATATAGCCTGAACTGTTGATTGTAGAGGCAGGTCACAATGGGGAGTGGGGCAAAGGTGATGGGGAGATCACCTATCTGCTGTCAGGTAGGTGTGCAAAGAGCTACTCAATACCAGGGAGACACTTAGGGATTTTAAAAAGTAAAAATTGCTAATAAGTTTGGGAAGAGACAATAGGAAGGGAAATGGTATGAATAGGGTATTTGGTAAATAGAAGCACCTTCTCTAAAAATGAAGATACTTTCATATATAAAAATTACATGTCTGAAAAGGAACAAGATGGTCTGTATTTTCTCACCATAGATAATCTGTCCTTGGTGTTCGTAATAAAACAGTGAACAAGAAAAGTACCTGCCCTTGGATAGCTTATTTTCTAATGTGGGGATGGGGTCAGTGAACAATCAACAATTACGCATGCCATATAATGAATTGAAGCCTTTGCCTCAGGGCTAGGACTTGAATCCTTTCCAAATAACATACCCCAATCCTTTCCAAATGATGTACTCCAACCATGCATTCTCATTCTTTGTCTTTAAGACTTTCCTTCCTGGTAGTCATTAAGTCTTCCTTTTACTCTTTTGTTTATTAATCCATTTATGTATTTATTCATAAAATATTTGACCATCCACTATGTTCCAAGCCTTGTACAGTGAAGAAGATGGATGATGACCCCTGCCCTTAAGGACTTTATCGTCCCATGAACTTTCTGCAGTGATGAAAATGTCCTGTATCTGTGCTGTCCAATATGGTACTTGCTGGCTACTTGTGGCCATTCTGCACTTGAAGTGTGATTAGTGTGACACAGGAAATGAGTTTTAGTTTAATTTAAATGGAAATAGCCACAGGTGGCTAGTTGCTACCCAGTTGGACAGCACAGTTCTAGAAGGAAAGATTGGCAATAAGCTAGTAACATTTTAAAGAAATAGAGTATGGTAGGTGCTGTGAACTAGAGTCCTTGGCTATAGGACTATGGCAGTGGTAAAGCCTGTTACCACTATATATTGAGATATAAACAATGTGAAAGAGACAGTTATGGAAAGACTCTTGGGGAATGGTGTTCCAGAGGGAAGAAAAAGTCCCTGAAGAGAGAAATCACTTGGCAAGTGTAAAGGACAGAAAAAGAGTAGCCAGGGTGTGTTGTAAGCAACAAGTAGTGTGTACAAGAGAAAGTTGGAAAGAAGGCAAGAGCCATATCAAGCAGAACCAGAGTGTGTGGCCATATTCCAGTAAAGAGTACTGTTCTAGTTTGCTAGCTGCCAGAATGTAATATACCAGAAACAGAATGGCTCTTAAAAGAAGGATTTATTAAGTTGCTAGTTTACAGTTCTAAGACTATGAAAACGTACAAATTAAAGCAAGGCTATAGAAATGTCTAATCTAAGATATCCAGGTAAACATACCTTGGTTCAAGAAAGCCAAAGATATTCAGGGGGCCTCTCTCAACTGGAAAGGCACATGGCAAACATGGCAGCATCTGCTAGCTTTCTCTCCAGGCTTCTGGTTCAGGAAGTTTCCCCAGAGGCATTTTCCTTCTTCATCTCCAAAGGTCTCTGGTTGTGTGGGCTCTGGTTCTTGTTATTCTCGTGGCTCTCTCACCATTCTCGTGGCTCTCTCACAATTTTCGTCATTCTGGAAGCTCTCCCAGATCTCAAACCTTTTCCCAAATGCTTCCTCTTTTAAAGGATTTCTGTAAAGTAGTCAAGACCCACCTGGAATGGGTAGAGTCAAGTCTCCATCTAATCAAGTTTAATACCCACAATTGATCAAGTTACATCTCCTTGGAGATAACCTAGTCAAGTTTCCAACCTATAGTAGTAGACAGGGATTAGAAGAAATGGCTGCCTTTACAAAATGGGATTAGGATTAAAACATGGCTTTTCTAGGGTACATAAATCCTTTCAAACAAGCACAAGTACCATACTACCTCCTGAGACCTGCCCAGGTCTTTGTTCTCCATGGTTAGTTCCTAATGGATCCTTTACCAAGGAGCCCAAGTGTGAGAGCCCCTCATGACATATATCACCTATTTGATCATATACCCACTCTATTATGTGGCCTGTTAGGAGCATATCATTGCTGACCATGGAAAATAAAAACAGGTAGTCTAGACAAAGTCTAAACTTGCTATAAGCTTAACAAAATAAACACTAAATAAGAAATGTTTTTTACGGTAGTAATTAATTATAAATTAATAAAAGTAGGATAAGAAAAACTTCATTTTTTTTAATGTTGCTAGAAGGAAGCTACTTTATGAGGTCTGGGAACACTTTATTCCTGAAAGTTTTTTAGATTAAAACATGCGGGGAGGTATAGGAGAGAAAAGGAAATTGACTTAAAATATCTTGACTATTTTTAAAGTTGTCAATTTTGATTTGGAGTTTCTTCTCTAAATGTATGGGCATTCATACTGTACAGACGAGTGATTTATGCAAAGAGATACAGTGATTATGCAGAAAAGATATTTATGGGAGGGGTGCTGGCAAATAGCTGTGTTTTTCAGCTGTCACTTTTGTCAGTCTCATCAATTTTAAACATTGTTGAGAACTTGCATTTTAGAAAGTAAATGCCTCTAGGACAATGCTTATACATGTTTCTTTCTCTGTAGAATCATCATACATTATTTTGGGTTCTAGAGCCAAAGGAATTAGCTTTAACTAATAAGATGAAGAAATGTAAAATGTCATCATATGTTTTTTTCTGAAGAGATAGACTTTTTCAGGAAAATTACATATATATAACAAATACATTAAATACTAATCTCTATGAAAAATGTTGATATGAAGGACTGTTTAAACATTTTTAACTTTCTTAGTCCAGCACCAAATATGTACAGTTATTAAGTGTTGTCACATTGCTGTTCACAACTCTATGTGATACTAAGTTGCTATCTCCAGAGCTTGAGTATGTATTTAATTTTTTATCAGAGCAGTTGTAAGTTTATAGAAAAATTATACAGGAAATACAGAGTTCCTATATACAATCCCCCCATCATTTTGCATTAGTGTAGCACCTTGTTGCAATTGATGAAACAATAGTTTATACTATTAATGTCCACAGTTTCATTAGGGTTCATTGTTTATGGTGTACTGTCTTTTGGGTTTATAAAAATGTTTTATTCTAGTAACTTATATACAATCTAAAATTTTCCATTTAACCACACTCAAATATATATAATTCAGTACCGTTAATTACATTCATAATGTTGTGCTACCATCACTGTCATCTGTTATCAAAATTATTCCGTCACCACAGAGATTCTGTACCAATTAATTAAATGTTAATCTCCCATTCTTTACTTCCACCCCAGCTTCAAGTAACCTATATTATAGTTTTTGAATATATCAATTTACTTATTCCAATTATTTCATATCAGTGAGTTCATACAATATTCATCTTTTTGTATCTGGTTTCTTTCACTCAACATATGACTTCAAGGTTTATCCATGTTGTCACATGTATCAGAACTTCATTATGTTCTATGGCTACATGTATACTATGTTTTGTTTATTCATTTTTCAGTTGATGCATACTTGGGCTGCTTCCATCTTTTGGCTATGGTGAATAACACCATGATAAACATTAGTTTTTATCAAGTCTCTTGGTATATACAAAAAAGTGGGATTGCTAGGCAACATGGTAATTCTATATTTAACTTTCTGATAAAACAACAAATTGTTTTCCACAGTGGCTACACCACTTTACATTCCCACTGATAAAGAATGAGTGTTTCTATTTCTCCATATCCTTTCCAACACCTGTAATTTTTCAATGTTGAATAGTAGCCATTCTAGTGGATATGGAAAGGCCTCTCATGGTGGTTTTGATTTGCATTACTCTAACGGCTAATGCTTTTGAGCATATTTTCATGTGCTTTTTAGCCATTTATGTCTTTTTTGGAGAAATCTCTATTCAAGAATTTTGGCCATCTTTTTCAAGATTGGGTTATTTGTGTTCTTGTTGTTGTAACCTTCTTTACATATTCTGGATATTAAACCCTTATTGGATATGTGGTTACAAATATCTTCTCCCATTCTGTATGTTGTCTTTTTAGTTTCATGATAAAGTCCTTTGAGGAACATAAGTTTTTAATTTTGATGAGGTCCCATTTATCAATTTTTTTATTTTGTTGCTTGTGCTTTGGTTATAAAGCCTAAGAAATCATCGCCTAATGCAACATCCTGAAGATGCTTTCCTGTTTTCTCCTAGGAGTTATGTAGTTCTTCTTCTTAAATGTAGGTCTTTGAACTATTTTGAGTCTATTTTTGTATACAACGTGTGGTAGTTGTTCACCCTTATTCTTTTGCTTATGAACATCCAGTTTTCTCAGCAGCATTTGCTGAAAAGACTATATATTCCTCACTGAGTGGACTTGGCACCCTTGTCAAAAATCACTTAGTCATAAATGTGAGGGTTTATTTCTAAACTCTCAGTTCCAGTGATATATATGTCTTCTTTGTACCAGTCCCATATTGTTTTGATTACACTGGCTTTGTAATAAATTTTGAATTTGGGAAGTGTGAGTCCTTCAACTTTATTCTTTTTCAAGATGGTTTTGGCTATTTCGGGTATCTTACCCTTCCATATAAATTTGATGATTGACTTTTCCATTTCTGCAAAAAAGCCTTTTGAAAATTTGACAGGAATGATGTTGAATCTGAAAATCATTTTAGGTAGAATTGACATCTTTACAATATTTAGTCTAACAGTCTGTGGACATGGAATGTTCCTCCATTTATTTAGCTCTTCTTTGCTTTCTTTTAGCAATGTCTTGTAGTTTTCTGTGTACATGTCCTTTACATCCTTGGTTAGATTTATTCCTGAATATTTTATTCTTTTAGTTGCTCTTTGATTGATTTTTTTTTCTTGATTTCTTCTTCAAGTTGTTCATTACAAGTACATAGAAAAACTACTGATCCTTCCAGGTTTCTAGTGGACCCTGCCATTTTGTTGAATTCCTTTCTTTGTTCCAGTAGCTTTGCTATGACTTTTTCAAAAATTTCTCTGTTATAGTATCATGATGGTTGGGTTCTAGTGTCAACTTGGCCAGATGATGGTGCCCAGTTGTTTGCTCAGGTAAGTACTGGCCTACCATTACTGCAAGGATATTTCATGGCTGATTGATTAAATCATCTGTCAGTCAATTGCAGTTGTAGCTGATTGTATTTGTGATTCACTAAGACCACCCCTCCTGCAGACAAAATAATCCAATCAGTTGGATTTGATGCAATCAGTTGAAAACATTTAAGGGGGGATGAGAGATTTTTCGCTGCTTCTTCAGCCAGTGAGCCTCTCCTGTGGAGTTTGTCAACACCCTTCATTGGTGTTGCCAGTCTTGCAGCCTGTCCTATGGATTTGGGACTCTTGCATTCCCATAGTTGTGTGAGACACTTTTATAAATCTTATATTTTCAGATATCTTCTGTTGGTTCTGTTTCTCTAGAGAACCCTGACTAATACAAGTATCATGCCATCTGCAGATCGGGAATGTCTTCTTTCTTCCTTTCCAATTTGGATTCCTTTTATTTCTTCTTCTGCCTGATCACTCTGGCAAGAACTTCCAGTATGATGTTGAGTAATAGTGGTAACAGTAGGCATCCTTGTCTTTTTCCTGATCTTAGAGGGAAAGCTTTCAGTTGTTCACCACTGAGTATGATATTATCTATGAGTTTTTCATGTATGCCCTTTATCATGTTGAAGAAGTTTCCTTCTAATCCTAGTTTTCTAAGTATTTTATTAAAAAAAAGTGTTGGATTTTGTTAAATGTATTTTATGTATTAATTGAGATAATCATGTGTTTCTTTTTCCCTTTGTTCTCTTAATCTGGTATATCACATTTAATTTTTTTTATATTGAACCACTCTTGTATATCTGGGATGAATTCCACTTGATCATGGTATATAATTCTTTTGATGTGCTGTTGGATTCAGGTTGCTTGTATTTTGTTCAGCATTTTTGCATCTATGTTCAAAAGGGATTTTAGCCTGTGGTTTTCTTTTCTGGTGATATTTTTTTTTTTTTTTTTTTTTTTTTTTTTTTTTTAAAGGAAGGAAAGACAGAGAAGGAAGGAAGGATGGAAGGAAGGAAGGGAGGAAGAAAGGGAAACATTTTTAAACATTTTCTTGTTTTATTATATTTTGTTTGTTTGTTTGTTTTTTACATGGGCTGGGGCCGGGAATCGAACCGGGGTCCTCCGGCACGGCAGGCAAGCACTCTTGCCCGCTGAGCCACCGCGGCCCGCCCTCTGGTGATATTTTTATCTGGCCTTGGTATGAGGGTGATGTTAGCCTCCTAGAATGTGACAGGGAGTGTTCCCTCTTCTTAATTTTTTGGAAGACTCTGAGCAGGTTAGGTGTTAATTTGGGGGGAAATTTTTGATAAAACTTATCTGTGAAGTCATCTGGTTCTGGGCTTTCCTTTGTTGGGAGGTTTATACTAACTGATTGAATCTCTACTAGTTGTGGTTTCTTGAGATCATCTTTTACTTCTTACATCAGTGTAGGTCATTTGTGTATTTCTAAGAAGCTGTCCATTTCATCTAGGTTCTCCGATTTATTAGTGTGTAGTTCTTCATAGTATCCTTATATCATCCTTTTGCTGTGGGGTCAGTGTTAACATCCTTCTTTTCACTTCTGATTTTAGTTATTTATCCTCTCTCTTTTATCTTTGTCAGTCTGGATAAACATCTATTGATTTTATTGAACTTTTCAAAGTACCAACTTTTTGTTTTGTTGATTCTCTTCTTAATTCTATTTCATTTTCTCCACTCTAATCATTATTTATTCCCATCTGCTTGCTTTGAGTTTAGTTTGCCCTTCTCTTTCTCTATTCTCCAGTTGTGAGGTTAAGTCTCTGATTTAAGATCTTTCTTTTTATCATGTCGATCTTTAGAACTATGAATTTCCCTTTTATCACTACCTTTTATGCATCTCATAACTTTTGGTACATTGTGCTTTTGTTTTCTTTTGCTTCAAGATATTTTCTAATTTCCTTTGTGATTGCTTCTTTGACCTATTGATTGTTTAAGAATACATCGTATAATTTACACATTTGTGAATCTTCCAATTCTCCTTCTGCTGTTGATTTCTAGCTTCATTCCACATAGTCAGAGATGCTGCATTTATGATTTCAATATTTTTTAATTCATTAAGATGATTTATAATTTAAAATGGTCTATCCTGGAGAATGACCCATGTATACTAGAAAGGAATGTATATTCTGCTATTGGGTGGATATTTCTATGTAAGTCTATAAGGTCTACTTGGTTTATAGTATCATTCAAATATTTAATTGCCTTATTGATCTTCTATCTAGATGTTCTATATGATATTGAAAGTGGTATATTGACTTTCCAACTATTAACTTAAAGCATCTGTTTCTCCTTTCAAATCTGTCAATATTCACTCCATGTAATTGGGAGTTTCCCATTAGGTTCACATATAATTGTTATGTCTTCTTACTAAATTGAAATCCTTAATTTGCATATAGTGATGCTATTTATCCCTCATTACAGTATTTGACTTAAATCTATTTTATCTGATATGAGTACAGCTTCCCCAGCTCTCTTTTGGTTACTATTTGCATGCTATCTTGTTTTACCTCCCTTTTGCTTTCAAGCTATTTGTGTCTTTGAATTTAATTCAGGCCTCTTTTAAAGACCATATAAACTAATAATGGACTCTAGCTTTTTCATCCATTTGCTAATGTCTGTCTTTTGACCAGGAAGTTTAATTTGTATATATTTAAAGTAACTACTAATAATGCAGAAATTTATTCTGCTATTTTGTTATCTGTCTTGTAAGCCTTATACCTTTTCGACCCTTAATTCTTATGTTGCCTACTTTTGTGTTTGTTTGATTTTTAAAAAAATTATACCATTTTGAATCCCTCTCATTTCTTATTGAATATATTTTTTCATATATTTTCTTTGTAGTTACTGAGGGGTTAAAATTTAACATCCTAAACCTTCAGCAATCATTTAATTTGATACCACCATGACTTTAATACCATGCTCATACACTGTTCTTATCTCTCCAACACCCCACCTTTTTGTTGTACTTGTTACAATTATATCTTTATACTTTGTATGTCCAAAACCATAGATTTATCATTATTTTTTATGTGTTTGCATGTTATAATCAATAAGTTAAAAGTGCAGTTATGTATATAAAACACAATACATTAGTACTGCTACCTGTGATTATCAATATGGCTACCTTTACTGGAGGTCTCTATTTCATTATGCTACTTTGATTCATTGTCTAGTATAGGAAAGTATCCTTTCCTATCAATCTGAAGGACTCCCTTGAGCATTTCATATAGGGCAAGTCTAGGGTTATGAACTCCCTCAGCTTTTCTTCTCCTGGGAATGTCTTGATCTTTCATTCTTTTTTTTTTTCATTCCTTTTTGAAATACAATTTTACCGTATATAAAATTCTTGGTTGACAATTGTTTTATTGCAGAACTTTACATATTTTATTCTGCTGCCCTTTTCCCTCTGTAGTTTCTGATGAGAAATCAGCACTTTATCCTATTGGGATTCCCTTGTACATAAATTGTTGCTTTTCTCTTTAGCTTTCAGAACTCTCTTCTTTTCATAGGGATTTGATACTTTATGTGTCTCGATTTAGTTTTCTTCAGATTTATCCAGTTTAGGGTTGTTTGGGCTTGTTGAATGTCCATATTCCTTTCTTTGGTAAATTTTCGAAGTTCACTACCTTTATTTCTTTGAACATTCTTTCTACCCCTTTCTCTCCTTACTCTCTTTCAGGGATTTTCATAGTGTATATATATTGGTGCACTTGATTGTCTCTCATAGGTCTTTTAGACTCTGTTCATTTTTTAAAATTCTTTTTTCTTTGTATTCCTCTGTCTGAATAATTTCAATTGTCTTGTTTTTAGTTCATTGGCTCATTCTTTTGTCAGCTCCAATCTCCTATTGAAACCCTCTAAGGAAGTTTTCATTTCAGTTATTATGGTCTTCATCCAGTATTTCTGACCAGTTCTTTTAAAAATATCTATCTCTTTACTGAGATTCTCGTAGTGTTAATTCATTGTTTCCCTGATTTCCTTTAATTGTCTCTCCATTTTTCCTTAATCTTCTTGAGCTTATTGAGGGTCAATTTTTAAAGTCTATACGGTAGAAAGAGCATGAGAATAGCAGTCAGGGAAATGGATTCTCTTCTCCATTCACAAACCATTCACTTGGTTTGTGAAATTCCCCCGCCAAAGTAGTTAAAGAAGTGCAAATGAGTTCCTGGGATTACATTTTTGTAGGTTAAAATCTGGTGTGGAGATGAGGGGCAGCAGGTTGGGGTGGTGTGATGCTTAGGTTCATGTGTCAACTCGGCCAGGTGATAGTGCCCAGTTGTCTGGTCAAGCAAGAACTGACCTATCCTTTACTGTGAGGACATTTTGTGGACTTAAATCACCAGTCAGTTGATTGCATCTATGGCTGATTACATCTATGTCAACTAAGTGAAGTGTCTTCTGCAATGAGAGAATCCAATTGACTGTATTAATCCAATCGGTTGAATATTTTAAAGGAGAGGTGATGACTTCAGCAGTTAGAAGAGAGAACTTTCATCTCTACTTCAGCCATCCAGCCTCTTCTGGAGAATTCTTTGAAAGCCTTCATTGGAGTTTCCAGTTTGCAGCCTGCCCTATGTAATTTGAACTCACACATCCCCACAGTTGTGTGAGATACTTTATAAAATCTCATATGTACAGATATCTCCTGTTGCTTCTGTTTCCCTAGAGTACCCTAACTAATACAAGTCAGGATTGGAGAGCACCTTGGCCCTGGCATTTCCACCAAAGATATTTTCTCTGTTTGAATTCACGTATTTCACATGACCACCCAAGAATCACTTTTCGGGACTTGAACAATGTCGGGTCACTTAGGGGTCTGCTCCAATTGCACCACAGAATGAGTGGAGGAGAGGACAATTGAAATAGGGGGCTGTTTATTGCTGGGAGTAGGATGAATGGATTCTGGGTGGTCCCAAATCCAACATGTATCTGGAATGCAGCCTTACATCCACTAATTTCCTAAAATCAAACCTGTAATCTCAACCTTTTTAGTGCCTTGAGCTAATCTCCTTGGTTAACTGCTCACTGAACCAGAATTCATTTCTCCACTTTCCTTTTTCAATGTCTCCCCCATCACAAGTTGTCCAAAGGGAGATTGGACTATTCCAGATGGCTTTGATCCATGCCAGTACTCTTCATTATGTAAACTTTCCTTCTGACAGCTCACACGGAACATGTCACATCTTGAAAGAGGAGTTTTCATTAACTGCTTTGCTGCTGCCAAATGGAATCAGTGTATTATGTGGCCCCCTGCCAGAATGTCAGAGAGAGCGATTTTCTCTCTGTGTGCAGTACCAGTCTGGCTTCCCTCCATCAAGCTGAAGCCTCCTATTTTTCATAGCTCAATGTCTTTCACACTTCTTCCACAAGGCTTGCTCTGGCCAATTTAACAGGGGAAGCTCGCATTGCCAGTGGCAGAATTGATAATAGAATCCAGGTTTCCTGCCTGAGAGTATTACACTCTTTCTATTATATTTTATTTAATCTTAAAAATATGAAATGTTCCTTTTTAAAATATGGATTAGGATTTTATTAAAATTGTGAATTTGTTATGAATAGAAACTTGGCCATCATCTTTGCCTTCCCCCGTTACTTCTATGCCACATGCTTTGCCACATTCTTAACTCTTAAGCACTTCTAAATATCTTCACTTTTCCCAGTCCCCACCATCTAGGCCTCCACTGTCTTTCTCCTAGGCTGCCATTCAAGATCTTAATTGGATCCTCTACTCACAGCAGACTAAGCTGTCTGAAATACAAAGCTAATCCTTGAAGTCCCCTACTTAAACCTTTTCAATGTCTCCCATTACCTTTGCCTCAGGTTCATTTTGAGAGGTTCCCCAGACCCATTTCCCATCACAGCACAGTGACCTTTTTTAGTTCTTTGAAAGACTCAGACTCTTCTTTTTCGCATATGCTGTTGCCCTCACTTGGAATACTATACTGCTCTGTATCCCTCTTTAAATTACTATAGTATACTCCAGATGGGTCCCCGGACCGGTAAGTCCTGAAATGCAGAGGGGCCAGCCCTTCCAGAACATCAACTAGTTCCATTTCCCTATCCCATATTATTGACAGCCCCTTCCAGTATACAAAAGTTAAAATGGCATAGCCCAAATACCCCTAAAGAGTGGGAGAAAGATCAAAGGTGATGGTGGAGTTATACAGAGAAGGTCTGGTTTAGCAAATGAGCTTGAGTGCTGAATCATTTGATATATATATACACACACACATAAAATCTCTAAATATATATATTTAGCCTCCAGTACCTTAAAGCAGCTAGAAATAAAAACCTAAAATTATGGAATTGTAACCCATACTAATCTGTATGTAGTAGAAATCTGTTCTACTACTAATTGCTGTGCAATGTACTTTGAAGTTTATTACCTTTATATATATATGCTATTTAAAGAGAAGGAGGAGTATAACAGAAGATAGGATTTAACAAATGAGTATGACTGCTGAATCATTATATTGATATTTCTATTGGTCTCCACTGTCTTGTAGCAGCTAGAAGAAGATATTAAAAATCATGGAACTGTAACCCATACCAAACATTAAAATCTGTTCTATAACTACTTGTTAAAAAGTACTTGGAAGTTTATTGTTTTTTCATATATGTGTTTTTTTTCACAATTTTAATTAAAAAAAAGTTTAAAAATTAAAATATATATATAGAGAGAAGAAGAGACAGGAAGGGTCTGTCTAGGGAAGAAAACATTTACTTTTACCTATTCCAGTGTGTTACTGATCAAATGACAATTTCCCAACCAAAACACAATATTTGGGGGACTTAAAAAACATCTATTTCTTAGCCTCTATTGGAGAAATTATATATTACTTTCCCATTTCTGTTTCTACTTATGTTTTCATAGCATACATATTAATTTTTTTTTTTTTTTTTTTTACGTTTCAAAAAAATTACCATAGTATAATAGTAAGTCTTAGATTAGAGAGCTCTTATTCTGGCATCTTTTTCCTGTTCTCTCAAGCCTTACTTTGGTCCCTCTGCTATTTGCCTCCACAGCATCTTAAACTTTTTAATTCTAACTCACAATACTTTGTGTTATATCAAGCTTCCTGAATTCCATTCTGATCTCTTTAAACATCCACACACACCCCTCACTGTAAGCATTTGTGAACTTTGTAGCATTACTGACATTTGGGGGGTTATGGGGTAGGGCACAAGGCAGAATGAGATGCTTAGGCTCTTAAAAACTCTACTTTTCATCTCCCCTGTACCTTGCCATTCCTCATCCTCTCTTCTGTGGGTAATCCAAATCATCAGGCTCTATTTTTCACAAGAATTTACCTCTTCCTAACTTGCTCATGTACATAGATCAAATTTTGACTAAAATGAATTATTCTCCATGACAGACCCCAGTTTTCACCAAAGGCGATTGTAGTTATCAACCACATTTTTTTTTTGCTTCCTCATAGAAGAAAGGGACTTGTGAAGATCAAGCTTAATCCCCTTTTATCTATAACATCCCTTAAGTGTTTCAGTTGCTTCATTTAAAGAGATGTATGAATGATAATCATTTGTAGAGTTCAAATCCCAGGAGTGGTTCACATTTATTAGGAATTTACTCAAAAAATAATAATTAAATCCTTGTAGCAAAATTTCAGGAAGGATCCTAAGTTTGGCTAAGAAGTCAAAGTGAGAAGTTACTGAACCTCTTAGAATCACATCCTGTAAGTGGCTACCTTGGAATCTGAGGGTTAGAAAGAAACTTAAATGCCATATTTATGATTTTTTATTAGTTCTACAGCAATCTCTTTTAAACTTCACTCATTTCTATGTGTGTGCATGTGTATCCATAATCTTAGATGTGCCCATCCTGATCACTAAGTCACTATTAGTTCTCCATGGAAACAAATAAGTAACCTGTTATTTCATTTTCATCCTTGTTCTTCCACAGTTGATTTTCAACA
The DNA here is from genome assembly GCF_023851605.1 of Tamandua tetradactyla. NCBI lineage: Eukaryota > Metazoa > Chordata > Mammalia > Pilosa > Myrmecophagidae > Tamandua > Tamandua tetradactyla. The sequence continues at coordinate 33,406,087 of NC_135346.1, forward strand.
TGGTAACTGGAATGATCTTAGAAACTTGTCATGTCACTCCTCTGCTTATGTAACTCCTCTGCTCAAGTTTCCAAAGGCTTTTTATTTTGCCATGAGTAAAAGACAAAGTCTTTTTATGATAGTCCCAAGACCTCAAGGATCTGTCCTCTGTCACAATGGTGATCTGATCTGAGCTGTCACTAATCCTACCCTTTCATGTATTCCACCCCAGAATCAAGGGCCTCCTCCTTGTACCTCACACATGCTAGGCTTGTCCCACTTCATGACTTTTCACTGTCAATACCCTTAGTTGGGCATACTCCCACTTATCCACCTGGTTCAGTCCCTCCTCTTCAGGACTTTGCTCGATGTCCTTTTCTCAATGAGGTCATCTTGACTATGCTGTTTAAAATTACAACTCCTCCCCATCACTGTTGATCCCTATTTCTACTCTTTTTCCTCTTCGCTCTTAGATAACATACTATATAACCTATCTATTATTAGTTTTTTTTTTACCAGCCTTCCCCCAGATAGGAGGTACTCTTCATGAAAACAGGACTGTTTGGCTATTTTGTATTGAGAACAAGTTCTCAATAAATATTGGTTGAGTAAATGAATTGACTATTACCTACTTTATACATACTTTCATCATCTTATTATTAGTTTTTTTAAAGTTTGCAAAACATTATTTAGGCCAAATTGTAAACTTCTAGTTAGTCCCAGCTAATGATATAACACCCATTTTGGTATTATCCAATTCATGTTTAGAACTAACATTCTATTGTTTCAAACATACATCTTACAAATTTCTCAGCTTTCATGCAAATTACCTTAAGATCCTTAGTTCTTTGCTGTCCTACAACTCACTCCTTCTGCTCCTTTACCTTCTTAGTTCCTAACATTAACTTTTTAAATTTCATTAATCAGGCATATCTTCCTATCTTTCCTATAGATGTTCAACCCTGTGTTTGCAACTTCCCTTAAATCGCTTTTGAGAAGACTTTTCTTCTCATTCATTTAGCAATACCAGCTTGGCTTGTTGATTAAAACCAGGTCATTAATGGCAGCTAGAGCTATGAGGATGTTAACACTCTAGCCAAAGGCAAATTTCTTTTCCCATAAAGGTTAATCTTAAAGTTTCTAAAAATATGAACTATAGCTTTTTCTTTTTTGTAGAAGTAATGGTACCTGGTAGATTAATTACCTTTTTGTTCCCATTAATTAGTAGCAGACATGTAGGGCCATGGTGCTGAGCCAAGGAAGTGATATTAGCCGTGATTTTGTTGTAGATATGGGAAGGAAAATTGGGTTAATGAGAGGGTGTGAGAAATTGAGTGCCATAGCCCATGATGGATCATGCAAAAAAAGATTAATTAGCTGACAAATAAAAAAATGGGGAGTAACAAAAGCATATTCTGAAAAATCAAAAGGAAATTGAGTACATTTCAAAGCAAGAGATAGAGGATAATTCTCACAAGAGGGTATTCTTTACCTTGGAGAATTCACTCAGTCTCTGACTGCTTTCCTGTCTCAGCTGTTAAGGAATGCCTGGATCCAATATTCAGCAGGTATTTAAACCATCAACCATGTCTATATAGTTTACAATCTCTAAGAATGAGCCTTAGAAGTCTCCATAGCCTGATTCCTACCTCATGCAAAAATTTCACATACAAAACTAATGCCAGTTGGTTCTTTAGTCTCTACTTGGAAACATCCAGTGAAAGGGAGCTATTCTCACATAGGAGGGCTTTGATATGTTTGAAATGTGGTTTCTAAATTCAGAAAGCTTTGCCAGAATTCTGGCTTCCTAGTGGATCAAGCACATTCCCTTGAGTAAATCTCAGGCTGTAAAATAGGGGGAGAGTATTTATACAAGGTAGATATGATGATTAAATGAGGTAAGGCAAATATTCAGAGTGCCCATATTCAGTCCTCTCTAAAAGTATTCAAAAGAAATTTTCAATTTCTACAAGTATTCAACATCATCTTATATTTAAATAGAATCATGAAAGTGTTCTCTACCCTTCAATCCTTAGATGTTTGGAACAGTTCTGTGTATGAATCATCATTGCTCCTAGACTTCTGATGAGAAAACAAAGACCTAACCTTTGTGCTAGTATCTGTGTGCAATGTTCTCTTTCAAATTAGAAGTGAAATTTTGTCTTGATAGCAAGGGTTGCTAGGGAAAGTTGATTTTGAACAAAATATTGTATGCGTCACCCTTTCTCTTGTCCCATTATCTCTATCTATGGAACCTCCATCCTTAGATGTTAAGTAATTGCATGAAATGTCTAAAAATCATGCATCTGCTCAACATAAAAGACTCTGACATCAGTCATATATGGCCTTTCAGTTCCCTCTCTTGGGGGTTGTGCAAGTTTCATTTCACTCTGGGAGCATTAGGACTTTTTCCTCTAAAAGTAATTCTAGGCATCAGACAGCAGGTACAAGTAGGATCTAGGAATATCAAACTTCTTAATATATAGGCAGCTATCACTTTGTACCTACATAGACTGACAATCCTTTTTCTAGGTATCAGTAGGCCAAGGGAAAATTTTGATCATTCAGTAGTTATAACTTTATTAGGGAGGGAGTCCATACTATAAAAATATCAGTGGATTTTCATAGAGAGTGGGACGGTCATAGACTCAAGAACCATTAGAGCTGGGAGGAAATCATTCATTCTTGTCTTTTCATTCACCCATGAGATAGGCTGGGGCTTTAAAAGGAAGTCCAGAGGCTCAGAATTGAAATAAGCAGTGCTCAGTATCAGCGTGAGTGAATGCCAGAACCTATGCTAGAATCCAATAATCAGTCCAGGAGTCAGATACTCAAGATCTGTAACTCAACATCACTCATCACATCAAATCCGGGCGAGAATGCTGCCACTGGGCCACCATCACACTGCCCTGGGCTCTTCTTTTAAAATTACTTTGTCAGGCTTGATTCTTATTTCTCCCAAATTTCACACACAAGTAAAATGTTTTTGTTTTGTATAGATTTTAGAGAACCCATAACTCTGTTCAATACCAAGTGGCTGCCTGGGCTGCACACCAGCCAAGGATGTGTCACTCTCAATATTTGCATGTTGTTCAGGCCACCCTGCTTTCAGCATAAAGCAAAAGGCAGTAGAAACGTGGATACATTTGGAGATTCATTTCACATAATCGAAGAAAAGCTGAATTTAATTACTGTTCTGACAGCTGCGAGGCAATTAATCCTCCTCTTACTCCCCCTTCCTCTGCCACAGCTTTGAGTGTAATTTCTTTCCTTCCCTCCCTCTTGTAGTAATTAGAAACATGCTGCAGGGTGAAAGGGGACCAAGTCCCTTTGATAGCAGAGTCAGCTCATGGTTGAAGGAGGAGGATACCCAAGATAGAAACATCTGTCCTTGGTGCAGAGAAGGGCTGGGTGTGGAGCTGGGCCCAAGGTCTGACTCCATCCCCACTGCCAACCTGCTGTATGACTTGAGCTAGTGACTTGATCACTCTGTGTGTGTTTCCACATCTGGAAGTCAAGGACTCCCAACTTTTCTGTTGTTCAGCATGGAGGAGAAGAGACGATAAAAAGTACTTAGAATAATAAATACATAATAAATGTATTATTTCAGTGTATGAGATGGTAAACTGAAAAATGGCTTCCTTGAAATAAAGCAACTAACTGGTCTTGGAGACCCAAGGCCCAGAAATGTAGACTTCTAAAATAATATATGTAAAATTTTGAAAATGTTTTATACCTTGTTCTTTCTCTGAATATTGTCCCCATCACTCCACAACACCTTCTTAGCTGCACTGACAGGCTTAGCATTGGCTCCAGGGTCTATACACTTCACAGCAATGAAGAGAACTTCAGATACCCCAAGTCAAGGGCAGGAGGCCCAGTGTTCCCTCCTTCTGGGTCCCTCTAAGGTGACAGTGAGCTTTCTGTTGTTTGTCCTAAGTGCCAGACATGCTAGATACTTGTTTTAATCATTTAAAATAAAGGTGAAAGTTTTTGGAATTGGGGCTAGGAGAGACTAATCACCCCCAGGAGAGGTACAGAGGTGAAGATACTTTTCCAAGGTCACCAGGTAGTTCTCAAAATCGGTCTGGAATGCAAATTTTCTAAATCCCAGTAGGGATTTTACATCGGTAATTAAGTTCTGTCATAATTCCTTTCTCCTATTTAAAAATAATTATGGCCCCAAATCTCATTCCATTAACTGAATAACTCTTTCCAGATGTGAACTACTTGTAGAAGCACACAAAAATAAAAATAATTCAGCTTAAATACATCCTTCTTTTCTCCAAGTGCTTTTGATCCATCTGGGTTGAATTTCTTCCCCAAACTAGCGTGCTGCTAATTCTGAAGTTGTCACTTGCTTTCTTGGAAAACATAGGCCAATGGTGTAGAGAGAGAAATTCTCTGCTCATATCTTGTGGTTAAGACTTTGCCCAAGTGCCAGAAGTGACAAGATGTTTGAGAGAGAAAAGATAACACATGAGGAACAAACCACCCCTGTAATTAGAGGTACAGATTACTCTGTTCTCTGCTTTTGTTCTACTGCTGAAGAGCCATATGACTTTTGAAGAGGCCCCTCTCCTCTCTGGACTTAAGGTTCTTCTTTTTGAAATATGGGGACCTGACTAGATCAAAGTGGCAGATGGGAGTCCTGAAGGCTAAATGCCTCTTGCTTTTTTTGACCTGCACAGCATTTTACTAACTGAAGAAATATTACATAGATTCCAGAGTTTTGGCTTCTCTTGGAGTATCTGTGAATTTGGCAAGGGAAGGTCCTCATTCCTGAATGTGAACAACTGGCTGGTTCTGAGTTGTGGCTGTCCTCTCGAGACAAAGCATCACTCCTCAGTTGAATAAGGTTCCCACAAACAAAAAAGTTCACTCATATGTGTGTTATCTGTCTGGTCCTTCATTGAGAGTTCCTAGGATTAGATGATTCTAAGTTTCTCTTCAACTCTGAATCCACTATTTGATGACATGTTTGTCCATGGTTATAAAGTCTTCTATCTTAAAGCCTAACAGAGAGCATGAGGCTAACTGCATACCTGTGGTAACCCTTACTCTGCCTCTCATTGTATCTCGGAGGATTTTACTTCTGTTATGGATCCTCACACCATATTGGAGTTGATTACCCTCAGGTATTATCCACAATTATCTGGACATAACACACTTTGAACTAAGACCTTTTTGTCTGAGGGTCATTGAAGACAGGTCTACTAAAGGTAATATAATAATAGTCTAATATTATTAAAGCAACAACAATAATAATGTTTTTCAATATTGTTAACTACTAATAGGTACTGAACCTGATTACGGGTCAGTCACCTTAAGTGTAGCATCGGCTTTAGGATTACAGACATCTTTGTGTTCCCCTCCCTGATGAACATCTAAACATGTTCCCATGATGTGCCAAAGGAGGGCAAGACTGTGATGCTTTGGAATGCTCTAAACCTTCCAGAAGAACACAGAAGTACAATGTGAAATGAAAGTCACAGTTCTGTTTGTTCTGCGACAATGTGAAAATCACATTTTTTTCTCTAGATAAGACTCAGAGTCAGAGGTACAAGGAGCAGCAATTTAATGAAACAATCCACTGTTGCCACCTCTGGGTTACTCTCTCCTTTGCCTACCTGAAATACTCCTGCCAGCTGCCTGGCTAGGTATTTCACTTTTCAATCCTTTACATCTCACTGCAAACCTACAAATTAATCTTATCTCCATTTCATGGTGGAGGATATAGAGACTCAGAGAGGTTAAGTGGCTTGCACAGACATAGAGCTAGAATTTGGACCCTTACATTGGAGCTTAAAGTCCATGCTTTTGACCACAACCCCTTCTGCCACCTCTGGAAACAAACGGGTTGACTTCATGGTCTTTTGGAGCCCTTCTGACGCAGACTTTCTGTAACTTAAAGTGGCAGAATGGTGTAGCTGTGAGAGCATACCTCCTTACCTTATTTACCTGAACAGGAAGAAAAATTCACTATAAATCTGGCATTCTTTGCACTCAGTAAACTTAAGCCATTGTCATTAACACATATATCCCCAGCACTCACAAAACAGTGCGCACCATGAGACCAAATCTAATTTTACCCATTTGATATTCGCAGAGAAATTCTTGGCACCTAGCAGGTAATCAATAAAGATTTTTGAATAAATTACATATCTATGGTGAATAATGAGTGACTTGATAGCATGGAAGATTGTATGAATCTAAAAGGAGGAATGCGTGTCTCTGAGATTTTTACTTTGTCAGAAAGCTTGCTACTGCAAGTTGGGGCAATAGCCATGTGACTAGAAAAAGAATGGCCTCATAAATCAGCACCATCAATCAACCCCAACTGTCCTGTGTTGGACCTCACTTTGGAGGCATCCTGGGGAAGGAAGCCTGTAGCCAACTCTATCCTGTGGCCTCTTTTGACCACGAGGGGGCAGTGAATGTTTACTCAAGAACAGGAGCTGAGTTTGTTCTGAACAGTACCATATGACAGTCTTTGTGTGGTCTTATTTCTCAGAGATATCTTCATAGTGCTTCAAAGAGTGGGATGAGGCTCTTTTCTTACTACCTGCGCAGCAAACAAATTGTGTTGTTCTTACTGCCGAATGTTTAAATTTCGAGACAAGAACCCGACTTAATTTGTTAATAGGGCTGACACGGATCTAACACCAGGTGGAAGCGAGGCAGTGGATGACATGAACCACATGCCTTACCTATTTTTAAGTTGGCTTTTAGGTCTTACTGGGGTGAGATCCATCTATCATATGAAAGGTTTACCCAGACTTTATTTTATTGCTAGCCCATTAACAGTATCCAATTTCAGGAGTTACATTTCTGTTATTATTCAAATAGAAAATAGAAGTCTGGAATATCAGGAGTAGGAAGGGGACTTCCTCTGTATTTTATATCCCTGTTTTTGTGGCAGCTCTTTTAGCAACAGATCTCAAAATGCTTAGTTGTGGTCTGCGTGCTCTGTCATGGCTCATTTCACGGACTTTCAAGACATGATGGATGAGAAGCCAGCTTCCTTGCTGGTGAAGAGTTGGTTGCCCATTTTAGAATTGACATTTCAACTTCAAATTATTTACATTCCTTTCAAAAGAGAATGATTTCACCCGGGTGCCAGAATGTTTTGGGAATTTACGTTCACAGGCAGGTGGTATTCAGCATTAACTTTGGGATGAGATAATTAGGACCAAGACCTCACTTGCACTTTGTGGTATGATTGCTCTCTGTGGCATCATTCAGTTTGTCTTTTCTTGAGCATAGTTAGTTTGTCTTTTCTATTCTCCCTGCATAAGAGTCTTTCTGAATTTTCCTTATTTTACCTGCATTTTTTTTTAACTGCTATGTTCCAATTGTTTATTGGCTTTCTGAAAATTAAATCATATGGGGTCAGTCAAAGCTACCATTTTGTGCAGTTCCAGGGGCACCATTTATATCAACTTCTATGTAAACTGCATCCCTTGAAGCATAGCTACAACTGGAGATGAATACTATCTCCGAAGGTGGTCTGACGAGGAAGGGGGCCCTGGTTCAGATGTTATTCTGTTAGACCTGGGCAAATGGATCTCAAATAGGGAATCAGATATGTTTTTTTGTTTTTTGTTTTTTGTTTCAGAAATGTTCAGTTTTGACAAGCTTTCTAGATGATTTTGATGGAGGTGGTTAATGGCCCATTCTTTAGGAAATGGTCTTTGCCCTGGAGCATCTCTTTGAACAAGTCAGGGTGACAAAGGTGGTAGATGGGACTGAAGTAGGCTGGTAATTATTTAGTACCAGTTCTTCCTCAGGCACTAAGTGTAGTCCTGTTAATTTCAACTTGAATGACTAGCATTCAGTATATGTCTATTCAACCTATAGAAAAGGCACTAATGCCCCACTCATGAAATAACTGTTCCGATCTAGTAGTCTTATGCTTTAAAAATGACAATAATAACAGTCATTCCAGTATCAAAACATGAATCTGAACAGCCAAGGATGCTATCAGTCTCTAGAGAATATGTGACCATCTTCTGGTGAATTTTAGTTTTCAGGTTCAATTTTTACATGACTGACTAGATTATTAAAGTGAAGCCAGAAAGATAAATTTCTATGTGGAATTTCTTGATTTAAAAATGTGGGCTACAAATGAAATTTATTAAAAGGGCAATGTAGGCTAAATAAAATACCTCTGTGGCTCAGATTCAGATCATGGTTTAATCGTTTAGTGGTTGTTGTTACAAAATTTAAGAGCCCTTTGATGAGGGTGAAATAGTAGAAAGGATACAAGATATGTGGTCAGGAGACGTTTTAATCTCAGTTCTACAATACACTAACTATGAGGATTTCAGTAGTTCACCTTACCTCTCTGAGAATCAACGTTTTTAGGCTAATAGTACCTTCTTCATGGGATTATTCCTATTATGACATGAAATGCTATGTGTCAGCATTTCAATAATTCACAGTTATGCAAACTTCAGTAATTCACAAGCACCCTTCAGCATTTTTTGCCATATTCAGGTAATGCCACTGCTATTATTTATGTAATATTTTTGTCTTACTTTTTATAAAATTTAAAATAAAAGAGCAGATGAATGGGTACAATAGCTCCAAAAGTAACTTGACAGTAAATGTTGGCCATTATTTTTAATGAGGCAAAATGGATTCTGTATTTATGAAGTAGTTATTTAAACTAGGAGCTCTTTGTTTTACTCTCTTTCATCTTCACATTGGGACTTGTAATTCATCTTCTGCCTTCTTTAATAAATATCAAGATAGGATCTATAAGACCCAGTACCCTAGTATGTATTTAATATTGTGGCTCTCATTTAATTATTTATTTGTAATTAATAAACCTTTCAATTTTTAAAATCTCATTTAGTGTTAGAGCAATGAATATCAATATCTTTAAGTGGGCATTTGTATGACAAGTTTGATGGGTCTTTAAGTTATCTAGGCTAAGGTTAAATGGTGAGGGAGATAGATACTTTATTTCAGTTCCTAAGCCTGACTCAGTAGTTATGTATCCAACAAGATTTAACTGAACATGTAAAATGAGCACCAGAAATCCAGCAGAGAATAAAGCAACATGTTTGTACTTAAGATGCTTCAGTTTGTTAGGGGGAAACAAGTAATTGAAAATAATACATTTACTTTATCAAAATGGTGATAAATCCTATGGGGGAAAAGAAAAGTAGGGAGAGATGGTGATGGCGGGGTTAGTTTTTCAGAGGTATTCATCTGAGAGTAACTCTTAGTAAGTTATTTTATTAGAGCCCAGATAAGGCAAGGAGGTGATACATGATGCTTCCTTGGTGATGAAAGGTTCAGCAAAGAAAGAGTAGGTACAAATACCTAGAGGAGAGTTCTTAGTATGTTTGTGAAACAGCAAAGAAGGCAACATAGCTGGAGAAGCGAAAGGAAGAAGGGAAGGGGCACAAAATGGGGTCAGAATGCATAGGGACAAATAGGCTACTTAAGATTTTAGGCTTTTTTACTCTGATTGGGAAGCCTTTAAGGATCTGAGCAACGTGATCTGATATTTTGAGCCCTCTGCCCAGCTATTGTGTGGAAAAATGACTGTAAGAGAGAATAAGAGTGGTAAAAGGACACTAGTTAGGAGAGTGTTTCTATGGTCCAGTGAGAAACTATGAAGGTTTGGACAGAAGTGATAGAAATGGAGTTATGTAATATGGTCAGGTCCTGGACATATTTTGAAAGAAGAACCAATAGCATTTGGTGAAGAAATGAATGTGGGAGATGAAAGAAAATGAAGAGTCAAAGGTAATTCCAAGATTTCCAGGAACAGGAAAAATAATAGGAAGAAAATTTTTGATTTACTGAAATTGTAATGTGCTTTTTCTTGTACACAGGAGTGCTGTCATAAGGCACCCTGATTTAAATTACTTTCCTAAATAGCAGGGATCATTTAAACTTCATGCCTCCTTATGCAAATGCATATGCTTTTAGCCAGTGACTGCATTTGTTCCTATGGATAGACCATGAATTCAAAAGTTCAAAATAAACAAGAGATAATGCCAGCTCTTCACCATTGTTCTCTTCTTGGCTTTCAGATGAAATAATGTATAACCTGTGTCTGCAAAGAAGAGCATTTCCCAAAAAGCTTGAATATCAAGTAAAAGAATTCCTCACAAATACAGTTACGTCTGCTTTTCTTGCCCACTTTTCATTCCATAAACGTAATTATCCAATATTTTTGTGCATAACTCCCGGATATCAGTCTGGACTGCCTCCACATTTTCTTCTTCTAAATAGTATTTATCTCCTTTTAAATATCATTAAAACTTTTGCTAATAGCTTGCCATTTATCTTGTTCTCTTCCACAGTTGAGGAAACTGAGGTTGAGAGAGCTTTAAGTGAATTAATGAAGCCCACAAATCTCAAAAGTGGTTGGGCTTAGATTTGAACCCAGAATGCCTGATGACTAGTGCTAGGTCATGTTTGCTATACTCTATTACTCCACTGTTACACCTTTGCTGTGTCACATTAGCAATAATCATTTACTCCAACTCTCCTATCTCTCTCCATTAAATGCTATTTTAAAGAAAAAGTGGTTTCCAGAGTTTGAGACTTGCCATTATTATGTAGGCTTCCTTGAATGCTTCAATGTTTCTATGAGTTTTATTACTTCCTGAAACAGGTAATATTATTACCGGCCTGCCTAAAAAATATCATCTCCCTTGTTGAGCCTTCTTCGACTATACCTATCAGAATTTCTCCTTCCTTCCTCTTTCTTCCCTAGCCACCCTAACCATTTCTGCTTACATACAAGAGTCTACCTCTAGTAGGAGTGATAGTACTATATGAGCAGTGATATAAGAGTGATAGTACTATATGAGTAATAGCAGTGCAGGTATAATAAATAGTACATAGGACTTTGGAACTGTGGTTTAAGTGTCTCTCTCCTATTAGATATGAGCTCCTTGAAGCTGAGAACATCTTTCCCTTCTATAATGCTCGGCACTATCACTAAATATCTATAATTACGTAAGAATAAGAGTATGGTACACTTCTTCGATAGATGTAGCATTAGGCTGGCTACAAAGTGAGCATTAAATATATTTTGAATGAACAAAAGGAAAATAGGGAGTTTCTATTTTTCAGATTTCTTTCTAAAGAAAAGAAAAAACTTGGATGGTCAGCAGTCAGCTTCTCTGGTCTTTGCAGCCTCAGGAGCTCCCCCTTATACAGGTTTATATTTTTGTCAAATGAGTTTCTCTAGGATGCACACAGGACTTGCTGAGGTTCAGCTTTCTCTTTGATGCAGCAAAGGTCAAGTCAGCAGGGAGACTCCTCCACCTACCCCCAGCCTCCTCCAAACTTCATGCATTGTTTATTTGCCTTCCACTGGACAGCCAACCCAGCATTGAGCTTACATAAAAATTCAACCCTCTGGCATCTGATGAATAAAATAACTCCTTGGCTAGAATATGCTGGTGGCAGAGGAAGGACTCAAAAGACATCCAGCTGTCCATGTACTCTGATTTCCTCTTGTGGGACACTGTTCCGTTTCAGTGCCTGTCAGTAATTTGCTCACCTGGTGGGTCTTTGCAGTGGGAGGCACCAGGGTAGGATAACAAGAGTTACCAGTGTTGGGTATCGAAGACGTGGCCTAATATTTATTGTCTCTAGAGCCTCTCTGAATGTTTCTGCTTCTTCAAAATAGGAGTACAATCACTTCCATAAATTCCCCTAATTTTTTTCTGGAATCCAATGAGAGAGGGTATGTGAAAACGATGTGGAAAGTGTTCTCTAAATGCCATATAACTTTATTCACAAAAGAACCTTGAAATGATCTCTTTTTAGCAAGGTGATCAAGAGTCAAGTAAAGTGGAAAATGGGGCATGGTTAAGGAAATGGAGGATTCAATAGGTACAAAACACTTAACACAGTTTCTGGTTCCTGACACATGCTCCAAACCACTGAAGTAGTTACTGCTGTTTTGTTTTTGTTGTTGCTATCACCTAATTTCTTGGCTTTACTTATCTCTATTGTGTCAATAATCTCATGAAGTTAACCATTATTATTCTATCCCAGAGTTTATTAAATGCTAGATACTATGATAAGTTCTTTGGATTTATTTTTCTCATTTAGTGCTTATAAACCCCTTATTATTTTCATCTTATGGTAACATAGTTTCTCAGGAGTTTTCTGAGGAGTGGCACTGAGATTTGAACCCAAGACCCATACCAGAGACCTTATGTTTCCAGGCCATGAATAATTGGCCATTGATGCCATATCTCTCTGCCAAAAGAAAATATAGTGGCGTTGTTTGGCTAAAAAACACACTATTATTTTATATTAACATTATGCCTTTTGATCTGTGAGGTAGAGAAGATATATTTTATTAACTTCACATTGTATATGAGGAAACAGAGGACTAAAGATGACTTAATCATAGACTCTGAATTATTTTATGGAATTCTAGGATTCTTGGAGTTCATCTGGTTTCAGACTATCCTTTTAAAAATATTTTTGCAGGGAGAAGGCATTTATTTATTATTTATTCAACATCCTTTAATAAACTGGTAATAGCATCAAGGCTAAAACATATTTCTTTCTTAACAAATCATGCACATTCATGCATAAGTTTATTATACTTGGGGCATTATCTATAATTACATATCAGATGGCATTAACTGAGCTACACAATTTTGGAATGATAAAAGAGTTTCGAATCCACTTTAACTTCGAATGCAAATATGGTGGCTAATAAGTTACTAGAGTGAATCTTTGTTATTCCACTATAAGCTACTTTCAGTTATATTCAAGGAAGATACTTGAGGATTTACTAAAAATGAGATACTTCCTCATTAACATCTTGAATGAGCACTACAATGCAAAAGGACCTTTGTGCGAAAGTACTTGAAGCACATGATTTGTAGAGGCCAGCTGGGAAACTGATTCCTTTCATAAAGCTGTACACTAGAGGGAGATACAGTACTACTGACCTCATTGGGTCTGACATTCTTGGGAGTGACTAGGAATGCTAAACCTTTATGATCTGACAAATGGGATACCAACTTTGTATCTATAGTATAGAAACGATGGTTTCTAAGATTAGTTTTCTCCCTTTTCAGGACAATCAGGTTTCAGCAGAGTGTTTATTCTCACCAAAATCCTAACAACAATTATTTCATCATCTAAAATCTTAGACATTGCCAATGATAGATTTGAATTTGTACTCTTTTTCTTTTTTCCCTTTCTGCAATGACTTTTTAATCATGATAATGAAAAAAAAAATAAAGCCACAAAAAAACACCAGTAATAATGAATCATAAAAAAATTCTCAGTCAACACTAGACAAAACTTGATGCCATGTTTGAGGCTCTCTTGAGATTTGGCAGAAATTATTTTTTTGTCATTGACTTATGTGCTTCATCAAAGTGCTTGCTATAAAGCTTGGTGATGGCTTAGAGAGAAATCTAATGCACATGAAATGTGGACACTGTCTGAAAATGCCACTGTTTCTCATAGAGAAAGAGGAAAATATACTCAGGATTATGACAAATGCTAGACAAAAGATGGGTAATAGTACTTTTGGATAGAACCTTTATGTAGCTTATTGTGGATGAATAAGATGAGCTGTCCGTGGTTCTGGACAAAACCCAAGACTGTGTAAAGCCATCTGGGATATTTAGGCCTTCACAATAGGGGCAATCAAATTTCCTCCAAGAGGACTGATTGCTAGCCTTGTTAACAGGGAGAAGTTAGTGATCAGTGTGTTTAATCACAGCCTGACAAAAACTTCTAGTAAATAAGGACCTAAGGAAGGAAAAAACATTTTAAAGATGAATCAGTGTTCTATACAGCTTGAGCAGTTTGTAGTTTGCGTCCTCCTTCCTAATCTTCCAACACAAGCAGCTGTTTTCCTCCTTCCTAATCTTCCAACACAAGCAGACTTTCTCCTATCTAATGTTCATCTTTGTTCCGTAATAAATTTCTATGGATAATGGATGCTAAAATTTTTTAGGACACAGTGAGTGATATGGACTTCATGGAATATATGAGTAGGAAGATATAATAGTGGAGGTGACTCTGGCTCTCTTAAGTTGGTGACTAAAAGTCCATTATTATCAGTCTCTCCTTTGGGGTCGATACAGAAGTATACCAGGCACTTTTATAAATTAAGCTACAGATAAAGTACATTAAGGCACATTTCATGATATCAGGAAGATTAAAGGATAAGGAGCAACAAGTGCCCTGTTACTTAATAGACCTTATCAGCAAGATTGAATAGGCTAATCTCTCATCCAAAGGTACAGATATACCAAAGGTACAGTTATAGGAATGTACCTAAAAGGGGAGAGATTGTATCTTTGGGGAGGAAAAGTAACAAGGTCACATATGGAAGATGTAAAGTAGATGAAATTTAAGCCATCAGTTATGGATAAAGGTCAAGTATCATTTTGCCCCCATTTAACAATCTTATATCTTTAAAATATTTGATAATCGGTATGGTATAATGTCTTCAATGATTAAACCAAGCAATCTAAACTGGTGGCTTCAAATGTTTATAATTAGTACAGGTGTTTTTTCCTGATCATTTAAAAACCTCATAGGTTATAAATGGCAATATAACTAGATTATGTTTTGCTTGATGGCAGGACAAGCTGATTATTATTCATTTTTTGTATTCCCATCAAGAATTATGATGATTTATTAATGTGCAGATATTTGAAATTGTGGCCCTTGTCCTAAATAGTAGTGCATTTATCATATTTCTTCTGGGGACAGGGATAATGGGGACAGAATGGGAATGGGATGATTTTTGGAAAACAGAGAGGATGCACTAAAAGAAAATAAATGGCTATAGCAGGAAAATTATGACACCCCTTCCTATAGAAGTCATCAGATCCTCTTTTATTTTATAGATAGTAAAGTTGCAGCTCAGCAATATATTCAGAGGCACACGGTTTGCCCATGGCCAAACTCAGAGCTTGATCAATATATTCTCCTCCTATTGCCTTGCTTATACTATGATAGAAGTTGTATTCAAAGAGAAATGTTTAAATTTAAAAGTTCACCTAGAGGACTCTCAAGTCAACAGGCCAAAAGCCATTGATCTTGAGACTTGCTCTTGTGAAGCTGATTTCTGTAGCAGATAAGTTATATATAAAAGAGTTACTTCCAGAAAACCTCTTTTGTTGCTCAGACGCGACTTCTCTCTCTCTCTCTCTCAGCCCAACTATGCAAGGAAAATCATTACCCTTCCCCCTACATGGGATGTGACATCCAGAGGTGAATGTCTCCCTGGCAGCATGGGACGTCCTGGGGATGTGCCTGGTTCTGGCATCATGGGATTGACTATGCCTTCCTGACCAAAAGGGGGAAAAGAAATGAAACAAAGTAAAGTTATCAGTGGCTAAGAGAGTTCAAGTAGAGTCAAGTGGCTATTCTGGAGGCTCCACTTATGCAAGCTGCAGCTAGATGTTGCTAATTACCATGGTTTGCCAACCCCCAACCAAAACCATTCCTATTCCTGCTAACTCTAAAGAACACTTAGGGTTCTATCCGAGATTCTACAAAAGTTTCACACACTAAGATTACTCAGAAACCTACACCTTCAGATGATTCCTAGGCCAGATATGTCCCAAAACCTAGTGGGGCCAGCATCTCCAAGAACATCAACTAGTTCCATCCCCCTGTCCCATATTGTTGACATGCCTTTCCAATGTGAAAAAGTTAGAACTGGGATAACCCAAATATCCATAAAGATCGGGAGAAGGATCAAAGGAGAAGAAGGAATTATAACAGAGAAGATAGGATTTAACAAATAAGTATGACTGCTGAATCTTTATAATGATATTTCTTTTAGTACAATGTCTTGGAGCAGCTAGAAGAAAAAAACCTGAAATTGGAGAACTGTAACCCATACCAAACTCTGAAATCTGTTCTATAACTACTTGTTAAAATGTATTTCAAAATCTATTTCTTTTTTTGTATATGTTATATTTCACAATAAAAAAATATTAAAAAAATTTACCTAGAGCTAATCCTGACAGGATCAGCCTATAGTAGAATCTCAGTCTCAGGGTCAGAACCGATACTGATGTTGAGGGTGGTGGTAATTTCAACTAAATAAAGGCATAGAAAATTATGATCTGAGGCAGTAAATGACCTTATTGATTAAAAGACATTATGTACAGGCTGGTATAGAAGCAAGCTTACCATTATTTATTGAGTGAACACTAGGAAGTCTATTTCAATTGTTTTTCTCTGATACCACATATTGAAATATATTACATACTAGTATCACTTTATTATTTTGTACAAATTCAGAGAAAATTATTGTCAATAACTCCCTGTCAATATTGCTGTATCCTCCAACCAGCAATGTCTTTATTGTTTATCCTTTTTACAGCAGAGATTTATAATGTTTAAGACCATTTAGGTATAGGGGAAAATGTTGGTATTAGAGATGATTCATTGAGTAAATTGACAGAAATTTATTGTGACTGAAGGTCACTATGCTGACATCAATTCTCTCAAACAAAATTGCTTTATCAAAATACAAATAAGTGAAGAAAAATTCTGTATTTTCTTTCCCTGGAAGAAATCGTTCTTGGGAAAGTAAATAGAGAGCTGGATATTTCTGAAAGTAATTATTCCTCTAGGAAATTCAACTTTGAATAGCTAAATGAGCTATGAAAAGAAAAATGCCAATGAAGAGAATCTGATATTATGACTATAAATAAGACCTTGTTCCTTATGATGCTGTTACATTCAGAGTAGACTAAAGCATGCACCGCTTGAGTTTAATTAAGTCTTGCTTGTATTTGTATACTATTTTAAATCAGAGGTTCTCAAACTTTAGTATATATCAAAATGACTGTGCGGGCTTGTTAAAATGCATATTGCAGGGCATCACTCCAAGGTTTCTGGTTCAGAGAATCTGAGATGGGGCCTGGGAATTTACATTACAAATAAATTCCTAGGTGGTGCTGATGCTGCTGACCCAGGGACCATACTTTGAGAAAATGCTTTACACTATACTTTAAAAAGTTTTCACACATTAAGCATCATGTTCACGTCAGGTAAACTTCATGAAGTAGGAACAGCTAGCATAATCGCTGAAAGCATTGGGAACTGACAATTTGATGAGCCAGGCTCTCTGTCTTGGAGATTGCCCTTATGAAACTTATTCTGGCAAAGAAGAAGCTAAGTCTAGTTAAGATTATGCCTAAGAGAAACCCCCAGGGAACCTCTTTTGTTGCTCAGATGTAGCCTCTCTTTTAAACCAGCTCTCTAGGTGAACTCACTGCCCTCCCCTTTATGTGGGACATGACTCCCAGGAGTGTGAATCTCCCTGGCAATGTGGGACCTGACCCCAAGGGATGAGCCTGGCTCTGGCATCATGGGATTGAGAAAACATTTTTGATCGAAAAGGGGAAGAGAAATGAAGCAAAGTAAAGATTCAGTGCTAAGAGATTTCAAATACAGTCGAGAGGTCATTCTAGAGGGTTATTCTTATGCAGTATATAGATATCCCTTTACAGTTTTTGGTGTATTGGAGTAGCTAGAAGGAAATACCTAAAACTGTTGAACTATAATCCAGTAGCTTTGATTCTTGAAGATGATTGTATAACTATATAGGTTTTACAGTGTGACCATGTGATTGTGGAAAACTTGTGACTGACACTCCCTTTATCCAGCATATGGGCAGATAAGTAAGAAAACAAAAACAAAAAGTAAATAATGGGGTGGGGTACAAGGGGGTATGGGATATTTTGCATGTTCTTTTTAAATTTTATTCTTAGTTTTACTGTTTTTGGAGTAACGAAAATATTCAAAAATTGATTACAATGAGGTATGCACAGCTATATGATGATATTATGAACCATTGATTGTACACTTTGGATGATTATATGGTATGTGAATATATAATTTATTTCAATAAAATTGCATTAAAAATGGCTGAAGTTAATTTGCTGAAGTTTCTATGGTAAATCATTTATAAAGTGTATACTGAAATCCAGTATTGGCTTTAATCCAGTGTTAGCTTTAATCATGTACAGTCTCTTTTAAATAAGGTTCATATGATAAGGCTAAAAAACAGAATATGAGATGCTGTGTATTGGCAGTTAGATAGAAAACAAATTAAGTTCAAACTCTTCCCTGCCATTTGATGTTTCTGTGAACTGTGTCCTCACTCTAAGTTTACATTCTTGTTTCTTAATTCTCTCCTAACAAGTCAGACTTTCCTCAGATGAGTCAGGTGAATTTCTCCCTTTTAATAGGGAGATGCCCAAGCTATTGCCTCCATCTCTCCTCACTAAAATTGTTTCTCGATGTTCAGTTAATATGCCATCTCTTCCACAGAACTTTCCGTGTTTCTATTTTCTGGCTTTTCCCCCAGCCAGAAGTGTGTTCTCCTTCCTCTTCATATAGTAAGTGCTATGTAATATTTGATAAATAATTGAACAAAAGCATAGCATTGTTTGTGGGGTAGATAGAAGGGTTTATTTGTTTCAAAGGGAAGGACAGACAACTGGGAGAGGCTAATGGTAGGTTTCCATATTTAGGAAACTTTTGCTTGTCTTTTGTCTTCTATTTTTCAGTTTAATTTTTAAATTAACATCAATAAAATTAATGTTTTATGTGTTTACAGTTCTATGAATTTTAACAAATCAATAGCTTACTGTAACTACTACCACAAAAATTCTCTCTTATCATCCCTTTATATTCACACCTTCACCATATCCCTAGCCTCTGACAACCACTGTTTTGTTCTGTCACTGTAGTTTCATCATTTTCAGAATGACATATAAATGGAATGATACAGTATGTCGAGCTTTGGGACTGTCCCCTTCACTGAGCATAATGCCTTTGAGAGTCATCCAAGTTGTTGCATATATAAACAGTTTGTTGTTTGTTTTGTATTTTGTTTATTTAAGTATTTCACTGTTTAGATGAAATACAGTTTACCTGCTCACTTACTGAAGGACATTTGGGTCCTTTCCACTTTTAAGTCATTGTGCACATAGCTGCTATAAACATTATCCTTCAGGTTTTGGTGTGAACGTAAGTTTTCATTTCTCTAGGGAAAATATCCAGGAGTGGAATTGCTGGTGCATATGGTGAGTATATGTTTAACTTCATAAGAAACTGTCAAATTCTTTTCCAGAGTGGCTGTACCCTTTTCCCTTCAATCCTCAAAGCATAAGGATTGCCATTGCTCCATGTCCTCAGTAGCACATGTTGATGTCAGATTTTTCTATTTTAAATATTCTAATAGGCATAAAGTGGTATCTCATTTCCATAATGGACAATAATCGTTTCATGTGCATATTTGCCATCCGTGCTTCCTCTCTTGTGAAGTATCCATTCAGGCCTTTTGCCCATTTTTAAATTGGGTTGTTTCGTTTCTTACTGTTGACTTGAGAGAATTTGTTGTATATTCTGTTTTCAAGAACCTTGTTAGACATACAGGCTGCAAATATTTGTCCCCAGTCTTTTACTTTCCATAAAATGAGTAGAAAAATGTTCTCGTCTTCAGTTTTCTGGAACTATTATGCATAATTGATATTATTTCTTCTCTTGCTTTTTGGTGGAATTCACCGATGAAACCATTTGGATCTGGGAATTTATTTTCTAAAGACTTTTTTCACTTGAATTAAATTTCCTTGATACTACAGAACCATCCAGACTATCTATTTCATCTGTTTGGTTAGTGGTGTTTTAGAGAAATTGGTTAATTTCATCTAAGTTATCAAAGTTATGTGTGTAGAATTCTTTGTAGTGTTTTGTTATTTTAGTGTTTGCAGGGTCTGTACTGACATCCTGCTGTGGAAGTTTGCCTCTTTTTGTCTTTTCAGTCTTGTCAGAGGTTGATCAATTTTGAAGATTCTTTAAAAGAGCTAGATGTTATGTAATTGACTTTTTTTTCTCTTTTCTATTTCATGGACCTCTGCTCTTATTTTTATTATTTCTCTTTCTGCTTTCTTTGGGCTTGGTCTGCTCTCCTCTTTCTTGTTGTTGCTTTTTAAAGCAGAACTATAGACTATTGATATGAGAACTTTTGCCTCTTCTAATATAAATATTTAATGCTGTGCATTTAATGCTTAATATTGATTTACCAGAATCCCACACATTTTGATATGTTATATTCTCATTTTTGTTATAATTCATAATATTATCTAATTTCCTTGGATATTTCTTTGGCCCATGGATTATTTACAGTTTGTTATTGAATTTACAAGTGTTTGCATATTTTTCTACTATCTTTCTGTTACATAATTCAAATTTACTTCCATTTTGGTCACAGAAAATACTTTCTATGATTTAAATTATTTTCAACTTGTTAAGAATTGTTTTGTAATCCAATATATGATCTATCTTGGTGAGTTTTCTTATTCTCAAATTGTAAGTTAGATGCTATTGTTTGATGGTATTCCCCAGTTTCTCTATTTTTTTTTTTTTTTTTGCTAATTGATTTTCTTGTTTACTAGTTCTGTCTATTACTGGGAGAGGAGTGTTGAATTCTCCAGCATTAATTGTGGATTTGTCTATTCTTTCAGTTATGTCAGCTTTTACTCCATAATTTTTTTTTTCCCCACATGGGCAGGCACTGGGAATCGAACCCGGTCTCTGGCATGGCAGGTGAGAACTCTGCCTGCTGAGCCACTGTGGCCCACCCTGCTCCATGATTTTTGCAGCTCATCTTGTTGGTTTGCTTTGTTATCATTATGTAATGTCCCTCTTCATCTCTGAACATTTTCTTTACTCTGCAGTTGACTTTTTCTGATATTAATGTAGCCATGCCAGGCTGCTTTTAATTAATGTTTGTGTGACATATTTATTCTTATCCTTTTAATTTTTACCTACCTATTCAGTAATATTAGAAGTGAGGGTTTTTTGTAGACAGAGTATAGTTGGTTCATTTTATCCATTCTGACAATCTCTGATTTTTCAATTGATATGATTAGACCATTTGGATTTATTATAATTATTGATACGTGTGGCCTTAGGTGCGCCATTTGTTTTTTATTTCCCTGTTCTCTCTCTTCAGCTTTCTTTGGGGTTATATGAACACTTTATAATATTCCATTTTAATTTGACTTAATTTCTGTAGCTTTCACTATAACTGATTTTATGATTTTGATAGTGGTTTCTCTAGGGATTACAATTTACATAGTTAGCTTCTATGTCTAATTATAATCAATATTCTACCCCTTCAACTATAATATTCAAACTTTCCTACTGTATGGTTTTCTTTGTTGTACTACTTTTATGCTATTGTTTTCTTTTATGTTAGGTATGCATTCCTTGAAACCCCATCACAATGTTATAATTTTACTTTCAAGTGCCAAACTTACTTTGAAAAAACTCAGTAGTGTTTTGTGCTGCTCATTGGTATTGCTCTTTATTCTTTTCTGATGTTCCAAGTTTTCTTCTTGTATAATTTCCCTTCTGTCTGATGATCTTCCTTTAGCATGTTTTTGGGAGTGAAGAAAGTTTCTTAATTTTCCTCCATCTGAAAATGTCTTTGTTTTCACTCCTGAAGGATATTGCAACCAAATATAGAATTCTTGTTTGTCAGTTTTCTTTCAACATTAGAAAAGAAGCTGTTTTGCTTCCTTGTGCACTCTATGTTTTCTTATGAAAAATGCACAGCCATTTGAATTGTTGTTCAGCAATAAGCAATGCACCCTTCTTCCCTGGTTGCCTTCTGTGCCTTTATGTTATTTTTTAGAAGTTTAATTATGATGTATTTTGGCATGAATGTCTTTGCATTTATCCTCATTTGGAGTTTCTGAGATTTTCGAATTTGTAGGTTATATTTTCTCCTAAACTTAGGAAATTTTCAGCCATTAATTCTTCAATTATTTTCTTTTTCTGTTTCATTGGGCTTTTAATGATAAAATGATAGAGCATCATTTGGACTTGCTCCTTTTTTTTCAATAATTTTTCTCTGTTTTTCAGATTGGATAATTTTTATTGAGCTATCTTTGCATTCATTGACTATTCTGTCATCTGTGCTCTCATATTTGCCCATTTAGTGGCTTGTTTTATTTCAGCATTTTCATTTTTAAAGTTTCCTTGTTTGTTTTTTTTTTTACATCTATTTCTTTGAGACTTTTTAGCTTTTCAATCATTTCAAGAGTTTCCACACTAGGAGAAATTTTATAGTAGCTCCTTTAAAATCTTTATCAGATAATTTGAATATCTGTGCCATCTCAGATTGGTGTCTCTTAATTGTCTTTTTTTCCATGTGAATTGAGATTTTCCTGATTCTTCAAATGCTGTGGAATTTTGGATTATGTCCTGGACTTTTTTGAATATTTTATTATGAATTATATTTTTTGTTTAAATCTTATAGGGAATGTCAATGTTATTTTTATTTTTTTTTTGGGCATGTATTCAACTTCATTGGGTTCAGCTCATAAATTCTAACTAGCCTTATATGAATTGTGGTTCTAGTATTGGTTCTGTTGTCCAAGTCTTTTATTGTTCTATTTGGTTCTGTCCATCATGTTTGTCACTGAGTGGCCAGTCTGGGACTTGGACAGTGGCTTATCCCATACTTTAGTTTTCAAAATCTATATATGCTCTTTAAGGTCAGATTCATACATGTGCAGCTTAAGGTTGGGATTAGGAATTCATAAACAACTTTAAGGAGTCTATTTATTGAGGTCCTCTTTTGCTGTGATATCGCCGGTATTTTCTCACTTCCTGGGGCTTCCTTTTCAATCACCTGGATAAAAAACAGAGGCATTAGTTATCCTACTCTCATATATGTTGCCTGAAAAAGTACCACCAAGTTTAGGACCAAGCAGCAGAACAGAGAGTGAAAAAAATCAATCTCAGAACCACAGTTCTCTAATGAGAGAGGAAGGTTCCTCTTCCTCTGAGTTTTGGCTCCTGTAGTTCCATGGATTTCTTGGACCTGGGGCACAAGGAAATGGAGAAAAGAAAAACAAGGAAAAAAACAGTCATACCAACAGATCTCCTCCTGGAGCTCTCTCTATGATAGTTTCAACTTGTAGGTATTGGGCTGCACTGGATTCTGGCTTGGGGGTTACTGTGGAGAGGGGATTGGTATGGTAAACTACTTGCCAATTCAGTGGTACTTGAAATGCCAGTCTTACTCAGTCTGCCTAGTACTGTTTACTTTTTTGGAGTCCTCAGTATTGGCTGAATATATTTTGTTCAGGTTTTATAGCTACATTAAGTGAGAGAGACAGAATTGAGTATGCTGATTCCATCTTATAAACAGAACCTCCCTATAGCAGCATAATCACTCCATTCTCGTTGCATATGTAATATTATTTTAAACCTTGGGACAGTATGTTATGTAGAACATACAATTCGCCACAAGATTAACAGTCTTTGTGATACTAGGATACAGTGTATTATCCAGTTTTGTACCATCCAAAGTGCCTTGTTTATATCACTAATACTTAGAAATTATTTTGAGTCTCTGCTTACATAAAATTAAGTAAAAGGCCCATAATTAAGTTATATCCTGTTCTAGTTAAGAGAGATAGAGTGTTGAAAATATGTGTTGAGTAGCTGATGTCACTAAAGTAATGCTCAAAATTGATTTTCTAAGGAGAAACTGTTAAAATGACTACATAGGACCCTGCTGTCATTAGAATAGTTGTTAAGTGTTTTAAGGTGAGAATTTGCTCTTAAACAGTTCTTATTGGTAGATGAATAATTAACATCATAAACTGAGAAACATCAGAACTATCTTTAATTTGTTAACATTTATTTAACAAACGTTTATCAAGCCCCTACATTATGCAAAATTCCTGATAAGGAGACATGGATGCAAAAGTAAATGATCCAGTTACTTCCCTTTAAAACATTTTAAAGAACCAGATAGTAAATATTTTAGGCTTTGTGTCCATATGGCCTCTGTTACAACTATTCAACTCTGCTTTTGTGGTATAAAAGCAGTTATTGATAATACAAATAGACAGTAGGTTAATGAATAGACATGGCTGTGCTCTAATTAAAGTTTGGTTATGAAACAGGTGACAGGCTTGATTTGGTACTGGCCTGTAGTTTTCTAATCTCTGCTCTAAAAATTCGATTTGTAGTAGAAGAAAGAAGACATAGAATGACAAAATTTTAATAAAATAGTGGTGAAGTCACGTAGTGGGTACTGTTGGAATATAAAAGATAAGTTATTTAGCCTGGTCTGGCACCATTGATAATTAGCAAGGTGTTCCTGAAGGAGGTAAGTCTGAAATAAGTTATGAAGGGAAAATAAAGTTAGATGAAGTATTATCAGAGGTAAAAAGGAAGGTCTTAAAGGGAGGTTCAGTAAAAGGAGACAACAAACAGAGAGATATGGTGGTGTGTGTAGAGAATCACTTATATATTTAGATCATCTGAAGCTTAGAGATGGCCAAGAAAAGGCTTTTCTAAGTGGGTGCTCAAGTTAGAAATGAGCTTGAAAAGTAAATCAATGGGGGACCATTGAAGGATCATAGAGTAGGTATCAGTGTGTTCATTTTATGTAAGTGCCTCTGTTGGCTATTTGAAAGAAGGTAGGAAGCAAGACAGAAGGCTATGGCATCATTAGGATGCTATCCAGAGGATAAAACAAAGCATTGCCCTACTGGGATGTGGTGATAAAATTTTCAATTTATTAAAGGGAACCACTTCCTCAAGTCAGTTTACTGCCATATGCCTGAAAATTCCCATAATATCTCAACAAATTTACTGATTAGGAATGTGAACTGTGCCCTGAGAATTGGGAAACAGAAAACATGCACAAAAGTAATAAGCGGTGATCCTGGCAAAACAAAAAATATGGTTCTCGTCCCAGAAAACAAAACAAACAAAACAAAAATTTAAGTGTGAACTTCCTGATTCAGTTTTTTTTTTTTTCCTATGGTCAAAAAACTCATATTTAGAATTTGCCAGCTGAACTCAGTTTAGATGATTCCACTTTTGTTGACAGCATTCAAGACATCATACTCAGGAGCCAGTTGAATGAATATATGCCTTCTTCTCTCCACCAGGCCTGATCAGGATGCGGACCTTGGCCTTGTTAATGTTGTAAAGCTTCTTCACAGCCTCTTTGATCTGAGGCTTGTTGGCCTTGACATCCACAAAGAATACCAAGTGTGTTGCTGTCGTCTTCATGGTTGATTCAATGGTCACAGGGAGCTTGATGATGGCATAGTGGTCAAGCTTGCCTCTCCTGGGGGCGCTCTTCTGAGGACATTTGGGTTGTCTCCTGAGATGCAGAATCTTGGGCCAGCAGAATGTGGGTGAAGTGCAAATCTATTTTTTGTGAAGTGCGTCTGTGGACGCCTTTCAGTACTACCTTCCTGTCTTTCAAAGTCTTTGCTTTGGCTTCAGTTTTAGGCAGTCAGGGGTTCCTTCTTTTATTTCGGCACCGTCTTTGTGAAAAGGGCCCTGATTCAGTTTTGATACTGTCTTCCAGTTTATTGCCTCTGTTTAATTCCTCCCACTCCCATTTCTTTAACATTTAATCCAGACAGCCAGGGTCTGTAGGATGAATGATAGACTCCTTTCTGTTCCTCATATATCACACTGGGTTAGATCTTGGTTCCAGATAATATGGGAAGTGTTTCTGCATAGCTAGCACATTCACATCTAAGGAATCATAAACTATCAAACCGAAAAACATGTACAAAAGAAGTAAACCATTTTTTTCCCCCAAATTTTCTCTTCTTTTTATACTCAGAGCCATAAATTCACTTTGGCCTTCAGGAAAACACCAGAGTCAACAGTTATTTCCAATTATATTATCCTAATATAATGAAAAGATAAGTGAGGTTTAGAGTGGCGGTATCTGTGTTCAAATTGTACAACCTGCACTTAACTATCTGAATCTCAATTTAGATGTTTACGCTCACTTTACCTTTATTTAAATATATATATATATATTATATATGTTTATATATATATATATATGTTTTCAAATGGAATACAACCCACATGATTCAAATTAAATATTGTATTAGCTCCTCTTTACACATGAGAAAACAGAGGTTTATAGAAGTTAAATATACTATATTTTCATATTCTATAAAAACAAGTAACTTTTTGCGCATAGAAAGTATTGTCTCTCTTGCTCCCCTAATATTAATCCATAGATACATCTACCGACATTGATCTACCTAAGCTAGTGAGTCCGGTCAACCAAATTACAGTAGGGTGAAATTGGCATATTACTTGTTTTATGGGAATATTTATTTGGGTGTATACCCAAACATCCTGTGATGTGGGAAATACATATTCCCTAATGTGTTTGTGTTCACACACTTAGCAGAGATAGTCAGTTGAACAAGAAGCTAGGATAAATTTCAAGACACTGGTCAATGCTATTTCTAAATCCAGTGGCTCTGAGTTGACTTGGATCCATCTTTCATCTTCTGGACAGAAATCTCTATAGAGACACAGTTGCTGTGAGTCTGTGGCCACATCTGGTACAAAATTCTTCTGTAATGAAAGGCCTAGAGCCAAAGACCTTATTTCCTTTTTCCAGAATCTTCAGAGATAGAAGTTAGGATTCCTATTTCACAAAGCAAAAGGGCATGCAATCAGAACTATAATCTCTTCCTCTCCACTCAATAAATCACATTCAAAATCTAATGTCCCTTGCGTCTGACCTTCTTACAGTGACTATGCTTTACAACATGGTTATATACATTTTGTGTGTATGCTGTAGTTAACTCACTGTAGGCCAGTCACTTGCATGGGAGAGATGCTGCAAAGAGATGGGTCCTGTTGACTGCCAAAGTATTCATAAGGTTTTGGAGATTACAGTTCACTGTTATGCATATGTCTTTTACATAATCGGCAGAGATAGCCATTAGAATTTATAGATCCACCCTCTCCCTTTATAAATGAGGAATTTAAGAACCATCAGAATAGTAACTTTCCTAATTTTATACCACATCCAGAGGAGGTAGAATCAAAACCTAAATCCCAGCCCAAAGCCCTTTTCAAAGTCTCAACTGGTATCTTTCTTTCATTCATTTCTAATGCTCACTTATTTTATTATGGATTAGTGAAAACACATTTCAGAATAGAATTTCTCCAAGTGTGATCCCTGAGAAATCTGCATCAGAAGTTCCTGGTGTGACTATTGAAATGCAAATTCCTGAACTCTGCTCCACGTTTATCATTTTCCTTTCTCAGGAATTGGCCAAATTTGCATTTCAGCAAGTACTTTAGGTGATTCTTTTGAAAAGTAAATTTTTTTTTTTTTTTTTACTTTTTATTTAGAAATAATTTAGACTTATAGAAGAGTTGCACAGATAGAGAGTCCCATGAATGCTTCACTTAGCTTCCCTAAATGTTAACCTCATATCTGATCACGGTACAATGTGAAACCAAGAAACTAACAATGTACAAGGCCATGAACTAAACTAGAGACTTTATTCAGATTTCACCAGTTTTTTCACGAATGTCATTTTACTATTCCAGTATCCAATCTAGGATCCCAGCTTGCCATTGGTTGGCATGTCTACCATGTTTTGCTCCACATTAGAATGGCTGAATCCTGGCTTGGAAGGCAATCACAAGGTTAATTCAGGTTATGGTGTAACTATTCCTTAAACCCAGACCACAGTGACAGTAGTGATAATGCAGTGATACCCCGTATATTCCCAAAGAACAAACAGTCTTAAGAATTTGTCTTCTAACAAGGGAAGTTAGAAGACCCACCAGCCTAAACAAATGAGGCTATATAAATGTAAAATTTATGAAGGGTGTCTGGTGTTATGAAATATGTTGTTAGTTGAGCTGGACATATCCCAAATCTGTCAGAAAAGAAAAAAAGGGACTTCTCTTTCATTCTCTATTGAAGATTATCTCAAAGAGTTATCTTGGTATTTTCCTTACACTAGAAATGAAAGAAAAGTGGCCTTTGCTTCCCAATATCACCTTCCATCTTTTTAAACCAGGATCTTAGAAATAAGGATAGCTCCAGAATTTCCCTATCAGGGTCTTGGGGGGACTAGAAACCATGCCCTATAGCTGACATGTTGTTTTAAGGTATATGCTTATTTGGGGTGTTTGGAGGAGAAAATCACCTTGACAAGGATGGAGACAAGCATAGCGATTACTTTCTCTGATCATTCTTTAATGGTGAAGACACTGAGCTCAAATATGGGGAGTAAATTACCCAAAGTCACAACCTAACTCAGTAGCAGGGTTGGGCTTGAAAGTCAAGTTTCATATTTTTAGGAAAGTAAACCTTTCCCTAGAAAGCAATTAATTAAATCCAAAGTTTCAGTAGGAGGAGAGAATCCTTTTATCCAAAGCCAGTTCAATACTGAGTGTATCGCAGCCATATCGATTTTACAGAACACACTTTGCAATTCTCCAGGGTGGATGAGAGATGTGTGTGTTTGTTTTGAGGATCCTAGTCAACAGTAATTTACAGATATTCAAGAGAAAAGGGTCGTTTCCATTTAGAGTCGTAAATATTTGTCTGTCTAAGAGAAGAAAAAGAATGGAGGAAAAATTCACTCTAAAATTATAGAATTTGACAATATTACATAAAAGAAGAGTTTACTAGAAATAGTGGCTCAGTGAACAGTAAAAGAGCACAGTCGGGGCGGGCCGTGGTGGCTCAGCGGGCAAAGTGCTTGCCTGCTATGCCGGAGGACCTCGGTTCGATTCCCGGCCCCAGCCCATGTAACAAAAACGGAGAAACAGAATACAATAAAACAAGAAAATGTTTAAAAAAATGTTTCCCTTTCTTCCTTCCTTCCTTCCTTCTATCCTTCCTTCCTTCTCTCTGTCTTTCCTTTAAAAAAAAAAAAAAAAAAAAAGAGCACAGTCAAGCTTATCTTAGGAAAGAGTTAAGCTCTTATTCAAAGTTGAGTTTAGTCAAAACAACCCTTGGATATATGTGAGGCAGGTGTTAAAATACCTCAGAAACAGCAAAGTGCTAATTTTTCCACCTGTACCTGTTTCTTTGGATGAAGGCAGATAAAGTATTTTCAGGAAAAAAATCCAGTGCTTCTTTAAACAGAAGCCTTGCGAGATGTTCATTTGGTAAAGCATAGGTGAGAATGAGAACTGCTGAGGGCATAGTCACTTTAGGGCCCCTGTCTTACACTCACTTATTGAGGGGAATAGTGTGAGGAACTGCTCACACTGTTGGAATCCAGCTGTACTGCTTTCTCACTTAATGCCTTAACTGACCCCTACCCCCCACCCTTGGGTCTAATGAATTTGTCTAAATGCAGTTATATGTAGATCTTCAGAAGAACTTAAGACCCAGGCTTTGATTACGGTTATAACCTGGATTTTCTCAATCCCCCCCTTGGCCCTTTCTTCCACACTTATTTATTTTGTTCTTTTTTTTATGTGCCAGACACTCTACAGAGCATCAGCGATTAGAGTGAACCAGACAGCGTCCTACCCCTATGGAGTTGATAGATGTACTGGGAAGGAAAAAGGAAAATAAGAAAAACAACAAATAACTGCCTGATGTGTTTAATACAGTGAAGAAGAAATAAAAATTCAGAAAAATTCAGATATCATCTGACAGGAAAACCTAATCACATCAAACTCAAGTTCAGGGAAGTAGAACTCTATGCTACATGTATATCACTTAAATAGCTCAACTTCCATTTTCTTAATAATTGGATTGGTAGTTTGTTGTGAAAATTTAGCTAAACAAGGTATGTGGGACTGCCTAGTAACTTATTAATTGAGACAAATTATTTAAGCTACTATTAACCATCTGTCCTGTATCCACATTTATGCTGGGCACTACTAGAAATACCAGAGAACGAGAAGATATAGACCAGCCTTTTTCTGCTTGGAAATCATTAGACCAGAGGAATAATGGAAAGACGGTTTTGCGAGTCTCATGAAAGACCTGCCATGTGGATTCAGAGAAGGAAGGAACCCATCACCATGGATTGGATATTAGGGCAGGCTTCAGAGTTGGCTGGATGGATGTTGTGAGTTTGTCTAGAGGAGTGAATGAACAATTTTGAAGTTGTGGTAGGGTACCTGGACTGTGATGTGTGCAGGTGTGATGATAATGCTACACTATATTAACTTATGGAGATGTCACTGGGCAAGCTCCTGTGGGGACAGTGTGGCTGGGTTTCCATCTCACTGATGTTCCTTCCTACATCTTTAAAACAGCAAAATATTTAGCTTACAATTATTTATCATTAAAAAATGCTGCATTGTTAGCATTTTCTTAATAGCAAATGCACATGAGAGTTTTTTCTCTAATGACCTCTAACCATTAGTTTTGGAAACACAGGAAAGAAATCTGCTTTTTGTGATAGCTATAGCTGTATTTGAAGATAAGTTCCATGTGCCTTTCCCTATTCATACCCTAAGTTTGTCTGTTCTCTTTTGAATTACCTTACTTTTCCATGATTCTGCAATTCCAAAAACAAGTGGAAAAAGCTTTTGAGATTCTTTTAAGTTCTGTAGACTAGATGATTGCTATTGAGATAAAGGGCCCTTCTTTTGTAACTACCAAATTTCATCCTTGCCAATCAGGGCAGAATTTTGGTGATCGCTAATGCGAAGACTTACGGTGGGTGATACACAGCTAGGACAGCATCCCAACACACATCCATAATTATTAATATTTTCTTATTCCTCACAGTACACATTTTCTTTGCCACAGAGTAAAACATAATAATATTCTTCATCATATTGTATTCTAATTATTGGCAATTTATTTTTCTGGATTCAAAGTTACTTCAGAGTTAAATCCTTTTGGCCTTCGTATCTCCCGCGTAAAATGACTAACAGAAGGCTAGGTATACTTTTATCATGTTATTTAATTTTAATTATTGTCTAACATTTTGATGGACATTGTGTTCGTGTTACTTAATCCATTAAATACCTGGCAAATAATAAGTTCTAAGGAATGGCTGAGACTGATCAAAAGACATAAAAGGACTAAGAGTGTCATGATCTTTGATTTCCTCACATTGAGTCAAAGGAGAACACTGATTGCATTTAGCAATGCACTTTGTGCCTGCTCTGGAGTAAGATGGTCTGAGTTTGAATCCCAGCTCTACCACCGATTAGCTGTGATCTTGAGTCTCTCATAATGTGGACAATAATAATACCTATCACATGGAGTCTTAAGGATTAAATGAGGCAATGCATATAAAGTAATTTTCGTGGTATTAGAACATTATTAGCACTTGTTAAATATTAACTATCATTATTTTCTGGAGTGCCATGTAGGGAATATCTTCATTTTATTCTGCTAATTTGTGCATCAGTCCATAGTGGCCCAATTCAAGCATTTTCCTCTAAGAATCACTATAGTTAAAAGCAAGATCTCTGTGATCTTGATTATAACCTGACAAGCCCACGCCAGCTAGATTTGGGCATTGTAGAGAAATCATTGAAGGTTCTCAATACTGGGCTTGACATGAGTGACTCACAGGAAATGGCTGGGAATTCCTCCTCATCAATTGAGGGTCCGTGTTCCCTTGTTTATTATAGGATGAATCAAGAGCTTACTGACTTCGGTTTTTACTTGAAATGCAAGGTCTAATCCATCAATCTCCGCTGAACTAGGAAGTGAACCAACCCTCCTTTGAAACATGAGTCTAATTTGGTTCTTCTCCTTTCAGCCTTACTTTATCAAAGTGGAAGTCCCTTAGACTTGCCATATGAAAATCTTGAGACTTATTAGCCTGGTAGTAAGTATTGTTTTTATCTTTCTTGGTCAAAAAACAGTGGTGTCTGATATGAAATAGCTTTGGAGTCAGCAAATGGATGGGAAAAGAAGAGAAAATAGTCTGTATATGCAAGAGGTTCTTTATCACAGCTGTTTCTGCTGGCAGTGTTGGTGGTTATTTGTTCACTAAGCAGTATTACAGGAATCCAGCCACTCAGAAATCCTGTCCAAGAACATGCTTCTCTTTCACATCGTGGATACTCTACCTAGGAATTTACCCTGAAATTTGTCAATGAGGGCAGATTGGCAAATTTCTGCCCTGATTGGCAAAATCTTACACTTCTCTCCACCTTCACAGTCACCTCATCCAGGCCACTATCATCTCTGCCTTATTGTACTACAGTAGTGTCTTACCTTCCTGCCCTTAAACAATAAATTCCCTGCACAGCATCCAGAATAATCCATGAAAAAAAAAAGAGATGATAGTACTAGCCATCCCTCAAATATCATTTACTATGCAACAGGACTTGTTTGGCTAAAGAGTTTTGTTGAGATATAATTCACATATAAAATTCACCCTTTTTAAGTATACAGTTCAGTGTATTTTAGTATATTTAAAAAGTTGTGCAACTAGCACCATTATTTAATTTAAAAATCTTTTGTGATCCAAAAAAGGTACTCCATGCGCATTAGCAGTTCCTTCTCATCCATGCCCCCATCCCTCAGTGTTTGGTAACCACTAATATTTTTGTCTCTGTGGATTTACCTCATCTTTCAATGCTTCATATAAATGGAATAAAACAAAATGTACCCTTTTCTGTCTAACTTCTTTCACTTAGCAGAATGTTGTAAAGGATCATCAATGTTATTGCATGAATCAGTACTTCATTATTTTTTAATAATATTTTATTGTATGCATGCAACAGAACCTGTTTATCCATTCAGCACTTGATGGACTTTTGGGTTGTTTCCACTCTTTTGCTAGTCTGAATAAGGCTGCTTTGGACCAATTATGTACAAGCGTTTTCTTGGACATGCATTTTTATTTCTCTTAGGTATATTCCTAGAAGAATACAACTATTCTCATACCTGATTTAGGAGGTCAGTCTTTTACCACTAAGTTTGATGCTAGCTGTGGGTTTCTCATAGATACTCTTTATTAGGTTGGGGAAATTTCCTTCTATTCCTTCTTTGTTGAATGGTTTTATCAACAGTGTGTTTGATTTTGTTAAATGTTTGTTTTATGTCTAACGAGATAATGGTGTTTTTTTTGTACTTTATTCTATTAATATGCTGTTATACATTGATTTTTAGATGTTAAGCCAACCTTTTTGGTCAAGGTGTATTATTCTGTGCATGTGTTGCTGGGTTCAGTTTATTAGTATTTTGTTGAGAATCCTTGCATCTATATATAAAAAGGAAAATTGCATATATACTTTTTTCTTTAGTGTCTTTGTTAGTTTGGGTGTCAGAGTATTGTGGATCTCATAGAATAAGTTGGGAATTGTTCCCTCTTCTATTTTTAGAATATTTTTGAAGGCTTATTAGTTTTCCTTTAAATGTTTGGTAAAATTCACCAGTGAAGGTTGCTTGGCCTGGGCTTGTCTTTGTTGGAACTTTTGAAATTATTAATTCAGACCTTTTGCTTCATATGGGTCTAATGAGATCATCTATTTCCTTTTAAGTCCGTTTTTATAGTTTCCGTCTTTCTAGGAATTAACCATTCCCTGTTTCCTCTTCATTTGGGATTTGAATAGTTTTCATTTTCCCTCTTTTGTCTTGTTAGTCTAACTAATGTTTAGCTAGATCTTTGAAAAGATCATTTTTGTTGATCTTTTCAAAGACTCAACTTTGGTTTGGTTGTTTTCTCTATTGTTTCCTATTCTCTATTTCATTTCTTTCTGGTTTAATTTTCATTATTTCACTCCTTTGTTTATGCTTTCTGTTGAATATGTTCTTCTCTCTATTGTTTTCTTGAGGTGGAGGACTAAAATATTGATTTGGGATCTTTTTTTTAATATAAAATGTTTACAACCATAAGTTGCCTTTTAATCACTGCTTTAGCCACTTTATATAAGTTTTGGTATATTATTCATTTTTATTCACCTAAAAGCATTTTCTAATTTCTCCTATGATTTCTTCTTTACCTTTTTGTTATTTAAGAGTATAATGATTAAGTTTCATACATTTGTGAATTTCCTAAATTTCCTGCTGTATATGATTTCTAATTTCATTCCATTTCGATCAGATAACATACTTTGCATGATTTCAATCCTTTTAAATTTATTGAGGCCTATTTTCTGGCCTCATATATGGTTATCTTGGATAACATTCCATATGGCACAAGAAGAATGTTTGTTCTCAATTGAAATATCTTCAGTTTCTCTGAATCTTTCTTTCAACAACTCAAACCTGTTGTTGAGTTGTTCTAATGAATTTTCCATTTCGATTATTGTACTTTTCAAATCCAGACTTTGTATTTGGTGTTCTTGTTCTCTGCCCCCCACCCCTCGCACACACAACCCCTCTTCTCCCTCTCCTCTCTCTGTAATAACTTATATCTGTTCATTGATATTCTTCATTTGGTGAGAGATATCATTCTCATAATTTTAATTCTTTGAAATAGATTCCTTTAGTTTTTTGAGTAGATTTATGATAGCAATTTAAAGTCTCTATCTAGTAAGTTCAAATATTCTTTTCCTTAGAGAAAGTTTTTGTTGCCTGCCTTCTCCCCTGTGTTTGGGCCATACTGTCCTGTTTCTTTGCATGGCTCTTAAATTTTTGTTTAAAGCTAGACATTTTGAAAAAAAAATGCCCTGGAAATCAAATTCTCCATAGTCTTCAAGATTTGTCATTATTGTTGTTGACTGCTTAATTTTTTTCCTGGATTAATTCTGTAGAGTCTTTACTTGTTGTCGTGTGTGGCAACTAAAGCCTCTGCTCAGTTAGCCCAATGGTCAGGTAATGACTAAGCATGGACTTCCTTAAATGACTTGAACCCATATATGTCCCAACCTCTGACAAGCCACTCTTCGTGGTTGGGCACCTTCAACACTCTGACACTTTACAATGCTGCTGCAGCTCCACTTCCTTCTTGCACAGATCTAATGGTCATCCACAGTGAGAGACTAGGGCCTTCCCAGGTCTTTTACATTTGTACAGTCCTGTACATGTGTGTGACCTTCTTGTCCCTGAGAATATATCAGAGCTTTTCAAAGCCCCTATGGACACTTAATTTCCCAGATTTTTCTTCTAATTTTTGGCCAGGGTTTTGTTTATTGCCATCTCAGGTAAATGCCTTGTTAATCGATTGCCACTGTTTGTGGCAAATACTCAGAGGAGAAGGGTTTTTGCCACTGAGTCAAAGTTCTGAGTTGGGTCCTATAAAAGTCAAGCCCTATGAATGAGACTTCTCCAGAGAGCTGCCAAACATGACAATTCTCTGGGGATGGGGCTTTTGGTGGGAGCTCTGAACCTGTTCTGCTCCTTCTATTGACTGCCACAGTTGTTGTATTACTGCTTGTTTTCAAGGCTACAGCAGAACTGGGGAGATGGAATAAGAATAAGGCAAGTTATAACTCTCTAAAGCTCATTGTTATTACTGAGATTCAACTGTTTTTGTTGAAAAAACTCTCCATATTTTTACTAACATTTGGTTACTTTTCAGAGTTCTGAAAATTATTTTGACAAATTTTTAACCAGTGTTCTCATTGCTTTCATGGATAACCAGGTCATCAGAGGTTTTTATTCCACCATCCTAGAAGTGTTCTCCTCCAGATCCCTATTTAATTGCTTTATATTTATTCATTCCGTTCTCATAGCCAGCCTATGGAATACATATTATTTGTACTCCATTTTACATATGAGGAAACTGTAACATAAAGAGATTAAGGATCTATTATGTTCAAATAGGTCATAAGAAATGTTGTCTGGATTTAAATGCGGGCAATCTTACCATTCAACCATTCATCAACTCGTGCCCTAATATTCCACATGTTATCTTTTACACATACAGTGAAATCTAAACTTATTCAAATGGCCTTCAAGGCCTCTCCTGGCCTGGCTTTCTCTCATTGCTTTATATTTCAGCTCAAATATCCCTTTTCAGAGATATTTTTCTTTGAGTATCCTATGGTATTTCATTTCCTGCTTTCCCCAGTCATTTTCTAGCACATAAGTTTTATTTTCTTAATCCCTTTCTCACCACTCTGAAATTATCTTCTTTGTTTACTTGATGATTTCCTGTCGCTCCCCTAGAATGTAATCTGCATGAGAGCAGGAACTTTATCTTGTGTCCTACTCTATCATCACAGATATAACTCTTATTGCTGGCACAAGATTGGTACTCAATAAATGCTTGTTGAATAAATGAATGAAAGGTGTTTCTACTGAGGCATAAAGTTCAGTATGTTCCTTAGCAGTCTGTCAACAAGGATCATTGTTCTAAAGATCATCAGAGAATAAGGAAGAAAACAACCCTATCATGTGCAAAGGGCCTACCATGTGAGGGGCATTTTGAGAGGTATCAGTCGCAGGTAGCAATCCTATCAATTGAAGGGCCACTGCAATCAGGGGTAGATGAAGAGACAGGATGCTGTAAGGGCTTGGGGGTTAAATGTGGTTTGAAGGCTGCCTCTAGTCCTTATCAAGTCCTTATCAAGGATCTTGGTTAGAAGGTTGTGTGTGTGTTTAAGTCTTTTTTCTCATTCCTTTGTATTTGGGGTAGAATTAATATAACCTAAACTTTTCTCTGCTGCAGAGGGTGTGGCACTGCTCCAGGAACCCTAGGGGGTCTCTGGGGCAGCCCTCTCCATGTGCCGGCTAGATTACATTAAAACTCTAAATTTTCTTTCTGCTCAGAAGCAAGGAAACGCATGTGCAGATTCAGCCTTACCCTGCTAGCCAAAGGCCCTAAGCCACATCTTGCCCCCTTGTCCTCATCCGCTTACTGGTTAGAATCTTTTTAACCCCTCTCTGACTTTTTTCCCCCTATCTTTCAAATGGGTATAATTACATAATGTCAAAAATGATCAGGAAGAATGAGTGAGAAAACGCATGTACAGTTCAGCAGATCTTCAGGTTCACAGAGGAAGTTCCATGTGGAGAGAGATGACTTCAAACTGGACATTGTAAAAGTGGCTTGCTGAGGAAATCTGGAACCAGTTAATTATGGTGTAAGAGGAAGTACATGTTAAATGGCAAATGAATGGCACAGGATATGTGTATTATTGTAAAGGCAGTTTAGTGGATATAATTTATACTGAATCCAGGGTTTGAATCCCCTAAGTCTAAACCAATTTTTTTTCAGTCTGGGGAAAAGGAAATTAAACTACTTGTCTCTCAGGGTTATTGGAGTGATGGGACTGACAATACTGGCAGAGCACCTGGCAAAATGACTGGTTCCCAGCAAATGCCAGTTCATTATATGAGTTTGGGAAGAGGGAGTATTTCAGATCCAAACGGTCAGGAAAGAGTTTATGGGGCTGGAAGTCTTTACTTAACTGTTGGACAACAATTGGACTACTGGGGTTTTCATAAGCACAGCATATATTGGTGGTGAGACAGCTTGTTATAGCTTCGCTACTACCTTCTTCTCAACTTGGCACAATACGTTGAACAGTGAGTGGTTTGTCTGGCAACTGCTTGATCCTGGGGTAGTGAGGGCCACACAGGTTGTAGAAGCATCACTAAGTGATGATTGAGGTAAGTGGTCTTCAAAACAGAATGCCTGCATTCCAAGGCAGCAACACTGGGATGTGGAGAGGAAATGTGAAAACTTACGTTTATATGCATTTTTAAGATATCCATTTATATTTTTTATTTTGTGTATATTTAAAATATACATAAAATATACATAATTTGGCTATATAAATGAAATATACTGAGTGTGAACACTTATTGAAAGAAGTACACAATTAAAATTGGGGCCCACTAGTCTAGATATCAGCCTGATAACATCCTAGTAATTTATATTCCTGCTTCCAGTTCAGTGATGGTAATGGAGGAAGTAAATCTTAATACACAAAGAAGAGGAAGCAAATCCCCAGCCTAATCTTTTTTCTCAGTTTTACATATAGGACACTAAGATTCTGAGAAGCAAAAAGATCTACAGAAGTTGAATAAAGGGGGAAGAATGAAACTGGAGCCAGAGCTACTTGTCAGAGTCCTTTTGAAAAAAAAGTAATAAAATTGAGGTTGGGCAAATGTGTATGTCAGTTGTCATAGGGGCGTGTCATGGGCATTGAAGGGGTCATAGCTGATTTCATTTCTTTTTTTTGTCCTTTTTATTGAATGGCCCTGGCAAACTTCTATTATACAAAGATCTTCTAAATACTTGTTACAGAAGGTACATAGAAAATTTGTTACCTTTTCCCCTGGCAGCATCCTCGTGAACTCTTTTGATGTTCTCAATTGATTCCATTTCAAAATGTAATTACATTGAGTGACAAATGCTCTTTCTGGGAGAGCATGCTCAGTTCATGTGGCCCTGGGTGTCTGAAAGGAATGGCTCTTTCTCTGTGGAATTACCTTGGGAATCACTGAAGCATCTGTGAAGTCATTCCTGCCAAGCAAAGTTTCATTCTTTTTTTTTCTCCATCTGCAGTAGAAGTGGGGGCTGGAAGTCTGGCTGGGGAATATGTCCCCCGTGAGAATTCTTTGCATTTTAAATAAAGAGAATCCCAGGAGCCTCCCAGTCTATTAACTCATGTGGAAATGCTTCTATGACCTAGATCAGACATTTGTGAAGATGCAGCCTTGATTTTTTGCTTAAAAGATATAAATGGATGGTAGCAGCTTTGGGCAGCAGAAATATTTGTTTATAGACTTTAAGGAGAAGGATTTTTGTTGTTGTTGTTTTACAGAGGAAAAAACGAATGGTTTGTTTTATAGATTAGGTTATTATGAGGACGCATTGCCCCTAGAAAAACATTGTGCTCATTTAAAATTTAAATGAATTTCCACCATCATTCACTCTGCCTCCTTCCAGCCTGCCTTATGTGAAATCAAATGGGTTTTTATACTGTGAAGCTGTTCGGCTCCCAGCGAGTTACTCCCTCTCCGTACACCAGCAGTTGTCCTGCACAGAATTCTCCTGGGCTTCCTGTCAGAGAGGAAAACTGGTCTGCAGGGAGGGTTCAGGGACAAGTGCCATGAGATGCCACATCAGCACCTGTGAAAACACTGCACGGGCACACTGATGGCTAGTGAGAGCTTTCCAGGACCTCCTTTTGAGTGAACTTAGTATGGAGAAAGACAGTGAAAAGTTCAGCAAAGAGAATGCTTTAATGAGGGATAGGTAGTTAAAAGGTAATGGATTTTGGGGCCAAAGCTTCAGAGAAACTGGGAAATGATTCAAATGAGAAGCAGTTGATAGAGCTAACAGAATGAGAGAGATGTGAGGGAGAGGACAAGGTAGTGAAGAAGAAATAGCAGTAAAGTGCAAATCAGAAAACTGGGTGTCAGCCTAGGTTCCAGTTTTATCCATCTGTGTAAACTTGTGTAAAGCATTTCACTTTTTTGCTCCTGGGTTTCTCTTTATCTATGGCATCAGTCCGTTTGGATTAGCTGGCTTCCAAGGTTTCTTCTAGTTCTAATACTCTGCTGGGCAGAAAGCCTGTATTTCGATTTTGATTCCATTAAGTGTTTATGGTATTTTCCCAAGTCTTTAATAAGTTTCCATATAATACCTTGTATTTGCATAAGACTTTCTATTTGTGAAAGCACTTTACTATATCTCAGCTCCCATATTTATAATCTGCGATCTATAAAACTAATACATATAAGGAAGACAGGACGCATATTACCTGAGAGCTGGGATGTGCATGAATTCAAGCAACACTTCAAGGTAAGGGATTAAGGAAGAGGCAGTGTCTTAGGAGGAGAAGGTGATTAATTAGATGTCTCCCCTTGGGAGGGTTGTTCAACTACTATGAAATACACAATGGTGATAATGCTTCACCTGTGTGAAAACACAGGGCTTAGCCAGGTTATTATTTTAGGTTCTCTGGAATATTGAATTCCACCTGATAGAATGCATGATTGCTTGTTTCTGTGGGGAATTTAAGTGACTAGAGGACTCTTGCTTTTATTGAAGCCACATGCACAACTATCTTCTCAGCCTACCTGGAGAGGCAGTAAAGTAGAGCAATTAAGAATCTGTCTGAGTTTGAATCTCACTATGTCATCTGCCAGCTTCTTAACCTTGGAACAATTACTTCATGCAGTGGTTTGGAGCTATATGTAACCCAGAAAAAAATGTTTTTAAACTCTATACATTCCTGTAGATGTGAGCTCGTTGTAGGTAGGACCTTCTGATGAGGTTACTTCAGGTAACGAGTGGCCCATCTCAATCAGGATGGGTCTTAATCCTATTACTGGAGTCCTTTATAAGTAGAATGAAATTCAGACTGAGAGAGAGAGTAGATGGAGCAGCCAGAAGTTGAACATCAGTAGGACCTGGAAGAGAAGGGAGAGACCAGGAGATGCTGCCCTTTGCCTTGCCATGTGACAAGCTAAGGACAAAGGATTGACAGCAGCTAGACCCAGAATTCCAATCATCAGGATGAAAACATTTCCTTGATGCTTTATTGATATGAACTTTATTTTAGTCTGAAAACTGAGTTAATAAATTCCTGTTGTTTGCCCCATCCCATTTCATGGTATTTGCTTGAGCAGCCAAGGAAACAAAAGTACTGTACTTTGTGAAGCTTCAGTTCCCACATTCTGTATTAGGAACCATGATAATAGCCAATTCACAGGGTTTCATATAAGGCTAAACTGAAATAATATGCCTAAAGTATCTATCTCAAAGCCTGGTATATAGTAAGGACAAAGCAAAAAATAAAAGTCATTATTCTCTTATAATACAGAGCCAACCTTAGGTGCCACCTCCTCAATTAAGGCACTTGTTATTACTTTGACCCACAGAGATCTATTCAGTCTCAAATGATAGCACTTAATATTTTTACAGCCTAATTTAGCTCTTGCCTACATACTATCTTGGAATAGTCCCTAATGGCAAAACTTCTTAGTCATATAATAAGCTCCCTAGTGAAAGAGGAGGGCCTGAGACAAATTAACAGTCTCAGTAAAAGTGAAACTGTTAAAAAAAAAAAGGGCCCTGTCTTTATTTTCTGGCTCCAAAGCCTCTTCTGCCCCCACTTTATCAGAACACTCTCAAGCTCCCTAAAATGATATTATTTAAGTGACCTTGGGCATGTGTCTTTGCTTTTCTTATCCTTAGTTTACTCATCTTTAGAATGGGGGTAATAATGATTCCTACTTAATAGCCTTGGTGTGAAGATTTAATAAGGTATTGTTGATAAGTACTTTGTGTATTGCCTAGCATATAATAAGTATTCAAATATTAGCTGATGCAAATAATCATAATAGTACTTCAGCTCTACCATCCATAAAATTATTAATCAAAGTTTGGGAAAGAAATTGAACTTATCCTATGGAACTTGGTGAAGCCATCTGTGGGTAGGCGTGGAGTAAATATCCTCAGAGGTAGCCTGCCAGACATCTGTCTAGAGCCAGTGTGATGGCCTTTGAAAGGAAACACATGGGATGTGGCAGGATTTTTTTTTGCCTCCTTCCTGAGGACCTGCATCTTGGCAGCTCTTCAGCAGGCCAGCTGGCCAAATGAATTCCCACGGACTTCTCACCCCATCCGCTACATTAGCAAATGGAGTAAAACACACAAAAGGGTATTCCGGAGGAGGTGCATTGAAGCCTGAGACCCTGCAGTGAATGAATGATGAAGACTTGGTGGAGGGGAGAAGGGAGATTAACAAGCAGCAGCTGGTTAAAGACCCTTCAGTTAGATGTGGGTCAGAGGACAGAACCCTAAACTTGGGGGAAGGAGGGCCTGAGGGAAGTGCTAGCACATAAAAGGATTTATACCATTCTGGTAAACCAGCAGCCACTCTGTTTAATAGGCTATGTCATGGATTTTAGAGTCAAAAGTGCCTGGATTCAGATCCTGGCTTCCCTCCTTGCTTTGTATGATTTGGGGCAAGTAATCTCCACTCTTCCACGTCGCATATTCTTGATCCATAAAAGGAAGATGCCATTGGTTGCTTATTGTTAGTGAGGGAATTAAATAAGATAATGATGTCAACATATCAAGCTCTTCATAAATGTTAGCTAAATATAGGTACGTTTATGGGGAAATCCTGTCTCTTTGGAACTGCAAAATGAAGAAAGTTCCCTTTACCTTTCTTGAACTCAGTTTCTACTTATACACAACAAGAAATCCAGACACACATCAGTAATATCCTCAAGGCAGCCTCCCCATGAATCTATTTCAAGGAATTAATCAAAAGGATAGAAGAGGAAAGATCTGACTGTTCTCTCTGATCATAGTTTCAAAAGTAAGGGACATGCTACAGACATCCTATTCTCCTTTGATGTTATATTACTGTTTCTCTAAATGTGTCTTTTAATTCTGCATAGCTCTTTGGGATAATGAATTTACTGACCTTAGAAAAACGACATTGAAACAGAAGGTACTTCTGTGGTCTTGTGGCACATGGTTATGTAACCTGAGGCAGATGATGTCAGATCTTAGATTTTCAGCTTCTCCCACTGGTAGACCAAGGGATCTTAACTAGATGAATGATAAGGTCCATGTGAAATTTGAGTGTAGGATTATAAACTCTATTTCTTATATTTATTGCAAATTTACCTGACCAAAGCAATAGGATGAATATGGCAGAGATCTCTTTTGAAGTATTCTTTGAATTATTCATGAAACAAAAAGTTACTGAGCATTTACCAAATTCAAGATACTGCTATAGTCACTGGGAATATATTAAACAACACAAGCAGAGCTTCAATCTGTCATGGGGCTGGCATTCTAGTTGGTTTGATGTAGAAGCTATATGTTCATCCTTTCCATAACAATGCTGATATCTTTCATGGGGAATTGATTGGTGACTTCCCAGGGATTATGGTGATAAACATAATACTTTCCACATTATTAAATTATAGATTCTCAATTCCTAGGGGTGCTTGATTGTTTTTCTTTTGTAATGGCTAGTCTTCTTAACTTACATCTGTACTTCATGAACATTCATGAATACGGTATTAGTATTTCATGCATGATCAGAAAATTTAGGTCAAGATCATGGTTTAGTCGTTTACAAGTCACTTTAATTTCCTTAAGTTATGCCTTTAAGTCACTCAACTTTACCATAGACTCTGCTACTATAAGTTCAGAAATTAAAATGCTTTCCATGCCTTTTGGTGAAAATAGCACAAATTATTGGTTACGGAAGCATGTTAAAATAGTTTTACCCATCTGATTATTGCAAAAATGTTGCTGGTAGCCATTCCTCTCTATCTGTTTGGATTATCTACTGTTGTATAACAAATTACTCCAAAACTTTGGGTTGTAAGATAACCATTTGTTATGTTCAGAAATCCCATGGGTCAGGAATTCTGATGTGGAACAGCAGGGATGATTTGTTTCTACTCTCCTGATGACTGGAAATGCAAATGACTTGAGGACTGAAGGCTAGAATCATCTGTGGGTTCACTTACTCACATGTATGCTAGTTGGTGCTCACTATTGGCTAGAGGTTTCAGTTCTTCTCCACGTGGGCCTCTCTTCACGCACCGTGTTAGGCTTCTTCATAGTATGGGTGCTGGCCATTCCAGACCAGACACTACAGAAAGAATCAGGTAGAAGCTATAATCTTTTCAAAACCTAGCCTCAAGTCACATGGCATCGCTGTCCACATACCTTGTAGGCCAGCAGTCAAAAGACAGAAAAGGAAGGAGAAATAGATTGTATCTCCACATGGGGAGAGCCAAAGTTATGGAAGAACAAAGTTTTATAGTTTCAAACGTCCACAGATGGAGAGGAATTTTACTCTGTGATGAATTATACCAAGAGTTTTATCCATATTTGACTTAGATGATTTTAAAGGATAGTATTCTAGATTTAGATTTGATGCTAGATAGCTTAAGACTTGGGGGGTGGGATGGGGAGCAAGTTCTATCCATAACACCCCCAAAACAATTCTTTTATAAATATTGCAGATT
Organism: Tamandua tetradactyla; assembly: GCF_023851605.1. Classification (NCBI taxonomy): domain Eukaryota; kingdom Metazoa; phylum Chordata; class Mammalia; order Pilosa; family Myrmecophagidae; genus Tamandua; species Tamandua tetradactyla. Next base: position 33,449,732 of record NC_135346.1, read on the forward strand.
TCCAATTAATCTTACTAGAATTGACTCCATTTGACAATAGTCACAATCATAAATTTCATTGAGATAATATGCTATTTACCTTGGGCTCCCTGTGAGATTACAAAGGGACAAGGTCCTTAAGATTCCTACAACTCCCACTTTTAAACAGAGAGGATCTGAGAGTCATACCCTCAAAATTACAAGTGGACCTTTACTGGTTGGAGACATCGCCTTAAATTTTTTGAAAACTTAGTGTTTTCAAGTCATACTTTTGGTTTTATCTCTAGATCATGGCTTCCTTTATAGTACTTTGGGTTTGCTCTCTGCCCTAAAACCATTTATTAATTTTAGCATCATTTGCCATCTGGAGAGGCTAGGAATGAGAAACAGTGTTATTTTCAAACCCAGCAAGTTTTGCCTCTTTTATATTCAATTCTTTCTTTAGCTTTTCTCTATTCTCTTACATCTCCAACAACCTATAGTCCCAGATGGCACCTTCAGCACTCTGCCTGGAAATCCGCTTAGCTCAGTTATCCAGATCATTCAGTACATTTTTTATGTTCTGTGTTATCACAGGTGATATTGTTTCTAAACTTTCCACCACTACTTAACAAATATCTTCTTTGATCCAGCTTCTAGTAACTGTTTTCTCTCTTTCCTTTAATCTCTCAGAACCTTCTTGAGGGGCATCAGCTTTCATTAGCAGCTCTTTGAGAGCCATTATGTTTTCACTAGCACTCTCTTAAATGTCTTTTCTGTCTCTTCTCACCCCAAGACTCAAATTCTTCACCCCTCCCCCCATTTTAGAGCTTTTTTATAATCACAATATCATATTTCCAGGTATGAAAATGTGTTCTGGTTATTTAATGCTGTATTATTCTGAGTCAGGCATTTAGATAGGGCATAGATTCTATGGCTACATATCCCTCCATGCTATCTGAGGCCTCAGCTAGAAACCTCAATGTCTGAGGACTAGAATCATCTTGTTCTAGTTTGCTAGCTTCCAGAATGCAATATACCAGAAATGGGATGGCTTTTAAAAAGAGAAATTTAATAAGTTCCTAGTTTACCGTTCTAAGGCTGAGAAAATGTCCCAATTAAAATCAGTCTATAGAAATGTCCAATCTGAGGCATCCAGGGAAAGATACCTTGGTTCAAGAAGGTCGATGAAGTTCAGGGTTTCTCTATTAATGAGAACGCATATGGCAAACACAGTCAGGGTTTCCTCTCATCTGGAATGGCGCATGGAGAACACAGCATCATCTGCTAGCTTTCTCTCCTGGCTTCCTGTTTCATGAAGCTCCCTGGGAGGCATTTTCCTTCTTCATCTCTAAAAGTCACTAGATTTTAGAGTGGACTCTCTGCTTCATGGTACTGTGGTGTTCTCTGCTCTCATCGAATCTCCTGGCTTTCTCTCTTGTCATTCTCTTTTATAGGATTCCAGTAAACTAATTAAGACCCACCCAAATGGGTGGAGACACATTTCCACCTAATCCAGCTTAATAACCACTCTTGATTGAGTCACATCTCCAGGGAGATGATCTAATTACAATTTCAAATATACAGTACTGAACAGGGATTAGAAGAAATGGCTGCCTTTGCAAAATGGGATTAGGATCAAAACATGGCTTTTCTAGGGTACATATATCCTTTCAAACTGGCACACATCTCAATGCTTGTTCACTTAAATGCTTGGTGGTTGGTATAGGATGATGGCTGAGGCTTTAATCAAATTGCTCTCCACATGGGCCTCTCCATGTGATCCTTGTGTGCAGTCTAGTGTGATTTTTTCAAAACATCATGATTAGTTTCCCAGAGCAAATATCCAAAACAGATAGAAACAGTTGGAAGCTGTATTATTATTATGTGACTCTCTACACACATATTTCTGTATTTATGTGTATACACAGAAGAAGATATGTGATATGTATATCATAGAGAATTTTTTTCACCATGTTTTTTGTTTTGGGGGAGGATGGGATGGGGAAGTGGATGGGCCAAATTCAAACCCAGGTCTTCTGCATGGCAGGTGAGAATTCTACCACTGAACTACCCAGGTACTCCTGGAAGCTGTATTATTTTTAAGACCTATCCTCAACTGGTTGGAAAAGTCAAAGCTTTCTTAGATTCAAGGAGAAGGGAAATAGATGTCACCTCCCGATAGAGACTGACAAGGTTCTAGAAGAATATACAAGACTGAAAATGTTACTGAATTTTATTTAAACATCCCTGGTTGTTAGACATTAAACTAATACATGCCTATGGCAAAAATTTAAATAAGCCTAAAAGGGACAGTGTGAAAAAGAAGAGTTTTTTCCTAATCACAGTTATGTACTCCTGTTTAATCATTAAATAGTGATTAAATTTAGTCATAGTTTAATGTGTTGTACAAACTTTCAAAAATATTCTATACATATACCAACATATGCATATAAATATGACTGTAGTCTACTGATCATGTACATTTGTTATAAAATCTCATTTATATATACTGCTATGGCTAAAAATACAGAGTACTCAAATTCGATGAAGTTTTCTTCCTTTTTTTTTTCGCATGAGCAGGCACTGAGAAATGAACCCAGGTCCCTGGCATGGCAGGCAAGAATTCTACCACCATCGCACCATGCTGTAGTTTTCTTCTTGAAAGGTTTTGTGTGTCTTTTTTCCTGACTACATCTGCTATGAGTATAGTTTACTTACGCTAAAATCTATCTGCATTTCCACCCCCACACCGATGATGACAGGAGGTAGAGCAGAGGCTGATCATATGCTGAGATAGTGGAGCAGCCATTTTGGAAGCAACAGCTGGCCCTTGATGGTCAAGAGTGGGTTTTGTTTTGTTCTCTCATGATTCATGTACTTGAAAGTTTGGTAGGGCAAGGAACAAGCTCATGCAGGGATTTTTTTCCTTGATGAGTATAGTCATCTCAGCACATCTCCAAGGTTTAATGACTAACGCATGAAGCAGGGGTGTATATTCTTTGGGTTTCTGATGTATAGTGGAAAGGACACTAGGTTGGAATTTTAGAAACTTTGGGTCTGTTCCTGACCTTTCTACTCAGAAGCACCACTGTCATAAGCAAGTCTCCTTTCCTTATCCAGCCCTTGATTTCTTCATTTGCAACATGAAAAGACTGCACTTGAACCTTTATTTAAGGTATGGTCTGTGGGATAACAGCAGACACATCACTCGGGAGCTTGTTAGAATCTCGGGCCTCATTCCACAACTACTGAATTAAATTCTGCATGTTAACAAAATTCTCTGGTGGATTACCTTAAATTATGAAAAACACTGAACTAAAGAATCTCTAAAGTCCCTTTCTAGTCTTGTTTTTTTGGAATAAAAGGACTTGGAGGAGAACTATATGAAACAAAAACAATATAATAGCAATGATATAGGCATTTTATTTTCTTGGGAAAAAAGAAATTTGAATAGTTTGGGGAATAGAGACTACAATGTTCCCTACAGGTATAGTCAAAAGATTTTCTTTCTTTTGCTGGTTGAGAGTGAGATAGGTGAAAATGCCAAGGGATATAAGGTTTTAATTGAATTCAGTGATTTTATAGCCCTGTCATAGTTTCCAACTATATCCTTTTCTGTTTTACTGGATTTTCTTATCAGTCTCCTTCACAAGGTTTCTTTCAAGAATTGTATTAGAAATAAGCAGGAAAAGTAAAGTGACCCACTAAAGGTCAAACTGTGAAACAGTGATGAAAATGAACTAATAGCAGTATTTCAGAAAGAGGAATCAAAAAGATTTAGTTAAATGAATCCTAAAATAGTACTTGTGTGCCAAATGATTTAGCATGTGGTTGAATAACTAAGGGAGAGGGGATTTGTGCATATTTTTAAACATTTTTCCCTCCTTCACTGTAGCCAATACTTGAACATAATAGAAACTTATTACTTGTGAATTCATTTTTTCTTATAAATGTCCACTAGATATCTACCAGGTACCAAATATTGTGCTGTGAAAGCTGGGCAGGAACTTCATTCTTAAAGAAAAGGAGTTGAGTAGGAGTGAGATGTTTGAGAATATGTAGTCTCTCTGTCTCATTACTCATCCATTACATTCTTCTGACCTCCATATGTACAGGCTCTTCAGAACACAGCTGTCAAAATGTTATTTCCCTGATCAAGAACCTACCATGGTCACACAGTCACACTGTGAAAGCTACACCATTATACAATCATCATCAAGAAACATAGCTACTGGAACACAGACTGTGTGATTGTGAAAAAAAAAAAGAAAAAAAACCTACCATGGAAAACCATTGCTTGGTAGTATCATACCTTATCAGGTACTCAGGGTCCCCCATATTATGATATAAGCAAAGCACAATGGTTAAAACATAGAATTTGGCATGAAAAAAACATGTTTGTATTTTACTTTGGAAATTTAGTAATGTTACATCTTTGGTGATATAGTTATCTCTGCCTCAGTTTCCTTGTCTCTCATATATATTCCTATACAGATTTAAGTAGAGAATATTTAGTACAAATTCTGGCATGTTATAGGTACCATTGATATTGATTGATACAATTCACTATAAAGTAATCAGTATCCTTCTATATACACTAGCTGCAAATATATGAAAATGAAATTTAAATATATATATTACAACAGCATAAAAACTCATAAAACATCCAGGGGATAAATTTAACAAAAAGGTGCATGAGAATCTTCTCCTTAGAAGTCTAAACTATTCTTAAGGATTTTTAAAAAGACCTAAATCAAAAGAAAGATTGATGATAAAGACTGAGATGGTATAATCTAGGAATGCCTAGAGTGTATAATGATAGTGACTAAATGTACAAGTTAAAAAAATGTTTTTGCATGAGGAAGAACAAAGGAATGCCATTACTGCAGGGTGCTGAAAATAGATGGTAATTAATATTTAAAAATTTCAACTTATGTGTGAGACTAAAGCAAAAAAAAGTTTATTTGGTACAAAATTTACATTTTGATTAGTGCATTTCCTAATATAACTTATGTAGACAGCTTAATTGAACACCATAAGTACATGGAACCTTGAGTAGGACATGTTGGTTTGTCCAGAGTGATGCCCCGATAAACCCGAGTGATTTGAACAGTGAATAAAAAAGTATTTGCAAAGTCCCCTTTGGGGAATGGTGAGAAAGGGGGAAAATTCAACTTCACCAAGGTGAATTCTTGACATTCTCACAAGCAGTGTGGACAATCAAAGCTATAGGCTGAGCCCCCAATCGTGGGGTTTGTTCATATGAAACTTAACCCCATAAAGGATAGGTCAAGCCTACTTAAAATTAGGCCTCTTTCTAAGAGGCCTAATTTTTTCTAAGAGTCACCCCCAAGAAAACCTCTTTTGTTGCTCAGATGTGGCCTCTCTCTAGCCAACACAACAAGCAAACTCACCACCCTCCCCCTGTCTATGTGGGATATGACTCCCAGGGGTGTGGACTTTCCTGGCAATGTGGGATAGAAATCCTGGAATGAGCATCAGGGGATTGATAAAACCTTCTCAACCAAAAGGGGGAAGAGTGAAATGAGACAAAATAAAGTGTCAATGGCTGAGGGATTCCAAACAGAGTTGAGAGGTTATCCTGGAGGTTATTCTTATGCATTAAATAGATTTCACCTTGTTAGTCAAGATGTAGTGGATAGGCTGGAGAGAACTGCCTGAAAAGGTGGAGCTGTGTTCCAGTAGCCATGTTTCCTGAAGATGACTGTATAATGATATAGCTTTCACATGTGATCATGAAAACCTTGTGTCTAATGCTCCTTTTATCTACCTTATCAACAGATGAGTAAAGCATATGGAATAAAGATGAATAATGGGGGGAAAAATGTTAAAATAAATTTAGAATGAAATGCTGGTGATCAGTGAGGGCGAGTGGTGAGGAGTATAGTATGCATGAATTTTTTTCTGTTTTCTTTTTATTTCTTTTTCTGAATAGATCCAAATGTTCCAAGAAATTATCATGATGATGAATATGCAACTATGTGATGATATGGTGAATTACTGATTACATATGTAGAACAGAATGATCAAAAGTTACAAATGTTTGCGTTTGTTTGGTGTTTTTTGGTATTTAAAAATAATTAAAAAATTAAAAAAAAACAAAAAACAAAAAAAAGGCCTAAATCAATGGAGAGAGAGAAAATATTAATAATTGGAAGACTCAATGTTGTTTTGACTAAAAACAATCTCAATTAAAATTTCAGTGATTTTTTCTTGCATGAAAACAGAAAACTCATTAGAAAGAATAAATAACTGCAAAGAATATAGACCATGTGAAACTATCTTGAAAAAATGCACAATGTCAGAGGACTTATATTACTTGATAATTTTATTTTATATCAAGACATACTATAAAGCTACAGCAAACAAGACAGTGTTGTATAAGCTTAAAGATAGACAAGTTGGGTGGGCCACGGTGGCTCAGCAGGCAGGAATGCTTGCCTGCGATGCCAGAGGACCCGGGTTCGTTTCCTGGTGCCTGCCCATGTAAAAAAATAATAATAAAATAAAAATAAAGATACACAAGTTGATTAATGGCACAAGATAGACTTCAGAAGTAGGTCAATACAAATACAGCCAATTATTTTCAAGAAGCTCAAAGGCAATTCAATGAGAAATTTATTTCAATGAATTAAAATAACTGGATAATCATATGGAAAAAGTTCATCTCAATCATGACCTTGTACTATAAATAAAATTTAAATTAATTATAGATATTATCTTAAGGGATGAAATATAAGACATGTTTGAATGTTTGAAGAAAACATAAAATATGTTCATGATCTAGAGGTAGCCAAAGGATTCTTAGATATGAACAAAGAGTAACATCAATGATAAAAGTGATAAATTGGATTTCATCAAAATTTAAAATGTCCACTAATAGGAAGAAAATAAAAAGATAGCTAAACCTTGGAGGAAATATTTGCAATATATTTGACAAAGGACTTGATCCTGCATAAATGAAGATAAGACCAATAATAAAAAGATAACCAATTTTCTTATACCTAGGCAAAAGACTTGAACACTTCACAAAAGAAGTTATGTAAATGGTGAAGATACATTTAAAGTGTTTGATATTGCTAGTTATCAGAGAATGCAAATGTAATACTATGTAATTATGGAAATCAGAGAATTTGGTGAGGATGTGGAATAACTGGAACTGTTACGTATTTCTCATGAAGTGTTAGAGAACATTTTGGCAGTCTCTCATAAGGTTAAACACACATCCAAACTATGACCCACTAATTCTACTCCTAGGTATTTACCCAACAGAAATGAGAACTATATGTTCACAAAAAAATACTTGAATATAAATGCTTATAGCAACTTATAATAATAGCTGAGCTACTTCATTCATAACAGCCTAATGCTCACCCAAAAGAGAATGGATAAACAGATAGTGTTGTACCTATATAATAGAGTACTTCTGAAAATATATAAAGACAACAAACTCATCATTTTAGTTTTTTGGCTGCAAAAGCAAATACCCTGTAATGGGTTGGCTTAAACAATGGGGATATATTACCTTAGAGTTTTGAGTCTAAAAGAAAGTGAAAATCAAGGCATCATCAGGCAATGCTTTCTCTCCTAAAACTGTGACCCTCGCAGCTGGCTGCTGGTGATCCTTGGTCCTTAGTTTGTCACGAGGCAAGGTATATGCTTCATGTTTCCTTTAGCTTTCTCTCTTTCTGTCTTAATTTCACTCTGCTTATAAAGGACTCCAGTAATGCAATTAAGACCCATCCTGATTGAAGTGGGCCATGACTTCTTAATTGAAATAGCTTCATCTAAAAGTCCTACTTAAATTTAAAAACATATTTTTCTGGGGTACATACAGTTTTAGCCACCACACTACTTACAAATGCAACAATGGGATGAATCTCAAAAATATATTGAGAGACTTCCAGGGAATATAACAAATTGGGGAGTTCCAGGACTTAATACTTCCACCAAAACAACTATTAAACAAGGAAGAACTGTCTAAAACAACTGTTTCAAAACTCAGAAAGCCAGAAGAAAACTATAGCGCATCCAGAGAAGAGTGAGAGGAAGAGGCAGATAAACTGTGGTAAAGAACTACAAATTGCTCTTTCCATGTGGCACCTACTGGCTGCCTATACCGCAATTTCTTGGCAGGCTGCCATGAGTCCAGTCCCTGGCAAGCTGCTAGTGACAGAAAGGGATGCAAAAATCATCTTCTTGAAGAACAGGGGTGGGCATGGCCAATTGTTGATCACAGCTTTTGGTTAGTGAATTCAGATCAATGGGTCCTAGCTCAGGGCAGCTATTGTTTCAACCTACTTCAAAGGCATCTGCAGCCATTCTTTCAACCTTGCCCTAACAAAAATGGCAACAGCCATTTTTTCATCTGCCTTCTGACAGGGGCAGAAGCAGTGGAGATTTAATGATGCATTATTTCCTCAGGGCTGTGGGTGACAGTTACCTGAAGGACTACATTTGCTGGGCAGGTCAGAAAAGCTCACCTTTGGGGAACCATTGGAGAAATGTTTAGCACCCTTCTGGATCTCCTTCCCAGGGCACCTTAGAGCCAGTCTGCTTTTTGGCTCTCTTGTGTTGTTTTGGTGGGAAAAATATGACTTGGGGTGTACAGTGCACAACAATGTACAGGGCACAGCAAACATATAAGATAAAAAAAAAACAGGAAATGATGATCTATCCAAAGGCAGAGGAAAAAAATACAGAAAACATCAGTGAAGAAATCAAGAAGGTGGATGTACCGAACAAAGCCTTTAAAAAAATCTTAAAAGTGCTCGAGGAGATGAAGATATGACAGAGAAAGAACTAAAGGATATTGGGAAAACAATGAATGAACAATATGACAGTCTAAGTAATGGAAATCTTAAAAAGGAACCAAACAGAACTACTGGAGTTGAAGACCGTAATAACTGAAATGAAAAAATTCCCCCATCATTATATACTTTGTACACTAATAAAGGGGCAATTCAACAGGAAGACATAACAATTAAAAACATAAATATACTTAACAGCAGAGCCCTAAAATGTATGAGGCAAATACTGACAGATTTGAAGGGAGAAATTGATAGGTCTACATTAATAGTAGGAGACCTTAACATACCACTGTCAATAATGGATAGGACATCTAGTTATAAGAGCAATAAGGAGGTACAGGACTTGAATGATACACTAAAACAACTAGACCTAACAGACGTATATAGAACAGTGCATCAAACAAAAACAGAATACATGTTTTCTTGAGTACACATGGATCATTCTCTAGGATAGACCATATGTTGGTTCATAAAAGTCTCAATAAATTAAAAACATCGAAATCATACAATGTATATTCTCTGACCACAAAAAAATGAAGTTAGTCATCAATAACAGAGGGAGAAATGGAAAACTCACAAATACGTGGAAATTAAAGAATATATTCTAAAGCAACCAATAAGTAAAAGAAGAAATCACAAGTGAAATTAGGAAATACATTGAGGTGAATGAAAATGAAGGTACGACATGCTAAAACTCATGGGATGCAGCAAAGGCAGTGCTGTGAGGGAAATTTATAGCTCTAAATGCTTACCTTAAAAAAGAAGAACAATCTCAAATCAGAACTCTAATTTCAAAAACGGAAGAACTAGAAAAAGAGCAGACTAAACCCAAAGTGTGCAGAAGGAAGGAAGAACAAAGATTAGAGTGGAGATCATTGAAATAGAAAACTAAAAAGCATAGAATAACAAAACCAAAAGTTAGTTCTTTGGAAAAATCTATAAAATTGACAAATCTATAGCTAGTGACAAATTAAAAAAAGAGATAATACAAATAGTGTAAAAAAAGTGAAAAGGGGGACATAAATAGTGACCATAATGAAATAAAAAGTACTATAAGAAGATACTATGAAAAGCTGTATGCCAATAATTAGATAATGGACGAAATGGAAAAAATCCTAGAAACATTCAAACTACCTACATTGACTCAAGAAAAAATAAAAGATCCCAACACAACAATTAATAATAGAGAGATGGATTCAGTAATCAAAACCTTCCAACAAAGTTAAACCCTGAACCAAATGGCTTCTCAGGGGGAATTCCACTGAACATTCCAAGAAGACATAATTCCAGTTATGCTCAAACTCTCATTCTGTAAGGCCCAAATCATCCTCATATCAAAACCAGATAAAGATACCACAAGAAAAGAAATGTACAAACCAGTATATTTTATGACATAGATGCAAAAATGCTCAACAAAATACGAAGAAACTAAATTCAACAGCATATTAAACGAACTGTATACCATAATCAGTGAGATCTATATTTGGTATGCAAGGTTGGTTCAGCATGAGAAAACTATTTAATACACCACATTAACAGAATGAAGTTTAAAAACCACATAATCATCACAACTGATGCAGAAAAGGCACTTGACAAAATACAGTGCCCTTTCTTGATAAAGCCACTTAGAATACTATGAATAGAAGGAAAATTCCTCAACATGATAAAGGGCATATGTGAAAAGCCCACAGCTAACATTCTACCTAATGGTGAAAGACTGAAATTTTTCCCTCTGGGATCAGGAACAAGACAAGCTACTGACACCACTGTTATTCAACATCATTCTAGAAGTTCTTGCTAGAGCAGTTAGCAAGAAAATGAAATAAAAGGCACCCAAATTGGAAAGGAAGAAGTAAAACTTTCCTTATTTGCATACATGATCCCATAAACAGAAAATCCTGAAAAATCCACAACAAAGTTTCTAGAGCTAATAAATGAATTCAGAAAAGTGGCAGGATACAAAGAGAATACCCAAAACTCAGTAGTTTTTATACACAAGCAATGAACAATGGGAAGAAATCAAGAAACAAATTCCATTTGCAATAGCAATTAAAAAAATCAAATACCTAGGAATAAATCTAATCAAAGGTGTAAAGGACTTATACACAGAGAGTCATAAAAGACTGATGAAAGAAATTAAAGAAGACCTAAATAAGTGGAAGAATATACATTGTTCATGGATTGGAAAGCTAAAAATATCGTCAAGATGCCGATGTCAACAAAAGCAATTGATCGATTCAATGTAATCCCACTTCGAAGTTCCAAAAACCTTCTTTGCAGACATAGAAAAACTAGTCATCAAATTTATTATGAAAAGATAAGGGGCCCCAAAAAGCTCAAGCCATCTTGAAAGAAAGTTAGACTCACACTTCCTAATCTTAAAACTTATTACAAATACACAATAATCAAAACAGCATTGAACTCCCATAAGAACAGATATACAGACCAATGGTATGGAATTGAGCACTCGAGCATCAACTCTCATATTTATAGCAAACTGATTATTGATAAGTTGGCAAAGACCAATTAACGGTGAAAGAATAGTCTCTTCAACAGATACTGCAGGGAAATCTGATCTCCAATTGCCAAAAAAAAAAAAAAAAAGACTCCCCCCGCCACACTATATACAAAAATCAACTCAAAATGGATTGAATACCTTAATATCAGAGCTAGAACTATTAAACTCATAGAAGAAAACATAGGGAAGCATCTTCTGAACCTTCTGTTAAGCAGTGGTTTCTGAGATTTTACAGCCAAAGCATAAGCAACAAAAGAAAAAAAAAAAAAGATAAATGGAACCTCATTCAAAATTGAAAACTTTTGTTTCTCAAAGGACTTAATCATGAAAATAAACCAACAACATACACAATGGGAGATAATATTTGGAAACCACATACCTGATAAAGGTTTAACATCCAGGGAAATATATATACACCTTCAAATTAATAACAGAAAGATATGCAACCCAATTGAAAAATGGGTAAAGCCTTGAAAAGACTTCTCTCCAAAGAAGATAAACAAATGACTAAAAAGCACATGAAAAAATGCTCAGCATCTTTAGCTGCAAAACAAAGCCATGATGAGATATCTTTGCACACCCATTAAAATGGCTACTATTGAAAAAAAAATAGAAAATGTCAAGTGTTAGGATGTGGAGAAATAGGAACTCTCATGCATTGCTGGTGGTAATGTAAAATGCTGCAGTCAATATGGAAGAGGGTTTGTTGGTTCTTCATAAAGCTAAATATAGAACTACTATATGACCTGACAACTCAATACTGCGTATATACTCAAAATACTTGAAAGCAGGGACTCCAATAGATATTTTCATGCCAATGTTCATAGTGTCGTTATTCACATTAGCAAAAGATGGATGCAACCTGAGAATAAGCAATGTCTGGATAAACAAAATGTGGTTTAAGCATAAGATATATACAATTGAATATTGTTCGGTCATAAAAAAGAATCGAGTTCTGATACACGCCATAACATAGATGAATCTTGAAAGCATCATGTTGAGTGAAATAAGCCAGAAACAAAAGGAAAAATATTGTATGATCGTACTGTTTTGAAACAATTGGAATAAGTTAATTCATAGAGTCAAAATCTATAATATAGGTTACCAGAGGATAGGGTGGGGACAGAGAGTAGAAAGTTAAGGTTTAAAATGTACAGGATTCCTATTTGGAATGATGGTAATGTTTTGGCAATGGGTGGTAGTGATGGCAGCAAAACACTGTGAATCTAATTAACATCTCTGAAATATTACAAAGGGAAATGTTAGACTATGTATATGGTAACAGAATAATTTTTAAAATCCATAAAATTACAATATACAAGAAACCCTAAGTTAAACCATGGACTTTAATTAATAGTACACTTATAAAAACGTACTATTATCAATTGTAACAAATGCTCCACACTAATGCCAGTTGTTGTTGGTGGAGTAGTATATGGGAATCCTTTATTTTATGCATGATTGTTGTGTAAACCACAACCTATCTAATAAAAAACATGGTAGTAATACAAACATATTATTTTGAGAAAACCAGCCAGAAACAAATGAGAACATACCATATGGTTTCATTTATGTGAAGTTCTAGTCTTTGGTGATAAACATTAAAACCATATGGGGGGTGGGTTGGTCAGAAGGAGAATATGAGAGAAATTTCTAGGGTGATGGAAATGTTCTATTTCTTGATTGTAGTGCTGGTTATAGGGTGTATATATTTGCTAAAATCTTGAAGTTGTACACTTAAGATCCATGCATTTCATGTATATAAATTTTACCTAAAAGGAAAAAAAAAGCACTTAGATTTAAATCTGCCTCTGGTAATTTATCAGCTTTGTGTACTTGGCAATATAATTTATATGTTTGCACATCAGTGCTTTTATCTCAAGTGGATTGTTATATGATTTAAAGAGAGAAATGTATATTAAATATTTAGTGTACTTTTTGGCACATTATCAGCATTTTGAGGTTGTAGTTTATCATTAATCCAACTAAATCTCCAACCTGCCAAATATTTGCTATAATTAAATAAAGTTTTGACTAATTTTGCACTTTCCCCTTTTATTATTTCAGGCATTTGCTTATGGATATCTTCTAGCTTGGAATCTAAGAAGTTACCATTGATAACCAAGAGCTGGCTTTGCTGGCTACCAAGTGCTGATGTGATCTTGAACAGCCCCTTTAATTCTTTCAGCTTCAGCTTCCTCATCTTCTTCGAGTTCCTACTGTATATTAGAATCCCCTGGTGTGGTTTTTAAAATAACGTATGCTTGCTTTCCACCCCCCAGAAAAGACCTAATGCTGGCAAAAATGCCTTGATGTGGGATCCAGGCATTAGCAGTTTTTGAAAACTGTCGAGGGATTTGAACATGTATATAGGGTTGGAAAACACTAGACCAGGTGATCTTTAAAGACATTTCCAGCTCAGAAGGCTGTCTCTACTTGAAACCATTCAGTGGAAATGTTTTGTGAAGCCACATGTTTTATTGTTGCTATTGATGTTATTGAATTTTCCATGTGTTAGGTAGAACACAACCAGTTTCTAACTGGTTGCCAATCACATACTCTCTTTTGCTTCATATCCAGCTCTTCCACATGTTTATTTAACTCCCATCAGCCTTTAAAGTAGTAGAGTCTCTGATCCCTTGTTCGTGGTCTTTGTTCTAAATAAGTTCAAGTCAGCAGCACCTACTACATGGAAAGACTGTTTTCTTAGTCTGTTGTGTCTTTGTTGTACTCTTCTGTGAATGGAAACCATGGTCTCACTTATCTAGAAAGAGAGACAGAATTGCAAAACTGAATTTGGAATCTAATCTCCCATCTTGCCTTGTTCAGTTGTAGCAAGGTGGCCAGAAAATTACTCCCCTCAGCTACTGTCAACTGCTCTGTAAAGCAAGGAAAATCTGATATAAAACCTCTTTAAAGTGTGATGAGATTTCTTGTCATTTTTAATCTGAAAATTGCAGAATTGCTAAAAAAACAAACAAACAAAATGGCTCTTTTTTTCCTTTCCATGTATAATAAAATATTCATCTGGGTGAGGGTGGGGAGGTCACTAACTGCATTTCGAATAGCTTGATCAGGAGGGCTTAATCTTCTAAGAATAATGACTTGGTGTAATTCATAAAGAGAAAAAAGAATGGAATACTGGGATTGTCCCTGTGACTGTTCAGTTCAGAGGAAGTGGACTAGTACTTCCAACCATGATAAATGATTTGCTATTGCCAAAGCTGCCTGAATGGCTGATAGTATAATCTGTAGCTCAGAAGCTTAAAAGTCTGCATGGATGGGGGCCTTTCTTTCTTACTATGTGGGTGAAAATCAAAACAAGTACGCCCTAGCTGATTAAAGTAGATGATATCTTACCTCAACAGCCCTAGTCCATCCCAAGTCCTGCTTGCCCCATCCTCTTAATGTTGATCAGATATTTAGTGGCTTTTTTGAAACCCCTCCTCTTCCTGGCCCAGGTTATTTCTTGTGCTTAGCAAAGAAAGCATATAAAAATCTTTCACACCAGTGACTAGTCAAGATGAAAAAATAGCTTAGAAAATATAGATTCTGAGGTAGTTAAAAAAAAAAAAGCATGATTTTATAAAGTCCCTCTGACCACCTGACATTAGGAATATTGTAGAGAGATTTACCAATGCGTTTCTTCTTGAATAGTTCTGATGCTAGTGGAATTTACTAGTCCAGAGACATAGTTTTTCATTTTTGGACAGATTTTGAAATTTTCACCTACCGGTTTTACTCTGTTTTCTAAAACCACATAGACAGGCCTAATTCTCCTTCGATATGACAAACGTTTTCAGTATTTCCTAGAGTAAACAGTCTCAGGTTCTTTAATCAGTCACCACGTCATAATTATGTGTCCCATCATGATTCTGACCCCCCTAACTGGGAGGTGTTCTAGCTTCTCCACAGACCTTTGGAAATATTTTTATGGAATTTAGGACTTTTTTCAATATGTGGTCTGACAGCCAAAAGTGGAGTGAAATTTTCACCTACTTGTTTCTGTGTGCTATTGTTTTTTGTCCTCTTAAATCTTTCTTAAAGCAGGGCAGGGAACAATTAGATGCCTGTTGTTCTATTTAACAGAATCGTAGCTTTCTTGCTTCCTTTTTTTTTTTTTTGGCAGCCTCATTTTTCCTGTTCAGTGAACTCAATCTCTGTGGCTGGTTAATTCTGTCACATGAGAATGTGAATCAAATGAAATGAGGCTGAGTGCCAAGCTATTGCATGGTCACAGTCCACGGCTCTCTTTCCTGCCAGTCACCAGCCATACATACACTCTTGGTCGTGAGAGATTTTGAGAAACTGCTCATCCCATCACCCAAAGGGCAAACTTGGGGCTATAGAAGAAATAAGCTAGATGTTAGTAGCTTGAGGTAATAGTTCTGGATCTTCTCATCATGACTGTGACCTTAGATAAGTTCTCTAATGGGGCTGCTGGAAAATTGTTGTAAAGGTTAAATTAAAATGGAGCACTCATCCAAATTAATAGCTAGTACTAAGTGTCATGTTCTTTTAGGAAGGTGAGCACATTATTACGTTATTTGTTTGTTAGAGCAACCAAACCTATTGAGCTTTGTTTAAGTGTTGGAATTTCAGTTGCCTTTTTCTTTTTTGCCCCTACTGAATCTTTTTAGAAATGGAAAATAACTTTAGCTGTCACACAATTTCTGGATATGTATTTAAATACTTACTATATTAGAAGCATAGAGGGAGTTTATTGTTGACTGAATTCTGTTATCCTTAGTAATCAGAGATGGGAATCGGTGGAGATTCAAAACCAAAGATTGCAATAGTGAAATCATGTGAAACTAGAGGACCTTGATCTAATATCTTAGGACATTTAGCTGTTCTTGCCATTCTCATAAAACAGTTTTTCCAAGTTAGTGAAACATTGACCTTGATTCTTTCACTTTTGACCTGTCATATTTGGGCAAGGTCATGCACATGTAATTAGTGGTCGTTCAGTCTCTGGGACTCTGAACAGTGTTGTAAATATTCACAGTGCATGTCCCCATTCACTTTCGTACCTTTGGCAGACTTGATCTGTTGATTATGACATTTCTTCTTGTTGGAACTAGATACAAAGATGCTCAACTTCATTGGTCAAGTTTGCATTTGGGAAATGCAAATCAAAACCACCAGATAGCATTTCACATCCACTACAATGGCTATTACTGAAAAAGAAAAAGAAAAAGAAAATAACAAGTGCTGGTGAGGAAGCAGAGAAGTTGAAACCACTGTGCCTTGCCAGTAGAATTGTAAAATGGGGAAGTCCCTGCGGAAGACAGTTTGGTGCTTCCTGAAAAGTTAAGTATAGAATTACCACATGATTTAGCAATCCTGTTACTAGGTATATACCAAAAAAAAATTGACAGTGGGGATTTGAAAAGATACTTGCATACCAATATTCAAGGCAGCATTATTCACAATAACCAAAAGATGGAAGTAACTGATGAATAGATAAAGAAAATGTGATATATACATATGATGGTATATTATTCAGCCATAAAAGAATGAAGCTGTGATACATACAGCAATGTGGGTGACCTTTGAATATTTTGAGTGAAATAAGCCAGGCACAAAAGGATAAATATTGGATTGTTTCACTTACATGAACTATTTAGAATAAACAAGTTCTTAAAGAAGGAAAAAAAACGTTCACCTGGGTCCAGGGATATGGAAAGGAATGGGGAGTTATTGCTTAATGGGTACAAAATTTATATTTTGGGTAATAGAATGGTAGCACAACATTGTGAATATAATTAATGCCATTGAATTGTGACTTGAGTGCATTTAAATTGGGAAATTTTGAGTTGCATGT
Organism: Tamandua tetradactyla; assembly: GCF_023851605.1. NCBI lineage: Eukaryota > Metazoa > Chordata > Mammalia > Pilosa > Myrmecophagidae > Tamandua > Tamandua tetradactyla. The sequence continues at coordinate 33,466,869 of NC_135346.1, forward strand.
GTTACCACAATAAAACTTTAAAATGTATTAAATAAAATATGATAAAATTTAAAAGGCACTTCTCCATATAGCATTACAGTCACTACTGATTGAAAATTGGCATAGGAATGAAAATTCTTTCTTTTAGCACAATGCTATAGAGCTAGATCACTTAGGTTCAAATTTCAGCTCTGCCACTTCCTCAATATCTTATGTAACTTCTCTGTGTCTATTTCCTCATCTAAAAAGTAGGTATAATAATAACATCTACTCCAGAGAGTTTGTTGTCAGAATTAAATCAGTTAATGTAAAGATGTTGGAACAGAGCCTGAACATTTATCAATGCATGTTCATTTTCAGGTGAACTCAATTGCTCTTTCTTTTATGTGGTACCACCTTCAGATATGCAATTAGGTGTATTTAATAATTACTCAAAACTAGATATGAGTCTTAGGTATGATTCATTTGATAATAATAGACATCAAAAATGTGTGTGGGGCAGTGCAACGGTGGCTCAGCAGGTAGAATTCTCATCTGCCGTTCCGGAGACTGGGTTTGATTCCCTGTGCCTGCCCATGTAAAAACAAACAAACAAAAAATGTGTGTGTGTGTGTTTGTGTTTATGTATGTTCCAGTTGAATCCTTTGCCCATTTGGAAGAGGATGGATCTAAAAGGATTGTAATTTATGTTTTTCTATCCTTCTCTTTCAGTTTAGCATTTTAAAAGGCCTACTCGGAAAGTACATCACTAAAATATCATTCTCAAAGTGGGCACCCATCTGGGTGATGACAGTACTCAGCCATTAACCTGAATTTCTGCCATAGTCAATTCTATTTACAGAAGTACAGAAAAATTACCAGTTGCTTTAAGAGCCAAGAGTTGGTCATGCTGACCTTTTGGTTGGCATTTGGATGTCTTTCTGATTGATTTTCTCTCCATCAGACTGCCTCTGTCTCTAGGTCTGTCTTTAAAGCACTTGTGTGCTTCTTTTCTGCACTTATTCCAGACAACTTTACTGAGATTCTGTTGCTAATCTTATGGAGGATGGGAAATATGCAGAGGGGAAAGTGTGTGTATGTGTATTTGTAGAAGTACGTTTGTATGTGATTGTGTGTGAATACATATGTGTTGCTCATATTGCTTCCATATGGATGGAAGAAATGTGTAACTGTCCATTTCTATATTTGCACACGTGTGTATATGCATGTATGTGTGTGTAAGGAATGGCTACTCCTAGAATCGATATTTTCTTTACACTCAGTCTGTTCAAAGTTATCCCACCTTTTCTTTCTCCCTCTATCTTCTACTCCTAGTACCTTTCAATCACCTTTTCTCCTTCATTTCCACAGGTTTCACTCTCTCATATTGTAGCATCACTCAGTATTTACTTGCTAAGGGCTTCTCATGATGACTTTTTACCTAGTCTCTCAGTAGGTCTATGCAAGGTAGCTTCTGTTTCCCAGGAAATGTATCCCTTTAGGCTTTCTTGGCTGAAACGTTGACTTTCAACTCTTCTCTGCTGCACCGTGAGAAGGTAGTCACTCTCTGCCAGCTCCAGCTAGGTAGCGCATATATTAATTACATCCCCTTCTGTGTCAAGAAATTCAAGGGACTTAAATTATAGGGTCAAAACTAGATCCTAGGGCTCTGCTCACAAAATCATCTCTATGGAAGGTTAGGGAGGAGGAAGTGTGCAGGTCTGACATACATATTGAAGGAGTTTATCAGTAAAATACTTCTAGAATATTATTTTGCATTTCACCTTTTCCTACCCTCACAAACTGTTGAATCCTTACACACCCCAGGCCTAAGGACAAGCCTGTTGATGGATCATTATCTCAAGGGTTCAATGAGCTTTGCATCTTTTATTTTTGGAGTGACATTCTTTAGAGATTACGGTTCTGGATAAAGGACTCTTCCTTGCTTCATACTTAGTACCCAAGTTGACAGCCCGCCCTGACAATATTAATAGTAATATTAATAATCATGGTAGGTTATGAACAAAATCTGTCACTATCACTGAATATTCATTCTTTTTTCACCCCCTTAGGTTCTGTTTATAGTACCAGTAATTAAGTATCTAGGAGCTCAGTTAGAGAAATAAAAACTGACTTTATTAATGATTATAATTATTAATTGAAATTTTACAAGGTACCATTTACATCATGCAAATAAGAAAATTAATTACAAACCTAGAGAAGTAGAATGTTTTGGCCTGTCAGTCAACTCTAAGCCCACAGCATTGTAATGAGGAAGCTTTTTCTTTTTGCTGGCAGTGATGTTGCCTGGTATTAGTAGAAGGAGTATTACACCTCGGTGATGTAGAGGGTGTAGGCTTAAATATGATGGCTTTATACCTGACTCACAGGGCACCTGAAGTGCAGAGTTACAGGCAGAGATATGTAAAAACTCTTTGCATTCCACAAGTTTTTAATGCACTTGGTCTCCTTTATGATTTATAATCTTAAAGGAAAAAAGGCCAGAATTTACTGTTGAGGAAATGAAGTTAGAAGAACTAACAGATACATTTGAAAATATTGTCTTGGCTCATAAATAGTGCTCCTACAGTGGGAGATGATCTACTTTCTATTGGGTCATAACAGTGGGCCTCAAGCACGGTACATGTAATTCATATATACTCTGTTGATAGCTGATGGGGCCAGGAGGAGACAGCTGAACTTACCTAGGGCAATCAGATGATCTGCTGAGAATTGGAAATCAGAATAGGAATCAGTTTTTACATGTAGTTAGATGTATAACATAAAAACTGAGGCTATCTTGTCTTCCAACAGGCAGTCTAGGAAGTTGATTGGCAGAAAGAGAAGAGAAAGAAGCAGATTCACAGAAGGAAGCAATAGTGAAATAAGGGATGAGTACCTTGCTTAGGCTTTCAGTGAGTTTCTAGCTTCCCTATCTAGTCCTTCTGTGACTCCTTGAAATAAAGTACTTTTTTATTGTTTGATTTAAAGTAACTTTGGTGTATATTTATCATTAATAAACAGAATCTCAATTAAAGCAAGCAGCATACCTAAGTCTCCGACTAAGAGAGAACTCTGGTTTCCTAACTACTTGCTACAGTTCGTTCTGTAGCTCTGTGGCTGCCTCTTACATCTCTGAGTCCTCTGAATCTCAGGACTCATCTAGCCCCGTTGTGAGGGTGGGGCCCTCTTCAGGGTTCTCCGATCTTAGAGTTTGGGATAGAAATATTCTGCCTTGTTTCCAACATATCCAGATGTACTCCGTCAGGATGCTCCTTGATTCATTAAAATTCCACAAGAAGGGAACACAGCCAGCTGCCATTCTCCTTGCTCATCATCTTTCCTGGTGTCATTCGCACCCCATTGCATTTGGCAATGCGCTTGATGTGAGTGACATTAGCCAGAGCACAAATCAGGTAGCATCTGCTGAGAAGTAGGGGGTGAGGGACATGCAAACACATTTATAAAACGGAAAACAAAATCAGGGTGACATCCAGGTTGTCTTTTTGATGGTCCCGTTTCTCATTTTGCATTTGGGGTAAATGATTCCTTTTATTTTTATTTTTTTTAATATTCTACTGTTCCTGTCTCAAAGCATGTTCTAACCTTTACGTCAAAGGAACCTCATGACATTGAATGGTTAGAGCAGAACAGGAGTTATAATTAGGACAACCATGTGGTCCAATTTGCCCAGGGTGATCCTTGTTTATAGCTGTTGTCCTAGCATAATTATTAAGATATGCTTTTCCCTCTCAAGCATGCCCTGACTTAGATAAATTATTTCTTACCCTGGTTATAGTACGTATTTGACAAATCAGCCACCAGTAATATATACTGAACACCTACTAGCCACAAAGGCAGTGTGAGGAGTGTGGGTATGTGTATTTCATGGCCTCTGTTCTTCATGAACTTCCGGTTTAATGTCACAACAACAACAAAATAAAACTGCAACTGTGGGAGGGGGATATTTTCTTAACAGTGGAATAAGGAGTGTGTAAGCTGACTGGTCTCCAGTTAAATGTTCTCAGGGGAGGCAGTATCTGCAGTGCTGAAGGCAGGTCTGGATGTAGACAGCTTGGGGTCACATCCACCTTGGCCATTTACTACCTGCATGGCTATGAGAAGGTTAAACTCACTTTCCCAAGCCATTAGTTTCTCAACTATACAGCTAAATGATATTAATATCTCCTTTGTTGGGGTTTTATGAGGATTTAATGTCACAACGTGGAGAAGGTAACTAACACAGTGCCTGGTCAAGTAGAAAAGCTCAGTGAATGAGAGCTAAGGCACAGTCAGTAGCAACAGGTCTTCATTGCACTGGAAATCTTTGGAATCAGTCATATCTGTCATTCATACCCAATGACATATTAGAATGATCATAGAATCCCAGTGATGGGAGGCCCTCTCCTATTTTATGGCCCCAACCCCCTACTACTTAGCAGTGGATGGCTGATAGGTAAACAACATTCCTCAGAATCGTTCATCACATTTATTCTTGACATTTTCAAATAGAGTTGTGACAGAAAGGCAAACTGTGTGCTGTGGGCTTGGGAGAACATATGGTGTCAGAAAAATCTAGCATGTAATGGAAAAACATGGTGCATTTCCATCCAGCATGGGGAGAGGCAGGAACAGTGTGTCCTAAATAGCTCCTCCTTTCAGGCAATGAAGGTAGAGAGGGAAGGGAGTAGTGGGGACCAACAGCAAAACTGATTTGTGGATAAGGTCCAGACTGCTGCCTTAATGGTATTTCCTCCCTGGGTCTAGAAAGGTGCTAAACTTTGCTAAAAGCTGTTTTCTTTAACCCCATGTATCTTGGAAATGTACTAGGAATTCTTTTCATGAATTGACTGGATCATCTTGGGGCCTTAGCCAAGAAAGCATGGATTCTTGGGGGAAAATATAAAGATAAATTATTACTATTATTAGTTATCAAAATTAGTGACTTTTATTGAGCTATATGTGCCAGATCATTAAAAGCCTTACAAGCATTATCTCATTAAATGTGTACAACGGCACTCTGACATAGGTGCTGCAATTCCCATTTTTAGACCAGGAAACTGATTTGAAGACACCTAAGAGGACTTTCTAACCTATGGTTATCTGACTCCAAATTCTATGCTTTTGACTATTATACTGTATGCTATGATTAATTTACACTAAAAATAATAGATTGTAAAATCAGGTGATCAAAAGACCCATCGATTATCATTATATTCAAGGATTGAATAATAGTGACTAGAAATAGAGGAATTCAAATCCTGAGGGCTAGAGGGACATTTCTGGTTTGGTAAACCTTCCTCCTGTTCCCAAACTGAATCTCACAGTCTCTGGCCTTTCAGCTGGGTGACTAGCCTTCCTTCACAGGGCAGATCTTTTATCTGGAGAGAATTCCAGCATTTAACAATACTAAATACCAGAAAGTCTTCCTGATTTTGAACCTAAAATGGTCTGTTAGTCTAAGAATTGAAACGCAAGCCCTTTAGGGCAGCACATTTATCTTATTGGTACCCTGTTTCTCTTTTCTTTATTTTCATTCTTTCCTTTCTTTTATAATAACTTATGGTGTGACTTCTATATGACAGGCACATAGATGCACATAGAAGACACAAAGGTGAGGAAAATAGACACAGTGCCTATACTTATTATGTTTATCATCTTGTTTCCCCCACCCCAACCCCAGGAAAACAAGAATGTTATTAAATCCTGCCATATTAAATAGTGGAGTATATTAATTACATTTTAGCAGTCACCTTCATTTAAAATTTAGTTGGGTGCATATCTCTCTAAATATGTCAGATCATATACTGTATTATAATAAAGCCTCAGAAACATCAGTAATTCATTGTTTAATGACTGATTGCCTTCACTCAGAAATATGAGAGTCAGCTTTACTGAGTGACCCAGAATAAATTGTTCCATCTCTCTAAGTTTATTTACTAATTAAGAAAATGGCCCTCTGAACTTTCTTCTCTGCAGGCCAGCCACAGTTATCAGGCCATTTTCCATGTGAAGATGCATCTGTCCTAGAGTTTAACAAGTACCGGGAATGAGGAATCTGAAGACCTGTTTTTGAAGAATAAGTGCTTCCTCTCTTCCCTATCTTTGGGTGAGTCACCTTTTTTTCTATTAAATGGGAATGCCATATTATATCCTTAGGGTTCTTTGGAAAAACAGAGCCAACAGGATATATATGTATGTAAATATTATGAGATTCTTTTTTTAAAGGAATTGGTTCATGTGAGCATGGGGATTAGCAAGTCCAAATTCTTTAGGGCAGGCCACAAGTTGGGAGCTCCTGTGAAAGTTTTGATGAATTCCCCAGGAGAAGCTGCCTGGCTGAAATACAGCTAGGAATTCTGTTTTCTGATGGTTGAAATCGTCCATTCTTCCTTTAAGGCCTTGGGCAGATTAGAAGAGATTTTTCTCATTCTAGAAAGCAATCCCCTTTGTTGACTATAAATGTAATCAGCCACAGATGCAATCAACTGACTAATGATTTAAATCTGTGACATAACCTCACAGTAACAATCAAGCCAAGGCTTTCGTGACCAAAAAAACTGGTCACCATAACTTAGCCAAATTGACACATGAACTTAACCATCACACATTCCATGCTCTGCCAATCTCAGTGGTACAATGTTAGGATCCAGTGAGATGGATGTGAAAATTCCCTATAGATTTAAGAGTTTGCAATTGAATGGATTTTAAATTTGAGCCACATGGTTGATAGGTATGAAATGCTCTCATCTGTATGGTTTTATGTTCCATATGAGATGGCTTCTTCATGGGTTCTTGGGGCTGGAGGATAGTAATGTGAATTACTCTTTGAATTCAGATTCTGCTGCAACAAAATGCTTTCTGTAATATAATTTCTGGTGAGTGACCAAGCAGGAATGTATGCCTCGTCATCTCTCAGAGCAGGAAATAATCCACGCAACAAAACAAGTTGATGCTCAAACTTCAATATCTCCTCTGTTTCAGGAAAGATGTCCACAGCTCCTGGCACCTAGTCCCCAACCCTGCCCCCAGATTACGGAGAATGCTCAGCAGGGAGTTGTTCCCTTGTCAACAATGAGCATTAGTACAGCAGTTGGACTGGAAGGAAAAGCTTTTGTCTATTAGGAAGCCTGCAGAGTTTGGTTGCTAGGCAACCTAGTCTGAAGGCAGCAACCAGTGTGTTCCAGGAGGGAATCTAGGGAAGTGGGCTTGAAGAACAGGGAAAAGCAAATTCTTTTCTCAGAATTAGCTGAAACAGGAGAGAAAGAGCCAATCGTATTGCCCACCACCCAGATAAAGAAATGATACATATGTTGAAGTATGTTGTGGTAATTGAGCATCAAAGTGCTAGGTGCCCAAATTTATAGGTCTGCTGGAAAACACTGAATAGCTAATGTTTCCCAGCCTCAGCTTCCTGGAACGAGTAGAAAGCCACGGAGACATGTAAAACCAGCCTCCACCGACCACTGCAGCCACTTCACGTACACGTGCCCCTTCAATCAGAACAGCACTGATTTTCTTTTATATAGCAAATTTTCACAAAAGATAAAAAAGAATATGTAACTAAAAACTACCTGAGTAAATGGTCTTTTGTTTTCCTCAAATCTAAGGTTCTAATTTAAAAGATGATTTGTTACTACAAAACATAGTTAAATATTTACACTGACAATATATGCCAAAACCCAGAAAATTATGGAAGTTATCTTTTGTGCAGCCAGTCTTCTTATAGCTTCTCTATCCCAAAATATATTCCTCACTAGCCTGCCAGAAGACAGAAGGACTCAAGATTGATAACTCTTTGGAGTTAACGCTTTGACTGCTCCTGAGCCACTTGGGAGGCTAGCATATCTAGTGAGCAAACACTATTTCTCAGTTTAACCCTGGCAGTGAATTTGAAATTGAAGGAATGAGGCACCTCCCAGTGAAATCCTCTCAGTTCTGAAAATTGGGCTGAGCTTGTGACATGCTGGCCCAGGTGGGCTGAGGTATGACAGGGAAGAAGTAATAGATAATAGTTATGGATAAAGACTGACAGAGATTAGAAGCAGGATTTCTTCACTTTTCTTAGGTGTTAACCTTGGACACATTACTTACATATCTTGATACTCAGTTTACTCATCAGTACAACAGGGAAAATATATTTTGAGTTCTAAAGGAAGGAAAAGAAAAACAGCACTGATGGTCCAGGGTACAGGATGTTGGCATGGGAAAGCATTACAGTAGGAGTAGGGAGGCCAGGTTTCTGTGAGAGGCTGGTTTGCCACCAAGCAATCAAAGCCCAGGCATGAGCCAGAGCCTACTTTTCCAAACATCACAGAGATCTACTCCAGAGAGTTCAGAAAACCAGCTCTAACTCCAGAATGCTTCCAAACTCAACCTTTCATTTGCCGATGGCACTTCTCTTTCAGAGTCCTTTCAGGGCCCCTTGCATTCTTGGATCTGGAATTTTTACTGCCTGATTTTCTACTTTCCAGAAGCCCATACTTGTAGATTCTTTTCCCATTGTATAGGCCTTGCTCTAAACAATGTGTATCCTTTTCCTCTTGGGCTTCCACTTCCTCACCAATAACAAGAAAGATTGCTTAGATAATTTCTAAATTTGCTGCAGTTCCAATCTTTTGTGCATGACTTCTGTGCCTTTTAAGAGTTTTAGAGCTTTCCATGCATTAACCAAACAAATTTTACTGGGGACCTACAAGGTACCAGGCACTGTCCTAAGCACTAAAGATAAGTACAGTGGTTAAGAAGCTGAAAAAGTTCAGTTCTCATGGAGGTTACAGTGGCAGAAGATGGACAATAATCAGATCAACAAGAATGTTTTTATTTTAGAAGATGATAAATGCTAAAGTACATTAAAAGAAAAGAGAACTGTTTCAGTTTTAAATTGCAGTATAAAAACCATTCCAAAATGTAGTGTCTTTTAAAAATGAATTAATTACGTTGGTTGTGTGGATTGACTGGATTCAATTGCACTCTGGGGTCAGTTGAAGCGGGAACATCCAAGATGCTCCCCCATCCCATCATCCAGGGTCTCTCTACCCGCTTATCATTCTGTATTCCTGCTGAAGCTTCTTTACAGCATTGCAGCTGGATACCAAAAGGTAGTATTCCAAGAGCTCAAGCCCCAATGTGCAAGTGTTTCCTGAGCATCTATGCTTGTCGTGTTTTATGATATGCCAAAGGCCAGAACAAATTACACAGGCAAACCCAGTCAGTGTAGGGGGAAACTATACTAGAGTGTGAATTCAGGACCAAGGTTCATTGGCAGTCATCAAAGTAAGTAGGGAAGATGACTACTTTATGCTAGAAGTTGGAAAAAGCCTCTCAGAAACATAGTAAGATGTGAAGGCTACAAGACCACAAAGAACTGGGTTCTAGACAGGAAAAACAACTAGTACAGCTCGCAGGTGAGAAGAAGGTTGGAGTTTTTGAGGATCTGAGAGAAGGCTGACATGAATGGAACTTTGTGAATAAGTTAGAAGGTTAGAAGACTAAGTCAATAAGATGGTCACAGGTCCTATCAGGCAGGACCTTGTAGGCCATGCTACAGTTTCAGATTTTATTCTCAATGCAGTGGGAAACTATTAATATGTTTGAGAAAGAGTGAGCTGATCAGCTTTACATTATAGAAACAAAAGTCAGACTTGTGTGGAAGAAAGAATGTTAAGAAAATTAGCTTAGTCTTTTTAATAAGCCAGGAACATAAAACAGGGATTGAGTTACGGTAAGAGGTTTAAATGACATAACAGCTAGATGTAGTATGTGATCCTGGGATGGGGAGAAAACAGTGATACAAACATTTGAAGAAATTTTTAAAATGGAGAGGTGGTATTGTTGACTAGAAACAAATTACAAAACAGTAGGGACACTGTGATTTCATTTTGCTTAAAAAAGTCACATATGTGCATATATATACATGCACAGGAAAAGGCATTAACAATGTTGATCCATGAGTGTAACATTACCATGGTTTTATCTGCTTAAAAATTATGGATGTAATGAGATAAAGAGACCATTGAGAAAGCTGTTACAAGTGAGTTATGTTGGCAGCTTTTAAAGGCTGGTAAGAGCAGAGTTGCTGAGAAGTAAATATATTGGGACGTGTTTTGGAAGTAGAGGGGTTTGAACTCGCAGATGAATTGGCTGTTCTGGGAAAGGTAGAAAGTAAGCAATAATGACTTCTAGGGCTTTGGTTTGAGAAAATGAATGGAAGTGGTAACATTTCTGGATGGAGAAAACCAAGGAAGTCTTGTTTAGATGTCTTCCTCAGAGGGCAACTTGGATGATTCATTCCAGGTTCCTAACCTTCTTGACTGAGTTCCCTTCAGGCCAAATATTGTCAAACAGATACCAAAATTATCTTCTTAAGAAGAGACTAAATGAATAAGGTATACTTTGTCTTCAAAAGTCATTGGGATGCTCGGTAATGGCTGCTTTATTAAGCCTCTTCATTTTAGGAAATCATTGTTAACACTTGAGATTGTCCAGACAAAAACAATCCAAGTATTTATCACAGATAAAATAAAAATGGGGCAATTGAAGAACAGACAGAGAAGTAAAGGATGCCATGTCCAAAAAGTAAAATCAGACATTTTGGAGAGAGATAATAAATATAAATGATAAATTATAGGATGAAGTTTTTCTAGGTAGCTCTCAGTTGCTCGAAGAGCCCTGTTAAGCCAACTCAGATTATCTATGTGATCATGTTTTTATGGTGATGATTTCATAGTTCTTCAGTATTACCTAGAATACTTCCTGCTCATTGTTGAATTTAAACAAACCAATGCAGCATTTTGTTAATTATAGCATAAAAAAGATTGATTAGATATAAAGAAGCATTTCCTGAAGTCAAGATTAGGATATGTGATGATTTGTCTGAAAGTGTTTCTGCCTTATGTGACTATTTCCTGATTTATGAATTTATGGACAATCCTATAAAGCAAAAATAACCAGGCTTTTTGAAAGGCAACTCTAGTGTATTTTTTTTTTAATCTGGCCCATTACCAACCTACCCAGATGCATCACAGATGAATCAATCCAGATGGTTCTTTGAAACAGCCAAAGTGAGCATTTCAGATGTGCCCCAAATTTGGATACTGGAGATCTCAAACTCTTCACTAAATAGGAAATCTGAGGTGCCTATTATAGGAGGTCAGGGAACAGAAGAATTAAGAAATAGGGATAAAATATTGAGTGGTGAGCAGGGTGGATTTTAATGGAAAAAAAATCCTTAACTTTCAATCAAATTCCAGTATGTAATATAGTTTCTTCACTAATGTTTTTCTAACTTTAATTTTAAAAATTGAAATTTTACATTTTCTGAACAACAAAATCTCTTGGGATATGTGCTTTCAGTATTCTTATTTAAGAATAGCTTTCCCAATAGAAAGAAAAAATATTTAAACATTTTACTGTCTTAACCTATAAGAATTATGTGGCTCTATAATCGAAAAGATTTTCTTTCTTTAGTCCAGTTATGCTAAATAACCGGTCTCAATATTTGCTCTGAAAAATGTACCCATGTAAAATAATAATTTTCTTAATTGTCTCATTTATAAAACACTTATCCAAATTAGACAGATAATTCATTTCATAGTTATGAAATAGAGGCTTGGAGACAGCTATGGAAATAGAAGTCATGGTATTGCATTCCTTCCCATCATTCAGATCAGTACATATAGCCTATTGAGAATGAGCTCTTACTTAGTGACTTGAAAAATCCCCCAATAAGTGAGTTTAAATATGAAAAGTTTAAGAAACCGGGCAAATAAATTAGAAAGATGTTCAGCAGGCCGAGAAAGTGAGCAGAAATCAAATTACCCATTGGGTTCAAGATGTCTCTAGTTGGTTTCTATGGCAAGACAAAAATACAAAAATGTGCTAGAATGTATTAGAGGTTGTAAATAACCCAGATGTGACTCCAGATGCTATGTGAGGAAGCCCAGAGATAGGCTACAGTCACCCTACTTGATCTTTCCTTTCCAGTAGAATTTCTGATCCTGTAAGAAGGAAGAGACAAAATGACTCAGATTACTAAAACTCTACTAACAGAATTGGGTTTAAATCTTGACTCTATGAATTATTAACTCAATGACTGGGCATGGACTTCATTTCTCTAAGCTTCAATATTTTCATTTGTAAAAGGATGGATTATGAGGATTGATAAGAAAAACTGCTATATAACATTTTTGAACATATTAATATCTAATCAGATATTAGATTTTAATATCTAATAAATCTTATTAGGATTAGCTGTTTTAAAACAGTAGGACTTTGTTTATGTGTTTATGTTCCCAACCTTTTGCTTAAGTTTAAAATCATGCATTACAGCAAACCCTATTACTTAAAAAGTATTTTTATATGACATATCTATCACATTTTTTATAAATAAAGCAAACATTCTAGTAACAATAAGCAAGCAAAATTAATCATAGAAATAATTCTTAAAAATTTTAATTCTCCTTCTGCATTTATTATTTGTTCCTATTGCCAATCGCATAAACTTGAACTCAGGTGTTGAGTTTGCATAAAATGAGGTCCCACAGAAATGAAGAGCATGGATGATCCAAAGATAAAGGAAAAAGTCAAAGAAAAATATTAGTGATATTTCAATTGTATAACAAAGTTACCTTGGGTAATGGTCAGGTTCATGTGTCAACTTGGCCAGATGGTGTGCTCAGTTGTCTGGTCAGGTAAGCAAGTGATGGTCTGTCTGTTGCTATGAGGACATTTCATGGACTTAAATCATGACCACATTGGCTGCATCCATAGCTGAAGGGGAGTGCCTTCTGCAATGAGTGATGCTTAATCTAATCACCAGAATGCTTTTTAGGAGGAGTCAGAAGAAACAGTCACTCTTCCTGCTTTAGCCAGCCAACCTCTCCTGAGAATTTGCTGAGGACCTTCATTGGAGTTGCCAGCTTGCAACCTGCCCTACAGACCCTGGACTCTACATCCCCACAGTTACATGAGACACTTTTATAAATTTTATATTTACAGATATCTCCTGCTGATTGTTTCTCTAGAGAACCCTAGCTAATGCACCTCATGACTTATTTTTAGCTTCAGAGAAATCAGTGTTTCTGAGAATCTTATGTTTTCTTCAGGTGGAGTATAGAGTCAAGTTGTATTGAAATCCACTTACTATTAGCAAAGATGTGGTCCCTTGAACACTTACAGTCATTTCCTTTTTTTGAGTAGCTCTTGATGTTTTTCTTCCCTGGGCTGAAGTTGACAAAAACAACAACAAAAAAAGCAGTTCTGTTAAAGTTTCATGGGTTTCCACAGAGACAAGATGCCTAAGTCCCATGGTAGATTCAACCTAGGCCCCCTGAATTTCTGACTTGTTTAAAAACTTTCAGTTGGTCCTCAACTGAATGTCTATATTAGATGTTCAGGCTAATATAGAAAGAGGACAAGACCATAAACAGCTTTTGCTCTGGAGGCTGACTTTACTTTAACCTTGTTCTTGTTTAACTATTAACTGCCCAAACTCTTAAATTTTGCCTTTTTCTTTGCCTGTCTGGAATATGTCTTTCTCTATCGTGGACTTAAACACCCTTAACACATTTCCTCTATTCATTTATCTTAACAATTTTTCTGGTCATGGTCCTTCTTTGATAGACCAATTAAATTTTAGTAAACTATACATACTGAAAATAATAAGAAGAAAATGACAAGGCAGTTCTTATAATATGTTATAATTTTAAACATGCATAACAACAAACCTTATTATTTAATTGAAATATATAAAAGCTCATTGACATATATAAAATTCCATTTTACCAGTGGGGCATCTGAGGTCCAGGAATGGGTAAATGACTTGACTAGGTCATATAGGGAGATAGGAAGGTAAATATGTTTCAAGCCCTGGCATTCTGGCTAAAAAGTTCAGAGCTATTTCTATTCTACCATTCTGCCAGTGGCATGATTTGAACCTCAGGAATTGGAGATATGAAGAAGGGTTGATAATTAAGTTAATTAGGAAACCTTCTGGGCAGAAATGAATAAAGGCGGTGATAGACAATGAATGAATTAGGAATGGGAATGAGGACATTTACAACTAGGCTGAGCCATGCATATCCTAGTTTGAGGATGAAAACTCAGACCTTGCATTTTGGAAAAGAAAATCCCAAGTCTCATTTGAAATTCTTTTTATCTTTATGATGGTAATGTTATTTTCTAGCACAAAATGCTTTCCTTCATGGTGGGTGGTCTGGCCATGGTGCCTAATTTAATCTTTCACTGAATATATTCCCTCAAATATAGTATCTCAGTTGACAGTTATTAAACGCCTGGTTGACACCAGGCATCAAAGAATTGGGGAACAAACATTAGGTGCCAGAGACTCATTTAGCAATCAAAGATAACTGCTGGATAAATAACAACCAGAGTAGATTTATTTTCAGGATGAATGGCCAGTTGCTATGTGAATTGCAATTCCTGAATTTATCCTCTTCATCAGCCTGCCAGAACACTCCGGAGGCACTTGTTTTGAGGCCTTTCAGAGATTGGCTTTTAAATTCTTACTGCTGCTTAATGATCTCTGTTTGGATTCCAAAATGCATTTTTCTCTCTCACATCTTTCCTTCTCCATTGCGCATTTGGTTTTTCCTGTCATCCTAGCGGGTATAGCATCTGTTACTCAAAAAAATTCCTGGGTGCTGACAATACCTGTAAAGAGGAAATTTGTCTATAGTAGGATTCTTGCCTTACCTCCCTTTTGAATCTCAGCAGCATCATTTAAAGTGCTAGGAGAGCGGCAGCTGCTCTGGAACACCATGATGTTTGCAGGCACAATCTCATAAAATGATATGCTTTGCTCTGCTGTTCTCTGCCTTCTGAGTTGAAAATGAGGCTGGGAGGTCAGCTTTCCCAAATCTCTACCTCCTCACCTCATAATGTAGATCTCATGTTCCATCAATATTTTACAGAATGTTGAATCAAACTAGTGACAAGGTGAAGTTGATCATAAAGAATGATTAGAATTTAGCACTAGAGCAAACACAATGCCTAAAAGGCCAAACAGGTAGCAAAAATATATATATGAAGTGTGCAGGACTTGCGGAGCCAGTGGTAAACCCAGGAGTTTTTAGCCTTGCCTAAAATAACAGTGATCATAATTATCATCATCATGGTTAGTATTTAAATTTCTTGTTTTTAAAGACCACACTTGGAGACCAAATTTAAAACATCCGTGTGGCAGATTGGCCCCAAGCCTCTAGTTTATAAATTCTTACATAGTGATATACAGTTTGCATAGCAGTTCATTTGATCCCCAATACAACTCACAAAGAGACACTTATAATTACTTATCTTATACAAGTGAGAGGACTCGCCTCAGAGACTTAAAATAGGTCTCAATCGCAGGTTTTTGTCTACAACTCTAGAGCCCTTTATACTGAGCTATATATGTTTTCTTCGACTCTTTTTCTTTTTCTCCTGCACACTCTTCTCCTTCAATTTGCCTTTTCTGCCTAGTCACCCAGGGACACTACCATGATTCCAAGTCTGGGGACAGTTTCCCTGAGTCCTCGAACATTTCCCTCTTCCCATTCAAGATCTTTCATTTCTTCTGTGACAATCTAAAATATCTGCTGATACTTTTCGTTTTAGTAAAAGACTCTAGAAGAATAATCAAATATACCAAAAGTTTCAGACATCACTTTGCAGGAGATCCTATATAAGTTTGTTTCTGCGGGGAAAGGAATAGTAGGGATTAATATTTTGTGTGAACAGTACGTAGTATACTACATATGTTATCAGATGACACAAAATAAGTCTAACTTCTTTCAGCCTTCCTCATTTAAAAACTGAAAATAAAAAGTGTAGAAGATCAACTTTTTTGGCTGATAGATTTTTGGATCAAATTGTAGGACTTTCAAACAGCTGTGTAACTTTGAAAAAGACCCTTCAGCTGCTTACGCCTTAGTTTCCTCATCCATAAAATGGACATTATTATTATCTAGCTCATTGTCCTGAGGATAAATGAGATATCATATGTAAAATACCTCATACTAGTAAGTCAACAGGAGTTAATAATATAACCTAGGTAAAGTGGCAGGACGGAGACTCAAGGTTGGGTATGTCAGACTTAAAAGTCTGCCATCTTTCTTTCAATCCATTACTTTCTGCCAAGCCAAGCACTTAAGCAATGAGGAGTCTAAAAGAGCAGATATACCTACATCAGTCTTAGCCACACCTAATTTTGTATAAGGGTAATGCCCTGACAATGTTATTTGATCCATTTTGGAAAAAAACCCTCTTATTTTCTTATTAATTTTCTTATTAAATGGCTAAGCACCTCTAGTGAGTACTTTCCTAGGTACTGCCAGGGTTTTGCTTTTTTGTTTTGGAGGTGGAGCATTTAGGGTGGGCAAGTGAGGTAGGAAGATGCAATAAAACGTAGGAAAATTCCAGGTTCTTATGTTCCTTCATAGGAGTCACAAATTAGAGACCCATAGGTATCTTGATGTAACCTACAGATGTGTTTTGTTTGACCCACTCAGGGTTTGTGTATAATTGATTTAGTGACTGTCATTTAAAAACCGGTAGAGATCACATTAAAATATGAATACCTCATTTCTGGATTCTTCAAAAGATCTGAAAATCTGGTAACACTAGAATCCCACTCTCATATGGGATAGAAGCACCCTCCTGACTACCACAGTCTACAGCTAGCTCCCATATAATTCCTTATTTATTATCTCCTACACCAAGTATTAGCAGATAATATGAATAAATAACTATTTATAGTATACGCAGGAGCCAGGTAATGTGAGTGGCATATTTTTCTCTGAACCCTGGGGGGTTCAAAGGTTAGAAAACTAAAAATGAACAGTCCAGTGTTCTAATTAGTATGATTATGTCTTTAAATTTAAATCTTAGTCTATTTTTTCCTCAACTCTTCGGCTTGTTCAGACTAGTTCTATAAGGCAAAATGTTTCCTCTAGTTTGGGGTAAGAAAGCCATAAAGTGATATGGAAAGCTAGAGAAAATGTAAACTAGCACCTTGAGGGAAACAGCTGAGAAGAGAAAGTGTGGGAGGAGTATTGATCAAAGTAAAGTCATTTTTTTCAGCAGAATAATAATAAGAAACTAAATAAGATGGTATAATGATAGTAAGAATTCACCCAGGTAATGAGCAATTTGGTATGTGATCTCCTTTGGTAGTAAAGAATATGTTAAATCAATCAGTTGACAAATAAATAAGTACAGGATTATGACTCCAAGAGTGTGTAATGGTTTCCTGGATAACTGCGAGCAAGGAATCATTCCCTTTCTGAATAAAGTCAATGCAATCATGGCTAAATGGCCACTGGCTGAAACTTGGAGGGCTGGTTTACCCAGAGAAAATCCTGGAGGATGCTTCTTAGAACATGTCAATCCAAGGCCCCAAGCCATGCCCCAGAAATCCCTCTTGGAATTCAAATATGTCCTTCAAAATCCTTCAAAGGGAATTTCCATTACACGGATGCTTTCCTTCAAGCCAAATTCTAAGGCAAGAAGGCCATCTGGCCATTCCTTCTCAGATGGTTAGTCTTCAAGGCATCAAGCAGTCTTTTTTTTTTTTTTTCCTATTTCCTGTTTACTTTTTGTCACATTAACCCAAGGGGAGTGACATGCCCCCTCCCATGGTGTGGTAGCTATCACCTGGCAGGCCAGCTTGATTGGACCCCCATTCCTATTCACAGTTAGGAAGTCCAAGTAATTCAAATTTCAGATTCGTGCATACCGTACACCTTTACCAGTTGTATGACATTTGGCAAGATATTTAGCATCTCTAAGCTTAGTTTCATGATCTAGAAAATGTGATTGGGTAGCAAGATTACTTAAGTCCCAAGCATTGGAGAAGTAAGACTTTGTGAGATACTTACTTACCACTGTTCAGGTTGAGTGCTGAACCTTCAAAACTAGTCAAGAAAAATCTTTTAGGAGTTGGGGTGTGATCTATTAAAGGTTTATTATTTCATTTGAGAATGAAAAGCTTATTAAACTTGAGCAATAACT